>NC_064629.1:879230891-880713391 GCF_023864275.1 Schistocerca cancellata | reverse complement strand
AAAGTTTCGTAAAGGTTTGAAATTTTGTGTAAAGTTCGTTTTACGTCACTAAGAGCTCACTCCCAAAACCTATGGTAGGCAATGAAAACCTTGTAATTGCATTTTATTAAATTTTACAGGAGAAACAAAAAAGTTTCTTAAAAAGCATATAAAGAGATACAGATAATGTCGCGACGTGTGCAACTATATAGTAGATGTTTAGTTATTGACGGATTAGGGAAACCCATGCACTTTTAAATCTCTTTGATAATTGAGTTACTGGTACAACGTCGTTTTCACAGACAGATGGAGTTACAACGTTTTCACTCCCTACCATCGAAATACTGGATGTATCAAGTTTGGGTATTTACACGTAGTGCGTTACACTTCGCCAGAATACGCACAACAGACGCGCGGAACACGGCTGTTTCCCTGTTTGCATCTGAAACGCCCAACATGACTGTCTCCATGAACGATCGCTTACTACTGGTAAAGCTCCTTTACAAGAATGGTGACTGTGCGCCAGTATTCCTGCAGAAGTTCTGGACACACTAGGGTATCAAAAAAGCCTTGGTCCTATGTCTCCTAAAGGTCTGGAGAAAAGGATAACAAAATTCCAAAATACATCTTCTTTAGAAGTGCAATGTGGCAGAGAGAGGAAAACGGGTGATAAGACGTCGTCGAAAATGTGGCCACACCACTGCAAGTGGGGTCGAGTGGTGGTGTGCAAACAGCGCGGAGAATTGCCCCAACGTTGGGCCATGACTGCGAGTGACTGACTGACGGAGGGGTGAGGGGGTGGGGGTTATGTGACTAAGCGGCGAGGTCATCAGTACCGCGATTCAGAAGTTACTTGCGTAAGATAGATATGTCCACTAAAAGTGGGCGGATCCAGTCAGAGGGATCAAACTATAAAGTGAGGAAGGAAAAAACACACAGACGGCAGAAAAGGGTAGGCCTAATCTAAAAACTGGAAAGACAAAGGTAAAAGAGCGGCCTTTGCAAGGGGAATGGTCGTGGGTCCCAGACCCAGAAAACTCGAAGAGGCCCCAAACACAACCACCCTGCCCTGGCTCCAGGAGTAAAGCAAAACCTTATAACTGAAAATAAAAACCAGTTTCACGCAGGAAACTGAGGACCAGCTTCAACAATCCGTGAATCATCTGCTAATATTAAAGACTAGTAATCTAGAAGGCTGTACTTAGTACGAAGGGCCAAAAGAAAGGGACAATGCACCAATATATGCTATACCGTCAGTCTGGCTCCACAGCCACTCTGGGGGGTTGACTCGTTACGAAAGAGGTGAGCCTGGTATGACCGAAGCGTAGAGGGCATAAGCCAGTGGACTCCTACCGAGAGGAGCGGAAGAAAGAGCGCCAAACTGCAGTAGTCTCCGTGATTGTGCGGAGTTTATTTATTACTGAGAGCAGTTGCGCATGAGATGGCATTCCACCTTTGAGTCAAAAGAGATTTGATGTGGATAAGCATATCTGCAACTGGAATCATGAAAGGGAATGGTGTAAGTATCTGCCTCTCTGGCCAAACGGTCACCACTTCATTCACTGGGATGCTGGGACCCAAGGAAAGACAACAGAGCAGGTGGCATGGCCAATGGCAGAGAGGTGGTCATGGACAGCCGAGACCAAAGGGTGACAAGAGTAGCATCGGTCTATAGCCTGCAGGCTGCTCGTTGAGTCAGCACATATTAAAACACTGTGGCAGAAGGCCTAAGTAACAAAATGGAGGGCTCTGTCAATGGCTAGCGGCTCTGCTGCGAACACACGACATGATTCCATGCCAGTAGCAGCCATGTAAGTGTATCCCACCTGATCTATTGTTTTAGAACCATTAAGTGTAGAAGATGGTACTACCCTGGAACTCTGTAAGTATGGTACATACAGGAGGTCTAAGTATCATAGGGTCGACTGAGACCTTCAAGACCCTGTAATCGGTCAGGAATCCCCATTTCTGCAAGGAGACTGTCGACGGGACTAGTGTGAAAGGCACTGATAGCCAAATGCACCCCATAGTGATGAACAGGGTCAAGTAGTTTCGGAGTGGAAGGGGCTGCTGAGCCATAAACCTGACAACCATGATCTGGTGTGGACAAAATCAGAGTGTGGTAAATATGGAGACGAGCAGAACGGTCTGCACCCCAAGATGTGTGGGCAAGGAGAGCATTAAGCTTCCCCATGCAGGTAGTTTTCAGGTGGCGAATACGGGGCAGCCACATCAGCTTTTTATCAAAGAGAAGCCCCCAGAAACTGGACTACAACTTCTAGGCTCTGGATGTTTAAATGAATTTCTACATCGGGGTGTACTGTGGGTAAATGCATAACCCGCGTTTTGGAGGGAGAAAACGAAGCCATAAGAAAAGGCCCACGTAGAGGCCCGTTGAATGGAGCCTTGAACCTGGCGTTCAGTAGATGCTACCAAGTGTGAGCTGCACCAGGTGCAAAAATCGTCGACACACAACGCCGGGGTAACTAGAGGTCCAACAGAGGTTACAAGCCCACTGATGGCGATGAGGAAGAGTGTGACAACACAAAACCCCGTGGGATACTGTTCTGGATCCGATGGGTGCTAAACAAAGTGCGAAGCATAACCCGGAATATCCAGTCGGATAAAAACTCGCGGGTAAAAATCGGAAGGGGGCTACGAAAGCCCCAGTCAGGAACGGTAACTAAAATGTGACGGCGCCAAGCCGTGCTTTATGCCTTATGTAGTAGATCAAAGAAGACCGCGATAAGGTGTCAGCATTCAGAAAAAGCCCGTCGGACTGCTGTTTCCAACTTCAATAAGTGGTCAGTTGTAGATCGTCCTTCCTGGAAGCCACACTGATACGGGAACAAAAGGCGCCAACGTTCGAGTACCCAACACAATCAGAAGCTAAACATCCTCTCGAGCATTTTACAAAGTACGTTCGTCAGGCTAATCGGTCGGTAGCTGTGGAGAGACGTTGGATTCTTCCCAGACTTAAGTACAGGGATGATTATAATGGTAATGGTAATGGTGATGGATGATAATGGTGATGATGATGATGATAATGGTAATAATGATGATGATGATGATAATGGTAATAATGATGATGATGATGATAATGGTAATAATGATGATGATGATGATGATAATGGTAATAATGATGATGATGATAATAATGGTAATGATGTTGATGATGATAATAATGGTAATGATGTTGATGATGATAATAATGGTAATGATGTTGATGATGATAATAATGGTAATGATGTTGATGATGATAATAATGGTAATGATGTTGATGATGATAATAATGGTAATGATGATGATGATGATAATGGTAATGATGATGATGATGATAATGGTAATGATGATGATGATGATAATGGTAATGATGATGATGATAATGGTAATGATGATGATAATGGTAATGGTGATGATGATAATGGTAATGATGATGATGATAATGGTAATGATGATGATGATGATGATAATGGTAATGATGATGATTGGTTTGAGGGGCGCTCAACTGCATGGTTATCAGCGCCCGTACAAATTCCCAACCTTTGCTCAGTCCAATCTCGTCACTTTCCTGAATGATGATAAAATGATGAGGACAACACAAACACCCAGTCATCTCGAGGCAGGTGAAAATCCCTGACCCTGCCGGGAATCGAACCCAGGACCCCGTGTTGGGGAAGCGAGAACGCGACGCGAGCTGTGAACTGGGGATAACTATGCTGTCTCGCCATTGCGAGGGGAACACACCCATGAGCCAAACGCGGCTGAAGACCCTGAGTAGATGCTACCTCTAGGTAACGTCCTAGTGTTGGATCATCTCATTGTGGATGGAATCTGGACCAGGGGCCATGTCATAGAAAGAGGTAAAAGCCTGCAAGAATTCCCATTCAGTGAAAGGTTTATTATGGGGTTCAGTGTGGTGGGGGTTGAAACAGAGAGGAGTCTGTTCAACTCGGCGTTTCTGATGGAGGAAGGTAGCGAGATAGGAAGAGGACGCCGACGCTGAAAACCTGCGAGGAAGAGGCGGACGTCCCCAGGGCGGAAAAGAGACGCTTAAAAGTGGTAAGGTTGGTCTGTGATGGGTGTCGTTTAAATCGTTGTAGCGTCCATCACGGTACCGGTCGACGTGCCAGTGGCAGGCATAATAGTGTCAGAGGCGTCTTGCAGGACTGCGTCAGTTAAGTCAGAGAGAGAGGTGCCTAAGTGTACAGCAGATATATATAAAGGCCAACAGTGTCTGCCAAATGTCCAGCGTTGGGGACGGTCTCCCTGGCAGCGGCAGGGGAACGATAAAATCAACGGAAAGTGGTCACTCTCACAAAGATCGTCACGGGGTGGTCAGTGTAGTGACATCACGAAAGCAGCGAAGAGATAGTGAAATCGATAGCAGAAACGATGCCACGAGCAGCACTGAAACAGGTACGACAACCGTCATTGAGGAGACAAAAATCAAATCTGTAATAAGTTGGTCAATTAGAAGACCCCTACCCGCTAAAGTGGCACTCTGCCACAGAGGGTGGTGTGCACGGGAGTCCCCGAGGAGGAGAGACGGGGTAGAAGATGCTGTGTTAAGGTAGGCAGTTCAGCATAAGGAAGTGGCCTACTCGGAGGGAGGTAGACACTGCAACCGGTGATTGTTGGGGTAGTTTACAATCGTACCGCTATTGCTTCCAGGTTGGTACAAAGGGGGCTCCAGTCAGTACTGACATCTGTGCAAACCAAAGGACAGACCCCTTCAGATGTTATCTCATGGTTGTCACGGTTCCAACAGAATGCCCAATAACCACGAAACGTTGGAGAGCAGTCATCATGGAAGTGCGTTTCTTGAAGAGAAAGACATAATGCGGAATAAGAGAAAACACGTTGTTGTCTTTCCAGTAGGTGACTATATCATTCGTTGCAATTCCAGTGGATTATCGTGTCGGGAAATCCAGGTTGGACATAAAGAGGCCAAGGGAAGGTCATAGCACTGGGTCAGTGGTCGTACCGACGAGGATGGGGTGACATCCATAAAAACTGGGTCTGATTCGAAGTGAGGAGGATGGGGCAAAGAGCCCCAGGATGCTGGGGAAGCCTCATCCTTGGACTTGCGCTGCTGCTTCTTCTCCCTCAGACAGGGAGGTGCTGTTATCGGCAAGGGAATAGGTCACAGTGACGTCTGGATCAGACAGAGTTACTAACTTTGGGGCTGCACGGACATGCTTGCATGCACGGTGCAGAAAAACGTACGTAACATCCTGCATTGCTATCCCTACAAAATCGCCCATGTCCAGGAATTGCTTCCTGCCGACCAGCCAGCAGGACGAAACATTCGCTCTGGAATTCCTTGCTCGTACGGAAGTAGACTATAGCCATAAAATATTCTCTGAACAGACGATGCCAATTTCTATCTCCAAGAAATGCACAACACCGGCAACTGAAAATCCGCACGCACATAAACCGATACCACTTCATTCTGTAAAGGTGACTGTATGCTGAGGGTTGACTGCATCGTTTATCGTATGGCCGTATTTTTTGGGGAAGATGAGTCCTGTAGGTCCTGTTACCGGTACCTTCACTGGTAAATGCGATGAGAGTCTTTTGCGCACCGACGTCATTCTAACCCTTCGACAGCGTGCATGTGTTGTGAGGATCACCTTTAAGCAAGCTGGCGCTCCTCTGCACATTGCACAGCCAGTGGAACGGCTGCTGCAGAGGCATTTCGAAAATGCTAAAATTACCAGCCGTCATTTCCGTAGAGTCTGGCTGTTCAGACCACCAGATCTTAGCCCAAGTGACTTCTGACTGTAGGGTTATGTGAAAGATGTGCTCAGTGCTCCACTTGCAAACATAGCTGAACTTAAGGTACGCACTGCGCAACGCATTCTGAACGTGATCCCCGAGACACTCCGATCTAGTGGAACATGCTGTTTCTCTATTTCAACTTGCGCCAGACGGTGGACGGCATATTGAACATGTCTCGCGCCAGTCTCACTCCAATTAAAAATCGATGTCATTTTGCTTTTTATGCGGTTTTTGGCCTCAAGAGATTAAAAACCGACTTGCCCCGTCCGATGTGGTACGACCTTGCCGTGGTGAATGGGCTTACCTATTGAACAATGCCACAACTGTTGATTGTCGAACCTGTGGAGTTATGCACTTTGGACAGTACGGATTGTGTAATGGGCAACTCAAACAAAAGCTGTCGTATTGCGATTGATCTGTCATTTGTAGCCGACCACATTTATGTTAAGACGCTTGCAGCAACATTTATTGGTATAATTTTCGTTATTTTTTTTTCGTTCCATGACGTTTCCTCCTGCGTCAATAATATGTTGTTCAAATTTGACGTCATTTTGAAGAATGTTCTCTTTCTACAGCATTTTGAAACTGCTACCTTTGCGTCAATAGTATGTTGTTCAAATTTGACGTCATTTTGAACAATGTTCTCTTTCTACAGCATTTTGAAACTGCTACTTTAATTATAGTAAATGAAGTGGGGTGTTTTTGCTCCACAACAACCCCTATCTCATTCTGCGCACAACAGTTATGCACATGATTCAATCACGGGTCCTCTTCTGTACTTGATATATGTGACCGACCTCCCTTCCTATCGGAAACAAGCTGAACTGACACTGTTTGCTGCTGATACAAGCATCATTATTAATCCAGTAAAAGAGACTCCAATTGAAAATGATACAAATACGATCTTTGGAAAAGTCATTAATTGGTTTTCTGCAAATGGACTTGCTCTAAACATGGAAAAACACAGCACATCCAATTTTCTGCTGCAAAAAGTATATTTCCTTCAATAAATATAACATATGAACAGAAGTCAGTAGACAGGGTAGGGCATACTAAGTTTTTGGGTGTACATATAGATGAGAATCTTAATTGGAAAATTCATCTTTTGGATCTTCTAAAGCGACTAGGTTCAGCAACTTTTGCAACAAGAATAATTGCCAATTTTGAGGATACAGAAATTAGTAAGCTAACATATTTTGCATACTTTCACACTCTGGTGTCATATGGAATAATATTTTGGGGTAACTCACCATTTAGACAAAAAGTCTTCACTGCTTAAAAGAAAGTGAGTAGAATAATGTGTGGGATTCATAGTCGCACATCTTGTAGGCATCTTTTTAAAACATTAGGAATTCTTACAACAGCCTCTCAGTACATTTACTGACTAATTACATTTCTTCTCAACAACATGGATCAGTTTAAAAACAACAGTGACATTCATGATTATAGTACCAGAAAAAAAGAAAGACTTACACTATCCTTTGCTCAACTTATCTTTGGCACAGAAAGGGGTAAAATATGCTGCTATAAAATTTTTTGACAAATTATCAGATGAAATAAAATGTCTGACAGACAGCAGTAACAGCTTCAAAAATAAATTGAAATCATCTCCTTGACAACTCCTTCTATACCATAGATGAATTCTTGAATAGGAATAAATAAATCTATAAATATAGTATATGCATTTTGTGCCATTTAAGGTAATGGGGTAAATAATAGAAATATTAATCTTTAACTCTGTAAAAAATCTTGTTTCATATGTGCATTGCTTGTGCGCTTGACACATTACACATCATAACGACTACCGTCACGTGCGATTGATCAATGGAATACGCAACCAACCAACCAACCAACGCTGCTTCCTTGGGCTATCAAATTTTGTTTCATTCCACTTATTCTTCTGCCATTATAACCAGTGAGTTCTTCCTCATTTAACCGATAAAGAAACCATTATGTGGCAATTATTTCGAAAATGACGCAGAGGTGGTTTCCGAAGTGGAACTTTCCTGAACAGCCAAAATGCAGACTTCTGCAACAGAAGTCTTCGACAAGGCATCCATCGTTGGAAAATGTGGAGCACTGAAGGATGGACATGCAGAGGACTAACATCTTAGCCAATTATTATGGTTGTAGTTTGATTTTTTCGAGGTAATAATAAAAATTTGTGACTACCATCGTATATACGCATAACAGATGTTTAAAAATATATATCAGAGTAGGTGGTATAAACCGTGCAAGTGTAATCGGTAAGATGCTCTGTTAAGGGGGTAGTTCTGCGAATCAACGCATAGCGAATAGAAACAGAAGTTTAACGAAAAGCCACATCTACCACTAATCTGTCACCATCGCCTGCTTAGAGGCCATCAGATTGTAACACGAGCTCAAATGTCGAAATGCAAGACCTTTGGCCTGTAACTGTATGACGTCACACTGGTGTTATTGGCGCTGACAGGACGAAGCGTGTGGGCTGCAACTACTGTGACCGTAGACCGCGTCGCTATGCGCTGTGGACGAACACAAATATGTTAATGCTTCTGGCGAAGGTTCCTTCTAGTTCCTTTCATGCATGGAACACGGAAAACAACTACTATTACTGTTTACAATTCGCGCTCCTTCAAGCTTAAAGCAGTGATTACTACCACTCAACTCAGTGCGTTGCTTAACCATATTTGCCAAAAGTCGCCGAATATTGTGTGGCCGTTTCTTACAATCACAACCTTTACACTATTTTCCGTAGAAGCGATCACCCGAGGTCAGAGCCATGGCGTCCCACCAATTCCAACATGTGTTCCAAGCTATCGATATTACTAATCGTA
Source organism: Schistocerca cancellata (assembly GCF_023864275.1). Classification (NCBI taxonomy): domain Eukaryota; kingdom Metazoa; phylum Arthropoda; class Insecta; order Orthoptera; family Acrididae; genus Schistocerca; species Schistocerca cancellata. The sequence continues at coordinate 880,704,812 of NC_064629.1, read as the reverse complement.
TGGTTCCGTTAGATCTCCAGTCGCTTCTACCAGCTTTCTGGAATTTGAAGTGATTTTTACATCTGCCAATTTTCAGCTCTTATGTAAATACGGCATCGCACCGCGATTTGCGTGTGTCCTGTCTCTGTAGCTTCTCTGGTCCATTTTACCACTCTATAGCTTAGCTACACGTCCCGTCCATCTCCATTTCCTCTTCATTATAGTTACAATCATGTCTTCCACTTCAGAGAAATCAATTATTCAGGACTGGAAGGTGTAATTATAACTGTAATGAAAATAGAAGTGGTCAGGACGTGTAGCCACACGAATGGATGGTACATGGACCAATTAGATTCTCTAGTGAATTCCAAAATATTCAAAACAGGCGACGGCCTATGGTGAAAAGTTGACAACTCAAAGCATTCAGAAAAGACGTGGATCCGCATAGCTAAAGAGTGCAATGCATGGTGAAATTTAGTGGACAGTGGATGTCAAATGACTTGAATCTGAAACCCTTGGGAGCGATATGGCTTACCAGGATGTCATTTTTGCATGCCTTACAAAATGCAATATCATCGACATCTCCAACGCATGTAGTACTCCAGCATTAAGCACTATCACGGTGTTTCACCCATGTCAGAACAACAGCAAATAAATCGGTAACGTTACACAGCTGGCTACAAATGCACGTTATTTAGCCAAGGAACATTTTAACATCACACTACCGTGCTTTGTGTGTGTTGTACGCTTTTATGGGTGAGTCGAAGAAACTGGAAAATACAGCAGCTGGGTTATCTTATACAAAGAGTGAAACGCAAGGGCTTACTATCTCCAACAGGATCATGGATACCATGGTAGTGTAGCGTCTAATAACTTGCACTGTTTTGAAAACACGTGAAAATATGGAATCTGATAAGCCAAATTTATCACAAAGGTAGGAAATTTGCTGCAGAAATTGAATATGAGATGGTGAGATCTATATTAACGACATAGGAGACAATCTGAGTAGCCGTTTAGATTGTTTGCAGATGATGCTGTCATTTACCGTCATCAGATGATCAAAACCACTTGCAAAATGATTTAGATAAGATATCTGTATGGTGCGGAAAAGTGGCAATTGACCCTGAATAAAGAAAAGTATGAAGTTATTCACATGAGTACTAAAAGAAACCAGCTAAATTTCGATTACGCGATAAGTCACACAAATCTGAAGGCTGTAAATTCAGCTAAATGCTTAGGGATTACAATTGCAAATACCCTAAACTGGAACGATCACACAGATAATATTGTGGGTAGAGCAAACCAAAGACTGCGATTCACTGGCAAAACACTTAGAAGGTGCAACAGGTCAACTAACGAGACTGCTTACACCACGCTTGTCCACCCTATTCTGGAGTATTGCTGTGCGGTGTGGCATCCGCATCAGGTGGGACTAACAGATGACATCGAAAAAGTACAAAGAAGGGCAGCTCGTTTTGTATTATCGCGAAATAGGGGAGATTGTGTCACAGACATGATACGTGAATTGGAGTGGCAATCATTAAAACAAAGGCGTTTTTCGTTGCGAAGGGATCTTCTCATGAAATTTCAAACAACAGTTTTCTCCTCCGATTACGGAAACATTCTGTTGAGACCCACCAACATAGGGAGAAATAATCATCACGATAAAAAAGAGAAATCAGGGCTCGCACAGAAAAATTTAAGTGCTCGTTTTCCCGCGTGCCGTTCGAGAGTGAACGGGAGAGAGACAGCTTAAAGGTGGTTCATTGAACCCTCTGCCAGGCACTTTATTGTGAACAGCAGAGTAATCAAGTAGATGTAGAGGGAAAGGAGGGACATTCACTACCCCACTAACTGACTGAACTTACTGTCAGGCAATACACCCAAGGACGGGGAACTTTTTACTGAAATACTCGACAAGTTGACCGAAAGTTGGGCCACTTTGATGAACAATGTTTTCCCTACAGAATAAAAGATGGTGAGAGCAGCTTGCAATTTCCTTGAGACAGGAAAATAAAGGAAGCTAACCACAGCAGCGGCACCGCCATGACGCCCGGCCAGTTGGCGGTCAGGCCGCGTGGGCGGGGTTCGAGGCCGGCGCGCCCACACACACACACACACACACACACACACACACACACACACACACACACACACCTCCGATGAGGCACTGCCACCTGTTGCCGTGCAAATTCCCAGTCCACTCACACAACAACCAAACTCCCATGTTTTAAGTTTTATCAGTCACCGGTTCCCTTTCACATCCCGCATCCCCTTCGTTCTTACGCTTCACGGTCAAAGCGGCGATGCCAGGACGTAACCCCATATTCTAAAGCAATACGAGCACAGTCCTTTATGTATTTTAGAATAATTCGGCACTGACAAAATAGGGTTTTAACAACGGCGATTTTGTTTGGCAAGGAAAGAAAATTTATAATTTAATGTCCCGTCGACAGCGCGGTCATTAGGGATGGAGCAAAGGCTCGGTTTGCGAAAGGATGGGGAAGTAATGTGGCCGTGCCCTTTTCAAAGGAACAATGCCAGCATTTGCCTGGAGTAAATTCCGAAAATCACGTGAAACTTAAATCTGGATGGTCAGACGGGAATTTGAACCGTCGTCCTCCCGAATCCGAGTCAAATGTGTTGACCACTGCGCCACCTCGGTCTGTCATTTTCGTTTATAGTGAGTGAAACAGCATCCATAATGCGACAATATTTCGATATTTTTTGCTACAGAATACTTACATATGAAATGGGTTTCGACAACACATTCGATTAATTAGCATACGATTTCAGAGTCTGTAGCTGTAAAACACTGCGATTTGCTGCATAAAAATTGCAGACGCCTAACACAGATGTAAAATTCAATACCTCTCTTATTTGTGAGGATGAAGTCGACGGACGTATCGTCAGAGACGTGACAAACCACTGAAGATGTACGACCTTATTTTTGTGGAACTATCCCAGCATTGACCTACATCTCTCACTCACAAGCAGCAATATGTACGTTTATTTGCTTTACTTCACTTGACTTCGGGCAATTGCCCGTACTTCGAAGTGCCAAATTCACAAAAATGAGCCAAAACTAAATTGTGTATGCTTTACACACACGAGGTAAAGAAAGTGAATTTTTTTAGATTAATATTTATACGCTGTTTGCATGAATATAAAGGCACAGAACATCACCTGATTAAAAGTTAAACTTTTCATTAATTTATGAAGGAACTAGTCGGGTGATAAGTACAAATTTTAATGATACTTAAAAGTCTCATCTTACAAAAGTCTAATAAATTTATGAATACATATTTACGAGCTTGGTAATTAAAAAAAACATTACAAGTAATCGGAGTGAGACGAAATCAAAAATTTTGAGTTCTAAGTACACAGCATTCCGTGGCCTAGTCCCTGTTTGGAAAAAAAAAATGGGGATTTTTTTGGGAGGGTGGGAGAGGTGACAATGGGTTTTGACAGAGCCTTGCTCTTTTCGAAGTTCAGAAAAAATCAGAATCTTCTTGAAGTTCGTAATATTACAGTTGCGTTTGGGAGCGGCAACACTCTTACCACGCCAGAGATATCCGAGTGCAATTTCGTGTCCAAAATATTTTTAGAATAATACTTAGAACGGTCTTAAGATTTTCGCTGTGTACGACACCTAACCGGCGAGAACAGAAATGGACCTGACAGTAAACAAGTTGTTTACATAAACTAATTTGTCTTGTACCCAAAATTCATAATTTTGATTGGTTTTATTTTAGTCACTTCTTGTACTCGGTCTTCGTCGTAACCATCACAGGGCTAACTCAATGTATTGCTGGAAGTGGTTTATATATATATATATTTTTATTTCAAATGTATTGTTTGGTATTTAATTTAGACGCTAACTGTTTCGGTAGTTTCATCTTCAGGCGCATTAATCAGTCTAGATCCGTAGACATGTGCTCCCGGATACAAATTAGTAGTACACACTCCCTACTTACATGTACCAACTTTACTTTAAAATTTGTACATGCATACCGGGAGTGTATACCCAGGACTTTTATGAAGCAGCACAGGGTTGGCGCACCTGACGTCTCTAAATTCCGACAATATGGAAGAAAGAAGACGAAAAGACATAGTTCTATCACCGATTGATGTAAGTTTCACAAATGATTAGCTTCATTCTCACTGCTGAAAATACTTAGCGTGACTAGGAAATAACATGGTTCGCCGTGGTTTTGGCTTCACGTTAAACTGTCGTGATACACAGTGGTTATAATTAAATTTTCGCAACTTGAGCCAGTGTAGACGGAAAACTACACTCCTGGAAATGGAAAAAAGAACACATTGACACCGGTGTGTCAGACCCACCATACTTGCTCCGGACACTGCGAGAGGGCTGTACAGGCAATGATCACACGCACGGCACAGCGGACACACCAGGAACCGCGGTGTTGGCCGTCGAATGGCGCTAGCTGCGCAGCATTTGTGCACCGCCGCCGTCAGTGTCAGCCAGTTTGCCGTGGCATACGGAGCTCCATCGCAGTCTTTAACACTGGTAGCATGCCGCGACAGCGTGGACGTGAACCGTATGTGCAGTTGACGGACTTTGAGCGAGGGCGTACAGTGGGCATGCGTGAGGCCGGGTGGACGTACCGCCGAATTGCTCAACACGTGGGGCGTGAGGTCTCCACAGTACATCGATGTTGTCGCCAGTGGTCGGCGGAAGGTGCACGTGCCCGTCGACCTGGGACCGGACCGCAGCGACGCACGGATGCACGCCAAGACCGTAGGATCCTACGCAGTGCCGTAGGGGACCGCACCGCCACTTCCCAGCAAATTAGGGACACTGTTGCTCCTGGGGTATCGGCGAGGACCATTCGCAACCGTCTCCATGAAGCTGGGCTACGGTCCCGCACACCGTTAGGCCGTCTTCCGCTCACGCCCCAACATCGTGCAGCCCGCCTCCAGTGGTGTCGCAACAGGCGTGAATGGAGGGACGAATGGAGACGTGTCGTCTTCAGCGATGAGAGTCGCTTCTGCCTTGGTGCCAATGATGGTCGTATGCGTGTTTGGCGCCGTGCAGGTGAGCGCCACAATTAGGACTGCATACGACCGAGGCACACAGGGCCAACACCCGGCTTCATGGTGTGGGGAGCGATATCCTACACTGGCCGTACACCTCTGGTGATCGTCGAGGGGACACTGAATAGTGCACGGTACATCCAAACCGTCATCGAACCCATCGTTCTACCATTCCTAGACCGGCAAGGGAACTTGCTGTTCCAACAGGACAATGCACGTCCGCATGTATCCCGTGCCACCCAACGTGCTCTACAAGGTGTAAGTCAACTACCCTGGCCAGCAAGATCTCCGGATCTGTCCCCCATTGAGCATGTTTGGGACTGGATGAAGCGTCGTCTCACGCGGTCTGCACGTCCAGCACGAACGCTGGTCCAACTGAGGCGCCAGGTGGAAATGGCATGGCAAGCCGTTCCACAGGACTACATCCAGCATCTCTACGATCGTCTCCATGGGAGAATAGCAGCCTGCATTGCTGCGAAAGATGGATATACACTGTACTAGTGCCGACATTGTGCATGCTCTGTTGCCTGTGTCTATGTGCCTGTGGTTCTGTCAGTGTGATCATGTGATGTATTTGACCCCAGGAATGTGTCAATAAAGTTTCCCCTTCCTGGGACAATGAATTCACGGTGTTCTTATTTCAATTTCCAGGAGTGTATTTACCGTATGGGTACCCAAATTTATGGGAATGATGTTCAGACTATGAGCTGCGGGATTTGCGTTGTTAGTAGTGTTAGTATCATGATTTAACATTAGGCGCCGATAATGGTACAGCGACCTAAGGTTGAAATACAAGCATCACTGATTTATAGTTGCAGACAGTCAACATGGATCTGGACAAGGTGAGCAGTGCTTTATTCTTAAAGCTGTTCTGTAAGAACAGCAATAGTGCCGCTGCTCTTCGCGAATAAAGTTTGGAAATTTGTGTTACGGTATTATGGGACCAAACTTCTGAGGGCATCGGTCCCTAAGCCTACATACTACTCAATCTAACAAACTAATTTACGCTATGAACACACACACCCATGCCCAAGGGAGGACTCGAACCTCCGACGTGCGCAGCCGCATGGACCGTGATAAGGCGGCTAAGACCGCACAGCTACCCCGCGCGGCTTCTTCGCAGAGTCTGTGTATTAAAGGAATACGGAGAGGTGCTATTTCCGCATCGGGGTTCAAGAACATTATTTGAAGTTAGCATTACCTGGCGATTTGGGAATTGTTCCTGGGAGAGGACCAAGGCCAATTGCGCCATAAACTGTGAAAGTCATTGTTGCCACGGCTGAGAAAGCTGTGCGCAATGTGTAATCTTCAATCAGTGCACAAACTGTAAGGACAACTGAACTTTCAATGGTTCACCGTTCATGTCAAATGGTATTTCTAGTGCTGTTGAAAGCTGTCGTGGATGCAGATGGTTGTCACACTGAGCGACGTTTGTAGCCTAAACCGTAAACATGGTATGCAATTAGCAAATGTTACCATTTCATGTGGAAATTAAAAAGTGTTTCTTCCATTAGTTTATTCGTTTTTCTTCCGCACGTCCTCGTAAATGTTTTCGCAAAGTTCTACTGCCCAACGATCACTCGTTTCTCATGTGGTCCCTCTCAAGCAGCGAAAGTTTAATTTTAGCCATCCTGTACACGAGGTGTGATCGAAAAGCAACGGGATATATTTTTTTTGATTTTTGCGGGCTTTATAAACCGATTTTAAAACAAAATTATCTTTTTGGTACACATGTTCCTGATGTATGTTTGCATTTTCAGCTGTTTTGAATATTTAGTTTACTGCTGACAGTCGAAAAGGTTATACGTGTTTTCGAGTGCTCGGTGAATTTTTACTGTCGAAAAACATAAATCACAGAATTTGCATTAAATTTTGCTTACAAAATGGGATAAAGTGCAGAGCCGCATTCCAAATGTTGACTTTGGCTTTTGGTGACTATACTGTAAGACAAGAATTTACGAGAAGAATAAACGTTTCGAAGAATGTCGGACGTTGAAGACGACGACTGCCCTGGACGCCCTAGCACAACAGTTACTAACGGCAATGTGGAAGAAGTAAAGAAAATCGTCGAATCACCATCAGAGAAATTGCTACTGACGCCGGGATGTCTTTTGGCTCATACCAAGCACGTTTTTAGGACGTTCTGGGCATGAAACGTGTAGCAGCAACGTTTGTTCTGAAATTGTTTAATTTGGACCAAACACGCCGTCGCGTAGATATCGCTCAGAAATTGTATGAATGAAGGCGACAACGATTCCGAACTTCTTTATAAGGTTATAGTAGGTGACGAAACATGGATATACGGGTATGATGTCGAAACCACGGCCCAATCGTCCCAACGGAAACTGCCTGCAGTACCAACACCGAAAAAAATAGACAAGTTTGATCATATGCGAAGGTTCTTCTCACTGTTTTCTTGGATTACAAAGAGATAGTGGATCCTGAGTTCCTGCCTTATGGTCGTAAGGTCGATAAGGAAAACTACCCGGAAGTTATGCACCGTTCGCGTGAACCAATCCGAAGAAAACGACCGGAACTGTAGCAAAACCACTCGTGAAAATCTCATCACGATAATGCTCCCGCTCCTATCTCAGTGCTTGTCCGTGAGTTTTTGGAAAAAACAAAACCATCACCCACGGTATTCGCCGGACATGACCCCCTGCGACTTCTTTCTACTCCCGAGGCTGATGAGAACCATCAAAGGACATCGTTTTTCCACTATTTAATGAGATAAAAACAGAATCGCTTAAGGAGCAGAACACAATATCGAAAAGTGAGTTCCAGAAGTGCTTTCAAGATTGGAAAAAGCGCTGGCACAAGTGTGTCATATCTGAGGGGGATTACTTTAAGGGGACCAAGTTGATGTTTATGAATAAATAACGATTCTCTAAAAAAATTCGTTACATTTTGATCTCATCTCGTATACATCACTCACACCTATACCCTTGCCTGAGCGAGCACCTTGTCGGGCTAGAAAAAGAACATGAGCAGACCCCCTCTAACATGGCTATGCTTTTTAAGGCACAGCGGTGTTAAGTTTCCAACGAAATATTTAGCATATGACTTTTAAATAATTTACTAATGGTTTGGCTGGATTGACATGCAACGGGTTAATACCTGAGATTAACTCAGATTAACAGCTTTATAGCTTTTCACCAATTCCTAGTAACACGTGTCCTAGACCTAAGCGCGTGCACCAAACTGATTAACACAAAATAAATTCTTAGTTGTCTGTATGCCACCTGCAAAACGCCGCTTATCCGAGCGAGAACCTACGGTTCCAGATAAATGTCTGTTCCAATCCCAAGTCATATCTGCCAGTAGACTCTACTGAGGAGAGCCTGGCAAATATAACGGCACTCGACACACTACGGCGCATTTTTAGGGCCAAGGCGCATTCCACGGACTATTGGAAATAACTATTTTATAGAAATTGGTATAGCCACAGAAATATTTACGCTAGCTTTGACTGCAATAAATTTTATTTTAAAGGAAGTGTGTTGACTGTGTAGACTTTCCTGGCATATTAGTGTATCAGATTCTTGTCGGGTTTCTAGCCGGATCAAACTATCATCTGAACACAATATTTCAGCGGTCCACCTGGCCGCCATCATCAGGTGAGAAAAGCTACGCTGTTCTCGCCTATAACTGATTCCACTCGCAAATGACTGCACCTTTATAAGCATCGGAAGTACAACAGCGCATGCGCTAGACTGCCCCCTGGCTCAAAAAGAGTTGCAGCGCCTCCAGTGGTGAATGCTGTTGAAAACTATATATTTTCAGCATCCGAGACAGTATATGCTCGTTTAACCAAGATCCGAAGGACTCCTGTACGTTGAAAAGGTGGATGGCAACTGGTAGCATGTAAATACCTGTCGGTATGAGTGTTTCCTGTAAACACTGTGTCCAAGAGGTCCGTCTTCTTTTCTGTCTCGGAGGCAGAAAATTTACCACAGGAGCTGCAACATCTTAAGGACGTGTTCAATAATAGCGGCTATACGGACCGACAAATCCGACGTGCTTTGGAGTTTGGACCTCTACCTGCACCTTCTGAAGACACCTTTAGGTCTGTGGCTTTTCTTCCGTATGCTGGGAATGTGTCCGCTAAGATAGGTAGACTTTTGAAGAAATATGAGATTAGATGTGTTTTTCGTCCGCCAGCTAAGATTCGAGCACTTCTTGGCTCTGTCGAAGGCGATCTAGGTTTCAGGAAGTCTGGCATTTACAAAATACCGTGTGAGAGCGGGAAAATTTACATTGGCCAAACTATTCGTAACGTCAACGACAGGTGTATTGAACATCATCGCCATACGCGATTATTACAACCAGATAAATCTGCGGTGGCTGAGCACTGCCTTTCGGAGGGATACAGGATGCTATACAGTGAGACGCAAGTAGCTGCAAATGCTTCTCGGTATTGGGATTGTGTTTTAAAAGAATCTGTTGAAATGAGACCAGCAGATAATATCATTAATCGTGATAATAGATACCCGCTAAGTAAAACGTGGAATCCTGTTTTATCAGACATGAAGGAAGAATGGCATCTGAGTCAGCCGGCTATGTATAATAATTTGTAACGATGTATAGTTTTCAACAGCTTTCACCACCGGAGACGCTGCAGCTCTTTTTGCGCGAGGGGACAGCAGGAATAATTGAGGGCGTGCGCACTGTATCTAGCGCATGCGCTGTTGTACTTCCAATGCTTATAAAGGTGCAATCATTTGCGAGTGGAATCAGTTATCGGCGAGAGCAGCGTAGCTTTTCTCACCTAATGATGGCGGCCAGGTGGACCGCTGAAATATTGTGCTCAGATGACAGTTTGGTCCGGCTGGAAACCCGACAAGAATTTGATAAAGTGTGTTACCTGCGCTCTGTCTAACATGGCAAAGAAGGACCTGCTCAACAACCAAATTATCTTAGATAATTTGCTTTGAGGGACTTCTTACAGAAAATATAAACGGAGAACAAAGATTAACAACAGAGCTGGCAACAGAACTGCTGCAGAGAATTCTTGAAATAATAGTGTTTTATAAACTTGCTACCCAACTCGCAACATTAGTCAAAAAATGTACGAAGAAATGCTTTCTGAAAGACTTAAGAGCTCATAGTTGTTGCATGTCACTAGCACACCGTTTATAGTGTTGAGACGGCGTGCAGCCAGAGTCGACCACTCTCCAAACACATGTTTCACGAAACTGCAGACCACCCACTGCAAAGCCTGCCGACAGAGAAGGGCACCTCTGCCGCCCACCGTTTCTCAATTGGGAACGAGGTGTTGGCGGCGACAACGGGTTTATGTCGTTAGAAATCATTCTCAGGAAGTGGACAGCAGCAGCTGTCAGTCCAGCAGCGGCAACTGTACTTAACTGAAAACTGGTTTCCAATCAGGTCGCGGAAAAGAAGCGAAGGAGGTTAATGCTCACTATACGTACCATTCACGTAGTTCAGCCGGGACTAGAAAAAGGGAGTCGCAGACCTACCGTATTTGTCTTCTTTCTCGAAAACTATACGACCTAGAATTTTCGTGTAAAATACTTGCTTTTCGAACGAATTACAAGGTACTACTTACATTTCATGGAATATGTTTGAGAACGTAGAGAACTAAACCAGCTTTAGAATTTCAATTGGAAGGTTCGAATAAACTTTTTTCTGTTGAATAGGGCTCATAAAGCTTCACCATTATGGTATGGGAAGCTTCTAGATACGTTGCATTAATCTGATGTAAACAAATAAGTTCTCTGGTGCTGAGAAGTTCGGAAGACTTCACACAGGAAACAATTTTTTTAGGGCAACAGATGTGCTTAAATTTTTTTGTTTTATAAAGAGAAATTGCTTCTTACGCTACCAATTTATTCAATTCTTAAGTAGTGCTCTCACCTTCAACACTTATGAAAGTCCCTCTAAGATTTTTCGACAGCAGTAAGGTTCGTCGGAAGTCACGTTTTATATCCTTACCAGTGGACTACCAGACGGGGAAACACTGACTTGGCCACGGCATAGTCACTAACGAAAAGGGCATTTGATTAATGGTATCGAGACTAGAAAACCTCTCACATAATGAGAGGACGAACGTCTGCAAGAACGCGACCACTTATTCTACAAAGAACTTCGTATTCAGAGTTCAAACTCGCATGACGTCTTTAACCTCTCCAATATGGCAAAGATCCTTCGGAATTGGCACATCTAACCTATTGCTCAGCAGGTCCCACCACGTCTGTCATCAGGCCAAATTCTAAGGCAATTGTCGAACTGGAAAGTCCTCTGCCCGCAAATGACAGGAACCTTACCAGACAGCCAAAAATCTACGTCCTCGTTGCAAAAAATTCTAAGAGACGTACATTCATTTCTAAATTCCAAGATAGGAAGACGTTGAGCCACAGAAATCGCATTACTTGATTGACATCAACGAACTGATACGAGAAGAAACTTTCACAATCATTTTCACAGCTGATTATTTGTTCACACGGTTAACCCCTAACCTTGTTAGTTATATATCTCCAATTATGAATTCCGTAAAACTTAGACGACTGAAATAAGACTTACTATCCTCAATAAAAGCATTGATAAAAAATACGGTAGCGAGCTTACGGATTTGTGCAGTTCAGTGTTCCAGTAAACACAGGGGTTAGACAAAAATATAGATACACAGAAAAATGCATGCTTGAACATAAATGCACACGCTATCCAAGCCTGCAGGTTCTGATAATGTGTGACCACGAACAGCACCTATGCAATGATCTCAATAAGTGGTCTGAATAATAGTCCGTGTCACTGTAAGTGCATTTTGTCGCAGTTAAGTGAATTCGATGATGGGCAAATGGTTGGCGCTCTTATGGTGGATTTTCCGTAGGCATGGTAGCCGAAGTGTTTGTTGTTCAAGAAGTACGGTGTCGAAACTTCTACCGCATATAGGGAAAAGGCAAAATCATAATCTGCTAAGACACAACGCGGACGGAAGTGTGCTGAGTGATCATAACATGCTCGTAGAAGAAGATTGTGAAGAAAAATAAGAGGACGACAACTGCATAAGTCATTGCAGAACTGAATGTCGCACTCGAGAACTCTGTCAGCACCGGAACAACACAAAGAGAGCTCCACCACATTGCAGGGCGCTGGAATTCTGAAACCACTCACCAATGACGCAAATGTCCGCAACAAGAAGTCATAAAAGCTGGACTATGGAGCAATGGAAGAATGTAATTTGTTCAGATGAGTCACTACATTGTTTCCAAATTCTGGCCCCTTTTACGTCCCAAGAGTGAAACATGATTTGGGCAGCCATACCGTGGCATTCCATAGGCCCCATGGGTGTTACTGCCACAGATTAAGGGACCATTTTAGATGATCAGATACATCTCATGTTACCACGTTTGTTCCCCAATAGCGATGCTGCGTTCCAAGATGACAGGGCCCCTGTTTACATGGCTCGCATCGTCCAAGACTGCTTTTGTGAGCGCGAGGATAAATTGAATACAGGGCTATTACAAATGATTGAAGCGATTTCATAAATTCACTGTAGCTCCATTCATTGACATATGGTCACGACACACTACAGATACGTAGAAAAACTCAAAGTTTTGTTCGGCTGAAGCCGCACTTCAGGTTTCTGCCGCCAGAGCGCTCGAGAGCGCAGTGAGACAAAATGGCGACAGGAGCCGAGAAAGCGTATGTCGTGCTTGAAATGCACTCACATCAGTCAGTCATAATAGTGCAACGACACTTCAGGACGAAGTTCAACAAAGATCCACCAACTGCTAACTCCATTCGGCGATGGTATGCGCAGTTTAAAGCTTCTGGATGCCTCCGTAAGGGGAAATCAACGGGTCGGCCTGCAGTGAGCGAAGAACGGTTGAACGCGTGCGGGCAAGTTTCACGCGTAGCCCGCGGAAAATTGGCTCATGCCACAACTGGAGACCGACAGCGCCGACTTCATCTTTCAACAGGATGGTGCTCCACCGCACTTCCATCATGATGTTCGGCATTTCTTAAACAGGAGATTGGAAAACCGATGGATCAGTCGTGGTGGAGATCATGATCAGCAATTCATGTCATGGCCTCCACGCTCTCCCAACATAACCCCATGCGATTTCTTTCTGTGGGGTTATGTGAAAGATTCAGCGTTTAAACCTCCTCTACCAAGAAAAGTGCCACAACTGCGAAGTCGCATCAACGATGCTTTCGAACTCATTGATGGGGACATGCTGCGCCGACTGTGGCAGGAACTTGATTATCGGCTTGATGTCTGCCGAATCACTAAAGGGGCACATATCGAACATTTGTGAATGCCTAAAAAAAGTTTGAGTTTTTCTATGTGTGTGCAAAGCATTGTGAAAATATCTCAAGTAATAAAGTTATTGTAGAGCTGTGAAATCGCTTCAATCATTTGTAATAACCCTGTATGTTGAGTATTGCAAAAGGGGGCATGCAGTACGGAATGTATGGATTTAACAAATGTAGTAAAGACAAAAGTGATGAGAATAAGCAAGAAGGAAGCTCCAGTTAACTTATTCCTAAACGGATAAAACAACAAGTAAAATCCTTTCTGTACATGCGAACTTTAATGACATGGAATGAAGAATGAAGAATGAAGTAAGTAGATATCTATGGGAAAGAGAATATTTGAAAAGGTGAAGCAGTTACTAACGTCTAGAAGAATTCCAACGGAGCTGAGGAAAATAATTGTTAAATGTTCTGTCTGGAGTGTAGTTTTATACAGGTATCAATCATGCGCAGTTAAGAATAAAGAAGAAAGCTACTTAGAAATTTTTGAAACGTATCTATGAAGAAGAAAGCTTAAGGTGAAGAGGTCTGACAGACTTAAAAACGAACAAGTCATGAAGAAAATAGAGAAAGAAAGAAGATAATTGGAAGTGATGAGAAAGAGGAAAAAATATTGGCTGGGATATACACTGGGTAGGAAATGTATGCAGCCACGAATTATAGAGGGAAAAGTGGAAGGAATGAAAAGATGAGATAGGAAGCGAATTGGAATAATGGATGGCATCAGAACAGGACTATCATGGAAACGGATGAACGAAGATAATCAGAACAGGACACGATGCAAAGCCTCAAGCTAAACCTATGCCGGCAGGAGTGGCCGAGCGGTTCTAGGCGCTACAGTCTGGAACCGCACGACCGCTACGGTCGCAAGTTCGAATCCTGCCTCGAACATGGATGTGTGTGATGTCCTTAGATTAGTTAGGTTTAAGTAGTTCTTAGTTCTAGGGGACTGATGACCACAGCAGTTAAGTCCCATAGTGCTCAGAGCCATTTTTGCTAAACCTAAGACGGATACATTGAAGGAAAATAAACAGTGTCCTACGTTGAAATGAAAGACCCAGTATACCTGAAGTGCACGAAGATGGGTACGACTGGCTTATAGCAGGTGGGGATGCATTTAAACATGTGCTACAGTACACAGTGAGAACAGGGAACTGTCCCTTTTAAACGATCTCTGTACAAATATATTTCTGATTTAAAAAATCTTCGAAAATGGCAAAAGATGTTAAGTTTGGAAGTGTCCTACAAACACTATATTAAATACACACTTCTATCATACGAAAAAATCTCTGTTCCTATTTTTAGTTTTGTTCAACTTGTCCACCTCAGGAGGATTTTTTTAAGTCTTAGAATCGGCTCAACATACCAACTTATCAAACGAAACGTTCAATTTTAAGAGCTCTGTTCATCTGTACGCATTTTCCACCATTCTCCCATTTAATATTCTGAGGCAATTTCGTTTCTTCTTGTTTCTAGTAGATTCCATATAGTTACACGATCGCCTTTAACCCCTTAATACCGAGTGTCGCGAATTCTCACGAATAAGAATGCTGTGCTAATTACTGGAAGGTTAATTGTGTTTAATGCCAGTGCCGGTGGATGCTGTTTCTTCATGAAGCTATCAACGCTTCTGAGAAGTGCAGAATTCTCCCGGGTGTTTTGGGTACCTCTAAACACCACGATTTTTTATTTTTATCTTTCATCTAGAAATTTATTCAGGCCTTAAGGAGTTAAAAGGTTGCTCAAAACGCATCTTAGCTGGAAAATAAGGAACATATTTTTGAGACAAGGATTTCACTGTGCAACTGAGACAAATAAATCTGATACCGATATAGCAATGGTTTCAAACCATCACATTACATATGCTTTTGAGAACAGTAACCGTATGGTTACTCACGAGGGCTTTTTCAATGGTATAACGAGAGCCATTACGACACATTTCTGCAATGCTATCTAGAGAATTTCACAGACTGGAAAGGAGGACTGAAAGAAGGAATTTGTGATCTAAAGGCCACAACCTGATTTTTCCTTTCTGTTGTTCATGATGCTGTAGGTGTGCACGAACTATCTAGCTGCAGCTTGCTTGGTACAGAATAAACTGTTGCGACGTTGACAGCAACCATGTGCCTTTTAGTTTTCTAAGGCCTAATCCGCATCGATAGAGGCGGCTTTCTTTAGTCTCTCTCACAGCAATTCTGGAACAGATGCTTGTTTTGTAGTGCTACGGCGAATAAAGAAATACGTCGCTGCCTCACTTTTATGATACGTGCATCGTAAGTCGAAATGTACTTCCAGTACCTGTGGTTTATGTCTAAATGCAGTGTGAAATATCGAGATTAATTACCGAACAGCAAAGAACATCAGACAATGCAATGCAGTCTTCACAATCTATGCTTTGTATGCAAATTACTGGTTGTCTAATACTTTGCACATAGTGTTTTCAATTTCCCTTGCAGATGACAGGTATCATGTCACGCTGCATCCTCACAAAATTACTCACTGCTTCACGTACTGGTCTAATAGACCAGATATTGCAGCTACCACAACACAACGGGCATCCATTGTAACCGTCGTACGGTAGGTCTAATTTCCCCAACAGTTCACGGATCGATGGTTCAGATGCCGCCTGATTCATTTTTTGTTCAATTTGAAATACTTACAGCTCGTAATTTAAAATCACTTTCATGAATTGCACGTCGTCTTGTTACTAATTACACATTGCAAGGCGAAATTCGTGTTTTCGTTTCGAATATACACTACTGGCCATTAAAATTGCTACACCACGAGGATGACGTGCTACAGACGCGAAATTTAACTGACAGGAAGAAGATGCTGTGATATGCAATTGATTAGCTTTTCAGAGCATTCACACAAGGTTGGCACCGGTGGCGACACCTACAACGTGCTGACATGAGGGAAGTTTCCTATCGATTTCTCATACACAAACAGCAGTTGACCGGCGTTGCATGGTGAAACGTTGTTGTCATGCCTCGTGTAAGGAGGAGAAATGCGTACCATCACGTTTCCGACTTTGATAAAGCTCGGATTGTAGCCTGTCGCGACTGCGGTTTATCGTATCGCGACACTGCTGCTGGCGTTGGTCGAGATCCAATGACTGTTAGCAGAATACGGAATCGGAGGGTTCAGGAGGGTAATACGGAACGCCGTGCTGGATCCCAACGGCCTCGCATCACTAGCAATCGAGATGACAGGCATCCGCATGACTAACGGATCGTGCAGCCGTTTGCATGACAACAACCATCTGCACGAACAGTTCGACGGCGTTTGCAGCAGCATGGACTATCAGCTCGGAGACGATGACTGCGGTTACCCTTGACGCTGCATCACAGACAGGAGCGCCTGCGATAGTGTACTCAACAACGAACCTGGGTGCACGAATGGCAAAACGTCATTTTTTCATATGAATCCAGGTTCTGTTTACAGCATCATGATGGTCGCATCCGTGTTTGGCGACATCGCGGTGGTCGCACATTGGAAGTGTGTATTAGTCATCGCCATTCTGGCTTATCACCCGGTGAGATGGTATGTGGTGCCATTGGCTACACGTCTGTCACCTCTTGTTCGCATTGACGGCACTTTGAACAGTGGAGGTTACATTTCAGATGTGTTACGACCCGTAGCTCTACCCTTCATTCGATCCCTGCGAAACCCTACATTTCAGCAGGATAAAGCACGACCGTATGTTGCTGGTCCTGTACTGGCCTTTCTCGATACAGAAAACGTTCGACTGCTGCCCTGGCCAGCACATTCTCCATATCTCTCACCAACTGGAAACGTCTGGTCAATGGTGGCCGAGCAACTGGCTCGTCACAATACGCCAGTCACTACTCTTGATGAACTGTGGTATCGTGTTGAAGCTGCATGGGCAGCTGTACTTGTACACGCCATCCAAGCTCTGACTCAATGCCCAGGTGTGTCAAGGCCGGTATTACGGCCAGAGGTAATTGTTCTGGGTTCTGATTTCTCAGGATCTATGCACCCGAACTGCGTGAAAAATGTAATCACATGTCAGTTCTAGTATAATATATTTGTCCAATGAATAGCCGTTTATCATCTGCATTTCTTCTTGGTGTAGCAATTTTAATGGCCAGTAGTTTAAGTTCTTAATTATCGATATTTTATGAAGAACTGTTAAAAGTTCATTAAATTAATAAAACATCACAATTTTTAGGCAAAAATGCAAAACCAAATACTCTTTATTTGGACTATGTCCATTGTTTTGTACCACAAATGTAATCTTACACGAACCAGAGTGATAAGTGTCGTAAAAAAGTGAAAAACAATCATTTTCACAATATCGAGCATACCATAGAAATGCTGTATTTTACATTTGCCACTGTACCATTACGACTGTTAAGATGACAGACGTACTGGAGTAGCGCACGCAGCTTTTTCACATGTCACTGCCGAACGCTGGCGGGAAACAGAACGGGACGTCATAAAAGAGGAGGAGAAAATGAAGCGCTTTCGTGGACTCTGTTGTTAAGCGACTCGCTATCACCGTAGCAGATGAGTTTCCGAACTAAAATGTATTTCTCGGATTCAGATAAGGAAGGAGCTAAGAGATTACCGGACGACTGGTAGTAATTAATACCTTCAGCGGCTTCAGTATTGAACAATACGGTGAAATCCCTGCAATAGGCTTTAGCAACACGCATAGCTCGCTCAGAAAAATTACCCTGTGTTTAAGTTAGGAATTCTCATCACTCTTGTTTCTAATTAGAATACTATGTTAGGTGAGAGCGAGAGTATTTTATGCTTTCCGTCTGGTCACCTAAGAAGAGTGCGCTGGTGAACTAAGGAACGTGCGGTAGTGCTGGAGTTTTCCCTCTTATTATTTCATTCTCTTTACAAATTAAATGACATTCGAAGCTTTGTTCGTCTCTTTTTACATCTGAACTGTAAATGCTCACATCATTGCATATTAAGTTGGCCCAGCCGCCTGGCCAGTACTGTCCAAGTTTAATGCCGGTAAAGCTGCTGTCCCGCATTATCGCTCAGTCTATGTGCGTGTTATGATCTTACTAGACACAACTTTTCTTCCGCTCTACGTGAAACGAAATCAATGAGATTCAAGCAAACGCGGAGGAATATAAAGCGTCATGTTTACATCAGGTTTATTCTTAATGATGAACAGGGCTTTTCTGGTGACACCGAGGAACTTGGCCCATCAAGATGTCGGAAGTGACTCACATATCCACCTCAAGTGCGCTGTTTATAAATGTGCATGAGTCAGCGGTGAAATGCACTAGAGCTCAACCTCGACTGTTGTACGGATCACAATAGATGAATGCCCAGGAATCACCCGATTGTAAACGAAGTAACTGAAAACCGCAAAGTGAGATGTTCAGTTCCAATAAACTGTATATTTCCACTATATACACAGAAACTGAAATAAAGGTGCTCAAAAAATAGCTATTGTGTCTTTTGCACCAAATTTGAAACATTTATATCTTTTGACGAACTAGCGCCCTTGGCCTCCGATGCAGAAAAAAAGATATATTCAAATTTGTAGAATTTTGGGCTGTTTTAAAACAGAAATGACAAAGGACTAGAAGGACAAGAAAGCTCTTGAAAAAACTGAAAAAGGCCGAAATTTTCAGCATTTTGACTACAGAACGTTTAGTCAACAAACTTCGTTGGCAAAATTTGGTTCTCTCATCTTTCAACGGGTTAAAAAAATATTCTACCCACCTTTTGCGAAGTGTATCTACTATTTGACTAACTGCACAAAATGAGTGATGATGTAACATGCCACGAAATTTC
Source organism: Schistocerca cancellata (assembly GCF_023864275.1). Lineage (NCBI taxonomy): Eukaryota > Metazoa > Arthropoda > Insecta > Orthoptera > Acrididae > Schistocerca > Schistocerca cancellata. Next base: position 880,685,705 of record NC_064629.1, on the reverse strand, counting down.
ACTGTCGTTTAATTAGCGCTTTTTATCTAGTCCCTTTAACATCGAGCAGCCCAGTCACAAAACGTCAAAACCACTTGGCTGTATTCCAATGACCTTTCGTCTTTTGATGAAATTGCAATTTGCTATGGCCGGCCTATGTGACCGAGCGGTTGTAGGCGCTTCAGTCCGGAACCACGCGGCTGCTACGGTCGGAGGTTCGAATCCTGCCTCGGGCATGGATGTGCGTGATGTCCTTAAGTTAGTTAGGATTAAGCAGTTCTATGTCTAGGGGACTGGTGACCTCAGATGTTAAGTCTCATAGTGCTTGGAGCCATTTGATTTTTTTTTCCTATCTGTTTTGCCACTCGAGATGACGTCCTCTGAATCAAGGACGAAATGTCTTAACGACTCGTAACTTCCGGAATAATAAAGTGCTTTTACTTTAAATGAAACCAGTTAAGTATATACACATCAGAAATATTTTTATTGCTTGAGGCATCAAGGGATCACAAATTTAGCATTGGAGGGAAGCGTGGAGGGTAAAAATCGTAGAGGGAGACCAAGAGATGAATACACTAAGCAGATTCAGAAGGATGTAGGTTGCAGTAAATACTGGGAGACGATGAAGCTTGCACAGGATAGAGTAGCATGGAGAGCTGCATCAAACCAGTCTCTGGACTGAATACCACAACAACAGAAATAGTCGTTTCGGCTTCATGTGCCGTCTCCAGTAATCTCCTGCCAATTGTTAACTGCATGCGTATTTATTTTTAGCGAAGTAGAGATTGCGTTTGTGCCCACTTTATAAAACACTTCACAACACTCGTTTAAGCGCAGTCTCTTATAGATATACGCTAGATAAAAGGTTTACGATTCGCGTACTATGAAAGCAGTTAATTTTCTTTGCTCGAAGTATCTGCATGGCACAGTATCATCCGTAAACTGACAGGTACCTCCTGGAGCGTTCAACCGAAAGTGCTTCGAATCTCTGCCTTGGATCAGTTTCTCTGCAGCGGAATATTCTGCACCAGTCTGGCGAAAGTTTGCACATGCCTAACGGCTGATGCAGCTTTGAACGAGACTGGACGCACTGTGACAGGCTGTCCACGACCTACTCCTGTCCGTAAACAGCATCAAATTATGGGTATAGCAGCACCAAGTATTCGCAAGAAAGCACCTGCAGAAGTGGAGGAGAAGAAACTGACCCCAGACATCCTATTTTTGGACACGAGCCACAACATCGGGACTCAGATCAAGAAAGCTTCATGCAGGCAGTAACAGCAGTTCCTTCATTTACTGGAACTAGTCCTTGCCTGAGGCACACAGGGCGAATGTCTGGGAGAAACCAGCCCGAGGCTCACAACTGCCTTACGGTACACAGAAGCCGCTGAAAAGGCAACCTCAGGAAATGGGGGCATCAGCAGTCATGACGAACTATGCCATGGTATGCGGCAGGACCTACATCTCCTATTCTGCAAGGAACCTGCCGGATACTTGTACCACTGGTCATCTCCTTGCACTAACAAAACAGCACTCAAAACTGCCAATACTTACTGTTTGTTCGTTTTCATTTATCGTCGTCTGCATTTGTTAAATTCATTGACGTATTTTTATTGTTATTACTTTATGTCTTTTCGAGGAATCCAGTGGGGGATCCACGAACGTCTGGAGGATTTGGATTTTGCAGACGACAGTTTTATTAGCTCCAAGGCTGACTGATATGCAAGCTAAATTAAGCTTGCTGAAAGAAGAAGCAGAGACTGCTGGCCTCAAGATAAATACAGGCAAAACAAAGGAAATGAGAGTAAATTCAGGTAACATGGAGATGCCCCTGTTAATAGGTGAGCAGCGAGTGGAGACTGTCAACTCATTCCTGTATCTGGGTAGTATAGTGGCGGAAGATGGCGGAGCTGGAGATGACGTGAAAAACCGCATTAAAAAGGCAAATGCTGCCTTCATACAATTGTATCCAATATGGAAAAATAGAAATATCACATACAAAACAAAAATCCGTATTTTTAATACAAATGTGAAGGCCGTCCTGTACGCCAGTGAAAGTTGGAAAATGGATAAAAAGATAACAACCCAGTTACAAAGCTTCATAAATAGATGTCTTCAACGCATCATGAATATCTGGTGGCCAGAAAAAATATGTAATGAGGAGCTCTGGCGAATAACAAGCCAGATACCTATAGAAGACCAGATACGAGAGAGAAAGTGGGGCTGGTTGGGGCACACCTTGAGAAAACCAGATGGAGCCATCGAGAAAAAAGCACTGGAATGGAATCCCCAGGGAACAAGGAAGAGAGGAAGACCAAGGGGCACATGGAAGAGGACAGTGGAAGGGGAAGCAAAAAGAGTTGGCAAGACCTGGGCAGAATTGAGGCAAATGGCCAAAGACAGAGACGGATGGCGAGTTCTCCTGGATGCCCTATGCCCCCATAGGGGCCAAAGGAATTAAGTCAAGTCAAGTCACTTTATGTCTTTTACTATACTGAATTATATCTGAACTGTATACTTTGTATGTAATTACTCTCTGTATGTTATTAACGCTCTACCAATACTGTAATAACTTCGTGTCCTGTCCCGGGCACGTAAAATTAAGCAAGTCCATTTTTTTTTCATTCCGCCACAAAGAAAATCTTGCTCGCCAAAAGTGACGAGAGACTGCAAGGACAGAGGTCGGTATCCGCCAGAGAACACGGCGCCACGTGACACCGCCCTATCGATCGCCAGCCCACCCCCGCCTCTGACAGTCACGCCACTGGGGTTTCCAAATTCGGCTGATCACGCTGCCGGAACACCACGTATCTCAACGGCAGTGTCCTAAAGGGCTTAGTACCGTTCTTTGCAACTTGTTCGTAGGCCTACAACACTAAGTAAGATTAACTCTGTGGCGTTTGTGTATGCAAGGTTATCAGTGTTCTGGTCACGCCAGTTCCGAACTCTGCGCACAAGCGTGCCTTTGTGACCTCTGCTACGGAAGCGGATGCTATGTTACGATTTTGCGGCGATAGGCTAAACTAACCGTTACGGAAATGAAGGAAAGACAATCGGAAACCCGGACATGTGACCCCACACAAGCAACAGCGCCAGAAATGAAAATGTTAAATAGAGAGAAAGGTGGGAGGGGGAGGGGGGGAGGAAGAGAACTTTAGCAAACTGCCCTTACAAACACGTAATATCTGCAGGAGCAGCTAAGGAGATAATCATTTTAATATGAAACCATGCCCAGCATCGTTCCGCTTACGTAGTACAGGAACACACATTGAATTCCTTCGTGGCTGATGGGGCAGTTACGTTTCGCTACAGTAAAAAGCAGTTTCGAGCACTGGAGCGTCTATGTCTTATCTGTCTACTGATATCTAGCACGAAACTTCCAGAACTTGCAGAAAAATACCAGGGATCATGGGGTTGATACATAAAAGGCCGAGAGCGATCAAATGGGTTTATTGATACAGTCACAGTAGAATTTCTGGCTTTGTTGATGACGCCACGACCTCACCTCTGCTTGCACCACTTCATCACTATCGATGAGAAGTATACGAAGATATTCTTTAAGTTTTTGAAACATGAAAATTGGATGGGGGAAGTCAGGGCAGTATGGAGGATGATAAATGACGGTGAAGCCAAGGCGGCGATTGTTGCAGATGTCTTCGCTGGCACCGAGTAGCATTTCACGAAAATTAAATCAAATCATCTAGATTCCAACAATGTCTAAATTGACTGTTTCCTTATATATTTTAGACATTGTTTCTAAACAATACTACACTCCTCACTAATTCTACTTGTTTGTACATCGTATTTCATACTAATTGGGACGTATATGTCCCAGCAAAGTTAAGTGAATGTAAAAAAAGAAAAACATTATATGGTATGTCAAAGCGATCTTCAAATTTCATGGCCGAAATTTGTATGCAATATTTCATGTTCTTCATTGTCATGAGAATAATTGTGTTTTGCTATTGATCTGTTACACTTTTCCCGCATTTAACGTCCTACAAGCAAAAACGTATCTTAGAAAATACTGGGTTCAAATGGAAACATGGACCTAATTAGGTTCGTGGGTGACATGCCCCATCACAATTATTTTTAAACCCTATCGGCTAATAAACTTGTTAGTGAAAGTATTGTACTTATGACAAAAACTACTTTTCGACCTCTTATTTTTTAAAACATGTTTAAGTTTTCACCAGAATAGTGTTAAAACAATGTGTCCCACGTTGATCCTTGTGCTGCTTGAAAGTAATTTACTTTAAATCTGACAATTATCGCATTTATAATCCATTAATTACTGAGGTACTGTTGTGGAAAAGGATGCTTCCCTTCACTGGCAGAGCAGACGCAGTGAGTCCCTTGAGATATGAGGATGCTGTGTGTTTTCACATCTACCTTAACACTGTGCCAAGATTGGTCATGACTTAATAATTTCCTGCAGTCTACTGTCACTCATTCACGCAAGAGATGTAGGGAGAGCGGAACAAATTGTATTGTATGTTCGTTCCCCTTGCACGGAAATGACACGGCTCCAATAAGCCATTATCTACCCAGTGCGATTTCCGAATCTAGAAACCTGAACAAAGAATTTCCGAATACCCCGTGTAACACATCAAACATCAACTGTATGTTCAAACAAGTGGGAGTCTTCTCCGTATCTATCTCCACGAACACGACAGCAGCGTTTGCTGTATGAGTAATGTAAACAGAAATAAACATCTTGCTTCCGAAACTCTCCCCTCGCATCAAGACATTCACAGCAAACGAACGACAGAAATGAAATGGAGAAAAAAGAGTTTGTCTGGTGGAGAGTATAAGAAAATAGACGGAAGTGTGCTCGCTCGACAAATTGTAGCAGCGGGTGGGCTCAGGTGAGCTGCCGGAAGCAGGGGCAGCAGACAGTTAAAAATACCGGTGTGCCCCGTTATACTGCTGCGTGCTGCTGGGTAGCGCCAACGCTTCTACTGCCTACGTGTACGCATTTACTGCCTGTCACTCCTTACCAAGGACAACTACTTATGCCTACAGAGCAATTTAAAACCGTGGTCAGTGATAAATGTAAAGAGGAAACGAGAACTGTCCGAAACTTACGACTTTTCCCGCATGTAACAACATCTATACTCTGCAAGCCACCTCATGGTGTGTGGCGGAGGAAACGTCCCTTCTTTCCTATTCCAGTCGCGAATGGTGCGTCGGTACAACTTGCCCTCTAATCTATCAATTTTTATTTGCATGGTTTTTCAGGAAACATACTGAACAAGGAGGAAGCAATATACTGGTTGAGTTTCTAGGGTAATTCACAACCATCTGCCACTGGAGTCTGACAAGCATCTCCGTGATTCATTCGCACTTACTAAACGAACCTGTAACGAAACGCACGGCTCCTTTTTGGATCTTCTTTTCCGGCATCCATCCTTTCCGGGAACCAGACTGACGAGCAGTATTCTAGAAAAGATCCAACGAGGGTTTTGTAACATATTACGTGGCCGACTACAATTCATGAGGATTCTTCCAATGAATCTGCCCGGCGTCGGCCTTTCCTGGGAACAGTTACATGTGACCGTTCCACTCGAAATCCTACGCATACCCCTAGATTTGACTGCCTGTAGTGATCGTGTACTAATACAGCAAAAAGGATTTCCGTCTATTTATGAGCAATACGTTACATTTTCTATACACGTTTTCTATACTCATTTATAAGAGTGCGTGCTGAAACGTAGTGGCTTCCGAATTTTTTTAATGTGAAAATTCTTAAAGCTTATAAAATAAAATGAGCTTTATTAACATTCAACTGCTTTATTCTTCACGTATGTACATTTATTTCACAACATAATCACCCTGGAGATGAACACATTTCTCCCAATGAGTGACCAGTTTATTCATACCGTCACTGTAGAATTTTTTACTGTTGATGAAACCACGACCTCACCTCTGCTTGCACCACTTAACACTAGCAATGAGAAGCATACGAAGGTATTCTTTAAGTTTTGGAAACATTAAAATCTGATGGGGCCAAGTCAGGGCAGTATCATTTACACAAGAAGAAAAAATTTAGTGTTTGAAAAGTTAAGAGTTTACACATAAAAAATGGAGATACATTACTTTTCAGCACGTCCTCGTGCATACATTGTAAACAGTATTGATCCTATAACACTCCATTGGAATACGCCCGAAGTTACTTTTACGCCAGAATATCTCTGTTGAGAACGACGGGCTGATACCTACTTGCTAGGAAAACTTCAGTCACAAAACTGGTCTGTTATATGGTTCATTAGGCAGCAGTGAGGAACTTCATCGAGCGTCTTCCGGAACTCAAGGAAGAAGGCGTCAACTTGGGCGCTCGTATCTAGTTCGCCTGATAAGTGCATTCTTATGAAGGTTGTAAACAAAGAAAATTGCACAGCCAATGGGGACCCATCCACAGGGCATTCACATCATCAGATTGCGAGTCTGCATGCGTAATGACAAATATGGTCGAAATTGAAGTACACGACAAACAAGATTGACGAAGACAACGTCTACAACGGGAAAAGACAATCAGTTTTCGCAAAGAAAGAAATTAAAAGATCCTACGTATCGACGGTGCCTAGCGTCGTCAATCTGTTGCAAATAGCCTTGTACTTTAAGTATAACTGGGTGAGACACGGAAGAAGGAATTCGGTTACTCAGAAGTCTGTGGTAACATTAAGGAGTACCCAAATAGTACTCTTTACTTCCGAAGGTTTAGGATTTAATCCTCAGAACGCCTTAGATTTTTTTCCACTTATCGCTTCTTTCATGTCTCTCAGTGACTTGTGAGTTGTTCCGAGATGAGGAGCCCACATTAAACCGTAGGTCCACATACACCTGGCTACATACAGGGTGACTATCAGTGAACAATATGAAAAAAACTTAAATTAGTTACAAATTACGGTGTGCACACACTTTATTCAACATGTAAGCGTCACTATAGATATTCGGATTTTGGTTATAACGTGTTCGAAATGCTTGTCATCCTTTGCGATGATGTGGCGCAGACGAGGAGCGAAATTCTGCACGACCCGCTGAAGTGTCTGAACATCGATACTGTCGACGACCTCCTGAATGGTTGTTTTCAGCTCAGCAATGGTTTTGGGGTTATTGCTGTATACCTTTTCTTTAATACTGCCTCACAAAAAGGAGTCGCGCCTCTTCAGATCCGGAGAATATGGCGGCTAATCGAGGTCCATGCCAGTGGCCTCTGGGTACCCCAGAGCCAGAATGAGGTCCTCGAAGTGCTCTTCCAGGACACCAAACACTCTCCTGCTTCGATGAGGTCGAGTTCCGTCTTGCACGAACCACATCTCGTCGAAATCAAGGCCAATTTCTATTATGGGGCTAAAATCATCTTCCAAAACCTTCACGTACCGTTCGGTAGTCATCGTGCCATCAAGGAATATCGCACCGACTGGACATTGCACTGTCACCCTTAGGTGGCGAAGAGACTTCTCGATCGTCAAATGTTGATTCTCAGGCCTCCAAATGAACCAATTTTGCATATTTATGAACGCATTCAAATGAGAGTGGGCTTCGTCGTTAATCCAACCATACATGCGCGTACTAATTCCCATCATGCACCGTCCTAACTCAATCCGCTCAGAAGTTATGACGATTTTATTTCATGTAGTTCAATAATTGTCATCCGGTAAGTTCGTTCAGAGCTCTGAGGACAGTAACAACATGTCAACTTTAATAGTTTGTGGAAAAGAAAGGTGGTTATATTTTATCATCCAGCCGACAGAGGGGTTATTGGACACAGAGCACATAAGCTGGACCAATAGAAAGCGAATAAACTTCCGTGAGACTAACTCAGCAGTCGACCTAAGCGATTTGGGGATGGCACTAATTCAGTAGTCGACCGAAGTCATTTGGGAAAAACACAGAAAACTTACACCTGGCTGGCAGGACGAGGATCTGATTCCCGCCCCTCCAGGCTTACCCACTGCGCGATCTCTCACAGAAGAATACAGAATGATACAAACTACTAATATGACATTGATGAATGAAAGTACATATGGTACACAACTTTGACGGTTTCATCGTCATAAAAATGAGAATTATAATGGAACTAAATTTTCAAGAGACAAGAACAAACACAGATGTGATAAATCCCAAACGTTCCATGTCTAACGACTTGAAAAATAATATGCAGAAGAAGCATTCATGCCTGGTACAAACTGTCGTAGTTGTGAGATTTTCGTGAATTCGTGTGAGTAGTTACGTGCTGTAGTACTGAACTTTATTTACAACATTAAACACTGAACAAATGAAGCTGAAAACTCTACGGCATCCATATATGCAGGAACATGTTTTATACGAGGACTTCATGTCTGTACTTTAAGCAGATTGCATCAAATCCTCACGACTGGCTTCAACTTCAAAACCTTCTCTTTACAGTCCAGTCCATCCAAAAATTCCTTCTCAGGGAACCATCACGGATTTTCCATTGCAATCATGCCTCCGCTTTTTACTTGTATTTTCTGTTGCTGTTTAATATCTGCAGTAAGAAAAGCTTCCGTTCCGTGTTTAACACACATTTTAAACGTGTTACTCTCCAAAATTTTTTGATACCCTTTACACATAACATATCGTAAATAACGACTCTGCTGTTTGCATAGCTCGCGCCGAGAACAAAAAGTAATATTTTATTTCAGCGCAGTCCGCAGCTCGTGGTCGTGCGGTAGAGTTCTCGCTTCCCACGCCCGGGTTCCCGGGTTCGATTCCCGCCGGGGTCAGGGATTTTCTCTGCCTCGTGATGACTGGGTGTTGTGTGATGTCCTTAGGTTAGTTAGGTTTAAGTAGTTCTAAGTTCTAGGGGACTGATGACCACAGATGTCAAGTCCCATAGTGCTCAGAGCCATTTGAACCATTTCAGCCCATGTGCAACAATTTTTTGTGTCCAGTGTCTGACCGCTTTAGCTTGAACTGCTTTACACAAGCTATAATGCATTTACTTGTGCCTGAGAAAATAATGCTTTCACTATTCAGTGAAAGTTTAGTTACGTGAAAAATATTCCAGGTTAACTCCACTTTCATTGCTCACTACACGAGCCGCTGCTTTAAACTACCTGCGCCACACTGTCGATTGCTGCTGGTGTATCCTACATTACGAAGCAAATTGTTTTCCATATGTCCACAAGGCCAACTGACATTTCCCAGTGAAGGCGAAATCATACGTACTGCGAGCGAAAAATTTTGCCAGTTTCCCTTTTCTTTTCCACTGCTACATGCCACAGGTTGAAATGTCAGGGTGTCCCACTCGAAAGAGGGCTCGCAAACAACATTCGCTGAAATTATACTTAGAGACTTTGTACAAAAATCAGGATATGAAATTAAATTGTCATACCTTGTTCATGGGGAAATAAAGGTGCTGGAAGTGACAGCCCTCGACTTGTAAACACAGATGAATACGACGCTGCAGATTCTTGAATGTTGCTGCCAGAACCTCTCGTGTCACTGGGCGGATTTCACGGATGATATTCTCTCGTAAATCTTCCAAGTTGTGTGGTTTGTTCCTGTAGATGTTGCCTTTAGGTCACCCCCCCCCCCCCTCCAGCAAAAAGTTAGATGGTGTTAAATCAGGTGACCTTGGTGGCCATAGTCCTTTCGAAATCACTATGGCGGGGAAAAATGATTGGATCCCAGTCATGGTCACTCGAGAAGTGTGGCATGTGGCGCCATCCTGTTGGTACCAACCGAGGATAAGTTCATCGTCCAACTGGTTCACAAATTGCCGAAACATTTCGATATAAACTGCACTTTGTACAGTAGCTCCATTCACAGCGATGCTGTAGTTTTTACCATGTATCACCACTAATCATTTCCTTTCTTATACCACTCGCAAACTGAGCTAGGAGCAAACGACAGTCGAGACTCTAGATGCCTCCCCCGCCCTAATTACTCGTCTGTTGTCTTCGCAGTACCTACGCGAAATTTACATTGGCGGCAGTAGAATCGTTCTGCAGTCAGATGCAAATGCCTATTCTCTACGTCTACTCAATCGTGTTTCGTGAAAAGAACATTGTCTTCCCTCCAGGGACTCCCATTTGAGTTTACAAAGCATTTTCGTATTGATCGAATCAACCGGTAACAAAATCTAGCAGGACGCCTCTGAACTGCTTACATGTCTGCCTTCAGTCCGATCTAGTGGAGATGCCAAAATTTGAGAGTATGGCTTGTACAAGTGTAAGCGCTCTCTTTTCTAGATAAGCTACACTTTTGTAAAACTCTCCCAATAACACGAAGTCGACCATTCGCTTTCCGTATTACCGTCCAGACGTGCTCATTCCACTTCATATCGGTTTGCAGTGTTACGCCAGGATAATGCATCGACAGACTGTGTCGAGCAGCACACTACTAATACTGTATTCGAATCAGGGCTGCTTTTCCTATTCACTTGCATGAACTTAACACTTTTTTAAATTTGAAACATGCTGTCATCATTCACACCAACTGGAAATTCTGTCAAAGTCATCCTGTAGTCTTCCATAGTCACTCAACGATCATATCTTCCCGTACACTAAAGATTCTGTCTATTAAAAACAAGTTTCAACAGATCTGATCATGGCAATCAATTTGGAATATCCCCATCTCCTTCCGCCTTTTAACTTGTGTACTGGTTTCCACCCATTAAAGAGGTACGCAACATCGGAATCTAGCAGATTTACTATTGGTGACAGGTCACCCAGAGAAATGACTAAATCGGGTGCACATGCCAATGCGGATTATACTATTCTCTACCTCCGTACGGCAGTTCCTGAAACAAAATTCTTTGTTGCCACACTCAAACAAGTACTTGTAGCTCACACAAATTCAACTGCCACTCTAGTTTGCTGCTTACTGTACGGTAAAGAACAACTGTCAACTTCCAGTAGATGCAGAACGGATGGTGCTGACATCTCTTACCTCGAAGCCATAATTAGGACAAGAAGAGTACGGTTGCAGGTAGCTACAGTAATCTGTTTGGTACAAAAGAACTAATACTTTCGTAACCATCGATGGTATGACTAGGACGCTAATCATCAAGGTCATCAACAGCCTGTAATTTGTATGATACTCCGGCAGGCTGCAATGCGGAACACGGAACTTAGTTCTGAGAGGTTGGCCACACTGACTCCTAACGAGCAAACCAGGTGTTGGGAGTTTTGCGGGCACGGCACCCGCATAACAAAAGCCGGCGTTAATGGTTATAACACCTGTGGCTTGGCTTTCCAACAGCCGCCCTGCTACAACCGACTGACCCACCGTTAAAATGCGGACGCACTCACAGTCCCAACGCCAGTTTACGTTTTTCAGTGAAGTCACAGTGAACGCAACTTGACATGACAGCAGTATTATTTTTTTGCTGTTGTCTTCGGTGTGAATCAGACTACGAACCACAAAAACTCCGCCATAATCATTCAAGCAATTCCTGCTAATTCCGTGAACTGAAGGGGAAGAATATTCGAAAAGTTTACAAAAAGTTTGTGTCGCTAGTTCTGACTTCGGCAGCGAGGACGACCTTTTAACACTACAACGATTCAACTAATTTAACCGTGAAGATAACTGTATTTCTCTTCTGCAGGAGGTCAGGAATATTTACGTTCGCACACGTGTAATGTAAGCAGTGACCAATGAAGAAGTATGAATGGTGTACAAGCATTTTTTTTAAATCGATTAACTTGTTTATAAGAGATGCGTATACAAAAAAGCTTGGTGTACATATAAATAAATTGTCGGTCGACTAGAAACAAGATGTTCAAGAACATGTTCTTAATATTTTGGTACAATGAACCCATCGTCTCCGGTGAGTCCTTAAAGAGTAATATGTAATTATGATTTGTTATTCCAAGTTGCCTTTGTTCATGTAAAGATGCAATGACGGAAAAAAATCTCAGCACTAAAAAGTAGTTGTGCGACATTAATGAAAGTTTGTAGGCGTGTTTCGACATCTGAAAGATGGTGTCTATTCAACTTTCGCGCCCGTCGCGTAGAAGTGGCGCTAGTTTAGGTGTAAATACACGCTGTAACTGTTGTGAGCGTTAGTTACCTTCGAGATTGGCCGTGGAGAGTAGATGTTAGTCAAGAAGGCATTTAAGGCGACAAAGATGGCACTCATTAGCACCTCACTGGGTTTGAACGAGGTCGTGTAATAGGGCTACGAGGAGCTGCTGCAGAAAGGCTTGGTCGGAATGTAGCCAGTGTACGTGGCTGCTGGCAGCGGTGGTCACAGTGACCACAGTCTCAACAAGACCGGGTTTCGGACGGCCACGTGGCAATACCGAGAGGAAAAAATGGTTCAAATGGCTCTGAGCACTATGGGACTCAACATCTTAGGTCATAAATCCCCTAGAACTTAGAACTACTTAAACCTAACTAACCTAAGGACATCACACACACCCATGCCCGAGGCAGGATTCGAACCTGCGACCGTAGCAGTCCCGCGGTTCCGGACTGCAGCGCCAGAACCGCTAGACCACCGCGGCCGGCCCGAGAGGAAAGCCCATTGTATTCGGCATATGGCTCTGTCGCATCTTACTGCATGTGCAGTAGCAGTTTGAGAAGCAGATGGCACCACAGTGACAACGAACTGTTACAAACCGGTTACTTCAAGGGCAGGTCCGAGCCAGACGCCCATTCCACAGACCACAAACATCCGCCATTTGCGACTTCAGTGGTGTCAAGCGAGAGCTCATTGGAGGGCAGGTTGGAGGTCTGTTGTGTTTTCTTATTAAAGCCGGTCCCGCCTTGGTGCGAGTGATGACCATGTGCTTTTTTAGGAGGCCAGTGGAACGTCTGCAACCAAGCTGTCTGCGTGCTAGACACATTGGATCCACACTTGGGAGTTCGGTTTGGGGATGAGATTCCGTATGGCTGCAGCAGCCCTCTAGAGGTTATACCACGCATCCTGACTGCAGACTTGTACGTCGATCTGGTGATTCGACCTGTCGTTCTGCTATTCATGAACAGCATTCTACGGGGTGTTTTCAACAGGATAGCCCGAATCTCGAGGTCGTGCGGTAGCGTTCTCGCTTCCCACGCCCGGGTTCCCGGGTTCGATTCCCGGCGGGGTCAGGGATTTTCTCTGCCTCGTGATGGCTGGGTGTTGTGTGCTGTCCTTAGGTTAGTTAGGTTTAAGTAGTTCTAAGTTCTAGGGGACTGATGACCACAGATGTTAAGTCCCATAGTGCTCAGAGCCATTTTTTGAACCAACAGGATAACGCTGGCCCACAAGCCGCTATTGTAACCCATTATGCACTACAGAGCGTCGACATATTGTCCTGGCCTGCTCGATCACCAGATCTGTCTCCGATACAGCACATATGGGATATCAACTCCAGCGTCATCCACAAATAGCATTAACCTTCCCTGTATTGACTCACTAAGTGCAACAGGCATGGGACTCCATTGCACAAATTGACATCCTGCACCAGTACATACAACACAATGCATGCACGTTTGCATGCTTGCCTTGGTTATTAATTTACCACCATTTCAATTTTCAATGGCTGATCTTAAGCTTATATTTAACTGTGATCTTGCAATGTTAATCACGTAAATGTTACATAGACAAATGTATTCCCCAGATTTCATTACTCTACTTTTTTTTCGTGTTCCGACTTTTTTCAGTCAGTGTGTTTCCCAACAGTGGAGACGCCTGTGATATGCAGACCTCAAAACGCACAATGCGAAGCACAGAGTAACTGAAAAATGCTCCCATGGATAGCTGCGAAAGTACTGTGATGCGGGTGCTGTCGTCAGCATATTGTCTTTATTCCATTCTACAATTGTACTCAGTGAACCAGTACAGGAGGTCCTATTATGTAAACCTATGTACACTGCTGCGTATCACTAAACGTACAACCAACGCTGCCGGCAATTTAGTTCACTGAATGGAACAAGATTGTTTCCAAATAAGCCACACAGTTTCCAGCATATTACAATTGTGTGCTGGATTGCACAAACCTAAACTCTTCCCAGGATCTCTGTACAGCACATACATTTTTTGTGTTAGGAAGTTTCAACAGGTGTACGTTCCACTGCAGAATGAAAACATTCATTCTCATAAAACACCTTTTGGACACAACATACCTGTCAGTACCGCCTTGTGCAGTAGTTGGCCGTGTATGATGCTAGTGAGACACACAACAAGGCATCTACTCTCTTCATCATAAAGTAGCTCGATTCCTTCCTTGGTGCGTTCAGTAGCGCAACAGTCGCTGAGGAAAGAGCGTTTACTTTAGTCTATTTCTTGCGTACTTCTGTGAAGACGAGAACAGTATCTCTGTTGGGTAGTGCTAATTTTTTTCCCCTAGGTGCCTGCGTATTTTGCGAGCATTATTGCTGCGTTAGCCTAGTGTAGTAATCACCAGGAGCAGCGCATCGGCAGTAGTCTGATTGTATCTAGCGACTTTGGTTCTTGGTGTCTAGTTGTACGTTGATAAATACGGATAGGGACTGCGCCTATTGTACGCGAATGCAATGAGAACTGGCAACTGTCCGAAAAAGGCAAGTATCTGCGTTTGCTTCGGTTCACAGGCTTCAGGCTGCTGTAGCGATGAGGCTAAAGAGGTTACACTATGGATATATACCACAAATTTGAGTAAAAAATGGTTACTTGGGTTGCCTACAAAACCAGATGCATAAAGATAGATGAGACGTAACTACAATAACACTTTTGGTTTAAAGTCTTCAAACTTATGTTTAGAATATATTCCTGAAACAAAGTGTACGGGAAAGATTGTTGCTGAAGACGCTGCGACGAAAAGACTGCGACAATATGTTCAAAGCATTTCCACGACGCCACGAGCCACCTGCTTAATAGCGTGTTGGCCCACCTCCGGAGCGCAATACGGAGGCGATTGTGCGTGGTATAAATTCCAAGTTGGAGGTTTTGTGGCACCACGTGTCTACGCACAAGTCACGCTATTCCCATAAATTATGGATCAATGGTTTCCGGCTGCGAATCTGGCGCCCGATAGCGCCACAGATACGTTCCATTACGTTCAACCCTCAGACTTTAAGAAGAATATAATAATTCTAATCCCAAAGAAAGCAGGTGTTGACAGATGTGAAAATTACCGAACTATCAGTTTAATAAGTCACAGCTGCAAAATACTAACGCGAATTCTTTACAGACGAATGGAAAAACTGGTAGAAGCCGACCTCGGGTAAGATCAGTTTGGATTCCGTAAAAATGTTGGGACACGTGAGGCAATACTGACTCTACGACTTATCTTAGAAGCTAGACTAAGAAAAGGCAAACCTACGTTTCTAGCATTTGTAGACTTAGAGAAAGCTTTTGACAATGTTGACTGAAATACTCTCTTTCAAATTCTAAAGGTGGCAGGGGTAAAATACAGGGAGCAAAGGCTATTTACAATTTGTACAGAAAGCAGATGGCAGTTATAAGAGTCGAGGGACATGAAAAGGAAGCAGCGGTTGGGAAGGGAGTGAGACAGGGTTGTAGCCTCTCCCCGATGTTATACAATCTGTATATTGAGCAAGCAGTGAAGGAAACAAAAGAAAAGTTCGGAGTAGGTATTAAAATCCATGGAGAAGAAATAAAAACTTTGAGGTTCGCCGATGACATCGTAATTCTGTCAGAGACAGCAAACGACCTGCAAGAGCAGCTGAACGGAATGGATAGTGTCTTGAAGGGAGGATATAAGATGAACATCAACAAAAGCAAAACGAGGATAATGGAATGTAGTCGAATTAAGTCGGGTGATGCTGACGGAATTAGATTAGGAAATGAGACAAAGTAGTAAAGGAGTTTTGCTATTTGGGGAGCAAAATAACTGATGATGGTCGAAGTAGAGAGGATATAAAATGTAGACTGGCAATGGCAAGGAAAGCGTTTCTGAAGAAGAGAAATTTGTTAACATAGAGTATAGATTTCAGTGTCAGGAAGTCATTTCTGAAAGTATTTGTATGGAAGTGAAACATGGACGATAAATAATTTAGACAGGGAGAGAATAGAAGCTTTCGAAATGTGGTGCTACAGAAGAATGCTGAAGATTAGATGGGTAGATCACATAACTAATGACGAGGTATTGAATAGAATTGGGGAGGAGTTTGTGGCACAACTTGACAAGAAGAAGGGACCAGTTAGTAGGACATGTTCTGAGGCATCAAGGGATCACAAATTTAGCATTGGAGGGCAGCGTGGAAGGCAAAAATCGTAGAGGGAGACCAAGAGATGAATACACGAAGCAGATTCAGAAGGGTGTAGCTTTCAGTAAGTACTGGGAGATAAAGAACCTTGCACAGGATAGAGCAGCATGGAGAGCCGCATCAAACCAGTCCCAGGACTGAAGACCACAACAACAGCAACGATCAACTCAGACGAATTTAGTGGCCAGGAAATCATCGCGAGTTCACTGTCCTGCTCAAACGACTGTAGCATGATTCCGGCCTTGTGATACGGACAGTTGTCCAGCTGCCAAGATGCCATCGCCGTCTAGGCAGACACCAAGAAAGAAGGATAATGGTCACCCACATTACTGGAAGTCTCGTGGAAGTTCAGTTCCTGACAATGCAAAATTCAAGGAGCATCGTGTTATCCACCTGAACATACAGTGGATGGTTCCAGTTTAAGAAATATTGCTTCCCGGCAGTTTTCAATAACTGCACAACTGTCAGTCAGCAAGTTTTCATACGATCCTGTCACCACAGTGACAATTTCAGAAAGCCTAGTCTGCACATCCCTGCAGCTGCTTCTACTTCCAAATAATATCAACACAGTATGAAGCAATTTAACCAATTTTTTTTTGTTTTAGGGCGCAAAACTGCTATGGTTATTAGCGCCCGGTCTGTGACTTATGAAAAGGTAAAAAACGAAAATGGAAACCACCAGCAATGGGAACGAAACTCAAAAATTGGAGAAACTAAAAGCAGAAGGAAAGCTTAAAAAAAAAAACACTACAGAAAGGGGTTGGTTGTCCCCAAAAAGAGCTTCAAATGACTGACGTCATCTCACTGGCACTAAAACTCCAGAACGCGATCGGCTGAGCGCGTGTCATCTGCTAAAATGGACGATAGTTCAGGCGACAGCTGTAGACGGGCGCGTAACGGAGTAAAATAGGGGCACTCAATTAAAAGATGTCTTACCGTCCACAGCTGAGAGCAGTGGGGACAGAGTGGGGGAGGATCGCCGCTTAAAAGATGTCGATGGCTAAAAAGACAGTGCCCTATGCGGAGTCTAGTTCAAATTACCTCCTCCCGACGACGCGTTCGGGAGGAAGAGGTCCAAGCACAGGGAAGAGCTTTCACATCCCGCAATTTATTATGGGGAAGTGTCGACCAATGTGCATGCCATAGAAGAACAACACGACGACATAAAACGCTCCGTAGATCGGTGAAGGGAATCGTGCGGATAGCTGGCCGAAGAAGAGAGACTGCAGCCTTGGCCGCTATATCGGCCGCCTCATTTCCACAGATACCAACGTGTCCTGGGATCCAGAGGAACGTCACCGAAACGCCCCCGAGACGCCCCCCAAGTGGAGCAAGGGTAGGCAATCCTGAATCCGGTGGACCAGACGGTGGACAGGGTAGACAGCTTGGAGACTGAGGAGAGAGCTGAGAGAATCTGAACAGATAACATATTGTATCCGCAGATGGCGGCGGATGTATTGGACAGCCTGGAGAACAGCGTAAAGCTCCGCAGTATAAACCGAACACTGGTCGGGAAGCCAAAATCGATTTGGGGTGTCGCCAACAATATAGGCACTCCCTACACCAAACGATGTTTTTGAGCCGTCAGTGTAAATAAATGTGGCTTCCTTCATTTGTGCACATAGAGCAGAAAATGCCCGACGATAAACAAGTGAAGGGGTGCCATCCTTGGGAAACTGACAAAGGTCACGGAGCAGGAAGGTCCGGGGACGGAGCCAAGGCGGTGCTGTACCCCAAGTTGTCAAGAAAGTTTTAGGAAAGCGGAAGTAAAGAGAATGGAGCAGTTGACGGAAGCGGACTCCCGGTGGTAGTAGGGAGAAAGGGCGGCCTGCATACCCTAAATCCAAGGAGGCGTCGAAAAAAATGTCATGGGCCGGATTAGCAGGCATGGAAGACAAATGGCTAGCATAACGACTTAGGACAGCTCGCCGATTGGACAGCGGAGGTTCAGCAGTCTCAGCATAAAGGCTTTCCACAGGGCTGGTGTAAAAAGCTCCAGACACTAAACGGAACCCACGGTGGTGGATAGAGTCGAGACGCCGAAGAATAGACGGCCGAGCAGAGGAGTAAACTATGCTTCCATAGTTCAATTTCGAGCGCACTAAGGCGCGATAGGGGCGGAGAAGGACCACTCGGTCCGCTCCCCAGAATGTGCCATTCAGGACACGGAGGGTGTTGAGGGATCGCAGACAGCGAGCCGAAAGATAGGAAACGTGGGAGGACCAGCACAGTTTTCTGTCAAACGTAAGACCCAAGAATTTAGCGACGTCTGAAAACGGAAGGTTGACGGGTCCTAGATGTAAAGAAGGCGGAAGAAACTCCGTACGACGCCAAAAATTAACACGAACGGTCTTACTGGGAGAAAAGCGGAAGCCTGTTTCGATGCTCCAAGAGTGGAGGCGATCGAGACAGCCTTGAAGACGTCGTTCAAGAAGGCTGGTCCGTTGAGAGCTGTAGTAGATCGCAAAATCGTCCACAAAGAGGAAGCCTGAGACATCGGGAAGGAGAAAGTCCATAATTGGATTTATGGCAATGGCAAACAGTACTACACTCAGCACGGAGCCCTGGGGTACTCCGTTTTCTTGGGAGAAAGTACGGGACAGAGTAGTGTTCACCCGCACTCTAAATGTGCGCTCTGCCATAAATTCGCGAAGAAAAAGGGGCAGCCGACCTCGAAAGCCCCCAAGAGAACTGTGCGGAGGATGCCTGTCCTCCAACAGGTATCGTATGCTATCTCCAGATCAAAAAATATTGCTACTGTTTGGCGTTTCCGGAGAAAATTGTTCATGATATAAGTGGAGAGAGCAACAAGATGGTCAACTGCAGAACGATGCTTTCGGAAACCGCATTGGGCAGGTGTTAAAAGACTGCAGGACTCCAGCCACCAAGCTAAACGGCAATTCACCATACCCTCCAAAATCTTACATACACTACTCGTGAGAGAAATGGGGCGATAGCTAGAGGCGAGATGTTTGTCCTTTCCAGGTTTCGGAACAGGAACGACGATCGCTTCCCGCTATCGTCTGGGAAAAGTACTGTCGGTCCAAATTCGATTATAAAGGCGAAGGAGGTAACGCAGACTATGGTATGATAAATGCAGCAACATTGGGATGTGGATACCATCCGGTCCTGGGGCGGAGGAGCGAGAAGAAGAGAGTGCATGTTGGAGTTCCAGCATGGAGAAAACAGTATTGTAACTTTCGCGATTTTGAGAGGAGAAAGCAAGAGGTCGCACTTCCGCTGCACGTTTCTTCGGGAGTAACGCTGGCGGGTAATTTGAAGAGCTCGAAATCTCAGCAAAGTGTTGACCCAATGAGTTAGAAAATTGCGACGGAGTCCACTAATGTATCATGCGCGACAGTGAGCCCAGAAACCGGGGATAAACTAGGCGCTCCTGATAACCGTCGAATCCGACTCCAAACTTCCGAGGAGGGAGTGAAGGAGTTAAATGAGCTAGTAAAGAAGTCCAGCTTGCCTTCTTGCTATCGCGGATAACGCGACGACACCGCGCACGGAACTGCTTATAGCGGATACAGTTGGCCAGTGTAGGATTGTGTCTGAAGACGTGAAGTGCACGTCGTCGCTCACGTATTGCATCACGGCATGCCTCATTCCACCAAGGAACTGGGGGGCGCCGGGGCAATTCGGAGGTGCGAGGTATTGAGTTTTGGGATCGAGACTTAGCAGAACCTGATGAATGGTGAGCCATAGAGTGAGCAGGCGAAAGTGGGGAGAGGCAAGGACAGTGCTGTATTTTCCTGTCTGAGGCACAGTGGGCTTTCGACTGGCGAGTAATTTTCGAGCAGCAAAGGTCGACACCTTTTCCTTCACTCTGCTTTCCTGAATGAGCTTTTCGTCTTTAAAAATGGGGCAATCTCGAGAGGAAGCAGCGTGGTCACCCACACAGTTGATGCAACAAGGGGATGGAGGTGGACAAGCACCCTCATGGGCATCCTTGCCACACGTAACACATTTGGCCGGGTTGGAACAGGACTGGCTGGTATGATTGAACCGCTGGCACCGATAGCAACGCGTAGGGTTTGGGACGTAGGGGCGAACGGAAATTATCTCATAGCCCGCTTTTATTTTCGATGGGAGTTGAACTCTGTCAAATGTCAAGAAGACAGTACGGGTTGGAACGATGTTCGTGCAGACAGGTAGTGTTGAATTTCATCGTCAGACAATCCGTCGAGGGAGCGTGTATAAACGACTCCACGTGAGGAATTTAAAGTGCGGTGCGCTTCCACCCGGACAGGGAAGGTGTGGAGCAGTGAAGTACGCAGCAATTTTTGTGCCTGGAGGGCACTGAATGTTTCTAACAAGGTGCCACTTCGTAATCTGGAACAAGACTTTACAGGCCCTGCAATTGTGTAGACACCTTTCTGAATAATGAAAGGGTTGACTATGGAGAAGTCATGACCTTCGTCAGACCGAGAAACAACAAGGTGCAAATGGCTCTGAGCACTATGGGCCTTAACATCTGAGGTCATCAGTCCCCTAGAACTTAGAACTACTTAAACCTAACTAACCTAAGGACATCACACACATCCATGCCCGAGGCAGGATTCGAACCTGCGACCGTAGCGGTCGCGCGGTTCCAGAATGTAGCGCCTACAACCTCTCGGGCACCCCGGCTGGCACTCCAGAAACTAGTCATAACAACCCCATTATTTATGTCAAGAGAATTGATCACTATGTGAAGGAAAAAAATCAAGCTTCTTCAGAAACCAAACCGTCGCTTCAAGGTGCGAAATAATAATAAAAGTTACACAGATGAAACTAGTATTTTATTGCTTAATAGCATATCAAATACAAATTAAAAGTTATTGTCACATTAGTTTCCCAATGCTGCAGATTCTGTTGTTCCTAGAAACTATGACACAGCTTTGCATTAACACTCTACTTTCACTTACTAAGAACGTAAGATTATGTCGGAGCTACATCTGACAATTGTCTGCCACATCCCAGAAAAATAAGCAAATGGTGTCAAAAAGTATGGATCTGGTTTCACATGTGAGATATTTGAACTTTTCAAAGTGAAAGCTGCTCACATTATTCAAATGACCCTCTCCTTTGTGGTTGGATAATGGATGACATGGCAGTAAGGGAGTATGTATAGTATTACGGGCATCGATACTTCAGATATGTTGATAACTTCTGCTGTTGCTCCAGGTAGTTTGTTAGTATCAAAAAAGGTAAAGGTGCTTATCCTTGTGGACATAAATAGCAGCTGGAAATTTCCAGCTGAATAATTTTTAATTGCACATATTAGTGGAACCCAAAGAGCTAACTTAGGGAGGAAATGGATTGTTATTCCAGAGTCTACAGATAACAAAGCTGTATCTTCGACACGTGATTGTGTTGCACCAAATCTTGTCATGGCACCTTCTCTTGGTTGTCCCCTGAACTATCAACTTTATGTACTGCTTTAGGTGTTACCTCTCCTGGATCCAAAACAATTTGGTACAGAATACTTGTAAGGACAAGAATAAATTAATTAATTGCTACAGTAACACAATCTCATGCAGCTACATGTAGGTACTACGGATGCTTTGGGAGAGTATTCATTTAATTATAAAAGCAACAAACTGGTTTAAGAAAAAAGAAAAATTAAAGTCTCACTTGCCACTCAAGTTTTCATCGATTCAGTAACTGATGCTATACAGGAAGCATCTGCACTAGAAATAACTTTTATGAGATGCAATACTAGTGCCAAATTTACAAAATTAATGGATCCCCTATCTACATCTACATGGTGACACTGCAATTCACACTTAAGTGCCTGGCAGAGGGTTCATCGAACCATCTTCATACTACTTCTCTACCATTCCACTCTCTAATGGCGTGTGGGGAAAAAGGAATATCTAAATCTTTCCGTTCAAGCTCTTATTTCTCTTATTTTATTATTATGATCATTTCTCCCTACGTAGGTGGGTACAAAAACTGAAGAGAAAGTTGGTTTCTGACAATCAATTCGACAAGTATGATTAGAAATGGTTAGAAGAAACCAATTTGTTTCTAATTATGAAGAGATTAACACATTCCTTACTGTAGCTTGCTCTGATACAAAAGCATTGCTGAACTGGCTATTCACCTGAATAGCAGCACTAGGTTCATTGGCTTCCTAGTTTCTATCTCGAGTTTACTGCACCTTTATGCCCAGTTAATACAAAGTAATGTTTGCATACTTGTGATTAAGGATTTTCTTTTGTATAAATGTCCAAGATCATTAGGAATTTATGTTAAGTATAATAAGTTCTCGTCACAGCTGGAGCAATAATAATTCAACTGTAGGCAGTTTGTTAGCACATACGGAAACACTTGTGAAATATGAGCTGTGAGAATCTGGGAAAGGCAACTATACTGAAACTGGGCATGAATCTATCCTAACAGATCCAAACACTATCACAACTATTATCAGCCCATCAACAAACAGGAAGTTTCCACTTTCCATTGAGACTTAATGTAAACACAATCGTAATGTTATACGTCGTATTGTTGGCCTGCCTGTGGTGCCATGTATGTAGTTGGCTTTTGTCATATTTAGAGAAACAAATGACCTGTGATGTCTGTAACTACTACAACATCTGATGAGCTGCTCATCCACCCGAACAGGAGAGCATTAGTCTGACATCCATCTCATTCAACTATTTCAACTAGACATTCAGACACACTCCATTGGAGTAATCGATGAACCACTGGCTATAAATAAATCTCAGGAAGATACTGGTGGATGTAGGCATTACTACCACGAAGTGTTCTGTTGCAGCTAGGAGTGGAACATTTTACGTCCATAGCACCATAATGATTTCATGGTTCGCGAAGTTATGTGAAAGTGCATAGCAAGCCTGTACTTCTGAACTTGAGTGCCACCCTGAAAGATCAATTGCCACTTGACAGTCACTTAGTGTTAGTGATAAAAGTTACTGCGAAACTACATTTACAGACTAGAATGGCTAATGCAAGAACAGGGTTGAATGACGTTGCCCACAAAAACAAAATTAGGTCAAATACATGAGAATAATTATGGTAAATCATACTGATGATAAATGACACTGGTCAATAATTTGCAAGTTGGTTTTGACTCGGAAACTGAAAAGATTAAATATGACAAAGTACTAGAGTTGTTATTTTGCAAATAAAATTATCAATTAACTTAACATCTCATTGATTGCCAAAAGCTATGGCACCTCTGGTATCTAGTGTCACCTGGAAACCCTGATGCTGCTGTACCTCTCGGTGCGCTCAATCTCATCAGCTCTCACTCACTTGAGGGTGAATGAGAAACAGCGAATCTCTGGTCGGGAGGAAAAAGTAGGCACTCACAGTACGGTTTTCCCGTTCTTCATTAAATCAGGTTTGAGGTCTTGCCCGTAGCTGATAGTTCATCTTAGCCAGCACAGAGGACGCCCTGTCTGCCAGGGAGAAGTGCAGAGGGTAGGCTTGCTCCTCATTTGGAGCTCCAGCATTAAGTGGATGATTGAGCACCTTTGCAGCATCAATCCCACCCGTCCTCTGATTTGGAGCTGAGTGGAGGCCTTAAACCAGCAGCAAAGAAGATTCTGTGACAATCTTGGATGCCGTTTCCTCTAAATCCACTATCGGTTGGAGAATTTTAGAACCACCTCCTCCTCAAGAGGCCAGGTGTACACTACCCACAGTAAGTGGATACTAGAGTGGCACAGGACATGATGCATGCACATATTGATCTTTTTAGGGAAGCAAAACATCTCCATCAATCTGAAAACCAATTTGATTTCTCAGATAGGACATTATCAGTCCCATTCATTAAAGGAAGTATCACTCTTATGTATATTGGAGGCAATACGTTAATATAGTATTAGATAACTACAAAAGCATCTAAGATTGATCTGACTGGTGGGGTTAATGGGACCGAACGGCACAGTCATGAGTTACTCCATCCTATATGCGTTAAGCCATGAACAGAACTCACAGAGAAAGGACAAATCCTGATGAACTCTAATGTAACCGAGAATCAATAAAACCTAGAGAGAGAAACAAGTGGAAGTGAAAAAAAGAGTAAGGGGATGAAGATGGGCAGGCTAGTCCGCCCAAAAAGCATCTGGAGGCCCTGGGAACATGTTATGCGATGAGACACACACTGTCTGCATCTGTCCAGTGTTTCCTCACCCTTCTTCATTTCCACAAGAAAACTAGCAATTCGTACCTGTTCATAAAATCTTAGGAAAGAGAACAATGATGCGATAGTAATCCAATGATATATATGTAAAAGTGTGGTGTCACTGCCAGACACCAAACTTGCTAGGTGGTAGCCTTTAAATTGGCCGCCGTCCGTTAGTATACGTTGGACCCGCATGTCGCCACTATCAGTGATTGCAGACCGAGTACCACCACATGGAAGGTCTAGTATAGTCTAGAGAGACTCCCTAGCACTCGCCCCAGTTGTACAGCGATTTTTGCTAGCGATGGTTCACTGTCTACATACGCTCTCATTTGCAGAGACGACAGTTTAGCATAGCCTTTAGCTATGTCATATGCTATGACCTAGCAAGGCGCCATATTCAGTTACTATAATTACTATCTTCAAGAATGTATTCTGAACAGATAATATTGTGAATCATGTACTGTCAAGAGCGACGTTCATCATTAATGGATTAAAGTTAAGTATCCAACTAATTACGTCTGCTTTCTGAATTCTCATTCCTTGTCCTTGTCATGTTCCAGACCTCATGTCAGTATAGTTCTTCCCTCCTCATGCCAGCCTGCGTGAGCTAAAATGCGTTCATTCGGCCTCCACTCGTAACATGGTGTTGGCTCTTCTGCTAACACAAAAAAAATAAGAGGATGATTTATAAATGTGGAAGGGTAGTAGCCAAGCCAGTCCACTGAGGAAGGGCAGCTATGAATGCTCTGGCTTGGGGCATGTGACAGAGCACTCCTCCAATCCCTCAAGCAGCTCACAAGGCCAATATGCCCTACTTCAGAGAGTAGCAGAAACAACCTTTACAGGTAAAATGTAAAACCAGATCAGCCACTTTGGCAGTGTCCATTAGCACCAAAGGCAGTGTGTTAGCAAGTTGAAGGTTTGGCCCTAAGGTGGTCAAATTACATCAGTCCAGTAGAATGTGGGCCACCATCAGACAAACACCACACTGACAGTGCGGTAAATCCTCATGATGTAGGCTGTGGC
Organism: Schistocerca cancellata; assembly: GCF_023864275.1. Lineage (NCBI taxonomy): Eukaryota > Metazoa > Arthropoda > Insecta > Orthoptera > Acrididae > Schistocerca > Schistocerca cancellata. The sequence continues at coordinate 880,660,384 of NC_064629.1, read as the reverse complement.
CAGGGAGTGTCTAGTGTGACTAATGCAAAGCTGATAGAATGGTTGGCTGATTTAAAGGAAAGGGGGGGGGGGGAGAAGGACAAAACTGCGAGGCCATCGGTCCCTTGTTCCCAGTAAAATAGTTCCACAGGGGAAAGAAGAAAAGAAAGATGTACAGCACAATAACAGGAGAAGGGAAGAATCAGAAGAAAGACAGGGCAACCAACACTACTATGGACAAAACAGGAAAAGAAAACCACAGAGAGAAGCAAGAAACACATAGAAGGGATAAAAACAAGAGAGCAGATGACCGTGGCTGGCCGACCACGAGAATAAAAAGGAAAAGCTAGCCACTCTGTGACACATTAAAACACCCAGCCTAACAGAGTGGAGAACACAAAGTGACAAAGAACATGCGCCAAAACTTATATAGAATGATAAAACCCACTGTCACTTAAAAAACATAAAACTAAATTAGCCGATGAGGCATTGTCAACTAAAATTAATTGCAACAAGTCCCGTAACTGAAGAGTCCATCACAGGGCAGCCAAAGGAGGACAGCTCACCAAGATATGGGCCACTGTCAGCTGGAGACCGCACTGACACTGAGGTGGTTCATCAGAGTGCAGGAGGTAGCCATGTGTCACCCAAGCGTGGTGAATGCGAGCCGACAGAACCATATAGTCCTTGCGAGAGGCCCACGTGGAGGTCTTCGACACAGTCATAGTCTCCCTAACAGCACTCAATTTGTTGTGCGTACTGAGGTTATGCCATTCCATCTCGCAAAGCCGCGAAACCTTGCAGCGTAGTACTGAACACAGGTCAGTTACAGAGAAGCTGATCTCCATAAGCGGTTTCCGAGTAGCCTGTTTGGCCAGCCTGTCGGCAAGTTTGTTGCCTGGGATTCCAACATGACGTGGGGCCCAGGCAAACACCACTGAACGACTGACCGTTCCGGGGCATAGGTGGACTCCTGGATGACCGCTACCGAATGATCACGATGGTAGCACTGATCGATTGCTTGTAGGCTGCTCAAGGAGTCAGTACACAGAAGAAATGACTCCTCAGGGAATGAACATATGGGCTCAGGAGCACCAGCTCTGCAGTAAAGACATTGCAGCCATCGGGCAAGGAATGCTGTTCAATATGTCCTCCATTGACGTATGCGAAGCCGACATGACCATCAGCCGTCAAGCTGTCAGTGTAAACCACTTCATGGTCTCAGTACATGTCAAGAATTGAGAGGAAGTGGCAGCGGAGAGCTGCGGGGTTAACCGAGTCCTTAGGGCCATGTGAAAGGTCCAGGCGAAGCTGCCGCCTATGTGTACACCATGGAGGTGTATGTGAATGGACCTCAAGTATAGGTGGTAAAGGCAAAGACTACAGTTTGGACAGAAGGAATCAGACACCAACTGCAATTGGAAGCCCTGACTTTGGCTGCCAATGTGGGAGATGAACCACCGTGGGTGGGACGCGCAGGAGAACTATGAATGTGTGCAATGTAACTGGCCAGCAGGTGTGCACGCCTAACCTGCAATGGAGGGGCTCCGGCCTCCACCAGGATGCTGGTCATCATCAGACTTGTCCTAAAACCTCCTGTCACTAGGCAAACGCCACAGTGGTGCACTGGATCGAGTACATGCAATGCTGAGGGTGCCACCGAACCATAAACCAGACTCCCGTAGTCCAAGAGGACTCAACAAGGGCTCTGGAGAGCTGCAGCAGCATAGAGCGATCTGCACCCCAGTTGGTGTTGCTCAGGCAGTGGATAGATGGGAGAAGTCCTGGGCTACAAATTGATAAATCAATGACTGAGTAACTACCATGAGCCACAATGAAATGTGTGGTGGCCCCAGTATTTAAGAGGCAGAGGTCGAACTGAGACAGTAAAGTTTCAAAATTTCTGCCTCGGCTAGTACGCATGGTGCCACCCCACAAGGGGTTATGGGCGTTAAAATCTCCTAAAAGTAGGAAAGATTTAGGGAGATGATCAATCAGTGCAGCTAATACGTTCACGGGTACTGCGCCATCTGGAGGAAGATATACACTGCAGACCGTTATTTCCTGCGTCATCCTTATTCTGACAGCCACAGCTTCAAGAGGGGTTTGAAGGGGCACAGTTTCACTACATACTGAGTTTAGGACATAAACGCAAACTCCACCTGGCACATGATTATAGTCGCTACGGTTCCTATAATATCCCTTATAGCTGCAGAAGGCAGGGGTCTGCATTGCCGGGAACCAGGTTTCCTGGAGGGCACTGCAGTAAGCAGGTGTAAAGCTTAGCAGTTGCCGTAGTCCATCCAGGAGGTGGAAAAAAACCACCGCAATTCCACTGGAAAATGACGTCATTGTGAGACTGGGAAGGCAGTTTATGCCTCAGGGTCACTTGCTGCCGCCGACTTATTGCCTGAGTAGTCTACATCCATTGTGTCTGAGGGTCTGGCGAGATCTAGGTCCTCAGCGGTCGCCCGAATCTCCACCTCATCTGCAGATGCGGAGCTTGTAGGTAGAGGTGGTGTGGACGCCACCGCAATTCCCTTGGTTTTGGGGATCTTTTTGGATTTCTCTCACTGCTCCTTGGGTTTCCCTGGCTGGGGGGACTTCACTGATTCAGTCTCCAGGACTGAGGATGAGCATGAAGCCCTATGACCAGCTGCTTCCGGGCTCTTCAGCCACTGGCGGGTGTCATCTTTCCCAGTAGCAGAAACCTGGAAAGGGAGTGACCCCAAGGGACCCCTTCCTAGCAGGAGGAGCCAAAGACGACTTACCTCTTCCAACGCCGAAGTGGAGACTGATATCCCCGATGGTTGGGGAGGTGTTGCTCCCAGAGTAGGTGGTGCAGGAGCAACAGAGAGGGAAGTGCCCCCCCCCCCCCACCATCAAGGGGACAGGTGTAGTCTTCCGGCTCTGAGAGGTGACTGAGGTTGGCGGAGCTGATGGGGTTAGAACTGTTGTAGCAGCAGTTTAAGACTATGTCATATGTACAGGATGTAGGCGTTCAAATTTCCTCTTAGCCTCAGTGTAGGTCTGTCGGTCCAGGGTCTTGTACTCTAGGATTTTCCTTTCTTTCTGGAGAATCCTGCAGTCAGGCGAGCAAGGCAAATGGAGCTCTCTGCAGTTGACAGAGATGGGAGGCCGGGCACATCGAGTAATGGGATGTGATGGGCATCTACAATCTCGACATGTGACGCTGGAAGTATAGTGGGAAGACATATGGCCGAACTTACACCATTTAAAGCACCGCATTGGGGGAGGGATATAGGGCTTTACATCACAGCGCTAGACCATCACTTTGATCTTCTCAGGTAATGTTATCACCCTCTAAGGCCAAGATGAAGGCACCGGTGGCAACCTGATTATCCCTCAGACCCCGGTGGACATGCCAAACGAAATGAACACTTTGCTGCTCTAAATTGGCATGCAGCTCATTCGCAGACTGCATAAGAAATTCCCTGTGAAGTATGATACCCTGGACAATATTTAAGCTCTCATGGGGTGTGATGGTTACAGAAACATCCCCAAGCTTGTCACAAGCAAGTAACACCCGTGACTGGGCAGTGGATGCTGTTTAGATCACGACTGACCCAGATCTCATTTTGGACAAGCCCCCACCTCCCCAAACTTTTCCTCAAAACAAAAAAAAAACCTGAGGCTTTGTCGTCATGAACGATTCCCCATCAGCTCTCTAACGTACAAGGCACTGGGGTGAATAAGAGTCACTGCCATCCTTAGCCTGACGTTCCTCCCATGGTGTGGCCAGGGAGGGCAACGATTTGGGGTTGTACTTCTGTGTGTTTAATTGAGCCTGTGAATGCTTTGAAACTGCTGGTGTTTGACCACCAGCAAGAGATGATGTACTACACTTCATTGCATGCCATCCGCCCTGATGCCACCCACTCTGACCAGGAGCCCTCTTCATGGGTGCCACCCAGCTGCAGCAAAGGCCACCTAGCAGGATGGCCATTGCTGGGAGTCCCGATGCCCCAGGGTGACGGGATCTACTCCTCGGCATATGTGGGGAGTTAACAGCACAGACATCAGCGGAGTGATCCCTGTGTGGTCAGGGGGCTAAAATCAACAGGGTACATGGTAGCCCCACCGCGATAGACTGGCTACCGTGCTGTGTATCAGGTGCAACCAAGCAAACAAGTCCATTATCATCGACCGCGCAGAAAACGATACTGCACAGTAGATGGAAAAATATCCCTCCTAGATGGTGACCTCGCCCAACAGTTGGAGAATGAGCAGAAGTGCAGATCCACATCGACAAAGGATGCGATAAGTCTCAGCGCATGACTGACACGCTGCACCATGTAAGGGGCCCTTCCCTAATTGCCTCACTCTTCAGGAAAATTCTGAAAAATGGAGGTCAAATTCTACAGGAGACCATCACATAAAGGCCCAAATGTGCGAGACTCCTTTTAGTTGCCTCTTATAACAGGCAGGAATACCTTGTGCCTATTCTAACCCCCGGACCCACAGGAGATGCTGACAGTATGGTAGATTCCCTGTGCGAAACACGAAGAGGAAACTGCCACACAGTCACCGTCCTTTTTGTTGCCTGCAGTTTGTCGGAGAAACCAGGGCACACTAATCCATGTTCCAAGCCCCCAACAATTCACAGCACAGCTGACCAAAGGTCCTGTTCCAGTGCCCTATCTCTAAAGTCAGTATCCTGATAGCCAACTTGGCCGACCAGTCAGCATGTTTCTTCCCTGGGATCCATACGTAACCTGGTTCCAGATAAAGATGTTCAACCATCCAGGCTGATGGAAGTCAGAAAGGAGATCCTGGATAGTCACAACCAAAGGGTGTTGAGGGTAGCACTGCTTGATAGCCCGGAGACTATTTAGGTGGTCACTGCCGGTTAAGAACATCTCACTGGTGCGAGAACCAATGGGACAAAGCTCAAGCAATGGTCGCCAATTCTGCAGGCACCTTGCATGAGTGTAAGCAAAACCGGTTCCTCTGTCGACCACAGAGCCATCAATGTATACTACTTCCAGACCCAGAAATGGATCAAGGATGGCCAGGAACAGGTGACGGAAAAACATGGGGTCAACAGTCTTCTGGTCTAAAGGATACATCAAGACAGGTCCGAGGACAGGGTACACACCATGGGGGCATACACGATTACTCCCTGACAAGAGGCAACTGTGGGGCAAGCTGGAGTTTACAGTACAGAGAGTTTAAGCAAACTGCCTTCGCAACTCCAGTCTGCTGTGGGAGGTGAATCTCCTTAACGAGTAGTTCAGATGCTCAGGGGGGCAGTGACTGTATACTGTAGAGGTGGGGAGCAGCAGCAGTTCATGCCTGATATGTAGTGGAGGCACCCCAGCTACCCTGCATAGTCTGTTCACAGGGCTAGTCTAAAAGGCACCCATCAGATGTCAGACCCCACAATGATGTATCAGATGCAGCATCCCTAATCCTAAAGGCAATACCGCACCATATGCCAGATCCTCATAATCAAGATGGGACAAGATTAGAGCTTTGTTACAATGCAAAAGTGTAGAGTCTTATGCGTACCAGCTGGTGCTACTAAGGCAGTGAACAGTATTATGGTATGACCAGCACATATGCTTAAGTTGGCGAAGATTCGAAAGCCGCGTCAATTGGGCATCGAAGACTAGTCCCAAAAAGCGATAGATTCTATCACAATGAGCAACTAGTTCTATTAGTGGATGGACAGTATGATGGTCACAGAGTGCATGGAACATGTCTTGGCAGCTGGAAACAAAGCCATGGCTGAGGCCGCGGGACTGCATCTTTCGTATGGCACCCTGCATTTGGTGTTCAGCAACAGCCACTGTGGAGGAGCAATAGTAAACACAAAAATAGACAGCATGGAGAGAGGGTTACACAGCAGATCTGACAGCTGCAGCTAGACCATTAACAGCCCCTAGAGAAAGGAACATACTCAGTACAGAGCCCTGTGGATCCCATTCTCTTGGGTTCTGTGTGGGAAGCACCAACTTAAACCCAGAATGTATGGTCTGACAATAAGTTCTGGGCAAGAATCAGGAGCAGGTCATAGAGACAACATTTTTGCAGGGTAATGAGGACATGATGATGCCATATGGTGTCACAAGCAATAAGCTGTTGACTATGGGCAAAAGCTGACTGGATAGCACATTCTAGGTAGACCAAATTGTCAGCAGCATAACAGCCTTGGCGAAAACCTCTCAAGGTGTTCAACAAAGAATAATGGTTTTGTGGAGCCCTGTTAGTTCTACATCAAAATAAGTATTGTGGAGCACATTTCTCCATTCCTCGTAGCCCTACATTCCTCCTGCAGCGTAGCCAGGTAAGGAAATATTATGGGGTCATACCTCTCTGCATTGCAGTAACGCTTTCCTTTAGCTAAGACTGCTGGGGCCATGTGACCATCAGCAGAAGAAAGTTTGATCCACTTCATTCGTGTGTGATTCGCCTTGACCCACCCACTCCAAACACGGGTACTCCCCACAGACACGACTCAGCCAAAGCAACTGTTACCTGGCTGGGTAAGGGGACGTCCATTAATTACTTGAGCTGTTTTTCTTTAAAATTTGGATCCCCTTTCCCTCTTAGTGAGATGTGGTGGGATCCCCACCTCCCCCTCACATGAGGTTTAGTCCGTAATCGGGTCAAAGGACGTAAAAATGAAAGTTTATTTGTTTATAAACGTTGTTTAAAACACACTAATAGATTTTTTTATTTTACTTAGAAATATTCCACGAAAATGGTGTCAACCATTTTGACGGAGTCCTAAAAATGACCTTTTATTGGTATATTACATACATTAAATGTGTGAACATTTACTTACTTAGTAGATGAAGACAACATTATTTGTACTGTCCTTTCAAGTTTCTGATTATGAAGCTTTTCAATCTCTCGATTTTTATGATCACTTAAGAGGATTCTTGTCGGTAAACTTTAGCTTAGCTTCCTTCCACAAACGATTATCTCCTTGCTCGCACATGCGTTTCTTTTTCGGGATGCCGCTTAACATAAGCATTGTATAGAAGTTATGATATAAATTCATGATGAATACAAAACATTGGCTTCACATGCGTTGCAGAATGTCATGACTGACTCGTTGACTAACATGCTGCGGCAAAGAACTCCCCGAATGCAATCTAACACTAAATCGGGGAATTCCGGGCATGCACACCAGCATTCGGTTCAGTTCAAAGAGGTCATGAAGACTGGTGGACACTTCAGTGTTGTCTATTCTCGGGATTAATTATATAAAACAAAATATTATCCGTTGTAACAACATATAATCTCTTACTTAAAATGTTGATGTGAGATTTTCGAGATTTTCATTGCCGCCATCCCCATCCCCTTCACATGAGATTGCGATATTTTTCCCGACCTCCCACACTCCATTTTGAGCTCACGTAACTAACAATCGTCACCTGACGTTCCCACGCCCCAGCCACAACAGGCACATCATACTCCTTGCCATACGCCGGGAGTTTCCAGTGCGATCCCTGCGTGGCCTGGTGGCAAACACCAGGTACTTAACGACAACCCCCCCCCCCCCCCCCCAAGCACCCATCGACCAAGGAACTGGCCACCGTGGTGAGTTTTGGTTGTATTACTTTTGCCAGAAAGATACGGTGCAAAGACAGAAAGGCACAAATGACGGAAAGTACACAATGTTTGGCGACATTCCCCTGATGATCCGCACTTCTGTAAAATTTGGAAGAAGAATGGCAGGTTGACTTCAACAAAGGGGGACATGTCGGGAAGGCTGTGAAGTTATATAATGAGCCGAGGGGGAAAAAAAGGTGTGTCCACAATCAAACTAATTCCAAGCATGGTCGGCAACACAAAGATACAAAAATGCTGTAAGGATGAACCTGCAGCACGGAGAGGAGTCGAGCGCTGCTAGGGTCGGTACTAACAAAAGATACTAGAGATTCCTGCGAGGGGGTCTAAGAGAAGGTGCTAGAACTTCTCACACTATTAAAAGATAATGTTCATATCGCATTACGAATAGAACTCTGGCTGAAACCGAAACTAAATAGATACGAAATTTTACATTCCGATGGAATTTATATCGCAAAGATAGGATAGATGGCGGTAGTTGAAGGTGTGTTTATGGCCGTGAATAATACCATAATATCAATAACGTTACAATCAATTCCGAAGGCGAAATATCTTGGGCGAAGGTAAGTGTTAAAACTGAATCAAAAATTTACAGAGCACCTGCCTCAGGAGCCGTAGTGGCGGAATATTGGCTTACTGGGGAATTTGGAGAAAGTCGCCCGTAAATTTCTTGGTCTTGTTCCTCTCAAGGGAAGACGACCTTCTTTTTGCGAGGTACTACAGGAAACAATTTAAGAGATTCAGCATTTGAGGCAGACTACATAACGCTTCTGCTGCCATCCGACGTAGATTTCGCGGAAGGACCATGTAGTATTAACGGGTGATTAGCTTCAGCTATAAACTGGTAACTCAAGTGGTTAGGACTGGTATTCATATGTTACTGTTAACGCTTTATCCGAAAATGACCTTTAGCTGTTAATCAGAGAACCGATTCGTGAGATTAGTGCTTTCCATATCAAGGTTACAAATATACCCGGACTTTACGATTCAACAAACGCTGAGTAGGGAACCCGTAATCATCACGCCGTTGTCCATCATTGACTGCGGGTGTCAATAGGAATATTACGAACCGTGGGAAAATATTTCTGCTTCGTAAGCGCGCCAAGAAACATTTCAGATTGTTTGACCAGTCAACTTCAAACTTTCATCTATTAAACTGAAATTGTGAAGTATAAATGAACGAAGTACAAGAGTGCTGTGCAATACGTCTCAATTAGTAAACTGCTCCGAAACGAAAGAGTACCAAAGCTTTGTGTACAAACAAAAACTCATCGAAGACAGTAGGAGTGTAATGAGAAACGTTCAACGAACTATGATATAAAATTCTACCTACCAAACGGACGCGAAATTCTACGAGGCTTTGGTCTTACGTTTACGCCTATACACAGATTCAAGTCATCTGTTCAGTCATCAGTGAACATACAGGCACCGAAAAGAAGAATGAGAGAAATACTAAATTCCTTTTCTCGAAATTGTTCCACCGAGGAAGGTCGTACTGCAAATGCGCGTTTCAGTAGTCGCAGTAACACATAGGTGTGGCATATCCAGTTAAGTGACTGCGGTATGGTAAAACAGCTAAAAGCGCTCAACAGGAGGAAGGTAACTGCACCTTTAACGCGACACTTACGTATCGCTCACGTCCGCTGTAGAATTTTATCAAAATACATTTTATGGGTATGTGTTACGAGTTTCTGGAGACCGAGAATTTATCTGCTCTGAAAGTAAAATCTTGGATTCTGTAAACAACGATGGTACGAATCCCAGCTCGCCCTGTGTGTTCCCAAGAACCAAATAGCAGAAGATACCGGGGCGCATGGTAATTGCCGTGTTCCTTTGAGTATGACAGGCTTTCGATGTCGCCTAATGAACAAAATATGAGTGAACGGAATATGTGATCTGCTCTGTTACTGAATTTAAGAGTTCGTAGCAACAGCACATTCTTTGGAGAGAAATCTTCAGCTTCACGTATGCTAGAAGGCAGTTTTATGGGGCAATTACTGTTAAAAAATATATACAAATGGCTACGCGGCTAACGCCGCAAGCACCCCATGCGGGTATTCGAGGATGATGCTGTTGCATAAGAAGTTGCAGCGTTAGAATATTGTAGCGAAATGCAGGAATCGGATGCCGGCTGCAGGAGAGCTTATCACGTTGAATACCACAGCTGAACTGACAATTTTAATGATTAATGAAAACCTCTTCAACAGTATTATTACAGATTTATTGTGTTACGAACGGTTTCATTCTTAGGAAATCTTCAACGTGCCGAGTTGTGCTCAAATCGTTAAATAAATGATCTGGCTGTCGTTTATAGTGTTAAAGATCAAGTCCGAAGACAATGATCACTAACATTTAATACGGCGAACATGGCATGCTGCGTTCACTAGACTGCCGAGTGTAAGCATCATGTGCACCGTTCTGTATTTTACGACAACCAAGCCATTTATATCATGATTTTAGCACAACTCTACTATCTGAGGATGTTCGAAGAACGAAATCGGTCGTGAAACAATGAATCTGTAATAATACAGCTAAGGTGGTTTTCATTAACCATTAATACAAATGTAACACGCTAGACAGCGGTAAGACTACCGAACAATCACTGGAAACGACCATGAATACCTGGGAGGATGAGCACGGAGTGATTTTAAACTGAGCAACAACGTAAAACTATTAGTAAGAAAGGCACATGCCATCGATTTCTTGGATGAATCCTCAGGTGTAATTCACCCACGAAGGGTGTAGCTTACAAAACCCCAGTTCGACAGATGCTTCAGTATTGCTCGTCAGTTTGGCATCCTTACTAGGTGCGACTGACAGACAAAACACAAAATACCTACAGGATCGTTTAGTAAGCGTTACGAAGATGACCATCCAACTACAATGGCAGACGCCATAAGGAAGTGGTGGGCATTACGGAACAATTTACTGACAGAAGTGCTGCAGCTTACATTCACCGAAGAGTCAATATATTTCTTCCGACTACGCATACCTCGAGAAAAGACAACGTAGGTTAAGAGACATTGTCGCTCACATGGAGGAACACCAACTTTCGTTTTTTCCGCGCACTATTCGTGATAGGAACAGGAAAAGTGACAATGATACATGAAGTACCCTCCACCGTACACGTCATGTTGCTTATGGAACATGTAGATGAAATGCTTTTCTGTCTAATGTGGTGCACAGGAAGGAAAAGCTTGCTATTCTGTGAAAAGGTAGGAATTGAGTTTTACAAGTAATGTAAAAAGTTTCGGCATTCTGGAAGCACTGATGTAGCTTATCAGATATTATGGCAGTTAGTGCAAAGCCATACCAGAATAACAAAATGAATAACGCACACCGATTTCGGAAAACCACAGGAAATGCAAATTAGGATAGTTGAATCAAAGAATATGTCACTCATTATATGAACATTTCTGACCTACAACCAAGAACTTAGTTCAGTATTCATTTCATTGATTTACAGTCCCTTACAACATTTAGTGGACCTAAAGTGAAATGACAAAACCAATTACAGGAAAAGCGGATACCACGCTGCTGACACTGGAAGAATCCTGAGGACGTTTAATTCATCCATGAAAGAAGTGGCTTACAACACCTGTTCAACAATTCTTGAATATTGCTCATCAGTCTGTGATCCTTACGGAGATGGATTAACAGAAGAGACAGAGATACAATGAAGGTCAGCACATTCAGTCTCATGTTTCTTTAGTATGCACAAGCACATTATTTAACAAACTCCAGTGGTAAAAACTACAAGAGACATGCTGTGGAGAAGTTTACTAATGAAATTCTTACAGCATACGTTCCAGAAAGTGTCAGGCAATATATTACTCCCTCCCACTCAGGAAAAAGGAATCAGTAGAGTTCATACAGAGTCTTTGTGACATATTCCCAACACACATTCACAAATGGAACAGCAGAAGGAATGCAGTGACATGTGAGGGGGAGGGAGGGAGAGGAAATGAAGAGGAAGAAGAAACTGAAGTTTACTTACTTTATAATAAAAGGTTAATAACAGCAAAACATTTCTGGAAAATAGAAAATATCAATGTGAAACAGCTGGCTTCACAACTATGTTCCCTCTCCAAAAGTAAAGAAGAATTATGAAGTTAGTCTAGACAGAGGGAGTTAAAAAATGTACTGGACTCACATTCCAGAGGACTGGCGTTTATTCCCCATCCAAACATCCTGACTTGGGTTCCCGTGGTTTCCCAAGATTCTAAGGTGAATGCTGGAATGATTCCCTTGATAGTGGTACCAGAAATATCATTAGCCACATCCCATAAGGTGCCTTTAGTTGTACATCACAGTAGTAATATAGTAATGGGTGGTCTCGCCAAGACCTCTACAAAAAATGAAGATTTTAGTTTAGAAATACAAACATTTATCCTTCATACAATGCAACAATTTATAAATTTGGCTATTTACACTAGCCAATTTATTACTTGGCCAACTTATGACACAGCAACACTTCTGACAATCTTTCACATAGTATAAAGACAAAGCTATAACCCATATCCCTTAATGATTCACTACTTTTGAGAAAGTACTGTAAAACGTAACATTTACTGAGCAACTCCACCACTGAAATCTATAGAAACTGCCTTAGACATCAGAAGAGAACCTTCACCACATTCAGGCCAATGTGGTGCCACCTTCCATGTATAATGTACTGGACTCGCACTCGGGAGGGATTCCCATGGTTTTCCAAGTTGCTAAGGTGAATGCTGGAATGATTCATTTGATAAGGGCATGCCAACTTTCTGCCATTCCTCACCCAATCCTATCATACTCTGTTAATGTTTCATAATGTCTATATTACTTCTGTAATATATCTGACATGTCCAATATTGTTATACTAAATATAAAATTTGAATTTAATTATCCCTCAAGCATTCTTACTCGCTTCAGCCACAGAAGAAATGCCTTATACAAACATGATCAAAGGAACAATACCTACTTGCCAACTGAAGTTATACTTAAATCAGGAGACTGCAACACAGTATCTGCCACTGTTTACTGAGAATCATTATAGTGAAATATAGTGGATGAATAAAGTATTACAAATGATGAGGTAACAATATGTACTCCCTTCCACTTATTACAAAACAGAAGTTAAAACACACACACACACACACACACACACACACACACACACACACACACACACAGAGAGAGAGAGAGAGAGAGAGAGAGAGAGAGAGAGAGAGAAAATATCAATGTGAAACAGCTGTTGCATGGCTAAGTTCCCTCCCCAGAATTATGAAGTTAGCCTAGATAGAGGGAATTCAAACATGTATTTACAGAAAACCATGAGAATATAGTGGGTTACATCATGCAGGTCAATAATCTGCTTGCTCTGGAGAGACAGACAGGGGGTTAAGATTGCTTCTATGTGTCAATTCATTCATTGTTTCCAGAGCAGGAAACAGATGATTGGAAATAACACCAACTATGATATCTGGAAACTGAAGTCTTTACAACAGCAGTTGTCAATTTTGAACATATATCCATGAGTTCAATATTTGCTCTGCTCTGTGAATCACTGCACTGCACATATGACCTATGAAACTCTGCAAGTATGTGAATATGTGACACTTCATTATTGTGTTATGTACTTTCCAAATACTTGTTCAATACTCACCGATAAAATCAGCGAAAATGAAGTCTTCCACTACCAACTTATCAAACCTAAGAACAGTATCTGCATAAGTACACTGTAAAATGGACAGTGCTTCATAACCAATACTGTAACTTCAATAACAACTCCCCGGCTCTACAAATCACATCAGAACATTCAGGGCCAATTATGCCCCTTTTCCCTGATAAGCTCTGGCAAATTTGTGGTTCCAATGTATTTGGTGCTACTGGTATTTAAAATATTATCAGTCCACAGCACTTAGTGTATCAGGTAGGTTGTCATTATTACGCGCTACGTGGCTACAACCCCAGTCACGTACAACAACATAGTCAACAGTGGCTAAGTACACATTTCACACTGTTGCCTTAAAGTTTTTTCCTGCAGAAATGTCAATGCTCACATCCTACAACAATAATCTGGCAAGCTGCTTCAATAAATTAATGTTTTGTGAGTTGTTTACTGTGGTGGTGGCAAACATGATACTACATAAGTGCTTCCAAAATTAAATTACTGGGGCTGAAACATAACCGGCAGCACCAATGAGAGCAGACTACATCAACAAATTTAGGTCCTTTGCAATTTACTTTCATAATTTTTTATTCATAAATTTATATAAATTATTTTTCATGTATAACAAACTTACATTTGGAACACCAGTACTAAACACTGAGGAAAACTGCTTTACAAACAAGCATTCCCAACTAACTGCTAACCACATAGAGAACAAAGTCAAGTATTTCAAGTGTAGTCTTCAAGAGAATGCTTCATTGCTATTTATTTACAGGTCAGTATAAGTGGTTTCAGATAGGTGTACAATAATTTGTGTAAATCATAAGTCTACTAAAATCAAAAGTAAATCTTAACTTCAGTGAGGAATACGTGTTTCATTTCCAATACACCCCTTCATGTTACATCATGTCCAGTAATTAGACAGGTAACAGCCTACCGTGGTACGAATATGTAATATTGTGGATTACTAGCTGTTACACACAAGGGAGCCATATGACCTATGAAGCTCTGCAAGTATTTTCTTCTTTAACTTCTGACATCATAATGAGTAGATATATACGACACGAGTACCTTTGAGTCCAGTGGACAAAATCATTACAACTCCATTGCCATTAATAATACTACCGAAAGCAAACGTGCTGCAAATTTCCACAATGATTAAGCTGGAGGAATAATACATGCGCAATCCTCAAAGTGTATTTCAATTGTACTCGAGAAGCTAACTACGACTGGAAAATCAGGACTGAAGTGCAACAATACGACGACGGTAGCTATGAAACTGGACCAAAAATACAACACAGTTGTTCATAAACGTCGTCTACTATAGCAGTTGTGAGACTCAAAGTTTGTCTCTCCCACAGTTACTCTACGTCTTTTCCACTAATTATTAAAAAATAAAATAAAAAAACCTTTGAAAAGATTGCACATACAGTGATTGGGCAGGCAAGTGATGATCGAACAATACAGATATCGATTTAAATCATACGTCAAAATAAGTTATGCTACTTACGGCTAAACCAACGTACACAGGGAAAAATCTGAATTCATTAACAAACAAACTATACAGTAACACGAATACCGCTCTCTACAGCTTTCTTTCTGCAATAAATTAATGGTAGCAAAGGATTACAGATACACGAGTGCTGCACTACCACACCCTATGATCAGAGCACAACAATGGAAGTTCACTAACAATAACGAATAAACAAAAATAACAACTTTATACTGCACGAAAGCTGGGGAACCGAAAACTGTGTAGCGATCTCTAAATTTACTTAATATTGAACCTATGTTCAAATAAATTCTATATATTGTATTAAATAATTATTTTCTAGCCTTTTACGTATCTCTATGTACGTGCGGTATATTAAAATCTCTTGCTTCTATAGAATTGTGGCACAAGAGGCTGCAATGCACAGACGGTAAAAAAAGAAAATAACAAAAAAAGGACGAAACGTAATTGTAAAGATAAATCTTTTCGTCTACTAACCTGAAGATGTAGCGGCACCTTTTTCACCGGTGTACTCATGGCTATCTAGTTTCTTTCTAACGGCAGTAGAGGTAGTAGTAGCAGCAAAAAGTGAGATCCACTTAAGTGTCCAGAAGAGAATACAGCAATGCCGGTATACGCAGCCTACTAGCTACACAGCAGTCAATACGCAATCCCGACCACTACATGCACACAGCACACCCCACCTACCCAGCAGACGACTGCGCAGTGCGAACGCCGCTACGTCCAAAGATAATGGTAACGCCGCAGCAGTCTCAAATAATATCAGAGACATACATGTGCGACCACCGAGACTACAATCTATGGAGTTGCTTCAGCAGCGGAAACATTCAGCCCAAGACTTACGCGTTCCGCCATATGCTTGCGACCAAAATAATGCGAGTAGCGTGTGGGTATTGTCGTGTGAAAACGGTTATTCGTTTTACCCGCAGATGCCTTAACAGAAGTGAAAGGTCTGCAGTTACTTTCTACAGGTAAATACTGCAACCGCAATAATACTTTTGGTTGAAATACGAACTATTCGTTTCGATGGTTATGCTCACTGACTTTTATGTTTACAATATGCAAGTTCAAAGATGAGAGTCAAGGAACAGCTTGTGGATCATGGGATTGCCACGAAACAAAGTAAAATACAGCAAAATGTGATCAGAGCTTTTCCATGGAGCCCAGTGTGATCAACTTCAACGTCATTTGTTCGCATCAGAGCCTTGTTATTCTTTCATCACTTCTCTCATACATACAGAAAGCAAGCTGCACCATATTTTTCATAAATGATTGAATGTTTCAGTGTATGATACCTATTTATTTGATAGAATTTGATGTTAAACTTGTTTTCCTTTGCTGCTGGCAACTAAATGTTGATGTTTGAGATAATCCAGTGAGTGAATATTGTGACTAGGCAACAATTTTTCATTTAAAATTTTCAGTGTATTATTTAGTGCATAAATGATTATTCTACTCTGTGATAATTGTTATATTGGAATAGTATTCTATAGTTTGGGAACTACTGTTTCGGAAAGTAATAATAATTTACGTGCATTGAAAACTTTGACATGTTGAGCTAATTACATACATCTTTTTGTTTTCTGGTGTTGACAAAAGAAGTTCTCGTCTGTCCAGATGCACCACCTCATGACTCTGTTGTTCATTTCAAGAGAAAATTGTACACTGTGTGTGAAGTAAACAGGAAGAACATAAAGCTTCATCACAGCCAAACTGTCCCCTTAAGCATCGAAATAATCATTTGAATCATGTGATAAAAGCCTTACAGGAGAATATATACATAGGTGAAAAGTGTTCTGTGCTTAACAGTGTATTCAGTGTGAATGAAGAGTTTCATGTCAGTTTGCTAAGACAGCATGTTCTGTCATTCCTACAAAATGTGATACTCTGTGTCAATACTTGAACTTTATTCTTTAAGAGCATATGATTATGTCAGGGTTATATTTGATACTTGCTTGTCACATCATAGAACAATAACTAATTGGTAACAAAGTGTGCTGGGGCCCCTGCTTCCACAAGTGGTGCAATATCTATATCTACACAATTTCAATGATTTAGTGGTTAATGAAGACATCAGCAAGTGTCTAAACAAGGCTTCCTTTCTGAGCCTGAGTGCCAATATGAGACATCAATAGTCAGTGATAAGCACTTAGTATAACAGTCCAGCATGGCTCACACAGTGAAAATTCTCATATAAACAAAAATGGATTCAAACACAGTAATATAATAATCTTCGAAAAACAGTGACTATACTTGTGATAAAGTGCATTGGTTAATAGGTTGCACGTTTGTTTTCTTTTGTGAAAATGAAATAAAAATTTAATTTCACAAAACGCTCTTTTGTGGCATATAAAACGATCGCTCAAGTACATAACTCATTTATTGTCAAAATTCCTTTTTACACATATAATAACTGCATATATTTGGAATCGTGATGGGAATGATAAGTCAAAATAGATAGTGTGTAGAATGTCCTACACATTCTTAGAAATGGAAAAAATGTGTCAGAAAGACAAAGATAAGCTTTACTTGATTTTAACTGTAAACTTTTGATTTTAGTGGTAGGCCTAATGCCTAAATGCGCCTAAGCTTTATCAATAATTTTCATGCAATGGTGTCCTGTTCCTCTGACTAAAAAGCATCATTTTAGTGCTTATATTCTGAAAATCGTACAGTTTGGTAGTGAAATGGTCGAAATGTTCTTGTGCTGTTCATACTGTTAATTATTACAGCTAATAATTCGTTTTGTATTAAAATGATAGGCTGTTTTGCCATGGCATAGTCATTGCTTAATCAATGAAATTTCACATTGACAAATTAAGATCTCAGTTGTCAGTATGAGTACTCCTCCACAAAAGTATTTTGTGTCTAAGTACATACTCAGATCTGACTATCAGTTTAGTGACACTAAGTAGAGACAACAGATTTCACACAAGGTTTTAAGGTGTTAACAGTATGGCAGACTGCACTGCCCCTGGCTTCAGCCATTGGCTGTTCTCAGTGTAGGTAATGCAGCTTCCTTTATTCTAACCTCCTTGTGTGAGACAACGTTGTGCAGAAATATCTCTGCACTAAACATTCAGTTATGCAGAACAAGTTATTGCATCCCATTTGTGGCTTTTTTGAAGGAAGAAACACCTTCCTGTAAATCTTTTGTACTTCCAGTTTCAGTTTAGTCGCTCTTGCTGACTATGGACAGTTCTTATAAGGAACTATTATGAACAGGGTACAACTGGAGTTCGGCTGAACTCGACTGATTAAACATGTCGCAGATATAAACATTAAGTTACACACAGATCAGTCAGTTACCACAGCCTTTATCTGAGATTCACAACTGTTGGTTTTGCCAAATCAGTACTTGTCAGCTTTCAACCTAAACGAGTGTGCCTTATGGCACTTACCACTAATATCTCTTCTTCCGACTCAGGTTGGCTAGAGGTTTAGTTTGAAAGACCAGCTGTTGCGATCTGTTGCATGCAGGGTAAGCAAGGAATGGTCTCTCGCATATGGTAGGGGACGTGTGGAGTCCCGGCGCTGGGACAGACGCAGAAGGTTGTTGGCGAGTGCACTTTGGTGTGTTGTGCTGTGGGCCACATCAGGGTTGTTGTGCTGGCTTTTCCGTTCCTTGAAGGGAATTCTTTGATGGGTGTCCTGATTGGCTTTGGACTTGTATTCAAATGTTAACGTTGTTTTAAGTGTTGTAGGGATCAGCTGTGGATCAGCAGCTTGTGGTAGTCTGTTGTTTAAATTTACCATTGATTTCAGGGGATCCAAAGAGACTGGAAAAAAGCGCAGGTGACTCCAGTATATAAGAAAGGTAAAAGAAAGGACCCTCAAAATTACAGACCAATATCCATAACTTCAGTTTGCTGCAGAATCCTTGAACATATTCTTAGTTTGAATATAATAAACTTTCTTGAGGCTGAGAAGCTTATATCTACGAATCAACATGGTTTTAGAAAGCATCTCTCATGTGAAACAAACCTTGCCCTTTTCTCAGATGAAATACTCAGAACCATGGATGAAGGCAACAGGCAGATTTAATATTTCTAGATTTCCGCAAAGCATTTGACACGGTGCTCCATTGCTGGCTGTTACCGTAGGTACAAGCGTATGGAATAAGTTCACAGATATGTGAGTGGCTCGAAGACTTCTTAAATAATAGAACCCAGTATGTTGTTCTCAATGTCGAGTGTTCATCAGAGACAGGGGTTTCATCAGGAGCGCCCCAGGGAACTGTGTTAGGACCCCTATTGTTCTCTATATACATAAACGATTTAGCGGACACGGTGCGCAGCAATCTGCAGTTGTTTGCTGATGATGCCCTGGTATATGTTCAGATAGTCCTAAATATGGAAAAATGTAAGTTAATGCGGATGAGTAGGAAGAACAAACCTGCAATGTTCGTATAAAGTATTATTAGTGTCCTACTTGACACACTCAAGACGTTTAATATTTGGGCATAACGTTGTAAAACAATATGAAGTGGAACAAGCATGTGAAAACTGTGGTGGGAAAGGCAAATGGTTGACTTCGGTTTATTGGGAAAATTTTAGGAAAGAGTGGTTCACCTGTAAGGGAGACCACAGATAGGACGCTAGTGCAACCTATTCTTGAGTACTGCTCGAGTGTTTGGGGTCCATACCAGGTCCGACTGAAGGAAGACATCGAATCAGTTCAGAGGCAGACTGCTAGATTTGTTACCAGTAGGTTTGAACGACACGTGTTATGGAGGTGCTTCCTGAACTAAATAATGGGAATCCCTGGAGGGAAGGCGACGTTCTTTTCCAGAAAAACTATTGTGAAAATTTAGAGAGTCGGCATTTGAAGCTTACTGCTGAACAATTCTACTGCTGCCAACGTACATCGCGCTAAGGACCACGAAGAAAGTATAGAAACATTAGGGCTCATATGGAGGTGTACATACAGTCGTTTTTCCCTCGCTGTATTTGTGAGCCAAGCAGGTGGGGAAATAAGTGGTGTTACAGGGTACCCTTCGCCACGCACCATACGGTGGCGTGCGGAGTATCTATGTAGGTGCAGATGTAGATGCTCAGATCAGTTGGGCAGCTCCTTAGCTCATTTGAGTTGAGTCGGTCGAATTTTCGTGGGTTTTAAGTGCTGCACAGATTAGCAAGGGAGTTGTTGGCATGGCTGATGTTGCTGCACACATTAATGTGGATTACTTGCCGCACAGCTCAGGCTAGCAACTTTTGGGTTGATTAGTGAGGCTGCAGGTTGACATTGGTGGACCTTATGGCACTTGTGAACTGAAGGGAGCTATTGCCAATAAAAGCATTCCCCCTAAGGTCACAGTAGCAGGTATTGGGCTCCACGGAGATTATACTTCAGCGATTACGAAATAGTCCGTTACTAGCGGACTAAAATCCGTTTGCGTCGCAAGGTGTGGATAATAATAATAATGGCGTGTGACGAGGGCCTCCCGTCGGTAGACCGCTCGCCTGGTGCAAGTCTTTCGATTTGACGCCACTTCGGCGACTTGCGTGTCGATGGGGATGAAATGATGATGATTAGGACAGCACAACACCCAGTCCCTGAGCGGAGAAAATCTCCGACCCAGCCGGGAATCGAACCCGGGCCCTTAGGATTGACAGCCTGTTGCGTTGACCACTCATCTACCGGGGGCGGACGCAAGGTGTGGATAATAATAGTTTTAGAATGCTGTGAAACAAGTATATCCTTCAGCCATACATATTTGCAATTAGTGTGTGCTCTAGTGACTCTATGGGTTGAGTATCTGAATAATTCCTCAGCCTTCCACTCAAGAACTGCTCATGGGAGCGAGCTCAGGTCACAAGTGGTACGCCACAGAACATGATTACTGTGCTACAGGGCTATGCCTATTCGCTGCAGTCAGAGTCGGTAGGATTACTGGTTTAACTGGTGTTATTGTGTCATTGTGAAGCTACTTAAACTCACAAGATGGAACCAAGGTCGATTCGAGACATTAGTTATCTCCGTAAGGAGGAATCGATGTATGAAATTACAATTAGAGGGGCTAAACCCCAGGCTACTGTCTTGGAGATGTTGGAGCAGGTGAAGGAGGATGGATCAAAAGCACTGGTAGCGTCCCCAAGGAAAACCAAGAGCTAGAATCTGCACTTCTGGTCATTGAGAAAGGATTGAAGGAGCTTGATGTTTGCTGTGATCTGGTGGTTAATAGTGTTCCATCTGCAGGTTAAGTTTGGAGGCTTTGTGCGAAGCTGGAACATTAAAGGAGCAGAATTAAGAATTTATTGTACGTGACAAATCGCTTCCAATAGATCACAGTTGGTGAAAGTGCAAGACAGGTGTTTCAGGTTGTATCTGTGACGTGCTAGTTTTATCTCAGAGCCGAAAGAAGAGGAGGGTTTGATAGATAAAACAGTAGGGAATACTGAGTTTAGTCACTTCAATAAGTTGTTGAATCTGCTTCAAGACTTTTTGCAGGAGGTTGGTGAGTTTTCGCTATGTTCCATTCTGCAGGCAGTTAAGTTCTTGTATTTTCTGGATAAACTGGAAGAGAAGGGTGGAGCCTTAAACATCTGACAGGAGGAACTGTTAGGAATATTAGATATGGAGGTTGATGGGGGCTTGTTGGAGAGGGTACAAAATATCATTGTCCAGGGTGAAACCTTGTCTTCATAGGGCGTTGCAGGAACTCATCATTTGCACAAGCAAAGTCCTCAGGAGCTGTTCACCTACTATGTAGACAATTTTAAGTCGGGTGCTAGAGTTTCGTGCCTAGAATTTAGTCAGTCGAAAGTTGTACAGCACATTCTTGAGAGTATGCGGCTGGAGGACAGACAGAGAGCGGTTTTTTGTGAAAAGCGGTATGATTATGCTACCTTGGTTGGTTGGTTGATTTGGGGAAAGGGGCCAAACAGTGAGGTCATCGGTCCTATCGGATAAAGAAAGGATGGGGAAGGAAACTGACCATACCCTCCCAAACGAAGCATCCCAGCATTTTCCTGACGCAACTTAGGAAAATCACAGAAAGCCTAAATCAGGATGGCTGGACGCGGGTTTGAATCGTCGTCCTCCCGAATGTGAGTTCGGTGTGCTAACCACTGCGCCACCTCGCTCTATGTTACCTTGAAAGATGTGGTTAACCACATGCAAGGATTTTCTTATCTCAATGCGTGAAGGAGAGAGAAAGGAACTACAGAAGCCAGAGCACGTGACAATACCACATCTGTAGTCCATCGTGGGAGGGAAATGGAACAATGACAGTTGGACCAGTCATCCTGAGTGGCGCCTAGAGGAGATGAGCACGTTGGGGAAGTTACAACCATGAAGTCTAGACAGTCTAAACAGTTGCCATACATATGTTGTTATGTTAATATTGACCCAGTCTATGGCTTGGTTGATTCAGGCAGTGTCATGTGGATTTAATTCAGGCAGTTCTCTGAAATGGAGAAAAGCTGAAGAGGAACCCATGTAAGTAGCGGCAGTCAACAACAAACAGATGAATGACCGAGGGGTGTTGATTATCGGGTAGGAATACAAGGCTATACATGGAAGGTTAGGGCTAGGATAATTGCCAATTTGTCAACTCCATTTATTATTGGCTCAGGTGTGATAAGGAAGACAGGGGTAGTTGTCAACTGGACAGACAATAGTTATTACTTCAGATTTGCTCAGAATCTCAGGTATCAGTTGTGTGAGCCTTGTAGTATGCAAACAGAGCTGACAAGGAAATATTCCTGAGGTGGAACTGGAAGCAACACCAGTATGTTAGGTAGCACTAAATGATTTGGAACATTCAAGTAATGAGTAGAGGCTGTGAGTACTTGAACTGTGGGGGAGGTATAGTGATGTATTGATGACAGGGAAGTTGGGAATCACTGCACTACTGGAAAATGAGATAGAGCTCACAGATCAAGTGCCTGTGAGATAGGTGCCACATCGATTATCTCCACCCGGACTAAAGGAGTTTAAAGGGCACACTGAGGAGATGCTACAGCAGGGGTCATTTCTTTGTCCAAATCTCCTTATGTATTGCCGATATTTTTAGACCCAAAGCAAGGTGGAGGTTCAAGGCTAGCTGTAGATTAAAGTTAGCTTAATAAAAAGGTATTTCTAAGATCAATTCCGCTACCTGATCATCATTTATGTTTCACATGATCGAAGGATGCAACGGCGTTGACAGTACTTGATCTGGACCAGGCCTGTAATCAGATACCCACACATATAGCCCCTAGGAAAATCACTGCATTTATTATAGACTGGAATTTATTTTTAATTACAATGGAACCATTAGTTTTGGCCACTGGTATGGCAGTATTATCACAGCTCATGGACACCATCTTCTCTGATATTATGTTCGAGTTCGTGTTCCACTACCTGGATGATCCGCTTATGTTTAATAGGACTATGGAGGAGCACAGGGATGATTTGAACGAATTCTTTGGTAGACTATATAACGCTCAGTTGATTGTTAATCCAGACGAGGTGAAGTCTGCACAGAGAGTCACTCAGTTTCTTGGTCATATAATGTGTG
Organism: Schistocerca cancellata; assembly: GCF_023864275.1. NCBI lineage: Eukaryota > Metazoa > Arthropoda > Insecta > Orthoptera > Acrididae > Schistocerca > Schistocerca cancellata. Next base: position 880,637,134 of record NC_064629.1, on the reverse strand, counting down.
CAGAGGGAGTAGTTATCGACCCCAAGAGAGTAGAAGGAATTGTGAGTTGTCCAAGATCTACTGATGTCAAAACAATTTGCAGTTTTATGGGATGGCAATTTTTTTTAGGAAATTTGTCCCTCAATTTGTCCACAAAGCAGCCCCGTTGAATCATCTCAAATGAAAGGGACAGACGTTTGAGCAGAGTATGTCACAAGAAGATGTCTTTCAGGCACTTAAGCAAATATTGGCCTTGGCTGTGATATTGGCATTGCCCAAATAATTTAAAAAAATTCATTGTAGTAATGGATACTTGTATATATGGCCTAGGAGCTGTATTATTACAGGAAGGAGATCAAAGTAAGTAACCAGTTGCATACATATCGAGAGGGTTACCTGATATGGAGAGGAAATTCTTGGTTTATGAGCTTGGGGTGCTGGTGGCTCTTTTCGCACTGGAGAAGTTTCGTTGTTGTATCGAACATCGAGACCGAGAAGCAGCCCTGAGTTGCACCCTGGGCCTTGTAGTAACAGGCAAATAGCGCTATGGGCTACTTGGATATTAACGTTTGGGTTTGAGGTTGTTCTCATTAAGGTCTCTAAAACTCGGCTTGCCAATAATATTAGTAGGTTGGTTAATCAGTAAACAGCTGAATGGGATATGTTACCAAATAAGCCCTCTCACCCTGAGCAAGTTAATTTAATTTTGACGGACTTCCTGTCATTGTATTAAGTGATTAGAGAGTAAGACCAAGATGTAGCCATTAAGACAATTAATGATCGAATACATAGCGGTCAGTTGGTGGCACCCTATTAAGGAACATGTGTTGTGTTGTACAGCAGGAGTTCACGGAAAGCCTAAGGTGGTGGTATTAATGGAGCTAATTTCATAGATACTAAAATATTTTCGTTAATGTCCAGTAAGCGGGTTATTATTTAGGAACCTGGGAAAAATTCGCAGCGAGTTTATTTAGAAAGGAATGGATACAGACATTAAGGATAGAGTAAGAAATTGTCAGATTTGCCCTACGAGTAAACCATTGAAAAACACTGAGATAGGTTTTCTGGCGTTCACCGCAGAACAAGCCCCCTTTGAAAAATTACACGTCACCTTCGTAGGGCTGTTGCCTAGGACTCGTAATGGTTTACAAGTATATTTTGGTGTGTGTCGATGGGTTTTGCAGATTCATATGGCAGTTTCCCACTAGAGGTACTACTGCCGAAGCAGCAGTCCAGGGTTTGCAACGAATATTTGCTGTGTTTGGGCCTAGTAGGGCGCTGGTTAGTGACAGTGTAGCTGCCTTTCGCTTCCCTCTTTTTATAAATTTTTGTTTTGGTTTTGGTATTAAGCACATTAAAACCACCCCCTGTCACACAAACCCCTTGTATGCTGACAGCATTAATTGGAACCTTGAGGGAGTCCTGATCGCTTACCATCGCGATAGCCAAAGTAAGTGGGATCAATCGTTGCAATGACTCATGTTCTCCTGTTACAGCGCCATGCACAAAGCTCTTGAGCAACTCCTGCCCAACTGCTGTATATCTTTATTGTCAGTTTGCCTCTCAGCAACCTAGGGGGCGTAGAGGATTTGTTGCCAGATGAGATCAGTGCTGATGAAGTTGTACATTAGTCGAAGGCAGCTAAGGTTTAACATCCATAGAGCATATTGAGAGCAAGCTAAGAAGTACATTGCAGGATGGCAGGTAAATCCGTGTAGTGTGGGAGGTGTGGTCTTTGTTATTTTATCAGGCAACAAGCAGGGTAGTCGACAAGATCACGAAGAAGCTGCTACTATGATTCAGAGGACTGTTTCACATGATCAGTATCTTAACACTTGTCACAGTTCAGTTGCTCAGAGTGAACTACAGTGATATAATCAGGGCACTTATTTCTCAGCTGAAGATATACACTCCTGGAAATTGAAATAAGAACACCGTGAATTCATTGTCCCAGGAAGGGGAAACTTTATTGACACATTCCTGGGGTCAGGTACATCACATGATCACACTGACAGAACCACAGGCACATAGACACAGGCAACAGAGCATGCACAATGTCGGCACTAGTACAGTGTATATCCACCTTTCGCAGCAATGCAGGCTGCTATTCTCCCATGGAGACGATCATAGAGATGCTGGATGTAGTCTTGTGGAACGGCTTGCCATGCCATTTCCACCTGGTGCCTCAGTTGGACCAGCGTTCGTGCTGGACGTGCAGACCGCGTGAGACGACGCTTCATCCAGTCCCAAACATGCTCAATGGGGGACAGATCCGGAGATCTTGCTGGCCAGGGTAGTTGACTTACACCTTCTAGAGCACGTTGGGTGGCACGGGATACATGCGGACGGGCATTGTCCTGTTGGAACAGCAAGTTCCCTTGCCGGTCTAGGAATGGTAGAACGATGGGTTCGATGACGGTTTGGATGTACCGTGCACTATTCAGTGTCCCCTCGACGATCACCAGTGGTGTACGGCCAGTGTAGGAGATCGCTCCCCACACCATGATACCGGGTGTTGGCCCTGTGTGCCTCTGTCGTATGCAGTCCTGATTGTGGCGCTCACCTGCACGGCGCCAAACACGCATACGACCATCATTGGCACCAAGGCAGAAGCGACTCTCATCGCTGAAGACGACACGTCTCCATTCGTCCCTCCATTCACGCCTGTCGCGACACCACTGGAGGCGGGCTGCACGATGTTGGGGCGTGAGCGGAAGACGGCCTAACGGTGTGCGGGACCGTAGCCCAGCTTCATGGAGACGGTTGCGAATGGTCCTCGCCGATACCCCAGGAGCAACAGTGTCCCTAATTTGCTGGGAAGTGGCGGTGCGGTCCCCTACGGCACTGCGTAGGATCCTACGGTCTTGGCGTGCATCCGTGCGTCGCTGCGGTCCGGTCCCAGGTCGACGGGCACGTGCACCTTCCGCCGACCACTGGCGACAACATGGATGTACTGTGGAGACCTCACGCCCCACGTGTGGAGCAATTCGGCGGTACGTGCACCCGGCCTCCCGCATGCCCACTATACGCCCTCGCTCAAAGTCCGTCAACTGCACATACGGTTCACGTCCACGCTGTCGCGGCATGCTACCAGTGTTAAAGACTGCGATTGAGCTCCGTATGCCACGGCAAACTGGCTGACACTGACGGCGGCGGTGCACAAATGCTGCGCAGCTAGCGCCATTCGACGGCCAACACCGCGGTTCCTGGTGTGTCCGCTGTGCCGTGCGTGTGATCATTGCTTGTACAGCCCTCTCGCAGTGTCCGGAGCAAGTATGGTGGGTCTGACACACCGGTGTCAATGTGTTCTTTTTTCCATTTCCAGGAGTGTATATGGCAGGTTAGGGTACCTAAGTCAGCCAGGCTGAGAGTCCGTAAGCTGTGTGCCCAGTGGGCACACAAATAGGAAGGCGGAATTTCTGCCATGGTACTTGCCATGAGCATATATCTCGCCTTTTGGCTTGGGTGAGCTAGACGTTTAGTTTGGAGGACCAGCAGGTTCGATCTGTCGTGCACTGGGTAAGCAGGCAATGTCATCTTCCATAGCGAAAGGGAGCGCTGGCGGTGGCACGGAGGTGGAATGTTGTTGGCGAATGTGCTTCCGTGGGCTGTGCTGTGGGCCACCTTGAGGTTGTTGTTTTGACTTTTCCGCTTCTTGATAGAGTCAAAAATGGCTCTGAGCACTATGGGACTTAACAACTGTGGTCAGCAGTCCCCTAGAACTTAGAACTACTTAAACCTAACTAACCTAAGGACATCACACACATCCATGCCCGAGGCAGGATTCGAACCTGCGACCGTAGCAGTCGCACGGTTCCGGACTGCGCGCCTAGAACCGCGAGACCACCGCGGCCGGCTGATAGGAGTCCTTTGATGGTTGTCTTGGGTGGCTTTGGCCGTGGGATCAAATGTTGATGCGGATTTAAGTGTTGCACGGATCAGCTGTGCAGTTACTGAATTCATTTGGATTGTTGCAGTTGTGATTAAACTTTCATGTGCTTTTAAGTACTGCACATATCAGCTAGGCAGCCATTGTGTCCGTTAGCTCTGTAGCGGTTTGCTGTTTAAATTTACAGTGGTTTTAGGTGCTTTACGGATCAGTTGGGAAGCTGTTGAATTCATTTGAGTTGTTGACTAAATTTTCATGTGTGCTTCAAGTGCTGCACAGATCAGCTGGGCAGCCACTGTACTCGTTAGCTTGTGGCAATTTGTAGTTTAAATTTACCAGTGGTTTTAAATGCTGCTCAAATCAGCTGGGCAGCTATAGAATTAATTTGAGTTGTTTATTTAAGTATCGTGAGTTTTAAGTGCTACACAGATCAGGCGGGCGCCCATTGCATTCGTTAGCTTTGTAGCAAAAAAATGGTTCAAATGGCTCTGAGCACTATGGGACTTAACATCTATGGTCATCAGTCCCCTAGAACTTAGAACTACTTAAACCTAACTAACCTAATGACATCACACAACACCCAGTCATCACGAGGCAGAGAAAATCCCTGACCCCCCCGGGAATCGAACCCGGGAACCCGGGCGCGGGAAGCGAGAACGCTACCGCACAGCTTTGTAGCATTTGTTGTTTGAATTTACCAGTGGTTTTAGATGCTTCTCAGATCATCTGGGCAGTTGTTGAGTTCGTTTGAGTTGTTATAGTTGTTGACTGAATTTTCACGGGTTTTAAATGTTGCACAGACTGGCCAGGCAGCTGTTGGCATGCTTGATGTTGCTGCAGATTTTGCTTGTTATATATTAATGTGGTTTTAACTGCTGTCCATCTCAGGCTAGCAGCTTTTTAGCTGACTAGTCAGGCTGTAGGTTGACACTGGTGGTCCTCATGGCAGTTGTGAATCGAAGGGAGCTATTGCCGATATTTACCATTTCTGCTACGGCTACAATACTAGGTGCTGGACTGCACGAATATTATACTTCAGCGATAACGAAATTGTCCGTTATTAGCGGATTGAAATCCGCCTGTGTCAGAAGGCATGGATATCAATGGTTTCAGAGCGCTGTGGAAGAAGTATCTCCTTCATCTCTGCTTATCTGCAATAAGTGTATACTCTACGGACCCAAGTAGGTTGTCAATGTTGGCTGCTAATTTGGTTGTTGAAATAAGTGGTTGTTAAGGTGTAACTGGGCTATTCCCGAGCCCTACTCATCAGACTCGTGTTACAATAGCCCTTAAATCCACGCTACAGATCAGACTGTCACCACAACTAAACGGCCTATAGCCATATTTACAAATGTGAATGTAGAATGACTCTTGCACGTCATTACGATTTTTCATGCAAATGTCTCATGGGACATCAAACTAACTAACTAACTATCTATCTATCGATTTCAGTCGAACGTCAGTTGTAACATACTCATTTTAGCGACTCATTTATTTGTTAAGGAACAGAGTTACCTTTTAGTCAGGGAGGACTTTTTATACTTGCTGTTTTTCCTTGTTTTATTGGAGTATGGTTCTGATATGGATGCTTTTGGAAATCACAAATCAAAGTTTAGTTCAGATGTTGTACATAACTTAGAGAACCTAGCATCTATATTTCTTTCTGTGTACCTTCATCCACACCCTAGGAAAAACTCGAGTTCTGGATTTTGAAACAGATCTTTTGTAAAACTGAAGTCTACTGGGTTTATTCAAAACAGCTTCAGCTTTTATTAATTTGCAAAAATGATAAGATTCCAAGGCCCTTTCACTCACAACACAGTGTTCGGTGTCTGTGTAACAAGATAAATTCCTAGAATGAGATTTTCACTCTGCAACAGAGTGGGCGCTGATATGAAAATTCATGGCAGATTAAAACTGTGTGCCGGACCGAGACTCGAATTCGGGACCTTCGCCTTTCGCAGACAAGTGCTCTACTATCTGAGCTACCCAAGCACGACTCAAGGCCTGTCCTCACAGCTTCAATTCTGCCAGTACCTCGTCTCCTACCTTCCAAACTTCACAGAAGCTCTACTGCGAACCTAGCAGAAATAGCTCTCCTGGAAGAAAGGATATTGCAGAGACATGACTTAGCCACAGCCTGGGGGATGATTCCAGGATGAGATTTTCACTTTACAGTGGAGTGTGCGCTGATATGAAACTTGTCTCTGCAATATCCTTTCTTCCAGGAGTGTTACTTCTGCTAGGTTCGCAGAAAAGCTTCTGGGAAGTTTGGAAGGTAGGAGACGAGGTACTGGCAGAATTGAAGCTGTGAGGACGGGTCCTGAGTCGTGCTTAGGTAACTCAGATGGTGGAGCACTTGCCCGCGAAAGGCAAAGGTTCAAATGGTTCAAATGGCTCTGAGCACTATGGGACTTAACATCTGTGGTCATCAGTCCCCTAGAACTTAGAACTACTTAAATCTAAGGACATCACACACATCCATGCCCGAAGCAGGATTCGAATCTGCGACCGTAGCGGTCACGCGGTTCCAGACTGAAGCGCCTAGAACTGCACGGCCACACCGGCCGGCAAAGGAAAAGGTCCCGAGTTCGAGTCTCGGTTCGGCTCACAGTTTTAATCTGCCAGGAAGTTTCAAGATAAATTACTGTTATCATTTTCACGAACAATAGAATCAGTTACAATAGACAAACTAATTAATTGCTCGAAAAAACAAAATCTCCTCAGTGTAGCCCAGTTCAGAGTTGTAGCATTACAGAATCAACCATAGTACAGTTTAGAAAATTGATACTTGATGCACTAGACAAGGATGATAGTGTAACAGGTATATTTCAGGTCTATCAAACACCTTATATACTGCTGACCACAAAATTATGCTATAAAAATGAGAAGCATTAGAAATAAGAGGAACTACCAAAGATTGATCCTGATCATATATGAAAAACAGGGCACAAACCACAGATTAAAGGAAAAAAAATAGAGGAACATTTATCAGATCATAATTTTATTTGCACATCTGTCCACAACCTCAGTAAATTTTTCAAATGAAAACGTTGGCCATGATGGACTATAAAGTCTCAATTTTATTTGTTATTGACCAATGTCGAGCTATTAATCGTTATTAAACAACATTTATGTAACCTGTATGTCTCATGCAAATCACTCCACCAACCCATGTATTGAGCACATCAGTAGTAATGTGACAGAATGTTTATAATGCTTCTGCAAGACCCGCATACAATACAACTTAAATATTTATTGAACAACAAATCACTGGGAATCCACACTATTTCTTGCACCAACAGCGAACTTACTCTCTTGGTATGACCACATGTAGACATTTGAAAAGCTTTTCAGATCCTAAGTGTATAAACATAAGAGTCCCTCAGCACAGCATCTTAGGGCCGATATTGTTCCTACAGACAGCACTGACTTTTGAGGCAGTTTTAGGCATGCGGAAATAAATTCTTTTGGCTACTGAAAACTTCTTTTTGTTGTGCCTTTTTCATTCATCAGCGCAGGAGATTGGGTCATCAATTTAAGGCATAGACAGTTGCCGTTCCTGTCGTTATCCCATTGCCCCCCCCCCCTCTCCAGGAGATAATATGTGTACCCCAACTGTATCCAATTGGTGTTATTCATGAGAAAGTGAACGAAACTTTTATAAATGTTTGTGCCTCATGTAACTGAGATGGGACTTGTGTACCAGCCCTGCATTCACCTGATAGTATGTGGGAAACCGCTTAAAAACACAGCCAGTTAGCCTGCACACTAGTCCTCATTCTTAATCTGCCAAGAGGTCTCGATCCGGGGCTGACGTACCTTCCTGTCCCAGAAGTGGCATTTTAATATGCATGACTATCCATGTGAGTTCTTTTTGCTGCTGGTAGTAACACTGTAATCATAGACTGCTCAAAACGTGGCTTTTATTTCAAGATTTTTTGTGAATAAAAGCCAGCTTTGAAGTAAATAATACTAGCCAAGGGTTCGCTTAAATAAATTTGGAGAATGACCTGAGTAAAATATTTCGTATACATTTTTAAAAAATAAACCAAAATGATGATAATGATATCAACATCAGCATTGACAAGTGCATGGCGGAAAACTCCACATACAAAAAAATTTTGGGACAATAATTGATGAAAGTGTAAATTGGGATATACACATAGAATAGTATAATTGGAAAACTCAGCTCAAACGAAGTGTCTATTACAGCGTAGAATATGCACTGTCCAGTCATGTTAATGTGACCACCTGCCGAAAGCCTGAAACATGGACCATTGCGAGACGTGTAGGAAGAGAGTGAGTTTCTGGTAGTTAACGACACAGATATGTGGCCGAGCCAAATCCAGTGCTGTGGCCAGCTATGTTAGGTTTCTCGGAAGAGCACCCATGGTGCAAACAGCTAGACAGAGAAGGTCACACAGAGTCTCAACTGGGTATAAATCCTGTGAGTTTGGTTGTCAGGAGAGAATGGTAAACTCATCCTGGAGCTCTTCGAAACATACGTGTACACTGTGAGGTGTGTGACATGTTGCATTGTCCTGCTGGTAGATGCCATCGTGCTGAGGAAAAACAGACTGCCGTAGGGGTGGAAATGGTCCCCAAGGATAGGGGCACCATTGTGTTTATCCATTGTGCCTTCCACGAGGACGAGATCACCCAGGGAATGCCACGAAAACATTCACCAGACCGTAATGCTCCCTCCTCCGGCCTGGACTCTTCTGACGATTGTTGCAGGGTGTTTGCTTTCAGACGATTCACGCCGATGGAGTTCAGATATGATTCATCTGAAGAGGCCACCTGTTCCCTCTCAGCGAACGCCCAGTTCCGGTACTTAATTTCAGTCTTCGTTGGTGATGAACAGCAGTCCTGATAGGTGCATGAACCAGGCATGTGCTGTGGAGGTCCACTTGCTGCAACGTTCACTGAATGGTCACTGCGGGACACTTTTAGTAGCTCCGTGGTTCATCTGGGTGGTCAGATACTCAACCATTGTATGTCTATTCGCCTGAACACATCTCTACAATGGTCATTCACCCCTCTCATCTATGTCACATGCTGCACTGCAGTTGCCTCAGCACCAGTTTTGGATAGTGCCATTTTGCCATGCATCGTATACTTTAACTACAGTGGCATGCAAATTGTTTACAATTTTAGCCATTTCAGAAATGTTTCCACCTTTGGCCAGTAAGCCAATGTTCATACCCGTTTAAAAATCAGATAAATCAGTTCGTTTCTGAATTACGAAAACGACTGCACTTTTTTCCATGTCCCCCAGTATGCTTTGTATACCCTACATTGCTAGTGCTGTCATCGGCCGTCTGTGAATGGTTATTGCACGTAGATGTCGAACATAGGTGGTGGTCACATTAATGTGATTGGACCGTGTATGTCACATGAAAAAATCAAACAGTTGAATAAATGTACGACATTGCCAGGACACAATTATAAAATATACATTTGATTCTCCTACACTCATACTTTCACAAAAAAGCTAAGTTTGCACAAACTTCTTGCAATAGCATTGTGCCTCGGAAATTACTTGGCTCTGAACGTTATGGGACTTAACTTCTGAGGTCATCAGTCCCCTAGAACTAAGAACTACTTAAACCTAACTAACCTAAGGACATCACACACATCCATGCCCGAGGCAGGATTTGAACCTGCGACCGTAGCGGTCGCGCGCTTCCAGACTGTAGCGCCTAGAACCGCTCGGCCATTTCGGCCAGCAGTTACACTTGATCATGCGTTAAGTGGAATATCAATGTAAGAGCTCCAAAGGAGAATTAAGAGAATGCACACATGAAGGAAATAGACAGCATCTTACACAATGACACTTTTGGTGACATTAATCAAATTATGAGGACAATAATCTAAATCAGCTATCTCTGCTCTACAGAAACAATAAATGTGTGCTCCAGTAACCCTGCAGAAGTTCTGAAAAAAGGAATTGGTCCGATGTCTGCTAAGTGTCTGGAGAAATGATTACAAAATTCTAAAAGACAGGTTCTTTTGAAGTGCAATGTGGCGGAGGGAGGACAGCAGTTGATCCGATGTCTGTTAAAGATGTGGCTACAGCATTGCAGGAAGATTTGAGCGGTGGTGTGCAAACATGCAGTGCATGGGGAATTGCCTGAACGTTGGACGCGCCCATTATGGAGGTGCATAAATTCTTATGAAACATCATGCATTGCTGTCCGGACAAAATCACCCATTTTCATGAGTTGCTTCCTGCTGACCTGCCAATACGATAAACGTTCACTCTATAATTTCTTGCTCACATGGAAGTGGACAATGAATGGCCATGGAAAATTCTGTGGACAGACGAAGCCCAATTCCATCTCCAAGGACATGTCAATATGCAGAATTTCAGACTATGGGCAATGGAAAATCCGCGCGTATGTCAACCGGTACCACTTCATTGTACAAAGTAGGGTTGTATTTTTTCGAGGAGATGAGTCGTGCTGGTCCTGTTACCTATACCATCACTGGTAAACGCTAAGAGAGTCTTTTGCGCTCCAACCTCATTCCAAGCCTTCGGCAGCGTGGATGTATGGGTAGTTTCATTTTCATGGAGCTCCTCTGCACATTTCACAGCCAGTGACACGGCTGCTGAACAGGTATTTCGGAAACGCTAGAATTATCAGCCACCATTTCCCTACAGGCTGGTGGTCCAGATCAACGTATCTAAATCCAAGTGACTTCTGGCTGTGGCGTTACCTGAAAGACGTTTTGTTCAGTCGTCCAATTACGAATGTAGCTGAATGGAAGACACGCACTGGGCAACACATTTTGAACATGATCCTGAAGACACTCTGATCTGTCGTGGAAAATGCTTTTTCTCGGTTCCAAGTTGTGGCAGAAGACGGTGGACAGCATAGTGAAGATGTCTTGCGCCGGTCTCACGACAATTAGAAACCGATGTCATTTTGCTTTTTATGTAGTTTTTGGCCTCAGAACAACTGAAAACCGATTTTGCCCATTCGATGTGTATGACCTTGCTGTGTTGGATGGGCTTACCTAACTAACAGTGCCGCAATTGTTCACTGCTGAACTTCTGCAGTTATGCACATTGAACAGTACAGATGGTGTAATGTACATCTCAAACCATAGCCATCATTTTGCCATTCATCTGTCATTTGGAGCCGACCATTTTTACGTTAAGACACTTACGTTGGCATCCAGTGGCAAAATTATCGTTAAATTTTCTTTTGTCCATGACGTTTCCCCTTCCGTCAATAACATGCTGTTCAAATTTGACGTCATTTTGAGTAGAGATGGACAGTCTGCTCCTGAACTGATTCAAAGAGCCAGATCTTTCTAAAGAGTGGATAATGGATGATTCGGAAAAAATGAATGGTACCTCATCTGATTTCAAAATGCGTCTCTAGTGACTGTAATGAGCAGGAAGAAAATTCTGCACTAAAGTGCGCGTCATTTATGACGGCGGCCGAGTTTAGGTTCGTTCTGAGCATCTGACGTCACAAAACACAGTCAGCCAATAAACAGAACGACGTTGCCTGAGTTCGACTGCAGTGCAGAGCACAGACGAGTGTCTTCAGTTTTAGAAACGTTCAGTAATAAATAAAGTAATTGAACAAAACCAATGTCTTGATAGCAGACTTTCTTTTATAGAAAGTTTGGAAAAAGCAATCTTTATACCAATTGCTCCATATTCTATGAATTAATTAAACCAAACAAGCAATAAGCCTACTAATTCAGGCGATAGCAACGGAAGGTGTTTGTATCATTCTCACTAACCGCTTTTTCGCAATAAAGAACAGCGGTAATTGTTTTATTTCCTATTGTACTTCGACGAAACGTGAGTAATTAATAGTCATACCAACAGTGCCTGTCGGTATTTTGCGTGATATTTTAAAGTCCTCTGGGAAATGTATTGAATGACAAGCTGCGTTAGCGTAATGATTAATGTGTATGGCTGCTAAGCGAAAGGTTCTGAGTTCAAACCTTGTTCGGTGCTTAATGTTTTCTTTATTCAAAAACAATATAGAAGTGTCTTACTTCATGAATTTTATTCGTTTGAATGTAATTTTTGAAATTTCTAGTGGCAACTAAAATTGACCATAAGGAAAGTATACGCTATGGACTTTTAACCTCTGCAAACTCTTCAAAATTTCGTGCAATGGTTTACTACATCTAATGATGCACAATAACTGCTTTGAGCATCGAAACAAAATTAAGTCATTTATGGAGGGAATGTATCAGTCAAGAAGATGTGTAAAAATCAAATTTTTGGGCCAAATAGTTTCTGTGAAATCGAATGATAAAGTGTGTCAAAGCAGTCGAAAACACCATGTGTCTGCACAGGCAAGATGTGCAATGATGACAAAATTGCGCACAGCGCGGAATGCGGGGAGCACGTCTCTGTAGCAGCGAAAGGGTTAATGTGGCCGTGGTGGCTTTACTTCATAAATTGCGCCCCCCCCCCCCCCCTAAACGTAAGTTTGCGAATTGTACTACGACGCTGCTTCTCTTGGCGCGTACAACTGGCAATGCAGCAATCTCCCGCGTCTGGTCGGGTATGCGCGAACTGCCAAGATAAAAGAATTAAACTATAGGCTGCCGCAATGGCGCCCCAAGTCACGTCCTTAAGGAAACGTTTCCCAGGCTACAAAAAGTGTGTCCTAGCCTATGTGGATTTGCAAACCTTATTAGTACATGAAGCTTGTCTCATCCACGAAAATTGAAAATAAAGAAAGCTCCAGTTTTTTTTTTCAATTTATTGGCTGATGGATAGTATCCATTCTGCCACTGCAATAGTAATGACTATGATGATATGAAAGCAAGGACAACACAACATCCTGTCTGTGAGTGGAAAAAAAATTTCGACCCAGCTGGGAATCAAACCTGACTCTCTTCACTTCACAATCTGCCGTGAGACCCAAAACGCTACCGAGGCAGACGGAAATCGAGGACATCAGAACGATACAGTAATGCAGAAAACACTTCCAGCATGTTTCCGTTCTTGATTTAAAAAGAATATTTCGGCCGCCGCGTGGTCAGTGTGTCTCGCAAAGCGATCCAGGCATCACTCCCCTCCCAATAGCTCAGCACTCCCCACCACTCTCACAGATCGGACACTAGGCTATCTCACTAGCTCACTGCTCCCCACCACTCTCAGGGATCAGACTGCAAGGTGGTTCGCTAACTCACTGCTCTCCACCATTCTAAAGGATCGGATTGCAAACTAGCTCACTCCTCGCCACCACTCTCATTGACGAGATTGCAAGGAGCAGACAACAGGGTGACTTGAGGTGTCACTGTTTTCTCTGCACTCTTGGCACAGTGGTACAACTTGCAACTCGCTTTCATGACTGAGTACCTCTCCATCCGACTTCAGCTCTTAATTCCTTGTATCCTTATTTGATTTGTTGTAATCGTCATCTTCTCGTGTTGTTGCTCTTCTGTTTTCTTGTTGTGTGAGTGTTCTTGTTAGGTGTACTGTTATGTCTTCTTCTAAGTCTGCTGCATATATAGTTGCTGTTGTTGGCGCGTCGTAGCCATTAGGCACCTTTTAATTACTTTGGGCTGCGCGGGATTAGCCGAGCAGTGTGGGGCGCTGCAGCCATGGACTGTACGGCTGGTCCCGGCGGAGGTTCGAGTGTCCCTCGGGCATGGGTGAGTGTATTTGTAGTGTGTAAGCTTAGGGACTGATGACCTTAGCAGCGAAGTCCCGTAAGATTTCACACACATTTGAACATTTTTGAACAATTACTTTGGGTGGATGGGATACTAACTATAATGGTGTGTTTAACATGTAATTGTTTTAACATACATGATAGTCCATGCATACAGGTTGTCTCTGGAGGAGTGGTTAATATTCAGCGATATGCAGGAACGATCTTTTGAAGCAAAAAATTAAATATCGATATATGCCCTATTCCAAATAGTTTCTGAGACGGAACATATTTAAATTTACTTGCCGGCCGCGCTGGCCGAGCGGTTCTGGACGCTTCAGTTCAGTACCGCGCGACTGCTACAGTCGCAGGTTCGAATCCTACCTCGGGCATGGATGTATGTGATGTCGTTAGGTTAGTTAGGTTTAAGTAGTTCTAAGTTCTAGGGGACTGATGACCTCAGATGTTAAGTCCCATAGTGATCAGAGCCATTTGAAACTTTTTTTTAAATTTACTTTTGTACGTTTTTCTTGAATCTACATCTACACACATACTCCGCAAACCACCTGGCGGTGTGTGGAGAAGAGTACATTGAGTACCTCTATCGGTTCTCCCTTCTATTCCAGTCTCGTATTGTTCGTGAAAAGAAAGATTGTCTGTATGCCTCTGTGTGGACTCCAATCTCTCTGATTTTATCCTCATGGTCTCTTCGCGAGATATACGTTGGAGGGAGCAATATACTGCTTGACTCCTCGGTGAAGGTATGTTCTCGAAACTTCAACAGAAGTCCTTCATGCAGTGGGCGAACAAGTGTACTGTAACCTACTTCCTTTGTTTTCGGTTTGCATTTCCTTAGGATTCTTCCAATGAATCTGAGTCTGGCATCTGCTTTACCGACGATTAATTTTATATCGTCATTCCATTTTAAATCACTCCTAATGCGTACTCCCAGATAATTTATTGAATTAACTCCTTCCAGTTGCTGACCTGCTATATTGTAGCTAAATGATAAAGGATCTTTCTTTCTATGTATTCGCAGCACATTACACTTGTCTACATTGAGATTCAGTTGCCATTCCCTGCACCATGCGTAAATTCGTTGCAGATCCTCCTGCATTTTAGTAAAATTTTCCATTGTTAATAACACGTAATCCGCGGCCTCTATCGAAAACTTTTCGCAGTACAAAATTAAACTACATTAAATTTTCCTTAAAAGGGCCCTATTCATTTTTTCTTAATGATTTTTAGTTTGGGTGAAAAGAGCGAGAGAATATGGAAAATCTTGCGCAACGCGCATGCATTGAGGTGTAGGTAAGCCAGTTTCAGGTAGTTTCTCGACATGGTAGACCACGTGTCCTATATCAAATTATTCGTCTCGAATTCGTCTACACTACTATGGTACATTGTAAACACTGACAATGAACTGAATAGTAAAGAAAATAAGTAACAATGTACATTAAATATGTTGTATCCGGGAAACTATTCAGAAGAATGCATACTGTATGTCCTCATGAAAGTTTTTGCTTCAAATGATCGTTCCTGCATATCCCTGAATATTGACCTTTCAACCTGGGACTACCTGTATATTATGTTTAATTTTTTATTTACTCATTTAACCTGAACAGATTAATGCCCTCAGGAGTCCTCTTACATCAGACAAGAGTTTTATATGTAATTAAAAAATTATTAAAACCTCAGTTACTTAAAAATCATAGTATTTTTAATATGGTATCTCTTCTTCTACTTCTCTCTGCATGTAGTAGGCATCTGCCTGTTACGCCCTCTTGGCTGAAATTGTTGATTTTCCACGGGCTTCCTAAATATATTCTTTCCACTGGGTAATAATTATCACCAGTTTTGGTAATCTGTCGTCTTCCATTCTTTTGACATAATCGTTTCAGTTGTTCCTGTATTCTTTAATCTGCTCATTTATGTGTTACACTCTCAGTTATTTTCTGACGTCTACATTCACTCTCCCCTCAGAAAGAATTTACCCAGCTACTCTTCTTAGCAATCGAATCTCTAGTTCCTGTATTCGGACGGGGAACGATCGTTTCTACTGTGTTAGCTTGGAAAGAGCTTCAAGGTCTAGGGAGCAGTAGTTATTATGAGCAGTAGTGGATCAACAATAAACTTGGATGTTCGGACTACGACGCCGTCCAGTACAGTAAATGCTGGGGTGAAGTTGTTTTCGACAGCGTTGTCAACTGAAGAAAGAATTTTTCGCAACTACCGTCATTTACTTCTGCGAAATAATCAGGAAGTCGATGTTTTGTTTACGGTTCAGTTAAGGTTATTGGTAAAGTAAAGCGCTGTTTCCGATTTAATTAGCGTTGAATTTAACCAATCAAACCCTTGCACGTTCAAATTCGAGCAACCGTCCATAGACGGTGTTTCCAAACGTTTTCTCCGTTTGGTTTCCACAAACCGAAGAGTAGTGTCACACAAATACCACTAAGTTCACTGCTGTGAGAGGTGTGTGTCATGCGTACCTCCGTCGTTGTCCTATCGCACCTGTTTGCACTTAGATTCGCAGCTAAACGAATGCTTCCGTTGAAGATCGATTGCGTAAATAAGATTTCCGATAATGATAGGTCTGTCACACTACATTCTGCTACTCAAGCTGATACCATTAATGACAGTTGTTCTCATAGCGTTGATGGTAGCGCGCGAGACTGTTGAGCTGTGGGCTCGGGTTCGATACTAATATCCCCCCCCCCCCCCCAATTTTTATATTGCTTTCTTGTTCGGTTTGCCAACACCGGCCTTGGCAGGCTTTTTGAATCTCTGCACACAACGTCCTAGTTGGCTAACTTCATTGCTAATTAAATAGGAGGCGGTACAAAATATTGAATTTTCTTCTTAACACCTATGTCTCAGCACACCCTACCATGCTATCGGGTGGAGAAATGTAGGGTCCCCCTGAATAGGTCAGGCGTGCACTACACGCCGGAAGCGGCTACAAGGGTAGCGGAGTACGTGTGGAGTGCACATGGGGGTTTTTTAGGTTAGAGAATTCCCTCCCTAGGCCCGACAAGACGCCTTCTGAGACGCGGCAAGGTAGGAGTAGGCAAAATGCAACAGGGAATAACAATATTAATGTGCTAATAGTAAACTGCAGGAGCGTCTATAGAAAGGTCCCAGAACTGCTCTCATTAATAAACGGTCACAACGCCCGTATAGTACTAGGGACAGAAAGTTGGCTGAAACTAGACGTAAACAGTAATGAAATCCTAAACTCAGATTGGAATGTATACCGCAGAGACAGGCTGAACAGTGAAGGGGGAGGCGTGTTTATAGCGATAAGAAGTGCAATAGTATCGAAGTAAATTGACGGAGATCCGAAATGTGAAATGATTTGGGTGAAGGTCACGGTTAAAGCAGGCTCAGTCATGGTAATTGGATGTCTCTATAGGCCCCCTGGCTCAGCAGCTGTTCTGGCTGAGCACCTGAAGGATAATTTGGAAAATATTTCGAGTAGGTTTCCCGACCATGTTATAGTTCTAGGTGGAGATTTCAATTTGTCGGATATAGACTGGGAGACTCAAACGTTCATAACGGGTGGCAGGGACAAAGAATCCAGTGAAATTTTTTTAAGTGCTTTATCTGAAAACTACCTTGAGCAGTTAAACAGAGAACCGACTCGTGGCGATAACATATTGAACCTTCTGGTGACAAACAGACCCGAACTATTTGAAACAGTTAACGCAGAACAGGGAATCAGCGATCATAAAGCGGTTACGGCATCGATGATTTCAGCCGTAAATAGAAATATTAAAAAAGGTAGGAAGATTTTTCTGTTTAGCAAAAGTGACAAAAAGCAGACTACAGAGTACCTGACGGCTCAACACAAAAGTTTTGTCTCAAGTACAGATAATGTTGAGGATCAGTGGACAAAGTTCAAAACCATCGTACAATATGCGTTAGATGCGTATGTGCCAAGCAAGATCGTAAGAGATGGAAAAGAGCCACCGTGGTACAACAACCGGGTTAGAAAACTGCTGCGGAATCAAAGGGAACTTCACAGCAAACATAAACATAGCCAAAGCGTTGCAGACAAACAAAAATTACGCGAAGCGAAATGTAGTGTGAGGAGAGCTATGCGAGAAGCGTTTAATGAATTCGAAAGTAAAGTTCTATGTACTGACTTGGCAGAAAATCCTAAGAAATTTTGGTCTTATGTCAAAGCATTAGGTGGATCAAAACAAAACGTCCAGACACTCTGTGACCAAAATGGTACTGAAACGGAGGATGACAGACTAAAGGCCGAAATACTAAATGTCTTTTTCCAAAGCTGTTTCACAGAGGAAGACTGCACTGTAGTTCCTTCTGTAGATTGTCGCACAGATGACAAAATGGTAGATATCGAAATAGACGACAGAGGGATAGAGAAACAATTAAAATCGCTCAGAAGAGGAAAGGCTGCTGGACCTGATGGGATACCAGTTCAATTTTACACAGAGTACGCGAAGGAACTTGCCTCCCTTCTTGCAGCGGTGTACCGTAGGTCTCTAGAAGAGCGTAGCGTTCCAAAGGATTGGAAAAGGGCACAGGTCATCCCCGTTTTCAAGAAGGGACGTCGAACAGATGTGCAGAACTATAGACCTATATCTCTAACGTCGATCAGTTGTAGAATTTTGGAACACGTATTATGTTCGAGTATAATGACTTTTCTGGAGACTAGAAATCTACTCTGTTGGAATCAGCATGGGTTTCGAAAAAGACGGTCGTGTGAAACCCAGCTCGCGCTATTCGTCACGAGACTGAGAGGGCTATAGACACGGGTTCACAGGTAGATGCCGTGTTTTTTGACTTCCGCAAGGCGTTCGATACAGTTCCCCACAGTGGTTTAATGAACAAAGTAAGAGCTTATTGACTATCAGACCAATTGTGTGATTGGATTGAAGAGTTCCTAGATAATAGAACGCAGCATGTTATTCTCAATGGAGGGAAGTCTTCCGAAGTAAGAGTGATTTCAGGTGTGCCGCAGGGGAGTGTCATAGGACCGTTGCTATTCACAATATACATAAATGACCTGGTGGATGACATCGGAAGTTCACTGAGGCTTTTTGTAGATGATGCTGTGGTGTATCGAGAGGTTGTAACAATGGAAAATTGTACTGAAATGCAGGAGGATCTGCAGCGAATTGACGCATGGTGCAGCGAATGGCAATTGAATCTCAATGTAGACAAGTGTAATGTGCTGCGAATATATAGAAAGATAGATCGCTTATCATTTAGCTACAAAATAGCAGGTCAGCAACTGGAAGCAGTTAATTCCATAAATTATCTGGGAGTACGCATTAGGAGTGATTTAAAATGGAATGATCATATAAAGCTGATCGTCGGTAAAGCAGATGCCAGACTGAGATTCATTGGAAGAATCCTAAGGAAATGCAATCCGAAAACAAAGGAAGTAGGTTACAGTACGCTTGTTCGCCCACTGCTCGAATACTGCTCAGCAGTGTGGGATCCGTACCAGATAGGGTTGATAGAAGAGATAGAGAAGATCCAACGGAGAGCAGCGCGCTTCGTTACAGGATCATTTAGTAATCGCGAAAGCATTACGGAGATAATAGATAAACTCCAGTGGAAGACTCTGCAGAAGAGACGCTCAGTAGCTCGGTACGGGATTTTGTTAAAGTTTCGAGAACATACATTCACCGAAGAGTCAAGCAGTATATTGCTCCCTCCTCCGTTTATCTCGCGAAGAGACCATGAGGATAAAATCAGAGAGATTAGAGCCCACACAGAAGCATACCGACAATCCTTCTTTCCACGACAATACGAGACTGGAATAGAAGGGAGAACCGATAGAGGTACTCAAGGTACCCTCCGCCACACACCGTCAGGTGGCTTGCGGAGTACGGATGTAGATGTAGATGCGACTCCTTTACAAACTCTCAAACTGTTTCTTAATACGTTTTGTGCTTGCTACCTTAGAATACCAATGAGTGTATTCCATTGCCCAACACTACCTGACGTCAGCTCTGCTCCTGGGACGACATCGAGCAGAATGTGCGTGCCAGGAAGTCAAACAGTTATGAGTAATTGAGGCAGTCGGATCAAAGTGGATCCGCAATGTTTACAGAGTCTCTTGCAGTTCATGTAAGACGTGTCACCATGGCGAAACGGTTGATACGCGCTGGGTAGATAGTCAGTTGTTTGTGATTGTCGTAATGGTAATAACAGGAACCAGCGACGTGTCATGCTGTAGCGTCTCCCATTATTCTGCAGTGCGACACAACAACGGACTGCCCTATGATCGTCGTCGATCGCACTGGGTATAGCGCGCTCGAGATGACTGGGTGTTTGTGTTGTCCTCATCATTTCATCATCATCCAGGAAAGTGGCGAAATTGGACTGAGCAAAGATTGGGAAATTGTACGGGCGCTGATAACCACGCAGTTGAGCGCCCCCCCCCCCCCCCCCAAAAAAAAAAAAAAAGGGTATAGCGCGAGCTACACTCGGTCTATGAACTTAGTTTTTCTTTAGCAGAACGATAGAGGATCAATTGCGGGGCGCACGGGAAATAGGGGGTCCACAACGAATTTTTGACGTCACACTTGTTGCCTTGCCCGACATACACTATGTGATTTAAAGTATCTGGTCATACGTTTTTCATATTAGGTGCATTGTGCTGCAAAATACTGCCAGGTACTCCATATCAGCGACCTCAGTAGTCATTAGACATAGAGAGAGAGAGCAGAATGGGGCGCTCCGCGGAACTCACGGACTTCGAACGTGGTCGGGTGATTGTGTGTCACATCGCATCTGTACGCGAGATTTTTACGCTCCTAAACATCCCCATGTAGTACATTTCCGATGTAACAATGAAGTGGAAACGTGAAGGGACACCTACAGCACAAAAGCGTATAGGCCGACCTCGTCTGTTGACTGACAGAAACCGCCGACAGTTGAAGAGGGTCGTAATGTGTAATAGGCAGGCATCTATCCAGACCATCACACAGGAATTCCAAACTCATCAGGATCCACTGCGACAGTTAGGCGGGAGATGAGAAAACTTGGATTTCATGGTTGAGCGGCTGCTCATAAGCCACATATCACGCCGGTAGATGCCAAAAGACGCCTCGCTTGGTGTAAGGAGCGTAAACATAGGACGACTGAACAGTGGAAAAACGTTGTGTGGAGTGGCGAATCACGGTACACGCTGTGGCGATCCGATGGTAGGGTGTGGGTATGCCTAATGCCCGTTGAACGTCATCCGCCAGCATGTGTAGTGCCAACAGTAAAATTCGGACGCGGTGGTGTTATGATGCGGACGTGTTTTTCATGGGGGGGGGGGGGGGGGGCGGGGCTTGCACCCCTTGTTGTTTTGCGTGGCACAATCACAGCACACGCCTACACTGATGTTTTAAGCACCTCTTCCTTCCCGCTGTTGAAGAGCAATTCGGGGATGGCGATTGCATCTTTCAACACGCTCGAGCTCCTGTTCATAATGCACGACCTGTCGCGGAGTGGTTACACGACAATAACATCCCTGTAATGGACTGGCTGCACAGAGTCCTGACCTGAATCCTATAGAACACCTTTGGGATGGTTTGGAACGCTGTCTTCATGCCAGGCCTCACCTCTTCTCAGTGCAGCATTCCGTGAATAATGGGCTGCCATTCCCCAATAAACCTTCCAGCACCTGATTGAACGTATGCATGCGAGACTGGAAGCTGTCATTAAGGCTAAGGGTGGGCCAGCACCATACTGAATTCCAGCCTTACCGATGGAGGGAGCCACGAACTTGCAAGTCATTTTCAGCCAGGTGTCCGGATACATTTGATCACATAGTGTACATCTCGAACTCTCTGCTGCGTCCGGGGCCAGGTAGGAAATCAACATGTCATTGAGAAGGTACCCAGCTAAGTTCTTAGCTTTGTCTGTTTAAACGCGCAGCTACGAAATATTAAAGTGGTCTCAAATAATTACTCGCTCCCCACTGGATGCGGTCGCTGCAACTCTTAAGACCTGTTCCATCACGCTCGTGTGACGGAGAGTATGACGAGCAGCTGCTTTCTACGACAGGTTGACCCAAATAACATGTTTACCCGCCACACAGGCGAGGCTTGTCACAGAATGGCATCGTGGCAACATCTATTGTGTACTACCGTGAACAATATCGTGCGCACGAAGCGATAAATATTGAAACGAAACTCGAAGAAAATCGCTTGGACGTAGGTGACTGGTCATTACAAAGTCCTGCCTTGAACGAAATCGAAAATCTTTAACCTGAAGCAGGACACCGGTTCCGTGTCTGATCTATTCACCCACAACCTTGGCAACAGCCGTTGACTGTGTTTTAGAAAGTAGAAGGAATTCTATCTACAAAAAAACATCCTTCAAAATTAAATCCTGTGATAGTACCAAATGGAAGTCATTGACGTCTTTGGAAGATTGACTAAGGCTAGCTGGCCGGTGTGGCCGAGCGGTTCTAGGCGCTTCAGTTTGGAACCGCGCTACCGCTACGGTCGCAGATTCGAAGGCTGCCTCGGGCATGGATGTGTGTGATGCCCTTAGGTTAGTTAGGTTTAAGTAGTTCTAAGTTCTAGGGGGCTGAAGACCTCAGATGTTAAGTCCCATAGTGCTCAGAGCCATTTGAACCATTTGACTAAGTCTACCTTGAAAGTTTGGGCCGTGCTATACACTCGAAAAAACCGACTCTCAGCGAGGAAGATTTCTTAATGGCATGGAAATTGGTAATTGTGATGTACACGTACAGACAAACGAATGACTAAGATTTCACAAAAATTGGCTGATTTATTCGAGAGATAGAGCCTCACAATTTGAGCAAGTCAATAACGAGTTGGTTCAACGCTGGGCCTTGTGCAAATAGTTGCTTGGTTTCACATTGATTGACAGAGTTGTTGGATGTCCTCCTGAGAGATGTTGTGGGAAATTTTGTCCAATTGGCACATTAGATCTACAGAGTCTCGAGCTGGTTGGAGGGCCCTCCCCATAATGCTCCAAACTTTCTCAGTTGGGTACAGATCCGGCAATCTTGCTGGCCAAGCAAGCACGAAGACAAGTTGTGGAAATCCGTGTAGAGCCGAACTGAGCACCGATGGCTGGCGAAGATGTGTTTGGAGACGCCTCAGACAGCAGTGGAATACCAACTTGACTGTCGCTCGCCATAGGCCTGACAGCTAGGAATTATCGTCTGGGGTGCCATTTCTTTTCATAGCAGGGACCAATTAGTTGTCATCCGCGGCACACTTACAACACAACGACACGTCGACGATGTTCTACGCCCTGTTTCGTTGCCCTTCATGGTAATCCACTCTGCTCTTACATTTCAGCAAGATAATGCCCGCCCGCACGCGGCGAGCATTTCTACTTCTCCTTTTCGTGCTTGCCAAACGCTGTCTTTTCCAGCAAGATCGCCAGATTTCTCCCCAACTGAGAACGTTTGGAGCAATATGGGCAGGGGCCTCCGACCACTCGGAATTTTGACGATCTAACGCACTAACTGGACAAAATCTGGCACGGTATCCCTCAGAAGGACATATAACAAGTCTGTCAATCAATGCCAAGCCGGATAACTGCTTGCATAAGGCCCGGGGTGGACCAATGCGTTATCGGTTGAAATGGCTCTGAGCACTATGGGACTTAACATCTGAGATCATCAGTCCCCTAGAACTTAAAACTACTTAAACCTAACTAACCTAAGGACATCACACACATCCATGCCCGAGGCAGGATTCGAACCAGCGACCGTAGCGGTCGCGCGGTTCCAGACTGAAGCGCCTAGAACCGCTCGGCCACACCGGCCGGCAATGCGTTATTGACTTCTTCAATTTGTGAAGATCCTTCTCTTGAATAAACCATCCATTTTTTTCTATAATTGTAATCATTTGTTTGTCTGTACATGTACATCATATTTGCCAATTTCAGTCCCATTCGGATAGTCCCTTCATGGTGTGTCGTTTGTTCATCTTAGAATGTATATAGACCTTACTATGGTTATATGCTCATTTGAGATCCACTGTTGGTTGAATGACTCCTCCAGAGCACTAGATCCATAATGATCCTCAGCCATACGTATCTACACCTGTATGTGTTCAGTATCTCCTTCGTCAAAGGGGAATACGTGATCTACACCCTGCAGTACAGCAGAGGTGCCAGCGATATCTTCTTTATTTCCAGAATGAGATTTTCACTGTGCAACGGAGTGTGCGCTGGTATGAAACTTACTGGCAGATTAAAACTGTGTGCCGGACCGAGACTCGAACTCGGGACCTTTGCCTTTCGCGGGCAAGTGCTCTACTGGCAGAAGGAAAGCTGTGGTGTCGAGGTGTAAGTCGTGCTTGGGTAACTCAGATGGTAGAGCACTTGCCCGCGAAAGGCAAAAGTCCCGAGTTCGAGTCTCGGTCCAGCAGACAGTTTTAATCTGCCAGGAAGTTTCATCTTCTTTATTGTTATACAGATCTTCCTATGGCCGGCCAGTGTGGCCGAGCGGTTCTAGTTGCTACAATCTGGAACCTCGCGACCGCTACGGTCGCAGGTTCGATCCTGCCTCGGGCGTGGATGTGTGTGATGTCCTAAGGTTAGTTAGGTTTAAGTAGTTCTAAGTTATAGGGGACTGATGACCTCAGCAGTTAAGTCCCATAGTGATCAGAGCCATTTTTTAGATCTTCCTACGGCTATATTCCCATTTGAGATCCATTGTTGGTTAAATAACTCCTCCAGAGCACTCGATCCTTAATGGTCCTCAGCCATTCGCGTCTCTACTCCTCCTGTATAATAGTTCCGTCGGTAAAAGCACTGCCCACGAAAGTCAAGATTCTGGGTTCGAGTTCCGATCCGTCATACAGTTTTAATCCGTCAGTATCAGTCACAGCTCTCATCAATAAATTTGAAATTATACATCAGGAAACACTGTTGGCAAGACTGACATCGGTGTAAGGATTTTAATACGTTGTGAAACAAATGAAATATCAGCGTGCACTGTAACTCGACTACACACCAGTATTTCTGTTGACTGTACACCACAAAGGCATAGCAAGAAGACAAATGTTAATATCTATGACATTTTGAGCTCATTTTAGGAAAACACCATATATCTGATTACCTTCTTCGATGAAGTTGTATTAAATTTTTACTGTATCGATGCTATATTTCATAGCATTTTCCCATATTTGCGGCATCTCTAAGAAGTCTTCCATTCCGCCGCCCAGTGCGCTACTTATAAGGCGAAACCCGCTCGGTTTGCGAAAAGCAGCCTCCCTCGGCTGGTGTGCAGACAACAAAGCACGCGCCGCTGCCCGGGAAGTGGGCTGACAGGCGTGGGAGTGGCCGCTGGTGACGTCAGCCCCGGCTGCAGCTTTAAACAGGGAACAGCCAACTTGTCTCTGACGCCGAGGGAGCCCACGCGCAGCCATATCGCGTGGATGTCGTACCCTTCACTTTAGGGGACAGCGACATTAGTCAGCTGCTACCAAACCAGGAGCTAAAGTCGCTCAGTGTAGTGGGCGCCACTAGATCGGGTGGGGTGCCTGAACACAAGCAACAGCGACAACATTTCGAAGCTCATACAACATAGACTTACATAGCAGGTATTTTCATTCTTTATGATTTTAGTTGTTTGGGCATTAGGCCGTACTGTAAGTAGGGTTGCCAGATTAACCCTTAGCTTTCCAGGTTATCTTTTGGTCACACGCTGTCCCCTGTGCGATCTGAGAGACCACTGCATTTCAACAGCCATAAAAACCATTCAGCAATTTCACTGGAAAAGTTCAGATTTTGTGTAAAAGGTTACATTTATATCACAGACAAATACATATATTAAAATAAATTGTAAAGTTTATTTTTACGAAAAAAGTGCATTTAAACAGTAAACTACACAAAATGAACGTAATATTACGTGATGATGTTAATGCTATGAAAACTCAAATACACTCCGCTCCAAATTTTACTTTTTGCTACATTTTTATTGTTTATTGCACATGTTGTTGTTGTTGTTGTGGTCTTCAGTCCTGAGACTGGTTTGATGCAGCTCTCCATGCTACAGTAAAGCTGCATGCCCTCGGGAAAAATTACGGCTGTAGTTTCCCCTTGCTTTCAGCCGTTCGCAGTACCACAACAGCAAGGCCGTTTTGGTTAGTGTTACAAGGCCAGATTAGTCAAACATCCAGACTATTGTTGCCCCTGCAACTACTGAAAAGGCTGCTGCCACTCTTCAGGAGCCACACGTTTGTCTGGCCTCTCAACAGATACCTCTCCGTTGTGGTTGCACCTACAGTACGGCTATCTGTATCGTTGAGGCACGCAAGCCTCCCCACCAACGGCAAGGTCCATAGTTCATGGGGGGGGGGGTGTTATTGCACATGTAATAACAAAAACATAAAAACTCCCACAAAACATTGAAAAAAAATGAAAATTACACTATAACTTTTTGGGTGTTTAGCATCTTTTTCGGAGGTTTTCTTTGCACTCGCTAGAAATTTTTGTGGAGATTTCATGTAAAATTGGCTTCTTGCAACAATGTAAAATATAAGGTGTCTTTCTCTCCTTGTTTTGGGCCACAAGTGGAGCATGTTTTGCCTTTTTCCAACCGATCTACAACGACTTCTACTATTGCTTCTGCTACACCCAAAACAAGGTGAAGGATGCACAAAGTGATACTCGTTGCCTCACTTTTTATCTGTGGTGTCACCAACGAGTTTAAAAGCTTCTTCAAAAATTAAAGCGCTTCACTTAAGTACTGTCTTTGTAGGAAGTATGATCGATAAACGTATTCACCTCACTTACGTCCAACATGCGGAAAAATAATTCCATTGACCATCGCTGGTAGAGAGCTTCGACGAGCAGCGATATTTGTTTCGACCTGATGTATTTCTAACAGACCCTCTAGCTAAAGATCCAGTCTCCACACTTCTGCCTTCATCACTTGATCACTTGTTTCATTCAAGGAATTCACAGGTGGCAAAACAAATTCGTCTTAACTTACGCACTGTTCCTACGCTGTATTGTGTTCACTTTCAGTTTTGTTGTCATTATCCGATCGAACATCGCTTCCTAAACTGTCCTCAAACCATTTTAAAACAGTATCCTCGAAGTCAGGATCCGTTAAACATGAATCTGGCTACTGAATCCATACCGCAAAGTCCCAGGTGCGGTCTCAAAAACCGTAGCTCGAATGAAGCAGTATAGATCCACGTCACGCTGAAGTGGTTACTGACAAAGGAAACCATGGTAGCTTCGGGGAAGAACAACCAGACAACGCTGTAATCTTCTACGCCACCATTATGCACTACCAACAGAGTAACAATAAACGCTAGAGGTCTGTGAGACCGCACCTGGGACGTTAAGGGTTATGGTAACAAAATAACCGAACATCCCCTGGCGAAAGGATTTGCTGAACTGATGGTGAAAAACATTAAAATCATATTTATTGTTGCTAGTTTAAACTTTCAACAAATTTTTGTTACCTTTAATTTTTGGTAAAAGTCGTTGCATGTTGCAAACTTAAAATTACAGCGAGTGCATAATAATATTCTGCTTTTACCTTATTGACTCTCAGTTTGTTTCTAGCGTCAGACTATAAATAATTCCTGTGACTCAAGACTCTTTCCTCTGCTGGTTTGCTGCACGTAACCGCCATATTCTTTTTTATAATGTGTTTTTATGTTAGGCGTTTCTTCTTCGTTTGAAAACGTTTTCCATAAAAACAAGTTAGTGGACGTAGAAGCTTGGCTTTGTAATGGTCCCAAAGTTTTATTTAGTATAAAGTTTCCATGTCAATGTCGTCTTCAAATCCCACGACCTTTAATGCCTCAAAGTATTTTCATGTGTATTAGTTACCAAATGTTTACTGACTCGATTTCGCGTATCAGCAAATAAATTAATAATATGAACGGAATTCTACAAATAGCGAACCACTCATACTTCGGTACCGAACAATGAACACAAGGCTGAAACATCGAATAGTACGGTAAAATACCAAATACCTGACAGCCCAGGTTCAAAGGCATATTTCTGTGCCTAATGTTACGCCTACTAATGATGGAGACCTTCACGTTAGTTGTTTATCGAAACCAAACCTCAGAAAATATCCCTGTTACAACTTCTGCAGTTTTGTTGATGAAGTTAGGGTTCGCCTGCATAGTAAAGGCAAACCGTAAGACTAGCTTCTTGAGTCCCATAAAGCCTCTGCTACAATTCCACGCTCGCACCTAGTGATCACAATACGTTCTTATAGAAATCGAATGTACTCAATATTTTGTAGCAAACAGCTCGGCAGAAACAACGATAAAAAAAAGTTAGACATTCTCTAAAGCGGAATGATCATGAGACTTGGAACATTCTACTTGGACCTGTTAGCCACATTTGTTTCTGAGTTGTGGTTGTGTGTTTATAAGCTTTAACAAAATTTGCGTGTACTCACCTGTAACTCTGCCACAACTTTGGAAAGTTCAGTTAAAAGCACACTATAAGTTTCCATAGATATGCGTTTCTAGCATGTTGACATGACATTGAAGTAGAGTTGTAAAACTACCACAGGCTGTTATAAGTAAGCGTAGACTATGGTAGTTTTCCTAGTATTCTTGGTTAATTAAAAAATCCGCATTATCTGTGCGTTAGGTGTGTTGCATACCTATAGGGTTGGTTGGTTGGGTGATCTGGGGGAAGGGAGTAAACAACGAGATCATCGGTCCCATCGGATTATGGAAGGATGGGCAAGGAAGCCAGCCCTACCCTTTCGAAGGAACCGTCCCAGCATTTCCCTGAAGCGATTTAGGGAAATCACGGAAAACTTGAATCAGGATGGCCGGACGTGGGTTTGAACCGTCGTCCTCCCGAATGCGAGTCCAGTGTGCCAATTACTGCGCCACCTCGCTTGGTACCTATAGGGTACAATCGATTTTTTCGCGTATTCAGTCGGTGTCTCACTAAATTCCACTACAAAACGGAAGCAGTAACCCGTCTAAAAACTGAATGAAGGTATATAAATGGCCACGTAACCTAAGAAACATTTTTGTCCTACATAGTTGTCCTGCTGTCTGTTACTTATAAATGAACAATATGTATAACAAATTTGAAACGGTTAGTGTTTAATTTTGGTTTTTTCGTTAATTGTTCATTTGTAACGTGAAACAGAAGAATGTTGTAGCAAAAAAAAGTCTGTTTTATCACATAGCGCTAGAAAACGCAGTTTCCTTTCTAAAATGTAATATTGAAAAAACCACCAAACAAAAACATATCAAAGGTTGGTTCAATACTTCGACCACCTTATATAAAATATGTATCTGTTATTCTTAAACAACTTTCGCAGTTATCAGTAATAACAGGAAGCGGTTGCCTTTGATCATTACGAAGAGCGTAATATTGAATATAAAATAACAACAATAATTACGTACTTTTTTATGTTCGTGCACGTAAACTGTACTTGCATCAAAGGTAACTGTTTGGTTACACAAATGGTTCAAATGGCTCTGAGCACTATGGGACTTAACAGCTATGGTCATCAGTCCCCTAGAATTTAGAACTACTTAAACCTGACTAACCTAAGGACAGCACACAACACCCAGTCATCACGAGGCAGAGAAAATCCCTGACCCCGCCGGGAATCGAACCCGGGAACCCGGCCGTGGGAAGCGAGAACGCGACCGCACGACCACGAGCTGCGGACTTGGTTACACAACAAAACTATTTACGCCACTGAAAAGACAGTAGCCGTACTTTAAGTTTTGCGTTATGAATAAGCACTGGGATGAAATGAACTACATATAGTAGCTTCTGTTTGGAAATGGAACGTCCAGTTGGCGAGAATGAACAAATTCTCTGACGATAATCTACGCAAAAAACCTGAAATGATTATATGCACTTTAGTGATATTCGACACTGTTGGTACAGCCTGTACTGTACAAGCAGACCATACAATGTCATTAAAACATAGTACTTTTAGAGTCAAGTAACAGCTATATTCGGTATTAACGTACCAGTGAACCCATATAACCAGCTATTGCCGCACAAGAGCCCCATCACTTCTTACCGTATTTTCGAAACACATACTGTTAGGATGGGAAAAAGAAATTGCTACTTTCAAAACTCATAAAATGTGTAGATATAATGTAAAAATTATGTCTTGTGTAGCACAGCCACCCTTCGGAATTACAGCTTCTATTCTCATTTTTGCTGTGACACAAATCTATAATGTGGCTTTCGCTGAAATGAATTCATTCCAAAACTAATAAATATGTCGTTTTGGTGAGCAGTGCCTCCTTTAGCTCTTCTTCAAATGACTATGATTGGACTGTTTACAAATAATTTTTAACCACAACACATTAGTAGTGGAGCAAAGAGAGCAGGGCCCCATTCTCTGTTGTTGCCATATTTATTCAAGATGGCGGATCCAAGATGGCGGCGATAGATATGGCAATGTCGCAATCACGTCATCGCGGAAAATTCAAATTTTGGCAGGAAGAGAGGTCAATTGGGCTACCTCCACAAACCTAACTTCCTCCACTCCCCCCCCCCCCCCCCAGAAATTGGCAGGAAGTTCAAAAACCATCAGGACAATGCAACACATCACAACTACCTCCAAAACCCTAAGAAATTGGCGTGAAAATAGGTCACTTGGGCTACTATCATTAACCTAAGTCATCTGACCACCACCTCTTCCTAGGTATTGGTTGGGAAAGGACTCAGCCTGTGCTGGATAGAATGGATGTAAGTCTTTATTTAAACAGTCTTTATTAAAACGATTTGAGGCAGTACTGCTATCCAGTGTGTTCACTATGAGGTCTGGAGTTAAACTAACCTAGTACACAGTACCACCACCAGAGGACACTGTCATCCCTCCCGTGACGTAATAAAAGATGGAGGTCTGCAGCGGAAAAATGGTGGGAAAGGGACTCAGTCTGTTCTGGGCTGTTGGAGAGGGGAAGGAGTGTACTTTATTTATTTTTCGAACAAATTAATTAGGGATGGATTTGACATAGTGTATTTATTACAATGATACAAAACACTCACTCTTATATGCTTGAGGTCACAATACACAGTTTACAGACCTGCAAACTACTCGTAAATAATGCAGTACTCTGATGTACAGTCATGCAGACAACTAGTAAATTACCAAAATAATGTAGTACACAGCATACAGACCTGCAAACTACTCGTAAATCACCGAAATAATGCAGTACACAACATACAGACATGCAAGAAACTCGTAAATTGTCAAAAAATAATGCATGTGTAATGCTATGCAAACACACTCACAACACTTAAACAGCTGAAAGAAAATAATACTGTGCACAAACACTCATTGCACATAAAAAACGCTTTTGAACTATCATCAACTATGACATATCAGAGGCTTCTACACACGCACGTGTCAATGCCGCCGTGAGCCACCGCCGCTGCCAACAGCAGCCAGCAGGTGAAAATCGCATCTACACTTAGAGTCCATCGAGTGTTATACTGATGTCACAGAACTCCAATGCGTGCACGCAGCCTCCTGCCACTGTCTGTCCACTGGACCGCATAGGACACTACTGCACATACTCCCAGGAGTCGGAATGCAATGGCGACCCCCGAAGTGACGATGTTGTCCGTTCAGCTCTTACAAGCATTAAGCGGTGGCATCCCTTTCATACTTGACACCTGAGAAATTCCTGTAGATATACGTGTTCACTAGGCACCATTACTGGCACAATGATGCATAGCTGCAATGCGGGTCCAGTGCCGAGAGAGATCTTTGCATAGCAACTAAAAGGTTCTCAGTGTTATATTGATGTCATATGGCTATGTAAATAATGGGCAAGTCCCCCCTCTGGACACGCTATAGAAATCTGTTCCAGAATAACATTGACTGCTTTCTCCCTAGCAATCCTAATGGGACAGCCCATTCATCACTGGTTCAAATGGTTCAAATGGCTCTGAGCACTATGGGACTCAACATCTTAGGTCATAAGTCCCCTAGAACTTAGAACTACTTAAACCTAACTAACCTAAGGACATCACACACACCCATGCCCGAGGCAGGATTCGAACCTGCGACCGTAGCAGTCCCGCGGTTCCGGACTGCAGCGCCAGAACCGCTAGACCACCGCGGCCGGCATTCATCACTGAATTTACCCATCAAACAGCTGCTGCTGCTGGTGTGGGAGCACCATCCACCATTGTTTTCTGCAGACGAGACTTTCAGCAGCAAAACTACTTTTTACAGATCGCCATATTGCACTGACATTTAAACGCTGCAAAAGTGGCATACAGATCGTCAAATATGGAAACACTCTTACTCAATTACACTCCTCTGCCACTGAGAGCAGAAGCTTGAATATAGATCGTGAAACCGATCTCCAACGCGGCAATATATTGCCGCGTATAGCGTCGATTTAGTAAACATGCAAATCGTATCCTGCGCCATACAAAATCGCCCCTTTTGCTTCATTCATATAGCTATCGACCGCCAGACACTTGTACATATACCGTGAAGCCACACAGCACCGTATATATTCCTCGCATCACAAGATATTTTCCCGCAGCCTGTGGTCACAAGTCTCCCCCTTCAGACGTGTGACCAGAGCACCCTCGGCTGACCGAAGTCACTCTCTGAACTGTTTTACAAAGACGAGCTCGTTTCTACACCAATCTACAGACTCTGGGATTACAAGAACACATGTATTTTTACATGGTTTGTCAGAATATTATACCGTTTACGCGATACTTCTCGATATCAAGCACGATGCAGTATCGTTTGTATAGCAGTAGCGCTTGTGCAACATAATTCCGAAGATATAGACTGGAAATTATTTCTCTAGAAACCTGAAACTTTAGCGAGGAGGAGTGTACTGTAAACCACTGAGTAACTAGAAACTTATCCCGTCTGTGAACACCTTAAGTGAAAACACGAAAAAATAGAGGACACTGAAATTTCCACTCACTAATACCAATGTCGGTGATGTAACAGATTCCAAATCATCCCTATAGCGGTAGCGTTCTCGCTTCCCACGCCCTGGTTCCCGGGTTCGATTCCCGGTGGGGTCAGGGATTTTCTCTGCCTCGTGGTGGCTGGGTGTTGTGTGCTGTCCTTAGGTTAGTTAGGTTTAAGTAGTTCTAAGTTCTGCCGGCCGTGGTGGCCAAGCAGTTAAAGGCGCTACAGTCTGGAACCGCGCGGCCGCTACGG
The DNA here is from genome assembly GCF_023864275.1 of Schistocerca cancellata. NCBI lineage: Eukaryota > Metazoa > Arthropoda > Insecta > Orthoptera > Acrididae > Schistocerca > Schistocerca cancellata. The sequence continues at coordinate 880,604,487 of NC_064629.1, read as the reverse complement.
TCGCAGGTTCGAATCCTGCCTCGGGCGTGGATGTGTGTGATGTCCTTAGGTTAGTTAGGTTTAAGTAGTTCTAAGTTCTAAGGGACTGATGACGTTAGAAGTTAAGTCCCATAGTGCTCAGAGCCATTCTAAGTTCTAGGGGACTGATGACCATAGATGTTAAGTCCCATAGTGCTCAGAGCCATTTGAACCATCATCCCTATAATATACAAAGTCAACTAAGGTGTTTCTCTTGTCTAGAGAACCAAAACATGTGTTCCACCCATCTTACACCTGAAAGACGCACAAACCACAATCGATGTTCTCTCAGAGAAATAAAGGCGCGAAATGTGCAACTACACGCCCATATTGAATCGTCTCAATTTTCTATGCAATCACGAAAGCTATCCAACACATACTAAGTATTAGTTCTCGATATTAAGCACATAGCAATATCGCTTGCATAGCAGTACTGCTCGCACAACATAATTCCGAAGATACAGAGTGGAAATTATTTCTCTAGAAACCCGAAACTTTAGCGAGGCGGGGCGAGCTGTAAACCATTGAGTAACTAGAAACTTATCCAGTCTGCGAAGACCTTCACATGAAAACTCGTAAAAAGTAGAGGAAACTGATATTTCCGCTCGCGAATACCGATGACGGTGTTATAACATATTCCAAGTCATCTTACAATTTACAAAGTCAGCTAAGGTGTTTCTCATGTCTAGAGAACCAGCAAATGTGTCTCCCACCTGTCTTTCACGTGCTAGATGCACACACCGCAATCGATGTTCCCTCAACTAAATAAAGGCGCGAAATGTGTAGAAGCAGTCAACTGAAAAATTTACATGGGATGGAATGATGATCCAGCGCAAACACACGCCCATATCGAATCTTCTCAAATTTCCACGAGGTCGTGAATGCTGTCCAACACATACTAAGTATTAGTTCGCTATTCGGCCGTCTAGAGGACGGCATGGCTAAGTCAGCTGCATTCATACATTCCAACAGGCTTCTCCATTTGGACAGTGTGAATCATTCCCGCCACCGGACACCGCCGGCGCCACAAGCACCCCTAGTCAGAATTATCCTAGGAAATCGGTTACAAACATATTTGATGGCTATACTTAAAATCAAATGTTATGATCACGATCTCAGTTGAACAACATTCGACAATGAGCGAAGCATCGGAAATATACCCTGCCAACGGCTGTGGCTCTGGAAATAGAAATATCTGTACCATTCTTATGAACTGACATACTCTTCCCTTTGCTGTCACAGTATTCCATGTCAAATCCATACCCTTCTTACGACTGGACATAATCATTTCCTTTGCACATGTCGGAACACAAACACACACTTTATAAGCCTGATGCTCAAGGTGAACCTATCACGCATCCGCTACTACTAAGTATAATACTTCGTCAGTAAATGTTTGCTGACGATATGAAGTAATACTGAGAGAAAATCAGCGATGGGTGGACATGTCTCATAAATTTTTCTTGCGAGTGCTACCACTGAGTCGTAGAAAGAGAGGAATAATCGTCTTACAAACCGACAGATGTCACAAGCAGTCTTGGTTATACATGTGTACACAAGTATCCATGTTAAAAGCTATACTGGCTTCATGAATCAAGGTATGGCATTACCTCTGAATGATGTGTTTTTTCCAGACAAATAATGTGACACTGAATATAGACGGTAATCGTAGGAGTGTATATTATCAGACCAGCAGTGCAGTTACACGTCACCTACATTGCACACTTGTAATGAAATTACCGAATTTTGAAAGTGAACGGGCTAACGAGTGTGGTATGAAACTGGTATTTGCTACTGCTGCTAGATATTTCTCCAGTATTTGTAATGCATTCTCTCTCAATGCCATGTGAGAGGTTCTGCGATATAGCCACTGAGTTATAGGCGATGGTTGATTGGGAAGGATCACTAACAGTAGTAGATAGTGTGGTGATGGAGGTCGTAAGAAATGTACACTAGCTTTTCAGATCTCTAGTGCTAAGCTTTCGGTAAAATTATGTCTATGATTTGGAATCAGGTCGTTCCATTCAACCACATACCTGTATTGTATCCAATGGAGAAGTCCGTTAATGATTAGAGCCACAAGAAGTGAATCATATTTCTAGCCTCTCATATCTGGAAATGAGTTACCTTTCTCGAATCTATTAGCTACAGTAAAATTGCAGCATGGTTATAGGTAGTCCCTATGCATTTTCCAATTGCTCCTCAAACTCTGCGCTACCATCCCTGCAGCTTTGGGCGTGTGATCATTTCAATGTAAGTATGAACTGAGTAGAGGTCGGAGAAAGCTATATCTATCACCTTCTGCAACCCGTAAGGGAACAGGCTGAGCTGAGTTACTGCAACAGGACTGTGTCCATCAACTGTGCATGATGTATGAGGTCAGTTCCAAACGAAGGCTGCTCCTGCAACACGAGGTGGTATAAAAAACAGTACGGGAACTGGGGGAAGGACATGAATTTTGCTACTGCATTGTGATGCTTCTGAAAATTACAGCCAGCCGGGGTGGCCGAGCGGTTCTCGGCGCTACAATCTGGAAGCGCGCGACCGCTACGGTCACAGGTTCGAATCCTGCCCCGGGCATGGATGTGTGTGATGTCCTTAGGTTAGTAAGGTTTAAGTAGTTCTAAGTTCTAGGGGACTGATGACCTCAGCAGTTAAGTCCCATAGTGCTCAGAGCCATTTTTTTGAAAATTACAAACAGTTACTACAGATCCACATCCCTCAGGATCCATTCACGTCTATCAGCCCAACATTCTATCATCGTTATTCTGTATTTTCCACCAGAGAAACATTACAAACTATGTTCACCCGATAGAGAACTCGATAAGATATTTACAGCATCTCTCTCCTCCCATATATCGAAAACAAATATCGCATGCATGCCGGCATCGAGTACATGTGACAATGCTATTAAATATACATTTATTGATCCACTGCACAGACCAATCTAGAGTTTCATCACCTGTACTGTAGGAGGATGACCGTATCCCACAGACTATACTGTAAGTCGAAAGAGACGCTCCCTGTGACCCTGTGTCATTGTTTGAAACATTGTTTTTTTCTGCTGTAACACACTTTTACACTGCCATACATTTTGCTTTTTCGCCACGACTTCCAGGTCTGTGTTTGGTTCTAAGCTAAGATTAACATGTTATGATCCGTTGGTTATCGCAGAAAACTAGACGTCGCACAGTGTAAATCATGTTGTTACTGCTGTTACCACAACACACCACACACACTGGACTATTTTAAATAAAAGACAGTTACAACATAAGGAAACTGGAAGAGTTTGGCGGCGTTGTTGAGAGTTACCAAACTGCTGTCCGAAGGTGATTGACATTTAAACTCATCTGTTACAGCGACGGAATAGCTGATGGCTCAGCGTTCTGTTTCAACTGATTTCTCATAGTGCAGTCATGTACGCATGTACGCGATCACTGTTTCAGTGCTAGCCATCTCCAGACAAAGTTATTGGCGACATGACTTGTAATTTCACATGTCAGACGCCGCTGCTATGTGTTTATTTGTTTCCTTGTAAGAGGTATTCTCCATTAATAACGATCGTTTTATGTAGGACTGATGTAGGCATAGTATAATTTCTCAACCGTGATCGGATGTGAACAGTGGACGCTACACATCTCTGGAAAGCTATATTGCGCATGTATCACACAGAGCCACTGTTTTAAGGAAGCAAATTTCTCGTTTTACGGTTCGATACCATACTTTATTGTAGAGAAACCTGCAAGAAGGACGTATGTCATGAGCTGGAAATATATTTCTTATATTGGAATATTAACAGCGCTGCAGTCCACACGACTGATAGGTCGGAAACTTAAGCGATCTAACATTATAGCCTGTTTTAAGTGAGGAATGCTGTAGCCTTAGGAGTGTGTGTGTTTATGTTCTCTCTTACCAATACCATGCTGGTACTGATCCCAGATACTAGAACAGTACTTTAAAACTGATAGAGTAGCTGATTTATGTAAAATGCTTCACACTCCATCCGTCTGGAGCTCCATCATGCATAAAAACCACCCGTTTCTTGTTCTTCTTAACCGTCCACTATTACATCACAACATTTTCAAATCTGTTACTATGCACAGACAAGGGGTGCTAACCTCCTCGACATGGGTGCATCTGGAAGTATCTTGTGTACTTGGATGGGCAAAGACTTGGCCAACTCCATTCACACGAGACGTGGAATGTAGCGTTCTACTTCTGGTCGGTTGAAGATTAAATCGGTAATGGTGCTGCAAGGCGGGTTGGTCAATGACAGTGTGAGGGGTCTTTCAGTCTCTAATTTTATCCTAAGACTGTGGGAATGCTCTGTGATCCCCCATCAGCATAGAGATAGATCGTAAATTAAGCACTATGCGTCCGCAGCTCGTGGTCGTGCGGTAGCGTTCTCGCTTCCCACGCCCGGGTTCCCGGGTTCGATTCCCGGCGGGGTCAGGGATTTTCTCTGCCTCGTGATGACTGGGTGTTGTGTACTGTCCTTAGGTTAGTTACGTTTAATTAGTTCGAAGTTCTAGGGGACTGATGACCATAGATGTTAAGTCCCATAGTGCTCAGAGCCATTTAAACCATTTTTTTAAGCACTATGCTCAAGGTATTAGAAATATGTAGAGCGCTGTCTGGCATACTTTGCTAATGTATGTGTTCGACAATTAACAATGAATGGACGTACTGCCAGTCATCTATCTACATTCGCAGTTATTACTCACAAAGTACAGGGCTATTACAAATGATTGAAGTGATTTCATAAATTCACTGTAGCTCCATTCATTGACATATGGTCACGACACACTACAGATACGTAGAAAAACTCATAAAGTTTTGTTCGGCTGAAGCCGCACTTCAGGTTTCTGCCGTCAGAGCGCTCTAGAGCGCAGTGAGACAAATTGGCGACAGTCAGTCATAACAGTGCAACGACACTTCAGGACGAAGTTCAACGAAGATCCACCAACTGCTAACTCCATTCGGCGATGGTATGCGCAGTTTAAAGCTTCTGGATGCCTCTGTAAGGGGAAATCAACGGGTCGGCCTGCAGTGAGCGAAGAAACGGTTGAACGCGTGCGGGCAAGTTTCACGCGTAGCCCGCGGAAAATTGGCTCATGCCAGAACTGGAGACCGACAGCGCCGACTTCATCTTTCAACAGGATGGTGCTCCACCGCACTTCCATCATGATGTTCGGCATTTGTTAAACAGGAGAGTGGAAAACCGATGGACCGGTCGTGGTGGAGATCACGATCAGCAATTCATGTCATGGCCTCCACGCTCTCCCGACTTAACCCCATGCGATTTCTTTCTGTGGGGTTATGTGAAAGGTTCAGTGTTTAAACCTCCTCTACCAAGAAACGTGCCAGAACTGCGAGCTCGCATCAACGATGCTTTCGAACTCATTGATGGGGACATGCTGCGCCGAGTGTGGGAGGAACTTGATTATCGGCTTGATGTCTGCCGAATCACTAAAGGGGCACATATCGAACATTTGTGAATGCCTAAAAAAACTTTTTGAGTTTTTGTATGTGTGTGCAAAGCATTGTGAAAATATCTCTAATAATAAAGTTATTGTGGAGCTGTGAAATCGCTTCAATCATTTGTAATAACCCTGTAGATAGGGGGCGGTTTAACTATGGTACTGAAACTGGGGAACATGCTGTTGCAGCATTGCTCGATGTTGAAATTACTGTAAAATTACTAAAATTGTTCGCACTATCAACTGTGATGCTTATTATTGGAGTACTTCGAGGGTGTCTTTTCCATCCCATCCATCCCCTGGCTCGCTGTTGGTTACCACATAATGACTAACTGACTGACTTCGCTTGTTTGAGTTGGAGAAAGAGTTTTGGTGGCGGGACAACACTTTCTGGGGGTGGCTAGCACCTAAACAGTGATTGCGTACGTGACTGCACTGTGAGGAATCAGTAGAAACAGCTGTTCTGTCACTGTGACAGATGAGTTTAAAGGTAGAGGTCGTCAATCACTTTCAGACAGCAGTTTGGAAACTCTCCACAACGCCGCCAAACTCATCCAGTTTCCTTATATTGTAACTGTATTTTATTTAAAATCATCCAGTGTGTGTGGCGTGTTATGGTAGCCGGAGTAACAAGAGGATTTACACCGCGTGACGTCTAGTTTTCTGCGAGACGCAATGGAACAGAACGGATTAATGTCAGTTTAGATACTGCCACAGACCTCGTAATCGTGGCGGAGAAACAAAATGTATGGCAGTGTACAAAGCGTGTTACAGCATAAAAAAAACAATGTTTCAAACAAAGACAGAGGGTCACAGGGAGCGTCTCTTGCGACTTACAGTATAGTCTGTGGGATACGGTCATCCTTCTACAGTACAGGTATTGAAACTTTAAACTGGTCTGTACAATGGCTCAATACCTGTATATGTAATAGGATCGTCACATGTGCTCGATGCCGGCACTCGTGTGGTATTTGTTTTCTATATATGGGAGGAGTAAGACGCAGTAAAAATCTTGTTAGGTTCTCTATTGGATGAAGTTAGTGGAGCTTTTATAGTTGTTTATTTTTCTCTGGTGGATGGAATAGAATAACGATGACAGGATGTTGGACTGATAGATGTGAATGGGCCCTGAGGGACGTGGATTTATAGTACGTGCTTGTAGTTGGGTGAAGTACCACAATTCAGTAGCAATATCCACGTCCATCCGACAGTTCCTGGACTGTCTTTTATACTACCTCGTGTTGCAGGAGCTGGCTTCTTCGTTTCTGTCGAATGGTCAAAACACAGTTCTATCACAGCAACTCAGCTTCGCCTGTTTCTACATGGGTTGCAGGAGGTGGTAGATATAGTTTTCTCCAAGCCCTACTCAGTTTCGACTTACACTGGAACGATCACGTGCACAAAGCTGCATGGGTGGTAGCGCAGAGTCTGAGGGGGACAGTTGAAGCCGGCCGTCATGGCTGAGCGGTTCTAGGCGCTTCAGTCTGGAACCGCGCGACCGCTACGGTCGCAGGTTCGAATCCTGCCTCGGGCATGGATATGTGTGATGTCCTTAGGTTAGCTAGGTTTAAGTAGCTCTAAGTTCTAGGGGACTGATAACCTCAGATGTTAAGTCCCATAGCACTCAGAGCCATTTGAACCATTTTTTTTTTTTTTTTGGCAGTTGCAGGATGCATAGGGGTTACCTAAAACGAGACGAGAATTTTACTGTAGCTGACAGGTTCGAGAAAGGTGATTCGTTGCGAGATATGAGAGTGCCAGAAATATATTTCACTAGTGGCTGTAATAATTAAAAGACTTCTACATAGGATCCAACCCAGGCATGTGCTTGAACGGGGGGACTTGTTTCCAAATCATAGACATCATTTCTAGCAGATAGAATAACACTAGAGATCTAAAAAGCCAGTGTACATTTCTTACGACCTCAATCAGCACACCATCTACTACTGTTTGTGATCCTTCTCAATCAACCATTATCTATAGCCCAGTGGATACATCACCGACCCTCTGACATGGTTTTGAGACAGAATACTTGACAAATACTGGAGAAATATCTAGTGGAGGTGACGTAGGGGGGTTGCAAATAGCGGTTTCATACCTCGTTCCTTAGCTGAATCACTTAAAAAATTCAGCCATTTTATGATGAGGTTGCATCGTGGGCTACGTGTAACTGGACTGCTGGTCTGACAATATACACTCCTATGATCACCATCTCGGTATTTGTCTGGAAGAGCCACGTGATTCATAGGTAATGCCATACGAGGATTTATAAAGCCGATATAGCTTTTAACATGGATGCTTGTGTACACAAGTAGAACCAAGACTGCTTGCGACAGTAACATACAGTAGTTGCTGGGATCGGATTCTTGAACATCTGGCCATTTGAAAGAAGATTAAACATCTCTTTCTAAGACATCGTGGTAGCACTCCCCAGAAAAACTTATGGGACATGTCCACTCATCGTTGATTTTCGGTCAGTATTATTTGGAATCACCAGCGATCAGTTATTGACGAAGTATTATACTTAGTAGTAGGGGGTGCGTGATAGATTCGCCTTGAGCATCAGGCTTATAAAGTATGTGTTTTTTTCCGACATGTGCAAAGGAAATGACTATGTCCATTCGTAAGGAAGGTATGGATTTGACGTCGAGTACTGTGATAGCAAAGGGAAGAGTGTGTCAGGTCATAAGAATGGTACTGATATTTCTATTTACAGAGCCACAGCCGTCAACCAAGTGTATTTCCGATACTTCGCTCATTGTCGAATGCCGTTCAACTGAGACCACGATCGTAATATTTTGTTGTAAGTACAGAGATAAAATATACATGCGACCGATTTCTTAAGATGATGATTCTGCCTGTGCATGCTTTGCGTGCAGCGCCGGTGGCCTGTGCAGGGATGATTCACGTTTCCCATTAATGGTAGGAGCTGTCCGAATGTAGATGCCTGCTGGAGTGTAGGAATGTAGATGACTTAACCGTGTTGTCGTCTTGACGGCCGAATAGCGAACTAATACTTAGATGTGTTAGATAGCTTTCGTGATAGCGTGGAAATTTGAGAAGATTGAATATGGAGGTGTGTTTGGGATGGACCTTTATTCCATCCCATGTAAATTGTTCGGTTCACTGCATCTGCACATTTCGAGCCTTTATTTAGTGGAGAGAAGACTGATTGTGGTGTGTGCATCTAGCATGTGGAAGACACGTTTTCCATTTCTCTAGACATGAGAAGCACCTTAGTTGACCTTGTAAATTATAGGGTTGATTTGTATCTGCTACATTTTCTCCATTTTTTTCGAGTTTCCGCGTAAATATCTTCGCAGATGTGACAAGTTTCTAGTTAGTCAGTGGTTCACAGCACGCCCCACGTAGCTAAAGTTTCGAGTTTGTAGAGAAATAATTTCCAGTCTATATCTTGGGAATTATGTTGTGCGAGAGATCAGTAGGGTACTGCTGTGTGCTTGATATCGAGAAGTACCGTGGAAATGGTATAATATTATGGCAAACCATACGAAAATACATATGTTCTTGTAATCCAAGAGTCTGGAGATGGGTACAAAAAAAGTAAGCAAGCAAGCAGATCTGGACCAGAAACATTAACGTGTTTGTGGCAAGGGGGAACGAGCCCGAATTTGTAGAATAGTTCTGAGAGCGACTTCAATCTGCTGAGGGCGCTCTGGTCACCTGTCGGTGGTAGATGATCACCTGCGTCACAGGGAGATATCTATTGCTGCGAGGAGTGTATACGGTGCTGACTGTCGTCACGGTATGTGTACGAACGATGTAAAAGGGCTGATTTTGTATGGCGCAGGATACAAATTGTATGTTTACTACATTGACACAGTACATGGTGATATATTACTGGGTTGAGGATCTGTTTTGCGCTCTAATATTCAAGCTCCTGTCCTCAGTGGGAGAGCAGTGTAATTGAGTAAGAGTCTTTCCGTATTTGACGATCTGTAGGCCACTTTGCAGGGTTTAATTGTCAGTGCATTATGGCGATCTGTACAAAATACAATCAAAATTCTCTATTCATTCACAAGACATCCTTTGTGCCGGAACGTAGGAACGTCTACAAATTTATTCGAAAAAGATGGAGGCAAGGTATGTACAGAAAGTTCTGAGAAAGCAAGTGCTCAAGGAGAAGTTGAAGCAGACCATCCATCTCCGGCAGGGATGCCATCACTCATCCGCCACTGTAGCATTAGGACATCTCCCGGCCTGTAGCTGTAGGATATTGAAAATTCCTGCAATTTTTTTCTCTTTTATAAGACAGTGATTCGAATTCTGTTTGCGTAGTTGTTCTGATTTCCCCTGTCTGTGCTTAGAGAGTGCTCTCTTTCCAAACAACAAGAATACTTTTATTATTAATGGTGTTTTCGCGAGCGTGCACAAGCTTTTAGTGGTGAGAACGTTTAACATTTCTGAGATGTATATTGATAGCAGGACAAATATTTCGTTTGATGTTTCAGCCATCCTGTGTACACGTGCACGGCTAGATGCAGCTGGCATGTCCTGTAAGGACTGCTAGGAACAATGCACCCTGTGCTATTCTGTAACATCAGTATCTGCAGGTATCACATCAGCAACAGTAAACACACATACTGACCAGAGGCGTCCTGTGTATGGGAGTGGCGTGAGCACACCTTGGAGATCTGTGATGTCAGTATAACATTCGAAGAACTCTAACTGTATACCTGAATACAGACCCACCTTTCACCTGCTCACTGTAGGCAGCAGTGCCTTGAGAGCAATGACTCGCGCTGGCTTGTACCCCGCGGTGGCTCACGGCATCATTGACATGCGTACGCCCTTGGAGTGTCTGCCCTCTGCAAATAGGTCTTCACTCCTGTCCGGTTGCGTCAGCAATGGTGCCTAGGTGATCGCGTACTTTGAAAGGATTTTCTCAGGTGTCAAGTATGAAAGTGATGCCGCCGCCTCATGCTTGAGGGACCCAAACGCTCACTTGTATGTGGCTTGCCATCTGATGGTGCTTCCCGACTTCTGGGAGCATGTGCGGTAGCCTCCTCTGCAGTCCAGTGGGCAGGGGGTGGCGGGCAGTGCCTGCACATGTTGTTTGCGTTTCTGTTGAATTACTTTGTGAGCAGGTCGGTAGGATGTGCTATGCATTATTTGGACAGTTTATGTGTTGATTTCGTGTCTGCACATCAGTGTACTGCATTATTCAGGAGGAGTTTGCATGTCTGTGTACTGTGTACTGAAATTATTTCGGTAATTTAGGAGTTGTTTGCGTATCTGCAGAGTGTTATTTCGGTAATTTACAAGTAGTTTACAGGTCTGTAGGCTGTGTAACCCCTAACCCCAAGCATGTCAGAGCATGTGTTTTGTATCAATGTGATAAATATACTATCTAAAATCCATCTCTAAATAAATTTTCCAAAATAAATAAAGTACACTCTTTCCTCTCTCCAGCAGCCCAGCGCAGGCTGAGTCATTTTCCCTTCCGGACAGCCATCTTGGGTTATGCCACGGAATGGACGACAGCGCCCTCTGTTGGCAATACTGTGTACTAGGTCAGTTGGACTCTGGACCCCATGGCGACCACACTATTTCCTGCCATTTCCCTCCGCCATCTTGGATTACATCACAGAACGGATAACATCACCCTCTGGTAGCAGTACTGTGTACTAGGTTAGTTGGACTCCGGACCCAATGGTGATTACACTTGATGGTGGTGCTGCCTCTAATTGTTTAAATAAATAGTGCATGCAAAATAAACACTTATGTCCAGCACAGGCCTAGTCCTCTTCCCGCCATTTCCTAGGACAAGGTGGCAGTCAGATATCTTAGGTTAGTGGAGGTAGCCATACTGCCCTTTCTTTCCTGCCATTAACTTAGGTTAGTAGAGATAGCCCAATTGACGAATCTTCCTGCCAAAATTCAAACTTCCTACCAGTTCCTAGGAAGAGATAGCAGTAGCATGATTTAGGTTAGTGGAGGTAGCCCAAGTGACCTATCTTCCCACCATTTCCTTAGGTTAGTAGAGGTGTGCTGCATTGTCCTGATGGAATTTGAACTTCCTGCCATTTGGTGGGGGAGGGTGAGGGGAGGAGGTTACGTTAGTGGAGGTAGCCCAATTGACCTATCTTCCAGCCAAAATCCGCTCTTGGATGACGTCATGCGCTGTTGACAAGTCTACAGGCCGCCATCTTGGATGACGTCATTGCCGCCATCTTAGATACGTCTTGCAACAATGGAGAGTGGGGCCACACCGCCCTTGTCCCCCTACTCACACATATGCTAACAATAAGCAAACTCTTAATTTGTTCTGAACTACTGAACATTTTGTGTTTTAAGGCGATTTCTGTATCTTAAAAAACATGAAAGATACTGAAAATGTTTATCGTCAGTTTATACTTTTATGTAATTGTATACTCAAAAGTTTTATTAGCACTGGTTCGTGGAAATGGATAAAAGTGAAATCACAGTCTGGCAAGTGATTTTAACTTTTCCCTGTTGCACACTGCAGCACGTCAGCTGACGCATTGCATAGCGAGGGAACCAGTCACCTGGACCCCTCTTCATACAATGTGTTCAGAGGGGCAAAACTGCGGCTGAAGAGTCCCAAAAACGAGCGAAGGATCGCAGCACCCCTCGCAAGCGATGTCGCTGCAGTCGTAGACGAGAAGTTCTGATATGGAAAATTAACTGCTATGTTTACAAGCAGTGTCAGTTGATTTCCGTGTCTCCACGAATTTATTTATTTGTTTCGAGTCATCAGACTTCTTACTAGCCTGCCCATGACAAATTCCTCTCCTGTGCCAACCTTTCCTCTCAGAGTGGCAATTGCACCGTACTTTCTCAATTATTTGCTGGATATATTCCAATCTCTGTCTTCCTCTACAGTTTTTACCATCTAAAGCTCCCTCTAGTACCAAGAAAATTATTCCCTGATGACTACATTCCTGGCCTCACCGATTTTGAGGAGAACCTCTTCATTTCTTACCCAATCTGTCCACCTAATTTTCAACATTCATCAGTAGTGCAGCATCTCAGAGAATTCGGTTCTCTTGTGTTCTGGTTTTCCCACAGTCCATGCCTCACTACCATACAATGCTGTGCTCTGGACGTACATTCTCATAAATTTCTTTCTCAAGTTAAGACCTATGTTTGATACTAGTAGACTTCTCTTGGCCAGGAATATCTTTTTCTCGAGTGCTAGTCTGGTTTTCAGTCCTCCATGCTCCGTCCATCATAGGTTATTCTGCTTCCTAGGTAGCAGAATTCCTTAACTTCGTCTCTCTCGTGATCCCCAATTATGATATTAAGTTTCTCGCTGTTCCCATTTCTCCGACTTCTCATTACTTTCGTCTTTCTTCGATTTGCTCTCAACCGATATTCCGTACTCAGCAGACTGTTCGTTCCGTTCAACACATCCTGCAATTCTTCTTCGCTTTCATTGAGGACAGCAATGTCATCAGCAAATCTTATTGATATCTTTTCACAGTGAACTTCAATCCCACTCTTGAAACTTTCTTCAATTTCTATCATTGCTTCTTCGATATATAGATTGAACAGTGGGGGTGAAAGACTACATCCCTGTCTTACACCATTTTTAACCCCAACACTTCGTTCTTGGTCGTCCAGTCTTATTATTCCCTCTTGGTTCTCGTACATAATGTGTATTATCCACCTTCCCCTGCAGCTTACTCCTATCTTCCTTGGAATTTCGAACATCTTGCACCATTTTACATTGTCGAACGCCTTTTCCATGTCGACAAATCCTATGAACGTGTATCGATTTTTCTTCAGTCTTGCTTCCAGTAAGAACCGCAACGTCAGATCAGCCTCTCTGGTGCCTTTTCTGTTCCTAAAGCCAAATTTATCGTCATCTAACACATCTTCAATTTCCTTTTCCAATCTTCTGTCTATTATTCTTGTTAGCAACTTGAACGCATAAGCTGTTAAGTTGATTGTGCGATTGTGCAGTTGTCGGCTTTTGCTATCTTCACAATTGTGTGGATGATGTTCTTCCGAAAGTCTGATGATATATCACCAGTCTTATACATTCTGTACACGAATACTTGTAACAAAAATATGCCGCGCGGGATTAGCCGAGCGGCCTCAGGCGCTGCAGGCATGGACTGTGCGGCTGGTCCCGGCGGAGGTTCGAGTCCTCCCTCGGGCATGGGTGTGTGTGTTTGTCCTTAGGATAATTTAGGTTAAGTAGTGTGTAAGCTTAGGGACTGATGACCTTAGCAGTTAAGTCCCATAAGATTTCATAGACATTTGAACATTTTTTGAACAAAAATAAATAAATATCAAAAACAGGAATTGTAATTTATTAAACTTATCCTGAAACGCTTTCCTTGGGAATTGTAGTATACTTTACAGAATATATTACATTTGTCACTGACGCCAAGTGGATTGTGTACATCTTTCCAGTGTGGTAAACAAAGTCCGCTTTTCATCTAGTTGTCCTCAATTCCATTTTCGTTCATTAGTCTTATAGTTTACCTACTAGTGTAGTTAAGCACAGTCGGGCGTGGCTGTACTTGAATGAGAGATCGTCTGAGTACGCCGTGCGCGGTTGGCAGTTTGTTCCTCAGCCTTAAAGGCAGAGGGGCCTGGGGGGAGAGGGGGGGGGAGGAGGTTTGGCTTCAAGTCTCGTGGCCAGTCTTGGTGCCAATGTCTTGGATTAAATTCCAAATCCAGCGTCTCATGGAGGAAGAGCATGCGATACTGTTGATGGGATCCGTTCGTCGGATGGGGGCGATACGTACGGCGCGCCCCTTGGTGCTGTTCGAGAGGAGTAAGCTATGTGCTGGCACTGCGTTTCACTCTCTCCCTTCTCTCATCACCACCCAACTCATACATGAACCACACTACTCACACTCCCATTACAATCACCTACGTTTAAGAGTTAAACAACATGCAGCACTGACACTTCGCGAAGGACAGGTACTAACGGCTGCGAAGGATAGAAAACACCTTTCCAAATCAGGCGGCTGAACCTGCCCTTCGGCATTTCCAAGCTATTTATATCATACGACATTAGTTTACTTTACTGTAAGTATTTGCACAATTTGTTTTGAAATCTCGATGTGTGTGTAGAAATGTTGTCAACAGAATCACTGCTCGTTACCATAACTCTTGTTACAAACTGAATGAGGGAGAAACACAGTATATAAAATGACAAGAACTTAAGTATAACTGCTTAATAGGTTTGCCCTGAACATTTAAATTAAAATGTCCCTTTAATGTTATGGTACGTCATTCCGTTTGAAAGATAAAGATTTTAGTAATGTGTGTAACTGTTTCATAAATAACTCAATATCATCAGATGGAGGCCAGTATATCGTACTATTACTATCAGCTTCCCACCAGTTCTACACTGAAGAGCCAAAGAAACTAGTACACCTTCCCAATATCGTGTAGGACCCCCGCGAGCTCGCAGAAGTGCCGCAACACGACGTGGCATGAACTCGACTGAAGTAGTGCTGGAGGGAATTGACACCATGAATCATGCAGGGCTGTCCATAATTCGGTAAGATTACGAGGGGTTGGAGATATCTTTTGAACAGCACGTTGCAAGGCATTCCAGATATGCTCAATAATGTTCATGTCTGGGGAGTTTGGTGGCAAGCAGAAGTATTTAAACTCAGAAGTGTTTCTCGAACCACTCCGTAGCAATTCTGGACGTGTCTGGTGTCGCATTGTCCTGCTGGAACTGCTCAAGTCCGTTGGAATACACAATGGACATGAATGGATGCAGGTGATCAGACAGGATGCTTACATACCTGTCACCTGTCAGAATCGTATCTAGCGCTATCAGGGGTCCCATATCACCCCAACTGCACACGACTCACAACATTACAGAGCCTCCACCAGCTTGAACAGTCTCCTGCTGACATGCAGGGTCCATGGATTCATGAGGTTGTCTCCATATCAGTACACATTCATCCGCTCGATACAATTTGAAACGAGATTCGACCGACCAGGCTACATGTTTCCGGTCATCAAAAGTCCAATGTCGGTGTTGATGGGTCCAGGCGAGGCATGAAGCTTTGTGTCGTGCAGTCATCAAGGTTACACGAGTGGGCCTTCTTCTCCGAAAGCCCTTATCGATGATGCTTCTTTGAATGATTTGCACGCTGACACTTATTGATGGCCCAGGATCGAAATGTACAGCAATTTGGGGATGGGTTGCACTTCTGTCACGTTGAACGATTCTCTTCAGTCGTCATTGGAACCGTTCTTGCAGGATCTTTTTCCGGCCGCAGAGATGTCGGAGATTTGATGTGTTACCGGCTTCCTGATATTCACGGTATACTCGTGAAATGGTCGTACGAAAAAATCCCCACTTCATCGCTAGCTCGGAGATGCTGTGTCCCATCGCTCGTGCGCCGACTGCAACACCACATTCAAACTCACTTAAATCTTGATAACCTGCCATTTTAGCAGCAGTAACCAATCTAACAACTGCGCCAGACACTTGTTGTCATACTGTATATAGGCGTTGCCGACCGCAGCGTCGTATTCTGCCTGTTTACATATCTCTGTGTTTGAATACGCATGCCTTTACCAGTTTCTTTGGCACTTCAGTGTACTTCTGCAGCACAACCTTCAAAATGCTAATCATAGCAAAATCGGAGGGTGTATTGTGTATTACTTCCTAATATAAATGGCAAGCCCTTCCTCACCTTCACTTCTCAGATTGGTCAGACTGGTTCGAACTCCCTGAATAATTACAAATTCGAACATAGAGTTGTCACACAACGTGGGAAATGCGAAACGAAACAAAACTGCAAACCATGCTTAATATTTAAACAAACGAATCGAAATAGGTCACACTCCGTGATTCATTGGAATGCCAAGAATTTTCATGTGACCAGCGATCACCGACCGATCGCTGCGATTTGCCTACACACGTGCGATGCACGAATCGATCACATGTCTATACGACGAGTTGTGGGCAGAACGACGGAAACCTGACCAAAAGTCCAATATCTGCTGCAGTATGACCAAAAATGGGTATAATGTGGTGTCTGACCCTTCTGTAACGATTTTCATATCAGAATTTAAAAATTCAAAAAGATGCATCCACATGACGAAAAGCATCTGGAAAAAATGATTGAAGGGGAGAAAAAATGTTTTCGGGGAATATTTATAATTTCAATGGTAAACTTTATTACAAAATAGATATGAATAACAAAAATTCAAAGTTTTATAAGTCTTCTTAATCTCCTTCCTCTTGTGCTTCTTATTCTTTCATTTCCTTCTTCATCTTGTTCTTCACCGATATTTGTGTCCTCTTCATCATCCGCAGTATTTGATTCTTCGTAACCGTTTCTCAGTGTAAATAACGGCATGTTGAAACTGACGCTTAAAAAATGGTTCAAACCCGTATTTGCGACTAGTAGCTGGATTTTTACGGCTGATTCGCGAAGATAATAGTACATACTTAAGGATGGAATGAAAAAGATGGCGGAATGTTGCAGTATCTAAAAGTTATCTCTTTTTTCCGCTCGCGTTTTGCATTTGGTTTGCTTGCGTTCTGGTAAGAAGTTGATTAACAAAAACAACTGTTAATTAATGGTTAAGTAATGAAATAAGTGTTTGTAATTAAGTACCTACCTTCTGAAACAGCCTACATTTAAAAAACTTCGATCTGATATCTTTTAACAAAAGTGTTTGGAAATTGGGAATTTGTGGTAAGTTCCTATGGGCCCAAACTGCTGAGGTCATCGGTCCCTAGGCTTACACACTACTTAATCTAACTTAAACTAACTTACACTAAGGGCAACACTCACACCCATGCCCGAGGGAGGACTCGAACCTCCGACGGGGGAAGCCGCGCGAACTGTGGTAAGGCGCCCTAAAGCACGCGACTACCCCGCGCGGCAACGAAAGTGTTTCATCGGAACGACGTAGTACTTTTCCAGCGCGGCTAGCTTCTAAGAAAGGGATTCAATAATCCCAACACTACTCCAGTCAATCTATTAACGAAACTTCGTAAGTCTCAACTTTCTATTTATTTAGGTACTGGTCTGCTCTGCGACGTATCGCTGCGATCTGTCGCTCGCGTGTGGGGCCCTTAAAACTGAACTACAGTCTATTCACTGAGAGCTGGGACGAAACATAAACAGTGTCACGTGAGCGACTACGCTCGTTTCCAGAGAAAGCATTCGGTGTTCACGTGATACATAAGGGTGTGGAAAATCCTTGGCGCACGCTTTGCGGCTGGCGGCGTTCAGCTGGCTGCCGAGCTGTCACAGCGGACCTTGAGAAACCTGGGCAACAACGTACGAAATAAATTTAACAATAATGTTGTAATAATGTTAAACTGAGCTCATTCTGTCGAAGCAGATTTATTTTCATTCAGGTTGCTAACAAAACGCTCCATTCACACACAATTGTTAATTTTAATAACAATACCAGTAATAATAATAATGAGAAAGGACGAAACAAGGTTCACTCTGTCGAACTTGAACTGTTTTCATTGAGGTTTATAACAAACCGCTCCTCTCTCTCTCCTCTATAATGCAGTCTAATTTCCACATTTGAGTTTCCACTCGTAAAGGACAAATGGTTGCACCCATCGCATTCGAAAAAACTACAAAATTAAATTCAAACGTTTCTGAAACTTTTCTCGCTTACACCCCCACAAAAAAATTTAAAGGGGAAAAGTTTGTCGGGTACTATATTTCGGATGATGATTTGGTAAAAGTTCTGCATCAGACGTGAGATTTTAATTTATTACTTCACAATTACTGACTATTGCGCAGAAAATTTGCGGACGTCATCAACATATTGTACTGAAGGCAATTATAAAATTATTTTGCTGTGCGACACACAGTTTAGGAGATATGGCGTGGTGAATATAGAGTAAAGCGAAAAAACAACTTTTCCTGAAAGCTTAAATATTTCTCTTTTTCAGTGACAATAAATTTTAATGTAATGTAAAAAAAAGGGTTCGGTAGGTAGTTCTCGGATCACTTTATCATGCTCAGGTGCCAAATTATAAAATACACGACTTTCATTTTTTCATTTCTGACGCCCCTGCCTTGTACACCCCTCGACGGGAGCGCTGTGGTCACGCCCCTTGCCGTGTTTACAATACGTTTCTTGTTTCGGCGAATGGAGTATAGATATTGCTACGCTATACTGTGACCGTGAAATCTGCGCGGTCACCGTGTGGTACAACTCGTTGATCTCCCCCCTGAAGCCGACAACAACCGGTGGGGTCGCCGGTCATTGACTCTGCTTAGGGACTGAACGAGTGCTGTGTGCAGGGGACGGAGTGGAGAGCTCGGCGGCGAGCGCAGTGTCTCTCGAGAGTTCAGACCCTTCCTCATCTCGAGCTGTGGCTCCTTTCTCCATTTTCCGTCCCTCCTGAGTCGTGGTGTCTTCGATCTTCTTCCACTCGTTAGCGGATGCTCCACTGCAGAGCTCAGTGTCGCTAGCCTGAGCGATTCCCTAAGGGGTCTGCACACGTTCAATATTTATTGACAATACTATTTTGACAAACCTTTAGTATATTTAAACGACCTACACTATCAATAACACTGACAAATATTGTCAGTTGACAACGTGGTTTTACGAACTTCAGACGTCGAACACCCGTAATAAAGCGTGTGCTACAATTATTTTACGAGGGTTGCTTTTTAAGTAAGGGCCGTTCGCACGTATAGTCCCGTAGTTCGCGCGGACGCCGCAACAAGCCACCGCGCCACTTGCCCGCATCCTTCCCGTTCACACTGATGCAAGTTACAGCTCTGTAGCTGACGTGTACGCATCGCTGTGCTACTTTATAATGTTTACGATTATTGAATCGCCCGCTGCGTATGAGATACGATCAGTGATAAGTTTTTTGACCGCGAGAAGCCTATCAGCTGCAGAAATTCATCGTCAGTTAACAGAAGTTTATGGCTTCAATGCAATGAGTGAAGGTAAAGTGCGTCAATGGGTTAGAGAGTTTAAAAATGGCCGTCAAAACGTCCATGACGAAGAACGCTCAGGCCGGCCCTCTGTGATCACTGATGATTTGGTGGCTGCAGTCGATACAAAGATTCGTGAGGACAGAAGATTCACAATTTCCACTCTTTCTTTGGAATTTCCACAAGTTTCAAGATCGGTTTTGTACAAAATTGTGTCTGAAAACCTAAACTTTAAGAAATTGTGTTCTCGGTTGGTACCCAGACTCCTCATAGAGGACCACAAAGTGAAGAGATTTGCCACTTAATTAGATTTTTTGATTCGTTATGAGGAAGAAGGGGATGACATGTTGAGTCAAATTGTCACTGGAGATGAAACATGGGTATCCCATATCACTCAAGAAAGCAAGCGACAACCGATGGAATGGCGAGACACAACCTCACCCGTCAAGGTCAAAGCGCAAGATTATGGCAACTGTGTTCTGGGACCGGCGCGGTGTTTTGCTAGTGGACTTTATGCCACGAGGAACGACAATCAACTCAGATGCCTACTGTGCAACTCTAAAGAAGCTCCGCAGAGCAATTCAAAACAACAGGCGTGGCATGCTGACAAAAGGAGTTTTGCTCCTGCACGATAACGCTAGGCCTCACACCTCTCAAAAGACTTGGGATTTGATTGATTCTTTTGGCTGGGAAGTTTTGGACCATGAACCATACAGCCCCGACCTTGCTCCTAGCGATTTTCACCTTTTCCGGTGCCTGAAACACCATTTTGGCTGGCAGCGCTTCAATGACGACGATGAAGTGAAAGCGGCCGTGAACTCTTGGCTGTCGGAGCAGGCGGCCGAATTCTTTGAAGAGGAATTAAAAACGTAGTTGTACGGTATGACAAGTGCTTAAATAAACAAGGCAACTACGTAGAGAAATAGGTAAAAGTGTGTAGAATCAGAAAATGAAAGTTTTTTTACAAAAGTATTTGTATCTTTTTTTTAAAAATAAAGACGGCCCTTACTTAAAAAAAACAACCCTCGTAGCTACAGCTTGCAAACAACGGAAAACAACGAAAAGAGGAAATTAGTCCAAGAGTGATTGAAGAAAAGGGCATATGTTAATTCACTGACTGAAATCATAACAGCGGACGAAAAAGATTTCATAAATTGTTTTCCGATGAGTCCTGCGTTATACGACAAGTTATTAACGTTGATACAAGGTAAAATAGAGAAGGAAATAAGAGAGGCAATTGCAGGAAGAATAGATTAGGAGTAGCTTTTGAGACTTCTGGGTCCGCATCTCGTGGTCGTGCGGTAGCGTTCTCGCTTTCCACGCCCGGGTTCCCGGGTTCGATTCCCGGCGGAGTCAGGGATTTTCTCTGCCCCGTGATGACTGGGTGTTGTGTGATGTCCTTAGGTTAGTTAGGTTTAAGTAGTTCTAAGTTCTAGGGGACTGATGGCCATAGATGTTGAGTCCCATAGTGCTCAGAGCCATTTGAACCATTTTTTTGAGATTTCTGGCGAAAGGCAGGTCATCCTAATGCTCGAAGTTTAATTATGTAATATCAACAAACACAGTCAGTAAACTTCTATGAAAACTTATGATGCAATTCTTATATGTTAACGTAAAACAAACTTTTACCTTTTGTGATAATTTGGTGTCACTGATATGCATTTCGCTCGCCTCTTACTAGTCACTGCAGATACATGACGTATTTCTCGATGTGGAAGCGTTTTTCGAAACTGCTTAGTAATTCGCCGACATTTACTGTATTTTAAAATGAATAAAGTAAGCAATGTCATAGAGAGTTCTCCATTCTAAAATGGTATACACGATGTTTGCCCTTGCATGTGCGTATTAAAATTGTTTTGTGTTGAAAAACTACTTGAAAAATTGATTCTGAGGAAGTAGTAAACCACAATATTATTGCACGTGGTAGTGAGAGCGCTTCGGTCGGCTAGTGTGTTTACTTGAGCGCTTGACGTCCATCAAAATGTTCTCTGTTTTTCCAATCACCAGACAACTCGCTAGTCAACAGACCACGCTTTAAATTTTTCATTAAATCTGGATCTTACTTCTTTAATATCAAATAACTCTTTTTTCGGTTTTTCATCCCCTTTTTCTTGCTCAGATAGTTTACTACTGAATGGAAATATTTGATTTAGTTTCACTGCCTTTTTCTGTTTTTTGTGGTCGAGAATTTTCGAAAATATCGTCATAAAATCTGTAAAAGTAATTTATATTAGGTAGACGTTTTGGTCTCGATTTAGTCTTTGGAATAATTCTGTATGAAGAGAGAGCTCCTGTAACATAACTATGTGTGTATGTACGTATGTATTGAACAGGGGACTGAGAAACGACGGAGAGGCTTCGTTCCCGCTGTAGCCCTTAGAGGTACATCTACACCTACATGGATACTCTGCAAATCACATTTAACTGCTTGGCAGAGGGTTCATCGAACCACTTTCACAATTCTCTATTATTCCAAGCTCTTATAGCGCGCTAAAAGAATGAACGGCGCGCGTGATTAGCGGAGCCGTCTCAGGCGCTGCAGTCTGGACTGTGCGGCTGGTCCTGGCGGAGGTTCGAGTCCTCCCTCGGGCATGGGTGTGTGTGTTCGTCCTTCGGATAATTTAGGTTAAGTGTGTAAGCTTACGGACTGATGACCTTAGCAGTTAAGTCCCATAAAATTTCACACACAGCCGGCCGGAGTGGCCGTGCGGTTCTGGGCGCTGCAGTCTGGAGCCGAGCGACCGGTACGGTTCCAGGTTCGAATCCTGCCACAGGCATGGAAGTGTGTGATGTCCTTAGGTTAGTTAGGTTTAATTAGTTCTAAGTTCTAGGCGACTGATGACCGCAGAAGTTAAGTCGCATAGTCCTCAGAACCATTTGAACCAACCATTTCACACACATTTGAACATTTTTTTGAAGAATGAACACCTATATCTTTCCGTACGAGCTTTGATTTCCCTTATTTTATCTTTGTGATTGTTACTCCGTATGTAAGTCGGTGTCAACAAAATATTTTCGCATTCGCAGGAGAAAGTTGGTGATTGGAATTTTGTGAGAAGATTCCGTCGCAACGAAAAACGCCTTTCTTTTCATGAGGTCCATCCCAAATCCTGTATCGTTTCTGTGACACTCTCTCCCATATTTCGCGATAATACAAAACGTGCTGCCTTTCTTTGAACTTTTTCGATGTACTCAGTCAGTCCTATCTGTTAAGGATCCCACACCGCGCAACAGTATTCTAAAAGAGGACGGACAAGCGTAGTGCAGGCAGTCTCCTTAGTACGTCTGTTACATTTTCTAAGTGTCCTGCCAATGAAACGCAGTCTTTGGTTAGCCTTCCCCACAACATTTTCTATGTGTTCCTTCCAATTTAAATTGCTCGTAATTGTAATTCCTAGGTATTTAGTTGAATTTACGGCTTTTAGATTAGACTGATTTATCGTGTAACCGAAGTTTAACGCGTTCTTTTTAGCACTCACGTGGATGACGTCACACTTTTCGTTATTTAAGGTCAACTGCCACTTTTCGCACCATTCCGATATTTCTTCTAAATCGTTTTGCAATTTGTTTTGATCTTCTGATGACTTGGTTAGTCGACAAACGATAGCGTCATCTGCAAACAACCGAATACGACTGTTCAGATTGTCTCCCAAATCGTTTATATAGATAAGGAACACTAAAGGGTCTATAACACTACCTTGGGGAACGCCAGAAATCACTTCTGTTTTACTCGATCCCGTCAATTACAACGAACTGTGACCTCTCTGACAGGAAATCACAGATCCAGTCACATAACTGAGACGATATTCCATAAGCACGCAATTTCACTACGAGGCGCTTGTGTGGTACAGTGTCAAAAGCCTTCTGGAAATCCAGAAATACGTAATCGATCTTAAATCCCTTGTCAATAGCACTCAGCGCTTCATGTGAATAAAGAGCTAGTTGTGTTCCACAAGAACAATGTTTTCTAATCCCATGTTGACTTTATGTCAATAGATAGTTTTCTTCGAGGTAATTCATTATGTTCGAACACAATATATGTTCTAAAATCCTGCTGCATATCGACGTTAACGATATGGGCCTGTAATTTAGTGGATTACCTCTACTACCTTACTTGAATATTGATGTGACCTGTGCAACTTTCCAGTCTTTGGGTACAGATCTTCCGTCGAGCGAGCGATTGTATATGATTGTTAAGTATGGAGCTAATGCATCAGCATACTCCGAAAGGAACCTAACTGGTATATAGTCTGGACTAGAAGACTTGCTTTTATTAAGTGATTTAAGTTGCTTCACTACTCCGAGGATATTTACTTCTACGTTACTCGTGTTGGCAGCTGTTCTCGATTCGAATTCAGGAATATTTACTTCGTCTTCTTTTGTGAAGGCATTTCGGAAGGCTGTGTTTAGTAACTCTGCTTTGGCAGCACTGTAGCACTGTCTTCGATAGTATCTCCATTGCTATCGTGCAGAGAAGGCATTGATTGTTTCTTGCCGCTAACATATTTCACACACGACCAGAATCTCTTTGGATTTTCTGCCAGGTTTCGAGACAAAGTTTCGTAGTGGAAACTGTTATAGGCGTCTTGCATTGAACTCCGCGCTAAGTTTCGAGCTTCTGTAAAGGATCGCCAATCTTGGGGATTTTGCGTCTGCTTAAATTTGGCATGTTTGTTTCGTTGTTTCTGCAACAGTGTTCTAACCTGTTTTGTGTACCATCAGCTCCGTCGTTTGTTAAATTATTTGGTATAAATCTCTCAATTGCTGCCGATACTATTTCCTTGAATTTAAGCCACATCTACTCTACACTTATATTATTAATGTGGAATGAGTGGAGATTGTCTCTCAGGAAGACGTCAACTGAATTTTTATCTGCTTTTTTGAATAGGTATATTTTTCGCTTATTTTTCGAGGATTTGGGGTTTACAGTATTCAATCTTGCTACGACAGCCCTGTGTTCACTAATCCGTGGATCGGTTCTGATGCTCGTGGTACACAACCCCACAACAGGCTACAGCAGTCCACTCACCCCACCGCCGTTCCACACCAAACCCTAGGTTATTGGGCGGGTCCGCTCCCAGTGGACCCCCGGGAACGTCTCATTCCAGATGAGTGTATGCCAGATGTTTGCGCGGTAGATTAATTATGGTGTATGCATACGTGGCGACATAGTGTAACTGAGGCGGAATAAGGGCAACCTGCCCGCATTCGCTGAGGCAGATGCATAACTGCCTTAAAAACCATCCACAGGCTGGCCAGCACGCCGGACCTCGACACTAATCCGCTGGGCTGATTAGTGTCTTCAGGTTTTAACTTTTTTCAATTTTTCTCCATGTTTCTTCAATACATCCTGTATCTCTGATTCACTTATTGTATAATCTCTACTAACATTATCATATTTTCTAATTTGTGGTATATCTACAAATTCCTCTGTACGGGGAATGTTATGGTGATGTGCATAAGGAGTCAATTTTTTGCCAGCTTCTCTGTTTTCCCCAATAGCTTTCAGAACATCATCAGCTAAAGCTTTAATACCTTGTTTTACTTGTTTGATCATATCAATAACTGGTTATCTTCTTTTTTATATTTTTCATATTCTGTTCTTGGCAGTTCTTTCCATTTTTTGTATATGTCTCTTAATTCATTCTCTTTCTCTCTATTTCATCTAGCTTTCTTAATAACTTATGGGTCTTACACATTCTGCATATTAAGCTCTTGCAGATTGTCATATTTTGCAACCATTTACTATAGACAAAACAATTAACAATTTTTTTTAATATTATGATATTGTGAAAATCTATAATTTGACGTCTGTACTTTCCTTCATTGGGTTTTCTAGTCGCATCTATTGTAAAAATTCCAAACGGATCATTCCAGCATTTACTACAATATTCTTTAAAAGCATCAAACTTTAAAATATCACCAACAAACTCTTGTTGAATCTAAATTAAATTTGTATCAACCCATATAAACATATTTAAAATATTTAAGTTATCTCTGACTAATTATTTAGTTATTTTTGAATATGTCCTAGCTAAATAAAAACATTATATTCCTTTATATGTACCTCTAGTAAAATATTCTCTAACGCTATCCAGTCCTTTGAGAATGAAATCATTGAATACTACAAGCAAATTATCTTGACATTGATCCAGTGATAGGAATGGCCGAGCGGTTCTAGGCGCTACAGTCTGGAACCGCGTGACTGCTATGGTCGCCGGATCGAATCCTGCCTCGGGCATAGATGTGTGTGATGTCCTTAGATGGTTAGGTTTAATTATTTCTAAGTTCTAGGACTGATGACCTCAGCAGTTATGTCCCATAGTGCTCAGAGCCAGTTTTTTGATCCAGTGATATGATCGAAACTTTTATGTCCTAAACTTTTAAAGTAAACATACAGACGATTAATTTTATTCCAGTTTAACCATCTCAAAACTCGAATATAATTGTCAATCATTAATTTTGTTTTTCCACATCTGCTTGGCCCCATCATACATCGAATAGAATTAGGGAAGTGCTCACCATGCTTAGTTTTTGATTTCTACTCTGCAATTCTTATTTTTGGTTGTGCATCGAGTAGAATTGGGCAAAATCTTGCCATGCTTGCTTTTTTATTTCTTCTTTGCAGTTCTTATTTTTGGTTCCCAATTAGTTTAATTTAATCAACAATATTTTTATTAGCAGTAAATGAGTCACCTATTTCAATTGAGTGGTAAGTCATCTGCTCTCAGAAAAAGATTGGCTGTACCTATTAGAGACAGCTACAGTAATGTTGGGTTGGTGGGTTTTTATACAACATTTTCAAGTCCAAATATTACTTTGAAAAATAATTAATTGTACTGTGATGGAGAGACAATAGTAATTCCTGTTGGTCAGTACATTTTTAAAAGCTTAGAACAATCTATTCATTCAAAAAAGCCAGTTATTCACATTTAAGCAGGTGAAATTTTAAACACAGTTATTGTTGAGAGCGATGTTAAATTGTATATGGATATAAATGCTAGTGTTGGCATTGTGCCAAACTATTTTTTCTAATGAAACGAGCATTGTTAACGATGTTCCTAAAATCATTCCATTTGAATTAACCAACTTAAATTTTAATTTGGCTGATAGAATGTTAGTGAATCATACTGATTACTTTCATCGAGAAACTAACATTATTATTCCATTCAAGTCTAATGCTGAAATTAGTGAACCAATAATTCATGAGCAATATTATCCTCTATTTATTTCAGTTCCCAATAAAATTTAGGACTTGGAAATAACTGTAACTGATGAAGATGATAATTAATTGACTTCAGTGGTGCTACTGTAACAATCACTTTAGAAATTAATCAATGTACTTGGCGTGTTCTAAACATAACCAAGGAGAGTTCTGTAAATGTTGCGGTCTTTCTTAAACCGGATGGTATGAAGAAAGGTGAATATTAACACATGGATCTTTTAGAAACTCGGCTGTACCCTATGTGGGAGAAAGCTATGAAACGTTGTTCTGCTCATGCAAAGACAATATACTCTCTAAAATGTGTCGAATGTTCTGATTGTTTTTTGAAGGTAGCAGAAGTAAAGGAAAAACCTGTTGTGCAACAGTAGAACAGCAAAAACCATAAAAATATTAATCATTGGAAAGTTATTCTGTCAGTTACGAAAACTGTTTTTCTGTGTGGTCATCAGGAACTGGATCTTCACGGCAAACGTGACTGTGGAAATTTAGTCTCACATGAAGACGAGTTAAATAATGAGAATTTGCCTTTTCTCCTGAGGCTCCAATTTGAAGCTAGCCATTTAGTTTTGCAAAGGTACCCTTAAAATGATCCTAAGAATGTACAGTACATCAGCACCTGTATTCCAAACTAGGTACTACAAAGTACATGGTGATATAGGAGAAAAATTTGTCCACAGAGTAAACAGTTCTAAGTGTTTCACCATCCTTGCTGATATAACGGCAGACACTGTGTAGGTGAGTTAATTGACCGCCCAGTACTGGTACGAGGTAAGATGTACGGCTAAGCACTGGCAGACAGCCCCAGGGCCGCTAAAGCGCTGTGACCAGTCCAGAGGCTGACGAGAAA
Source organism: Schistocerca cancellata (assembly GCF_023864275.1). Lineage (NCBI taxonomy): Eukaryota > Metazoa > Arthropoda > Insecta > Orthoptera > Acrididae > Schistocerca > Schistocerca cancellata. The sequence goes on along the minus strand of NC_064629.1, from coordinate 880,577,016 downwards.
AGGCACAGGAAAAGAAGCTTGGCTAGAAAAGGGGAAAATCCCGGAACGGGGAATTTTGACGCTTAGCAGACGAGCTGAAAGATGGCTTCTTACAGGTCATTGAGAATCTATAATAATTTACGATCGAATATTAATGCAAATTTGATCTCAGAAAAATTAGGTACATCCAGTGACACAACAATTTTTCAATACCTTTAAAACTACAGAAGCTAAAATTTCACAGCGAATAAATATTTTCACAATGAACCTCTGAATTAACAAGTTTTAAATTCTTCATGCGAAATTCAACGTACAGTATGTCATATGGTAGCGTTGCACTACAGCTATCATCTCTGAAAGCTATGTATCTGTATCTATCTTATGTCTTTATTTATTACGTCCTTTATATCTTTTTTATTACGCAAATGTTTGTCAGAACATCTTATTTTGCACATTTACACAGCAAGTGAACACAGCATCAGTACCCCATATTTTGTCAGACTAGCGGCTTTATTTAATGAGAAGTTTGCTATTTTGCAAGTAACTTTACTTAAATGTTGACTGCAAGTGCTATTAAAAAACTGTACTAATTTAAAGGTGGTCAGTCACATGTACTAGCGGACACCACTATTGAAAAGAGAACCAATGGACACTTCTGTCAAGAAGATATAAATAATTGTTTAAACAATATTTAATGACAGTCTATTGTCATTTATCATGAGCACACTTGTGTAACAATGCTGGCTTATTTATTTATGAACCAACTATTATTTATATTCGTTATAAATGATCTGAGTATGACGAAATGTCATTTCCTTATTTGAATATTGTTGTAATATAGTAGTTGAATCAGATCATGTCTATAGAGCTTAAGAACAATGTATTTTTGGTGGGGACAGCCTTCAGCGAATGGAAAGGCAGACAATGTGGAACACTATGGGAGTCAAGTGAAGACTAGGGCTTTTTGAGTGAATAGCTCAAGGAAGCGATTTGGGACACCTGATGTCGAGTGCTGCAAGAAGGCAGACATGCCTATGGTAATATGAGTGATTCAGTGGGCTAGGTGATTTGTTCTGTGTGGTGGACGGCCGCTACTACACTTTAACTTCTGAAGGGACTTTATATTTCGAGGGTCTGAATGTACTCCAGTGTAGGACTCTTAACTTTTTCTCCTTGTATTACTAAACTGAGGTTAGACAGTGTATGAGTTGCTATTCTTTGTATCGCATGTGTCAGTTTGTGAATCGTCACGTTGAACTCTGAACTGTCTTGAGCTGGTGAATATTTCGTGTGTTGTGATTACGAAATGGACTTAGTTTCTGCGTATCTTTGACGACTATTTAGTTTGGAGATTTTGCTTACATTCTCGTAACGCTCTCAACGTAACTTTCTTGTATTTGATAAGGATATTTGCTGTCCGTATTTTAACTGAATTTCGTAGGACTACTTCCCGTTTATTTGTTCTTTCTTGAACAAGCATTATTCAACATAATTTTCTGTATGTACATCAGTTACAGACATTAGAACAGAACGCTTGTTATTAAATTATTCGTTTAACTCTTATTTTGTTTTTCTGTGTAAGTTATTAACTTGCAATTCTAGCCAATGTCTAGACTATTTGACGGCAGGAACACAGATACAGGTTAATATTTGCAGCGAATTAGCTGCAGGACATGAAAACAGAAGTGCATGGCTCGACCCTGTGACTACATCGAGTTTTTCTTTTTAAACTGAGTACGAGTACGAGTTACCATAGGTAAAGACGCAACTGGTTTGCTCGTATGGAATGCTGTTTGCAAGAGCAACTACTCAGCAGTAACCATTCGGTTCCATTCCAACCGGAAGAATTGAGCAACTATCTCTGTGTGCTCAGGATATTAATTTTCAATGAAATATAATTCGTAAAGACCTCCTGATGTTTATACCTGCTGTAGATTTAGTAGAGTGTAATCTGATGAACTTAATATTATCCAATTTTAAACTTCTGTGCTAATTGTGAATTTTTCTTTACTGAGGGTACGACGGAGCAGCGATCCAAAAGCTGCCGTGTGAAAAGAATACCCAATGGCCGTCTGCATCGAACAATGCAGGGGGAGAAGCTCTTGGGACGAGAAGGTATACGGTAAATGCACTGGTATTACTTAAATCACTTCGAGCCCGTGTGCGTTGGGGAGATGCACTGCAGCGTGTTCACATCTTATTTTGTTTTTCTGTGTTTTCAGTTTCCAACCACGCTGGTGGAGGAATGGAGGAATGGAACGCCCTACCACAAGAACGCCTTAACAACCTCCTGGCCAGCATGGAAGCACGTTGCAGAGCACACACTGCTTTCCGTGATGATTACACACCCCGTTAAGAACCGTGCCGCGCCTCTTGTAATGTCCAGGGGACCATCATAAATTGCGACGACTTCAGCTTAATTTGCAGTGCAATTTTCTGTGCCCACTCTTTAAATCAAACCTTAGGTGATTCATGTTCTCTGCAGGCTATCCGGAATTACACAGGGAAACCACAAGCCACCGGAATTTCTTTACGAGTTCCGCTAAACATACTGATGTTCTGAAGCAATCTGTCGAAGATTTATTACCGCGGCTCAACACTTCTGGCAATATGAAAAACACCATGGAATTATAAACGTGAGGCAATCCTGCGCTTTAAAGAAATAATTTTAATTGTGCAACTTTCTCTGCAACTGTTAAAAGTTGTGTGATAGTAAAAGAACTTCTCAAAAGGCAATCCAACTTTTAAGTCCAGTCACTCGTACTTAGTTCATTGTATCTATTGCACTACCGGAAGAAGATCTTCTCATTAATCGTTTTGCTTTGAAGACCAGTTCAATGTGTTACCTATGATCCTGTTGTATCATTGGAATATGATAGCAATTTGTGCAATATCTTAGAAGAAATGATACGGGTTAGGGATAGAGAACTCAAAAATCTTTTTAGTAAGGCTTCAAACCTCGCAGGAGAAGTCGAAGTAATAATAACAGTACTGAGGTCTGTGTCCACAATGAAATATCGAGACAACAATGCTGCTAGCAGCCCAGAGTAATACCTTTCTGCATCCTGAAAGAAACTAGCTCTGTGGCAGGTTTCAGGACCATATAAATCTAATTAAATCCTTCAGAGCATAATTCCGAGAAAATGAGTAAATTGATGTATTGAAAATGTACTAGAGCCCTTGAAATTTTATGAATACGTGTTAGCAGGGTCTTCATCTACAACTGGAAAATTTTCGGTTTGGAAAAATAACGCGTAAAAAAGAACCAAATACAAGACCAGCTAATCCTTTGGTGGTGTTAGAGACGTGTAACTCACATTTTTTCCGAATTTTAGAACTCTGCTCCACATTCCACTCTCCCTAATACTTTGGCGGTGTTAGAGACACATAACTCACATTTTTTTCCGAATATTAGAACTCTGCTCCACATTCTAGTCTCCCTTCCAGTTTTGAACGGCAACTTTCGAGTCTGAAACGTTTAAAAACGTAGCTAATAACAATAAAAATCAAAAATAAAGTGATTGGTCTTGATTTTCTATCTGTGCATCGCAATGTTCCGTTTGATTCGGAGGAAGTGGCGAATCACTTTTCTAAACGGCCACGACCGACAAACCATTGCTAAAGGTAAGTGCTAGCAGACATTCAGCGTTTGATTGTTTGGATAATATCGAGAGGAAATATATGGTCTGAAATTAAACAGTGAATTATTTTCTTATAAAATGGAGACAGGACCCCTCCCGAAACAAAATCCTGTAAGCACCCATGTGTCCAAGTACGTAGTTTATCCACACAATCGTTCCTTGTACGACTAATGGTTCAGAGCGATTCTACAGTGTTGTCAGTAGAGCAAGGGAAGGGCAGATTATCTGACCACGGAGGTAACTCGTAATGCGACCTTCATATATCTGTATTAAAAAACAATGCACCTTACATTGCCACATTACCTGATACTAACTTACTGCAGTGATGTTTCTGTAGTGCAGCTTATTATTTAAGAAAAATTAATAGCAGGGGATGTGGTATTTCTCGCATAGTCGCTGAAGTTTTAACCAGTTAACATAACAGTACAATAGTGTAAAATGTAACTAGATGCGGACAGAAATTGAAAGTTTCCTAGCATTGGATGTTAATCTTGGGATAATTAACCAGTAACTCACAACAGCGTAACAGATATTGTCTGGGGTAAGTCTAGACTAAATGCACACATTTTTGCGATTTCGTCGCTGAATGGCTGCCGTTTAATGGCCGTAGATCCTCAGCGATGGATTTCCGACCACCTATTGCTGACGGATTTTGTCCCGATAGACGTTAACTACCCTGCTGTCCCCATATTATCAGTGTTTTTTCCGTTAGACGTCTACTACCCTGCTCTCACCATATCATTAGTGGAATTTTTTCCAGGCCTCATTATTACTCTCATGGAAACACTTGTTAGTGTGCTAAACTCATCCTTCCATAGAGCTAAAATCAGACTAGTTCGTGTAGCCACAGAATTACATTAGGTAAAAGAACCAAAACGAAAGAACTAACTAGCTTCGTATAGAAGTTACGAAAGAACAGTCCATTGGGTTTAGACTTCTTAGAAGATCGGTGGACATTCTTCTTTAGGTAGATCTCTTCCTCTCTTGCATACCATCCAATTACTATAATAATAGATTACACACAGGAATTTAAGCAGTTACTTTGCCCACGCACCACTCGCTAACTGCACTATTCAAGGTGTTTCAGAAAGATTCAGCCCATATCACAAGGCTATATCTTCTACTTGAATGAAGATAGACTCTTTGGGTGAATTTCAACTTACACATCAAAGTTAAATGGTTACCTTGACGCCAGGTGTAAGTTATCGTTTCTTGAGGTTGCCGCTCGTATGGTTGCTGCTATATAGCTAGCTCGGTCGCTTATTCGTTCATTGCAGAATTACGATAAAAGGCTCAAAATTTATTTTTTGAACAGGACGGAGCAGCACCGCACTGGCACCCCCATAGCAGAGAGATTCTGAACAATGAATTGCCTTAACGATGTGTCAGCCGTAAGGGTCGTACGGATCTCGCATTGCAGCATTGGTCTCCAAGGTCACCTAATGCCGCGGTACCTGAAGTTTTTATGGAGTTTGTGAGAGACTCCGTGTACATGCCTCCAATGCCAACAACTTTGGGCAAAATTCTACGGCCCATAGCAACAACGGTCAATGCGACTTTTCCAGGCATGTTCGCAGAACTGTGGGACAAGTCTGACTACCGCCTGCATGTTTGTCGTGCGTCCGGTGGCGGGCACGTTGAACATTTATGAAAGGTAAATGGTAAATGAAAACTTTGATCCTAAACGGAATTCTGGAAAGTACCCCGAGGTTGTGCACACAGGGCGAAGGTAGGTATGCCCTTGAAGAATCAGATGGTTCTTTTGAAAACATAAACTTTTTTGGTCCTATATGTAAGTGAAACTCTACGGTTCCAGAGGACTTTACAAGTCTGAACCTCCTGTCATGTATATCTGCAGACTGAAGCGACGAATGGAAACTTGTACAAGGCCGGCTCAAAAATGGTTCAAGTGGCTCTGAGCACTATGGGACTTAACTTCTGAGGTCATCAGAACTTAGAACTTAGTACTACTTAAACCTAACTAACCTAAGGACATCACACACATCCATACCCGAGGGAGGATTCGAACCTGCGACAGTAGCGGTCGCGCCGTTCCAGATTGTAGCGCCTAGAACCGCTCGGTCACTCCGGGTGGCTGTACAAGGCCGGGATTCGAACCCATGCCTCTTGCTCACTAGCACATGTGCTAAGCACTACACCACCCACTTTTAGTGGTTTTGCACACCTCCACTAAGTACCCTAGCATCATGCAGGATCCCCAGCTTCATTCGATGGTGAGGTGCTATTCCAATACACTTGGATTTCCCCCCCCCCCCCCCCCCTGCAGTGCTGTTCGAGTTTAGGGGAATACCAAGTGAGTTGAAGTGTGAATGGGAATTCGGAGAGATGAGGGAGGCGTGCAAGGGCAGCCCGTGCAGTGAGTAAAGCCACTGTGCCAACGTGGCGTAGTGGTTAGCGCGTCTGCCTAGGGAGCAGGAGATGTGGGTTCGAATCCTAGCTTTGGCACAAGTTATCATTCGTCGTTTCAGTGTGCATCTATGCACTATAGGTAACAACTTTGAACATGGCTGACGTTTGCAGCAGCCGTATACACAAATTTGAAAAATATGTAAATATCTGCCAACCGGTTGCATAGATTTTGTATATATCTTAACCAGGTTTCGTCACCTCTAAGGGTGACTTCATCAGAAGGTAAGGTGATTACCTGTGTTTAGGATCTTCTTTCTGATGCCTTTGTACTTTGAGACAGCCTTTGATACATGGGCGGGTAAGAAGCGTACAACTTTGAACATGGCTGACGTTTGCAGCAACCGTATACACAAATTTGAAAAGTATGTAAAAATCTGCCAACCGGTTGCATAGATTTTCTATATACCTTGACCAGGTTTCGTCACCTCTAAGGGTGACTTCATCACAAGGTAAGGTGATTACCTGTGTTTAGGATCTTCTTTCCGATGTCGTGGTACTTTGAGACAGCCTTTGATACATGGACGGGTAAGAAGCGTACAACTTTTAACATGGCTGACGTTCAAGTACAATGTTGTACGCTTCTTACCCGTCCATGTATCAAAGGCTGTCTCAAAGTACAAAGACATCAGAAAGAAGATCCTAAACACAGGTAATCACCCTACCTTCTGATGAAGTCACCCTTAGAGGTGACGAAACCCGATCAAGGTATATAGAAAATCTATGCAACCGGTTGGCAGATTTTTACATATTTTTCACTATAGGTAAGTTATAATTGAGCTCAAATTTCTGTACTTCTTCTTGTATAAGATATTGTCTCGTGAAAGCAGATGAGTGTTTCTGAAACTACCTGAATAGTACAATAAAAGAACCTTCTGACGTAGACTACCGTGATTTGCCAATACAGATAAAGGTGTGTGTGTGGGGGGGGGGGGGGGGTCTCCGAAGTGGCGGGCAGAAAATGAAGTCTGTTTCCTAGCCCTGTGCAGCTTCTTAAAGCGAACTTTCTATCGTCACTGCAGTGACACCGTTCCTCTTTTATTAACCTGTAAGTGTAATGCCCCCAGCTCATCACAGGACCTTAGCCGGCCGCGGTGGCCGTGGGGTTCTAGGCGCTTCAGTCCGGAACCGGGAGACTGCTACGGTCGCAGGTTCGAATCCTGCCTCGGGCATGGATGTGTGTGATGTCCTTAGGTTGGTTAGGTTTAAATAGTTCTAAGTTCTAAGGGACTGATGACCTAAGGTGTTAAGTCCCATAGTGCTGAGAGCCATTTTAAACAGGACTTACTTCCAGAAGAATCATTAACAATAAGGCCACATTCTTAAAGAGGAAACGACAAACCATTTGTAGCACTCGACTGTGCTTGTTTCTATACATAAGAGCGTAGAGGAATAGCGACATGGGGAGGGAATCTGGTGAAGCTGTCCCCCGTAAACGTTCGCCGCGAACTGCGCAGGCGCGAGTTTGAGTCATTCGTCGATACCAGAGGCTGCGCGGGAGTGTGCGCTCCGCCCCACACTCACAACCTACATTCGCATTTCTTACGGTAGGCGCTGCGTGGGCACGCTACATCGAGGTTGAGGCCTTCAGGCACGTGACTTGTGCTCCTCATCTGCTTTTAAGTTAACACAGCATTTCCGAATAAATATCTCGCTGCCGTGTGAAAGCTGTAACTGCATTACGAACATTATGTAATAATCCTTATTTCGGTTTTTTCCTCTGTTGTTGCTGTCGTTTTTACAACGGTTCACAAATTGGAACTGCGTTACCTGAAGTATGTAATAACCAACTTTAGCTTTTTTACCTCTGTGATCTTACGGTCTGCAGTCAGAAGACCGGTCTGATGCAGCTCTCCACGCTAGTCTACCCTTTTACAGTCTCTTCATCTCTGTGTAACTACTGCAATCTACTGTAGATCCATTTGAATCTGCTTACTGTATTCGAAACTTCATCTCCTTCTACAACTTTCATTCCCGTACTTTCCTCCACTACGGAAATGACGATTCCTTGATGCCTTGTGTAAGCTGTTGTCGTCATCCTTGGATTTATTGTTAATTAACATGCAAATTCTTCTCTCGAGCATTTTCGTGAACTGGTCGCAGAGAGTACAGGCTATAGGCATCCACAAAGTAAGTCCGCAACGTGAACAATCATACAAGCTCTGTGGAGGTTAGGATACAATTGCCAAAGCATCATAGGAGCTGAAACAATTACATCATTGTGCTTATGAAGAAATACTGATGTCGAATTGCACATCTATTCAGGGCGCACATGATATTTAATGGTAGCGTAAAGAGGACAGTAAATATTATAATTATGTTCACATGTGGATGCAGAGTGCCAGTGATTTAATCTTCTTCTGTGATATATTAGTCTTAAGACTGGAAACTCCCCTCTTTCTTCTACCCTGTACCACTTCCTTAGTCTTTGTCCATCTTAATGTCATCCAGAAGCTAACCTTACCTCTCTTCCGTGCAATCTTTCCCTCAACGACTCTTCGTTGCAGTCAGTTTTTTCGCCACATCTTTCCCCGTCAATATATTTATCTCATTCTTATCGTTTCCACTCCTATTCTTTCATCTCCCGCTCTCAGAAATGCTTCTCCATTCCTTATTTTGTTAGTTCATTTCACTTGCCCATGATTCACCGCGATATAATACACTCCAGAGTTCCTTTCGTGAAACCGAATTGATAATCTCCCATGTTTTCCTCAATTGTTCTCAGAGTAGAAGTCTACACACAGCCTTTGTAATTTGGTATATGAAACTAATTGTCGTGTAATCTTTACGTTCTTTGGTAATTCTTAGGCCAATGGACTAGGGATAAGCGGAATGAGGTAATACTGTTTTAAACAGTCTGGCTTAGTATTCGGGAGGATAGTGGTTCCAATTTCCATCTTGCCATCTTGATTTAGGATTTCTATCATTTCCCTAAATTGCTACAAGCAAATGCCAGTATGGTTCCTACTATAAGACCAGGGTCAACTACCTGCCCTATCTTTGTCAAATTAGACCTGTTAGTCCGTAAATGTTTGTATATATGAAGTATTTTATTTTTGTTGTTGTTAAATTGTAATATCATGAGACGTCCAGTATCATTATAAAAGTGATCCACGGATGAATATACTACTACTACTACTACTAATACTAATACTAGAACGGTTTTCACAAAATCATGCCAAAGGCCCTCGACATATATTCTCTTACCTTTATCAGAATTCTTTTAGCTGTCAACAAGGGTTTCACCTTCTCTATAGCTCGTTTACCAATAGACATAGTTACAGTTAGTTCCTACACAGCTTAAAACACTTGATAGTAACCCCACTTGCGGCGGTTCTCTTATTTCACGGCCTGAAATTTTCGATTTAACTTATAAAATTCAAACTTCCAGTTTTAGAGCGCTCACTTCAAGTTAAACATCGATTCCAATAATTTGACTCGGGTGAATCTTCGGAAAAAGAGACCTAAAATAAATGTCCTCGATAATGAGCAACAGATCCGGTACACATAAAGGCAATGAGATTATTCTTACAGCAAAGGCAAGCGCACTCAAGTACTTTACGAGATCCTAGATGCGATAATTTTTAAAAAGCTTGTCATTAGTCATAAGTGCTAAAAATTCAAATGATTAACTACAGTGATCATTTTGTGATAGCAAAATTTCGCTTTTACAATCGTAATTTAAGAAACTATGTGCACTATATTTTGTTATAGCTTAACCATCTTGCCACAACTATACGACCCCGCACAATGCTACAAACAATCATTAAAGGTATGTACCATCTGATGATGAGTCGCTAGACGACTTGAAACCGATCAAGGTATAATAAATACTGAAGCATCACGAAAGACGACTGGTTGCAGTTATTTATGAAAGCCTGTAAACATACGTTTTCTGTGAATCACACACTGGTGTTACCCATTACAATATTGGATAAATCGTAAGTATTTAATTCTACTTCTTTCAAAATGGGACTTTTGTCATCACCAAATGTAAAAACTTGTCATCTCTCATATTTAGTGACAGATCATTAATATATATAAAGAAAACAATGGACCCAGATCGGATCCCTATGGCATTCTTTTGCAGTATGCAAATCTTTTCTCTCTTTGTTTTCGTCTTCTATTTCTTATCTTCTAGATAGGAAAGGAACCATTGTTGAGCTTACCCTCTTATTCCACAGAGGATGAACTTACGTAAAAATTGAGAATAGTCCACACAAACAAACGTTTTTGTAAAATGAAAAAGTTATCTCGTGCCTGTAACGTGACTCATACATAAGAATGGATCGCGTCTCCTGCTGAAACTCCTTTTCTGAAGCAGTGCTCCTAGTCTGACGCGAAGTTACATGTACTGAAATGTACCGCTAAACTTTCTCTAGAGCTTCGAAGACACTTTCTCCCCCTTTCTCTCGTTTCATAAAGTGTGTACCGGTCATATTAAACAGGGAGGTCCATTGATCGTGAACGGGCCAAATATCTCACGAAAAAAGCGTCAAACGAAAAAACTGCAAGGAACGAAACTTGTCTAGCTTGAAGAGGGAAACCAGATGACGCTATGGTTGGCCCACTGTATGGCGCTCCCATAGGTCAAACGGATATCAACTGCGTTTTTTTAAATAGGAACCCCCATTTTTATTACATATTCGTGTAGTACGTAAAGAAATATGAATGTTTTAGTTGGACCACTTTTTTCGCTTTGTGGTAGATGGCGCTGTACTAGTCACAAACATATGGCTCACAATTTTAGACGAACAGTTGGTAACAGGTAGGTTTTTTAAATTAAAATACAGAACGTAGGTACGTTTGAATATTTTATTTCGGTTCTTCCAATGTGATACGTGTACCTTTGTGAACTTACCGTTTCAGAGAACGCATGCTGTTAGAGCGTGATTACCTGTAAATACCACATTAATGCGATAAATGCTCAAAATGATGTCCGTCAAACTCAATACATTTGGCAATACGTGTAACGACATTCCTCTCGAGAGCGAGTAGTTAGCCTTCCGTAATGTTCGCACATGCATTGACAATGCGCTGACGCATGTTGTCAGGCATTGTCGGTGGATCACGATATCAAATATCCTTCAAGTTTCCCCACAGAAAGAAATCCGTGGACGTCAGATCCGGTGAACGTGCGGGCCATGCTTCGACGGCCAATCCGTCTGTCATGAAATATACTATTCAATACCGCTTCAAACGCACGCGAGCTATGTGCCGGACATCCATCATGTTGGAAGTACATCGCCATTCTGTCAAGCAGTGAAACATCTTGTAGTAACATAGGTAGAACATTACGCAGGAAATCAGCATACATTGCACCAGTTAGATTGCTATCGATAAAATGGACGCCAATTATCCTTCCTCCCATAATGCCGCGCCATACATTAACCCGCCAAGGTCGCTGATGTTCCACTTGTCGCAGCCATCGTGGATTTTCCGTTGCCCAATAGTGCATAATATGCCGGTTTACGTTACCGCTGGTGGTGAATGACGCTTCGTCGCTAAATAGAACGCGTGCAAAAAATCTGTCATCGTCCCGTAATTTCTCTTGCGCCCAGTGGCAGAACTGTACACGACGTTCAAAGTCGTCGCCAAGCAAATTACTGGTGCATAGAAATATGGTACGGGTGCAATCAATGTTGATGTAGTATTCTCAACACCGACGTTTTTGAGATTCCCGATTCTCGCGCAATTTGTCTGCTGCTGATGTGCGGATTAGCCACGACAGCAGCTAAAACACCTATTGGGCATCATCATTTGTTGCAGGTCGTGGTTGATGTTTCACATGTGGCTCAACATTTCCTGAATCCTTAAATAACGTAACTATCCAGCGAACGGTCCAGACACTCGGATGATGTCCAGGATACCGAGCAGCATACATAGCACACGCCCGTTGAGCATTTTGATCGCAATAGCCATACATCAACACGATATCGATCTTTTCCGCAATTGGTAAACGATCCATTTTAACACGGGTAATGTATCACGAAGCAAATACCGTCCGCACTGGCAGAATGTTACGTGATACCACGTACTTATACGTTTGTGACTATTACAGCGCCATGTATCACAAAGCGAAAAAAGTAATTCAACTAAAACATTCATATTTCTTTGCGTACTACACGAATATGTAATAAAATGAGGGTTCCTATTTAAAAAAAAAACGAAGTTGATATCCATTTGACCTACGGGAGCGCCATCTAGTGGGCGAACCATAGCGCCATCTGGTTTCCCCCTTCAAGGTAGACGAGTTTCGTTCTTTGCAGTTTTTTCGTTTGATGCTTATTTCGTGAGATATTTGGCCCGGTCAGTATCAATGGACCACCCTGTACACACCGTACGTGCGCCTTTTTATTTCCCATTTTTAAGTAGTAGCGCTATGTTGTTGCGATGAAAAAGTTTCCTGAGTGATGGAAGAGGGGCAGCAGGTAGAGAAGATCCGTTTATTAATATTTGTACAAAATTTGATTCGTTTCACCAGACACGAGACACCACGCAGCGCCACGTACTATGGGAAACAGTGATAGGGCTAACCAACGGGGGGCAAGTGAAGGCACGAATCGATTATAAAGGAACCAAACGGTGCTACACAACCCGCCTGCCGATGTTTTCTGCAGAATGAGGAACAATGTATGAATGTACCAAAGTCAGTATCCATTCCTGACTCACGTAGTACTTTTAGCTGCAGCAGGCCAGAATAATTAAATTTGAACTTGATATTGTTCGACTTACATGAAGGATAGTTAAATATCAAGAGGCGCAGTGAATGTAAATATGTTTTTCGGAATATATGCTGAAGTTGTTTTATTCAAGTAATTCGTACACTCAGATGACAATCGTGGTATAGCGACATGCACGTATAAAGATGGCGGTAGTATCGCGTGCACAAGGTATAAAAGAGCAGTGCATTGGCGAAGCTGTCTTTTGTACTCAGGTGATTCATATGGAAAGGTTTCCGACGTGATTACGGCCACACAACGAGAATTAACAGACTTTGAACGCGGAATGGTATTGGAGCTAAACATGTGGGATGTTCCATTTCGGAAATCGTTAGCGAATTCAGTATTCTGAGATCCATAGTGTAAAGAGCGTGCTGAGAATACCAAATTTCAGGCATTAACTCTCACCACGGACAACGCTGTAGCCGACGGCCTTCATTTACCGAGCCGTTCGCGTGGAGTTGTCGGTGCCAACAGACAAGCAACACTGGGCGAAATAATCAAATGGCTCTGAGCACTATGGGACTTAACATCTGAGGTCATCACTCCCCTAAAACTTAGAACTACTTAAACCTAACTAACGTAAGGACATCACACACATCCATGCCCGAGGCAGGATTCGAACCGTAGCGGTTCCAGACTGTAGCGCCTAGAACCGCTCGGCCACGATATTAGGAGTTATCCCATGACTTTTGTCACCTCACTGTAGTTCTCTTGGTATACTCGGAAGGTAAGGTGAAAATGTGATCATTATTTTACTAATTGACAGTGCAGTGCCACTTTTGCTTTCTTGCAATGAATATTTCCCGTGTAGTGTGAGGTAATTATCCTTTGTTTGTGGTGGATCAAAAAAATGGTTCAAGTGGCTCTAAGCACTATGGGACTTAACATCTGAGGTCATTAGTCCCCTATAACTTAGAACTACTTAAACCTAACTAACCTAAGGACATCATACACATCCATGCCCGAGATAGGATTCGAACTTGCGGCCATAGCAGCAGCGCAGTTCCGGACTGAAGCGCCTAGAACCGCTCGGTCACAGAAGTCGGCTGTGGTGGATCATTCCACTGAATTGTTACACGCCTGCAACCGCGAAAATTTTATTAATATAGGTCGTACGTGAGCATAGGCAGTCAGATGCAAATTTAGGACTCCAGTCTAACTTTCATTATGTGCACAACATTTGCGGACAACCGTTTGCGTTAACAAAGAAGGATTGTCAGACCCATTTTCTGTGCCAGTTGACGCCCTCGTGTACGCCGACGTTCAACTGTCTCGAAATACTAACTCTGTCATCCCTGTGCACATACTCCGTCACAGGCTCATTCAAAAGGAACAGCAATTTTCACTCAGATAACATTATACACAAAGTTTACAATTTGATAAAACTCTCACAAACATAATAAAAAATGGTTCAAATGGCTTTGAGCACTATGGGACTTAACTGCTAGGGTCATCAGTCCCCTAGAACTTAGAACTACTTAAACCTAACTAACCTAAGGACATCACACACATCCATGCCCGAGGCAGTAGACTGAAATGAACTGTATTTGGGATCTTAAGGAATTCATAAGATTAGACTGCGTCATCAGTGACAACGTCCGAAAATAACTGCGCAAATTTCCCGTAAAATATAAAAAGGAAGATAATAGGGTACGATGGAATTAATAATAGCATGGAACACCGACATTTATTAATGACAGCTCATTAGAACTGAGCGGAAGAAACAAGACCAGGGATCGATAATGCGAAAAGGAAAATAGCGACTAATTTATGTTTATGGTTTATTTAACGTTGCATCCATTTTCTGCTGTATTATTGACATCACGCAGAAGGAGGTGGCGCGCAGTAATTCCACTGAGGCGCCGCGGCGCCTGCTGCAGCATCACTGCGGTGCCGGTTGCGGCAGACGTCGATAGCTATTTGCTCCAAGGCGTACCGAGGAACTTAGCACACGTGGTCGGGCTTAACACACGCCGATTCTTGACAATTATTGTTCATAATTTTCCAAATTAACACAGCCTTATTCAGTTCAAGTTTGTGGCCCAAAAGACACACATTTCAACTAGTTTCCTCGCCTCGTAAGCAAGTTAGTTAATTATATGTTTCACACTGAGCTACTGCTGTCTGAAATTATTCTTCTTCTTGATAGCAGATTATAAAGAAAATATGTACACTACCGGCCATTAAAATTGCTATACCAAGAAGAAATGAGATGATAAACGGGTATTCATTGGACAAATATATTATACTAGAACTGACATGTGATTACATTTCCACGCAATTTGGCTGCATAGATCCTGAGAAATCGGTACCCAGAACAACCACCTCTGGCCGTAATAACGGCCTTGATACGCCTGGGCATTGAGTCAAACAGAACTTGGATGGCGTGTGCAGGTACAGCTCCCCATGCAGCTTCAACACGATACCACAGTTCATCAAGAGTAGTGACTGGCGTATTGTGACGAGCCAGTTGCTCGGCCACCATTGACCAGACGTTTCCAGTTGGTGAGAGATCTGGTGAATGTGCTGGCCAGGGCAGCAGTCGAACATTTTCTGTATCCAGAAAAGCCCGTACAGGACCTGCAACATGGGGTCGTGCGTTATCCTGCTGAAATGTAGGGTTTCGCAGGGATAGAATAAAGGGTAGAGCCACGGGTCGTAACACATCTGAAATGTAACGTCCACTGTTCAAAGTGCCGTCAATGCGAACAAGAGGTGACCGAGACTTGTAAGCAATGGCACCCCATACCATCGTGCCGGGTGATACGCCAGTATGGCGATGACGAGTACACGCTTTCAATGTGCGTTCACCGCGATGTCGCCAAACACGGATGCGACCATCATGATGCTGTAAACAGAACCTGGATTCATCCGAAAAAATGACGTTTTGCCATTCGTGCACCCAGGTTCGTTGTTGAGTACACCATCGCAAGCGCTCCTGTCTGTGATGCAGCGTCAAGGGTAACCGCAGCCATGGTCTCCGAGCTGATAGTCCATGCTGCTGCAAACGTCGTCGAACTGTTCGTGCAGATGGTTGTTGTCTTGCAAACGTCCCCATCTGTTGACTCAGGGATCGAGACGTGGCTGCACGATCCGTTACAGCCATGCGGATAAGATGCCTGTCATCTCGACTGCTAGTGATACGAGGCCGTTGGGATCCAGCACGGCGTTCCGTATTACCCCCCTGAACCCACCGATTCCATATTCTGCTAACAGTCATTGGATCTCGACCAACGCGAGCAGCAGTGTCGCGATACGATAAACCGCAATCGCTATAGGCTACAATCTGACCTTTATCAAAGTCGGAAACGTGATGGTACGCATTTCTCCTCCTTACACGAGGCATCACAACAACGTTTCACCAGGCAACGCCGGTCAACTGCTGTTTGTGTATGAGAAATCGGTTGGAAACTTTCCTCATGTCAACACGTTGTAGGTGTCGCCACCGGTGCTAACCTTGCGTGAATGATCTGAAAAGCTAACCGTTTGCATATCACAGCATCTTCTTGCTGTCGGTTAAATTTTGCGTCTGTAGCACGTCATCTTCGTGGTGTACCAATTTTAATTGCCAGTAGTGTATATAAAGTGCGAAGATCTTGCAATACGCTTAGAGTCCGTGAGTCAAGTACGTTGTCTTCATGTATTCAATTCGATATTCGAGGAGCAGCTGTGAATTGCCGTCCTGGGAAAGTTTACATACATCCAGAACCCACTTAGGTGCCAACATGGGCGATGTAAAAAATTTGTCCGAGGTAAGATTACAAATTAACGTTTTTCATATAACTGATTTCTTGAGATTGAGAGTGTATCATGTCCCAAGAACTAACTTTGAGAAGCAGTACATAAAACTTATTGTAAGTAGGGTATCAGTGGGCAATCTGGTGCAAACTGCTGACATCACAATCAGCATTACTGGAATCGCACTGTGTTTTGTGGAATTCCCTTCTGCTCCCTTATTTCCTGGAATTCCCTCTCCCTCCCCCACCCCTATGGCCAGTGGTATTACGTGTGTCTATCAATGTCGGGTGTCTGCCAGTCACTGTGGGGAAGCAGAGCGCTGAGGTCTCAGCCAGTGGTGTGCTAGTTCAGTCCCTCATCCCTAAAATAATTTTAAGTTTTATAATTCGATTTTGGGAGTGTCATTATTCGATCCCTCTGCATGAACCTTGGATCTTGCCATTGGTGGGGTGGCTTGTGTGCCTCACAGATAGCCATACTGCAGGTACAACCACAGTGGAGCGTTATCTTTTGAGAGGCCAGACAAACGTGTGGATTCTGAAGAGGGGGAGCAGCCTTTTCAGTAGCTGCAGAGGCAATAGTCTGGATGAGTAACTGATCTGTCCTTGTAACACCAAACAAAACAGCCTTGCTGTACTGATACTGCAAATTGCTGAAACCAAGGGCAAACTACAGCCGTGATTTTTCCCGAGGACATACAGCTCTGCTATATGATGATGGCGTCCTCTTGGGTAAAATATTCTGGAGGTAAAACAGTCCCCCATTCGGACCTCTGGGCGGGGACTACTCAGGACGGTGTTGTCATCAGGAGAAACAAAACTGGCATTCCACAGACTGAAGCGTGGAATGTTAGATCCCTTAATCGGGCAAATAGGTTAGAAATTTAGAAAGGGGAATGGATAGGTTTGGATATAGTGGGAATTAGTGAAGTTTGGTGGCAGGAGGAACAGGACTTCTAGTCATGTGGATACTGGTTTATAAATGAAAAATCAAATAGGGTTTAATAATGAATACAAAAAAAGGAATGCGGTTAAGCTGAACAGTATAGTGAACGCATTATTGTAGCCAAGATAGACACGAAACCCATGCCTACCACAGTTGTACAAGTTTATATGCCAACCAGCTCTGCAGATGATGGAAGACTGAAGAAATGTATGATGCAATAAAAGAAGTTATTCAGATGGTTGAAGGAGACGAAAGATTAATCTTGATGGGGGACCGGAATTCGATAGTAGGAAAAGAAAAGGAAGGAAAAATAGTAGGTGAATATGGACTGGGGGAAATGAATGAAAGAGGAAGCCAGCTGGTAGAATTTTGCACAGAGCATAATTCAATAATCGCTAACATTTGGTTTAAGAATCATAGAGAAGGTTGTATACGTGGAAGAGACCTGGAGACACCGGAAGGTTTCAGATTGATTACATAATGGTTAGCCAGAGATTCAGGAACCAGATTTTTAAATTGTATGACATTTCCAGGGCAGATGTGGACTCTGACCACAATTTATTGGCTATGAAGTGTAGATTAAGATTGAAGAAACTGGAAAAAAGTAGGAAATTAAGGAGATGGGTCCTGGATAAGTTGAAGGAATCAATGGTTGTTGAGAGCCTCGGAGGGAGCACTATGCAACAATTGACTAGAGCAGGGGAAAGGAATACAGTAGAAGACAAGTGGGTAGCTTTAAGAGACGAAATAGTGATGGTAGCAGAGGACCAATAAATAGGTAACAAACAAGGCATAGTATGAATCGTTGGATAACATAAGAGATATTGAATTTAACTAATGAAGAGAGAAAATTTAAAAATGCAGCAAATCAAGCAGGCGAAAGGGAATACAAACGTTCAAAAAATGAAACTGACAGGAAGTACAACATCGCTAAGGAGGAATGGCTAGAGGACAAATGTAAGGATTTAGAAATGGTTCAAATGGCTCTGAGCACTATGGGACTCAACATCGTAGGTCATAAGTCCCCTAGAACTTAGAACTACTTAAACCTAACTAACCTAAGGGCATCACACACACCCATGCCCGAGGCAGGATTCGAACCTGCGACCGTAGCAGTCCCGCGATTCCGGACTTCAGCGCCAGAACCGCTAGACCACCGCGGCCGGCAAGGATTTAGAAGCATGTTTCACTAGGAGTAAGACCGATGCTGCCTACAGGAAAGTTAAAGAGGCCTTTGGGGAAAAGAGAAGCGGCTGTATGAATATCAAGAGATCAGTTGGCAAACCAGACCTAAGCGAAGGAGAGAAAGCTGAAAGCTGGAAGGAGTGAATAGAGGGTCTATACAAGGGAGATGTACTTGAAAGCAATATTATGAAACAGGATGTGGCAGTAGATGAAGATGAGATGAGAGATATGATACTACGGGAAGAATTTGACAAAGCTCTGAAAGATTTAATTCGAAATGAGACCGTGGGAGTAGCCATCAGAACTACTGTGGCTTTGGGAGAGCCAGCCATGACAAAACTCTGCCATCTGGTGTGCAAGATGTATGAGACAGGGGAAATACCCTCAGACTTAAGGAAGAATGTAGTAATTCCCATCCCAAAGAGACTAGGTGCTGAAAGATACGAAAATTACCGAAGAATCAGTTTAATATGTCATGGTTGCAAAATACTAATACGAATTCCTTTCAAAAGAATGAAAAAACTTATAGAAGCAGACCTCGGGGAAGATCAGTTTAGATTGCGGAGGAATGTAGGAACACGTGAGGTAATATTGATCCTACGACTTCTCCTAGAAGATAGGTTTACAGCATTTGTGGACTTGGAGAAAGCTTTTGACAATGTTGACAGGAACACTCTCTTTGAAATTCTGAAGGTAGCAGGGTTAAAATACAGGGAGCGAAATGGTATTTACAACTTCTACAGAAACTAGACGGCAATTATTAGAGTCGAGGGACATGAAAGGGAAGCAGCGGTTGGGAAGGGAGTGAGACAAGATTGTACCCTATCACCGATGTTATTCGATATGTACATCGAACAAGCAGTAAAGGAAACCGAAGAAAAATTTGGAGGAGAAATAAAAACTTTGAGGTTTGCCGATGACATTGTAATTCCGCCAGAGCCAGCAAAGGTCTTGGAAGAGCAGTTGAACGGAATAGACAGTGTCTTCAAAGGAGGATATAAGATGAACATCAACAAAAGCAAAACGAGGATAATGGAATGTAGTCGAATTAAATCAGGAGCTGCTGAGGGAATTAGATTAGGAAACGAGACACTTAAAGTAGTAGATGAGTTTTGCTGTTTGGGCAGCAAAATAACTGATGTTGGCCGAAGTAGAGAGGATATAAAATGGCCAACTGTAGCTGACAAAGCTTCGTAGATATACTCTAAAGCAACGAGATTATCCATGGCAGCCTACTGCCATATTCCAATACAAGCCTCTTTGTATACTGTAAAATTCCAACCATTTATTATGTGAACTGATGTACACAACTCATCCGGAAAGTGTACTCTTTTCATAGCCAAAACATAGAAGTGCAGAATCGTTAGCACAAGTGCCTATGCGTGCACGTGCCATGCAGAAGTCGGCACCACGAAATACCGCTTTCGATATGCATTTGCGCTCTCACGCTGTGAGCAGTGTGCTGGCAGCTGCATTGTCATCATTATTCTAAATATTTTCTGCTACATACAAGGTGGGGATGGAGTAGTGAAGGCAGCAGAGGATCAAGTAGGTAAAAAGACCAGGGCTCTTAGAAATCCTTGGGTAACAGAAGAAATATTGAATTTAATTGATGAAAGGAGAAAATTTAAAAATGCAGTTAATGAAGCAGGCAAAAAGGAATACAAACGTCTCAAAAATGAGATCGAAAGGAAGTGCAAAATGGCTAAGCAGGGATGGCTAGAGGACAGATGTAAGGATGTAGAGGCTTATCTCACGAGGGGTAAGATAGATACTGCCTACAGGAAAATTAAAGAGACCTTTGGAGATAAGAGAACCACTTGCATGAACATCAAGAGCTCAGATGGAAACCCAGTTCTAAGCAAAGAAGGGAAAGCAGAAAGGTGGAAGGAGTATATAGAGGGTCTATACAAGGGCGATGTACTTGAGGACAATATTATGGAAATGGAAGAGGATGTAGATGAAGATGAAATGGGAGATACGATACTGCGTGAAGAGTTAGACAGAGCACTGAAAGACCTGAGTCGAAACAAGGCCCCCGGAGTAGACAACATTCCATTGGAACTACTGACGGCCTTGGGAGAGCCAGTCCTGACAAAACTCTACCATCTGGTGAGCAAGATGCATGAAACAGGCGAAATACCCTCAGACTTCAAGAAGAATATAATAATTCCAATCCCAAAGAAAGCAGGTGTTGACAGATGTGAAAATTACCGAACAATCAGTTTAATAAGCCACAGCTGCAAAATACTAACGCGAATTCTTTACAGACGAATGGAAAAACTAGTAGAAGCCGACCTCGGGGAAGATCAGTTTGGATTCCGTAGAAATACTGGAACACGTGAGGCAATACTGACCTTAAGACTTATCTTAGAAGAAAGATTAAGGAAAGGCAAACCTACGTTTCTAGTATTTGTAGACTTAGAGAAAGCTTTTGACAATGTTGACTGGAATACTCTCTTTCAAATTCTAAAGGTGGCAGGGGTAAAATACAGGGAGCGAAAGGCTATTTACAATTTGTACAGAAACCAGATGGCAGTTATAAGAGTCGAGGGACATGAAAGGGAAGCAGTGGTTGGGAAGGGAGTGAGACAGGGTTGTAGCCTCTCCCCGATGTTATTCAATCTGTATATTGAGCAAGCAGTAAAGGAAACAAAAGAAAAATTTGGAGTAGGTATTAAAATCCATGGAGAAGAAATAAAAACCTTGAGGTTTGCCGATGACATTGTAATTCTGTCAGAGACAGCCAAGGACTTGGAAGAGCAGTTGAACGGAATGGACAGTGTCTTGAAAGGAGGATATAAGATGAACATCAACAAAAGCAAAACGAGGATAATGGAATGTAGTCGAATTAAGTCGGGTGATGCTGAGGGAATTAGATTAGGAAATGAGACACTTAAAGTAGTAAAGGAGTTTTGCTATTTGGGGAGCAAAATAACTGATGATGGTCGAAGTAGAGAGGATATAAAATGTAGATTGGCAATGGCAAGGAAAGCGTTTCTGAAGAAGAGAAATTTGTTAACATCGAGTATAGATTTAAGTGTCAGGAAGTCATTTCTGAAAGTATTTATATGGAGTGTAGCCATGTATGGAAGTGAAACAAGGACGGTAAATAGTTTGGACAAGAAGAGAATAGAAGCTTTCGAAATGTGGTGCTACAGAAGAATGCTGAAGATTAGATGGGTAGATCACATAACTAATGAGGAAGTATTGAATAGGATTGGGGAGAAGAGAAGTTTGTGGCACAACTTGACCAGAAGAAGGGATCGGTTGGTAGGACATGTTCTGAGGCATCAAGGGATCACCAATTTAATATTGGAGGGCAACGTGGAGGGTAAAAATCGTAGGGGGAGACCAAGAGATGAATACACTAAGCAGATTCAGAAGGATGTAGGTTGCAGTAGGTACTGGGAGATGAAGAAGCTTGCACAGGATAGAGTAGCATGGAGAGCTGCATCAAACCAGTCTCAGGACTGAAGACCACAACAACAACAACAACAACAAGGTGGGGCAAATGAAAGTGGCCCGGGCAAACGGATACGATTGGACGTGAATATATGCATATAACCACACCCTGTGTCGCACACACCATGTGTACGCCCGCCACCTGATCCACACCGGTTCAGAGCGCAGTGAGAACTGTGTCCGTGTGAGTGGCGCATTGCAGAGGGGATGATAATACTCACTGTGTTCTGTGTTATTAACATCATGCGAGAAAGTACAAATGGATGTCGTCATTGTTAGGTGTCATAGAGTGATACTTTTGTAAGAATCAGTAGGTATAAAGCTGAATTTAAGATATACAATTTTGTCATATGATGACATGATGGAGACCGTGGCTGTTGTTTGAAGACAAATGTTGATGGTGTTAGGACAGCAACCAGCCACAAATTTACTTTCAGTTCCTTTATTCAAAGGGCACCGTTACCGGTTTCGAATCGTTGTGATTCATCCTCATACGGTTTACACGCTATCTTTATGACATGTTGTGTGTTTTTTACAGGTTAATTTTCGTGAAACGTCGGTTTGGAGTGTTTGTTTCCATAACATTCGTCCAACAGATGTAAATGCATTCCCACTGCATTCTTATTCTTTTGTTGCACACGTAAATTGTTCTCACTAAACACTTTCGATTTGTCACTGGGAAGATTTCTACCACGCACCGCATGTTTTGATACATACAATGGAAACAAACACTCCAAACCGACGTTTCCCGAAAATTAATCTGTAAAAAACACACAACATGGCATAAAGAAAGCGTGTAAACCGTATGAGGATGAATCACTATTCTAAACTGGTAACGGTGCCCTTTGAATAAAGGAACTGAAAGTAAATTTGTGGCTGGTTGCTGTCCTAACACCATCAACATTTGTCTTGAATTTAAGATATCTGAAGTCAGCAGTGCATGTGTGTGTGTGTGTGTGTGTGTGTGTGTGTGTGTGTGTGTGTGTGTGTGTCTGTTTTAGAGTGTGTAATGGTTGGCTTCAGCAAATTTTCCGTCATTTTGCAGAATTTTCTATGTCATAAAGGTATTTTACGTTAATATCTACCTCCATTTCCAGAATATGTCATTATGACATTAATTTACACATACCCTGCAATGTTCACCGAATGTCTGATTCATAAACTACGTAGCCTCACGAAAATACACTATAAATCTACATTAACGGATTTTAAGACATATTTAGAAACTCTCTATGGGTTGTTGCTGCCTTGTGGTAATCATACAAACCTACCACGTCAGTCGTCAGGACAGAGTTAAAGAAGCAAAGACAATATTCGGAGGAATACACCATACCAGATTAAAACAGTAAGACTTACACTGGAAGATGAAAGTACCACATGTCAAGCATTCGTTTTTTTAGCCATTTTACTGGGGTGGGTTCCTTTCTATATAGCCGACTGATACCAGACTGGGAAACGGTTTATTTGCAGTGATGCACTGAGACCTAGGGCTGGCAACAGCACCACCTTTTCCAATGGTTTTTGCTATTCTATGTAAAATCATTTTATTCGTAATCAGGCGTTTTGTTAGACGTTGTTAAATCAGAGTTTAGTAGTCGTACAAGAGGGTGGAGGGTACTTGGTAATATTACGAACCCCCTATTTGATGCAATGTACTGCATAGACGTAGACAAATCCTTATGACTCACATCGTGATCGATTTATTCTTTTTCTTAAGTGGCACTGGCGTAGACGAGGGTTTGTCGGAGCTCTTGTTGCTCTAATGGCGCATGAGAAACAGGAAATGAGGCTCCTCAGTAAATCTCAGCGTCCAGCGCTTGAAACTTGGCGGTTGCCTCTAAGACACCCTAATAGTGATGAAGCAGCACACACATCTAGTGTAACTAGACTAGAAGTTTATAATTGTATTGCAATGACAGTGAAATTTAGATAGCATGACAAGAAGATCATGCTCCAGAAGTGTGATAACATATTTGTAGACTTGAGATTGCATTAATGGGAATGTATTAGCTATAAAAATAGCTGACAGAATGTGCATCTGGTTTAGATATACCCACGATGGCCTGGTAGTAGTATACAGGGAATGTAGACCAGAAATAGCACACTTTGTCTAAGTGGTTTACTGCGCTGGAATGTTACATGTACAGAACATGCTAGAAATTCAAAGCAGAAACTTTTTCTTCGTTGCACAGAGTAACACTACATTCATTGGCGCACTTTGCAATGCTAGTGAGACAGGCGTAGGGGTACGTCTTCATCACCGTATGCCTTCTTTCGAAATGTCTCCTCTGGAAAACCGGCAGTCTAAACTAGCCATAGCTGGATTAGGGCTACCGACAGTTTACAAATTGTCTCATGTTATAGCAAGATCATACAAAAATACAGTTCCGTAATGGATGTAAGGACATTTAAATTCTTCTAGCTAAGGAATATTGTAGTGTAGGTGCCACCTCCTCCATTTCATGACACTCCTGCACTGCATTCGATAATCTAGTACATTCTGTTTACGCTCTAATCCAGCAGCTTCTGTATCGTCGATGATCTGTATCTGCACCACCGTTCAAAATCTAACTTGCTTACAACTCGACGACATCGACAGATTTCGACTGTCAAAAAGCAATCAGTACAGATGCAAACATTTTTAAAAGATCGGATGAGACAATAGTTTCGCGCTGACATTTATCTATATATGCCGCAAATAATATTACGTACAATTAGTAACATCTCACTCCAAAATAGTCACTCAGAAAGCTGGTGCCATCGATTCTCCCTCGTCTGCTCGGAATCTCATTTGCTTATACGCTGTTCCGAGTGCTCTGTATTTGTGCGGTTGCACAGCATGTCACATGAGACATTTACTGATAACCGATCTTTTGAAAGCATAGCGCCAGCAGCTGGTGTGATAATTTAAAAACACAACTGTCTGGATACTGCATGGAGCACTAGCACAGTTTTATAGCGCTATAAGAAGCCACATAAAAACAGTA
This sequence comes from Schistocerca cancellata, assembly GCF_023864275.1. Taxonomy (NCBI): domain Eukaryota; kingdom Metazoa; phylum Arthropoda; class Insecta; order Orthoptera; family Acrididae; genus Schistocerca; species Schistocerca cancellata. The sequence continues at coordinate 880,551,924 of NC_064629.1, read as the reverse complement.
AATATGTATAGAAATACATACAATTACACTATGTTGGGTTACGTGGTGTCTGAAAAGTGTTGTTAGTGAAACACAGCCAGTTTATACAAATCTGCATCTGCTTGTTGATATGTCTCTGCATCCCAAAGATTAGCTGGAATCGCAAATAACAAAGTGGTGCCGTCTCTCAGGAATATTTAAAAGACAGCGAGTGGAGGATACAGTAGCCCACCATCGTATTCTAGGGTGAAAGCTACAGTCTGAAGCAACTTCCCAACATGATTTCCTGCGACATTAACGTAATTATTGTAGCTTTGTTAGAGCTGCTGTACACCCCCTCATCATAGAACTCTGATGCCAGTGACGTTAAACATGATTCGATGACGTTTTTTAAAGCTCCTCTTCATTTGCTAGAAGTCGCGCAGATTGCCATATTTTTACATTAATAAACATGGCATTTGTGTCTGCACACCATATCTGGGCTGTACAAAGGATGATCAAGCACCTCTTATCTGAAACTTGTCAAGAGTTTCCGAAATTTTTTCGACAATATGTGGACCACACCACAACTCAAAATTCCACGCTGTTTTGTTTGATTTTTGTACCTCGGCCAATAAACTGAACCAGTAGAGCACCTTTCCTCTCCAAAGAGATAGTGCGCATAAGCTTATTCGAGGTAAATTTCTGGCGAAGTTTCACTCCATAGACTGCTGATTTATTTTTCGAGGTTCACACTGTAGCAGTCACCCCACGGGTCAGGATTTTTTGTGGGCATGGTGGCTGATCGGGTGAGGAGATGAAGCCGCTGGTGTAGGAAGCTGAGCTCGGCAGCTGGTTTAGTGGCTGTCAACGCCCTACGGCGTCAGCGAAACAGTATTATCTGGAATCATGTTTGTTACCGGTGATTTTACAGTACAAGATGTCTTCACCGGCGCTGCAGAAGGTGCGTTGGTTCTCACACTAGCGTTTGACAAAGAATGCAGACACAGCGCTGTATCGTTCAGTGCTTTTAGCGGCAGCCGACGGCAGACGGTGGGCGCGAGGCGAGGTCCTTCGTCGACTTGGCGCATTCATCTATCTCATTTCAGGGTCAGACGGATTGCAGCGTCGACATCACAATCAAATTCGTTATTGTCATGTGCACGGTGATCCTTCTGTGTCTTCATCTACATCTACATCTACATACATACTCCGCAGTCCACCATACGGTGCGTGGCGGAGGGTACCTCGTACCACAACTAGCATCTTCTCTCCCTGTTCCATACCCAAACAGAACGAGGGAAAAATGACTGCCTATATGCCTCTGTACGAGCCCTAATCTCTCTTATCTTATCTTTGTAGTCTTTCCGCGAAATGTAAGTTGCCGGCAGTAAAATTGTACTGCAGTCAGCCTCAGATGCTGGTTCTCTTAATTTCCTCAGTAGCGATTCACGAAAAGAACGCCTCCTTTCCTCCAGACTCTCCCACCCGAGTTCCTGAAGCATTTCCGTAGCACTCGCGTGATGATCAAACCTACCAGTAACAAATCTAGCAGCTCGCATCTGAATTGCTTCTATGTCCTCCCACAATCCGACCTGATAGGGATCCCAAACGCTCGAGCAGTACTCAAGAATAGGTCGTATTAGCGTTTTATAAGCGGTCTCCTTTACAGATGAACCACATCTTCCCAAAATTCTACCAATGAACTGAAGACGACTATCCGCCTTCCCCACAACTGCCATTACATGCTTGTCCCACTTCATATCGCTCTGCAGTGTTACGCCCACATACTGTATTTAGTCGACGTGACTGTGTCAAGCGCTACACTACTAATGGAGTATTCAGACATTACAGGATTCTTTTTCCTATTCATCTGCATTAATTTACATTTATCTATATTTAGAGTTAGCTGCCATTCTTTACACCAATCACAAATCCTGTCCAACCATCTTGTGTCCTCCTACAGTCACTCAAGGACGCCACCTACCCGTACATCACAGCATCATCAGCAAACAGCCGCACATTGCTATCCACCCTATCCATAATATCATTTATGTAGATGGAAAACAACAGCGGCCCTACCACACTTCCCTGGGGCACTCCAGGTGATACCCTCACCTCCGATGAACACTCACCATCGAGGACAACGTACTGGGTTCTATTACTTAAGAAGTCTTCGAGCCACACACATACTTGGGAACCAATCCCATATGCTCGTACCTTAGTTAGGAGTCTGCAGTGGGGCACCGAGTCAAACGCTTTCCGGAAGTCAAGGAATATGGCATCCGTCTGATACCCTTCATCCATGGTTCGCAAGATATCATGTGAAAAAAGGGCGAGTTGAGTTTCGCAGGAGCGATGCTTTCTAAAGCCGTGCTGATGCATGGACAGCAACTTCTCTGTCTCAAGGAAATTCATTATATTCGAACTGAGAATATGTTCGAGAATCCTGCAACAAACCGATGTTAAGGATATTGGTCTGTAATTTTGAGGATCTGTCCTTCTACCCTTCTTATATACAGGCGTCACCTGCGCTTTTTTCCAGTCGCTCGGGACTTTACGTTGGGCAAGAGATTCGCGATAAATGCAAGCTAAGTAAGGAGCCAATGCAGTAGAGGACTCTCTGTAAAACCGAATTGGAATCCCATGAGGACCTGACGATTTATTTATTTTCAACCCATTCAGCTGCTTCACAACCCCAGGGACGTCTATCACTATGTCCTCCATACGGGAATCTGTACGAGACTCAAACGGCGGTATGTTTGTACGATCCTCCTGCGTGAAAGAATTCTCAAATGCTAAATTTAAAATTTCAGCTTTCCTTTTGCTGTCTTCCGTTGCCAGGCCAGACTGATCAGTGAGTGACCGGATGGAAGCCTTCGACCCGCTTATCGATTTTACGTAAGACCAGAGTTTCCTTGGGTTTTCGGCAAGATATTTTGCTAAGGTATGACGGTGGTAGTGGTTGAATGCTTCGCGCATCGCTCTTTTTACAGCAGTACGAATCTCTACTAACTTTTGCCTGTCCTCATTCTCCCGATCTTTCTTGTACCGCGAGTGCAACTGCCTTTGCTTTCTGAGCATTCTCCGAATTGCGCTGTTAAACCACAGTGGGTCTTTTCCGTCCGTAACCCACTTTTTCGGTACATACTTGTCCAATGCGTGATTTACAATGCGTTCCCCCAGATTCACGTATCCCGAGGACAGCGCGGCCACAGCAGCTGCCAGAGGGTGTCATCACGACACTGCGGGACGACCACATGGATTACAGAGCCTTCGTCTCTTCCGGCTCCTCTCGTCCTACCGATGGAGCTGGACCCGCCCACGCCGCAGCAGCCGACGCTTTCTATACCCTGGTATGGGCCTCAAGAGGTGGACGCGTACCCTTCTGGGCATTTTCTGGGGGGACGTTTCCACCAGGGCGATGGCCGGATGGCGGGGTATGACTGGATTCTGACGTCCCCAGCGGCCACAGCTTGCGGTCTATCAGAGCGTCCACGCTCCTGCCTCCCCCTTCCCCCCTCCCCCCTCCCCATTGTCGAGCTCCATATACAACGACGGTCTGCCGCTTTGGGGAGGGGGGGGGGAGGAATGTTACGGCGTAAAGTCAGCGCCAGCACGCCAGTCGGGAACTATAGAGAAGAGACGACTGTGAGAAGGGGTCAGCCAATCGCACGCTGACCGGCCTCCCTCCAGGACGACAACGCTACAGCAGCCTAGGTGAAGAACCATGCAGCGCCGACTGGTGGCAGACACCTTCAATAGCAGCCTCATCGTTAGCCACTTCGTTAGCCGATGCATAGTAGCATCGATCATTAGAAATCTCTATGTGGCACAGACTTGTGTTTGTCTATTCTGAAGGAGACTGATTATTTTGTATGTCACCCTTTGCTTGCGACACATCCATCAAAGTTAAGTATTGTAATTGTCTTGTTGTAATAAAACTCATTAATATGAGTCGTTCGATTGTCCAACGAACCGAGTATGCAGGATTTCTAGATACAACAATCGTCCCAATAGGTTTCTTCTCCGCCAGCTGCAGGCATTAATGTGCATCAAATAAACAGTGCATAACAGAGCAGCAAATAGAAATGTTTCAATGTTGCTATAACGAAAATTGCGAAATGTTAGGATCCCAACTAATTTGGTTTTATTTATACAGTCGCTAAATTAGTAAAACGGTTACTGGAACCAGTCTACTAGAGGATGAGGCAGAAAGGATGGAGGTTTTTAGAACAGATAGTATTCATGCTCAGGTAGTAGGTGTGGGAGGACTGATATGGCAACGTGTTTGGTAGCTCCTGCCATTTTGTTTAGTCGAGGTTATGGAGCCGTGGACGGTGCACCATCGTGTGTTTGGGTATGCCAGTTTTGTGCGTACCAATGAGTCTATCGTTGCAGTTCAGCGTGAGTTTCGTCGCCATTTCAATCTTGCGAGACATGATAGTGTTCCCACTTGTAACACTATTTTACGTTGGGCTGAATCATTTCGTTTACGAGGAACAGTGATGAATAGAAAATCACCAGGGGCTCCTCACTCAGTACGCACTGCAGAAGATGTCGAAAGAGTTCGGCAAGCCATACTCCGTCGATCTGCTAGGAGACATTCTGTTGAACTGCTCCTCAGTAATCATTCAATACGGCATATTTTGCAAATTGATATACAAAATGACCATGGTGCAACAGTTGAACCCTTGAGATTATCTACAGCACCTAAATTTTGCTCGAGAAATGGAGGCCATCCTTGAGCAAAATAACAACATTATTTTGTTTATTAGTGATGAAGCTTATTTTCATTTGAACAGTATGGTAAATCAGCAGAACTGTCGTTATTGGGCCAGTGAAAAGCCAAAACTAGTTCATGGGAGACTATTACATAGTCCCAAAGTGACTGTTTGGTGTGTTGTAACCAGTAGAGATGTTACTGGTCCAAACATTTTCAAAAAATGGTTCAAATGGCTCTGAGCACTATGGGACTTAACATCTGAGGTCATCAGTCCCCTAGAACTTAGAACTACTTAAACCTAACTAACCTAACGACATCACACACATCCATGCCCGAGGCAGGATTCGAACCCGCGACCGTAGCGGTCGTGCGGTTCCAGACTGAAGCGCCTACAACCGCTCGGCCACACCGGCCGTCGCCCAACATTTTCCAAGACAATAGCGGGAACACTGTAACTGTAACCTTGGAACGTTATAGACAGATGATCACTGAATTGTTCCTACCTGCAATAAGAAAAAAACGTATTCCTGTCCTGCGGTTTTAGTTTCAGCAGGACGGGGTCGCAGTTCACACAGCAAGAATGTCAATGGAAGCTATTCGGACTGTTTTTCGTGGTCGCATCGTTTCCGGGTTTGGTGACATTAGTTGGCCTCCTTGTTCCCCAGACATGTCCATGTGTAGCTACTTTTGTGGGGTTACCGCAAGTCATATGTATACGAGCATAAATCACGTACACTTGAAGAACTGAAGGAAGCAATTTGTGTGGAACTCGTTCAAATTGACAGAGCAATGTTGGAGAGAGTGGGAGCCAATTTCCGAGAATGGCTAGAGAAGTGCATCGCTGAAACCGGACGTCACCTGGGAGATGTTTTCAAGCATTAATTTTGTAAAATGGCAACATCATTTGAGTATTATTCTGTAAATAAAAATTCTTTTGAAGCGTAAGTAACGATTTTTTAACGTCCGTTCTTTATGCACCAAGGTTTATGGAAACTAAGCAGTAATTCCCGAGCACCGTAAAAAGTCACACAAAATGCCTCACGTGATCTTAGAATCCACAAGAGACAGCACATATATGTTTTCCGAGACAATTTTTAACTAATTGTTCGGTTTTTACGCGAAATCACACTTCACACACTAAATCACACGTTGGGTGTCACAAAACCAATCATAAACTCCTGATATAAACGCAAGATCGCACATGAATATCACCCGAGGCAGTGTTTAACAACAATCAGATTTCACACACGCATTCATGTATTACCTCCTTGGAACACTATAGAAAACTAGCAGCGAGCTGTCTTAAAAGTTTGGCACCTATCCGCTCATGGCGGACTTGCGATTGGTTCATCTTATCCACCAATTACTATCAATAGTAACAGAAATTTGTAATTAGAGTCTGAATGGGAACTGAAAGTTATATAAATTATTTTTAACAAGTTCTCAGTGCAGGTAACATCAGTAGCACGGATGGAGATGTATAATAACCATTTAACAGTAGAGAGATTTAATGAAAGATAACCTTCTTCACTCCTGGCCTCATAGGTGAATCCCTGCTGTCTCCCTACTGTCCAGTGCGACGCAGCTTCCACTCACCCCATCGTTCTTAAGCTCTAAGACCATATGGCGTCTAGAGAGATGTGAACGCCTAATGATCCTACCTTCTTGCTAGCTTCCGGCGACGAAAATATTTCTACATTCTAAGTTAAAACGTAACAACAAAATGCAAGAAGATGTAGGCAGAGATGTGGTATAAGCGCCACATCTCGAACTAACTAACTGCGTCAGTACAAGCTATGTTTCACGATCCCTCTGCTGTCGACGTTGTTATTGCTGTTAGTCACCGTTGTGCTCCACTATCAATTGATGACTTCCAATCATCGTCATTATCCGATTTACCAAGCACCTGTTTGTCGGGTAGTTCTGCATCACAGGTTTCAGTAGTTAGTGCAGTAGCTAGTCATCGCCTGCCATCATCGTCAGTAGACACACACAAACAAAAGCACTTTGTTCACTGTCGACGTGTCTCAAAGCGGGTGGAGATGCATGCAACATTTTCCTTCCCGTCGTTGACGAAAGATCCAAGAAAAGTTAGTGCCGTCAAATCATGTCCAGATTGTGGCCCACAGCATCAACGGTGTCACTAACCCTTCCGTGATACCATCTGTCTTAAATTCCACAAACCAGGACACCTCGTGAGAGTCTGTCTCGACTGGTGTATGTCAACATCTTCAGCTGTCACCACACTACACGTTATGTTGTCACAGACCATGACGGCAGCTAGGGGGACGCAGCATCTTAAATTGCAACTACACATTAATGGGAGGATGACGGATTCCCAGCTGGACACAGTCATGGCTGTGTCTCTGATCAATGAAAACACATGCAGGCGCATTGGCAACCGATGCGCTTTTTGGTTTTTGAGTTTAGGACCAGCTAAATCTAGTTTCAACTGTGATCCAATTCACGGAGTTTGATGCATTGTGTGCGTAATTTAAGCAGCTGTTTGAACCTTCATTAGGTTGTGCAGCACGATTTCAGGCCCACGTATCCTTAAAGCAATCGCTAGTGGCTAAGTCTTTTAGTCTCCAGAATGAGATTTTCACTCTGCAGCGGAGTGTGCGCTGATATGAAACTTCCTGGCAGATTAAAACTGTGTGCCCAACCGAGACTCGAACTCGGGACCTTTGCCTATCGCGGGCAAGTGGTCTACCAACTGAGCTACCGAAGCACGACTCACGCCCGGTACTCACAGCTTTACTTCTGACAGTACCTCGTCTCCTACCTTCCAAACTTTACAGAAGCTCTCCCGCGAACCTTGCAGAACTAGCACTCCTGAAAGAAAGGATATTGCGGAGACATGGCTTAGCCACAGCCCGGGGGATGTTTCCAGAATGAGATTTTCACTCTGCAGCGGAGTGTGCGCTGATATGAAACTTCCTGGCAGATTAAAACTGTGTGCCCGACCGAGACTCAAACTCGGGACCTTTGCCTCGGGACCTTTGGTAGAGCACTTGCCCGCGATAGGCAAAGGTCCCGAGTTCGAGTCTCGGTCGGGCACACAGTTTTAATCTGCCAGGAAGTTTCAAGTCTTTTAGTGTTCGTCAAGTGCCTATGCCTTTCTCCATGCACGAGCATATTACAGTAGAACTAGATAGCCAGTGCTCCACGCCCATGGTCATAGTTAAGGTACCTAACGGATCACTTTGCATTTGAGGTGATTCTAAGTCTGCCGTTAATATTTAAGCAAATGTTGCTCTGGGACGCTTTTTTCAGATGCCTGTAGATAATCAGACAAAACAGTTTTTAGGATTAATACGTCATTCAAGTGTATCGTCATAACAGGTTGCTACTTGGGGATGTAAGAGCTCCTGCAATACTGCAGATATACCTCGGGTAACTCATCCAAGGTAACCACAGTTGTGAAAATTATTTAGAGGATTGTTAATTACTGGGGCCACATGGGTGCAGCACCTGAGCAACCTACAGATGTTGTTTGAACGGCTCCAAACTCATGATCTGCGTAGTCGCCTCGACTATGAGCCAAGTGTCAAGTTCTTGAGACATACACTGATCAGCCAGAACAGTACCACCCCTCATTGCAGATGTCAACACTGTAGACTGGGCAGACTGGTGAAACAGGACAGATGGCGATCTGTGGCGTACTGCCCCCCATTTCCCCTCGACCACTGACTGGTCACACCATCTGCAACCACTTCAGCGACAAGTGGGCCCACAGGCTTGCCTCTTACCACTGCGACCTCTGGCCTCAGCAATGACCAGCGATGGGAGCCAATGGAGATAGAGCCCCTTCCTGCATCTATGAGACTTCCAGCTTCCACCTCCATCACTGGTGGCCACCTCCCCTGCATTATCGGCCTCTGGGGCCTATGGAGACTGACTCACTGGTCGAGTCTCCACAACATACCGAGCCAACTCTGCTGCAGGCTGGCCCAAGCTGTGCCCCAGCCTCTGTCGATTGGTTGGGACTCCCACAGATGGCACCGTCTCCCAGTCCACCCGATCACGCTGGGGACCTACTGCGGGAGCATTTCATGGGAATTCCTGAATCTCTCTCTCCCCTCCTTCGGCGAAGTCGACAAACTCCGGGCCATTTTCGGCCCTACGTATCGACTGAAGGGAGGAGGGGTTTAGTATCCAACGGTAATTCGTATTCCACAGCCAGCCAGAGTATCGATAGGGAGAACACATCACAGATACTCGAGCTCCAGGCGACAGTCACAGCTTGCGTCCGTTCAAGGCGCTGCAGCTGCGGAAGCACGTTGGTTGCGCTGCACTCTGTCGATCTGCCGCTAAATAACGCAGCCCGGCTATTACCATCAGTCACTCGCTAGTTACTGAAGCATTTAGTAATGCACCATTGAACAGTAGATTTCTTAACTTGCATGATTTACGTTTGTGATTTAGAATGCTGCCTGGATTGTTGTCTACGCTTTGCTACACTCTGGACTTGTGGTCTTCACTATCATCTATCTTAGATTCCGCCTGTCTCCTTCTGCCGGTATCTACGTTACCAGCAGTGTGAGTTATGATAAAATGTGAGCTACCTACACAGAGCTGCAAAAAAAAAAAAAAAAAGTTAATAGGCCGAAAGCTGCCGAATTAGACAGATGTACCATGCGATGTGTAGCGCCCTCTTTTGCCGTGATGGTGGAGTAACACATCAAGACACAATGGAAGCCCCCTGATCTACCACCACTAAACCACTGGCGACACCTCATGGAGACTGGTCAAGACTAAGGCCACTGCACGCATAATTCGCTCAATAAGTTCCAGATATGCTGAACAGAATCCAGGTCAGGCGCTTGTAAGGCCACACAAGCCCTACATGAGCTTGTGTTTTATCTCTAGTGAGCTTGCAATCGATGGAACATCCAAACCTAGTCTTTCTTCCTTCAGATTCAAGTACTCACGAGTGTAGTTCCTGAGGCTGTTCTATCGTTTGGTAGGCTGCAGATAATTGACTGATGACTAACTAAACTTTTCTGACATCAGCGTCACAGTTTTACTTACATATGGTACCTACATATGGGACCTACTAAATTTTCTGACAGTTCTAAGCAAAGAAGGGAAAGCAGAAAGGTGGAAGGAGTATATAGAGGGTCTATACAAGGGCGATGTACTTGAAGACAATATTATGAAAATGGAAGAAGATGAAGATGAAATGGGAGATATGATACTGCGTGAAGAGTTTGACAGAGCACTGAAAGACCTGAGTCGAAACAAGGCCCCGGGAGTAGACAACATTCCATTAGAACTACTGACAGCCTTGGGAGAGCCAGTCCTGACAAAACTCTACCATCTGGTGAGCAAGTTGTATGAGACAGGCGAAATACCCTCATACTTCAAGAAGAATATCATAATTCAAATCCCAAATAAAGCAGGTGTTGACAGATGTGAAAATTACCGAACTATCAGTTTAATAAGTCACGGCTGCAAGATACTAACGCGAATTCTTTACAGACGGATGGAGAAACTAGTAGAAGCCGACCTCGGGGAAGATCAGATTGGATTCCGTAGAAATATTGGAACACGTGAGGCAATACTGACCCTACGACTTATCTTAGAAGCTAGATTAAGGAAAGGCAATCCTACGTTTCTAGCATTTGTAGACTTAGAGAAAGCTTTTGACAATGTTGACTGGAACACTCTCTTTCAAGTTCTGAAGGTGGCAGGGGTAAAATACAGGGAGCGAAGGGCTATTTACAATTTGTACAGAAACGAGATGGCAGTTATAAGAGTCGAGGGGCATGAAAGGGAAGCAGTGGTTGGGAAGGGAGTTAGACAGGGTTGTAGCCTCTCCCCAATGTTATTCAATCTGTATATTGAGCAAGCAGTGAAGGAAATAAAAGAAAAATTCGGAGTAGGTATTAAAATCCATGGAGAAGAAATAAAAACTTTGAGGTTCGCCGATGACATGGTAATTCTGTCAGAGACAGCAAAGGACTTAGAAGAGCAGTTGAACGGAAAGCATAGTGTCTTGAAAGGAGGATATAAGATGAACATCAACAAAAGCAAAACGAGGATAATGTAATGTAGTCGAATTAAGTCGGGTGATGCTGAGGGAATTAGATTAGGAAATGAGATGCTTAAAGTGGTAAAGGAGTTTTGCTATTTCGGGAGCAAAATAACTGATGATGGTCAAAGTAGAGAGGATATAAAATGTAGACTGGCAATGGCAAGGAAAGCGTTTCTGAAGAAGAGAAATTTGTTAACATCGAGTATAGATTTAAGTGTCAGGAAGTCATTTCTGAAAGTATTTGTATGGAGTGTAGCCATGTATGGGAGTGAAACATGGACGATAACTAGTTTGGACAAGAAGAGAATAGAAGCTTTCGAAATGTGGTGCTACAGAAGAATGCTGAAAATTAGATGGGTAGATCATATAACTAATAAGGAGGTATTGAATAGGATTGGGGAGAAGAGAAATTTGTGGCACAACTTGACTAGAAGAAGGGATCGGTTGGTAGGACATGTTCTGAGGCATCAATGGATCACCAGTTTAGTATTAGAGGGCAACGCGGAGGGTAAAAATCGTAGAGGGAGACCAAGAGATGAATACACTAAGCAGATTCAGAAGGATGTAGGTTGCAGTAGGTACTGGGAGATGAAGAAGCTTGCACAGGATAGAGTAGCATGGAGAGCTGCATCAAACCAGTCTCAGGACTGAAGACCACAACTACAACAACATGGTACCTACATCAGTATCGCAAACAGAGTTTCGATCGCTATTGCTGCATGTATTAGAGTACTGGCATATCAAAATTTAGCTGTAACCCATATGCTTTTGTTCTAAGGAAGCTTTACATTTAGATAAGATAAAGAACTTGAAGCGCAGTTGTAGGGCCTAATCTTTCTTTTTGTAAAGGCTAAGTTTTCACGCCTTCTTAGTAGCTAAAAAGTCAGATTACAAATCTCAAGGTTCAGTGTGCACTCCGAGGATTTTTTTATGTCACTGCCAGTTCATTCACTTACGGGAATGATTTGAATACAAGGTGTCCCAAATTGTTAGGGTACCAAAATTATACAGAGGATGGAGGAACCTAAACTGATTACTCTGAGACAGGAAATTAATACTTGGAATTGAATGTTTCATGTTGATTGCGGTCTTGTACGAGCAATGCCTGTAAGACAAATCTGTAAACTGCTTATGCTTCATAACAAAAACCTACCTACCGCACTGACGGTTATGGCGCCAATTTGTAAAATTATACAAATGTCTGTGATTTGTCAGCGGTGTGTTTACCACTTTTTGCAGTTCACAGCTGGTTGTCAAAGGCAGAGTTTTACTCGATACAAATAATTACAAAAATGAGTTTAATGGAGTAGTACCCGGAATACTGAACGAATGTACAGAGAAAAGTAATAATAATAGGCATCGTCTTAATTATAAGAAATGTATCACCGTGAATAAAAGTTTACAACAAAATCCGTAGCTCAAGCCCCAGAGAGCTGGCCAAGAACTGTTCACACAGTAGAGTCTTGGCAACTGGTGTGGAAGGAGATTAATGAATATGTAACCGTCAACTTGCGCGTGAAATGCACACTGCGAAGGATATAGTAAGTAAAAAAAATGTGGTACAGCAATTACATACCTGTCACAAGCTAGTGAGTAAGCAATGGAGCCAAATGTTTTGAATCCAGCGTACGGTTCGGTCAGTGAATTATGTTTCACTTTGAACAGTTCTGTCTGCCCAAGTTTTTCCTGTAAGGTGTCAGTTGTTTATGTGAATAAGGAACGAAATATTCATTTTAGACCGTAATTTCCTTACTTCAAAGTACTCAGTTTAAGATCCTCAGTCAATTGTATAATTTCTGGGACACCCAATCTGTGAAGAATGGCAAACTGCACTGCAGTTCGGACTCCACCTTAGACCGTAGGCCCCCTATAATATGTTGGACGATTCTTCAAAGACCAGTGGAGGGCAGCGGCATGCTACCTCCTACTAGACTGTGCTTAGTACAGCGTTATGGTTCGGTTGACGACGGTCTTCGCCTCTACCTCCACAGTTACGTTTTGTCGTTCGCCCATGATCATGGGTTTAATGTGGGTATAGTCCTGTACATATAATAATTTTACTCAGAGTTCCTTTTCTGACCTTAAGTAATGTTGTGTAAATGAAACTGTGAAACGTCCACCGGGCCATGTCTTATATTCTTCACAGTATTGCAAAAATTTCTGTCTAATAACGCGCGCGCGTGTACTGTCAATTTAATACTTCTTTACGGTAGATATTCGAGTCTCACTCCCCTCGTATCGTTTCCCTCCTCTTGTAATTCACACACCACCGTCATACTCAGGTTTAATATTTTGAAAGCATGACTGTTGCCTTCGCCGTCAGAATTGTCACTCTTTTCTACTTCTTGTCGCCAATAAACTGCGTGATGCCAATAACAAGAAGTTCACCTGGTCGAGAAAATATCTTTCATTGTCGCCTTTCGTGCTTGCACGGTGAGCTAACAACGGAACGTGGTTGTACATAGACAAATGACCACGTTAGTTGCCTTAGTAGACTGAGTGCTGTCCACTTTGTCGAAAATCTATACAAACGGAGAACATAGGCATTAAAATTTACAGCCATAGCCGCGTCAGGCGTAACTGTTTGCTTCTTGGCAACTCATCTTGGGTACCACCGCTAGCGTGGTCGGCAGACATTCATTTTTGAACCGGAAACATTTTTTTTTCTATGATAATAATGAAAGAGATACATTGGCTTTAAAGAAAGCAAATGTATCTGCGTTGTGGCGCTATGGAAAACATCCTAAAAAGGATATAGTCTGAGGATTTTAGCAATGTTACTGTCAAGGCACGGTAGAATACGGCGTGGAGCCTCCTCGAAATACGCGAGAGGGTGTTTCAGGGTAGCGAAGCTGATGGGAGAACGTTACGGTGGCCACAGGAGCTGCGATCGATAAGCACAGGCGTACGGCTTGCAGCAAGAGACACACAACCAAAACCGTGAGCTCAGATTCACCACGTGGAGGCTAGTTTCTGCTGCGACTAAGTTATATCCGGCGGCATGACTGGGGTGGGACAACCGGGGCAGTGCCTTGGGGACCCCAGGTATCAGGGCAGGAAAAAAAATTAACGAAAATCTTAAATAACGAGATGCGTCAATGTATATCATTCCCCTTTCACAGTTATGAAGAACAAGAAAAATCCTTGGAGTGCAGTTAAAATAATTTGAACCAAATGGAAAAGCTAGACTTAGAATTTTACACTTGTAATAAATATGCAACACATCCGAGAAGAAAAAAAAGATCCTGCAAACTTTACACAGCTTAATCCTATTTCTCGACAGTAAAGCTATGAAACAACAAACCAAACCTCGAATTTACGATAAAATAGAACTGCCTTCAATGTTATAAGATGCAGCCTCACGACAAACATCGCTTACAAAGAATATAACAAAACCGTAGATGTTCCACGATAAAAGATTGAAATGGACATTCAGAGCAATTCTATGCACAAGAACAGCATACATACAAACATGCCAAACCACGAAAATCATATATCACAAATAAGGACGCTGCTAGGGGTTTTACCGCCCTAGACGACAAATGAAAAATGAAGTCCCCTCTTTTTTACTACCATCGGTCTCCCGAATCCCCCAACCTCCACTTCTAACGGTACAACAATGTAAATCTCCTGTTACACTTTTAATCATTAAACCAAGGTGATCCGGCGTCATGATTTTCTGGGTACAGTGCTCAGTATTCATGCTTTGTCCTCAATTCCTCTGAAACAGTTTGAGGGCAGGAAATGTCCTCAATTTCTTATTTTCTGTCCTCAGTTTTTGAAATTTCCCACAATAACTGAAACAGGAAGAATTTGCTAAACATTTTAAGCTAGAACACAACTGAATACAATAGTGCAACCAAATTTGGCATCAATTACTTATTAAATTTACTTCCAAGAAAATGGATTGCAGAAACAAAAACTAACGATGGACTGAATGAGATGTGGTACCAAGTCGCAAAATGATCGCAAACCAGCGCACTTGTCCAGGTCATGTTTGTTTCCGATTTGTACTCAGCAGCGGCTACTTTGGTATTGAGGTAGGTACGGGCAATGTGTTTCCTTTTCGCAAAGTGTCTAAAGACTTATTAAGCAATTGTTCCGTATCCTTTTGAAAACGATTCGGTATTTTAATTTTTCCTCTTTTCCATTTTTTCCTTTGATTTGCTCAATTTTTCCGCTGTTTGATTTGAAATTAATTTTTTCCGCCATTTGCCGCTCCTAAAATTTTTCCACCCTAGGCGGCCGCGGAGTCTTGCCTCTTGGCAGAAACGGCCCTGACCATAAACGAATAAAAGATACACAGATTTGATTAGATTAGTACTTGTTCCATAGATCATGAATACGACACTTGGTAATGATATGGAACGTTTCAGGTTAATAAAAGTTGTCTATACAAGATATTACATTACACAAAATATTACATGACACGTAATATTTTTTGTGGGGGTTGGGGAAATTACCCACTTACTATATCCAAAAATCCATCTAATGAGTAGAAGGAGTTGCCATTAAGAAATTCTTTTAATTTCTTTTTAAATGCTGTATGGCTATCTGTCAGACTTTTGATGCTATTAGGTAAGTGACCAAAGACTTTTGTGGCAGCATAATTTACCCCCTTCTGAGCCAAAGTTAGATTTAACTTTGAGTAGTGAAGGTCATCCTTTCTCCTAGTGTTGTAGCCACGTACACTGCTATTACTTTTGAATTCGTTCGGATTGTTAATAACAAATTTCATAAGTGAATATATATATATATATATTGCGAGGCTACAGTGAAGAACCCTAGCTCTTTAAATAAGTGTCTGCAGGATGATCTTGGATGAGCTCCAGCAATTATTCTGATTACACGCTTTTGTGCAATGAACACTCCTTTACTCAATGATGAGTTACCCTAGAATATGATGCCATACGAAAGCAGACCTCCCACCATGAACCATGGACCTTGCCGTCGGTGGGGAGGCTTGCGTGCCTCAGCGATACAGATAGCCGTACCGTAGGTGCAACCACAACGGAGGGGTATCTGTTGAGAGGCCAGACAAACGTGTGGTTCCTGAAGAGGGGCAGCAGCATTTTCAGTAGTTGCAGGGGCAACAGTCTGGATGATTGACTGATCTGTCCTTGTAACACTAACCAAAACAGCCTTGCTGTGCTGGTACTGCGACCGGCTGAAAGCAAGGGGAAACTACGGCCGTAATTTTTCCCGAGGGCATGCAGCTTTACTGTATGGTTAAATGATGATGGCGTCCTCTTGGGTAAAATATTCCGGAGGTAAAATAGTCCCCCATTCGGATCTCCGGGCGGGGACTACTCAGGAGGACGTCGTTATCAGGAGAAAGAAAACTGGCGTTCTACGGATCGGAGCGTGGAATGTCAGACCCCTTAATCGGGCAGGTAGGTTAGAAAATTTAAAAAGGGAAATGGATAGGTTAAAGTTAGATATAGTGCGAATTAGTGAAGTTCGGTGGCAGGAGGAACAAGACTTTTGGTCAGGCGAATACAGGGTTATAAATACAATATCAAATAGGGGTAATGCAGGAGTAGGTTTAATAATGAATAAAAAAATAGGAGTGCGGATATGCTACTTCAAACAGCATAATGAACGTATTATTGTGGCCAAGATAGACACGAAGCCCACGCCTACTACAGTAGTACAAGTTTATATGCCAACTAGCTCTGCAGATGACGAAGAAATTGAAGAAATGTATGATGAAATAAAATAAATTATTCAGATAGTGAAGGGAGACGAAAATTTAATAGACATGGGTGACTGGAATTCGGTAGTAGGAAAAGGGAGAGAAGGAAACATAGTAGGTGAATATGGATTGGGGGTAAGAAATGAAAGAGGAAGCCACCTGGTAGAATTTTGCACAGAGCACAACATAATCATAGCTAACACTTGGTTCAAGAATCATAAAAGAAGGTTGTATACATGGAAGAAGCCTGGAGATACTGACAGGTTTCAGATAGATTATATAATGGTAAGACAGAGATTTAGGAACCAGGTTTTAAATTGTAAGACATTTCCGGGGGCAGACGTGGACTCTGACCACAATCTATTGGTTATGAACTGTAGATTAAAACTGAAGAAACTGCAAAAAGGTGTAAATTTAAAGATATGGGACCTGGATAAACTGAAAGAACCAGCGGTTGTACAGAGTTTCAAGGAGAGCATAAGGCAACAATTGACAGGAATGGGGGAAAGAAATACAGTAGAAGAAGAATGGGTAGCTTTGAGGGATGACGTAATGAAGGCAGCAGAGGATCAAGTAGGTAAAAAGACGAGGGCTGCTAGAAATCCTTGGGTAACAGAAGAGATAATGAATTTAATTGATGAAAGGAGAAAATACAAAAATGCAGTAAATGAAGCAGGCAAAAAAGAATACAAACGTCTCAAAAATGAGATCGACAGGAAGTGCAAAATGGCTAAGCAGGGATGGCTAGAGGACAAATGTAAGGATGTAGAGGCTTATCTCACGAGGGGTAAGATAGATACTGCCTACAGGAAAATTAAAGAGACCTTTGGAGATAAGAGAACCACTTGTATGAACATCAAGAGCTCAGATGGAAACCCAGTTCTAAGCAAAGAAGGGAAAGCAGAAAGGTGGAAGGAGTATATAGAGGGTCTATACAAGGGCGATGCACTTGAGGACAATATTATGGAAATGGAAGAGGATGTAGATGAAGATGAAATGGGAGATACGATATTGCGTGAAGAGTTTGACAGAGCACTGAAAGACCTGAGCCAAAACAAGGCCCCGGGAGTAGACAACATTCCATTAGAACTACTGACAGCCTTGGGAGAGCCAGTCCTGACAAAACTCTACCATCTGGTGAGCAAGATATATGAGACAGGCGAAATACCCTCAGACTTCAAAAAGAATATAATAATTCCAAACCCAAAGAAAGCAGGTGTTGACAGATGTGAAAATTACCGAACCATCAGTTTAATAAGTCACGGCTGCAAAATACTAACGCGAATTCTTTACAGACGGATGGAGAAACTAGTAGAAGCCGACCTCGGGGAAGATCAGATTGGATCCCGTAGAAATATCGGACACGTGAGGCAATACTGACCCTACTACTTATCGTAGAAGCTAGATTAACGAAAGGCAAACCTACGTTTCTAGCATTTGTAGACTTAGAGAAAGCTTTTGACAATGTTGACTGGAACACTCTCTTTCAAGTTCTGAAGGTGGCAGGGGTAAAATACAGGGAGCGAAGGGCTATTTACAATTTATACAGAAACCAGATGGCAGTTATAAGAGTCGAGGGACATGAAAGGGAAGCAGTGGTTGGGAAGGGAGTTAGACAGGGTTGTAGCCTCACCCCAATGTTATTCAATCTGTATATTGAGCAAGCAGTAAAGGAAACAAAAGAAAAATTCGGAGTAGGTATTAAAATCCATGGAGAAGAAATAAAAACTTTGAGGTTCGCCGATGACATTGTAATTCTGTCAGAGATAGCAAAGGACTTAGAAGAGCAGTTGAACGGAATGGATAGTGTCTTGAAAGGAGGATATAAGATGAACATCAACATAAGCAAAACGAGGATAATGGAATGTAGTCGAATTAAGCCGGGTGATGCTGAGGGAATTAGATTAGGAAATGAGACACTTAAAGTAGTAAAGGAGTTTTGCTATTTGGGGAGCAAAATAACTGATGATGGTTGGAGTAGAGAGGATATAAAATGTAGGCTAGCAATGGCAAGGAAAGCGTTTCTGAAGAAGAGAAATTTGTTAACATCGAGTATAGATTTAAGCGTCAGGAAGTCAATTCTGAAAGTATTTGTTGGAGTGTAGCCATGTATGGAAGTGAAACATGGACGATAAATAGTGTGGACAAGAAGAGAATAGAAGCTTTCGAAATGTGGTGCTACAGAAGAATGCTGAAGATTAGATGGGTAGATCACATAACTAATGAGGAGGTATTGAATAGGATTGGGGAGAAGAGAAATTTGTGGCACAACTTGACTAGAAGAAGGGATCGGTTGGTAGGACATGTTCTGAGGCATCAAGGGATCACAAATTTAGTATTGGAGGGCAGCGTGGAGGGTAAAAATCGTAGTGGGAGAGCAAGAGATGAATACACTAAGCAGATTCAGAAGGATGTAGGTTGCAGTAGTTTCTGGGAGATGAAGAAGCTTGCACAGGATAGAGTAGCATGGAGAGCTGCATCAAACCAGTCTCAGGACTGAAGACCACAACAACAACAACAACGAAAGCAGAGAATGAAAATAGGCGTGGTAAGCTAATTTACTGAGATGTAAATCTGGACGCAGCAGACATTTAGAAAATATAGTAACAGCACGTGCGAAATTATATTACAAAATGTGAGTGTTCACAGGCAGAAAGACTCCAGCTCCCACAACGAGAGGCACAGCACGCCACCAAACGGACAACAGTTCAACAGCTCACATTCCACATACGCTGACTATGCAATGCTCAACTAGCATCTCTTATTATAACAGACACAGAATTAACCCTTCTTAAATTCATACACAGACTACATCAAAAATTAACCACAAGAAGATTCCCGCATACAGAGGGTAGTAGCAGATTGATAACAGGTTTTAATGAATATACAACACAGCTGAAGATTTACTGAGGAGACATCACAGTTAGTGAACTAGCGATAGACAGCACGAGTCACAGAGAAAGAGACAGAGAGTGCTTTAAACGACGTGCCAGCCACACGATGAAAACAATCGTACATCGACAGCAGACACACATATATTACAGACCCATTTTTATTAATGTAATGTCTAACAAAAGAGTAATGTTTATAAATGAGATGCTGGCTTCACTGTTCTTGTGCCTCTTTTCACGTAACATGTGCATGGAGAAAATAGCAGCTTGAAAAGACCTTGAGTACTTCCTTAATGTGAGAAATCAGTACTGGAACTGTCACATTTATTTAAATTCTCCAGGCTATAATGGCAGTGGTTTCATGAATTAGTTTTGCGTAAACCAACGTTTCGTCCCAGCGACTGGCGGATATTTTCAGACGGGTTTGTGGCTTGAATACATCCCGATTCACATTGTGGATTCCTACTGTCTGACGATTTTATTTGATGTCACATTCCTCGTCGTACTGATGTGAATCAACAGATTTTTTTATTTAGGATGTAATATGGCCATTTTCTATGAAAATTATTTGTGCATGAAGTAATCTCTGTGCTTCGGATTCATTTGTTATTTTTATTTATTTATTTATTTATTCGTTTGTCCATAGACCATTCAGTACAACAGTACATCTATAAAAAATAACGAAGTGGGATAGGTTTAGGTAAGAATAGGGCAGGAAGTCGTCTGTGGCCTAATCGAAGAAACCTTCCCAGCATTCACCTTGGCAATTTAGGGTAAACCAAGGAAAACCCAAACCAGGACGGCCAGACGGGGAATACATCCAGCTCCTCACGAATGCATTACGACTGGCATACCCACCTCGCTCGGTTCATGATTGGAAGGGGAATCACATATAAATTATCTAAATTATGACTGTAAAATGTACAAGACGTAAAGTAATTATATACAAAGAACAAGAAATTTTTAAAATAAAAATGCTACTGACAAAGTGAAAACATACTAACACATTACATAACACTCTTAAAATACAACATCCACAATAAAGAAATGTATGATATAATTAAAACATGGAACTTCGACGTAAAACACCCCTGAAAAAATAAAAGCACACGAACATTTTATGTAACTTGTTGAAAAGTGTAATGCACTAACACAAAAACGTGTTGACACTACATCCATCACAAGTGGGCTAGCACCAGATCCCTTCTCAGAGGAGGTGTATTTCACTGCACCTGAAACAGAGGAAACAGAAACCTAATAGCTCAAAGATTCCTTTACAAACACAAACACAACATACATAGTGCATCAGTTAACAGACTCAAAAGAACTAATCAATAAACGAGGGCCTAGTATTTCTGTAAGCTAACATATTCATTTACAATGTAAAAACAGCTCTCAACAAGGAATGATTTTAACTCTGCTCTAAAAGCCAATCCCATCTCCAACATCTGTATGTATGTTGACAGTGTACTATAAAGGATGACACCAGGGAGTCTCACATGTCTTTGAGTACGAGATGTTCTAACTTGTTCAATATGGAGAGATCCACAGTTGCGAATATTACGACTGCGGTAATCGAAGTTGGTTTTGCAGTAGTAATCGAAGTTGGTTTTCCAAGTCTAGTTGTTGTCATCAACACAAATTTGTATATGTACAAAGAGGGTACAGTAAGCAAACATAATTTTTTAAATAGGGACTTGTAGTGAACCATAGAAGAACTATGTGAGAACTTTCTAATAGTCCTGTTCTGCAATGTAAAAATTTCATTTAATCGAGTATTATATTCACCAGAAAAATATTTCGTAAGCTACGAGGTACTCGAAGTAACCGTAATAAGCCAATCTAGTCCCATCCGAGAAGCAAACTTTAGAAATAATTCTCGGAACAAAACATGCAGTACTGAGGCTCTGGGAGAGTTTATTAGTTACATGGCCTTTCCAATTTAAGTCTTGATCAACAAACGTTTCTAAAACTTCTGTGCATCATACCCTTTCTAACTAATTTCTGCCAAGTACCAGATGAAGATCTTGGTTTTGATTCATCTTTCGAAATTGTATATATGATTCATCTTTCGAAATTGTATATAATATGTTATCTTCACATTACAGGTCAGCCTAATGGCACTGAACCATGAATGCAACGACCTGAGGACTTGATCAGTTGTTGTGGTCAGAGATTCCTAAACAGCAAGACGGCCGCAGTGGCCGAGCGGTTCTAGGTGCTTCAGTCCGGAACCGCGCTGCTGGTACGGTCGCAGGTTCGAATCCTGCTCGGGCATGGATGAGTGTGATGTCCTTAGGTTAGTTAGGTTTAAGTAGTTCTAAGTCTAGGGGACTGATGACTTCAGATGTTAAGTCCCATAGTGCTTAGAGCCATTTGAACATTTTTGCCTAAACATCACTCACTATGACACTAGCATCATCTGAAAACAACACGATCTTGCCTTCATTTCTGAGGTGTGTATGTCCTTTATGTAAATAAGGAACAGAAGGGAGCTACACTACCCTGGAATATACTTATTTCGACTTTCCTGGCTTGCATACGGGTCTGACTTTATAATTAGT
Source organism: Schistocerca cancellata (assembly GCF_023864275.1). Taxonomy (NCBI): domain Eukaryota; kingdom Metazoa; phylum Arthropoda; class Insecta; order Orthoptera; family Acrididae; genus Schistocerca; species Schistocerca cancellata. The sequence goes on along the minus strand of NC_064629.1, from coordinate 880,530,050 downwards.
ACAAGCAGACGGTCCTGCACCCATGGTCTAGGGTACCGGCACGGTAGCTCAGCGTGTTCGGTCAGCGGGTTTAGCTACCCTTTGTAATAAAAAAACTGAGTAGACGGATCAACGAACTACCGGAACGTGTGTCGTCGGACGTCCGCAACTGACGAAAAAATTCAACGAACAATATACAACAAAAAAAAGGGTTAGCGTCTTTGATTAGTAAAAAAAAACATCCTCGGTCCCGGGATCGAAAACCACCACCGCTTAAATTTTGATTAATAATCAGCATTGGCGGCCGAAGACTTCCGGCCTAAGAAGTCACCTTCATTCTGCCACCGGACTTGTGAAAGAGGGCAGAGGAGCGGACAGATGTTCAGGGCACTTTCTTGTCCTTGGAGTGGGAAACTGCCCCTGAAGGCGAAAGAATCAGCTATGGTCAACGGCATGAGGATGCAGAAGGCAACGGAAACCCCACTGCATTAATAACACATAACGTGTATCCACAGGACATGTGGCCTGTGATTGAAAAAGTGTCATGATGATCTATCCATTGGCAAAAGATTCCGGAATAGTCTCCCATTAGGATCTCCTGGAGGAAACTGCCAAGAGGGAGATGACCATCAGAAAAAATTGCATAATCAACGAAAGGATAACGTTCTACGGGTCAGGGCGTGGAACGTCTGAAGCTTGAATGTGGTACGGAAGCTAGAAAATTTGAGAAAGGAAATGCAAAGGCTCAGTCTAGATATAGTCGGGGTCAGTCAAGTGAAATGTAAAGAAGACAAGAATTTCTGGTCAGAAGAGTATAGGGTAATAACAACAGCAACAGAAAATGAGATAACGGGAGTAGGATTCGTTAAGAATAGGATGGTAGGGCATAGAGTGTGTTACTGTGGACAGTATAGTGATAGGGTTGTTCTTATCAGTATCGACAGCAAACCAACACCGACAACGATAGTTGAGGTATACATGCCGACGTCGCAAGCTGAAGATGAAGAGATAGAGAAAATATATGGGGATATTGAAATGGTAATATAGTACGTAAAGGGAGGTGAAGCTCTAATAGCCATGGGAGACTTGAATACAGTTGTAGGGGAAGGAGTAGAAGAATAGGTTAAGGAGAATATGGACTTGGGACAAGGAAAGAGAGAGCAAAAATTTCAACTAGTAATAGCGAATACTCTGTTCAAGAATCACAAGAAGAGGAGCTATACTTGGAAAAGGCCGGGTGAATCGGGAAGATTTCAGTTAGATTACATAATGGTCAGACACGGATTCCGAAATGAGGTACTGGATTGTAAGGTGTACCCAGGAGCAGATACAGACTCAGATCACAATGTAGTAGCGATGAAGAGTAGGTTGAAGTTAAGAGATTAGTCAGGAAGAAAGTGGGATACGGAAATACTAAGGAATGACGAGATGCGCTTGAAGTTCTCTGAGGCTATAGATGTTACTCAGTAGGCTGTTCAGTTGAAAAATAATGGACATCTCTGAAAAGAGCAGTCACAGATATTGGAAATTGGAAAGGAAAACATAGGTACAAAGAAGGCAATTACGAAGAAACCGTTGCTAACAGAAGAAATTCTAAGTAGATCGATGAAAGAAGGAAGTGCAAAAATGTTGAGGGACATTGAGGAACACAGAAATACAAGTCGCTGAGGAATGAAATGAATAGGAAGTGAAAAGAAGCTAAAACGAAATAGCTGCATTAAAAATTTGAAGAAGTCGAAAAAAATTGATTGTCGGAAAGACTGACTCAGCATACAGGAATGTCAAAAGAACCTTCGATGAAATTAAAAGCAAGATTGGTAACATTAAGTGCGTAACGGGAATTCACTGCTAAACGCAGAGGAGACAAAGGATAGGTGGAAAGAGTACAGTGAAGGCCTCTATGATATTATAGAAGAAGAAATAGGAGTCGATTTAGAAGAGAGGAGAGATCCAGAACTAGAATCAGAATTTAAGAGAGCTTTGGAGGACATAGGATCAAATAAGGCACAAGGGATAGATAACATTCCATCTGTGACGAGATTACGATCGATAGTTAAGTTTTATCTCTGACAAAGATTATCTCTGCATATCACGTGTAACTCTGGTCACGCCCACTTTCTATGTTATATAAGTCGCTCTCAGACGTCCTTGGCGGAAGTGGCAACAAAATGACTGTTCAAGTTAATATGTAGAACGTATGAGTCTGGCGACGTACCATCTAAGTATGAAGGCTTTCACGACCTGATGACATATATTCTGGTAAACCTTCCGGGATGTAAGTTCGTGGTCCATGAAACTCTTGAGCTCCTAACGTTTCGTCCAGAGCTACGCTGGACATCTTCAGAGGGGTGTTCCTCCTCGGGTAAGTCTTGCCGACTGACGGGTCGGACGTCTTTTTTTTTTTTTTTTTTTTCCTTTATTGAATTTCAATTCCCCCCGAAGGGGGCGGGCTGGCAGCAGCTTAGGACGCCGCTCTGCAGCCTACAGATTTTCTGACAAAGAGGAGGAGAATAAAGAATAATAAAAAACAGGCGATAAAATCGGGGACTTAGTGAGTAACAAGGTGAAAAGAAAATGGGGAAATGAAAACAAACAACAGAGGGATGATGAAGCGAATAAAACTACATACGGAGCAGACAGAGGAAACAATAGACAATTAAAAAAACACGGCGACAGTCTGGATTCTGTTCGCAAAGTATATAAAATGCACACCCAGCGACAGCATGGTTTCTGTTCGCAACACAACACCGAATAGTCACTAGAACACAGCACGAAAAAGTCGGCAAAGGTGACACCACAGTCGAGAGCAGGTGGGGGGAAACTGGACAGGAGATGGGAAAACAAAAAGGGGGGGAAAGGAGAGTAAAAGCGAAGGGGGGGGGGGAACCGGGAAAGGAGCTGATGGAGGATGAGGACCCATAAGAGGGGTGGGGGGCAGACGCGACAGGGAGGGGGGGGGTCGGACGTCTGAGAGCGACTTATATATCATAGAAAGTGGGCGTGACCAGAGTTACACGTGATATGCAGAGATAACTGTTGTCAGAGATAAAACTTAACTATCGATCGTAATCTCGTCACGGATAAAAACTGTCTAGCAATTCTGTAGTGCTACTGTCCAAATATCACTAAGTTTCATGGTCTCTTCTTTCCGATTAAAATTATCCCTATCTTTATATATTTCAATTGCTTCTCTACAAAGCCGTGGGTAATAGTTCTTCGTCGTAGATAAATTTTTTGTTTCGGAAAACTTCACTTGATGATTTCCTGACTGAAAAGCGTGCTCTGCTACAGCCGATTTATCTGTTTTTCCTAATCGGCAAAGACTTCTGTGTTCTTTTAACCGTGTATTTACGCTTCTTTTTGTTGTTCCGATATAAACTTTACCACATACACACGGAATTTTATATACGCCACTGGCTGATAGAGGAACGCGTTTATCTTTTACAGACCGGAGAACATGACAAATTTTCTTCGTTGGTCTAGGAGCTGAAGAGTTTTATGGACCCTGACCTTACATCCTGGAAGGTTTACCAGAAGATATGTCATCCGATCGTGAAATCCTTCATACTATGATCAGAAGACTCTACTGGTAGCAATTCTCAAAATCAGTCAGACGCCTGGAAATTTTACGTAAGAAGAGAGCGCATTTAATTTGTACTTTAACTTTCTTGTTGCGTTGTAGGGATTCGTCTACTATACCGAATTTTCTAAAGTTGAAGAGGATGTTCCAGACAGCCCGTGTTCATCGGATATTTGATTATACAGAAGCAGCACTACTTCGAGAGAGGATACATTATACAAGACGAGTGATGGATTCTGTTGACCGTAAGTTACTGCAGCTACATTTATTCCTTGCTAGTAAGATATAGATAGACCTATGGAATAAAATAGATTGCCTTACATTTCGATCTATGGAAACCATGATGGAAACGACTACTAGAAGGCATAAGAAGAAGTTCGAAAAGTTACAAACTTATGCAGAATCTACAAATAATACAGTGATGTCCGAAACTGTTATTAACAAGTCAGACAGAGTTTTATCTCAAGACGAAATTTCAGTTCATGCAAAAGGAGGAAACTACGCTATAACACCTCCGAAAGTTCCTGTTGAGGATATTATTGCAAATGTAGAAGCAGGTATACGTACTCTCCCCAAAGAAACTGCAAATGCAATTCGGATCGAAACCACCAGAGTATTGTGCCGCAGTAAAGTAATTTAACCAATGGCGAAAGAAAGGCTCTGAGAGATTTAAATGCAGATGAAGACATAGTGATTGTTCCTGCTGATAAAGGGAATGCTACTGTCGTTTTAAATACAGAATATTATCAAAGCAAAATTTTGAATCTTTTAACGTCAGGACAATACAAAAAACTTAAGAAAGATCCTACAGCCAGCGTACTACGGAAAACAAATAATCTGATAAAAATCGGCCACTTCTATTCAAAAAGAAGAAAAAAGAGCTTTATTGAAGACTGAAGCTATGTGTCCTATACTCTATGGCCTACCCAAGGTACATAAGAGGGACCTTCCTCTGAGACCGATTGTTAGTGCTATCAGTTCTCCTACGTATGAAATAGCAAGATATCTAGCAACTCGTTTACATCCATATATTGGAAAAACTGACTCATATATAAAGGACTCACGTCATTTTATAGAGAAAATTGAAGGTTTAATTCTGACTCCTGAAGATATTTTAGTAAGTTTTGATGTAGCATCTTTATTTACTATGTTTCCAGTTAACGAAGTTATGGATTTTATAACGGATATTTTTCCAGAAGATCTGACTGCTCTTTTCAGACATTGTCTTGCTTCTAGTCAGTTCCTGTGGAATAATGAATTTTATGAGCAACTTGGCGTAGCAATGGGTAACCCATTGGGTCCTGCAGTAGCTAATTTCTACATGGAGAAATTTGAACAGTCAGCCTTGGAAAAAGCAGATAAGAAACCATCTCGCTGGTATCGTTATGTAGACGATACATTTGTGGTCTGGCCACATGGTAGAGCAGCCTTAGACGAATTTTTTGATTACCTTAATAATATAAATCCAAGAATCAAGTTTACCATGGAGAGAGAAAATGATAACAAAATACCGTTTTTGGATGTTTTAGTTATGAGACAGACAGATGGAAGATTGAAACAACAGATTTTTAGAAAAATAACGCACACAGACAGATACTTACATAAAAACTCTAACCACCATCCACAATAAAAGAGGGGGTGATTAAAAGTCTCGTTAACAAAGCAAGACGGATTTGCACGCCGGAGTATCTAGACGTCGAATTAAAACATCTGAAGCACGCTTTTGAGAAAAAGAAAGAAGTAAGCAGAATTCTGCACCCAAATAACAAAAAGCCTAAGGACAAGCCCGAAAAATGATGGAAGAATACAGTCTCTCTCCCTTTTATAAAGAAAGTAACGGATCAGATTGGAAAGATTTTAAGTAAACATGATATTAGACCTGTTTTTAGACCAACGAAGAAAATTTGTCATGTTCTCCGGTCTGTAAAAGATAAACGCGCTCCTCTATCAGCCAGTGGCGTATATAAAATTCCGTGTATATGTGGTAAAGTTTATATTGGAACAACAAAAAGAAGCATAAATGCACGGTTAAAAGAACACAGAAGTCTTTGCCGATTAGGAAAAACAGATAAATCGGCTGTAGCAGAGCACGCTTTTCAGTCAGGAAATCATCAAGTGAAGTTTTCCGAAACAAAAATTTTATCTACGACGACGAACTATTACCCACGGCTTTGTGGAGAAGCAATTGAAATGTATAAACATGGGGATAATTTTAATCGGAAAGAAGAGACCATGAAACTTAGTGATATTTGGACAGTAGCACTACAGAATTGCTAGACAGTTTTTATCCGTGACGAGATTACGATCGATAGTTAAGTTTTATCTCTGACAAAGATTATCTCTGCATATCACGTGTAACTCTGGTCACGCCCACTTTCTATGATATATAAGTCGCTCTCAGACGTCCGACCCGTCAGTCGGCAAGACTTACCGGAGGAGAAACACCCCTCTGAAGATGTCCAGCGCAGCTCTGGACGAAACGTTAGGAGCTGAAGAGTTTCATGGACCATGACCTTACATCCCGGAAGGTTTACCAGAAGATATACCATCTAAGTTTCGGAAAAATATCATCCACACAATTCCGAAGACTGCAAGAGCTGACAAGTGCGAGAATTATCGTGCAATCAGCTTAACAGCTCATGCATCCAAGTTGATAACAAGAATAATATACAGAAGAATGGAGAAAAAATTGAGGAAGTGTTACATGACGATCAGTTTGGCTTTAGGAAAGATAAAGTCACCAGATAGGCATTTCTGAAGTTGCAGTTGATGATGGAAGCAAAACTAAAGAAAAATCAAGACACGTTCATAGGATTTGTGGGCCTATAAAAAGCATTCGACAATGTAAAATTCTTCGCAGAATCTGTGAGGAAAGGCATATGCGGAAAACATTGACAAGGAGAAGAGACAGGATGATAGGACATCTATTAAGACATCAGGGAATGACTTCCATGGTTCTAGAGGGAGCTGTAGAGGGCAAAAACTGTAGAGGAAGACAGAGATTGGAATACACCGAGCAGATAATTGAGGATGTAGGTTGCAAGTGCTAAGAGAACGCAGAAGTGCCGCAACATGACGTGGCATGGACTCAACTACTGTCTAAAGGAGTGCTGGAGGGAATTGATACCATTAATCCTGCAGGGCTGTCCATAAATCCGTAAGAGTACGCGGTGGAGATCTCTTTTGAACAGCACGTTGCAAGGCATTCCAGACATGCTCAATAATGTCCATGTCTGGGGAGTTTGGTCGCCAGCAGAAGTGTTTAAACTCAGAAGTGTTTCTCGAGCCACTCTGTAGCAATTCTGGACGTGTGGGGTGACGCATCATCCTGTTGGAATTCACAATGGACATGAATGGATGCAGGTGATCAGACAGGATGTTTATGTACATGTCAACTGTCTCCATACCCGTACACGTACAATTTGAAACGAGACACTTCCGACCAGGTAACATGTTTCCAGTCATCAAAAGTCCAATGTCGATGTTGACGAGCCCAGGTGAGGGGTAAAACTTCGTGTCATGCAGCCATCAAGGGCACACGAATGGGCCTTCGGCTCCGAAAGTTCATATCGATGATGTTTCGTTGAATGGTTCGCACGCTGACGTTGATGGCCCAGCACTGAAATCTGCAGCAATTTGCGGAAGGGTTGCACTCCTGTTACGTTGAACGATTCTCTTCAGTCGTCGTTGGTCCCGTTCTTGCAGGATCCTACTCCGGCCGCGACGGTGTCGGAAATTTGATATTTTCCGTATTCCTGATATCCACGGTACACTCGTGAAGTGGTCGCATGGGAAAATCCCCACTTCATCGCTACCTCGGAGATGCTGTGTCCCATCGCTCGTGCGCCGACTATAACACCACGTTCAAGCTCACTTAAATCTAGATAACTTGCCATTGTAGCAGCAGTAGCCGATCTAACAACTGTGCCAGACACTTGTCATATACAGGCGTTGTCGACCGCAGCGTCGTATTCTGCCTGTTTACATATTTCTGTGTTTGAATAGGCATGCCTATAACAGTTTCTTGGATCTTCAGTGTAGTACTTCCAGACTATCAGAAGGAATTTATCCTTTTGTGTGACGCAGCTAATCATGCTTTGGAATGTGTTATAAGGCATAATATTAATGATTAAGAGCATCCCGTAGCCTACACATGAAGACAGCTGAATGAAGAGGAGAACAACTATCCAATGACAGAGAAAAATATGTTGAGCCTCATTTATAGTGTCGGCTATTTTAGATATTATCTTTGCGAGAAAAATTTCGTAAGGTGACCAGTCACACTGTTCTGAAATGGTTATTGAGACTGAATGATGCACCTAGCAGGCTGAGAAGATGGGCGCTGAGACTCAACTAGTACAACTATGAAGTAGTACACAAGCCACGGAAGATGCATAGCAATGCAGATGCATTAAGCAGGAAAGTAGCAGTGCTGAAAGTTGTAGTTTGCAGAATGGCAGGCAGCACAGAGGACTGACAGTGACTGCAAACAGTACGCAATCACAGTTGCACAAGGGAACGAGGCTAGGGCCGCAGGTACTAGTACAGAGGAAATTTTAAGGAAAAGATTTTAAAGGAAGCTCATTGTCACATGTTATCTGGTCATGAAGTGTGCAGGCCAACAAACTGGAGAGTAGCTGATAGATATTGGTGGAGAACAAGGAAAGCAGATGTGGATCAGCACGTGAGGAATTGCATGCAGTGTGCACAGCGAGCAGACTTGAATCACAAGCAAGAGCTGTTGCAGAGGCTACCAGAAGCATGAAAACCACTTGAAATGCTTGAAATAGATGTACTGGGATCGTTCAGCTGTACACCAGCCAGTGTAAGTAGTACCGTATGCTTTAAGATCAAGAAGATGAGGAGTGTTTGCCAAGGATTTCTATTTTATATATTTCTTATGCATAGAATAGTAGCGAATAAGTTATATTGGCGTAAGGATCTTTCTGTTATTTTTATTGTATGTGAATGGACTTCAGCAGCCAACTTACCCACAGATAGATCTGGCTTCATGTTCACCCAAAGGTATTTTCCAGTGCCACCTGGCACACAGTCTTGCGAATCAAGCCTTAGTGTAGCTATACATAGTTCAGCTGATTTGTCCCGTAGCTAGACGTCCTTCATGACCGTTCTACAGTGGTTCAAATGGCTCTGAGCACTATAGGACTTAACAGCTGTGGTCATCAGTCCCCTAGAACTTAGAACTACTTAAACCTAACTAACCTAAGGACACCACACACATCCATGCCCAAGGCAGGATTCGAACATGCGACCGTAGCAGTCGCGCGGTTCCGGACTGAGCGCCTAGAACCGCTCGGTCACCACGGCCGGCGTTCTACAGTGGCAAAAGCTTCCCCTAGCTAGAATGGCATCCCAGTCAGTTTTATTGTACGTTGCCAATGCTCAATTTTGGCACAGTGTTGATACAAAAAGTCTAATGATGTGGATACAAAAAGTCTAATGCCTGGGAGGAGGATGGATGACATTAGTCCCCGCCCTCAGGTTACGATGCGTAAGAATGGAAGGAATCCGAGTCATAGCAGTATTAGATCCCATTACCTGGATAGGGGTGGAGGCATTTCAAAACGAGTACTTGGGACGAGGAAAGCCGTTACCAAGGCAAGTCGATGTGACAGTGACCAGCCATCAGTGGACGCTGAAGTTAGTTTTTAGTGTATAGGAAATGCAGAATGAGGTGAGGAAGTTGGAAGAACTGTTCGACGGACTTCGACAAATTGGCAAGAACAAGGGATGCTGAAGTAAGTGTCAAGGGAGTGTGATAAACTGCACAGATACTATGAGCATCTATGAGAACAGATGAGACAGGTAGTGGAAGTTGTGCCACACACACAGTGGAAGACAGGGTGGTTAGATGCTGGAGGGACAATTTGGAAAACAGTACTTGGGACGGCAGATAAGGACGACATAGAGAATTAAATGAAACTGTGGAAGCAATAAAAAAGTTGGCAAAGGGAAGTAAGTCGGCAGAAGAGTGACACACTACACAGATAACAAATTTGAAGCATGAAGTGCTTAACACATGGCTGTTACGGAAATTGATAGGTAGAGTCACGGACTACGCTAGGACATCGGAAGACGCAATTAATAGTAATTTGAGTGCTGCAAGCGAGGGTAGAAGTACTGGACAAGGAAATTGTACTGACGAAGCTATTATAACCATTAGCGGATAATCTATGTGACTCGCGAGGGGTAGTGTCAAACTGGGTTGCCGAGAACGAAAGCGCGGTGGGACCGAATGGGAGCGGCCCGCAAACAAACAAAACGGACGAACGGGAAAGGACGGACACGAACAACGACTGACGACCCTACGAACAACAACACGCAAGAAGCAACGGTGTCACAAGCGGAAACCTCACGAATCAACAACGTCCACTCATACACGGAAACAAGCAAAATAAACACGCTGTCTGTAGGTGAGATGTCGATAGACTGACGCGAATATCAGACTGCCTAGCTGAGCGAGAGGCACGCGCTTAAATACACTACTGGCCATTAAAATTGCAACACCAAGAAGAAATGCAGATGATAAACGGGTATTAATTGGACAAATTTATTATACTAGAACTGACATGTGATTACATTTTCACGCAATTTGGGTGCATAGATCCTGAGAAATCAGTACCCAGAACAACCACCACTGACCGTAATAACGGCCTTGTTGTGCCTGGGCATTGAGTCAAACAGAGCTTGGATGGCGTGTACAGGTACAGCTGCCCATGCAGCTTCAACACGATACCACAGTTCATCAAGAGTAGTGACTGGCGTATTGTGACGAGCCAGTTGCTCGGCCACCATTGATCAGACGTTTTCAGTTGGTGAGAGATCTGGAGAATGTGCTGGCCAGGGCAGCAATCGAACATTTGCTGTATCCAGAAAGATCCGTACAGGACCTGCAACATGCGGTTGTGCGTTACCCTGCTGAAATGTAGGGTTTTGTAGGGATCGAATGAAGGGTAGAGCCACGGGTCATAACACATCTGAAATGCAACGTCCGTTGTTCAAAATGCCGTCAATGCGAACAAGAGGTGACCGAGACGTGTAACCAATGGCACCCCATACTATCACGCAGGGTGATATGCCAGTATGGCGATGACGAATACACGCTTCCAATGAGCATTCATTTGCATGTCACAGCATCTTCTTCCTGTCGATTAAATTTCGCGTCTGTAGCACGTCATCTTCATGGTGTAGCAGTTTTAATGGCCAGTAGTGTACATGATAGGGTACGTCGCTATTTTCCGCTGGGACCATATACTCCACCGTGGCGCCCTCACATTATACGCGGGCCAGGAGCGCGCGCAGCCACAGCTCACGGCGCGACAGCTGCAGAGACCTTTAGTGGTCCGTTTACTTGCTTACTCCAAAGTCTTTCTATATGAGTGCACTGCCAAATTTTTCACTTTTACTAGAAATGTGAAACTTATCTTTAAACTAATCAATTATTTCTGACTGTGTATCATGACAGCAACATGTTTTCTGATATTTACCTGTTTCTCCCTGAAAGAAGGCTTTACTTAACTTTAATGTAATTTTATCAGCTTTATCTTTGCAATATTTATTTAACTTGATACATTTGTTTATTACTGAGGTTTTCCATATTGAAGCCAAAGAATAGGTCAACAAATCCAAGCCTTCTTCAACATCAACAAACTCAGGGTCATCAGTCATGCTACAACTCAGCTGGACCTTTCCATAAGATTCTTTGGTTTCAGTTATCAGTAATTTAGGTTTTCTTTCCTTGATAATTTCTCTCTACATGAAGTGCAGATTTTCATTCTTTCTTCAGTACCCAAGTTCAGGAGGAGGAGGGAGGAGGATATTAGTGTTTAACGTCCCGTCGACAACGAGGTCATTAGAGACGGAGCGCAAGCTCGGGTGAGGGAAGGATGGCGAAGGAAATCGGCCGTGCCCTTTCAAAGGGACCATCCCGGCATTTGCCTGAAGCGATTTTAGGGAAATCACGGAAAACCTAAATCAGGATGGCCGGAGACGGGATTGAACCGTCGTCCTCCCGAATGCGAGTCCAGTGTGCTAACCACTGCGCCACCTCGCTCGGTCCAAGTTCAGATCAATCATCCAGTGTGAGTTTCTTTTAAAGGGATTACATCAAGATTTTGACCTCTTTGTATCTGGCGCGGATTCGAAACCTGCGGCGCTCCAGAAGCCATCTATAACACATTGGATGGACAACTACGTGCTTATCTTCTGTCACCTCAACAATACTTGTCGGGGTTACAGAAAACACGAAGAGAGCTACCACCTGACTTATGGAACCCAGTAGACAAAATCTGCCCTTCAGCTACCACATAGCATCAGCAGAAGTGAAAACTCACAAAGCACGATTATATATTCTAATCCGATTCCTCGTAAATGGAAGGCATGCACAGTTTAAGTATTAAGCCATTCACACATACCCAGTGAAGTGGGGAGTTCTCGGAAGGTTCGTACAGGTGAGGATCTGCAGGATATTTTTGATTTCGGAATATGGTAGCAGGCATGCAGTAATGACACAAGAGGAGTTACAGCGTTGTCAAAGGGGAATGGCCACCGTATGTCCGACCATGGTAATGCTGACCAGCCTGAGCACATACTGTTCTCAGCCACACAGAAGGTAATATAGATTGTCTGATTGATATTGGGGAACTCAGCCTGCATTTACATTAAGCAGGTTTTCACTTGATTTAACTCATCTTATGATGACATATTACCAGTAGCGAGATGGTACGAGAAGGGGAAGTTCACGGGAGCCAGACGGATTGAACTGAAGAGAAGTGGGCTATTAATCAGTGGGATTACATACGACATAACAGGGCCAACCTTACATCTGCCAGCCACAATTACGGGAATCACGCAGTTGTACATATGATGATGAGGTCCCATACACCGAAGAGCATAGGGGACGAGGCGGCAAACCCGCACCGCTGAACTAGGCAAGGTCCTAGCGGACCTTGCCATTGCCATTGCCATTGCCTTCTTCCGATCGTAAAGGGGATGAATGATGATGACGAAGACGACACAACACCCAGTCATCTCGAGGCAGGGAAAATCCCTGACACCGCCGGGAATCGAACCCGGGACCCCGTGCACGAGAAACGAGAACGCTACCGCAAGACCACAAGCTACGGACAATTGTACATATCACAACCGCAATTGTATTGACCAGATGTCAGCCCTGAGTATAACATCAAACTTTAGAACCTGACCTAATCCATTCCCTGAATCCATTCACTGGCGCGCAGGAAGGCCGCATTTCAGATGAGCAATTAAGCAGCATGTAGAGCAGTTCAGAGAAGGGCAACCACACATTACAGTGGTTCTGAGTGCACTAATACCGTCACAATGGCTCCAGCTCTGCTGTGCAGAGTATTTAGCCTTCTGAAATGGAAGCCAATCATCAGCATAAACCACCGATAGTCTAGATTCAAGCAGACTAGATTCAGGAAAACGTTTTATTTCCAGAACCAACTTTTTTAATTCTTAAAATTTCAAAATAAAATTTTTTGTTTTGAAAAAAAAAAGAAGGTTCTTATACACTATCTGTAATGTGTGTGCTAAATCTTACGATAGAATTCCAATGGGAACATACTGAAATATATTTAATTTTACTGAAATTTGCATTGCCATCTATATCACTTTTGCAGGTGGTTTCATAAAACTATGGTTCATAAAACTAAAGTTAAAATGTTACTAAAACGTTATTGACGGTGCCCTTTTTGCAGCAGCTATATATAAACTGCAGTAGTTTAAAAGGAAAATGCCGTCTGCAAGCTGCATTTTAAGTATTTTTTTATTTTACTTGTGCACCCAGACCCATTTCACCTTATTTACGAGGTATCTTCAGTATATGTCAGATCAGCGTCTAAAGCTGTTTGTTTTACAATTAATGAATTACAACTAACATAGCAGAAAAGAAGTGCTACCAATAAAAATAATTAAACAAAACTTTTAAATTTTATTGACACAATAATGAACTTCAGTAGAGATCAATTGTTGAAACAAAGTTACCAAAGCACTGAAGGGGCAAACAGGAGCAGGTTGCTGCAATGCAACACATGATTCACAAGTCAAGCTTATGTGTAGCAACCTTTCTCAAATTCTGAAACACCACTAGTGGCATTTTACACAGAATGCAATAAGATTCATTACAGGCTGAGGACTCGAGCACCAAACTTCACTGCCATGCATTCCTAGGTTTGTGTAATGGTATTTCAAAAAATTGTTGCTTCATAATTAATGCACTAATTTAATTTATACTAATGAATTTTACATTTTTATACCTATTACAGGTTTCATCTTTTTGATGCTTGTGATTTATCTTTCTTTGATTTCCTAAGTACATACATTATGGATATAAAGAGCTCAAAATCTTGTTGTAATCCCTTAATGCCTGACAAACAGGACTACATATCTATGGGAAAAGTTGGTAATGGCAAACCTATGTGTGTTCAAAACAGAATAGTTTTAAGAAACCTAAAAGAAGTGTATAAACATTTCAAATCAAATTGGATTCTCAAAATTCACTGTATTACAGGCAAACAATTGTATTATAGCTGGAGCTAGTGGGACTCGCACTGTTTGTATTTTTACAGTTCATCAAACTGTGAAAGTAATTATGGTTGGAGCAAATATTAAAAGAAGATCAAAATGTAAGGTGTCAAGAATGACACCATTGGTTGATTTAACCTGGTCTGACTCAATATTGAGTCTTTTTCTATAAGATAATAGTTATGAGGAATACAGGGTATGTCTTTCAGGTGTATTTCATGTATTAGAAGGTTGACATGATATTCATATGGTTTAAGAAATTTAAGTTTAGCTCTTGTATATGAGAAAAATGATTTTCACATCGCTCTTTCTGGGGGCCTAAGTTAATATCAGAACACACTCTTTGAATTGTTGATGGATGAGGGCCTACAAAAAAAACCATAATCCCAACTTAACACATAAGTACATGGAGAAATACTGTACAATAAACAGAAAATATCATGAATGACAGAGTATATTATTATTTTCTGAATTAATCTGCATATCAGCTTCCTCCACACAGTCTAACAGACCATCTAATTCAACAATGCTTGAAACCCTTGTTAAAAACGTATCCCCATTTAGGCCTAATTTTTTTTGCTCAGAATATTTTATCACAGGAGCAGAAACTGTTTGAATGTTAGCAAACAATACAGATGTAGGTTTTATAATGATACTCCAGATATCAGATAATTTTAACATTGAAAATTTGGCCTTTCACTCACACAGTGATGCAGTGGACTGAGCTTTTAAACATATTTCCATTTCCTTGAGACTGTCCTCAACAGCTGCCTGAATATTTGCTCTTCAAGTTTCTGTGTCTTTACCTCAGGACCAACCCTGTAGCTTCCAGGTTTGCTCAAATAATGAGGGCAACTTGGGAAAACACATGGAACTGCTGTTGAAAGCAGACTTGGTCTGGTGAGTAGGCGAGGAACTTCTCTTTTTCTTCTGTTGACTTCAAATGTTCTTATAATTTCATGAGTGTGAAAATGTTGTTCACGTACCTGTATTCAATAACTTACATGATAACTATGCAGAACTGATTAACATGATCTTAATAAAGAAGAACTAATAATACTGAAGGACTAGTTTAAAATAGTTTTTTTTAGAAACTATCATATTTGTAAATAATGACTATTACATATTATAAATATTTCTGGTAAACATTTATGAACAATTAGTTGAGTTATCATAATGACCTCAGTGTACAACCATTCATATTAGGCTACCTGTTCTTTGCCTCATCTCATTACTCAAAAAGCATGTTGAAATCCTTATTCCTTTTTTGCAAATATCTTGAGCATTGTGATTACCACATTCTTTCTCAGAGCAGTTCATTCATAAAAACTGACCCAAAACAAACTTAACATGGAAAATAATAAATTAACCTGCTGTAGCAAATATGACCATGTGCCTCAACATCCAAAATCTGACCAGGAAATGTTAACAACTGATCAAGTTAGAGATAGATTTGTCTTGGCCATGACAAAGAGCATCAGAATGTAGTAGAAAAGAGACACTAAAACCAAATGAAAATCATAGACCCAGGGTAAACACTGTACTTCACTGAAGCATAAATTAGCTAATTTTGTTAGGCCTACCTATGACTGTACAGTCCTTGAATAGTAAAGTTACTGAATTCCAATACTGGTTGGATGAAATTATTCACAGCATTCTATGTGTGAATAAACACTGGAATAAAAGTACAGAAATAAGCTTGTTGAACCATATTGTTATTCACTAGCAACAAGTTATATTTTTGAAGCCTCTGCTATGGCACTACACACTCAGAAACTTCTTGTTGTATATCTTTGCTAAATGCCAGCTTCTGATGAAGAAACATTTGCAAAAAAAATTATCCACTTTAACTTTAATAACTACCAAATATAAGCATTACAAATTATTTTGTCTCATACGATATTTACCGAGAAATAAGAGAAAAGAATGTGATGTGTTTCCTAAATGTGTTAAGATCAACGAACTTTTATTGCTGAAATAAAAAACCGACTACAAAGTGAGCATGCCTTGACAATTAGAAATTAATTAGAATGTGACATCATCAAATTAGGAATGTTCGACCATTATGGCATATGGCTCAACTGGAGACCTGCCTACTGATAATTCCAGTTACTAATAATATATACATAGTTATCAATGAAGGTTCAAATGGGTCAAATGGCTCTAAGCACTATGGGACTTCACATCTGAGGTCATCAGTCCCCTAGACTTAGAACACTTAAACCTAACTAATCTAAGGACGTCACACCTGCAACCGTAGCAGTCACGCGGTTCCAGAAAGCGCCTAGAACCGCTCGGCCACGGCGACCGGCATAAATGAAGAGAACACTAAAAGAATGAGAAATGACTTTTAATTAATTGAGTTGCCCAAAATACTAAGCAGTGAGAAAGATATTAATGAATGCTTCTTCACATTCTTTTCTATCATGAAACATGCACTATACAGTAACTGCTTTCTTGCTTCTAAAAGGTGCAATACTCACAAACCACAACATGCAAAAAATGGTGCACACTGGAGCACAGTAAAATGAGGATATTTTACTCATGCTGAAAGACATAACTGCTGATAGTTGTGAGAACAAGAGAAACTATATAAGCTTAAGAAAAACCTTCATATCTGAAATAAAATCATCAAGAATCAAAGCTAATGAGGAGCACATTTTAAATTCGAAAAACAACTGTAAAGCAGCCTGGAATGTGGTAAAAACTGAAATAAACGCAGGAAAGGAGGAAATCACTATCACCATCAACTGTAAGACTCTCAATGAATACTTTGTGACTTCTGAAAGTTCCCTTTCATTACAAAGTGGCGATACATGTGATGTGGGGGCCTTCTTTTTGTGGTCACAGAGTAAAACAAATAAAAGATTCACTTGGAGAACAATTACTGCTACAGGCCTTATCTACTCAGTTAAAACGTGCTCAACAGCTCCATAGCAGAGGACTGTCATGGGCTCAACAACAATGTTCTAAAATGTATAACTGTAGAAATTAGAATGCCAATGCCCCACCTTGTTAATAAAATTGTTGATGATAGTACTGTCCCTGAATGCTTTGTAATTACAATTAAAGAAAGCAACTGCATGGTAAACATGTTGAAAAGCTAACAGGCCTAAATATCTAAAACTGCTTAACACAATGCCTTGTTGGATTTCTATGAGCAGCTCGGTTCACACAGTAATAAACCCCATATATTCAGTGCTCTAAATTAGTGACATGCTGCCAAAACATTAACACAATAAGTGCTAGGGGTTGCATAGATTTGAGGTTATGTTTCACGTTTATGACTTAATACTACAGCATAATCACAAAGGAATGTTAATGACTTACTTTTGTTGTTTTGCTGAGTGTTATATTTTCCCTGGGGTTAACCTGCTTCCATTTTTCTAACAACTCTCCTTCCCTCGGAAACGAAAAAACTTGCACCTTCAGGGCTGTACGGTAATTGTCTTTACACCTTGCCACACATCTGTATGGAATTCTGTCCCTCACAAACACAAATTAGTACTGTTTCTACAATTTCGAGTTCAAAAGATTTATTTCTCAGACTCTGGATATTATACCTTAAAATGTGAAAACCTCTAGAATAGAGACTTGTGACAGTTTTACTCACACTTCGCCACATCATAGCTGATTTTTTGAGGTGGGATACTGAAAATTGAGTTTTTCAGGTTTTATTTGCTCCTCCAGGTCTTCTATTTGGCTCAATGATGAACTCCACTTCTGGTGTTTTTGCAAACTTTCAATAACAACAGATTCAGCACATGTGCATTCGTCCTTACGTACATCATTTTCGCCTCCAATTCAGACACAGTCACTACAAGCGATACTACAAGCTAACTCCTCACAGGCTTTCAGTACTTCTTTGAGGGGGCATTGGACTTGATGATACTCACAACATTCAAACCACGTTCACTACTAGCTATAATAACTGCTATATCAATTCCATGGCTGTCAGGCAATATGATAATGTCGCGCGTCTTTTTCGACGTGTTTCCCTACTGCACTCGTTTACGTTTTGGCATCGTAGGCACCCTTACAGAAACCATTCAACCATCAGTCGTGGTTGACAAAAGTGAGTCAGAAATAGATTAATTCGAATCCATGAATTGGAATCCATTTTTAATCTTCAAAATGAATTGTGTATTACTACACTGTAACCGAGACGATCTTCTTGGCGTCCAGGAACCGCCATTATGCACAAAGTCACGTACATTTCCACCACAAAACAAAAGTAGCACATCTTCAGTGTCCCAAACATACTTTTCCGCTGCTGAAAGCGTACAATGAAGAGTACTTTCCACAGATACTTCGTGGTTTTCGAAGCATTTTGCAATTGCTGTTTCCATTGGATTGTAGTAAGAGAAACCACAACAACGAGTTTCACTTAGTGAAACTGTGTTCCCCACACACGCATTAAGTGCGTCCACACATGCAAAACAGGACATACCCAGATTCTTGTGGTAAGAAATGCACTTTATACTAATGAAATTTCTAATTTCAGCGAAATGATGTACTAACATATTAATGCACGACCCCATCTTGCCAAAGTTCAAACTTTATATCTAGCGTATTATCTGCTCATGGCTGCCCTGAATCTCAGACTTTCAAACAATATCTTGCGTGCATATTTGTTTTGTGGTGTCTGTTCTTTCGGACACAATTTCTATGATATATGTATGTACATATTAGACACAGAAATTTTTTGATCTCAGCTACATATGGGCAATAAATGCAACGATGACGTAAAAATTGGTGCTGGACCAGGATTTAAACCAAGATGCTCTATTTTTCTAGAATGGTTGACTTAAATGTCTTTTTTATTTTTCATTTTTTTTTAAATAGAACCATGAGAGGAGGGTCAGGGGCAAAGGGGACAGGGGCTGCCCTCTGAGGCCTGACCACAGCGTCCCGTTCTCGCCCTTCCAGAGCCAGATGAAGGAAAGGAGCCTTACAGGATCAAGATAACTTTATTTGAACACATTTATTTATGTATTATTATTTTACTTTTTTTCCACCGAATCCTTCTACCGCCATCAGAAGCTTCCATGTCGCCTTCTTGCAAATTAATGGAAGGGGGACTCCCTCTAAACTGTTTCCTTGGAGGATCAATCATGTTCCATGAATCGTCTCCAAGTGTGCCTTCTAGTGCTCATAAATCTACAATGGGCAGGAGGAACCTCGACTAATGTGCCTAAATAATTCGTCATGTCCAGTACAATGTATGGCGGTGGGACATCTCATGAGACGTCATCACATGAGAATGCAAGTTGAGAGTGCTTTCGGGTGCGGCTTGCAAAACATAATACAGCACCATGCCCTTCAGTCAGT
Organism: Schistocerca cancellata; assembly: GCF_023864275.1. Classification (NCBI taxonomy): domain Eukaryota; kingdom Metazoa; phylum Arthropoda; class Insecta; order Orthoptera; family Acrididae; genus Schistocerca; species Schistocerca cancellata. Next base: position 880,510,594 of record NC_064629.1, on the reverse strand, counting down.
TGATGGCGTTCGTTCTGGCAGTGGGAAAGTAAACAGTGTCTTGGCGTAGGAGTTCGTCCAGAATGATAAACTCCGTCTGTCGCCTCAACAGGAGCGCCAGAAAACATTGCGTAAGATCCCAGCAGCTGCCCGTTGTAGCATACATCAAGCGGTGTGCATTCGAATTGATGACTGTGCAGTGCGGTCACAAAGGGTCGTTTGTAAGATGGATGGAACGTAGGCGCTAGCGTGTGGCTAATTTTCCATTCACCACCATGTAGCACAAGGAAGAAGCATATGTTGGGAAGTATGGGGTCCACATCTTGGTCCAGTGGATTGTCAGGTGCTACTGTTCGACCTTGTTGTGGGGTTGTCGTGCTTGATAGAGGCGGTAACAGTCTTTCATGCTTGGCGCTCTCGTCGCCGGTAGATCCTCGGTAATGTAGCTCAGTTCGACCAGGAAATCTCGGATGTGGGCGAGAGATGGAGCTATGTGGCCCAAGGCAATCAGCCGTCGAAGATCTCGGGGCGCGACAATCTGAAGCAGTGTCCCCGTCAAGTTGGTGCTGGCTGTAGTCAATGCAAGTCATGTCATCTGTAGGTATAGTGTATGTGCTTGGTTGTGGACATGAGTCAACCCCAGACCTTGTTAAAGTAGTGTAGCGGACTTTGAATATTTGATCTGTTCTTATAAAATGTCTGTACACCACCTGGAAACTGTGGACCATGGCGGCCGTTAAGGGAAAAATATGTGAAAAATAATTAATTCTGGACGCTAGGTAAGTGTTGACATAACGCATCCAGAGAATCATATCCAGGTGGCGTAATTCGCTGTCATGGAGCAGTGCAGGGGTCCGTTGTAGTAGCCAGCAATATGTGGCCATCGCAGTTTGGTGAAATTTACTGGAGAACAGCACTCCCAGTGTGTTCAGTGTAGGCACCTTCTGGAAGGGGATCGCTGTCAGGTGGAGAAAGCCTCTTCCAACATCCATGTAAACTGTCTTGCGTATGTTGATGACACTGCCTGATACCGCCCCATAGCGATAAAACCACTGAGGAGCTGCTTGGATTTTATCGCTTGACGATGCCAATAGAACCACACCATCAGCGAAGGCACTGCACTGGAAGATCATGTCTTGAATGCAGATACCATTCAGTCACTGGTGAAGGCTGAGTAGCTCAGGATTGAGGGTCACCATGAATAAGACTCCTTATAAAGGACATCCCTGTCGCATCGACCATCCAGGAGTGACGTGTCTGATCCGGCAGCCATTGACCAAAATATGGGAAGGTGCCCCGTGGATTAAATGTAGGATCATCGACGGTGACGCCTTCGAGAGGCCCATGCATTCAAGCATGGTGTGAAGAAAACCGTAGTCGATACGATCAGAGGTGTGAATAAAATGGATAGCGACAAAGGCGCCTCTGAGACGGCAGGCCGCTGTCACTGCAGCGACGTTGCGATAGGCGCCAAGTGCCCAGTGGATGTTGTTGTCGCTGCCTAAACATGTCTGGTCAGAATGAATCATGTGCACGATTGTGGCCTGAAGACATGCGCCAAGGATATGGGCGAAAAGTTTGTAATCCTCTTTCAGGAGCGTAAGAGGACGATAGTCGTGGCAACGGAGTGAACCGCTCGGTTTTGGGACCATTATCACGATGCCTTCAAGGAAATTGTGGGATGATAAAATCGTCGCAGAGGAGGTCTTGGAACATCTGAATCCACTGAGCACCCATCAGGGGATAGAAGGCACGATAGAATTAGTTCGGTAAGCTATCCAGTCCCAGTGATTTGTTCAGAGCACCATACACCAAGGCTGCTGTTAAGTCTTCAGCAGTTATGGGAGCCAACAGAGCATCGTCATGGGCCACTACTCTGGGGACGAGCAAATCCCGCAGGATGTCTTTGTACTTGTGGACAGTCCATGGGTCCCCAGCGTAAACCATCCTGTAATGCTGGATGAACGCTGCAGTGCTGGCACACTGCATTTCGATGCATCAAGCCGCTGCTGTCATTGCTCATGTTACAAGGTGGCACTTGCGGTGGCATCACTCTCGGATGACGTGATTTATGGACGCCATTTCAGTTGGGATGGTATCCTGTGCTCTCACCCCGACTCGGGCTCTGTCAAGCTGTTTCATGGTGAGATGGATTAGGTGAGCTTTGAGACGATTAACCGCTGTCTGGTGGTCTCGCGACGGTGGCTGTGTCGTTAGTTCCCTCACCACTGTGTGATAAAATTCTAATGTTTCCCAATGCCAGAATGCATGCTCTGTCGTGGCCATATCCCATGAACATCTGTCAACGGGCCGGCTTGGTGCAGTCAGGCCACCAATGTAAGGTGGAAGGATGTGCATGCAGACTCTGGAGGGAGCGGACCCCCGTAACAGCAATCTCTCATTGACATGCAACCTTGTACAGATATGATATGTTGAATGTCTATGGACCTCAGCTTCAGTATACGCATTGTCAGAGGAGTATGACCAATATATGTATGCCATGTGGTCAGTGAAGGCTGTCAGCCACAATTCCGCTGTCATGGCTCTGAGTCTTTGGGAGAAGTATATCAGGTTGAGGTCGCTGGCTGGTAAAGGAAGCATCATGTTTGTTGGTGTGCTACATCCTGCATGGTTGCCTGTGGTGCCAAGAATGTAGAGTAGTGAGGCGTTTGGTACGCAGGGTCAAGGACGCTATTAAAATCGCCGCCTATGATATTGTGCTGCATATTCCCATGAAGGAGTGGAGCAATTTTGTCAGAATAAGAGGTGATCCATTCACCATGACAAGATGTCCCAGAGGGTGCATATACATTGACAATATGGACTGACCCCTCTGTAATGGCCAGGCCTCGTGCAGATGGCAGATACGTGATGTCTGATGCCTCAATACTGTAGTGTAAAATGATGACGGTTCCGCTAGCACCGTCAATACATGGAATGCTGTAGGCCATGTACCCATAAATGTCCAATCACAGGTCCGGGTGGACTTCTTGAAGGAGGGAGATATCCAGATCCACTGCCCAGAGCATGTCATGGAACATACAGGCTTTAGTGACAGAGTGTATGCCGTTGATGTTGACCATGGTAGGATTGAGACACGTGAAGGCAGAATATGTAGGTGTAAGTGGCGGCACCTCAGTGGTAATGGGTCTGCTTGGCTACTCAGTCTTATGGCAGGCATGTTTAATGCAGCTCTTCTGTGGGTGTCAGGCTCCCCCAATGTGGCGCACCTGCCCTGTTTGGAGAAGGAGCATCAAGGGTATCTGGTACATCTTCTGCCTCCATTTCAGTGGCCCAGTCACCGAGCAGGGAAGGAGTTGGTACAGCATGTTTTCACGGGCAGAGGGCTCTGTTTCTTGGTCTTCATCCTGAGCAGCATCGGCCATTGGATCATCTGGGGTGGGCAAAGCTACTGTCCTGTTCACGGTGTTGGATGCCTGCCTTGGGGAAGTATTAGTAAAACCCATTGGCAATGATGAGTCAGAGACAGTGGCAGCAGTTGGCCCCCTGTCTCCAACCCGTTCGTCGTCATCCGTCGAGAGCCAATGTTTCTTATGGCACTTCAGTGACCATTGTTTCAGGGACTGAGTGTCCATCCCCATTGTAAGGCTGGGGCCAGCACCTTCAGCTGTGAGACTGACGTCCGAGACTGATGCCACAGGTATGACGACAGCTGTGGTGGTGGTGTTAATCGTGTCCTTCAAGGGCATGTCTTCATACGGCGCCACAATCACATCGTCATTGGCAGCTGAGCTCCCATTCATGTGAGGCTGCATCATGGGTAGAGTGTCTGTACCTACTGGCCACACTGATTCCATGTACATAAGTGGTAACACGGTCGGCACTACTGTCTGTACTGGTTCCGCATGTGGCACCTGGATGAGGTAGTTCTGGAGGCAATTTGATTGGACGTGGCTTCCCTGTCCACAGACAGAACATGTCCAAAGTTGTCAATTATAAATAGTGATGGCTCAGCAACTGCCGATGAACATGTGCAACGGCACATGTTTGTGGAGTTCGATGCATACCTGTTGGAAGCCATTGAGAACGTGATATGTTTCGAAGGTGTTCCACTCCTCTTCAATGTAGCTTAAGACCATACCATACGGCCATAATGTGACAGTAACGAGCGCAGCCATGACTTCGAACAGCAGTTCGAAAATGCACACTGTATGCACCCTGATACCCACATGGTCCACAGTTACAGTGCTGACATTACCATCAGCACGGAGAAGTTAGTTAGTTAGTTAGTCATATGTTCCACTGATCAGACTCACGGTAACCATTATCATGTGGAACAAGTCAATTGCATAAGAAATGCACACATGAATGAAGATTTTTTTAAAGCTTAAAATTTTTATTACTTACCCCATTCCCTTATATGGCACAAAATGCATATATTATACATATAGATTTATTTATTCCTATTCAAGAATTCACCTATGGTATAGAAGGAGTTGTCAAGGAGATATGATTTCAATTTATTTGTGAAACTATTACTGCTGTCTATCAGACATTTTATTTCATCTGTCTAATATATCGAAAAGTTTTACAACAGCATATTTTACCCCTTTTGTGCCAAAGATAGGTTAAGTAGAGGATAGTGTCTTTCTTTCTTCTGGTATTATAATCATGAATGTCACTGTTGTTTTCAAACTGGGCATACTGTTGAGACCATATTTCATTACTGAGTAAATGTACTGTGAGGCTGTTGTAACAATTCCTAACCTTTTAAACAGATGCCTACAAGATGTGCAACTATGAGCCTCACACATTATTCTAATCATTTTCTTTTGAGCAGTGAATACTTTTTGTGTAAGTGTTGAGTTACCCCAAAATATTATTCCCTATGACATCGGAGAGTAGAAGTATGCAAAATATGTTAGCTTACTAATTTCTACAGCCTCAAAATTGGCAATTATTCTGATGGCAAAAGTTGCTAATCCTAGTCGCTTTAGGAGATCCAAAATATGAATTTTCCAATTGGGAGTCTCATCTACATGTACACCCAAAAACATATACTTTACCCTGACTACTGACTTCCGTTGATGTGTTATATTTATTGAAAGAACCGTACTCCTTGCAGCAGAAAATTGGATGTACTGTGTTTTTCCAGTGTAAGCCTATTCGCAGAAAACCAATTAATAACTTTTCCAAAGACATTTTTTGTATCTTTTTCTGTTGGAGTTTCTTTTACTGGATTAATAATGATGCCTGCATCATCAGCAAACAGTGTCAGTTTAGCTTCTTGTTTCAGATAAGAAGAGAAGTCATTCATATATATCAAGAACAGAAGGGGGCCCATGATCGAACTCTATGGACCACCTAATGTAATTTCGCCCCATGTATATGAAGTGGCAAACTTCCTTAAATCACTGTTCTGTAGATATGACTTAAACCATTCATATGCTGTTCCATTTATAAAATTAAATTGTAATTTCTGTAACATAATGTCATGGCTCACACAATCAAATGCTTTGGATAAGTCACAGAAAATTCCTGTTGATAACATTTTAGTATTTCAAGACTCTGTTATGTTGGCAGTGAAATTGTATATTGCTGTCTCAGTGGAACAGCATTTTTGAAATAAAAACTGTGATTTATTAAGTATCCCATTATTGTTGAGATGGCTAACCACTCTTGAGTAAATTACATTCTCGGCGATTTTTGAAAATGCTGTAAGCAAGGATACTGGCTGATAATTATTGATGTCTGTGGTGTCCCCTTTTTTTGTAGAGAGGCTTGACAATGGTATAGTTTAACCTGTCTGGGAAAATACCTTGAGTTAGTAATGCATTACATTTGTGACTCAGACCATCAACTGTAATTGCTCCACATTGTTTTAATGTCATCTACTCAAATAGAACAATTATATTTCAAAGATTTAATTATTTTCCTTGTTTTGCGAGAGGTTAGGTAAAAATTAATCTTTATAAGATTTCTCAAAACTGACTCTTGTCCATACTCCTTGGCTTTTTCTTTTGAACTGTTCTTACTAATTTATTCTCCTCCACTTAAGAAATGGTTGTTAAATACTTTAGCTAATTGTGTACTGTTGGTGTCATTCTTTTCAGTATTGATACTACTTACCCTAGTGGTTACTTTTGCTGTCTCCCTTCTAACAACAGTCCATACTGATTTGATTTTATTGCTCAAGTTGTTAATTTCATCTCTAATATACATATTTCTTGATGTTCTGACAGCTTTCCTCTGTATGTTACAAGAATTTTATAGTACACATTTATTTCTGGACCTTTACTAATTATTGCTGTCTCATACAGACACTTTTATACCTTTAGGAATGCAAGGTTTCTTTTAAAAATGTTTGGTGTTACATTTAGTAATTTTTTTGGCAACAATGTACAAAAGGGGTATAAATTTCTCAAGAAATATGTCGCATATATCATTTGCATTTGGCTGTTACACATCTCCCCATTAACATTTCTTAAATTTTCTCTATAATTCTCCATAGATACTGGGTTCAACAACCTTACACTTTTACTTAATAGTTTCTGAACTGTACACCCTGCTAGATTTTGTAAGTTAATCAATTTTGCATCATGGTCAGATAATCCACTTATCACAGGAAAAGCATGCGATAGTTTTACATCCTCTTGCTGTACAAGTAGATTATCTATTAGAGTGCTACTGTCTTGAGCTATACATGTAGGGAAATTGATAACTGATTCTAAGTTATATGTCATTAATAACACTTGTAGTTCACTTTTCCTATCAGAATTGCTTAGAAAGTTTACATTGAAATCACCACAGATTAATAACTTCTTCCTTTTGTCTGACAGACAGCATAATAGGGAGTCAAACTTATTTATGAATGGTTCCCAGTCTGCTAATGGGGACCTGTACACTGTTGCTAATATCAACACTTCATTACCTAGCTGTAGTTCACATGCACAAACTTCAAAGTGCTGATTAGCACAAAATTTGCTTACTTCTACAGTTCTGTATTAATACCCTTGTTTTGTGTAAATTTCAACTCCTCCTTTATCCATGCTAGATATGCAAGTGTAAGATGCTAAATTATACGCATTTATGCTGATACTTTCCATCCCCACAGTTACATGGTGTTCAGACGAAGTATATGAATCTCATTCTTATTTTTGAAATCATCTAACAGACTAACTGCTCATCTATTTTATTTTCGTTCCTCTGATATCCTGATGAAGTAAATTGATACTGCCCTTAGCCTTATCCCTATTTACTGCACATGAAGCTTCTTTTATTCTATTTTTCTTGATTGTTGTCTGTCTGGAATTTAGCTTTAACCTAAAAAGACCTGTCTGCACCTCTGGTGGCCCACCAATACCGTGATCTCTAACAGGACTACAGTGGTCTGCTCTGTTATGACCTACCTACCAATATTCTTTAACTTCAACTGACTCTGCTGTGGGTTTGCTCTGTTGTGGACCATTACCTGTCTGCATGTCAAGAGTGAGCATTATCTTTCTGTTGGAAGGACAACACTACTTCTTCAAGACTGCGTGGAAATCCACTACTTCCGTGTGCATTTTCTTTTACTGCTCAGACTCTGTCCATAAAATTGTAATTAATACTGTGATGAATGATCAGGACTGTCTTTATGCACTGTGAGAAAATTATAGCTTTTGACCAACATTGTATCGATAAGTGTGTGCATTTGATGTCTTTGTTATTGTAATTATGAAAAAAATTTTCATATCTGTATTGGCCACTGTCCAAAACAATTTGTAAAACTTTTTTGTGGGGAGCATGGGGGCTATGTAAGTAGGCTGTTTAAGTTTTTATGTTGGTAACGCCACGTAGCGCTCTATATGAAAACCACTGACTGCGCTGTGTGAAGTCTGTGGCTTATTGGAATATTCGCTATTGTAGTGTTGGGCAGTTGGATGTGAACAGCGCGTAGCGTTGCGCAGTTGGAGGTGAGCCGCCAGCAGTAGTGGATGTGGGGAGTGAGATGGCGGAGTTTTGAGAGCGGATGATGTGGACGTGTGTCCATCAGAGAGAGTAAATTTGTAAGACTGGATGTCATGAACTTATATATATATATATATATATATATATATATATATATATATATATATATATATATATATAATGACTTTTGAACACTATTAAGGTAAATACATTGTTTCTTCTTCATCAAAATCTTTCATTTGCTAACTATGCCTAGCAGTAGTTAGTGCCTTCAGTAGTTAGAATCTTTTATTTAGCTGGCAGTAGTGGCGGTCACTGTATTGCAGTGGTTCGAGTAACGAAGATTTTTGTGAGGTAAGTGATTCATAAAGGTATAGGTTATTGTTAGTCAGGGCCAGTCTTTTGTAGGAATTATTGAAAGTCAGATTGCGTTGCGCTAAAAATATTGTGTGTCAGTTTAGTGATGATCAGAATAAGTAAAGAGAGAAATGTCTGGGTACGTTCAGCTTTGCTCAGCTGCTTAAAAATCAAAAAATGTAAGAGGTTTATCAGCACTGTAGCTCATAAATTTTCCAAAGGGTACGTTTCAACAGTATATGCTAATAGAGAAGCTAACTTATCTTCCCCCTTCCTATTTAGGTGCAGGCCATGTGTAGTGTATCCCCACCTATCAATAGCATCAATTGTAACAACACTTATATGAGATTTTGCTGGTGTCTGGAGCATCCTGTTCAGATCAGTGTTAACAGGCCTTACACTGATGTTTACCCAGAGCCGATGACGGCGCTGAAAGACCTCTGCAAACACCTCATCTGTGTGCCCGTTCTGCTCCTATTTTATCCATGTCACTCCCAACGCTATGTCTTGGAACGTCAGACTAGGTCCACACACGCCCCTTCGTTCTTCATCTTGAGATAGACAGTACTGGAAATGATAGACAGACTGATGCCTGTTAGCTCGTAGGGATCAACATGCACGTCGTCTTTCAAAAACCGCTCGATTTCATAAGCCTTTGGAGGCGCATAGGATTCGTCGAACTTGAGTTGCACCGTCGCCTGCCTGAAAGATAACGCCATATCTAGTCACAGCTCTAAATCACATCAATGATTGCGGTACCTCATGCAAGCGCGTAATCAAACACATGGGCGGAGCGCTGCTCGGCATGGCACGCCGAGCAGCGCTCCGCGTCCGAGGCGTGTCACATCTGGAGACCTCGACTCCACTTCTCTAGAATGGTTACCTAAATCGTTTCGACCATCCGAGCACGCCTCCGGGCAGCCCAAATGCCGCGCCGCACCCCGTCGGAGGTTCGAGTCCTCCTTCGGGCATGGGTGTATGTGTTTTCCTTAGAGTTAGTTTAAGTTACATTAAATTGTATGTAAGCCTAGGGAGAGATGACCTTAGCAGTTTTCCTCGGTCCCGGGATCGAAACCCACCACCGCTTGTATGCCGGCATGGTAGCTGTGTGTTCGGTCAGAGGGCTAGCTCTGAGTGAATGGATAAACGATGAACTTGAACAAGCGTCATAGGACATCCTCCCTGAACAAATACAACGACCAATAACGAACAAAAAACTGAGATAAAAAAGAATTATGTTTGGTCAGAGGATTAGCTGCCCTCTGTAATAAAAAAGCTGAGTACATGGATCAACGACGAACTTGAACAGGTATCATGGGTCGTCCACCCCAGACAAATGCAATGAACAACAACGTGCAAAATGACATAAAAAAAAGCTAAATAGTAAGGCGACCGCTCGCGATAAACAGGAAATCTGGGTTCGAGTCCCGGTCTAGCACAAATTTTTACTGTCGTCATTCCATTATACAGCTAATGGTTGTCCATATTCGCAACTGCAAACACATTTCATGTATTTAATAACAGCTGTAGTCGCCAAAGTGCCTGTTTCTTCGGACATGTAATACAACGATCATAGTTGACCAATGTATACCTAAAAAAATGCATATTTAATGATCCCGTCGTGGTGGTTAGGCTTTCACCATGACACTACTGATGTAGAGCGGGAGAACTGCCAGTGTACACCCCGGAAGGTGCGTAATGTTTAACGAGTCGTGTTATGCAGGAAATAAGAGGTAGAATTAAAATCCCCAAATGCACCTGGCTAGAAGATTTTCAGTAAGTAGTTGTTAAAGCCAAAATAAGAGGCATTTCGTCTGGACTGCACTCCTTCTATTAATGTCCAGTAGTATGTGTCTAGATACTTACGTGGTGCATTGTAAGGTTTTATACTAACAAGGGAACCTCCCCATCGCACCCCGATCAGATTTAGTTACAAGTTGGCACAGTGGATAGGCCTTGAAAAACTGAACACAGATCAATCGAGAAAACAGGAAGAAGTTGTATGGAACTATGAAAAAAAAATAAGCAAAATATACAAACTGAGTAGTCCATGAGAAGATAGGCAACATCAAGGGTAATGTAAGCTCAGGAGCGCCGTGGTCCCGTGGTTAGCGTGAGCAGCTGCGGAACGAAAGGCCTTTAGTTCAAGTCTTCCCACGAGTGAAAAGTTTTCATTTTTTATTTTCAGACAATTATTATATGTCCGTCCGTCCATCCGATGCGATCACTTTTTTGGGAGTGATTATCACATCGACAAGAAAACCTAAATCGGGCAAGGTAGAAGAATCTTTTTACCCATTCGCCAAGTGTACAAGTTAGGTGGGTCGACAACATATTCCTGCCATGTGACGCACATGCCGTTACCAGTGTCGTATAGAATATATCAGACGTGTTTTCCTGTGGAGGAATCGGTTGACCTATGACCTTTCGATCAAATTTTTTCGGTTCCCATTAGAGAGGCACGTCCTTTCGTCTACTAATAGCACGGTTTTGCGGTGCGGTTGCAAAACACAGACACTAAACTTATTACAGTGAACAGAGACGTCAATGAACGAACGGACAGATCATAACTTTGCAAAAAATAAAGAAAATAAAATTTTCATCCAAGGGAAGACTTGAACCAAGGACCTCTCGTTCCGCAGCTGTTCACGCAAATCACGGGACCACGGTAATCTCAATACAATTGTATTGCTTATGTTGCACATGCACTACTCAGTTTATATATTTTGCTTTTTTTTCATAGTTCCACGTAACTTCTTCCTGTTTTCTCGATTGATCTGTGTTCAGTTTTTCAAGGCCTATCCACTGTGCCAACTTATAACTAAATCTGAGGGGGGGTGGGGGGGTGCGATGGGGAGGTTCCCTTGTAAGTTGTGGCGAAATAAATAAAAAAACATTTGAATTTTATTGTGTTTTTTAACTTTATAATTTTTGAAAGGCTTTTTGACGGATCGTATTGACTGGTTTGAATGCGGACAAATACAGTGCTGCGTGAAATATGCCTGTAATATAATTTACCATTTCGATTAATTACATTTTGAATTCTACGTCATTGTTGATTTAATCAGAGTTCTCACCTTAGACGTAGAATTAGTCCTTCTGCCACAATATTAATTCATCAGTCGCCATCGAAGTTCTTCTCTTTGTTGACCGTGTGTATCTTCCTAAGTCGGCATCGGTTCACTTCACGAAGACGGTGGAAACCAGGGAATACAATGCTACGTTGCTTTAAATAATTTTCGTAACACTTCGATACTTCTCATTATTTTTTATTCACAAGACAATAAGACTTGCTCTGCTCGTCGCACAAACCATAATTACTAACTACATGGCTGCCTTTCTCACAGTCCGAAAATCACGTCCATCCTCCACGAGGCAACAATCGAAAGTGTCCCTTAGCTCCTTGGAGTATGAAACAAAAGAGAATCCAATGTGAACTTTACAAAGATTATAATATACATGCCTCTCAATTTATCTTTGGCGCAGCTTTTAAGATATTGTATGTCTCTGCATAGGAATGTGTCATTACAACTGCCCCCCTACTGTATACTGTCACTAGAAAATTTTATTTGATTGACAGGATACAGTAGTCGACCTTGCAATTGATAGGTTTGGGGTCTTTTATTTACAACCTTCATTTTTATTGTCTCATTTTCATGGCACTGTGAATTCTTTGGTATTACTGAGTGTGTGTCAGTTTTTGGTATACTTATGCTAATATTTACAAACCTTAATCCTAATATACAAAGTTTTGGTTAACATTGAGAAAACATCATGTGGTAAAGTTTGTACAATAAAATATACAATGAATACAACGTTATTTACAAATGTTTCCTTCCTCATCAGAGGTGAAAATTAAGTCCTTGTATTGCTTTCTGTATTTATTCTGGGGCGACGAGCTTTGTTCGCTAGCCCGTGTTGAATATGGGCGGGTGATACGCGCGCCTGATTGTTTGGTCGTCCGTTAGCTGGCGACGTTGGTTGAATGCACGCACCAGTGCACTGAATATACACCGACGTGCGGGTACCGTCGAGACTTCCGAACCTCAGTATGCGTGTGCTTTTTGCAGTTCCTTCCAGTACTTAGACTGGATACGACGAGGTACATTGGAATATGTGCCCCGAAGAACACACCACACTATGTGCGAGGTGGAGGACGATCCCGTCGATGCAGCACCAGGTAAGAAGCGTACCATGTCAAACTTGTTTGGCATTGTTCCTTCCTATTGTGACGCCATGGGTCGTTTGACGATACTAGCTTCAATTTTTCGAGGTCCCTTGTTTAGGCTCACTGACACTTGCAACGTAGCACTACTTTGCACAATTTCAATTTCTACACACACCACTTTAACCGCGAGTATTGCGATCGAAACTTTCCTTTTCACTACACTTTTTTCTTCGTATTAACCCCTTTTACCTATTGTACCGAGATTCATTCCCCTCAATATTTCTGGTCAATGTACATAAATATTCACAAATTTGTAAGTCACAGGACTTGGCATGAAATACAAAGTACATCACATACAATGGAATAACATAAAACACATACAATACATTAGTTACATTAATTACAGGAAAAAACTATCGACTAAAACTGAAAAAAGTTTTGACCACTCATAGTGGCTTCTTCGTCTTGGATTTTACTGACACACACACCCTTTTCCATTAATCAGTTAGAAGGAACAAGTCCTTTGTTTTCTTTCTTAAACTCGAGTGTAAGTTAAGGTTTACCTTCGTTACGTATTCTTCATACGCAACGACATGCATCAGCATGCAGAGAATACACCTGTAGCCGCTCCACTGCACCTTCTACTTAGGGTAATGGCAACGACTACGTGTATGCTACGGTTTTTACCTATAAAATATGAAAATGCACGAAATAATCATTTATATGCAGCGTAACCCTAATATGTACAGTGTTTTGTGCTTAAGCACGTTCTGGTGTGCTTGTAAATCGTTACCTCTAATAAAATTTCCTACATTAACATAGACATATAAACATACAATCTTGAAGTTCAGGGTGTAGCAACTATTAATATGTACAGTGTTTCATAATAGCAGCACGCCCTTGTGTGCGTGTATCATTTTCAATTTAAGTACGCTTATAGGCGTCTTGTGTTATCATGGGAGAAAAAATACAGACATTTTAATGCATCGGTTGTCATGAAAATCTATGTACACGAATAATCAGACTAGCATAGCTTCAGTGCAGCATGAAATTCTGTATGACGTTCTTTTTTTTTCACAGTTTATTTTATAGACGATTCCTTTGCTTACAGGTCGTCGATCACACTACTTACCTGTTTCTCGTACAGCGGCGATATCATTTTCATTCTTTGTGACTGTAAATCGTGATATGTATGTAAGATATAATTTTAACGTGATTTATCATTTCATGTTTCAAGTGTGTAAAGTAATCCATACCTTCCTTCTGCATACATGAGTGAAGAATCGCTAATGTTGCACTTTGTATCAGGTTTTTCGTATTTTCTGGTAAACTCGTAGAGTCTTACGGTTTTAATTGTTTCTTGACGTTAGGTATACCTGTTTATACGAGGTTGTCTTAAGAGTTTAATTTTCCTTATACACTTCTACGTTGGTTAAGTTCCGTACATGTACAGAGCTTCTTTCGCCTTTCACACATTCATACATACGTCTATACACACAAAAAATATCTACCACTTAATCTACACATTGCTGGTGAGGCCCTTTTTCGGTACCTTGCACCATTCCTTCAATATTCCAAAATAGTTCAGGGTGTGCTGAGCATCGTCCCTTCATACTAATAATACTTACAACTAAATATTTCTTCTTACATACATAACTGCCTTACGGTCCATTAATGCGCAATCATTCCATATTTTCCTCCTTTACACTTTAGCCTTCGTACATATAACCTCGTGTATAGCTTATATATTCTACAAAGTTGTTTGCTGAGTGCTTTAGGTGTTTCCTAACGTTAATGTGTTTCAAATCCTAGGTATTTGCTTTGAGAGCGATTCAGTTCATTACTCACACTGCATAGATCTGTTTATTATTTTCCTATTTTAACGCTTGTGTCATTCTTTTCCTTAGTCACAAAAATTCACACGTTTACCTTGTTGTTCATTCTAAAAATCGCTAGCTACTGTGTAATGTAAATGTATGCGTTATCTCTTTGCTTTCCTCTTTGCTGCTTTTTCCCAATATGTAATTGTGTGTTGTTCTCGTGTACATAACCTTTCATCCGGTTATCTATCTGCATTATTTATTTTGTTTTTCTATTTTCTTTCTCCTTCCGTACAAGCTAAGATTTTACTCAATATAATATAATATTACAATACCGTCCATGACCAGTATGTCCTTGTATGTTCACTTTTATTACGTAATACCAGCTTATAATTAAATTTTCTAAGCTACTATTTACAAGACTTGAGTATCCTTTTCTTTCTTGTTTTTGAATGGCTCTCGTCACTGTGTCTCATAGTAAGCGTGGTCTCAAAACTTTTAAACGTTCCGCGCATGCACGCTTGTGTACCATGACTGGACTGCAGGCGCGGAGAAAACTCTGCATTGTTGGTGAACATTATTCGTGATAGCCGCCATCGTGTAATACGAGTCACGTGTCGTCTGGACTCGACCGCGCATGCGCCTTCGCGCTTTGTATACACTCAGCTGATCGGACAGGGAAGGGGGAAGATTTCTCCCCGGCTCGCTGCCTACAGCGCGGCCAATGACCTTGTCTTGACATGCAGCTATCGCGTGCACATCAGCTGAGCGTTGAATTGCAACTTCGACGCGTGGTTTGTTGCTCGTCTCAAGCGAACAAACTCTGGCCCTCGCGTTAATTTGGCTTCGTTCCTCTCTCTTAAATAACTGAGTTAGACTACAAAAGTACCGTATGGTTTATTTTATAGCGTTAAGACTCACAGTAACACATGTTTCATTAGGTGTAGTTGACTATGCGTTTTTTAGCTGGCATATGCACCCAGTTGATTACTACACTCCTGGAAATTGAAATAAGAACACCGTGAATTCATTGTCCCAGGAAGGGGAAACTTTATTGACACATTCCTGGGGTCAGATACATCACATGATCACACTGACAGAACCACAGGCACATAGACACAGGCAACAGAGCTTGCACAATGTCGGCACTAGTACAGTGTATATCCACCTTTCGCAGCAATGCAGGCTGCTATTCTCCCATGGAGACGATCGTAGAGATGCTGGATGTAGTCCTGTGGAACGGCTTGCCATGCCATTTCCACCTGGCGCCTCAGTTGGACCAGCGTTCGTGCTGGACGTGCAGACCGCGTGAGACGACGCTTCATCCAGTCCCAAACATGCTCAATGGGGGACAGATCCGGAGATCTTGCTGGCCAGGGTAGTTGACTTACACCTTCTAGAGCACGTTGGGTGGCACGGGATACATGCGGACGTGCATTGTCCTGTTGGAAGAGCAAGTTCCCTTGCCGGTCTAGGAATGGTAGAACGATGGGTTCGATGACGGTTTGGATGTACCGTGCACTATTCAGTGTCCCCTCGACGATCACCAGAGGTGTACGGCCAGTGTAGGAGATCGCTCCCCACACCACGATGCCGGGTGTTGGCCCTGTGTGCCTCGGTCGTATGCAGTCCTGATTGTGGCGCTCACCTGCACGGCGCCAAACACGCATACGACCATCATTGGCACCAAGGCAGAAGCGACTCTCATCGCTGAAGACGACACGTCTCCATTCGTCCCTCCATTCACGCCTGTCGCGACACCACTGGAGGCGGGCTGCACGATGTTGGGGCGTGAGCGGAAGACGGCCTAACGGTGTACGGGACCGTAGCCCAGCTTCATGGAGACGGTTGCGAATGGTCCTCGCCGATACCCCAGGAGCAACAGTGTCCCTAATTTGCTGGGAAGTAGCGGTGCGGTGCCCTACGGCACTGGGTAGGATCCTACGGTCTTGGCGTGCATCCGTGCGTCGCTGCGGTCCGGTCCCAGGTCAACGGGCACTTGCACCTTCCGCCGACCACTGCGACAACATCGATGTACTGTGGAGACCTCACGCCCCACGTGTTGAGCAATTCGGCGGTACGTCCACCCGGCCTCCCGCATGCCCACTATACGCCCTCGCTCAAAGTCCGTCAACTGCACATACGGTTCACGTCCACGCTGTCGCGGCATGCTACCAGTGTTAAAGACTGCGATGGAGCTCCGTATGCCACGGCAAACTGGCTTACACTGACGGCGGCGGTGCACAAATGCTGCGCAGCTAGCGCCATTCGACGGCCAACACCGCGGTTCCTGGTGTGTCCGCTGTGCCGTGCGTGTGATCATTGCTTGTACAGCCCTCTCGCAGTGTCCGGAGCAAATATGGTGGGTCTGACACACCGGTGTCAATGTGTTCTTTTTTCCATTTCCAGGAGTGTAGTTTCGATGTTTACTTTATACTGCCGGAAAACTTCCATACCTAAAATACAATTGACGATTAACTTGTCAACGATTAAGAATGTACAGTTTATCGTGACATCGCTAATGGTAACAGGTATTTGCGTCTGCCACTTAATACTTTTTGACTTGTTACCTACAGCTGTCAAGATTTTACAATTTTCCGTTGGCAACACTGGTACTTTTAATGCTTTCGAAACTTCTTTAAATAAACTGTTAGAAATAATATTCGTAGATGCCCCTGTATCTAAAATTACGTTGGTAATTATAGTTCCTATCTTTGCTGTTATTACAGCCTGCACGAGGTCACTTACCTTGTCTGGTGCTTTCGTCTCTTCTTCACATAGATCAGCTTCTACGGTCGCATCCTGATCATATCTTAAAAATAATTGTCTAAGATGTAATGTGTGCTTGCTTGTGCCCCCTGTCGTCAATTCGGTCGGCCGGTGGGGGCTCATTACGACCGATTGTTGTTTACCGGGGGAGACAACGGCGTTGCTTCAGTACTGTCCGTTACCTCTACAAAGTGTACTGAGTGGTTATTCTGTCGCCAATTAGTTTCCGGACCGCTGCGTGCAACATTTTCTTGCGACCGGCCGTCGCTATTCCTCCTTGGTCTGTCATTCCTATTACTGTAACTATTGTAATTTTCATTTGTGTGCCGCCTTTCATCACGCGGGCCTGACCAATCATTCACGTGATTTCTATCATTTCCATACCGGCGTGGACCGTAATCTGTACTATACCTTCGGTCTTCACGTCTCTGTGGCGCCGAATTCCTCCGATTTCCGTAATTCCAGGTTCCATTATTTGGCCTTGTCGCATACGGATGCCAACTGTGTTGGTTTTGTCCATTGCCATTAAAATGATTCCCGTTACCGTTGTTTTGATTGGTTACGGAGTGTTCATTCCGATTACTTGTGCTCGGCTCTTCTTCGTATATTAGATCAATTGAGTCAAGCACGGAAAGAAAGTATTCAAGGTCGTTCTCCGGTATGGTTACCAATTTTTCGCGTAAGTTCGCGGGTAGTTTGTTTTTCAGAATTTTGAGAACATCTACGTGCGGTATTGGATTGTTCCAATAGCGCGTCTTATTCAAGTACTTTTCGAAATACTTTCTCAACCCGCCGTTTTTGTGGTTGAACGGTTGTGGGTTGAATACCTCACGTCGCAGTCTTTCTTGGACCCCAGCAGACCAATATTTCTCCAAGAAAGCCCGTTCAAATTGTTCGTAGGTGACGCACTGTTCAGCCATGTCTGTGGCCCACAAAAGTGCGTCGCCTTGTGTGAAGCCTACTACATATCTAATCTTCTGTGCCTCAGTCCAGTTTCTTGGTAAGACATTTTTAAATGCTCTTACAAATACGACTGGATGAGTTTTTCTGGATTCTGTGGAGAAAACTGGAAACTGTCTATGTTTCAACAGGCTCTCATCGACTAGAATCGTCGAGATGCAAGGCGACACGCCTACTGCCTGTTGCAGCACCGCGTTTGGCGAATAGCCATTGTTTGCCTGCGCCGGTGCGTGCACATACGCCGAACTGGGCGCGTGATGTTCTGCGTTATTGACATCGTAATCTGGCACGGGTGAATAAGTGTCAGGCTGCCTGTTGCTTGACGTAGGCAAATCATTTGAAACATTTAGTCTACCAGCAATTTCCTTACGTATTCTGTCCTCGGCTACTTTGATTTCATTACCTAATTTTTCAAAAAGTTTTGTTTCCCGGTCAGTTATTGATTCATTTACATTACCGTTTTCTAAAGTTTCATTTATTTTGATAATGTCCGCCTTGATACGTCGAGTCTCCTGTTTCAGAAAACCGACTTCTTCGTTAACTTTATTAACTTGGTCAGGTATTTCTTCACATGCGGACTGTACTCTTGTTAAATTTAATTGAATAGCCTGTACGTTTTCATGTATTTCTTTTTGTACGGTTTGTGTTTGATTGTGTGTTTCTACTATTTCTGACAGTTTCTGTTCCTGTTTGTTTGTAAGATCTGACAATTTCTTTTCTAAGTCATTTGCCAATACATTGTATACACTATTGACGGTTTTGATGACTTTGTCTTCGATCTTTTGATCGATTTCATTGGTGAGTTTATTTAAGCGTTGATCGAAATGTCTGTGCATGTTCGCCAGTTTTGTGTTCGTTGTGTTGTGACTGATCTTTAAATCAGATAATTGCTCGCTCACGTTTGACATCAGACTATATAATGCCTCAAGCGTAACTGACGAAGCTTGTGTGTTTGTATTTATGCCATTATTTGTAGCCATTGTTTCTCTACCACGATCTGATTGAATCGAAACCGGGCTAGGTTCACTGGTTTCACGCGAAATATTTTCATCTGATCTGGTAATCGATGCTTCATCGACTGTGCACAAGGTTTCATTTGCAAGTGGTTCGTTATTGTTAATCCCTGTGGAGTGCAACTGAATCGTATTTACTTCTACATTATGTTGTGCTCAAAAACTAATTGCGTCATCATTTACGTCACTATTGTCAGAATCGGTGACGTGTCCATGAACATTTGTCAAATTAAAGTTCTCCGATTCCATTGTGGAGATATTATTTTTATCTGTACTTTACTGTTAATCTAAATCTTTAAATTCTCTCGCAGTTGAATTAATAAAAATATCTCGCGATTGTTATTTGTTGCGCGTCGGAAATGTACAAGATGGCGCACTACGTCTTCTAATTCTGCGATTGTTGAACATAAAAAAGTAATTATCAAAGTGTAATTGTGTGTTGCCACAAACACTACCAGGATTTTAATATGGAAAGGAAAAGGTTCTGCTTTAAGTGGAGCTAAGCCAAGGTGCAGCCACTGCATGCGTTTGCGCTTTCCTACCTTAATTCCGGCTGAGCTGCGTCACTCACGCTTACGTTAGTTTTGTAAATCCTTGTCCTTGTTCCTTCTGGTTATTGTGCCATCTGTTTATACAGTTAATATTGTTTCACCTTATTCGTCATTTTCCATGTGCGTCATGTAACAGAGAAACAGTAATTAGTACAAGTACATTTGTAGCACAACAATGAAGTACTTACTCTTTGTTCCACCAGCACTGTCCCTGTCAGCGGTCGCCAGTGTGGCGAAATAAAAAAAAAAACATTTGAATTTTATTGTGTTTTTTAACTTTATAATTTTTGAAAGGCTTTTTGACGGATCGTATTGACTGGTTTGAATGCGGACAAATACAGTGCTGCGTGAAATATGCCTGTAATATAATTTACCATTTCGATTAATTACATTTTGAATTCTACGTCATTGTTGATTTAATCAGAGTTCTCACCTTAGACGTAGAATTAGTCCTTCTGCCACAATATTAATTCATCAGTCGCCATCGAAGTTCTTCTCTTTGTTGACCGTGTGTATCTTCCTAAGTCGGCATCGGTTCACTTCACGAAGACGGTGGAAACCAGGGAATACAATGCTACGTTGCTTTAAATAATTTTCGTAACACTTCGATACTTCTCACTATTTTTTATTCACAAGACAATAAGACTTGCTCTGCTCGTCGCACAAACCATAATTACTAACTACATGGCTGCCTTTCTCACAGTCCGAAAATCACGTCCATCCTCCACGAGGCAACAATCGAAAGTGTCCCTTAGCTCCTTGGAGTATGAAACAAAAGAGAATCCAATGTGAACTTTACAAAGATTATAATATACATGCCTCTCAATTTATCTTTGGCGCAGCTTTTAAGATATTGTATGTCTCTGCATAGGAATGTGTCATTACAAAGTGACTCGGATATTAACTACTTTGTTCTTTGTCTTCAATGATACTATCGTTGATGGGCCATTGTTGCACTTCTTACTTTCTAACGATATAGAAAAACACCGCATGAGAAACAGGAAAGTGGTTTCAAGATTAATCTTGATATCCAGCATTTTAAAGGTGTAAAATACACTTACAGCTACGCCACACACTAATAGTGCAGGAAAGAGGCTTGGTAAGAATTAGTCCCAATGTACTAATTATCTGGGTTCCGTGTATGTATTAGGATTGCTGAGGAGGAATCAACGAAATTGTAAGTAGTGATAGAGAGATGTGATCATCATCAGGGTACTTGCAGTAGATACAAGCAGGAATCTATATGTTGTTAAATAAGGCATTGTGGAAATTCTTTAACACAGAAGATTGGCTTATTTTTGTTAAAATAATGAGCTGCAGTAATTGCTTAACATGGTGTTTACATAGGTCTTTCAGCACAAACGGATGACAAAGACAATAATTGGATGAAATTTCGAGGCATATTAAACATAAAGGCTGTTTGAGTGAGTCCATCATCTCACAGACACGCTCACTGGCATATATTTGATTTAACTCCAACAGTATCAGGCCACCAAAAAATAAAAACACACTGCCAGCACTGTGGTGACATGTCCATTTGGTGAAATACCTAGAAGTTATTGTATATGGACACAAAGCTTTTCCAGCCTCGAAGACAAGATCAATTGCATAGTTTATACCTGTACACTGAAGTGTCAAAAGTTATGCGATAGTACATGCATATATACAGATGGCGGAAGTATCGCGTATACAACGTATAAAACGGCAGTGCATTGGCGGAGCTGTCATTTCTCCTCAGGTAATTCATGTGAAAAGGGTTGCGACGTGATTATGGCCGCACAATGTGAATTAACAGACTTTTAACGCGGAATGGTAGTTGGAGCTAGACGCATGGGAGATTTCCTTTCGGAAATCATTAGGGAATTCAATATTCCGAGAGCCTCAGTGTAAAGAGTGTGCTGAGAATAGCAAATCTCAGGTGTAACCTCTCACCACAGACAACATGGGGGCCGGCTGCCTTACCTTAACAATCAGGGGGAGATGTGGTTGCATAGAGTTATCAGTGCTAACAGACCAGCAACACTTCATGAAATAACCACAGAAATCAATGTGGGACATGCGACGAAATTTGCCGTTAATGGACTATGGCAGCAGATGACCGAAGCAAGTGCCTTTGCTAACTGACTGACACCGACTGCAGTGCCTCTCCTAGGCTCGTGACCATAATTAGTGGGACAAGGCCGGCGCCACCCCTCGTTGCACTGTTGCCAAAGTTATTCAAGATGGCTGTGAGTTAATGAGCATTGTGCTCTCATTTAAATAAATGGCCGAAAGAGTCAGTCTACAGGAATTGTGAAACGAACCCTGTCGTCCAGGACCGCATGCCACCAAGGATGCAGATTCACCAAGAGATGGGGAAACTCACGGGGCGTCTAGTGTCTATTGCGGCCGAAGTGCTGCATTGTGTGAGTGAGACAGACGAGAACCTACATCATAGGGAGACCTAGTAGAATCCGTTTGTGGCCAAAGAGATGTAGGAGTGTTAAATATGGCGGACCTAAGATCAGCCATAAAGGGAAACGTTTATGAAAACTATTTAATTCTGTAATAATGCAGGGAATCAAGCCACAGTAGTTTTAATCTGCCATCGTTCATAAATTTTCATGGTGATCCCAATAAAACTTGAATATTGACCATATATATAATATTTTATTATTTACTGTTAAAATGAAATTAACGAGTTTTGTAACCAAGACCTGAATGCTAAAATCTGAACGCTTTGGTCGATCTTAACGATCGACATTTCATATAGAAGCGCATCATTAAAATGACAAACATTGTAAATGTCAACTCGGTAACTTTATTTGTTGAAAAGATATAGTAAATTTAAATTATCAATATTTTCAGTTATGCATCAGATCACATTTCCTCCACACGAAGCACATTAAACGATGACAACATGACACCATATTGAATCATTAGGTAATAGAATATTTGTTGTAAAGTTTAGCGCATAATGGTTACTTTTGTTCTTTATTTATTTATCGGAAAGCACGTTGGTGCAAGGCTACTGGCCGTGGCATTCAAAGGTAAGAGGGAAATTGTATTGGTTTTATGTAAAAGAATTTAAAGTTTATTATGTAATGGATATTATTGTTACTTTATTTAGAACGTGAAAGTGGTCAAGCTTTGATTATTTAAATAAGTTAAAATGTAAAATATTGTAGAAAAAGCTGTAGCCAATCAGATGGACGGCTTCAGGAAAGTGAACTGCACTAGTCAGTTTAGCAAGTATGTTCTGCACGCGGGAAACGTGGCCGGGGACGGGCAGAGGGACAGTGCTGGTCTAGACACCAAAGAAAACAGTCCGGATGCAGACGCGAAAGCGGAAGGTCGGTCTTTAGGCAGCTAGGATGTGAAACGACTTAGAAAATTTCGCGTTGTGTGGTATTGCGGGACAGTCTCTGAGCGGTGAGCAGCCGCCGCCTGGTGTGAACTCAAACTTTTCGTGTAGATAGCTTGTATTTTGCGATGAGGTTGTGAACGAACGAACAGTGTCAAATGGATATGCGATAGAGTGTAACAGTAACACTAAGTACGACCACTTTCGCTATTAGTTTACTTTCTGAATAAACATTATTCTAACCAAATCGCATTTGAGTGGCCTACATCATTTATGGGTTGTTAATTTAGTTCCCGATATTATTATTACTGTTATTAAATGTTATGTTAACTTTGTATTTCGGAAACTTGCCTTCAGCCAGCCAATTTAACCGAAGGGTCACAAGTGTCTAATTTAGTGCGTGTAATGCGACACGTGCGGTTGAACCCCTAGACGAGTTTGAGCCAAGACATTTCGACGAAGAGGAACGGCATGTGAGCCAGAACATCTTTGGGATGTTAGCTCGCAATTGGGGGCTCGTCTGGGATAGGAACTTGGAAAGTGTTAGTTGAGGGATAAGAATCTTGCAAAGTTTTGAAACAGGATTGGATTTGGGTAAGTGTTAGTTGCGGAATATGAACTCTGGAAAGTTTGGAATTGGATCTGAATTCTGCAAAGTGTTTCCAAAAGTATTATCTGAACTTTGATAGGCAGAACCTCTCGAAAAAGTTAACTGTGAGATCGGTTCAGGACTGGACGTTACGTTTCTTTAATACTTGTGAAATTACAATTGTAATTCTCGCAGGTGCCAAGGCTGTGGCAGTTTAGGCTGTTTGCGTGGGGGCTCTGAGGCACGAATCTTGCAACAGTTGTGTACATCGAATTTAGCAGTGGTTAGGAGTGATAAAAAAGTAACGCGGAAGAAGAGGCGACAGCGCAAGGAGATCTGCAGCGTCGGCTTCAACTGCAACATCGGCAGCAGTAGCATGGCAGAAGGATCCAGCACGACAAAGATAAGTTCAAAAAAATGGTTCAAATGGCTCTGAGCACTATGGGACTTAACTACTGAGGTCATCAGTCCCCTAGAACTTAGAACTACTTAAACCTAACTAACCTAAGGACAGCACACACATCCATGCCCGAGGCAGGATTCGAACCTGCGACCGTAGCGGTCACGCGGTTCCAAACTGACGCGCTTAGAACCGCACGGCCACACCGGCCGGCCCAAAGATAAGTACCTGCACTGATAGCGAGATTATGTACGATTCTGCAGTTCAATTTCCAATAATAGACGTCGCTAACATTAAGCAGTCAGCCAGTTTGTGTGGGTCCGAAAATACTAGCAAGCTGCTTAGCCCGAAGTCGGAGCGGAAGAGCGTGATCGACGGTGAATTTAGTAGGGCAAATAGTCCGAAATCAGGCAAGGGAGATGAATTTGGGGAACACATGATGTCGCAATTAATGCATATGATAAGAGGCTTGGGGTCCAAAATTGATTCTGTTGAAACCTATATGGGACCCAAAATAGATTCTGTTAGAACCGATATGGGTGACGTAAATTTAAAAATTGACTCTGCTAAAACCGATATGGTTGATGTAAATTTAGAAATTGATTGGGTTCATCCGAAATAGCTTCGGTCGTGAAGACGAAGTAGGTAAAATGGCTAGTGGAATCGAGGAATTGATAGACAGAAAATTAAAAACCATTCGAGATGAAGTGGGCGAAATTTATGATGAAGTTGGGAGACTTGACTCTAAGGTAGATCAAGCGGAGGAAAATTTCAGTGATAAGGTGGAGAAGTTGCAGGCACATCAGGGAGGGAACGTAAGAAATTGTATGGATAGGCAAGATGCTCTAATGGCTGAGACGACAGAGGATATTTGCAACTTATCCGCTCGAATTGGTAAAGGGGAGAAAGAAGAAGATAAAATAAAGGAATAAGTAGAATCTGGCATTAAAATTGAAAATAGTGAAGTTCAAAAGTGAATCAATTAAATAAAAAGCGAAATGAATTTTTTAGCTGCACATCAAACCTCTACAGTGATCAGTGTTCCGTAGACGAACTCGAGATTGGTCAAATTTTTTGCAGACCACAGGAAATATCACGCAGTAAATTTTCTAGCAGCATGCAGGCATGGTTTTATAAGGGGAATGTAAAACGAGGCGAAGATAAAATTCCTGAAAAGACATTTGGAAGGTGAGCTGCAATCGTGGGCAAAGATACACAGTGATACATTCACTACCTACGAAATATCTGAAAACAGTTTCCTGAACAAGTTCTGGAGTGAAGCGAAGCAAACGCGACTCCAAAATGAGTTTCTGAACGGGACAACATTTAAAAATTAGAATGGTCGTTGACATTTAAACCGCAAAGTAAGCAGACAAATAGTTTTCAGAGTGGAAATCGTAACTATAGTCCGAGTAACTGCTATGAAAGACATCTGGGAAGTTATCAGCGGAACACAAACAGCAGTTTTGATAAGGGAAACGGTAACAGGAACACATCCAATGTTAAATTTCAAAAGGGTAATGGGAATGGATGCTTTCGTGACAGGGAGCGACACCAAGAACGTAGATTTGAGGGACCGGCACCTGACGAAATGAACCAGCGTAATGGGAGATCGGGAAACTAAGTTTCGCCGCATCTCAGGTCCGGAGATGGCAAAATAAACTGGCGATGAATAGGACGCAAGTAAACGGAAATGTGATAGGTGTTAATAAATCGCCAGAAAGGCGTAAGAATTTTGAAATGAAATTAGTAACAGATGATAATCAAACAGGTAAATTTGCAAATCAGATCGTATGTAAAAGGCGTAATCCTAAGACAATGAAAGATAATGTTAAAAACGATGACGACGATTTAGGGCTAAATGATTGTTTTATGAATTGAGACGAAAAAGTGTGTGAATGTTAATACACTCCTGGAAATTGAAATAAGAACACCGTGAATTCATTGTCCCAGGAAGGGGAAACTTTATTGACACATTCCTGGGGTCAGATACATCACATGATCACACTGACAGAACCACAGGCACATAGACACAGGCAACAGAGCATGCACAATGTCGGCACTAGTACAGTGTATATCCACCTTTCGCAGCAATGCAGGCTGCTATTCTCCCATGGAGACGATCGTAGAGATGCTGGATGTAGTCCTGTGGAACGGCTTGCCATGCCATTTCCACCTGGCGCCTCAGTTGGACCAGCGTTCGTGCTGGACGTGCAGACCGCGTGAGACGACGCTTCATCCAGTCCCAAACATGCTCAATGGGGGACAGATCCGGAGATCTTGCTGGCCAGGGTAGTTGACTTACACCTTCTAGAGCACGTTGGGTGGCACGGGATACATGCGGACGTGCATTGTCCTGTTGGAACAGCACGTTCCCTTGCCGGTCTAGGAATCGTAGAACGATGGGTTCGATGACGGTTTGGATGTACCGTGCACTATTCAGTGTCCCCTCGACGATCACCAGTGGTGTACGGCCAATGTAGGAGATCGCTTCCCACACCATGATGCCGGGTGTTGGCCCTGTGTGCCTCGGTCATATGCAGTCCTGATTGTGGCGCTCACCTGCACGGCGCCAAACACGCATACGACCATCATTGGCACCAAGGCAGAAGCGACTCTCATCGCTGAAGACGACACGTCTCCATTCGTCCCTCCATTCACGCCTGTCGCGACACCACTGGAGGCGGGATGCACGATGTTGGGGCGTGAGCGGAAGACGGCCTAACGGTGTGCGGGACCGTAGCCCAGCTTCATGGAGACGGTTGCGAATGGTCCTCGTCGATACCCCAGGAGCAACAGTGTCCCTAATTTGCTGGGAAGTGGCGGTGCGGTCCCCTACGGCACTGCGTAGGATCCTACGGTCTTGGCGTGCATCCGTGCGTCGCTGCGGTCCGGTCCCAGGTCGATGGGCACGTGCACCTTCCGCCGACCACTGGCGACAACATCGATGTACTGTGGAGACCTCACGCCCCACGTGTTGAGCAATTCGGCGGTACGTCCACCCGGCCTCCCGCATGCCCACTATACGCCCTCGCTCAAAGTCCGTCAACTGCACATACGGTTCACGTCCACGCTGTCGCAGCATGCTACCAGTGTTAAAGACTGCGATGGAGCTCCGTATGCCACGGCAAACTGGCTGACACTGACGGCGGCGGTGCACAAATGCTGCGCAGCTAGCGCCATTCGACGGCCAACACCGCGGTTCCTGGTGTGTCCGCTGTGCCGTGCGTGTGATCATTGCTTGTACAGCCCTCTCGCAGTGTCCGGAGCAAGTATGGTGGGTCTGACACACCGGTGTCAATGTGTTCTTTTTTCGATTTCCAGGAGTGTACAATGAAAGATTCTATGTGCCAAAAGGAGGCTGAGGTGGAGCCGAATTTGGTGGAGTTAGATGGTATAGAAAATTCTAAAGAGGTACTAACCAGCGGTAACGATTACAGTGATGAAGGTGATGATGTTTCAGGTGATATTGAAACGGCGAAAGTTGTTAAGGAGGTTAAGAAGGGCGGCTTAGCATTAGTCTCATCAGCTGTTGATGAATTTGTGTGTGTATCGGTGGATATTGGTGAATTATTTTTGAAGGAAGGTTATACTGGTGTTTTATGTGCTGAAGTTACGAAAGTCGAAGCTGCTGGTATTGATACTTCAGAGGAAGAAATATGGTCATATCTTTCTACTAATGGAGGAGAACCCAAAATTCTGGATTGATCTATGGATCTTGAATGTTTGTTTGAGAATGAATGTCGACCTGAATTTGATGTGCGATCTGAAATTGATGTGGTGCAGGAGCGTGTAGGAGAGGAAAAGGTATTATGTTCAGGTTTGAATCAAAACACAGTGGAATTTAATGGTACTGTTGCTTCTAAAATTGCACTAAGCTGTAGCTATAATTTATGTGATGTAATGGCAGAGGATGGTACAACTACGAACGGTTCTTATATTGGTGATTTGGCGACGGAGGTAAATGAGGTTTTATGCAGCAAGATGTATGATGTATCAGCGGCTGTTGAAAGTGCTGTTTGTGAAGGTGTTTGTAATGATGTGGAAGTAAAAAGTAATGCTTTATTTCATTATAATGATGTTGTAGCTACTAATGTCGATAGTTTTAAGGGAGAATACAGTGAGTTCGATTCTAATATAGAAAGTGATATTTGGACAGAGTTGTATGTGATTTTATTGTAACTGATTGGTGATGGTACGGTAGAACATTACGAGCTTTATCGCCTCATTTGTGGCCTCGAGAGAAGTTTAAGATAGTGAGAGATCTATAAGGGAGAAAAAATGAAAGTGGGGCGAAATAAGCATTTAATGAATTATTTTGTGACGAGTACGAAACTGAGGGGTGGATCAAACAGGATATGTGTACTCTAGAGATGGAAGAGAAGGGGAAAGTAGATTAAGAAATAAGTGTATTGTGTGTAGATTATAAGATTATTTGGAGGGGTAATTTGCAATGTATTATTTCAGGATTTATTTTAGCCTCTTTGTTGTTTCTTCCCATAAGGATTTTTTTTGCCCAAGGTCTGTGCAATTATAAAGAGATAGTTTAGACACACATTTGAGTGTGAGGAGGTCAGAAAACTCAATTATTTGGTAAGTGGTATCAAGTCAAAGCTCAGTGCACAGTATGCATATAAATTAGGTTTCTGGGGATATATAAGGGATTTATTTATGTATATGTATGTCTTAGGCTTATGTTTTTGGATGGTTTTATGTTTGTTGTAATTTCCAAATTATAAGTTATGGTCACGCCAATTTGGGTGCATGGAGGTTGGAGAAATTTGGAAAATGAAAATTAATAATGCCTATCTTGGAAGACAGAGGTATGTTTATCTACTTATCTGAGAATATTTTGGGGGAATAATTTATTGTTGTATGCAGTAACGATTTGTGTACGCATCTTTACTGCACGGAATTAAACGAGGGGTGAGCTTTGTTCATATTTGTGGTTAGTTTTGAGTCTAAAGGAGCTATTTAAATTTAAAAAAAATATTAGTTTGCCGATGAAGTCGATCGGGAATCAGTCACTCGATGGATGTCTCTACTGGGACTAAAATAACGTGTCAGAGTCATTGAAGAATATACGAGCATCTTGCAGACTCTGTAAATCAATTGTTTACTGTGTAGTTAATTCTGTTTGTATCGATTCCACTGGGGGAAGCGTTCAGTGCAGATCCTGGGTGGTTTCGGAAAGTGTTTGTTTTCTGGTATCTACACCCGATTCGAATTTCAACAGATTTGTTCCCGAAAAACGTTGGCGATGGAGTGCAGAGCCATACAGAATTTCTGCAGGATAATCGGCTCCGAATCTGTGTAGCGCCACTGGAGACTTCGTTGTGACAAAAAGGTTCTGTGAAAGTGAGCGCAGCGGCACTGATATTTCTGTGGCATTTCAATAGACAGTCGATTTTGATAAATGTATAGTTTTATTTGGTATTTAATTAATATGCCGCAATTCGTAATTCATGTTAGATATAAGTATCTTTAAATTTTAAAGTATGAGCCGGCCGGGGTGGCCAGTCGGCTTTCAGCCGTGATACCGTGCGGACGGGCTCGGCGCGCCGGGCAGTGCTCCGCAGATGTTGTTTACCCGCTAGCGCGCGGTCGCGTCGTTGTATTGCCGTATAGTACCTGTACCGACCCGACATGGCGTTCTCATATCGAAAAGCTACAATCAAACAAACGTTCAACGCATCGTACACGAGACCGAAGGCCCATGAAATTGAACGGTTTCTACGAGACAGCATGCACATAGAACCACAAGAACTGATAGGAACCTATTGTAACCAGCACAGTGTACCTCAAACTGATGGACGAAGCGGCCTGCGACAGATTACTCCAACGATCTGCAAACGGCTTTCGCTTCTGTCACGCAGACGGTAACGTGAGCGTGGTAGGAGTTGACCATGCTGGTCTAGGGGTGCGTACCGTGCGCATCTTTGAATTAGCGTTCGAAGTTCCTGCCAACCTAGTCGTTGATGCGCTGCGGCCATACGGCACAGTTCTGAGCCACACAGAGGAGAAATGGAACACATTCGAAACGTACCCTGTCCTTAACGGGGTACGACAAGTGCGCATAGAACTTAAGAAGCACGTTCAATCGTATGTTTTCGTTGGTGGCTGCCGCGCAATTGTTATATATGATGGACAACCGAGGACCTGCTCGGGCTGCGGCCAGGAGGGCCATGTTAGAACTGAGTGTCTGCAGCGCCGCCTCGTTCAGGTGCCCCGCAATGAACTTCCCCAACCATCCACTATGACCTCTCTCCCGCTAACATATGTCGAGGCGGCACGACATGATGTGATGGATGATCAAAACCTGCTACCTCCTCAAGCCGCTGCCAGCTCCGTTGGAGAGTCAGCGCCGTCGACGACGCCGCAGCCCAACGGTGCAGAGGTTCCTACAGCCTCTGCCCACCGCAGTGACGTGGGCACCCAGCCACCGTCACTGTCGGGATCGGACACAGGGGTTCCTAGTGACCGAGACTGTCTCGAGCCCCGCCCTCTAGTGGATGTCGAATCTCGGACCCGAAAACAAAAATCACCGAAGCGACACAAAAAGAGGCGATTGTCAGCTGAAGAACAGGACAGGGATGTGAAGCCGGCGGAAGACATCGACTTCGTTGACTCGCCCACAATTGCAATGGACTCCAGTGGTATCATTCACCAGAAGGTGCCTGACGACAAGGAACACTCTCCTAAATCTGGTGGCCCAGAAAACGAGGCGCATTGCGTCGACTCCCAAAATATGGGCTCCTGTGAAAGCGACCAGCCCCCAATGACATCACAATCGTCTCTTGGTGATTGGGCAGACGATATGGAGGCAGATGATGCACAGCAAACATCGATGTCTCCACCAGAGCCCATGGATGACATTGAGCCCGGAGGGCTCTGCCAGTCAGGGACTCATACGGCACAGTAATGCAGAGCATGCAGATGGATGGCTGTGTGGTGTGTGAGATCACTGTGGGCTTGCACCGGCACACTGCCTCCGCCACTTGATATGTCTCAGTCATACCGTGTGGGAACAGTCAATGTAAATGGTGTCCACTCCACTGTCAAGACCCGCATGTTACACGACATGATCAGAGCGGCAGACTTGGACATTGCCCTTCTCCAGGAGGTCCGTCCCGAGCTGCGTTTAGACCTATATGGCTACACCACCTACAGCCTACCCGTAGGTGATGGCGCAGGAGGAACGGCCATCCTTCTCCGAGATGGCATAGACGCGACGGACGCGACGTACTTGCCGAACGGGCGAGGCATCGCACTCACACTTGGCGCAGTCCGCCTCATTAACGTCTACGCTCCCTCCGGTAATTCGCACCGTGGTGACAGGCATGTCTTCTATTCGGAGGAGGTAGTCCCACTTTTGCAAGGAAATATGGACCATTACACAGTGGGCGGCGATTTTAACAGTGTTCTGCGGCCCGAGGACCAGATACCGCATAACGTCCCATGCCCGGCTCTACAAGCATTGATACGTGACCTCGCGCTCCACGACACATGGCTCTTACGTCATGGGACCCAGAGTGGATATACGCACTTTACCAGCCATTCTGCCAGTCGTCTGGACCGGATATACGTCTCGCGTGCCCTCCGCACAGCAACCCGTGATGCAGAACTCTGGCCGACGGCCTTCACGGACCATCTCGCGTACATCTGCATTGTCACCTTCCCCCAACAACTCACAAGTCGCAGCAGGGGCCCGTGGACGCTGAACGTCTCCCTCCTTTGCGAGAAAGCGTGTCGGCGAGCAGTCACTGACACGTGGAGTCGATGTATCAGGCGCCTGCCCCTGTATGCTTCCACGTTGTTGTGGTGGCTGGGATGTGTCAAACCTGCACTCCGAAAGACCTTGATGGCCTACGGGCGTGACAGATCGAACTGGCAAAGGGCAACATCGGAATTTTACTATTCAGCGTTACGTGAGCTGGCGACGCAACCGCCGTCTCCCGAACGTCAGATGTCCGTACAACGCATCAAAGCTCGTCTACTTCGCATCAGGACAGAGCAGCTAGAAGGTGTCAGAATCCGTGCGCGAGTGCAAGACAGTATCCCCAACGAAACGGCGTCAGTGTATCACATTGTGCGCGAGAGGCGCCACCGCAAACGTCAGCTCATTACGGCAGTAAACACGGAGGAGGGCGGCCGCGCAGTGACACAAACGGACATCGCGCACACGTTCGCCAGACGCTATGGGACCTTGTACATGGAAGATCCGCGAAATGTACGTGATTATGACGAGCTGTTGCACGATTTTCCCGCCCCTCGGGACGTAGCACCCGATGATAGTCTGCTGTTGCCCATTACACCCGACGAGCTGACATCGGCCTTGGCACGTGGAGCACCGAACAAGTCGCCTGGACCGGACGGTTTACCCCTGGAATTCTACCGCACTTTTTACGACCCTATGGGCGACAAGTGGCTCCAAATGTTTCAAGACCTGATCCGCCCTGATTTCACTGTCCCCACAGAATTCACAGAAGGCATCTTGATCCCAGTACCGAAACCGAATGGTGGTTGTAGGTGGCAGGACTTTCGCCCACTCACACTCCTCAACAACGACTACAAGATCTTCGCCCGTATCCTCCGCGCACGTCTCCACACCGCTATCGGGAAAGCCATCCGCACCGACCAGGCATGTTTAGGTGGTGTCAGGCGTTAGGAGCATACCGCGACGTAATTGCCTTGACGGCTGCCTGCAAAATACGAGGCGCCCTTGTCGCCGTAGATTTTGACCACGCATTCGACAGTGTCGACCACGGCTTCTTACGCGCAGTTTTGCAACACATGGGCCTCTCTCCGGAGTCTGCACAGGTGGTCCTTCGACTGGTCCACGGAGCGCGCTCCCGCATGATGGTCAACAGTTATCAGTCTGGTCACATTGTTGTTGGACGGTCATTGCGACAAGGGCGCCCCCTGTCGGGTATATTATTTGCTGCAGCGCTTGAACCAGCTTTACATGGTCTACGACAGCGATTAACTGGTATCTCCTTGCGGGACGTGACCTTTCGTTGTGGTGCATTCGCCGATGACGTGGTGTTCCTGGCCAGATCAGAGGATGAAATGCATATGGCGCTACAGTGGCTACGCCAGTACGGGGCGGTCGCTGGGAGCGTCATCAACTTGAAGAAGACAAAATACATTGATGTCGGAGGGGGGCTTTCCCACACAACGGCGGTGCCCTTTGACAAGGTGCCCGTACACAAGTGTTTAGGAGTGCAATTCTATAGCAATGTCCGCCGCACGGCGGCGGCTACGTACCGCCGGCTCCTACACCAGACACGTGCTCTGCTGCAGGACAACAAACTGCGTCGCTTGGATATGCTTCTCAGAACACGTTATGTCAACACCTATCTTGTCTCAAAACTGAACTATTTTGCGCATATCCTTCCCTTGACGGCTACGATGGCCGACAGATTTCAAGCAGCATATGGACATTTCGTAAGCACCGGTCTGGTTTTTAAAGTCCGATACGGCACCCTGACACTGCCGCAGCGGGCGGGCGGTATCGGTTTAATTCATGTATATAACCGTGAGCGATCGCTTTATCTCAACACTATGCGTCGCAAGTGGACCTCAGCCCACGCCACTCTGACGGGCACCCTGATATCGGAAGTGGCACCACACTCTCTGCATCCCCCGGTTTCTGTAGGACACATTTCAGCGGCACTTGCCCACATCAGAGAGTCCTCGATTGACCTCAGCTACTTACGGTCAGAACTTCCGACGACACGGAAGCCCAGCACAAAAGACTATTATCGCCTCTATCAACAGCAGCAACCTGTAAATACGGTCGCCCACAGACACCCTGAAGTCGCCTGGAACACGGTGTGGCGAGCGGTACAGACGCCTTTTCTACCTACGACGGTGCGTTCATTGTGGTACGTGGTTGTGAATGGGAAGTTCGCTACTCGTCAGAGGCTACATTCCATACATCTGACGGACGACCCCTTGTGTCCGACATGCTCAGTCGCTGACTCGGACGCACACCGTCTGATGTGTGCCGCGACCAGCGAGTGCTGGCTACTGACGCAGCGCATGCTGGCGTTACTCTTGCGGCGATTGCCGGAGTCTATCTCCCCTGATGACGCATTGCGCCCCGACGGCGTATACTTTCCATCAACCAGAACGAACGCCGTTAACTGGCTAAAAGGCATGGCCGTTTACTACATATTTAGCGATGCTCCCAAAGGCACACTCGACTTTTGGTCCCTATTGATGACGACACATGCAGCTTTCAGCCGCCACCCGAAGTACAGAACTCGTTTCGCAAATTATTTAGGCTCATTATTTGCGGATCCTCCTGGTCACTGGGGCATTCCGGGTATGAGACGCTGAAAATGAAGAAGAATCCTGGAGCATATTGATCCTCTACGGACGGAATAGGGGGAAACCCCTCCCAACAAACGAGAAGACGACTCGGATGCTCGGCTACGGCAGTTGTAGGATCTTTCTTTGTAATGAAACAAAAATAAATCTATAAATACAAAAACAATGTTATAAAAATTAAAGAAATAAATAAATAAAACAACATCGACAAACCCACTACATCCTCTTCCTGATCCTTCGATCCTCGAACTCGAACACGTTGCTTGGGCGTGGCGGCGGGATGGCCAGGGTTCGGGTGTCGACCCTTGCCCTACCCGTCGTCCTGCTCCTGCAACGGTTCATTAAAAAAAAAAAAAAAAAAGAGAGAGAGAGAGAGAAGAAGAAGAAGAAGAAGTGGTTCTAGGCGCTACAGTCTGGAACCACGCGACCGTTACGGTCGCAGGTTCGAATCCTGCCTCGGGCATGGATGTGTGTGATGTCCTTAGGTTAGTTAGGTTTAACTATTTCCAAGTTCTAGGGGACTGATAACCTCAGAAGTTAAGTCCCATAGTGCTCAGAGCCATTTGAACCATTTTTTTTAAAGTATGCTGCATCAACACCACTACAAATAATTACACTATTGATCTGGCGCTCATGTTATTATATTATAAATTTGTGTCTTGTAAATTTGGGAGCTACTTCATAACATGTATGGCACGCCAACATGTTATGAAGTGGATATGTGTGAGTTAACGAGCATTGTGTTCTCATTTAAATATATGGCCGAAAGAGTCAGCCTACAGGAATTGTGAAAGGAGCCCTGTCGTCCAGGGCCGCGGATTCACCAAGAGATGGGGAAATTCACAGGCGTCTATTGTCTATTGAGGCCTAAGCGCTGTAGTGTGCGAGTGAGACAGACGAGAACCTACATCATAGAGAAACCAAGTAGAGGCCGTTTGTGGCCAAGGAGACGTAGCAGTGTTAAATATGGCGGACCTAACAAGGGAACCTCCCGATCGCACCCCCCTCAGATTTAGTTATAAGTTGGCACAGTGGATAGGCCTTGAAAAACTGAACACAGATCAATCGAGAAAACAGGAAGAAGTTGAGTGGAACTATGAAAAAAACAACCAAAATATACAAACTGGGTAGTCCATGTGCAGGATAGGCAACATCAAGGACAGCAAGAGGTCAGGAGCGCCGTGATCTCGTGGTTAGCGTGAGCAGCTGTGAAACGAGAGGTCCTTGGTTCAAGTCTTCCCTCGAGTGAAAAGTTTAATTTTTTATTTTCAGACAATTATTATCTGTCCGTCCGTCCGTCCGATGTGAAGTAACTGAGTCGTAGTATGGGGACGCTACACCTAAACAAACATTGAAACACAGGTCAGTCAACTACAGCGCACGGAAGAGAGAGTATTCCTGCTAACGAGGCTCCCTGGCTGGTAGTTGACTGTTCGCTACTTTGGACGAGATTGCATTAAATACGTGATATGTATTCCGTGGGCAATGTGAATCCAGCAAATATAGCTCGCGACTTCAATAACAAGGTCAATGAATATTTTCCTGTGGAGGAATCGGTTGACCTATGACCTTGTTATCAAATGTTTTCGGTTCCCATTGGAGAGACACGTCCTTTCGTCTACTAATCGCACGGTTTTGCGGTGCGGTCGCAAAACACAGACACTAAACTTATTACAGTGAACAGAGACGTCAATGATTATTCCAGTGAACAGAGACGTCAATGAACGAACAGACAGATCATAACTTTGCGAAAATAAAGGAAGTAAAGTTTTCATTCGAGGGAAGACTTGAACCAAGGACCCCTCGCTTCGGAACTGCTTATGCTAACCACGGGACCACGGCACTCCTGACCCCAGACACACTATGATGTTGCCTATGTTGCGCATGAACTACTCAGTATGTATATTTTGATTATTTTTTCATAGTTCCACACAACTTCTTCCTGTTTTCTCGATTGATCTGTGTTCAGTTTTTCAAGGGCTATCCACTGTGACAACTTATAACTAAATCTGAGGGGGGTGTGATGGGGAGGTTTCCTCGTAAGATCAGCCATAAAGGGAAAAATTTATGAAAACTATTTAATTCTGTAATAATGCAGGGAATCAAGCCACAGTAATTTTAATCTACCGTCCTTCATAAATTTTCATGGTGATCCCAATAAAACTGAATGCTAAAATCTGAACGCTTTAGTCGATTTTAACGATAGACATTTCATATAGAAGCGCACCATTAAAATAACAAACGTTGTAAATATCAACTTTGTAACTTTATTTATTTAAAAGATATAGTAAATTTAAATTATCAGTATTTTCAGTTAAGCATCAGCTCATCATTTCCTCCACACAAAACACATTGAACGATGACAGCATGACACTGTATTGAATAATTAGGTAATAGAATATTTGTTGTAAAGTTTAGCGCATAATACACTCCTGGAAATTGAAATAAGAACACCGTGAATTCATTGTCCCAGGAAGGGGAAACTTTATTGACACATTCCTGGGGTCAGATACATCACATGATCACACTGACAGAACCACAGGCACATAGACACAGGCAACAGAGCATGCACAATGTCGGCACTTGTACAGTGTATATCCACCTTTCGCAGCAATGCAGGCTGCTATTCTCCCATGGAGACGATCGTAGAGATGCTGGATGTAGTCCTGTGGAACGGCTTGCCATGCCATTTCCACCTGGCGCCTCAGTTGGACCAGCGTTCGTGCTGGACGTGCAGACCGCGTGAGACGACGCTTCATCCAGTCCCAAACATGCTCAATGGGGGACAGATCCGGAGATCTTGCTGGCCAGGGTAGTTGACTTACACCTTCTAGAGCACGTTGGGTGGCACGGGATACATGCGGACGTGCATTGTCCTGTTGGAACAGCAAGTTCCCTTGCCGGTCTAGGAATGGTAGAACGATGGGTTCGATGACGGTTTGGATGTACCGTGCACTATTCAGTGTCCCCTCGACGATCACCAGTGGTGTACGGCCAGTGTAGGAGATCGCTCCCCACACCATGATGCCGGGTGTTGGCCCTGTGTGCCTCGGTCGTATGCAGTCCTGATTGTGGCGCTCACCTGCACGGCGCCAAACACGCATACGACCATCATTGGCACCAAGGCAGAAGCGACTCTCATCGCTGAAGACGACACGTCTCCATTCGTCCCTCCATTCACGCCTGTCGCGACACCACTGGAGGCGGGCTGCACGATGTTGGGGCGTGAGCGGAAGACGGCCTAACGGTGTGCGGGACCGTAGCCCAGCTACATGGAGACGGTTGCGAATGGTCCTCGCCGATACCCCAGGAGCAACAGTGTCCCTATTGCTGGGAAGTGGCGGTGCGGTCCCCTACGGCACTGCGTAGGATCCTACGGTCTTGGCGTGCATCCGTGCGTCGCTGCGGTCGGGTCCCAGGTCGACGGGCACGTGCACCTTCCGCCGACCACTGGCGACAACATCGATGTACTGTGGAGACCTCACGCCCCACGTGTTGAGCAATTCGGCGGTACGTCCACCCGGCCTCCCGCATGCCCACTATACGCCCTCGCTCAAAGTCCGTCAACTGCACATACGGTTCACGTCCACGCTGTCGCAGCATGCTACCAGTGTTAAAGACTGCGATGGAGCTCCGTATGCCACGGCAAACTGGCTGACACTGACGGCGGCGGTGCACAAATGCTGCGCAGCTAGCGCCATTCGACGGCCAACACCGCGGTTCCTGGTGTGTCCGCTGTGCCGTGCGTGTGATCATTGCTTGTACAGCCCTCTCGCAGTGTCCGGAGCAAGTATGGTGGGTCTGACACACCGGTGTCAATGTGTTCTTTTTTCCATTTCCAGGAGTGTAGTTACTTTTGTTCTGTATTTATTTATCATAAAGCACTCTGGTGCAAGGCTACTGGCCATGGCATTCAAAACTAAGAGGGAAATTGTATTGGTTTTATGTAAAAGAATTTAACGTTTAATATGTAATGGATATTATTGTTACTTTAACTAGAATGTGAAAGTGTTCAAGCTTTGATTATTTAAATATGTTAAAATGTAAAATAATGTAGAAAAAGCTGTAGCCAATCAGATGGACGGCTTAGGGAAAGGGAACTGCACTAATCAGTTGTGCAAGTATGTTCTACACGCGGGAAGCGCGGCCGGGGACGGGCAGAGGGACAGGGCATGGTCTAGACACCAAAGGAAACAGTTCGGATGCTGACGCGAAAGCGGAAGGTCGGTCTTTAGGCAGCTAGGAAGTGAAACGACTTAGAAAATTTCGTGTTGTGTGGTATTGCGGGATTTAGTCTCTGAGCGGTGAGCAGCCGCGCGCCTGGTGTGAACTCTTAACTTTTTGTGTAGATACCTTGTATTTTGCGATGAGGTTGTGAATGAACGAACAGTGTCAAATGGATATGTGTTAGAGTGTAACAGTAACTCTAAATACGACCACTTTCGCTATTAGTTTACTTTCTGAATAAACATTATTCTAACCAAATCGCATTTGAGTGGCCTACATCATTTATGGGTTGTTAATTTAGTTCCCGATATTATCATTACTGTTATTAAATGTTATGTTAACTTTGTATTTCGCAAATTTGTCTTCAGCCAGCCAATTTAACCAAAGGGTCTAAAGTGTATAATTAAGGGTGTGTAATGCGACACGTACAGTTCAACCTCTAGACGAGTTTGAGCCAAGAAATTTCGACAAAGAGGAACCACGTGTGAGCACCAACGTCTTTGGGATGTTAGCTCGCATGGCGGACCCAACATGTCGCAATGTTGCAATATTGTCATCGTGGGAAGTTCAAATTTTGGTGGGATAATAGGTCAATTGTGTTACCTCCACTAACCTGACCCCCTTCCCTCTCCCCTCCCCTTCCCCTCCCCCAGAAAATGGCGGGAACTACAAATTTTTGTGGGGGAAAAGGGCACTTCGGCTACCACCACTAACCTAAGAATATGGCGGGAAAATAGGTCTCTTGGGCTACCTCCACGAACCTAAATTATCTGAACACCACCTCTTTCTTGGAATTGACAGGGAAAAGACTCAGTCTGTGCTGGGCTGCTGGATAGGATGGACGTAATCCTTCATTTTGCATCCAGTGTTTATTTAAACAGTTCGTGTTGTCACTGGCAGTAACTCCATCCAGCGTGTTCACCATGAGATCCGCAGTCCAACCGACCTAGTACACAGTACCGCCACTGGAGGGCGCTGTCGTCCCATGGCAGTCTGGG
Organism: Schistocerca cancellata; assembly: GCF_023864275.1. Taxonomy (NCBI): domain Eukaryota; kingdom Metazoa; phylum Arthropoda; class Insecta; order Orthoptera; family Acrididae; genus Schistocerca; species Schistocerca cancellata. The sequence goes on along the minus strand of NC_064629.1, from coordinate 880,471,174 downwards.
GAAAAATGGTGGTAGAAGGACTCAGTCTGTGTCCGGCTGCTGGAGACAGGATGGAGTGTACTTTATATATTTTGGAACAATTTATTTAGCGACGGATTTCATGTAGTTTATCTATTATACTGATACAAAATATTCACACTGGCGTACTTGGGATCACAATAAATAACCTACAGACCTGCAAACTACTCGTAAATTATCGAAATAATGCAGTACACGGAAGTGCAGATACGCAAACAACTCGCATACTGTCAAAATAATGCATGTATGACGCTCTGCAAACTCGCTTGCTAATTGCATACTGTCGAAATAATGCATTGCATAACCTGCAGACCTGTAAACTACTCGTATATCGTCTAAATAATGCAGTACACTGTTGTGCAGATACGGATACAACTCGTAAATTGACAAAAAAATGTTTGTAAAACTCTATGCAAACACGCTCACTGGTTGTAAACTGTTGAAATAATGCATAACATAGCCCACAGACATGTTTACAAAATAATGCAACAGACATGTTCACTAAACATAAAATTGGCGATATAATTCAGTGCACAAACACTCATGACATGTATAAACACTTTCGAACTATCGTTAAGAAATTCAACTTCGACATATCAGCGAACTGTTCCCTATGGAGGCTCCAAGTCGCATACGCCCAGGTAGTGCGAGCACGTCGGTTCAGCCTGCGAGATACCTCCAGCCATGCATGTGTTCACCTAACCACCATCGCTGGCGCGATGATGCATATCCTTTGTACCTGCAGTCCAGCGAAGACCTAATTTCTGAGCGATTCACCATCGCAAGTGTAGCTAAAATGTTCTCAATGTAATACTGACAGTACATGGCTATGTAAATAAGAGCGAAGTCTCCCTCTGGACGCGCTATAGAAATATCTTGCAACGCTTTCCAGGATAGCATAGGATGCATTCTTCCCAGTGATCCTAACAGGACATGAGAGATGCATCTAGCCACGCACGTGTTTACCATGGCTGATGCATAGCTTTGAGACTCTGGGTTCAGCGGAGGCCTAACTGCCAAGCCAGAGATGTCTGCATAGTGACTCATCCACGCAGGCGAACTAAAAGGCTGTCAGTGTAATACTGATGTCTCACGTCTATGTAAATAACAGCCAAGTCTCCCTCTGGACGCACTATTGATATATTCTGCAATGTTTTCAGAAACTGTTAATGAAAATAGTCCAGAAAAACACCAAATGCATTCTTCCTGATCCTCCTAACAGCAGAGCACCTCACGGAAATCGTAATGTGTCGCAGAAATAGTTAATGGTCGGTTTTGTTATTGTTGTAGGGGCTTTGGTGATGTCTCAGCTTGTCTGCATGGAAATTCTTGTCCTAGCAGGACGAAAACAGCCCAGAATAACGCCGAATGCATTCCTCCTGATGGTCCTACCGAGGTTCCCCATCCATCACGTTTTACCTTTCCTGGAAATCGTGATGTCATGCTTTCAACAAACGTCTCCGAAACGGTAAACGTTCTCACTGCATGTAGAGGCAACTACGCCCCAGCACAAAGGTTGTCTTGTGAATGATTGGAGCATTCTGATTGGTTCTTACCGAATTTATCCACCAAATTGCTGCTGCTGGTTTGGGAGCACTATTCGCCTTTTTTTTTCAGACGAGACTTTCAGCAGCAAAACTATCTTGTACAGATCACCATATTACACTGACAGCTAAACCATGCAATAGTGATCTACAGATCGTCAAATACGGAAATACACTTGCTCAATTACACTGCTCTGCCACTGAGGACAGAAGCTTGAATATTACAGCATGAAACCGTTCTCCAACCTGGAAATATATCACCACGTACCATGTCGGTGCAGTAAACAGACAATCATACGCGAGATTTCCACACTCCTAAAGATCCCTATGTCCACTGTTCCGATGTAATAGTGAAGTGGAAACGTGAAGGGACACATACAGCACAAAAGCTTACAGGCCAACCTCGCTGTTGACTGACAGAGACCGCCGACAGTTGAAGAGGGTCGTAATGTGTAATAGATAGACATCTGTCCAGACCCTCACACACGAATTCCAAACTGCATCAGGATCCACTACAAGTACTGTCACAGTTAGGCGGGAGGTGAAAAAAACCTGGATTTCATGGTCGAGCGGCTGTTCTTAAGCCACACATCACGCTGGTAAATGCCAAATGACGCCTCGCTTGGTGTAAGAAGCGTAAAAATTAGACGATTCACCAGTGGAAAAACGTTGTGTGGAGTGACGAATCACGGAACACAATATGGCAATCCAATGGCAGAGTGTGGGTATGGCGAACGCCTGGTGGACGTCATCTGCCAGTATGTGTAGTACCAACAGTAAAATTCGGAGGTGGTGGTGTTGTGGTGTGGTCGTGTTTTCATGGAGGAGGCTTCCACCCCTTGTTGTTTTGCGTGGCACTATCACAGCACATGCCTACATTGACGTTTAAAGCACCCTCTTGCTTCCCACTGTTGAAGACCAATTCGGGGAAGGCGATTGCATCTTTCAGCACGATCGAGCACCTGTTCATAATGTTCGGCCTGTGTCGGAGTGGCTACACGACAATACCATCCCTGTAATGGACTGGCCTGCACAGAGTCTTGACCTGAATCCCATAGAACACCTCTGGGGTGTTTTGGAACTCCGACTTCGTGTCAGGCCTCACCGACCAACATCGATACCTCTCTTCAGTGCAGCATTCGATGAAGAATGGGGTGCCATTCCCCGAGAAACATTCCAGCACCTGATTGAACGTACGCCTGCGAGAGTGGAAGCTGTGATCAAGGCTAAGGGTGGACCAACACCATATTGAATTCCAGTATTACTGATGGAGGGCGCTACGAACATGTAAGTCATTTCCAGCCAAGTGTCTGGATACTTTTGATTACATAACGTGTATCTACCACATTGTGCAAGCTGTGTAGAAACTGGCTAAGCTGACTTAGTGCGACAAGGCCGTGTTTTGACCATTCGGTGGAAAGGAAATGGGAACATGTTGGCGTAGCTCGGCCAACAGTGTATCATGTGTAAGGTCAGCTCCAACGGAAACCCGCTCCTGCAACACGAGGTGGTATAAAGACAATATGAACAGTTGTGGTGGTATTTCTTATTGGGGAAATTGGGAAGACTCAACATCATACAGGGACTGCAGTCCAAAGCAGATCCGCACCCCTCAGGGTCCATTCATGTCTATCACCATCGTTACTCCATGCCATCCAACAGAGAACAATTACAAACTATAAAAGTTCTGCTAACTACATCCGATAGAGATTTTTACCACATCTCTCTCTTCCCATATATATAAAACAAATGCTGTCTGTGTGCTGGCATCGAGCCCATGTGGCAATCCTATTAAATTTACAAGTATTGATCCATTGGAGCAGTCGACCAGTGATCGAAGATGCTTGCACAGACCAATGTCAAGTGTCAAGGCCCGTACTATAAGAGGATGACCGTATCCCACAGCCTATATTGTCAGTCGCAAGAGAAGCTCCCTGTGTCGTTGTTTGAAACGTTGTTTCTTTTTCTCCTGTAACACGCTTTGTACAGTACCATGTATTTATTTTTACCGCTATGACTTCGAGGTCTGTGTCAGGTTCTAAATTGACATTAACACGTTATGATCCATCGCTTCTCACAGAAAACTAGACGTCGCTCAGTGTAAATCAGGCTGTTCCAAACGAGCTCCAGGGAGCCGGAGCGCTCCGGAGCGCTCACTGCGGCAGCTCGGAGCCCGTGTGGAGGGGGAAAGCGAACTCACTGCCCCCTGGCCGCATGCAGCCGCAACTGACGCAATAATCCGTGTTCAATGACAGCTATGACTAGCCGCGGGAACCCTGTACCTCTATTGGAGGATACCTTTCTATTCATTGAGAGGGATGGTCGTCCGCAGTGTCTTGTATGTCATAAAGTATTTAATTCTGTGAAGAGGTACAATATACAACAGCATTATTCATGTATTCACGCAGCGCACTCCGAACAGGTAGAAGGCGTTGCACGCAGAGAAATGGTAGCCAGGCTTAAGAACGACATACCAGGAGATGTTAAGTTTAGAAACGGTTTCGTAGTACGGAGGGTATCAAAACATGCAACATAGTTCGTGTTCTGTAATGCGTTTCTGATTTTCAAGCGAATGGGAGCGGATAAAACACTACTGAAACTGCAATTCGAGCAAGCAACAGGGTCGCTGACATCGTTGCGACGAGTGGCAAGCCGTTTTCGGTGGGACCAATCGTAAAATCGTGCATGGTAGCAGTTGCAGAATGTTTGTTTCCCAGGGAGGTGCAGGCAATTGAAGGGGTTTGCCTGTCGAAGCAAACAATGTCTCGTCGAATCCTGGACATGGCAGCGGATTTAGGGACACAGCTCAGGAAAAAGGCGGAGAGCTTTGTTGCATTTTCGCTAGCGCTTGACGAAAGCACCGACATATCGGACTGTTCTCGTATTGCAGTCTTTGCGCGTGGTGTCGACATGGAGCTGCAAGCAACTGAAGAACTCTTGGATGTGGTACCACTCGATTACACCGCAACAGGACGTGACATTTTTGAAGCTGTTTGTGAATCAGTGGACAATATGAATTTGCCGTGGGATAAGCTCCATTCTGTAGCGACAGACGGTGCACAACAAATGATGGGGCGTCTCCAAGGTTTTGCGTCTCGTGTGAAAAGTAAACTCAGGGACGAATTCGGGAAAGACATTTTGACTCTTCATTGTTTTATTCACCAAGAGGTACTGTGTGCTGAAAGAGTAGAGCTAGGTGGCGTAATGAAAGATGGCGTGAAATGTGTGAATTTTGTACGGCGTCACGGTATGAATCATCGCCAATTCAAAGGATTCCTGAAAGTTATGGAAGCGGAGTAAGGGGATATACCTTACCACAGTACAGTTCGTTGTCTGAGGCGGGGAAAAGTTCTTGATGTTTTCTTTGCCATTCGTGAGAAAATATCCCTTTTTCTCGAAATCGAAGGGGAAGAAATGCCTTGTCTGAAAGATATAAAATGGGTATCAGACCTGGCGTTCCTACCTGACATAACTATGCATCTGAATAATGTTAATCTGTCATTTCAGGGCAAAGGGCAGCTAATCGTTGACATGCACGACCAGATCAAAGCGTTCATGGAAAAGTTACGTTTATTTGAGAGGCAGATGAGTAATGGGCATTAAACTTTCTGCAATCGTCTTGCTTATTTAAAACTACCTGAAGGTACTACTTTCGGCGATTACCAAGCAAAGTTAAAACAGCTCGTCACGTCGTTTGAAACACGATTCCGAGACCTCACTAGTTTGGAAATGGAACTTAAGGTGTTCAGCACTCCTTTTTCAGTTTCCCCCGATGACTTGTCATCGTCACTTGTATTGGAGATTATTAATTTGCAAAATTCAACTTTGTTGAAAGAAAGGTACTACAACACGTTGGATTTGTCACGATGGTATCGTTCATTAGAGCAAAAAACATTTCCCAAGCTTCACAACAATGCCGTCAGATCATGTGCATGTTTGGATCTACGAATTGTTGTGAGCAGCTTTTCTCAGCGATGAAAAGAGTAAAAAGTAAGGAACGATCGTTTCTTCAGGATGCAGCAATGAAGGCCATGCTCCGCATTAACGCTGCGAGCACTTTGACGCCTGGTATTTCCGATCTTGTGATGAAAAGAAAATTTCAAGCTACAGAGGCACAATAAATTTAGTATGCCATTTCTTGTAAAACAGTTGTTTCATATTTATTTCCTGAACATCGTATTTCCTGGTGTAGGATGTCACGACGTCTTAGCAGCTAAGAGTATGACGTTGTCGATCTTGTAAGACGAAGCCGGCACCTCAAAACGCTTGCCTTGCCGCCTGCCTCAACAGCCATGCCACGTGCCGGCCCACTTGAATGGTCACAGCGAGCGACACGGCTCCCTGGAGCTCGGAGCGCTCCGCGGCTCACAACGGAGCCGACGAGCTGGAACAGCCTGGTGTAAATCATGTTGTTGCTGCTGCTACCACAACACACACACACACACACACACACACGCACGCATACGCACACTGGATGATTTTAAATAACATAAGGAATTTTGAAGAGTTCTGCAGTGTTGTGGAGCATTTCCAAACTCCTGCCGAAGATGATTGACGACCTCTACATTTGAACTTATCTGTAACACTGACAGGATAGCTTATGACTCTGTGTTCCATTTCGATTGATTACTCATATTGCAGTCATGTACGTGATCACTGTTTCGGTGCTAGCCACCCCAGAAGGCGTTGCCCTCCACTAAGACTCTTTCTCCATCTCCAACAAGCGATGTCAGTCAGTCATTATGTGGTAATCAACAGCATACCAGTGGACATATGGGATGGAAAAGACACCATCGATGTACTGTAATAAGAAACATCACAGTCGATAGTGCAAACAATTTTAGCAAATTTACAGTAATTTCAACATGGGCCAATGATGCGACAGCATGCTTTCCAATTTCAGTATCATCGCTAAACCATCCCTTCTCTACTTCGCGAGTACCATTGCGAATGTAGATAGATGACTGTGCAGTACGTCCATTCATCGTTAATTCTCGAACACATGCATCATCAAAGTATATCAGACAGCGCTCTACATTTTTCTAACATCTCGAGCATAGTGCTTAATTTACGATCTGTCCCAATGTGGATAAGAGTCATAGGACATTCTCGCGTTCTTAGGATAAAGTTAGAGACTGAAAGACCCCATCGCACAGTCTTTGACAACCTGCCCTGTAGCACCGTTACCGATTTAATCTGCGGCTGACCAGGAGTCTCGTGAATGAATGGAGCTTGCAGAGTCCACACCCATCCAAGTGCATAAGATTTCTCCAGATGCGCCCCTGCCGAGGAGGTTAGCACCCCTTATTGGTGTATAGTAGTAGATTTGAAAGTGTTGTGATGTAATAGCAAATGGTTAAAAAGAACAAGAAATTGGTGGTTTTTATGCATGATGGATTGCTCAGTCTCATTTGGGTGGTTGAGACGTGTATATACTTAGTATTTTCTGGTTGTTATTTACTAATCAACTATGACCAGTCTTATAGTGATGTTATGGTTTTAATGCACTGAGACTTATCACTGCCGTTGTTGTATACAAATGAGTCATAGCCCTCATGGACTACATCTTTTTTATACCAGTGACGGTATTTGCTTACAGTGAACATTTCGCGATGTGCTGTAAGGGTACATACTCGAATTTTTCCATAGCTATTCATGTATACTATAGTGACGTCACACACTACTGATGCAAGGCAAAGTTCCTCGTAATCTAGGTGTGTATGTGTAGCAGTGTGGTATTTGTTTATCATGAGATGTGAATGTATTTCTCAATATATAACACCGTGCTGGTTGTTATACACCATATTGTACGCGCAAAGTTGACACTCGGCGCGGTGGCTGATGGGAGCGACTGCAAAAGCATTTCCAATTTACAGCCGCTCCCAACAACCAGCGCACCGCGTGTCAGCTTTGTTTTCGCGGTTAATACTTAATGCGTCTTTGGTTGGCAGTCTTGAAAAGTGGAGTGAAATCGGTAAAATTGCAAAAAAAAAATTGTGCATAGCAATGGGTGGTCAGAGTATTTACAGAATTTGCTATGATGTCATTAAATTATAGTTACTTAGCTGTGCCACGGTCACACACTGTATTGTCAAAGTGTCTTACATCATAAATTTTATTAATATTTACTGAGATTTTGCAGAATATGCTGCTTCTATGACACCAGAAAACTACGAACAATTATTCTGACACACCTGTATACACTGAGGTGACAAAAAGTCGTGAACTATCGATATACACACATACAGATGGCGGTAGTATCGCGTACACAAGGTATAAAGCGAATATCCCTATGGCTGAAAAGGGACGCCAGCATGTTCTCAAACAGCCCGCCATCCTCCCTCAGAGGTGGGGATGAAAAGTGCCAAATATATATACAGGGTGTTTCAAAAATGACCGGTATATTTGAGACGGCAATAAAAACTAAACGAGCAGCGATAGAAATACACCGTTTGTTGCAATATGCTTGGGACAACAGTACATTTTCAGGCGGACAAACTTTCGAAATTACAGTAGTTACAATTTTCAACAACAGATGGCGCTGCAAGTGATGTGAAAGATATAGAAGACAACGCACTCTGTGTGTGCGCCATTCTGTACGTCGTCTTTCTGCTGTAAGCGTGTGCTGTTCACAACGTGCAAGTGTGCTGTAGACAACACGGTTTATTCCTTAGAACAGAGGATTTTTCTGGTGTTGGAATTCCACCGCCTAGAACACAGTGTTGTTGCAACAAGACGAAGTTTTCAACGGAGGTTTAATGTAACCAAAGGACCGAAAAGCGATACAATAAAGGATCTGTTTGAAAAATTTCAACGGACTGGGAACGTGACGGATGAACGTGCTGGAAAGGTAGGGCGACCGCGTACAGCAACCACAGAGGGCAACGCGCAGCTAGTGCAGCAGGTGATCTGACAGCGGCCTCGGGTTTCCGTTCGCCGTGTTGCAGCTGCAGTCCAAATGACGCCAACGTCCACATATCGTCTCATGCGCCAGAGTTTACACCTCTATCCGTACAAAATTCAAACACGGCAACCCCTCAGCGCCGCTACCATTGCTGCACGAGAGACATTCGCTAACGATATAGTGCACAGGATTGATGACGGCGATATGCATGTGGGCGGCATTTGGTTTACTGACGAAGCTTATTTTTACCTGGACGGCTTCGTCAATAAACAGAACTGGCGCATATGGGGAACCGAAAAGCCCCATGTTGCAGTCCCATCGACCCTGCATCCTCAAAAAGTACTGGTCTGGGCCGCCATTTCTTCCAAAGGAATCATTGGCCCATTTTTCAGATCCGAAACGATTACTGCATCACGCTATCTGGACATTCTTCGTGAATTTGTGGCGGTACAAACTGCCTTAGACGACACTGCGAACACCTCGTGGTTTATGCAAGATGGTGCCCGGCCACATCGCACGGCCGACGTCTCTAATTTCCTGAATGAATATTTCGATGATCGTGTGATTGCTTTGGGCTATCCGAAACATACAGGAGGCGGCGTGGATTGGCCTCCCTATTCGCCAGACATAAACCCCTGTGACTTCTTTCTGTGGGGACACTTGAAAGACCAGGTGTACCGACAGAATCCAGAAACAATTGAACAGCTGAAGCAGTACATCTCATCTGCATGTGAAGCCATTCCGCCAGACACATTGTCAAAGGTTTTGGGTAATTTCATTCAGAGACTACGCCATATTATTGCTACGCATGGTGGATATGTGGAAAATATCGTACTATAGAGTTTCCCAGACCGCAGCGCCATCTGTTGTTGAAAATTGTAACTACTGTAATTTCGAAAGTTTGTCTGCCTGAAAATGTACTGTTGTCCCAAGCATATTGCAACAAACGGTGTATTTCTATCGCTGCTCGTTTAGTTTTTATTGCCGTTTCAAATATACCGGTCATTTTTGAAACACCCTGTATATATCCGAGAATGGGAAAAAGAACTGAAGAATCAAAATTACTGGAAGCCTATACAACTAGGAAGATCGAAAGATGGTATTAAAATTTCATGCTTGGCATTTGCAGATGACGTGGCCATTCTAGCAGAAAACGAGACCACAGCAATTAAACAGATAGACATTCTCAAAGAATGCGCCGAAAAAGTTGGGCTACAAATTTCCTTCCAAAAAACCAAATTCATCTGCTCAAAATTTGAAACTCAAAAACTGACTACAAAATATGGACAAATTGAGAGAGTTCCATTCTTTAAATACTTAGGCGAGGTCCTAGAACCCACAGGGGGGAGAGAAAACTGCACAAAAAGTTCGAGTGCAAAAACTGAAAAGAGCATACTGGAAAACCCACAACATCTACAATAAAAAATGTCTCTCCATTCACTCAAAAATACGACACTGCAATACAGTAATCAAGCCCGAAGCACTATATGCCAGCGAAACACTCACACTCCATAGAAAAGGCGACCTGGAAGGCATCCTGAAAGAGGAACGCAAAATTATCAGAAAGATTCTTGGCCCAAAAAGAACTGAAGATGGATACAGGTTACAGTCTCGGAAAACTACAGAAAAATTATCTAACCTCGCCGCAGACATCCGGAAAAGAAAACTAAAATTTTACGGTCATATCCACAGACTCCCAACACCCAGACTCTCCCACAAAATTTTAATATACATTGAAAAATTGAAAACCATACCCTGGATAAAAGAAACCAAAACAGATCTAGCAAATGCACAAATAAATTCTTCAGAAGTTATAAACAGAAATGTATACAGGCAAAAAATCAATAGTTGGAAAGTACAACCCGAGAATGAAGTTTGCAAGAGACAGGGGACAAAATGGACAGAGGAAAGAAAGAGAATTCATGGGGAAAGAATGAGAGAAGTTTGGAGAATTAAAAAATTGAATCGGAAAAGCTTTGCGTGATCCGTATGGGTCCAATCGCACATAATACACTCCTGGAAATGGAAAAAAGAACACATTGACACCGGTGTGTCAGACCCACCATTCTTGCTCCGGACACTGCGAGAAGGCTGTACAAGCAATGATCACACGCACGGCACAGCGGACACACCAGGAACCGCGGTGTTGGCCGTCAAATGGCGCTAGCTGCGCAGCATTTGTGCACCGCCGCCGTCAGTGTCAGCCAGTTTGCCGTGGCATACGGAGCTCCATCGCAGTCTTTAACACTGGTAGCATGCCGCGACAGCGTGGACGTGAACCGTATGTGCAGTTGACGGACTTTGAGCGAGGGCGTATAGTGGGCATGCGGGAGGCCGGGTGGACGTACCGCCGAATTGCTCAACACGTGGGGCGTGAGGTCTCCACAGTACATCGATGTTGTCGCCAGTGGTCGGCGGAAGGTGCACGTGCCCGTCGACCTGGGACCGGACCGCAGCGACGCACGGATGCACGCCAAGACCGTAGGATCCTACGCAGTGCCGTAGGGGACCGCACCGCCACTTCCCAGCAAATTAGGGACACTGTTGCTCCTGGGGTATCGGCGACGACCATTCGCAACCGTCTCCATGAAGCTGGGCTACGGTCCCGCACACCGTTAGGCCGTCTTCCGCTCACGCCCCAACATCGTGCAGCCCGCCTCCAGTGGTGTCGCGACAGGCGTGAATGGAGGGACGAATGGAGACGTGTCGTCTTCAGCGATGAGAGTCGCTTCTGCCTTGGTGCCAATGATGGTCGTATGCGTGTTTGGCGCCGTGCAGGTGAGCGCCACAATCAGGACTGCATACGACCGAGGCACACAGGGCCAACACCCGGCATCATGGTGTGGGGAGCAATCTCCTACACTGGCCGTACACCACTGGTGATCGTCGAGGGGACACTGAATAGTGCACGGTACATCCAAACCGTCATCGAACCCATCGTTCTACCATTCCTAGACCGGCAAGGGAACTTGCTGTTCCAACAGGACAATGCACGTCCGCATGTATCCCGTGCCACCCAACGTGCTCTAGAAGGTGTAAGTCAACTACCCTGGCCAGCAAGATCTCCGGATCTGTCCCCCATTGAGCATGTTTGGGACTGGATGAAGCGTCGTCTCACGCGGTCTGCACGTCCAGCACGAACGCTGGTCCAACTGAGGCGCCATGTGGAAATGGCATGGCAAGCCGTTCCACAGGACTACATCCAGCATCTCTACGATCGTCTCCATGGGAGAATAGCAGCCTGCATTGCTGCGAAAGGTGGATATACACTGTACTAGTGCCGACATTGTGCATGCTCTGTTGCCTGTGTCTATGTGCCTGTGGTTCTGTCAGTGTGATCATGTGATGTATCTGACCCCAGGAATGTGTCAATAAAGTTTCCCCTTCCTGGGACAATGAATTCACGGTGTTCTTATTTCAATTTCCAGGAGTGTAATAATATATATATATATATATATATATATATATATATATCGAGCGGAGCTGTCACTTGTACTCAGCTGATTCATGTGAAAAGGCTAGCGACGTCATTGTGGTCGCACGACGGGAATTAACAGACTCTGAAGGCGGAATGGTAGTGAGAGCTAGACGCATGGGACATTCCATTTTCTAAATCGTTAGGGAATTCAATATTCCGAGATCCACAGTGTCAAGAGTGTGCCGAGAATACCAAATTTAAGGTATTACCTATCACCACAGACAACTGAGTGGCTGATGGCCTTTACTTAACGACCGAGAGCCGCGGCGTTTGGATGAGTTGTCACTGCCAATATACAAGCAACACTTCGTGAAATAACCGCAGAAATCAATGTGGGACATACGACGAACGTATCCGTTAGCACAATGTGGCGAAATTTGGCGTTAATGCGCTATGGCAGCAGACGACTGATGGAAGTACCTTTGCTAACAGAACAATATCGCTTGCAGCTCCTTTCCTGGGATCGTGAACATATTGGTTGGACCCTAGACGACTGGAAAATCGTGGCCTAGTCAGGTGAGTCCTGATTTCAGTTGCTAAGAGCTGATGGTAGGGTTCGAGTGTGACGCAGACCCCGCGAAGTCATGGTTCAAAAAATGGTTCAAATGGCTCTGAGCACTATGGGACTTAACATCTATGGTTATCAGTCCCCTAGAACTTAGAACTACTTAAACCTAACTAACCTAAGGACAGCACACAACACCCAGTCATCACGAGGCCGAGAAAATCCCTGACCCCACCGGGAAGCGAAGTCATGAACCCAAGTTGTCAACAAGGTACTGTGCAATCTGCGGTGGCTCCATAACGATGTGGGCTGTGTTCACGTGGAATTGACTGAGTCCTCTGGTCCAACTGAACAGATCGTCGACTGGATATGGATATGTTTGGCTACTTGGAGACCATCTGCAGCCATTCATGCACATCATGTTCCCAAATAATGATGGAATTTTTTATGGATGACAATGCACCGTGTCACCGGGCTACAATTGTTCGCAATTGTTTCGAAGAACTTTCTGGACAGTTCAAGCGAATGATATCATCATCCATATCACCCGACATGAATCCTGTGGAACATTTATGGGACATAATCGAGAGGTCAGTTCGTGCACAAAATCCTGCGCCGGCAACACTTTTGCAACTATGGGCAGCTATAGAGGCAGTGTGGTTAAATATTTCTGCAGGGGACTTGCAACGACTTGTGGAGTCCACGCCACGTCGAGCTGCCGCGCTACGCTAGGCGAAAGGAGGTCCGACGTGATATCAGGACGTCTCCCATGACTTTTGTCACCTTAGTGTATAACCTTTATGCTCTACATTCGAACGCTTCGTGCGATTTCTTCTGGTGCATCTGATTTCTAAATACAATGCAATGACATGTCGCAGTTCAAATGGCTCTGAGCACTACGGGACTTAACTTCTGAGGTCATCAGTCCCCTAGAACTTAGAACTACTTAAGCCTAACTAACCTAAGGACATCACACACCTCCATGCGACCGTAGCGGTCGCGCGGTTCCAGACTGTAGCGCCTAGAACTGCTCGGCATGTCGCAGTGTTTATAACTGGCTCTGAGCACTATGGGACTTAGCATCGATGGTCATCAGTCCCCTAGAACGTAGAACTACTTAAACCTAACTAACCTAAGGGCAGCATACAACACTCAGTCGTCACGAGGCAGAGATGTTTATAACTGCCTCGAATGTTCAGTCCCTGTAACATAGGATAACACTGCATCCAACATGCAACCGAAGTTAGTACTGTTAATGTTTGCTCGATCATGCACGTGTATATAACTACGTGCTCTATTTTAAACTACTGCTCCATGAACAATTGTTACTTCAAAATGGTTCAAATGGCTCTGAGCACTACGGGACTTAACATCTGTGGTCATCAGTCCCCTAGAACTTAGAACTACTTAAACCTAACTAACCTAAGGACATCACACACATCCATGCCCGAGGCAGGATTCGAACCTGCGACCGTAGCAGTCGCGCGGTTCCGGACTGAGCGCCTAGAACCGCGAGACCACCGCGGCCGGCAACTGTTACTTCGCTCTAATTCCGTCACAAATATCTCATGCAACGTAAAGTACCAAAACATAACCGCATTTTGTACATATATTTAGCGTTTAATACGAAATTATATTTACTCTATATTTTATTCCAATGAGCATTCTTTTGCGAATGTTCAATATTCCCTGAGTTGTTTTATGTTTACATAATGTCAAACCTTCTTTAAAATAACAATAAATATGAATTGTTATAATTGGAGATGGGGCCTAATCATGTACTGGGTGGCAGCCAGTCAAGGAATATTTTAGAGAACTGGTTTAAAAAATTTATTTCAAAGGCCCAGTCAAATCTATACAAGTTTTCTACCAGACCAACTTCGGCTTTACCTTTCCTAACCGAGCCATTTCTATCCAGTTACAGCTGTCGACAAGCGACACCTTGAGCCCTCTGCTTAAACTCCTAGCGAATTCACGCCATCGTTTTTAGCCAATAGCGTGCGTGAGATACAGATCAGGTGTGTTGACTCTGGAAGATTCTGCAGTGAGAAACACAGTTTCTCACTCTCTTGTGGTCGAGACCTCGATAAGAGAGACATCTTTCTGGGGATGCAGGCTCTCTGGCCCTGCATCCTATGATTGGCCACCAAAATAAATTAACATAAACCATCTTCCCTTCCATTGCCCAGTTATTTAGCTGTTCGTCCACCTAGACTAGCCTAAACCTGGTAACTTCCTCTCTGTGCATGAGTAGGGGGCAACAGGGATGTGGCCCCCACTCTCCATTATTGCCAAATTTATTCAAGATGACGCATCAAAGATGGCGGCGATAGATATGGCAATGTTGCAATGACATCTTGGTAGGAAATTCAAATTTTGGCGCGAAAATAGGTCAATTGGACTACCTCCACTAACCTAAACCCCTCCCCTGCCCCCTCCCCTCCCCCAGAAAACGGCGGGAAGTTCAAATTTCATCAGGACAATGCAACACACCATGGCTACCTCTACTAACCTAAGAAAATGGGGGGAAAATAGGTCACTTGGGCTACCTCCACTAACCTAAGTCATCTGACTGACACCTCTTCCTAGGAATTGGCGGGAAAAAGGACTCAGTTTGTGCTGGATAGGATGGACATAAGTCTTTATTTTCAGTCTTTATTTAAACAATTAGAGGCAGTACCGCCATCAAGTGTGTTCACCACGAGAGATGGAGTCCAACTGACCTAGTACACAGTACCGCTACCAGAGACCGCTGTCTCCCCTCCCATGAGATGGCGCTCTGGAGGGGAAAACTGGCGGCAAAATGACTCAGCCTGCACTAGGCTGCGGGATAGAATGTAAGTAAGTCTTTATTTCACAGGCAGTCTTTATTTAAACAATTTGAGGCAGTAGCTCCATCCTGTGTGTTTACCAAGAGGTTTGGAGTCCAACTGACCTAGTACACAGTACCACAACCAGAGGGCCCCATAGTCCTTCCCGTGACGTAATCCAAGATAGCGGTCTGGAGAGGAAAAATGGTGGGAAAAGGGCTCAGCCTGTTCTGGGCTGTTGGAGAGAGGAAGGTGAGTACTTTATTTATTTTTGGAACTATTTATTTAGGGACGGATTTGACATAGTATATTTATTACACAGATACAAAACACTCGCTCTGATGTGCCTGGGGTCACAATACACAGTCTACAGGCCCGCAAAGTTCTCATAGATAACGCAGTAAACTGATGTACAGACATACAAACAACTAGTAAATTACTGAAATAACGCAGTACACAGCATACAGACCTGTACACTACTCATAAATCACCGAAATAATGCAGTACACTGATGTACAGACAAGCAAATAAATCCTAAATTACCGAAATAATGCAGTATACACCATTCATACATGCAAGCAACTCGTAAATTGTCAAGAAATAATGCATGTGTAATGCTATGCTAAAACACTCACAACGCTTAAGCAGCTGAAAATAATGCAGTGCACAAACACTCATAGCAGGTAAAACACACTTTCGAACTATCATCAATTGCAACGTATCAGAGGCTGCAACGTGCGCACGTGTCGATGCCACCACAAGGCACCGCCGCTGCCAACGGCGCCCACCAGATGAAAGTTGCGTGTACAGTTACAGTTCTTTGAGTGTTATACTGACATCATAGAACTACAATGTGCACACGCACCTCCTGCCCTCCCCTGTCCACTGGACCACACAGGACACTACCACACACCCTCCCAGGAGTCGGGATGCACCGGTGGCATCTACGAAGTGATGACGCGGCCATCAGCTGCTGAGCCACGCACAGATGTCCATTTGAGCCCTGCAAGCATGAGGCGGTGGCATCCCTTTCATTCTTGAAACCTGAGAAATTCCTGTCGAAATACGTGCTCGCCTAGGTACCATTACTGGCCCGATGACACACAGCTGCGGCGCGGGTCCAGTGCCGAGAGAGATGTATACACAGCAGCTAAAAGGTTCTCAATGTTATAGTGATGTCACATGTCTATGTAAATAACAGGCAAGCCCCCCTCTGGACGCACTATGGAAATCTGTTCTAGAATCACGACTCCTTTCTCCCTAGGAATCCTAACGAGACATCCTGTTCGTCACTGAATTTAGTCATCAATCAGCGGCTGCTGCCAGTGTGGGAGCACTGTCCGCCATTGTTTTCTGCAGACGAGACTTTCAGGAGCTAAAGTATTTTGTACAGATCGCCATATTGCATTAACAGTTAAACACTGAAAATGTGGCATACAGATCGTCAAATACAGAAAGACTCTTACTCAGTTACACTGCTCTGCCACTGAGGATGGAAGTTTGAACATTAGAATGTGAAACCGATCTCCAGCTCAACAATATATCACCGTGTACTGTGTCTATGTAGTAAACATACAATTTGTATCCTACGCCAGACAAAATCGCCCCTTTTCTGTCATTCATATAGCTATCGACCACCAGATGCACGTATACAGGGTGGTCCATTGATCATGACTGTGCCAAATATCTCACGAAATAAGTGTCAAACGAAAAAACTACAAAGAACGAAACTTGTATGGTTGGCCTGCTAGATGGCGCTGCCATAGGTCAAACGGATATCAACTGCGTTTTTAAAAAATAAGAACCCCCATTTTTTATTACATATTCGTGTAGTACGTAAAGAAATATGAATGTTTTAATTGGACCACTTTTTTCGTTTTGTGATAGATGGCGCTGTAACAGTCACAAACGTATAAGTACATGGTATCACATAACATTCCGCCAGTGCGGACGATATTTACTTCATGATACATTACCCGTGTTAAAATGGACTGTTTACCAATTGCGGAAAAGGTCGATATCGTGTTGATGTATGGCTATTGTGATCAAAATGCCCAACGGGTGTGTGCTGTGTATGCTGCTCGGTATCCTGGACGATGTCATCCGAGTGTCCGGACAGTTCACTGGATAGTTACATTATTTAAGGAAACAGGAAGTGTTCAGCCGCATGTGAAACGTCAACCACGACCTGCAGCAAATGATGATGCCCAAGTAGGTGTTTTAGCTGCTGTCACAGCTAATCCGCACATCAGTAGCAGACAAATTGCGCGAGAATCGGGAATCTCAAAAATGTCGGTGTTGAGAATGCTACATCAACCTCGATTGCACCCATACCATATTTCTATGCACCAGGAATTGCATGGCGACGATTTTGAACGTCGTGTACAGTTCTGCCACTGGGCACAAGAGAAATTACGAGACGATGACAGATTTTTTGCATGCGCTCTATTTAGCGACGAAGCGTCATTCACCAACAACGGTAACGCAAACCGGCATAATATGCACTATTGAGCAACGGAAAATCCACGATGGCTGCGACAAGTGGAACATCAGCGAACTTGGTGGGTTAATGGATGATGCGGCATTATGAGAGGAAAGATAATTGGCCCCCATTTTATCGATGGCAATCTAAATGGTGCAATGTATGCTGATTTCCTATGTAATGTTCTACCGATGTTACTACAAAATGTTTCACTGCATGACAAATGGCCATGTACTTCCAACATGATGGATGTCCAGCAAATAGCTTGCATGCGATTGAAGTGGTATTGAATAGCATATTTCATGACAGGTGTATTGGTCATCGAAGCACGATACCATGGCCCGCACGTTCACCGGTTCTGACGTCTACGGATTTCTTTCTGTGGGGAAAGTTGAAGGATATTTGCTGTCATGATCCACCGACCATGCCTGACTACATGCGTCAGCGCATTGTCAATGCATGTGCGAACATTACGGTAGGCGAACTACTCACTGTTGAGAGGAATGTCGTTACATGTATTGCCAAATGCATTGAGGTTGATGGACATCATTTTGAGCATTTATTGCATTAATGTAGTAGTTACAGATGATCATGCTGTGACAGCATACGTTCTCAGAAATGATAAGTTCACAAAGGTACATGTATTACATTGGAACAACCGAAATAAAATGTTAAAACGTACCTACATTCTGTATTTTAATTTAAAAAGACCTACCTGTTACCAACTGTTCATCTAAAATTGTGAGCCATATGTTTGTGACTATTACAGGTCCATCTATCACAAACTGAAAAATGTGGTCCAACTAAAACATTCATATTTCTCTACGTACTACACGAATATGTAGTAAAAAATGGGGGTTCCTATTTTTAAAAAACGCAGTTGATGTCCGTTTGACCTATGGCAGCGCCATCTAGGGGGCCAACCATAGCGCCATCTGGTTTCCCCCTTCAAGCTAGACGAGTTTCATTCTTTGTAGTTTTTTCGTTTGATGCTTATTTCGTGAGATATTTGGCCTGGTCAGTATCAATGGACCATCCTGTATATACCACAAACACAGACAGCATTAGCACATGCACTGTAGGACTCAATTACACTGCTCTGCCACTGAGAACGGAAGCTTGAATATTAGCTCATGAAATCGATCTCCAGTCCGGCAATATATCACCGTTTACCATGTCGATGTAGTAAGCATACATTTCGTATCCTGTGCCACACAAAATCGCCCCTTTTGTATCATTCATATAGCTATCGACTGCCAGACACTCATACATACACCAAGAAGACAGACAACACCATATATACTCCTCACAGCACTAAATATTTTCCGACAGTTCACCCACTTCCAAAGCGTGACCAGGGAGCCCTTAGTGGACTGAAGTCACTCTTTGAAATGTTGCACAAAGCCGGGGTCGTTTCTGCACCAATCTCCAGACTCTGGGGATTACAAGAACACATGTATTTTCACGCATGGTTAACCAGAATATTATACCATTTACACAATACTTCTCGATATCAAGCACATAGCAATATCGCTTGCATAACAGTATCACTTGCACAATAGCGGTCTACTTCTGGTCGGCTGCAGATTAAATCAGTAAGGTTGCTGCAGGATGGGTTGGTCAATGACAGTGTGAAGGGGTCTTTCATTCTCTAATTTTATCCTAAGACTGCAAGAATGCTCTGTGAGTCCCATCCACATAGAGATAGATCGTAAATTATGCACTATGCTCGAGGTAATAGAACTATGTAGTGCCATGTCTGGTATACTTTGATGATGTATAGGTTCGAGAATTAACAATGAATGAACATAGTGCACAGCCATCTATCTACATTTGCAATGATACTAGCAAAATAGAGAAGGGCTGGTTTAGCTGTGATACTGAAGTTGGGGAAACATGCTGTTGCATCCTTGGTCGGTGTTGAAATTACTGTAAAATTGCTAAAACTGTTTGCACTACCAACTGTGATGCTTATTATTACAGTACATCGATGTTATCTTTTCCATCCCATCCGTCCACTGGTACGCTGTTGGTTACCACATAATGATTGACTGACATCGCTTGTTTCGGTTGGAGAAAGAGTTTCAGTGGAGGGGCAGCACGTTCTGGTGATTGCTAGCACCGAAACAGCGATCGCGTACATGACTGCAATATGAGGAATCAGTCAAAATGGAACGCAGAGCCATCAGCTATTCCGTCACTGTGTCAGATGAGTTTAAATGTAGAGGTCGTCAATCACCTGCAGTTTGGAAACTCTCCACAACGCCGCTAAACTCTTCCAATTTCCTCAAGTTGTAACAGTCTTTTATTTAAAATCATCCAGTGTGTGTGTGGTGTGTTATGGTAGCAGCAGTAACAACTTGACTTATATCGTGCAACATCTAGTTTTCTGTGAGAAGCAATGGATCAGGACGTGTTGATGTCAGTTTAGAACCTGACACAGACCTCAAAGTTGTGGCGAAAAAAACGAAATGTATGACAGTGTACAAAGCATGTTACAGCCGAAAAAAAAATCTTTTAAAGAACGATACAGGGTCATGGAGAGGGTCTCTTCAGCTTATAGTATAGTTTGTGGGATACGGCCATCCTCCTACAGTACACGTGATGAAACTTTAAACGGGTCTGTGTAGTGGATAAATATCGGTATATTTAATAGAATTGTCACATGTGCTCGATGCCGGCACACAGACAATATTTGTTTTCGATATGTGGGAAGAGAGAGATGCGGTAAAAATCTTATCGAGTTCTCTACCGGATGAAGTTAGTGGGGTACAGAGTAACTATGTTGAGCTGATAGACGTGAATGGGCCCTGAGGGATGTGGATC
Source organism: Schistocerca cancellata (assembly GCF_023864275.1). Lineage (NCBI taxonomy): Eukaryota > Metazoa > Arthropoda > Insecta > Orthoptera > Acrididae > Schistocerca > Schistocerca cancellata. The sequence continues at coordinate 880,450,607 of NC_064629.1, read as the reverse complement.
TTCTTCGGACTGTAGTATCTGTATGTAGTTTGGGGATGGACCACAATGCAGTAGCAAAATCCTCGTCCTTCTCCCAGTTCCCATACTATCTTTTATACTATCTAGTGCTGCAGGAGCAGGCTTCATTTCCATTGAATGGTCAAAACGCAGTTCTGTCACAGTAACTCAGCTTAGCCTGTTTCTACATGGGTTGCATAAGGTGGTAGATATGGCTCTCTCTGACTTCTGCTCAGTTATGACTTAAATTGGACGATCACATGCGCAAAGTTGCAGGGATGATAGTAGTGGCAAGATGCATAGCGACTGTCAAAAATTTACTGTAGCAGATAGGTTCGAGAAAGGTGACTTGTTTTGAGATATGAGAGTGCTGGAAATATCATTTACTAGTAGCTGTAATCATTAAAGGACTTCTCCATAGGATCCAATGCAGGTATGTGGTTGAATGGAAAGACTTGATTCCAAATCCCAGACAGCATTTCTAGCAGATAGCTGGACATTAGAGATCTGATTTCCCACGTACATTTCTTACGACGTCAATCAGTACACCATCTACTGTTTGTGATCCTTCTCAATCAACCTTTTACTATAATCCAGTGGATATACCATGGAACCTCTGACATGGTATCGAGACACAATACATTATAAATACTGGAGAAATATCTAGCTGGGCATGAGGAAGTTGCAAATACTGGTTTCATACCATGTTCCTTAGCCAAATCACTTTCAAAATTCAGCGATTTTATCACGAGGTTGGATTGTGTGCTATGTGTAATCGCACTGCTCGTCTGATAATATACGCTCCTACAATCACCGTCTATATTTAGTGTTGCAGTATTTGTTTCTTTCGGAAGTAATGCCATACCTTGGTTTATAAAGTCAGTATAGCTTTTAACATGGATATTTGTGTGCACTTACAGAAATATGACCACTTGTGATAGTAATATGATCGTGTTTTTTAACATCTGGCGGTTTGTAAGTTGATTACGTCTTTCTTTCTAAGACACCATGGTACCACTCAGAAGAAAAACTTGTGGGACATGTCCACACATCATTGATTTTTGGTCAATATTATTTCGTATCGCCAGCAATCAGTTATTGGCGAAGTATTATACTGAGTAGTAGGGGATGTGTGATAGGTTCGCCTTGAGCATCAGGCTTATAAAGTATGTGTTTGTGTTCTGGCATGTGCAACGGAAACGACTATGTCCAGTCATAAGGAACGTATGTATAGAGTGTGTCACGTCATAAGAATGGTACAGATATATCTATTTCCAGAGCCGCACCTGTCAGCTGGGTGTATTTCCAGTACTTTGCTCATTGTCGAATGTCATTCAACTGAGACCATGATTGTAATACTTAATTGTAAGAACAGTGATAAAATATATATGTGGCCGTTTTTCCTAGAATGATTCTCTGACTGGGGGTGACTTGGGTCCACCGAGGGCGCTCTGGTCATGCGTCCGAAGCGAGTGACTTGTGATAGTGAGCTATGGGAAAATTTCTAGTGCTGTGAGGAGTATATCCAGTGTAGTCTCTCTTCTTAGTATACGTACGAGTGTCTGGCGGTCGATAGCTATATGAATGATGCAAAAGGGGCGATTTTGTAGGGCATAGGATACAGATTGTATGCTTACTACATCAACATGGTACGAAGTGATATATTGTCAGGTTGGAGATCGGTTTCCTGCTCTAATATTCGAGCTTCTGTCCTCAGTGGCAAAGCAGTGGAATTGAGTAAGAGTCTTTCTGTATTTGACGATCTGTATGCCACTTTATCAGGGTTTAACTGTCAATGCAATATGGCCATCTGTACAAAATAATTTAGCCGCTGAAAGTCTCATCTGCAGAAAAAATGGTGGACGGTGCTCCCACACTGGCAGCAGCAGCAGTTTGACAGGTAAATTCAGTGATGAACAGGCTGTCTCATTAGGATTCCTAGGGAGAAAGCAGTCGTCGTTATTCTAGAACAGATTTCTATAGAGCATCCAGAGTGGGGACTTGCCTGTTATTTACATAGACATGTGACATCAGTATAACATTGAGAACCTTTTAGCTGCTATGCATACATCTCTCTCGGCGCTGGACCCGCACAGCAGCTTGCGTCTTCGCACCAGCAACGATGGCTAGGTGAACGCATATTTCGATAGGAATTTCTCAGGTTTCAAGAATGAAAGGGATGCCGCCACCTCATGCTTGCGGGTACTCAAACAGACATCTGTACGTGGCTCAGCAGCTGATGACCATGTCATCACTTTGTGGGGGTCACCAGTGCATCCTGACCCCTGGGAGCATGTGAGGTAGGGTCCTGTGGGGTCCATTGGACAGGGATCGGTGGGCAGTGTGGGTGCCTGTTGCAGTTCTGTGACGTCAGTATAACACTCGAAGAACCCTAACTGTATACGCGATTTTCACCTGGTGGCTGATGTTGGCAGCAGCGGTGGCTCACGGCAGCATCAACACGTGCATGCGTTGGAGCCCCTGATGCATCGTAGTTGATGATAGTTCAAAATCGTTTTTTACGTGCAATGAGTGCTTGTGTACTGCATTATTTTCAGCTGTCTAAGCGTTTGTATAGCGTTACATATGCATTATTTTTTGACAATTTACAAGTTGCTTGCATGTCTGAATGCTGTGTACTGCATTATTTCGGTAATTTAGGAGTTTTTTTGCTTGTCTGCACATCAGTGTACTGCATTATTTCGGTGATTTACGAGTAGTTTGCAGGTCTGTATGCTGTGTACTGCATTATTTCGGTAATTTACTAGTTGTTTGCATGTCTGTACATTAGTGTACTGCGTTATGTATGAGTAGCTTGCAGGTCTGTAAATTGTGTATAGTGACCCCAGGCATGTCAGAGCGAGTGTTTTGTATCAGTGTAATAACTATACTATGTCAAATCTGTACCCAAATAAATTTTTTTCAAAAATAAAAATACACTCCTTTCTCTCTCCAGCAGCCCAGAACAGGCTAAATCCTTTTCTGGCCATTTTTCAACTGCAGACCGCCATCTTCGATTACGTCATGAGAGGGGCGACAGCACCCTCTGGTGGTTGTACTGCGCACTATGTCAGTTGGATTCTGGTCCTCATGGTGAGCACACTTGATGGCGGTACTGCCTCTAATTCTTTAAATAAAGACTGAAAATAAAGACTTATGTCCATCCTATCCAGCACAGGCTGAGTCCTTTTCCCACCAATTCCTAGGAAGAGGTGGCGGTCGAGTGACTTAGGTTAGTGGAGGTAGCTGAAGTGACCTCTTTTCCCACCATTTTCTTAGGTTAGTAGAGGTAGCCATGATGTGTTGCATTGTGCTGATGGAATTTAAACTTCCCGTCATTTTCTGGAGGAGGGCAGGGGGCTGGGGAGGGGAGGGTGTTAGGTTAGTGGAGGTAGTCCAATTGACCTATTTTCGCACCAAAATTTGAACTTCCCGGAATGACATCATTGCGATGTTGCCATATCTATCGCCGCCATCTTGGATCCGCCATCTTGAATAAATTTGGCTACAATGGGGAGTGGGGCCACACCCCTGTAGTCCCCCTACTAATGTGCCTCTTGTATACCATACATGTTAATGTATTCCCTTTGGTTTAACTAATTTTCTCTTCTGTCATTTAACAGCAGACCTGGATGCCTACTCACAAGTTCTGACCACTCGACCTCTTGCACATTGTTGTCGTAAGCTGGATACAACAACCTTCTTCTCTCTCCCTGCCCATTTACAATGACATCCAGTAGTGGCTCTCAGTGTCCCTGGGTTGAGACGACAATGTTCAGGTCTGTACCACTCTCCAACAGTGACATTCCCAAGGTCATCCAGTTTGTGAGTTAGATTCCTATGAATACGAGCTGCAAGTTTCAACTATTCCTAAGCATGCTGAATCAGGTTCATGACTCCAAATACCATTCACTATTACTTTTGTTTGATTCCTGTCTTCTGGAGGAAGGTGTCTACAAGGTGAGTGTGATGTGCTCTCACATTATCGTCATGAAAGACGAATCCATTGCCAGAATGATTACCGTCTGTCTAGACAGTAGGTTAGATTGTCCTGTCCCAATACTGAGCTGACCTCAAGTTTCACTTGATAACAATGAGACGTGTCCAAAATCTGTACACAGCTCTTGCCCAAAACATGATTCACCCACAGCTCTGCTAAAACCCTACTAATTAATGTCTGAGGTATCCATTGGTACCTGGCTGCCTCCACATTCTTCTATGGTGATAATCAGGCATGAGACAAATCCTGCACTGATCGATGATGAGAAACCAAACTCATTATTCCAGCTTTCATTCCTGGTGTTCCCTTGCCCATATTCTTCGCACACCACTGTGCTGGAGGGGAGGTTATTCACTGTTATTCATAATGCACACATAAGTAGTGGAGCGAGGTGAGTTCTGTGATAAAGGGTGTATTGTTCTCATAAGTAAACAAACCAGTATGTTGCCCTGGCTCCCTTTATGTAAACAAACTGCTCCCTTGGACCTTTCTTTTGTTTATTTAGGATGTAATTTTGGGCAATGCATGTTATTTTAATTATAGTTTGTGATCTGTAACTGTCATTATAATTACAATAATTTATAGCCGACATGGCAGCCAAACAGCATACTTCCGTTCATGTTTCCCCAGGTGTCCGATAACTGTCTTTTTTTGAGTTATCCGTCTTCTGACTGGTTTGTTGTGGCCCATGGCCCACCACGAATTCCTCTCCTATGCCAACCTCTTCATCTCACAGTAGCACTTGCAACCTAAGTGTGAACAAGTTCATTTTATGGTGTTTCTTAAATACAGGGCTATTACAAATGATTGAAGCAATTTCATAAATTCATTGTAGCTCCATTCATTGACATATGGTCATGACACGCTACAGATACATAGAAAAACTCATAAAGTTTTGTTCGGCTGAAGCCGCACTTCAGGTTTCTGCCACCAGAGCGCTCAAAAGCGCAGTGAGATAAAATGGCGACAGGAGCCGAGAAAGCATATGTCCTGCTTGAAATGCACTCACATCAGTCAGTCATAACAGTGCAACGACACTTCAGGACGAAGTTCAACAAAGATCCACCAACTGCTAACTGCATTCGGCGATGGTATGCACAATTTAAAGCTTCTGGATGCCTCTGTAAGGGGAAATCAACGAGTCGGCCTGCAGTGAGCGAAGAAACGGTTGAACGTGTGCAGGCAAGTTTCACGCTTAGCCCGCGGAAGTCGACGAATAAAGCAAGCAGGGAACTAAACGTACCACAGCCCACAGTTTGGAAAATCTTACGGAAAAGGCAAAAGCAGAAGCCTTACCATTTACAATTGCTACAAGCCCTGACACCCGATGACAAAGTCAAATGCTTTGAATTTTCGGCGCGGTTGCAACAGCTCATGGAAGAGGATGCGTTCAGTGCGAAACTTGTTTTCAGTGATGAAGCAACATTTTTTCTTAATGGTGAAGTGAACAGACACAATGTGCGAATCTGGGCGGTAGAGAATCCTCACGCATTCGTGCAGCAAATTCGCAATTCACCAAAAGTTAACGTGTTTTGTGCAATCTCACGGTTTAAAGTTTACGGCCCCTTTTTCTTCTGCGAAAAAAACGTTACAGGACACGTGTATCTGGACATGCTGGAAAATTGGCTCATGCCACAACTGGAGACCGACAGCGCCGACTTCATCTTTCAACAGGATGGTGCTCCACCGCACTTCCATCATGATGTTCGGCATTTCTTAAACAGGAGATTGGAAAACCGATGGATCGGTCGTGGTGGAGATCATGATCAGCAATTCATGTCATGGCCTCCACGCTCTCCCGACTTAACCCCATGCGATTTCTTTCTGTGGGGTTATGTGAAAGATTCAGTGTTTAAACCTCCTCTACCAAGAAACGTGCCAGAACTGTGAGCTCGCATCAACGATGCTTTCGAACTCATTGATGGGGACATGCTGCGCCGAGTGTGGGAGGAACTTGATTATCGGCTTGATGTCTGCCGAATCACTAAAGGGACACTTATCGAACATTTGTGAATGCCTAAAAAAAACTTTTTGAGTTTCTGTATGTGTATGCAAAGCATTATGAAAATATCTCAAATAATAAAGTTCTTGTAGAGCTGTGAAATCGCTTCAGTCATTTGTAATAACCCTGTATGTGCATCATAATGGTATCCCGTGTAAAAATTATTTGCACAGAAAACTTCTTCCTGATTAATTGCAGAAAACACAGTATTGCCCTTTCAGAATCCGATGACACTGCTACTGCTCTGCAAGTGGACATAAAACTATGAGAGCATCTCCAAATAGATAGGAAGAATTTGGTGGCTCACTAAGGCAGCCCAATGACAGACTGGCTTAATTATCATAAAACTCGGGTGGGAAATCATGACCGGTTATACTGTATACTCCGTACACCACCATCTATGGATTCACTGGCTAAACTGAGATATTTCAAGAGGTTTAGTACGATTGCGGGGTTTTTGCATTTGCCATCCCCGTGCAGAGATGAATTTCTCGCAAATTTGGACAACATGCCGTGGATGCGCCTTGCACTTGGCATCTTGTGAGTGAAATATGACTGTAGAAAAATAATTTTTGATGGAAGAAACTGTTTATTGCAAATTTATGGGCAAAATAGAATGTGCAATTTCAATGAAAAATTTGACAAGAAAAGAAATGGGAAGTGAATAATAACTGTCAAAAGTGATTGCAATGTGTAAATTAAAACTATGTGGGTCAAGTAATGCAGGAAGTGTGTCACATAAAGTGATATGTTTCGCATACCGAAGAATACAATTTGTGTCACTTTGTGAGTGAAAAATAGCGAATGAGATCTTAGCAGGAGAAAGAAGATAGCGATGTCCAGCATGGCAAGGCAAGCTTTTCAATCAGAGGAAACAACATGACGTGATGGCATCATGTGAACAGCAACTCATTGCAGCCCAGAAGCAAAGAAGGGGAGTGCTGGAGGTGCTCTAACCGAGGTCCGGAGTTCGACGCAGGGTGAGGCAGTGGAGCATTACTGCGCCTAGTAAAATGTAAAATTTTCAAAGTCAGTTAAAGTGATAGAACAGTGCTATACATAGTTAATGTTACTTAGGATTGGTAGGACAACTAAAAGTAAAATGAGTGAACCAAATATTAGCAAGAAGGAGACCTCTGACTTGTCGGAGACGCATTATGTATTTCCGCTTGCAAAATCAAAAGAAGGCCCTGTAGTCAGGATGAAGATATTGTAGGTAATGAGGACAGGAAGTCCCATTAAATACTTTAGATACCACAGAAAATGCTGCTGAGTCAGACACTTAAACAGTGGCTAAAGGAAGTATGACAACAGGAAATGAACCTATCAAAATTAATGGTTCAGAATTAAATATGCAAGCCATATTTTTAGCTATGATGAGTAAACTAGACAAAAGTGCTAGGGAAACTGAACAACTAAACCAAAAACTGGAAACGACAAACAACAAAATAGAAGAAACTGCTAGGGAAACTAACAAGGAACTAGAAGAAAATAACCAAAAGCTCAAAGCAACTAATAAGAGAATAGGGTAAAGTGCTAAAGACACAAAACAACGGTTGATTAAAATTATGAAAGAAATTAACAAGAACCCAGCCTACTAACAAAAATTTCAAAATCATAGATGAAAAATTGAGAATATAATCAATGAGTAGTGGGTAGTGGCTCAAAACTTAGATAAAAGAGTCACCACTGGGGAAGCAGCCATAAAAATTCACAGTAAATTTATTAAAGAATTACAACAGAATGTTAAAATTTTAGATAATAATTTTGGTAGGGAGACTGAAAAATGCAATGCATTGACCTCAGCTTTATCCAATAGAATATCTACAGTAGAAACAAATACTAAAGAGATTTTCACAAAGGTAGCTAGTATTCAGAAAGAGGTCAGTGATTTTACTGACAGAAGCACTGATATCTTTGCTGAAAGGATTGAAAAGAAATCAGATTCGAAAGTAAAAGATAGTATTGCTGTAAATAACAGTGGAAATGATACAAATGAAGATCACTATTTAAAAGTTTGTGCTTTACACAATTTTTTGCAAAAAGGAAACTTCATCCTAAAGCTTTTGTGGAACAGTTCCAAGGTCTATTACTAGAAAAATGGGATGGGAGGAGGAAAACAGGATGTGTTACAAGTAGAATGGAAGAAGAGACTCTTTCATGGGGAATGGAGCTGGCGAATCATATTAAACGTATGACAAATTTATTAAAAAAATTCTTAGACAAGTACTGGTCCAATAGTACTCAGTGCAGTGTTAGGAACAGCATCTTCCAGGGGAGAAATTCCTTAGGCAGTGGGTATAATAACTATAAAGATTACTTTCAAAGTTTCTGCAAAAAGAACTTGTATTTAGATAATCCACTTAGGCCTTATTGCAGTAGTATTGGTCAAAGTACCAGTGAGTTTTCACAAAAAATTAATCAGGATATCCAAAAAGAAAACAGAAGGTATTTTACAAGCTTTAGACGAGATGGATTCAATTGCAAAGGAAGAAACATCCAGTAATGGCTGGAGAGGAGTAAATTGGAGATCAAGATAAAGTGGTTATTGGAGGGAACAAAGCAGAAACCATAATGAGCAGAGGGAACATAACAAAAATCAGAACGGGAGAGATGACGAGAGGCATGGCAATGGGTTCAACAGATGTGGTAGAGGAGCTTGGAACTGAGGAGGTAATAATAATCACAGTAACAGGCGATATCAAGAACAAAATGAAAGACATAATGATGACAGGGCAGAAAGAAACCACAAAAGGGGAGACCAGGAAAGGGAAAACTAGAAAGGAGTTTGTGTGAGGTCTGAACACGAGCTCAGCTAAGTGACGGACCATTGACTATGAAGGGGTCGATAAGGGAAAGTGCTGGGAATATAGAGAATTTCTTTCTGAAGAAGGTGAAACAGATAGTGAAGAGGAATACCAACTGGTTGTAGATGCGGAAATTAATGGAATTAAAGCAACTGCTGTTACTGTTACAGGTAGCAAGTTCTGTGCTGTAGCAGAGAGGCTCTATGGCCAAATAAGAGGTAGAGAGTTACTAGTATTGCTGTTACAAGGAGTTACAGTTATAGGTACTGTAGGACAAAAACGTGGAAACTAAAGGATCAAGTGTAATTAGAGGTAAATGTTCAAGGAATTTTATTGGAGATCAGTGATATGGTGGTCCCAAATCTTTGTAACGGATTGATGTAATGGAGACAAATTTGATGGTGGATCACGCAGGAGAGTAACGAGCGATCGGTAGGCTCCCTTGCTGGTTATCAGAGATGGTTGGCCATTTGGCACTTTCAGAGCCAGTGGGATGAGGTAATGATGCACAAATTGCCTGTGATGTCAGCAAGGAGATACACAGAGAAAGTACATTTATTCTGCCGCAAATCAAGTAATTGTTATTAATAAATATTTGCTAACAAAAGATGCATTTTGCCACTCAGACATTAGGATGAGTCTACAGGTCATAAATACTATCTTTCAGTAATTTTACAATCCCAGGAAATGTTGATATTAATAAATAAATGAACAACTTTGGTATAACCAAAGATATATGATCTTATACTAACTATACCGATTGTATGCTCAAGTTACAGACTGTGCACCACAGTCAGCAGTCATTGCCAGGATGCCTTTTAATCTAGTCATACGGTAGACCATACTCTTGTACTGTTGTAGTTAACTTATAATCAGTGTGAACAAGTTCATTTTACGGTGTTTCTTAAATAGATGCACCATAATGGCATCCCATGTAAAAATTATTTGCACAAAAAACTTCTTCCCACTTTATTACATAAAACATAGTATTGCACTTTCAGAATCCGATGGCACTGCTATGGCTCTCCAAGGGAATGTAAAACTATGAGAGCATCTCTACATAATAGGAAGGAAGAATTCCTGTGTGGTGGCTCACTAAGTCAGTTCACGGACAGTCTGGCTTAATTATCATAAAACTCGGGTTGGAAAGTGTGGCCAGTTATATTGCGTGCCCCTTACACCAAGATCTATGGACTAACTGGCTAAACTGAGACATTTCTGGAAATTTGGTACAAGTGGGGGTTCCTTGCAGTACTCCAGATGTATCATGTATCTTATTTAGTGATGAAGCCACATTTACCAATTATGATCAGGTAAGATCATGAAACATGTACTAATGGTCTGTTGACAGTCCCCATTGGCTTCATCAGGTAGAAAATCAGCATCCATGGGGTGTGAACGTGGTGTGGGATAGTGAACCATCAGCTCATAGGCCCATTTTTCATAGACAAAACACTGAACATGCCCAAGTATTGCAGCCTCTTAACAACCATCTTCCACAGATGCTAGATGACATTCCTCTGCAGACTAGGAGTAACCTGTGGTACCAACAACACGATGGCTATCCAGCCCATAGTGCATGAAGTACTACCACATGTCTTCACAAATTGTTTCCAAATCTCTGGACTGGACACAGAGGACCTGTACCTTGGCTGGCTCGTTCCCTGATTTGGCACCTGTAGACTTTTTTCTGTGGGGAAAGCTGACAGATGCTGTCTACAAGGACATACCAACTGCACCCAACTGTATGCAGTGACATATTACTGTAGCCTGCTCTGACATTTCCACTGAGATGCTAGCACACGTGTAGCAGTCAATTCATAGCAGACTGGAAGCATGTGTTGCCACTGCATGTGGTAATTTTGAACACAACCTGTGATGTTGAGTTGTCTTGTAATTGGTCAGAATCCACATACCTAGTGTATGCACTTGTGGTGTTCCTTAGTGTGTGCTACTGCAAGTATTGCACAAGCGTCAGTGTGGGAACTTTTCCCAATAGTATATTTTGTAAACGACTCACACTCAATGTGTGTCCTAAGCAAGCTGCTGTACAATGCGTGGTGCAGAGTACATTGCACCAGACTCATCAGTTACCTTTGTATCCCACTCTCACACGCTAATGGAGTAAACAATGGTTGTCTATATACCTCCATACATACCACAATCAACCCTTATGTTTTTAGAGAAATATGTCATCTTTTCCTGAGCTTTTTTCTGTTACATATTTGATTGAAGTATACCAACCTGTACAATCCTAACAGCACCAACACGATTGGTTTCCTTCAGAGATCAGCCACATACGAAGGCAGTTCAATAAGTAATGCAACACATTTTTTTTCTCGGCCAATTTTGGTTGAAATTTCTTGTAGAATATTTTCAAACATTCCCGCTTCGTCTCGTATAGTTTCATTGACTTTCGACAGGTGGCAGCGCTGTATGGAGCTGTTAAAATGGCGTCTGTAATGGATGTGCGTTGCAAACAACGGGCAGTGATCGAGTTTCTTTTGGCGGAAAACCAGGGCATCTCAGATATTCATAGGCGCTTGCAGAATGTCTACGGTGATCTGGCAGTGGACAAAAGCACGGTGAGTCGTTGGGCAAAGCGTGTGTCATCATTGCCGCAAGGTCAAGCAAGACTGTCTGATCTCCCGCGTGCGGGCCGGCCGTGCACAGCTGTGACTCCTGCAATGGCGGAGCGTGCAAACACACTCGTTCGAGATGATCGACGGATCACCATCAAACAACTCAGTGCTCAACTTGACATCTCTGTTGGTAGTGCTGTCACAATTGTTCACCAGTTGGGATATTCAAAGGTTTGTTCCCGCTGGGTCCCTCGTTGTCTAACCGAACACCATAAAGAGCAAAGGAGACCCATCTGTGCGGAATTGCTTGCTCGTCATGTGGCTGAGGGTGACAATTTCTTGTCAAAGATTGTTACAGGCTATGAAACATGGGTTCATCACTTCGAACCTGAAACAAAACGGCAATCAATGGAGTGGCGCCACACCCACTCCCCTACCAAGAAAAAGTTTAAAGCCATACCCTCAGCTGGTAAAGTCATGATTACAGTCTTCTGGGACGCTGAAGGGGTTATTCTGTTCGATGTCCTTCCCCATGGTCAAACGATCAACTCTGAAGTGTATTGTGCTACTCTTCAGAAATTGAAGAAACGACTTCAGCGTGTTCGTAGGCACAAAAATCTGAACGAACTTCTCCTTCTTCATGACAATGCAAGACCTCACACAAGTCTTCGCACCTGAGAGGAGCTCATTACACTTCAGTGGACTGTTCTTCCTCATGCACCCTACAGCCCCGATCTCGCACCGTCGGATTTCCATATGTTTGGCCCAATGAAGGACGCAATCCGTGGGAGGCACTACGTGGATGATGATGAAGTTATTGATGCAGTACGACGTTGGCTCCGACATCGACCAGTGGAATTGTACCGTGCAGGCATACAGGCCCTCATTTCAAGGTGGCGTAAGGCTGTAGCATTGAATGGAGATTACGTTGAAAAATAGTGTTGTGTAGCTAAAAGATTGGGGAATAACCTGCTGTATTTCAATGCTGAATAAAACAACCCCTGTTTCAGAAAAAAAAATGTGTTGCATTACTTATTGAACTGCCCTCGTAATACAAAGAGATCTGAACTCTCATGGCTGACAGACAGCAGCTGATGGTGGTGGGGTATATACGTATACACCCAGCTGTCCACCCATGAAGTTGGTATTTAGGTGTCAAAGCAATGTTACTGTTCACCAGTAGTTATCATCTGACCACCAACGGGTCTACGCATGTTAATGTTGGAATAACAACCAACAATGAGTTCAGAGTTATAGTGGAAATTGAGAATGTATGGTGAGGTATGAAGACAAGTCTTGTTCAAACAGAGTGGGAGAAGCTGTGCAGCAAACTGAAGCTAAGTATAGCACATTCTGTCTCGGAACTCCTACCTTCGACACCAGCAATGTCAGTGCATTAATACTCATTGTGTTTGATGCCCTATGTTAGAATTAACAACTCATGAGTCGTTACAGAGCAAATTTCTAAAGCATCAAAGTGTTGTGAACATACATGGTTTAAAGAATGTGGTATATGCTGCAATGAGTAGACTAAGTCAATGGTGAGTTAGTGTTAAAATGCTTTTTGACGATATTGTGAAGTGTGTATCAGAATGTAAAGTTCATGATCATGATTTTAAAATAGGTAAATGGCTGAATGCTCATGTACATCTGTAGGTGTTTTGCACATTCTAGGCGTATATGGCAGTGACAGTAGTGTAAATGAGGATTCTGATCCTTTTGACAGTGATGGTGATGAGTCTTGGTGTCCATCAATCAACACTACTAGCTCAGAAAATGTTTCAGTAAGTGTACAGAAATATTTTTTACTGTTGATCATTGTTCAATGGCTTGTGACTTTGTTTCTCGTAACATTGCTTTCACAGTTGATTGTCATCTTCTGTGTTAATGAGAAACCTTTAGATACTAATTGTAATGACCACTGATTGTGTTAATGATATAGTTTTCATGGCTACAAACTTGTAAGAATATTTTTATCATCAATGCCATTTCAGCGACATATAATGATTTGTGTGACTTGTGACTATATCTCACGGAAGTTCTGTGACTATTTTTCTATTCATATTACAGCTTGAAATAAGTAGTGCAAATGAAGTATCACCCCAGAAACCAAGCTCTTCAAGAAAAAGAAAGCATAACATTGATCAGTGGAAAAAAACTAAGGCCAAATGTTGACGTAATGTGGGGCAGCAGATTGTTCAGACAGCACCTTCGGGAAGTCCCTGTAGTTGTTCAAATAAGTGCTATACGAAACTACTCGGAGAAGAAAAAAATATTTTCCACTCGTTTTGGGACATAGGAAACTTTAATGCCCAGAATACTTACCTAATGTGTTGTTTGAAAATTGTACCAAAAAAGAAAAGGTTCATTTCAATTTTTTTAAACACAAATGGACCAATTGTCACAAATTTACTTTACCTTGTTTTGTTTCACATTTCTTTCTTTCACAGCTATCCAAAAAAGACTACGAAGCAAATTTCATCTAGATCTGTGACATTTTCATACAATGTGAAAGTAAATGGAATGGAAGTCATGATTTGCAAGTAAGCTTTCCTCATGGTTCATGGCTTACAGAATCACACAAGAAGAGTGAGGAATTTGCAACAGCAAATGAAGTTGGGTCACGCAGTTCCAAAAGAAGACTGAAGAGGTTTGTATATTACATTTCACTATAAGGTATCCATTTTAACCAAATAAAATAATGTTGAAGTATAATAATAACACAAAGTAATGTACTCTTTTCTTTTGGGCAAACATGGCAATCATCCACATAAATATCAAGACAAAGCTGTGCAAGGTCTCAGAGACTTCCTCAATGCCATACAAAAATATAACAGTCACTATAGCAGGCAGCAGAACCCCAACAAAGTATATTTTGGATGTGATCTCACAACTGCATCTTTATTTTGGGACAAATACTCTGAATACTGCAAGAAAAAGGGTGTCCGTACTGTATCAAAAACAAATTCAGGGCAATTTTTGAGTCAAAATTAACATAGTCTTCAACCTGCCAAAAAGCAACGCCTGTACAACATGTGATGCCTTTCTAACAGCAACGAGTAAGCCAGAATTATGTGCAGAAGAAATTACACAAAGGAAAAAACAACATGATTGCATCTAAGAAAGGCTGATAACAGGCAAAATATGACCGTGTCTTTAACTTCTCTGGCTAAAGGGAACGTGAAAGAGCAGCATGTAACAGCAGTGGACATGCAACAAACATTTCCCATGCCAAAAGTAACTGTTGGCCCAGCATGCTGCAAGAGAAAAATATGGATGTATAACTATGGTATCTGCAATTGTGGGTCAAATAAGGGATCATGTTTCTGTGGAGTGAGAAGAATGGAGGAAGGGGTTCAGATGAAGTTGGAAGCTGTTTATTAAAATACTTGGAGATAACTAACACTCAAGCCAAAATTCTCGACATAATCACAGATAACTGTAAGGGCCAGGCAAAGAATTGGTCTCTTATTGCCCTGGAAAGGACTCTCGTTGCCACCAAAAGATCTGTGCAGCTTTATTTCCCCATGGTAGGTCGTACTAGACTTCCTTGTGATCGTGATTTTGGTCACATCAAAATCCATGCGAGAAACAGATGTCCAATAGTATACACACCAGATGAATGGGCAGAAGTAGTCAAATCTTATAGTCCAAAATATTACATTTTGACGAAAATGCAAAGACAAGACTTCAGAAGCTTGGACGATCTGAAGTCATTAGTCTTAGTGCCCACTCTATTCAGAATTGGAGATGCCATTCATTTTAGTGAAGCAACTCAATTTATGTTTGAGTATAAAGAGCCCTTCATGCTAAGTGTGAAGCACTGCTACTGAGATATAGGAACCTTCACGTCAATGGATCTATGTAGCAAGAGGTAAGGAAGATCTGCTGAACCAGATCTATTTCAGCTACCAATAAAATATACAAAGCCACCTAAAATTAATCAGAAAAAGATTGATGACGTACTGTCTCTTGTGGCATACATTCCTGCAGCATATCAAAGCTTTCTTCGGTCATATGCTGGAAATTATGTGAACAATGATGACATAGGAGAACTTCCTTGATTTCACATTTACAGTGTAAAATAAAGTATTTGACTGACTTATTTGTTATGTATATGTGTATGTTGAAATGCAAAAATTGTTAAAAATTACTAGTTGTTATATAATTTTCAAAATAAAACCTTAAAAATGTATTTTTGTTCTAAATTATTGTCAGGGTGACACAGTCATAAGCCATTTTTGACCACATCATAATTAAAATGACTCTCAAATTAATATTATGTAACAGCAAGAAAATTGTGTATTTTACACCAGGTCTCCAATGTATTAAAGTATAATTAAAAGCAAAAAGGAAGTGTCTATTTTGTCTTCGAGATTTTTATACTTCTATGAAACTTTAAAGTTGCTGTATCTTAAAACTAGTTGAGCATGGCTTATGACTATCTCTCTCCAACCCCCTTTATTTACGCATCATCATCATCATCATCATCATCATCTGATCCAAGAGCTCAAGTGCTGTGCCACCAAACACAGTTACAGTTGGGACACAAAGATGGCTGCCATTGCTGGTGTTGCTGCTTCTGCTGAAGAAAACATTGACAGGGAATTGGTCCGCCATTTACTTGTTGATTAGTTGGCTCCCACTGTATGATCTGTCATGCAAGCTTGTCCACTCTACTTCTGTCAGCTGAACCTCCCTACGATGCAATACATTCTCTATCTTAATTACCATCTGAGACTCCATATCTGATGAAATGCCAAGACTGATATCCTGGAAACCACACTTGGTCAAATAAAACATTCTTGTGAACAGCAACATTCCACTGACGACTAGGTGAACTGATGAGATTACATAAATGCAGTCCTTCCCTACCATAGCTGCTGTCTATCAATCATGGTAGTCTTCATCAGCCTGGAATAAGGAGGGAGAGGGGGGGGGGGGGGGGGCTACCAAACTGAAAGCCAGTCTGATGTACTATTCTCACATCACAAAACACTTGTTACCTAATGATATGGAAATGTGTAGCACAGATCTTAACAACAGTACTCTGGTGGGGATAAAATTATGATTTTTAACACCATGAAAGTCTGCATACATAGACAAACAGTGGTAAGATCATGGTGTAATGAGATATACCATATTACGAGTAGACCTACTGTGCGTATTAATAATGTGTAAAGAAATATATAATAAAATAATAGTATTACCTACAGAATCAGTTTTCATCAAAAATGTTCTTAGTTTAGTGGAAACAGGCCTCTAACATACAGCACATGAGGGAAGGGAAGGTCCACATTTATGAGGTTCATTCAAATTCTAAGGCCTCCGATTTTTTTTTCTAATTAACTACTCACCCGAAATCGATGAAACTGGCGTTACTTCTCGATGAAATCGGCCTGCAGACGTACATATTTTTCACAACGCTGACGCCATGATTCCATGGCAGCGGGGAATGCTTCTTTAGGAGTGTGTTTTGACCACTGGAAAATTGCTGAGGCAATAGCAGCACAGCTGGTGAATGTGCGGCCACAGAGAGTGTCTTTCATTGTTGGAAAAAGCCAAAAGTCACTAGGAGCCAGGTCAGGTGAGTAGGGAGCATGAGGAATCACTTTAAAGTTGTTATCACGAAGAAACTGTTGCGTAACGTTAGCTCGATGTGCGGGTGCTTTGTCTTGGTGAAACAGCACACACGCAGCCCTTCCCGGACGTTTTTGTTGCAGTGCAGGAAGGAATTTGTTCTTCAAAACATTTTTGTAGGATGCACCTGTTACCGTAGTGCCCTTTGGAACGCAATGGGTAAGGATTACGCCCTCGCTGTCCCAGAACATGGACACCATCATTTTTTCAGCACTGGCGGTTACCCAAAATTTTTTTGGTGGCGGTGAATCTGTGCGCTTCCATTGAGCTGACTGGCGCTTTATTTCTGGATTGAAAAATGGCATCCACGTCTCACCCATTGTCACAAACGACGAAAAGAAAGTCCTATTCATGCTGTCGTTGCGCGTCAACATTGCTTGGCAACATGCCACATGGGCAGCCATGTGGTCATCCGTCAGCATTTGTGGCACCCACCTGGATGACACTTTTCGCATTTTCAGGTCGTCATGCAGGATTGTGTGCACAGAACCCACAGAAATGCCAGCTCTGGAGGCGATCTGTTCAAGTCATTCGGCGATCCCCCAAAACAATTCTCTCCACTTTCTCGAACATGTCGTCAGACCGGCTTGTGCGAGCCCGAGGTTGTTTCGGTTTGTTGTCACACAATGTTCTGCCTTCATTAAACTGTCGCACCCACGAACGCACTTTCAACACATCCATAACTCCATCACCACATGTCTCCTTCAACTGTCGATGAATTTAAATTGGTTTCACACCACGCAAATTCAGAAAACGAATGATTGCACGCTGTTCAAGTAAGGAAAACGTCGCCATTTTAAGTATTTAAAACAGTTCTCATTCTCGCCGCTGGCGGTAAAATTCCATCTGCCGTACGGTGCTGCCATCTCTGGGACGTATTGACAATGAACGCGGCCTCATTTTAAAACAATGTGCACGTTTATATCTCTTTCCAGTCCAGAGAAAAAAAATCGGAGGCCTTAGAACTTGAATGCACCTCATAATGCAAGCAGCAATATCTCTGCATGGAAGGAATGGTAGTCCCATTTCTTCCTGGAAGAAGATGTCACATTGAACATTGTCGGCAGCTCTCACAGTAACACAGTGTTCTGCTGCTGATTTCTGAAGATCGGATTGAGGTTTAATATTTGTGGCATCCTTTTCAGTAATTATTGCATCTCTCTTTGACAAATACTATCCACAAAACATTTACCCTCATCATTCAAAGAAACTATATCTGGTGTAGTGCTCATAAAGGAGATTAACGTACTTAAAGAAACACATAGACAATCAATTTGTTTCCCAATAAATGTATTAGATTGGAACAGGAAAGAGAGGCAATAATACTGTTACATTGTACAGCTATATATTGATGGCTGAATTTTTGGCCGAGGAAGTGTTAAAGCCAAGAGTATGGGGAAAAGCAGTATCATCCATGAAGGAGTGGCTCACAAAACACGTTTTCAGATAATCACAGCCTCACCAAAGTTCCATCTTCAGTGTGAAATACGCATTGCACTGGCAATTGTGTTATTCATCATATTAAGTACAGTGTACCTTCCATCATGCGGTGTACAGTGGTTTGTGGTGTGTGTCTTTAGGTGTAATAGCGTGTAGAGATTTGCAGAGGTTTTAGTGGTTTACTTTTTCCTCACTGCGATATTAGTCTTAGACAGTGACAGGTTGTGGATCGAGATGGTTTTGTAGTATCTAATGGAATGATTGTGTTGTTCATGACAGAAATCTCTGAGAATATCACACAGACATAAAAAGCATACAGTAGCATTTACAATGTGAGGACATATGAAACCACCCTGGGTATTCCATATCTAGATTTTCTATCATCTTTCATGTGGACAGTATGTATACCAGATACACACAGTGTACATCCCACGTACCATTTATTACACAATGATTGATAATATTGCAATCACGTAGACCCTCCATGCATTATACAGCGGCTAGTGGAATGTGTGTTTGGATGTAGGCTCTTATCTATATAGGATGGCTGCAGCACCAGTAGTGACTTACAGGAAGACTTACGTAGGATCGATGATTGATGTAGGAACTAGTTCTTCAGTCGTGAGCAATATATTACTTCTTACCACATATGTTCCATGAAGTAACTCCACCTAGAATTTGGAGCTAATATGAAAGAGTCTTTCACAAAGAAATAATAATCTTTTCCAAACCTTTGGGGGAGGAGTGATAAAAGATATATTTAATCAGTGAGGAAAACACAGCAAACACCATTGTTGGAAACCCATGCCCTTGACAGTTGGCATTACAGAACCTAAATCTTTATTTTACAGAAGTGATAATTCCATAATGTTGTACTCTCCGCCATGCAGTGTACCGCAGTTTTCAGGGCATTCGATTAGATGTAGATCTGGGATGATGCATTTGTCTATAAGTAGTTTATAGCGGATCACAGAAAGACCTGTGGTGTGATTGGTACATGGACTAGTAGTTGACCTGAATGTAAACATATGTTTTACTCCTAAAACAAGACCATGTATCCTCTTCATGATCGCCAGAAACATTAACTGCCATAAAAAAGTGCATGGACTGGCAGTTGTCTCTGAATATAATTTAACTTATTGGCTATAAACAGAGGGAGAGATCCATTACAACACAGATGTAGCAGCAACACTTGTTTGTTCATCGTTACTATTGTAAACAGCAGGTACCACGAGGCTGGAAAATGTTTGTTTTCCTAGCTACAGGAAAGAGTATGTCAATAACATGTGCCACTCTTAGGAATAGGAGCTTGTTTCTCGAATGCTACAATAGTTTTGTTGTTGTTGTTGTTGTTGTTATAATCATCATGTGTCCACAAAAATTTGATCACATACAGTCTGTAGAATATAAGTTGCACATGCGTGATTTAGTTTTGCAATTCGGCAGTGGGAGGCCACTTACACACAGAGGGCTGTTGTCTCAGGCACTGTCACGCATGTGTGATTCTGCCAAAAGGAAGATTTTTTGGTTCCCTTATTTAAGGTGCGTTTCCTGAGGTGTTGTTTTAGAACTTCTGGACCATCCGAATGCATGGCAGAAGCTATAACCAGCACAACTGCAGTACTCATCAGTGTGTTCAGGGGAACTGCGCTGTGTGGCATGTTTCAATATAGGCTTCACAATCATTCACATACCATCCTGGCAGTTTGCTAGCCCTTAAAAATGTGGAGCTAGGGCAGAAACGTGCAGCAGTTCTGAGCTGGAAGTGATGTCTACACACTAGGTGCCTGCAGAGTGGTGCAGAAACAAGACATACCCCCCCAGCCAAGTGCGAGCTACGCAAGTGCAGGATGTTAGCGATGTGTATAACTTTGTGCGTAAAGGTGTCTCCGCCATTAATTTTTACAAGTCTGGTATAATTATAGTGTGTCTGGGACCTGACAGTTATGCCACGCATTAAATGTGTGGGCAATTAGTTCATTTAAACAAAATATATGCCTTGTGCATATTTGTAGTTAAATAAAAACTGTTTAATGCTGTAAATCTGCATACTTTATTAAATTATCATGATGAGGTGCCTGTTTGATCCCTATTTTTTACATATGGCTTCATGAGAAAATTGGCTATTTGTGGAATACTGGGGGGGGGGGGGGGGGGGGGGGATCAGTAAAACAGTACCTAGCACTGGTGTACTTACCAAAGGTACTTTGGATAAATTTTTCATCATTCACAGTAAAGTGTTTACGTGTGTCATTTTGAAAAATTGGTAAAATTACCCCAAAACTATAAATAGTGACATACACTGAGGTGCCTGCAGTGCATGTATGGCACTGGTATTTGGAACCCCATATTTAAGTGTGTCTTCATAATAAGTGTATTTGTGTGTGTCTTCTTAAAAAAATCTGTAAAATTAGCCATGAAACAGTTCACAGGGTTGTATGTTGGAGAAAATACCTTTGGGTATGATACTAAGCCGCAAATTTGTGGTTCAAATGGCTCTGAGCACTATGGGACTTAACTTCTGAGGTCATCAGTCCCCTAGAACTTAGAACTACTTAAACCTAACTAACCTAAGGACACCACACACATCCATGCCCGAGGCAGGATTCGAACCTGCGACCGTAGCAGCAGCGCAGTTCCAGATTGTAGTGCCTAGAACCGCTCGGCCACTTCGGCCAGCGGAAATTTGTGGGGACAAAGCAAATAACATTGCGTGCCATACTCTGCTGGAAGTTTGCGAATATCACCTGAAAATCCCAGTCACAGAATGCTGGCGACACTGGGGAAGCAGGGAGGAAGGACCAATAGGAGCACATTACACCAGTGGGGGTGAGGAGGTGGCATTTTTGGGTCACAAATTACCATCTTTATGATGACAGTTATCACATAACACTAAAACCATTTGATCATTAACTAAAACCTAGGTAAATATGAACGCAACTGCATTACTCAGCCATCATCTTGCTTATGAACTATGGTAATCATAATGACAGTTACTGACCATTAACTGGAATTATAAAGACAGTTATTGCCCATTAATTACATTCCAAACAAAATAGGCCCAAGTGAGCTGTTTTGCCTAGAGGTCCAACTGATTGTGTGGAGATGATTGCATACTGTCTGGATTGAAACAGCCCTTCCAGTTGCCTCCAAAAATTATGCGCACAGTTCTGTGGTATTCTCTGCAGGGAACTTGCATATCATTAATTTGTACATATTGGTTAACAGCTGGTGTTGTTAACAGTAGTTCACCATAATCAGGGAGATATTCTATGTTTTGTCTCTCTTTAAGCTGAATGTTTACGTGATGTTATGGTTTATGCCAATTCAGTGGCCAATTTCCCATTATGATAGCATTTCCAGCTATAAAATGACAGGGCATGCACATTCTGAACTTCAAATGACCCCTTGATGCAATGTCGACAGGCTGAACAGTGCACACAAGCTCTATTGGCCCATTCATGACTGAAGATACAGCGCACTGTATGAAGTGGTACCGACAGTCTGTGATCTCAGTGGAAAGCTTTGGAGAAAATCTGATCATTTGCACTTTCTTGGTGTGTTGATAACAAAAATCAACTTTTTTACCTCAAATTTTGCTCAGAAATATGTTCAATGCAAAAAAGGCGAAAAATGTTTTTTCTCATTTCTTGAAAACAATTCACTTGTCGAGTGACAATATTCAGCAGGACTAAAGTCCCTACAAGTAGTGACTGGAGTAGTGAACTGGGAAGAGGATCTCAAGCTTCTTCGACCTTCACAAATGAAAAGACAGAAACTACTCTGATTTAATTATCCATCTTCCATGCATAACGTTGTTCATTCATTTCTGTTCTGGTCAGCATTTATAGAATGTATTAATTCTGATGGCCTTGTTATTTGCTTTGATCAAGTTCTGTGTTATGCAAGGTTGTTCTAGTAGAGGGCATATGAGCAAGTGACCTGGATCTTGTGGTGTTTCACTATCGCAGGACATGTTTCCATTAGCTGAAAGGATGTCCCATTTTTTCCATGTTGGTCTTGCAACAGGGACTTCCACACTACAACACATGAGTGATCTCTGAACAGGATAGGTAGATCATTTCCTGGGCCTAGCCATTCCTTTGAAGACATATCCAGTGACAGCTTACTCTTCCATCTGGTGACATAGTTAGACTTAGGTTTTCCCTCCAGTGGTCGAGTCCTAGCAATAAAGCTGTTTCTAGATTTCAATTGACAGACTACTGCTTGATCATGCAGTGGATAATGGGTATTATGATCTGTTTTGTCCCCTCCATATCAACTCTTCTGACAGTCAGAGGAGCTATTCCAACAATCGAGAAGAGTTTGTCGACTGGAGTTGGCTTAATACATCCCGACAAGATTCAACCAGCCTCATTGCTTAGTCTGAGCAGATGCACTCTACACAGAAGGTGCATTATGCAGCAGACACAAACAAAGCAAGAGCATAGGTTCTCAACGGTGAGGACTAGCACCCCATGTAGTGTCTGTGAGCTTTCTCAAAGTATTCTTCCTTCCACTTACCTTCAGCCTGGTGTTATGGCAATATTTCTTTAAGGACATTGTACGGTCGAGAGTGACACCCAGGTATACAGGTGTTGGATAATGTTGAAGTCATTTACCTAGTAATATGGCGTCCAATTCGCACGGAGCTCCTCGTATCATAACTGAATGAGCAAACATGAATATTGTTGGGATTTGGTCTTAAATATCTGACCTCACTGATTTGTTATATAATACATCCTGACGCGTACTTCTTCCTCCCTCAAAACTTGTTCCATTTCCTCAGTGTTAATCAAGAAAATATTAATAGTGCATTGGGAAACCAATATACCAGTGGAAGAAGTAGTCCCATAAGAAGGCAAGAACTACCTTTTCTTACATAAATACCGAGAGAACTCACAAGAAAGAATGGCAACTCATGAACAACCAACTGCTGTTATTTCCAGGAATGCTTGCACAGAAATGGTGCAACTGATGGAAAACATTATGATCAAAACTGTGGACAATTTAGTCTTGCTATTCAGCAGGCAATTATGAAATGATAGGATTTTGGAGAAACAGTACCATCTTGCTCTGTTTTTAACACTGGAATCAAGGTAAGTTGCACACTTTTTTAGCTACAAAATATTTTATGAACTGACTATAGATTTCTAGCAACACACACTGGGGATCATGGTAAAGGGAGTCATGGTGGCATTTTTCCACATCTAGCCTAGTTATGAAATGCGATTGATATGTGAATGTTCCATTTGTCTTAGTCACAAGCAAAACCTAGAAATAGTGACCTTGAGAGAGTTATTAATACACTGATTATATTACTGTTCACCCAAGATATTGAACAATGCTACACTATCCCAAGAACAATTACAATGACACCTAATTTTCTCATGGATGATAAAGGCTGCAGCCTAAAGAGTTTGCTGATGAAGTCCTTCCCAGTGTCATATAAACTTTGGGCCACAGAAAATTACTAGGATTACACTGTGTGGTCACACTCTTGGAGTTCTTCTCAATTTTGTATTCGAGTACAATTACTAGAAATCTTTTTGACAGTCCTACATGCACACTTTATATTATGTTTGCTGATAATACTACACCATGTTTCTTACTAACTTGCAAACTAACTTCACTTACCTTCCATACCTATGTTTTTTCAAGTTTTTCCTTTACATGTCACGGTGGCAATACCCCTTGTCATACTTGTCTCACCACAGTCCATTCTCATTCTCAGAACTCGTAAGATTATCGGTGTCCCTAATAACTCATCAGATATGAAAGAAAGACAGGAACAGGTGCATTTGTGTATGGCAACAACACACCTGGAGAGGGTAAAGACAGTAGATTTTTTAAAATTTTTTATTCATACTTCGTAATTCTTTGCTACAAGTATGGTTGCTAGGCTGACTGTTCAGTCTCTCACGCCGTCAGTGTGAGACGCTGATCCATTAATGTTCTCACAGTAAGGAACACTGAACAAGGGTCCCTTCAGGGGACTCTGTTAACCCTCCTTGGTCAGTGGGTAGAATAAGAGGGTCACACGGTGCCTCGGACATGAGTTCACAGTAGACATAGTGAAGACGTATCACTCTCTTGCTTGCCGGCGCCTGAACAGCAAATATATTCCTCTCCCACTCTCCCATATGCTACATTTTGATCTTAGCGACCACTTCACTAGGCGCCACCAGCAGATACTCTTTTCCTGAAATAAACCCTTCGGGGTTCTTTTGCAGCAAATGACATTTGTATTGTTCATATGACTACCCTGAACTGGATGCTCATTTCCTGAGCACTCATGCCTCCACACACAGTTGGATCGACTATGTCCAACTGATCCCATTTCATTGAAACTGATCCAGAAGTCGGCCATATTCGGCAGAGATGGTCATTTGCGTAGACGCTTACCGATGCCTTTACCTGCCTTGAGATTAGTTAGCCATCTTTGGGTGACCATTCAGAGGATTATCAGCCAAATACTTTCACTGATAGTTATATGTAAATGTCGTGTGACTAGGGCCTCCCGTCGGGTAGACTGTTCACCGGGTGCAAGTATTTCTATTTGATGCCACTTCGGCAACTTGCGCGTCGATGGGTAAGAAATGATGATGATTAGGACAACACAACACCCAGTTCCTGGGCGGAGAAAAATCTCCGTCCCAGTTGGGAATCGAACCCAGGCCCTTAGGATTGACATTCAGTCACGCTGACCACTCAGCTACAGGGGGCGGACACTGATAGTTACAGGGGGCGGACACTGATAGTTATATGAAAACAGCTATAAGTGTGTTTCTGTAGATTAACAACCTCTCTCTCATAATAAATTGCAATAAAAACAGAGTGATAGTAGAGTTTATTTATTATACAAAAATTGGAAAAAACAGCAACAGCTCTCTGATAGCCAACATTTTCTTATACTTTCTTCATAATTCTGAAAAACATCAATCCCACTATGAGCACGCATGCACATTGGATATCAGTCCTTCACCAGCTGACAGTGGGGCCACACACTAGTATGCCCCTTGGTGAGATCAGTCCTGACGATTCTACTTGAGCTGTCACCAACCCAGCAGGCCTGTGACTCAAATAACCAACATTTGATGCAAATATTGGATGTTGATTCAAAGATTAAATAAATGTAATACAGTAAGATGATCACAGTTTTGGTTGATCACAGTGAGAATACCACAGGTATATTCTGCTACCTCCAATGAAAGGCACTGAATCAAAATCATTGCACATTATGAAAGAGTTGCCTTTGAATTTCTAACACATGTGAACATAACATTGAAAAAGCATACAAGTAGTTGTAAAATAACAAACCAGTTACTGGCTACTGCAATGAAATTAGTGTTTGAGCCTCATATGGAAATGTATATGCACTATCAATGAATTCACAGGAAGAAAGAATATTGATAACATTGTATAATTTATCCTCTGTCACACACACCATGAAGTGACTTGCATACTGCACATGTAAGTGTGGAACACATCCAACAATACCAGTGAATAAGGAAATAAAACTACTAAATAAGCTGTGTTTTCCTTGAAAATGCAGAGGGTTAAAACATTGCCACTGTACCAGCCCTAAGTGAGATAGTTCTTGTATTAATAAAAAGGAAAGTCAAGGACTACCTTATCCAGAACTGTTGTAGATATGATGTAGGAAAGGATGTAACCAGGCTTGTTTAACAGAGAACACGAGAAGTTGCACTAAATAAGAAACAAACTGCCCTAAATGACATTGTTCAAACTAAACACAAGCATATACCACCAACACCTGCACTGCTGTGCAGTTATTTTCAGTGCAGTACAGATAAAAGGACAAGGGGGAATAAAAAAATTAAACAAAACATTCAGTAATGTGTCAGAGACCTTATGCCAGAATAATCAGAAGATATCCATTAACAACCTCTGCAATTCTGTTGAAGGAGTTTGGATTCACTCTGTATATATTATGCCTTTATAATGCTTACATGAAGAAATACGAAAAGTGAAGCATTCACAGGTGACAACAATCCACTGCAAAATATAATGACTGAAATGAAAAAGGGGGACATCATGAACACCTTGACTGAATGCTACCAAATGATTACTCCAGTAATTCCATGCCTGTGGGATGTGTTGATTGAAACTGTAATGTTTCAGGTGGAGATGGCAACACAACAGGCACAGAGGACATGCACTTCCATCATACCACCATCTTCCAGACACTGGGAAGGGCCAAATCATTAGCACAAGGAACATAGAAGCACCATACAAATAGATTGCGCAGACAATTGGTTATAGTGCAATGACTGCAGAGCAACTGGTGATACATGGACTCTGGGCAACAGTGTTCCAAGAAGAGTAGGCACAGGTCCTTCCAGGACCACACCATGAGAAGATTGTAGCTTTGTTTGACTAGGTCTGACGAACAGATAATGACTGAAATACAGGCATAGTATCACCACAAACTTTTTGAAACTGGTTATTGGAAACTGAATTGAGATCTTAAGCAGCCACCTATTGTTTACTGCTGACATCACACCATAAAGACCTGCACGGGATGGAACCACTGTCAACTGAGAGAGAGAGTGGCAGTCTATGATGTCAAGCTATGAGTATTGCTCCTGTTTGTTGGTATCAGTTCGATGATAAAATGTCCACACATGACGTGTTGAAAAGTCTCAGGAAGCAGCAATTCTTGAGACATATATCTTGCCAACTCCTGAAATCATGGTGTGGGGAGCCACTGGATGGGACAACATAAATTATTTGGTAATTGTTGAAGGGAGGGTGATTGCTTGGCAGGATGGGGCAAGAATGGTACGACCCCCCCCCCTCCTTTTCCCCTTTCATGACAAGTGTATAAATGGCATATAGCAGTAGGCTAATACAAGACCCTCATACTGCAATTCATATCACAAACAATTCGAGGAATGTACAGAGGCTCAATTGGCCCAGCCAGTCACTTGCTTTGTCACCCATAGATCATGTCTGGGATGTGATGGTAAGATATCAGGAATTCCTCAAGATGATAATCGGAGGCCATTTGCTTCCATACCACAATGGACACAGAAGTGTATTTAGGTCCAAGGGGCTCACAATTCATACCGAGGTTGTTGAGCGCTATCAGTTCCAAATGTAATGAAAGTTTAATCATCTAACATTCACTTGTTATGAACATGTCCAAAAATCTGAAGCGGATGTAGTAGACAAACATGATAAATGTGCCCTACGAAGTTTGATAAATATAGTGGATCTCAGAGGGTACTTCAAGTAAGAGATGAAAGATGACATCTTAAAAGCAGTGAGTACCTTAAAGAAATGCTTCAGTGTAATAAAACTGGATGTGAGTAATAAAAGTGCTAAGAATAAAGGCAATGCAATCTTAAAAAGTGAGGTTAGCAACCCACAAACAGAGGGGGAGGACTACAGTGTTGTGGGACAAGTGGCACCATCTGTTGATTCAATACGAGAAACTGAGAGTAGCGACCATCAAATACTGACTCCTAGCTGGACAACCTGCACTTATGACAACCAGCCTCTTGACCACAACATAGTATCACAAGCAAAAATTATAGAAAAAGTCATTCAAAACATAGGCATCACAATGACTGATTTCACCGTGTAAAGATAAAGGACAAAATTGAAAATACACTCCTGGAAATTGAAATAAGAACATCGTGAATTCATTGTCCCAGGAAGGGGAAACTTTATTGACACATTCCTGGAGTCAGATACATCACATGATCACACTGACAGAACCACAGGCACATAGACACAGGCAACAGAGCATGCACAATGTCGGCACTAGTACAGTGTATATCCACCTTTCGCAGCAATGCAGGCTGCTATTCTCCCATGGAGACGATCGTAGAGATGCTGGATGTAGTCCTGTGGAACGGCTTGCCATGCCATTTCCACCTGGCGCCTCAGTTGGACCAGCGTTCGTGCTGGACGTGCAGACCGCGTGAGACGACGCTTCATCCAGTCCCAAACATGCTCAATGGGGGACAGATCCGGAGATCTTGCTGGCCAGGGTAGTTGACTTACACCTTCTAGAGCACGTTGGGTGGCACGGGATACATGCGGACGTGCATTGTCCTGTTGGAACAGCAAGTTCCCTTGCCGGTCTAGGAATGGTAGAACGATGGGTTCGATGACGGTTTGGATGTACCGTGCACTATTCAGTGTGCCCTCGACGATCACCAGTGGTGTACGGCCAGTGTAGGAGATCGCTTCCCACACCATGATGCCGGGTGTTGGCCCTGTGTGCCTCGGTCGTATGCAGTCCTGATTGTGGCGCTCACCTGCACGGCGCCAAACACGCATACGACCATCATTGACACCAAGGCAGAAGCGACTCTCATCGCTGAAGACGACACGTCTCCATTCCGTCCCTCCATTCACGCCTGTCGCGACACCACTGGAGGCGGGCTGCACGATGTTGGGGCGTGAGCGGAAGACGGCCTAACGGTGTGCGGGACCGTAGCCCAGCTTCATGGAGACGGTTGCGCATGGTCCTCGCCGATACCCCAGGAGCAACAGTGTCCCTAATTTGCTGGGAAGTGGCGGTGCGGTCCTCTACGGCACTGCGTAGGATCCTACGGTCTTGGCGTGCATCCCTGCGTCGCTGCGGTCCGGTCCCAGGTCGACGGGCACGTGCACCTTCCGCCGACCACTGGCGACAACATCGATGTACTGTGGAGACCTCATGCCCCACGTGTTGAGCAATTCGGCGGTACGTCCACCCGGCCTCCCGCATGCCCACTATACGCCCTCGCTCAAAGTCCGTCAACTGCACATACGGTTCACGTCCACGCTGTCGCGGCATGCTACCAGTGTTAAAGACTGCGATGGAGCTCCGTATGCCACGGCAAACTGGCTGACACTGACGGCGGCGGTGCACAAATGCTGCGCAGCTAGCGCCATTCGACGGCCAACACCGCGGTTCCTGGTGTGTCCGCTGTGCCGTGCGTGTGATCATTGCTTGTACAGCCCTCTCGCAGTGTCCGGAGCAAGTATCGTGGGTCTGACACACCGGTGTCAATGTGTTCTTTTTTCCATTTCCAGGAGTGTATAAAAAATGCTAAAACTACAACAAGGACGCAACACCATGGAGAGGGAAAGAGAAACTGTGTTTCACATGAATGAAGATGAAACACCTACAAGAGATATGACAAGATCAAGAAACAGAAACAAATGTAAAAGAAGAACACTGAACTACAACTACCCGTAGAAGATGGAGGATACCAGTTAAGCAGCATGAGACATCGACTGGTGCTGGACCAAAAGATGCAGCTGAAACCTGAGATAGCACCAGATTCAATAAAACAGTTTTTCAATAAGAGGGGAATCAAATAAGATGTAAAATGTGAACAACCAGCAAACAACAATACCATGTCTTTTAAAGTAGACATCCCCTTTCAAACCTTAGAACTGGTGACTAAAGCTGAATTCTAGACAGCAGGGATCACTATCAGATGCTTTTGCTTTCCTTCTCCAACCCCCCCCCCCCCAAAGAAAACAGAGGAGTATCCCTTCTACACACTGCCCAAAAAAATGTAAAAAAGTAGAAGTAGTAGGACCCTTAAAGAACCTCCTCTGGAATACAGAAGGCCTAAAAAGTACAATGGACATGGCTCCCTGAGACTTTCTACTGGGATATGACATAGCAATCCTAAAACAAACATTTCTAACCAAATACTGGCAACACCTGTAATTTTATTGCACTCATCTTCAAGCAAAAAAGGCAACAGAGGAAGACCCATAGGAGAAATAACTGTCCCCATGAAGCCGGAATTAACACCAATAAAAAAAAAAGCCATTAATATAATAGATGAAATAGTGCAACTGATCGCTCTGGGTAAACACAATAAACTACTAATTATTAAACTGCATAACGGTTATACAAAACTCCAAAGCAAAAAAAAGTAGTGGAGAATTTGTAGGAAGAAGTCTTTATCCTATTAAACAATTCCAACGTACCTACATGTATCTCCCACAACGGTAAAAGCACAATACACGAGGCATCCTTAAGAGGACTAATCAATGATAATGAAGCACCTCTCTAGACAGCAAACCACACACCACTTCGGAAACATATCCAAAGAGAATAGGAAAACAAAACACAATGGAGTAAAAAGCACCTTTGGGAACAACAGACATTGGGAAAATGGAAGCAAAATCAGATAATATAAAAGAAATTAAAATGCTAATAGACAACACGCAATTAGAGGAAACAACATAAGTGTTACGAGAATTTCTAAGACAAACCAGCAGTCCCAGCACCAAAAGAAGAGCGAAAAAATTACAGGCTAAGAAAAGATGTACTAGAAAGCCGAGACCAACTAAAACAGTGCACAGAGAACCCTACACTCCTCTGGACTTATGCCAAAAAACTATATATCTACAGGGAAACTATAAAAGCAAAGAAGAGAAGTGAACATTCTGGGAAAGAGGAGGAAAGGAACTAGTGGAGGAAGCCACAGGAGAGCCATATTATTCTGGCATAACCACAAGTGCCGGAAGAGGAAGAATGCAAGACCTGAGAAGGTGGTGATGTGATGTCAGCCAATAGCCCGCTCACAAGGAGCACGCGATGACAGGAGCAACCTCTGCAAGAAGTAAATATAAACACCGCTCCTGCCAGCCTCGGCCGGACGTTGGTGGAGTATTAGCACGGCCTAGCAGAGAGTGCTACAATATTAGTTATTAGTGACCCATATCCATGGCTTGTTTGGACTTTGTGTATAGCGGAGAATATTACTATTTGCACGTCACCCATCGCTTGCGACACTTGTTCTAAATACAAAGTTAAGTATTGCCAATCAGCTTTATTGAAACAAATTATTAATTTTATTTGCTTGCATTGTTGTATAGCATTCCGAGAACGCAGCATCCTTTAGGCAACCTATGCGTGACTAGTGGGCAAGACCCCACATTTGGCGATGAGGACTCAACACATATATGCCCCAGAAAATGAGAGAAAAAACACTACATCAATATGAAAAAATGGGAGACACACTCTGACAACATAATGTACAAGGAAGGACTAAATGGCAAACAGGAGACATTGCCACATACAACTACGGAATGGGTGCTGTTGGCCACAGAAGAAGTCAAAGATGCCATTAACATCACCAAGAACAAAGAAGCTGCAGGCCCTGACAGACTGTATAGTAAATATTTAAAAGACACAGCCCAACTGCTAATGTCAATGTGGACGAAACTCTAGAATGAGTGCATAAAAGCAGCCTCCATTCCAGAACAGTGGTGACAATAAATAAAATGCTATATAAAAGGAAAGGAGACCTCAAGAACCCTAACAAATACAGATGCATAGCACTAGAAAATTTACCTTTCAAAATATTTACAATGATAATATAGTGAAAAGGATAGTTGCTACTCACCATATAGCGGAGATGCTGCGTCGCAGAAAGGCACAACAAAAATATTGTCATAAAGTTAGCTTTCGGCCAACAAGGCCGCTGTCAAAAGTAGACAACATACACACACGCACACAAATGAAACTCAAACACACATAACCATAGTATCTGGCAGTTGCTGCTAAAGAGCTCCTGCTAAAGAGCATATGGGCGTACCTTGAAGAGAGAGAAAAGTTTTATGTAGTATTTAAAGAAAGCTAGTGACAAGAAAACTAGAGGGAACTCTAAATGAGAACAGCATAGGGACACAAATCATAAGCTCAATACTGCGATGGAATTAAAGAAGAACCAAACGTGGGCAAAGGAAAACTTCAAGATGAGACACATGATCGCGAGAATGGCAATTCATGGTTTCCACCACCTTATTTGCAGTGATGTCATATTATGAACCAACGCAATGTGCGAGTGTAAACTGAGCCACCGAATGGGCAAACATTGCCATATAGAACTCTATACCAAAAAAAAAAAACATGATAAATAAGTAACTATGCAAACCACCATATGTACAATTTCTAATTTTGTATATTACTCCAATATTTCTTTGAACTTTTATGGCTATTTGTCTGCAATAAACATATTATTATACATATTGTACTGGTGCTTCACAGTGCAACACTTTGCATTTCCATCAGTGAATCTGCAAATGACAACCGCACTGTTTCAGAGGTGAATGTGGCTGCCACTCCCCTCATGGACAGACTGTATCTGTTGTATTTTGTGGCAAACTCTTCTAGGGGAGACACTGGCGTAATCCAATTAACAGGGCCTAGCACAGTGTTTTATCTGGGTCAGTCCATAAGTAAGTGGCACTGCCTCATTCTAGAACAGTGTTGCCCACATGGCAATATTAAGTGATAGGAGCCTGCAATGAAGATGATGATCAACCTATGATGACTCTTGTTGTGATGTGAGCACAGTGTGTTCCAACAACTTGGTCATTTCTGCAACCAACTAGGTACCTTACAATCTCACCTCACTTCTTGATATGAGATTATTTGTTGTGTTCTTGGACTGGATACAAAAGCTTCAAAACGTAATTTCAGTTTGAGTTTGGGGAAGATATAAAAGTACATGAATGTCTTCGTAATCCAGATTCCTTACATTTATCATTATCAAATTAATTTTGTGGTCTGATTCTTGTGCATTCTATGTCTCTTATTACGACTTTTGGCAGCTAATGTGCCCAAGAGACCAGAAAAATATTTTCTTGTTGCTGACTTGCCTTTTAATGCTAATCAATTAAAAAAGTCCTTGAACATCTTAAAATAGAAGGTCACGATATTTCTTGATGACAGATCTGATCTTGATTCTTTTTTTGGAGCTGAGTATCCAGTTCTGTCCTTAGTTTTCACAGCTTTAGATTTTCATATGTAATCTACAGTAAACATTGCTCATCAATTTTTAATGTAATGTCTGTTTGGTCCAAGTTGGAAAATAAACGTATCTGCCTAGTGCAATGCTCTCTAATATGCAAGTCCTAATGCAAAATTTGTCCCAAATATTTCTAGGAAGGTTTTAGTAATGGAATGTTGACCCACTGATTTTCCTGTACCACATTGTTGTGCACTTTCATAAGAATATCTGGTGGTATTGCAATTGCATTGGTAAATGTCCTTAATCTATTTAGCAAGAACATCTTTCTTGCCCATTTAAAAATGTCACATAAGAACATTAGTTCATTCACTCCAGCTTTGAAACATGCCTCTGGCAAAATAGATTTCAGTTGTATGCACTACCATAATTTACTTTATAACTGATGGCAGTGGCTAATCATCTCCAAGAGCATTATGTCACGAGTTGGTTTGCCGTGACGGTCTCCAACAGGCATATGGCATCAGTGTGAAATATAGACTGGACTCAAACTCACTCACACTCTCTCTCTCTCTCTCTCTCTCTCTCTCTCTCTCATCTAGTTGACAGCCATGGCAGAACAGATCACATCAAATAGTTCTAACTGAAGTCTTACCTGAAAAGAAGCTAACCATTAAAGTGCTTTCCTCTCTTCCACTCATGTTCAGCTAATCTAGTACTAGGTGTAGTCTGTATCAATTTGCCAGCTTGTGCTTTCAGTTCCACCAAACCAGCCCGCTTGTAACATATCACAACATAGACAACTTACACTGCCCATTCCAACACTGTTACTCATAGATTCCCCTATATGTGTCTTTCAGCATCATTCAAAACAAATTTCAAGTATTTACTTGCCTTAATTTGTCATGCATTGTCACCAACATTTCATTTTGTTAATCTCTGTGGCCTAATCAGTTTTTTCTAAACAAATAAATCTGACTATGTTCTACTTAAGCTGACAAAAATAGTATCATGTTACACAAGAACAGAATGTTCAAAATCAAACAATTAAACTAACTAAATTGCATACACGTTTTCATAGATGTTCCTGAATGAACTGTGGTCCTTTAATATAAAAAAGTGCTTTTATTTGGAAGTTCAGGGGAAGGCATTTGTCACTCAGAAACATACATGTGTGTGTCACTAGAAGATCCTTATTGTGACAGCAAACCTGACAGACAGCACACAGTCTCTCAGATACACATTCTACAGTTTCCTGCTTTGCAGCTCAGCCTGCATCCAAATATTGTCAGTACTACACAATATTAAGGAAGATTCAGTGCTCTATATGATGCTGTCACTGGAGGGGCACCGTACCTCAGGTACCTTTTCCACCTGGTTATTTGTGGTAAAAATATTATAGGCTATAACACAGCTCTGAAACAATCATAAATTTGCTTACAATTCTTGAAAATCTGAGTTATGATGTCACCATTATAAACATTAAATTGTTGATCAAACAGCAACCCAGACTGTGTACAATAAGGGAGGACAGAACAAAAACTAACTAACATACATGCACAACACAGAAACCATCTACATAAATACATACATCTGACACTACATGACCGAAGTCCCATAAGTTATTTTCTTTCACACAATACCAACAGGAAGTTCCCTATAGAGAAGCATTTGCTGGTTATTTGTGGTAAAAATATTATAGACTATAACACAGCTCTGAAACAACCAAAGCTGCTGACAATGCATGAAAATCTGATCTGTAAACGTATCATCTGCACTACTGGTTTGCAAAACAATCTGGCTTCCATCAGACACAATTATGGGAAATAAAATATCTGCATGGGGAGCTGAAATCAATTTCACAGCCAAACTGATTAGAATAATCATTGTTTTACCTTTACATTACCTCAAACATTAGGTACGTGTTTTTTAATTACTAAAACAGTAGTGTCGACTGTAAATCCTACATTTTGTGAGGATATGAAAGTTACACAGTTGATGTGATAAAACTGGCAACTATTGCTTTTTCCTTCACAAGACTCTTCTGATTACTAAGTGCAATCAGCAGAAGGAAAGCAACAAGAGAAGAGAGCTATTACATGTTACTCAAGTTTAAGAGTGTCTCTAAACCAAATATATTTAAAACTTGCACTACATGACATACAAAAATATTAAATTAAAAATGTACACAATTCTATTAAGAATAAAAAATTTATAAATCAATACATTTCTGCAACTTTTAGTACCTTACAATCACATTTGCCCTCTTAAGTATGTACACAAACATTTTACAAATGCACGATTGTGGAATAAATACAGTGTATAAAAAAGCCATTCAAAACTTCACCATGCAGATACATGACACAAATTGTTACAAACACCACCACATATAAACAAGTGCTTACCTTTTTAAGTTAATGGTAAACAGGTCAGAGTGACTAGAGGACATACAACTGATATGAGCACATTTAAATAAAACTATGCAAAATTCAACATATCTGCCAAATCATTAACACACATTCAGCAGAATGTCTCACTACAAGAGCAGAGGCCACAGAAAAAGTCCAAACACTGAAAGACTGAAAAATGCCTCCTTGCATTCTGAAGGAACCATCAGACGTGGACTCTCTGTGGAAACGAACTTGTCCGACAATTCTGTGCCCTTTCCACTTCGTCTTGAATAGTTTCCAAAGTTTGATAGATCGTCCGGAAACCGGGTCTTGCTGGTGGTTTGCGATTCCAGCAGAGTTTCATAAGTTCATACACAGACTTTGGTGTGTTATCTGGACACTGTAACACATTACCTTCTTTAATGTACTTCACTACTTCTTCATGTGTCATTCCGTAGTATGGTTGAAGGGCAAATGAAAATATCTCCCACAGACAAACTCCAAATGCCCAAACATCTGACTCAACTGTGTATTTATTGTAAAGGATACTTTCAAGTGGCATCCACCGTACAGGAATAGCGTCATGTTCATCACCTTTATAGTAGTCTTGTAAGTAAATTTTTTGAGACAATCCAAAGTCTGCAATTTTCACCACCATGCTGTCATCTATAAGACAGTTACGTGTGGCGAGATCTCGGTGCACAAATTTTCGATCTGAAAGGTAAACCATTCCAGCTGCCACTTGTCGAGCAATATTTACTAAGTCAACGTGAGTCAGTTGCACATCTCTAAACATATCCCCATCACCTTCAGAACTTCTGACAATGTAATTACTAGGAGAACATGAACGCAAAAACTCATTCAAGTCTCCACGACCCATGTACTCAAATAAAAGACACATAGGACGTCCGATGGCACACACTCCGAGGAGCTTAACTATGTTTGGATGGTCAAATTCCGCCAACAGGCACGCTTCACGCTCAAAGTCTACTTGTAAATCTTCAGATGCCTCATCTTTGAGCATCTTCACTGCAACTAATGTGAATTCTTCTCCTTTCACCAACCCTGGAGCTTTGGCCTGAAACATCATATGAGAGAAGCATTGTTATTACCTCCACAGGAAACCGTTTGAATCTGCTAGAATAATTTCCTGCTACATGACAATTATTATTTTATTCTTACTATCATACAGCAGAATGATATTAACAGAGTAATCATGTGCTGATAGCTATACAAAAATCTAAAGAAAGCACTACTTTATAATATCTGTGATGCACGAAGGGATGACCACAGATGGAGTCCACATATTTATGCAAAGTAAATTCATTAAAAAAACTAACACAGCTACAGCTTTTGTATTACTCATATATTTTAAGACAACTACAATAATATCATTGAGAAATTAACATCTGCGCACATTTTCTGTTGGCCATTTGGAGTGACTACACAGGAAACAAGAGATGGTAGCCTCACCTTGCTAACAGAGAACTACCAGCACAACAAATGAAACATTTTGCATCTATTATCAGGTGATGACAACATGCATATGCAAGCCTTCAAGAAGAACTTAGCATCTCAGATATTCATTTATTCTGATATAATGCAATGCAAATAAACTAATGTGCTCCAGAAGCTACAGAAAGCTCACAAATTACAAGGGGACAAGAACTACAGGAAATGGGTGCACACGGTAGAATAAGTTCTGTCAACTTCCAATTGTTTCTTCAGCTATGAGGATTAGACTGTAATAGTGAATGTCTCAGAAAAATATGATTACCTGAAAAACTCTTCCAAATGCTCCCTGCCCTAAATCTCTTATGTAAATTATATCATTTCTCGAGAATTCCAGTTTCTCCAGTTTTGGGTTGAGTTGTGCTCCTGTTCTATGATATGCCATGTTGCTAGGTAACTTGTCCAGATCTATGTTCACTTCCTGCAACACAACACCAATTTTAGGAAAGTTCGATTTGATCACATCTCACAAGGGAATCAACATTTATGAGAGCTGTCAG
Organism: Schistocerca cancellata; assembly: GCF_023864275.1. Lineage (NCBI taxonomy): Eukaryota > Metazoa > Arthropoda > Insecta > Orthoptera > Acrididae > Schistocerca > Schistocerca cancellata. Next base: position 880,412,996 of record NC_064629.1, on the reverse strand, counting down.
GACAGTAGTCTCAATTAACACTATACATAAAATACAGGATATTTACAGTAAATTTATTAGAAAGTTCTTAGAACTACACTACTTCATTAACTCCTCTACACAGTCACCATCCAGAGTCAAACATTTATTGCGTCCCTTAACAAGTTAATAAAACAGAAGTCTGCTGCCTTAGATTGTAACCAGCCTATCACAGCAACTTAACGTTCTTCGTTGGAGACAAAGTGTTGGAGGCCCAGCCACTTTTTCATGCAAAAATAACTCAGAAACACGTCTAGGCTGTATGGCAGATGTTCAAAAATGTTGTGTTTGACTTGATGCAACAATTCTCATGTTAGCTGAGAAAAGTGTGGCCGTACATCATCCTGATCATTCATCCTTCCACTCTTAAATAAACTACACCCATAACATACAACACATTAAAGCCTCAGATTTTGTGCAACTGCTTTGAAATTTTCTGCCACTGAAAACCAAATTACAGAACTGATTTAACATTTCAGAGATTTTGCATTGTAGCTCTAATTTTGAATGGCTACCGTTGGCAAATGAGAAGTACATGTGGCTTTCTCACTCTAACAACTCTACAACACACTGCGTAAGTCAGCATAGTGACTGTTTTGCCACTCCCCCCCCCCCCCCCCCAAATCCATACTTCCCATGCTACACAAAATGGTAATTTGCGAATAGCACTCACAACAAATACATTGATAAGTATACACCCGCTGATGAAAAATATTTCATAATATGCAACATACTTCCATACACTATGCAGTCTGTACTTCCTGACTGCTTCTTCCACTACAAAAAAAATCTAGTTTAAAAATCTAGAAATTCTATTTTAGGTAGTAATAATAATAAATAATAAGTGCAGAAGGTATTGAAAAATACCTTATGATGATTATAAGCACTGGCACAGAATATACACTGCCAGAAAAAAAACCACACTCAAGATTTATTGTTGCAAGAGTACAAAAGTACATGAAATGATTACATTTACAGATCAATAGCACAAGCAGTTATGAGGTATCAGACATCAACCCATGCTGAAACACCCGTATTAGTGGATGGTGAAGCCTCCATGGGCAGCAATGCAGGTGCTGACATAGGCACCCAGTCAATCGTACAGGTGGCAAATACTGTCCTGATATACATTATGCCATGCCTGCTTGACCTGTTCATGTAGTTCTGTAAGGGTTGTGGGTTGACGAGTCACTTCTCATCACATCCTATCTTGCATGTGCTTGATTGAAGACAAATCTGGAGATTGTGCTGGCCAAGGATCTTGCTGCACATCTTGCAGAGCATGTCGAGTTTCAAAGGCAGTGTGTGGATGAGCATTATTCTGTTTGAATGACACACACCTTCCTGTTACAAGAACGGCAAAAGAATAGGTCAAACAACACTCTGCACCTACCAAACACTGGTTGTTGTCACCTCCAGGAACACCAAAGGCAAACAAGAGTTGTAGCGTATCACACAAGTCCTGGGGGTGAAGCCAGTGTGTCTTGGGACGAACATATTCTAGGAGATGCGCTCACCAGTCTATGTCATAAACGCAAATGACCAACACTCGCGTGCAGGTAGAATCTGCTTTCATCACTGAACACCACGGCGTGCCATTCCATCTTCCAAGTGACTCTCTGACAGCAGCAGTCAAGCCGTGCATGTCAATGCTGTGGTGTGAGTGGAAGATGGGCTACAAGTGTGTGCGTCTGTAGTCCCATTGCTAACAACAGGTTTGCAACAGTTCATGTTGACACATCTGGACTAACAAGCCCTCTTACCTGTGCTGTGATACCTGTACAATCTGTCACTGCTGCCCATACATTATGACAATGGCAGGTGTCTGTTCTGCGTGGATGTCCAGAACCTTGTCTACGGATGTGAGAATGATTACGTGACCACTGCTACCAGCATCGTTGCACAACTGACGCAACATGTCCAACTCGTGTGGCACTTTTCCGAAAGTACCCTCCTGCCACTTGAAAGGTGACAAGCTGACCCCTTTCAAACTCGTTAAGTTGGCTGTAAGACACATGAGTGCATCTCTATGACATGGTTGCCTGCTTGTTTCACATGTTTGCACCACACTGAGCCTTCTGGCTGTGAGCATTCCCTATTAAAGAGTAGACACAGACTGTGCTCTGGTAGCTATGCCACTGTGCTACCTATTGGCAGACAATGTTGAAACCATTATCAGTAAACCTACTATCCCCCAGGTGACATATGTCGTCATTGGACCAAAATTGACGTAGTCTTTCCAGGTGCACTGTTTTGTTTTGTTTTTTTTTTTTTTTTCTGGCAGTGTATAAAGAAATGACATAAACAAGAAATTTAATTATGTAAAGACATATCTCACATCTCGAGTTGCTGTAGGATTGTAACCAACACGGTGCTTGTAAAGGCGATGACAGAGCAGAAAAAGTAGCAGAATAATAATCAGTCCAACTAAACCCACTGCCGACAACAAAAGAATGAAGACAGGCGTGAAGAATTCTTCCATTACCACAATGGCAGGTTCGTCGTCAATCTCTTCTCTTACTGTGTCATTATCTGAAATCAGCAAAGACCACATGGCATTAATAAATTTCATTTATTTGCAATATTCATTTTGTTTTGTAGAAAACTGCTAATGCTGTACAGAACAACTAGAGGAGGAACAGGGTGACAATGACAGAATAATTTGGGAATACAATAATATACTGAGAGTTCATATTGTCATAGAAATCAGGATAAGTAAATAAATGCTCAAAATAAGCAACAGATTATCTTACAAGAATCTACTTACAAAATTACAGTTTGATTAAGGAATGCAGTTTTTAGACACACATACACACAACTCCGAAACTGATCATGGAAAAACTTAATGGGGCAAGCAGGGTGAAATTTAATGCCACAGCATCCTCAAAGTCATTAAGGGCTAAGTATTAGCTCAGCTGGACACAGTTTTGGGAGGAATCGACCATCACCTCCTTGAGGGATCAATTTCAGCATTTCCCAGAATTTATGTAAAGAATTCACAGAATACTTACTATAGGGCTATTGGGTGGCCAGGCCGGGAATCATGCTCTGTTTCTCCCACAAAATAGTTCATTGCCATAATCTGTAACTCTCTCTTACTTATAAGTGATCATATAGATTACATTTATCACAGTTCATACAGAGGCATAAATTCAGTCACTCCACATTTCTGGAAGGAACAGAAAGTAAAGTTGTCCTCAGTCTGAATGTTGGTTTAAACACCAAAATGCTCTATTTATCGTAATCCTGCTGGTGATAGTATTTCCTTGGCTCCCTTCAACCTGTGAACTGACATATCCAGCCTGTTATAGGCGAATTTAAAGTGTAATGCGGAATCTAAATCATGGTAACAAGAAATTATGACTGAAGTTCAGTGAACCTCATAAGTATCGTGTTATGAATCATTCCTTTATTTGTACTTAACCAGTGAAAACCTCAACGAGAACAGTTGCGTCAAGATAGAAAATCGGAAATCCACTGTTTTACAACCGTGTCATGTTAAGTTCCTAATAATGTGCTGGCAGTGAGCACTTTTGACTCAAACCTCCAACATTTAGTGGCTCACTGCATAGCATATAAACTTTTCTCCCTTTTCTTTTTCCACATAACTGGTAAGTTCACAGTACATTATCTGCTAATGATTATTGCCCTTTCACATGTTCCTACATTTGGATGAAGTTTTTGAGTTTACAATTCAAATGTACATTTCAGAAAGAAACTAACCACAGACAGGTATTTCACAACGCTGCCAGCGGACCGTCTGGTTCATTGTATAACACCATGGTGATGGTTCCTCTCCACCAGCATTGCGGCAGTAATTTTCTGCATTCTGAACCTCTGGAAAAACGTCAGGTGGCCTGTTATGAGTGTGTGGTACTTGAGAGTCCCACCTTTGACAAGCTAGGCCATCCTTTGTAACATTCACAGTTCCCTGATAGAAACGTCCTCTTCCACGTATACAGTCATCTGTAACAAGATTGGCACTCAGCACAGGTACAGTATAAGCATCATAATTACATTTTTGTGCAACACAAGACTGTTTACATGTTAAACTAACTTTCAGAACTTTTTACATGAACTAAATATCTAGTACTGTGAAAATACTTATTTACAACAATGAAGTCAAAGAAGAATGAACATGAACTTGTTTCTGTTTACTGATAGCTAGTCTGGTATTGTCAGATATGCATATTTGCCCTTTAAATGGGTCTGATGGCAAACTGTAAAGCGGTCATGATAAATATAGTCATCCACAGTAGTTTGTAACTTGTACATGAAATGATAAGACACATCATGTGCATTCTTACTTTCAGATTAAGTTGTGGTGAAAAAGGCAATAGAGACTACATGAGCAGTTTAGCTGTTGCATCCTATTAACAAGCCTGTTAATCAGCTGTGAGGAACAGAGGGAGACCTATTAAATGTGACCTCTTGCTTTTGAAAGAACTACTTCATCGAAAACCTTCAAGAATGTCATTCTCAAAACACATAACTTGATGTGTATCCCATCATCTAAAATAAGTGACAACTCTGCTGGAATCTATACAAGACAACCTAAAACTAATAACTGTGTCTATAGAGCTTGTGTGCATGTGAAAAATTATCTGTTAATCGGATGTACCATATTTGTGTTGTAGGAAAGGTCTTGTAGAGTAATTACTCCCCCCCCCCCCTCTCCCCCCCCCCCCCCCCCCACACACACAAGCACCTATGCCCAACAGAGTACTGTCTGGATTAACAGTGCCATTGCTGTATTTTGGCAGGTGGACTGTTAGTGGCGGGGTTAAGTATTGCATGGGGTGGGTAGAGGGAGAGGGAGGTAGGAGAAGGATATGGTTCAGTTGTTACAGTCCTACGTGATATTAGATGATGAGGGGACACTCCCTTGTAGCTTATTCTTGGGGGTGGTGGGAGAATTTGGGATGTGTAAGGATATGGCATGGGAAATCTGTTTGTGGACTAGGTTTCGGGGGATACTGTCTCTCTGTGAAAGACATCAGTATACTGGGCAACAAGTTCTCGTCGCTGCAGATACGTCATCCATGTGTGGCTAGGCCATGTGGGAGAAATTTTTTGGTGTGGAGGGTATGGCAACTGTTGAAATGCAAGTACTGTTGATGTTAATGGATGTAATGCGGGCAGAGGTTTGGATGGAGCCACCAGAGACTTGGAGGTCAACATCTAGGAAGGTGGTGCACTGGGTAGAGGAGGACCAGGTGAAGCGAATGGAAGAGAAAGTGTTGAGGTTGTGAAGGAATGTGGATAGGGTGTCTTGGCCCTGAGTCAAGATCAGGAAGATATATTCAATGAACCTGAATCAGACTAAGGGCCTGGGAGTGTTTCCTCTAGATGGTTGGCACTGAAGGGTGCCATGTGGGTGCCCATGGCTGTGCCATGGCTTAGTTTGTATACCTTCTCTTCACAGGAAAAGTAGTTGTGATTCAGGATATGGCTAGTAAAGTGTATAAGGAATGAGGTGGTGGGTTTGGAGTCTGAAGGACATTGGGAGAGGTAGTGTTCAACAGTGACAAGATTATGGGCATGAGGGATTTTGGTGTATAGGGAGGTTGCATTCAACGGTGATGAGTGGGGATTGAAACAGTGATGAGAAGGGACCCAGGAGGTAAAGGGGTGGGGCATGGTAGAACGTCTGTGGAGGAAGTGGTTAGTATCTTTGATGTGGGAGGCTAGGCTTCAGGCAATTGGATGGAGGTGCTGCTCAATGACAACGGAAATTCTTTCAGTGATAACCTAATATCCAGTTACATAGGGCATCCAGTATTGTTGGATTTCCGAATTTTGGGGAGAGCATGTAGAACATGGGTGTGCGTTGTATTGTTAGGGTGAGGAAGGAGATGGACTCGGGAGAAGTTCTTGGAAGGGCCTATGGATTTCAGTAAGGACTGGAGGTTGTGGTGGACTTCTGGAATGGCAGAGCTTGTAGGTGGAGAGGTCACACAGGTAGTGAATACTTTCCTTTAAGTGGTCACTGCGACTGGCAGAGCTTGTAGGTGGAGAGGTCACACAGTTGGCGAATACCTTCCGTTAAGTGGTCACTGCGACTCATCACAACAGTGGTGGAGCCTTTGTCTGCAGGGAGAATGCTTAGGTCAGGATCTGCGTTCAAGGCTGCATAGGGCAGTCCTTTTTCTGATGAAAGGTTAGTGTTCTCAGGTAGGAACCTGGGGAAGAACTGTAAGGTCAAGGTTAAGGTAAGGAATTCCTGCAAGGTGACCAGAGGGTGATTATTCAGTGTTACGATTAGGTTGGCTTTGGTTGGAAGAATTGGTGGCAAAGAAGTGTTTTGTTTTCACTGTAGGGATCAGGAAAAGGAGAGTAGGTCTTCGACAACTCCAACACGGTTAAAAGTGGTTGTGGAGCTAAAAGTGGGATGTTTGGACAGGACTGAACTACTGTGGGGCTGGTGGAAAGGTTAACAACAGCATTTTGGGTTTGCTTGGATTCTGGGTTTTGTGGGGTGTTGTGAGTTTTGAAGATGTGAGCTAGGCAGAGTCTGGCAGTAAGGTGTTAATGGGGTGTTCACTGTGAATAGAATGGGTGTTGATGGATAGTGGTGCCCCAAGGCAGAAGTGAAATGCCAAAAGATTGGACAATTTATGGATGTTGTGTCTGGAATGCTCCTGCAGCTGCATCACAACCCAGGCCATCTGGATCCTTCCAACCACCACCACTTTCCTCTGCTCCCGCAATCATCATGGCTTCAGTCTCAGTTAACCCACTGCCCCGCACCCTCCACCCAACAGTTCCCCCTCCTCCGTCCTGTCACCGTCTCTCAGTTCACATACCCATGTAGTCTTATATGCCACTCCCCACTGACCTCTACAATCAAATAATGTGTAGCTCATATACCCGCCACCACTACCTCCTGCATTCCTAGCCAGCAAACTGTCTGCCTACCTCGGAGCCAACTTCATTGATTACTTTTAAAAAATAGTGATTATCTTGAAAACAGTGACTAAAAATAGTTGTAACTTTGTAATTAATTGATTATAGGTGTATTTTACAGTAGGATCTTTGGCCTATGTGTGCAAAGTCATGGGATTTTTAATACACAATAACACAATTGTACGAAGTGATTCTTCAGTTCCAGCCTCCTAGCATCAGTCCATCAACGCACCTGATGATGACAACTCACTGGGTTATCGAAATATTGTGCATATATGATATGAAAACCTGGTAATTCTCCCTACAACTTTTCCTTAAAAAATGTTTAGGAACTCGGTCCATTCACTACACACACATTATTCCAACTGTAAAAACAAATCATCTGCTCATGCTACAGGGCTTTTTGTGGGAAATATAATTAAGAAATTGTACACAAGCTTGAAGATAACCTGTAGATTAGTAATTGCTCAATCTGCTTATAACAACTTGTCACCAAACTGCAATGATAGAACCACTGTTACTTCAGTTTGTAAACAGATTATTACTTATCACTGAATTAAAAATTATTTGCTTACAAGTAATTTCATCAGTCTTCATTTCTGTGAGGTGTGCATAGGAACATACAGGTGTGGTCGAGTTCTTGTACACTGGTAATGCTTCACAGTCTGGCAGTGTGAAATGTCTACGTGACTTGAAATAGATGCCTCGCTGTTTCATATCTTCGATAAGTGCCCACTCATTGTAGCAGAAGAGTTGCCGCACAGCCACGCAATCTTCTTGACACAGAGGAAGTGTCACTGGATACCCATCCCGCAACCCACATTGTGGGAATGCGTATGTACACAGCAATTTCTGAAGACAGTAACAAGTAACAGTAAGAATCTCAAATACAGGTCAAACAAAAGCACAGTTTATAAACAGTTTTGCTGTTCTCAGATGTTCAGTACTGTTTGATTCAAAATGGTTCAAATGGCTCTGAGCACTATGGGACTAAACATCTGAGGTCATCAGTCACCTACTTAAACCTAACTAACCTAAGGACATCACACACATCCATGCTCAAGGCAGGATTCAAACCTGCGACCATAGCGGTTGCGCGGTTCCAGACTGAAATGCCTAGAACCACACGGCCACACCGGCCGGCGTACTGTTTAATGCAACTAAATTCGAAGGACTGGTCTAAAATTGTTTTACCTGTAAGAAGTCGTAACTTCACTGAAGCCATTATTATAACAAAAATCAATGAAAAATCTATAAAATACTGAACAGCAGATAGGTATAAACAACAAATAAACACACACACACACACACACACACACACACACACACACACACACACACTCTTTCTTTCACTGTGTGTGCTCGCGCGTGCATGCAGTTTTGTGACAAGGGGAAGACGAAATGGTGGATTTTTAAATTAATAGTGTTTCAATGTTCCACCGATTATACAGCTATTAACCACTTCATTTCTTTGCAGTGTGCTCCCTGATCTAACACATTCTGCTGTTTACTTGTATACACATTCTTGTTTAGCATGTGAATGACAGATTTATTTAAGTATTACAAGCATTTTTTTGCATTCAAAATATTTTGTAAGGCATTCAAAGTCGATCTGACAGCAATGTCTGAGCCGAATTTTGTAATTATCATATATCACCATATATTATAAAAATGGATGTAAGTATGTATGTATGTATGTATGTACCATATCTCCTCCTAAACCACTGGGCTGATTTCCACCAAACTTGATACACATGTAAAGGGGTGGGGCTGAAAAAATTACTTTATCCCATGGTATGTGAATACCCATAGTTTATTCATCCAGTATTTGAGAATGAGAGAAACTTTACACATAATTTCAAACATTTACAAAATGTTTTCTCACTGATAATCCCCACAAAATGGTGAAAGGAAAAAAGATTATGACTTACTACATTTTTCGATGTGCATGCAATAAAGCTGCTGCATGAAGCATGACATTTTACTTTATTACTTCTTTACGACTAATTGCTTTCGTGACACATTTCGCCAACAGTATCTACATATGCCACTGAAAGTACCTACAAAAATATATTATTGTACGACACAGAGTTCAGAAAATATGACGTCATAAACACTGAGATATGTGAAACCTGCCGCATTGTGCACGACATTTTAATTTATGAGGTCTGTTCAAAAAGTTCGAGAACATTCATAATTTCACGCCAATGGTGTGTTGGCTTAAAATGCGGTTGGTATCCCTGCAAACACCTGTGCTTAATGTGTAACTGCTGGAAGTTTCATTGTTGTATGTCTGTTAGTTATACTTCAGAGTTTTATTGAGTAGCATGTTGTGTCACACAGTTTAAGAATTACGATGTGACACAGTTAGAGGAGCAATGCATCTGCATTATATTTTGTGTGAAACTCAAGAAAACATTTACAGGGACACACAAAATGATGCAGGAAGCCAATGGTGATGAGTGCCTAAGCCATACTCTGTGTTACTAATGGTTCACGTGGTTTAAAAATGGCTGGATGGAATTTAAAGATGACCCTCATTCAGGACACCCTTGGACTTCTACCAACAATGCTCATGTCAGTAATATCAATGAAATTGTGCATGCCAGTTGAAGACTGACTGTCCAAGAGATTGCAGAAGAGCATAACATTACAGTTGTATCATGTCATGAAATCCTGACACAGCATCTTGTAATGCATTGTGTTGCTGCCAAGTTCATTCAACGGCTCATGACTCAAGACAAGAAAGACCGTCACTTTGCAATCTGTGAAGAGATTTTGGATAGCACAAATGAGAATGAGATGTTCCTTAAGAGAATCATAACTGGTGATGATACGTGGGTCTACGGTTATGACGTTGAGACCAAGGTTCAATCTTCACAATGGGTCTGGAAAGGTTCTCTAAGACCAACAAAAGCTCGTGAAATTAAATGTCAAAGTCAGGTTGATGGTTTTCTTTGACTTTGAAGGATTGGTTCATCATGAATTCATGGCTCAAGGACAAACTGTTAATCGATGGTACTATCGGGACATGTTGTGAGAAAATGTGAGACAGAAATAGTCTGAAATGTGGCTCTTGCATCACGATAATGCACCTGCATATTCATCCTTCTTGGTGTGTGACTATTGTATAAAAAATGAAATCACTGTGCTGCCTCATCTCCACACTCTTCAGGCCTGGCCCCCATGGACTTTTTTTTTTTAATTTCCAAAGTTGAAAACCCCACTCAAAGGATGAAGATTTGCAATGATACACAACATAAAAGAAAATCTGCAAACAGCACTTCATGCTATCCAGCAATAGGCGTACCAAGACTGCTTCTGGAAGTGTAATTGGTGTTGGGAGTGGTGTATCAATTGCAGAGGAAAGTATTTCGAAGGATACCATGCACAGTAAGTAAAAGGTAAGCATAGAAAAATTCTGTGGGAAAAGTGTCAGAATTTTTTGAACAGACCTCTTATTACTTCTTTACTCCTAACTCTATTCACAATACATTTGGCAGTGAGTAGCCACATATACTACTGGATGTACTTGCACAATTATGTCATTGTACGAAATAGCTGAAGAGATACAATGTCATAAAATACTGAGCTACATGAAAATGAGCTACAGAGCGAAATTCACTAGAGATACAGTTGAAATATGAGTAAAATATGTGTGAAATATGTTAAATATAAGTGAAATATATTTGACAGTGTGTACACAAGCATAGCCATGAATAAAAAGCTTGTCTTAAGCCCCTGGAATAATTTCAACTAAATTTGATTCTTATATTAGTTACAATCTTGAAAGAAACACTGCAGGGGTAAAACCCACCCACCTCCTATTGGGGTAGGGGTGGTAATGTTCAAACAGAGAAGGGGAGAGGATGGGATGGACAGAGAGAGAGAGAGAGAGAGAGAGAGAGAGAGAGAGAGAGAGAGAGGAGGAGATGGACAAAGACTGGGGAGGAAAAGATGGCCACAGGAGAGGGGAGGGGGGAGGGGAGCAGAAGAAATTGACAGAGGAGGGGAATGAGGAAATGGACACAGCGAGAGGGAAGGAGAAGATGGACTGATAGAAGATTGGAAGAAATAAACATTCCTGGACAATGTCATGTACTCAGATAGTACTCTAAATAAAAATGGGTGGTAGGACATTTTCTGAGGCATCAAGGGATCACCAATTTAGTATTGGAGGGCAGCATGGAGGGTAAACTCATACAGGGAGACCAAGAGATGAATACACTAAACAGATTCAGAAGAATGTAGATTGCAGTAGGTACTGGGAGATGAAGAAGCTTGCACAGGATAGAGTAGCATGCAGAACTGCATCAAACCAGTCTCTGGACTGAAGACCACAACAACAACAACAACAACAACAACCACACTTGAATACAGAAATAGCCACAGTAAACTTTAGCCAGCTGCGTACACGCAAAATAAACTAGCACAAAATACCCGATTGCACCAGAAAAGAGACAGTGGCCACCACTGCATTGAACTTTTCATGATCTTCTTCTCTTTGAATGAGAGAGGCTGTTTTAATTACTTAGAATAATTCTTTAAAATCTACAAAGATAATTTTTGAAATTAACTATCTTAAGATGGTCACAGAAATACATTACTAATAAGAATTATAATATGACTGAAACTCTGTAGATTTCACTCTGGATCAGTGGTTCTCAAACTTTTTACCTCTGGGCCCCCATTATGAAGAAAAAAATAGTATCTGACCCACCTCCTCCAGTCTATATTATTAACAAAAAAATAATCATTTTTAATATTTATTCCTTGTTTCACCAAATTCAATTTAGAAGGATTTTATGCAACAGAAACCGAAACTACACGAATTATTATAACAAAAATATGAAGTAATTTTTTTTATCTTCATCACATTTTCATTTATTCAAAAACTATGAAATGAACAATATCTACAATTCAGCAAACAAGGACTACAAGAGCATTAAAAATTTAAATCACGAAGTTCAATGTGATGGATGAACTTGCTTTTGACAAGGAAGTTTCTCAAAACTGGTGTAATAGCAGAAACAACCAGTTAAAGTTCGTTGCTTGTATTTAGCTTTGAATGGCAATTTGATTTCACAGCCACCAAAGCTGAACGGCCAGTCTCGTGCAAGTACATTGTTGCAAATGGAGTCAGGATCTTCACTGCATTTTGGCTCCATGTTGGGAATTCTTTGCTAATATGTATCCAAAACTCCAACTTCATTAAATTACTCTTTAGTGAAATATCAAAAGTGAGATCAATACATTGTTCTTGCTCTTTTATATTTAAACACAATGGTCCAAGAGCATTTTTGAATGGATTTTTAATCCAATTAAATTTATCAAAGTCACCACTGAAATACTTTTTGAAGTGAACTTTTCATGTAGCAAGATGACGAAGTAATCAGGCTTTTATCTCCAATGGAAGTATGGGATTATCTGTGTCCTTTAAGAGTGACACTACAATGGGGAACATGTCTAGCATGCCACTTTCCATTCAGTTTTGCCGCAGTGCTAATTTCTTTATGAATGCCTTCACTTTTTCATTCCAAGACAGTGCAGTTGCCTGGTTGTCATAAGAATATCTAGTTTCTCAAAAATGTCACTGAGGTAAACCATTTTCAATAGAAAATCTCCGTTGCTGAAACAGTCTGCCAGAGAGTGACTTTTCTCCTGTAAGAAACAGGCTACCTCATTCCCCAGTTCAAACGTTCTGTGTAGTTCTTTACCTCTTGAAAGCCATTAACTATTACTTTAAAAAAAAGAAGAAGAAGAAGAAGAGGAGGAGGAGGAGAGAGAGAGAGAGAGAGAGAGAGAGAGAGAGAGAGAGCAACTGAGTGTGTTGTTCAGCACTCCCATCTCCTCACAAAGCACTTTAAAAAGCATCATAAAAAGATCATGCAGTGAGTCCATTCTCCATCAAGAGCCACAAATTTAACTTTTGCTCGGAATCTACCATGAGTTCTAGACACTGAGTGAGCTCCATCTGTACATACTCCAATGCACATGTTCCATGATATCCCATTTTGATTAAAAACAATACTGATAACGTCAAAAAGGCTTTGAACTTTAGGTGTTTTCAGTACTGGTTGAGGGAAGAAAAGCAATACCTCCCAAATGTTAACTCATTAATGAAAGGAACATAAGCAATCAAAGGAGTATCTTTATGAATATCACGTCACTTCAACCATTTGTTGTTCTGCAATTTATCGATAAACTGCTCAAGTAACTAGCTAGGAATGTCAAAAATTATCCTATGCACTATGTCATTAGAAACAGGAGCAAATGAGTGATCAAACATTGTTGACACTGTATCAATCACTGCTGGTAAAACCAGATTTTCTGCAGCTGTGAATAGTTCCTTGCACTTAGCAATCCTCTGAAAAATCTGGTAAGAGGCTAAAAGAGACTTGTCACATTCACTGTTTAAGCAAAGTTTTTCTGGGTAGACAATAAAACATTTAGTTTCCTGATAAAAAAAAATTCTTTCCGTTTTCCCATTTATTCAGGCTGTTTGGCTTCAAGATATAGGCTTCATACTATCAGCAGATAAAATGTTTAAACATATTACATACTGCAGACATTCTTCATTATTGATAGTAGTTTTCGTGACACCTAGCAATAAATAGTTCTCACTATACCTTCTCATTTTTGCCTTTGGAGTATCTGCCTACCCTCTGCCAGTCGATGGACCACTGGTGCCTTCATGTCTGTCACTAACCAGGAACCACTTCATACTGCAGCCAAGTCTATCTTGTGAAGTCTGAGAGACCGTAAAGGAGGTGTCGAGATACATGAGCCAAGGCTTACTCTGCGTATGATAGTTAAGGATACAATCACAGTGCAGCAACAAAGGGTTATTTTGTCTATGGCTGATGTAACCCAGCTCACCTGATCATTTCACAAAATGCTACAAATATGACTGCAGTTTCACTGTCATCAACCACATCTGGCATAACACCAACATTGGGCAAAATTCAATCCAGATAATGGCATCTTCTTTGTTTGAAAGAAAAGATAAATGTAATTGTTTGTTACTAATTTTTTTGTTTTGTTTTAATATAAGGTAACCACTATGCACACCATACCCAGTAGCTTGGGAATCACTGGATTATATCTTCGTCATGTACCCTATATGTACCTGACACTGCATCTAAACATAAAAGCAATCTATACACAACACCGTAATGACCTTAACAGTATTGAATGCAGTGCATCATCATCTAGTAATGCCCGACTATTTGAAGAATCAATCATGGAAAATTTACACACAGTACATAAACACAAATGAAACCTATAAAGTGCATTCTTGATTAATATCGGGTTAAATACCAAGTTTCAGATAATTATTCCTACAAATGGAGATAAAAAATGGGATCCTAAGCTTATCAGAAACAGAAAACATTGTCAACTACAAAAAACATCGAAACTTCCTGGCAGATTAAAATTGAGTGCTGGACAGACTTGACTCAGAACCTTTGCCTTTTGCTGGCAAGTGCTCTGCCTACCCAGGCATGACTTACGAATTGTTCTCACAGCTTTACTTCCATCCGTCTCTTCTCCTATCTTCCCAAATTCACATAAGCCCTCCTGTGTACCTTGCAAGGCTAGCACTCCTACATGGTTCTGTATCAGCTCACACTTTGCTCCAGAGTGAAAATTTTATTCTGAACAGAAAATACTGTCAACTACAAAACAGCTATTTTTCCAGAGGTGGTGTGCATTTCCAGAGACTGGTGGGTGGGGGAGGTGGGGGGGCAATGAGCAGTACAATAGTTAATTATCTTAGGAAAAGCACTATATCCTATTAGAATATCATCTTATTATAATACCAAAATAACCCCATATTCTTTCGAGACTTTAACTCCCATGCATAAAACTGCTTCAAATATCTGATTACATTACAAATGAGTTAATCTAAGTGAGAAAATGTTTAGGAAAGGTTTGAAATTATGCTTCAAGTTTGTTGGAAGTTGTGATGTGCGCTCATTACAAAACACTGAATGAATACTAAAAATAACTAAACTTGGTCTGCACAGGCCTTGGAAGGCACAATGGTACTGACTGATTGCAATGTCATCCTCAGCTTATAAGCATTACTGTGTGGATATGGAGGGGCATGGGTTCAGCACACTGCTCTCCTGTACGTAGTCAGTTTACGAGACCAGAGTTCCTACTTCTCAATCAAGTAGCTCCTCAATTTGTCTCACAGGGACTGAGTCCACCCCAATTGCCACCAGTGCTTGGCAGACTGGACAGTCACCCATCCAAGTGCTAGCCAAACCTGACAGGCTTAACTCTGGTGATCTGACAGGAACTGCTGTTATTGCTGTGGTAAGGCCACTGGCGCACTGGATGTATACAGTCTGGGTAATTTGCACTCCATTTTAAGGAAAAGCTAGTTTTTCAGGCATCTCAATGTTTATGACACTGTCTCGTGTACTATGTATTGTACAATGACATACTTTTGCAGGTACATTACGTGGCATATGTGGATACTGTCAGGAAAATCTGTTTCTCATAAAAGTTGGTAGTAAATAATTTATAAATTAAAATGCCATGGCTGATGCTGAAGTCTGACTACAGCAACATCGAAAATGTACCAAGTGATAAAAGCTTTTTCCATTCATCATTTTGTGTGTGTGTGTGTGTGTGTGTGTGTGTGTGTGTGTGTGTGTAGGGGGGAGGGTGTCTCAGCAAGAAAAAGTTTCATGAAGGTTTGATATTATTGCCAACTTTGTTGGAAGTTATTAAGTGCTCTCATTCTCAAATATCGGATGAATATAATTCGGGTGTTCTGCAGTTAGTTGTGCTACCCGGAGACAAACCGTTTCTAACTACGATACCTTATTGTGTTAAACTTTTAATGTAAGATTATACCTCTTAATGAATGGATTATGACGGCATTTTAATTTTTTAAATTCAGTCAATAATCATGTGAAATAGTGATAACCCAATTTTTGTTGTCTCTGGGAGCCATTATACAAGCAATCTGCAACTCATACTGGGTTCCAGGGTACCAATTTAGTAATACAGATAACATATGTAAGTACATCATCATAAATATTTTATTAGTGCTGCAGTACTGTTTCTGCACATCATTCAACTGGCAACTGTGTTTTCAGTGAATGAACTAAGAGCTTGTTTGCATTTGAGTGCTTCCCAGGCAAACCCACAAACAACATTCTCCTGCACTAATGTACGAGTGATTCACAAACTTCCATTCACAAACTACTGCATTGGTTGAGAGGTAGTGGCCTATCCATATACGCAAGTTTTATTCATTTTGTGTATTTCTAGAAGTTAGTAACTATTACTGACTATGGTTTATTTGCACATAATTTGTGCTTAATAAAATCTGTGTTGTTGTTGAAGCATGCTTATAAGAGTGGTCACAGGGATCTTTTAATACTGCAACCAAACGTGTCACAATTGGACTTGCCAGACAGTTTTGCTGAGTGTTTCGATCACGATGGACCAGCAGTTTTTCAAACTTTGGAAACAGCAGCTCGAGCAGCAGCATGATCTTGAGCAGAAGTTGATGGATCTGACATGTCACAATTGTTTCCAGCAATCCCTGCTTCTCAGGCACTCAATGAAGCTCAAGAGGACTGGGAAGTGTAACAAGACTGTTTACCACTCTATTTCCAAGCAAGTGACATTAAGTGCCCTGAGCAATAGTAAAAATTTCTATTATTTACAAACCTACAGCTCTATTATCTTGTGCAAAAACTAGCTCCCTTACATGAGCATTAACACTACGCCTCACCACCAATCACTTGCTTGTACGTGAACATTTTAATACAAAAATGCATG
The DNA here is from genome assembly GCF_023864275.1 of Schistocerca cancellata. NCBI lineage: Eukaryota > Metazoa > Arthropoda > Insecta > Orthoptera > Acrididae > Schistocerca > Schistocerca cancellata. Next base: position 880,396,268 of record NC_064629.1, on the reverse strand, counting down.
TAGTGTCTGCTCATTTAGAGTTCCCTCAATATTGTATGGAAAAATCACACAGTTAGGCATCATAGATCATATTTTGTAAGTTGTAGCAATGTTTCCACACCACTTGTTGCCTGACACTATCAGCCACATATACCTCTTGTGTAGGCCATGCATACATCACCACATGGTGTCAGGGTCATTTTACTGCATAATTACCAGCTGCATTGTTCGGAATATATTATGTCCACCTCCAATATACCCACTATAACATGAGAAAACTATTCTGAGATACAGAAGGAGACACTGATAATTATCTTTGGTATACAGAAGTTAAACATTTTCCTGTATGGCAAACAATTTCATCCGGTCACAGATTATAAGCCACTGTCTGTATTTGGTCCACAGTCAAAACTGCTTGAATGGACATCTATGAGGTTAGAATCCCAGGCTATTTTCTTATTAAATTCCCACTATTATGATAATACATCAGCCCAGCATGCAAATGAAGATGCACTACCACCATTCCTTAGGGGTGCCAATGAGGAATTTGATAAACAACAAGCTGTCTGCTTTCACATTAATTCACAATTTGAATAGTCAGTGGAAGAGCTTCCCATCACTTCCAGATATGTCACAGCAGCCACATGTCAGGATCCAATCTTCAGACAGGTATGTCAGTTCATATAAAGCGGTTGGCCACAGGTCTCTCATTTGGCAGCCTCTGTTGGATTGCATTGTTTCTTTTCATGATGCCATACCTTTCATCTTTTCAAAAGTGATTTGTTATTGAACTGAGATGACCATCAGTGTCAAGAGACGAGTCTGGAGGTTCTGTACTCCCATACATTGTGACTCCTGCACCAGTCCCACTAGGGCCCACTTTCCCCACACCAAAGACCAACAACAGCAGATGTAAGTTCCAGCTCCAGAACAATATACGAGGCAATGGGCGCCTGGCATTTCCAATTCTCCAGCCATTGTTAACCACTTCTATGGGTCTGGACAATACGTAGGAGACCCCACAGTCTGTGCTTGGTCTGATGTCAGACCCACAGCCTTCTTTGGAACCAGCAGTAAGTTGTGAATCCAAACCATTGCTGATCTCCTGCCCCTCCAGCACCAGAAGCAGGAGCCACTACTCCATTACTCTAGCAGTAGCAGCATACCAAACCGCATCCAAGACATCCCTGCAGGATGTGCCACATACACCTCATTCTCCCACACAACAGCCAGGATGATTCTCCCCTATGGACTGATTCAAAGAGGGGGGGGGGGGGGGGATCTCAAAGTCCCACTGTATGCATAAATCAATAAATAGAATTGCCCATATGTCCAGCAAGATGACTAGCACACAAGGATACAACGCCAGTGCCAGGTCAGCTGGCAAAACACTTGCAGCAGATTTAAGGCCTGTCACAGCAGATTTAAGGCCTGTCATGGACCACCATGGCCTCACTTGTCACAATCAGCCAATGTTTACCTTAAATATTTGGCTAGCACCCCCCCCCCCCCCAAAAAACACTCCTATGGCTCTGAGGGTTTGCGTGGAAAGGGGTGACAAAAAAAGCATACCTCATGAACATCTGGAGAAATTTCAACCAAATTTGGTAAACAGCTGACTTCTTGTTTGTATGAAAATATTGTGAGAGTAAATGCCCCTTCTACCCTAGAGGTAGCAAGGGGTGGGGGGGGGGGGGGGGGAATGACGAGGAGGGCTGAATGCAAAAAACAAAAAATGGTTCAAATGGCTCTGAGCACTATGGGACTTAACATCTGTGGTCATCAGTCCCCTAGAACTCAGAACTACTTAAACCTAACTAACCTAAGGACATCACACACATCCATGCCCGAGGCAGGATTCGAACCTGCGACCGTAGCAGTCGCGCGGTTCTGGACTGCGCGCATAGAACCGCGAGACCACCGCGGCTGGCTGCAAAAAACAACCTATTGTAATTTTTTCCTGCAATTTGTTGACTTGGAATACTTTAAAACCATAAAGTGCAATCTCTCTTATTTGGTTGTTCACTGCATCATCCACATAGTGAGAACAAGCACTGAACATAGTCAAAAACATTGCCGCCCTTTTGAGGCCAAACTTATGCCACACAGCTAAATATCGAAGATACATTTAACATCCTCTCCCATTGCATGCAGTAAAACAGCAGATAATCTGACAGTCGCTACTGACAGCAGTGTTTCTTGGCAGAATTACAAGTTTCTTCAGAATTCTGAAGAAACTGCAGAGGGAAATTTGCAACAGATACAGATGAAATTAAGTGTTTATGTGTGAAATTTGTTATACGTGCATGAAATATATGTAACATATGTGTACACGGGTGAGGCAGTGGGCAAAAAAACTAGTTGTAAATATATAAACTTATAGACATCTGATATATGTCCTAATAATCTTACCTCAGCAGCACTTCTGCAAGGTTCTTTAAAGCCTTCAATCATTTCCTGCCACAAACCCTGCACAATATGCTCATTTAACCAGTTTCCCATGTTATCATTTGACTGATTGTACCAAACTGAGCCACTAAGATATTTCTTGCAAACAGTCCCATTGTATGTAGTACAGAAGCCAGAAGGTGGAAGAACTGGTCCTACGTCACCTGGAAAAAAGGGCAAAATGTATATTAAACAACTAATTCAATTAACAGATATCTGGATTTCAGTCATAATTATTACTAGCTGCATTAAAGGATTAATATAATAAAAAAATAGGTTTGACTGTGGGTACAAATTGATGAAATGTGTCCAAGTATCTTCTTACTCCAATAGTGTTCTTTGATTTAACTGCATTAATTTCAATTTACTGGAGATGGTACTCAGATGCTAGTAAATTATTTTAAAAATAACACAGTATTATCTACTGGTTGAAAAGTTTGATAAAGCTCTACTGACGTGACACTTCAGGCAGTCCCCAGGTACATGTTGAAGAAATGGCTCCAGGTCTGCCACCAGCTCATTTTATGTAAATTCCACAATATTCACTCAATGCAACTGCTCAACATCATCAGGTGGTTGCTGCTGGCAAGTAGAAACTACCTTTGTCCACTCTACAGTTGTCCTTTTGTCAAGTTGTTTCCAAATAGATGACAACACTAAGAATAGAATGCCGCTACCAGGGCCATCTGCATGTATGCAGACACCAAAGCTACTGGAAGTGTCAATGTGGCTAGGATATGAACCGAAACTGGTAGCTCCAATACTCTCCAAAGGGCATACTGTCATTTTCTTTCTTGCATTCTAATGTCTGCAGATCCAGATTTTACTCAGCTATAATCTTAAGTCTTTACTGATAAGCTTATGTGCTCTACGAATATGTGTCAACTCCTTCTATCACAAAGTCTCATAAGGATGAAACTGTGGATGTAACCTTTGTCTTTTCATAGATCATGAGGTACTGTGCTAAAGCTGTGCTGGTTGGGCTTAGCACATATGAGGATGGTGTTCATTGCATGTGATGTGTTTAGCTGATAGTGTTCCACTTGTAAGGGGCCCCAGCAAAAGTGTTACAAGGATCTTAGTAAAAGAGGATATGAAATCAAATTTGTATGTGACATTGTTTTCATGGTTGAGAAATGATGTATCCCCCCCCTCCCCCCACTCCTACCTGTATACACAGTTCAACGTGGTGGTTCATGTTTGTTAATGTTACTGCCAGGGTATTGGGCATAACTGCTTGGATTTCATGGTGGAAGTTCTAACTAACGTAACTTGTAGCCGTGACAGCATCTGTGAAATGTGGCAACAATGATGTACCATGAGCAGTGTGTGGGGCTCGTGTTTCAGTGTGCTCACAGTATTGTGCATGACTTACTTCTTCCAGTGTTGTTTGAGTCTGATGATGTATCGATACTCTGTGGAAGAGTGTGTGTTTCTTGTGAAACAGTATTGGATAAGTGGTTCCTTCAGACATGTCAGAGAATGTTTTGTAGTCACCATACACCATCTAAACAATGCATTCAATACTTGGTGATGAAGCTGGAGACAAAAGGAACATTGTTAGATCTGCACAGCAGGGGTTGACAACAGTTACTGGAAGAAACTGTGGGTGAGGTAAAGGCACAATTGTTGGTGTTGCCTACGAAATCTCTTTGCTGTTTATTGTAGGCATCTGGACATGTAGCACGAGTCAAAGAGCTGCTAAGAAAGCAGGTCTTTATCCCTACAAGTTCACAGTTATTAAATGAGAACATCTGCCAGAAATACAGGCAGTCACACCCAGTACTCTGGCAGAAACATTCACAAACATGCAGCACAATGCTGAAATATTTATACAGGGTGTTACAAAAAGGTACGGCCAAACTTTCAGGAAACATTCCTCACACACAAAGAAAGAAAATATGTTATGTGGACATGTGTCCGGAAACGCTTACTTTCCATGTTGGAGCTCATTTTATTACTTCTCTTCAAATCACATTAATCATGGAATGGAAACACACAGCAACAGAACGTACCAGTGTGACTTCAAGCACTTTGTTACAGGAAATGTCCAAAATGTCCTCCGTTAGCGAGGATACGTGCATCCACCCTCCGTCGCATGGAATGCCTGATGCGCTGATGAAGCCCTGGAGAATGGCGTATTGTATCACAGCCGTCCACAATACGAGCACGAAGAGTCTCTGCATTTGATACCGGGCTTGCGTAGACAAGAGCTTTCAAATGCCCCCATAAATGAAAGTCAAGAGGGTTGAGGTCAGGAGAGCGTGGAGGCCATGGAATTGGTCCACCTCTACCAATCCATTGGTCACCGAATCTGTTGTTGAGAAGCGTACGAACACTTCGACTGAAATGTGCAGGAGCTCCATCGTGCATGAACCACATGTTGTGTCGTACTTGTAAAGGCACATGTTCTAGCAGCACAGGTAGAGTATCCCGTATGAAATCATGATAACATGCTCCATTGAGCGTAGGTGGAAGAACATGGGGCCCAATCAAGACATCACCAACAATGCCTGCCCAAACGTTCACAGAAAATCTGTGTTGATGACGTGATTGCACAATTGCGTGCGGATTCTCGTCAGCCCACACATGTTGATTGTGAAAATTTACAAGTTGATCACGTTGGAATGAAGCCTCATCCGTAAAGAGAACATTTGCACTGAAATGAGGATTGACACATTGTTGGATGAACCATTCGCAGGAGTGTACCCGTGGAGGCCAATCAGCTGCTGATAGTGCCTGCACGTACATGGTACGGAAACAACTGGTTCTTCCGTAGCACTCTCCATACAGTGACGTGTCAACGTTACACGTACAGCAGCAACTTCTCTGACGCTGACATTAGAGTTATCGTCAACTGCACGAAGAATTGCCTCGTACATTGCAGGTGTCCTCGTCGTTCTAGGTCTTCCCCAGTCACGAGTCATAGCCTGCAATGTTCCGTGCTCCCTAAGACGCCGATCAATTGCTTCAAATGCCTTCCTGTCGGGACACATTCGTTCTGGAAACCTGTCTTGACACAAACGTACCACGCCACGGCTATTGCCCCGTGCTAATCCATACATCAAATGGGCATCTGCCAACTCTGCATTTGTAAACATTGCACTGACTGCAAAACCATGTTCGTGATGAACACTAACCTGTTTATGCTACTTACTGATGTGCTTGATGCTAGTACTGTAGAGCAATGAGTCGCATGTCAACACAAGCACCGAAGTCAACATTACCTTCCTTCAATTGGGCCAACTGGCGGTGAATCGACGAAGTACAGTACATACTGACGAAACTAAAATGAGCTCTAACATGGAAATTAAGCGTTTCCGGACACATGTCCACATAACATCTTTTCTTTATTTGTGTGTGAGGAATGTTTCCTGAAAGTTTGGCCGTACCTTTTTGTAACACCCTGTATAGGTAGAGGAGGTGGTCAGATCCAAAACTTCTTGTAATGTTTAAGAGCATGGTGAAAAGTTATGCCTCCAAATTTTTTATTCTTTTCTCAATATTGGTTGAAGTGTTGCATGTCCCACATATTACTCAGTCAACTTTCCCAGTCCATTAATACAAGTTGCAACCCTCAGCTACTTGAAGGCTTTGAACTGTAGTGCGTAACATGGTACTGTAATTATGTCAGTGCTTGGGAACAGCATGCTGTAATAAAGTTTCAAATTCAAAAAGTTCATCAGCACAAGGAGCACCCTCATATTCAGCATGACAATGTCAGACCACACACAGGAGTGCTGCAACATCTCCAACAATCTGATGCCTTGGGTTCACTGCCATCAATCACCCTCCACACAGGACTTCCCACCTTGGCCCCAACTGATTTATCCGTTTCCAAAACAGAAGTGAGGTTGTGACTCCATCCACAGGGTCAAACATTCTACAATGATGATATCAACAAATTGGTCCCTTGTTGAGAGAAACATGTTCATCACCAGGGTGGCAATGTTGAGGAATAAATATGTAGACATGTAGAATAAAGATGTAGAATGTTTATAACATTCTACATTGGCGTTTCTTAGTTTTCAGAAAATATGGCACCGATCATTAATGATATAAATACATGCCTCATGATGTGAATTATTACATCATCACTTTATAATTGAAATTCAGAGGAGCCCTACAAAATCATACCACTGTGATCCGAAACTATCAAGCTCACTCAGCTGAAAAAAATAACAAGACAGAGGAATGAAAAGAATTTGCCCAGGTGTTGATGATGAAACTACAACTCTGGGTCAAGTAACATACACTGCTGTGATATAGATACAGCCATCGAATACAATATAGAATAGGGAATATTTATATACTCTATTACAGAGGTGAGGTAGGGTTTAAGGTGAATGCAACACATCACTAAGACAGTATGAGTTGGAGCTCTTGAAACTGCTATTGCAATGGAGAACACACCTCCAAATAAGTCAAAGTTTCTCTCACAACAAGAGCATCTCTCACACAGATTGTCTTGATGCAAGTAATACACTGGAGAGTTTAAAGTCTCATAATTCACAGATTACCTACTCCCACTCGTATACAAGCTGCTAGTGTCACACTGAAAGCAATGGTATCTGCACAAAAAGCACTTTTCGCAGCATAATGTCCAAATCTATCATGTATTTTTATCACTTACCTGATCTCCATAAAATACCGTATGACACTTCCCCTGGCTTAGTAATAAGAGAATAGTTTCATGAACATTATGAACAATTTTCTCAACTGAGTATAGCTGTTACGTGGCTTACAGCACTCAGGAATCCAATGAAATGAATCTTACCCTAGATCACTACTTGGAGTTTTATACTGAACAACGTAAATTTTATAGGGTGACTGATTTAGAAAATCATTGGTAGGAATCACTGAGTAGCCCAGAGAGTATATATATATGTGTGTGTGTGTGTGTGTGTGTGTGTGTGTGTGAGAGAGAGAGAGAGAGAGAGAGAGAGAGAGAGAGAGAGAGAGAGAGAGAGAGAGAGAGAGACCACTCCGAAATTCCAATGTTCATTACAAAACTGCAACACAAAAAGTGGAATAGGCCTACGGAAAACAGCACTTAAGGTGCTTTACTACTTAACTTGAAGACACTTTGTTTGTCTTTAGTAACTGTCATAAGAGTAAGACTTAATTTTCACCATTTCTATCTCAATTAAACACTATTTTTACTAGACTTCATAAATCCATATCAAAGCCCTGTGAAGTGATTAACTAAGGAGTAATGTATATCTTTTAATTTAATTTCTTAGGTTTTTTATAAGAAATCCATTTTAAAAAAAGAGTGTTGTGACAGTACATGCATCTGAGTGCATCAAATATCTCAAAACTGATGTAAGAACTCCTGTACAGAATAAAGGTGTGTATTACAAGGAAGATCCTCAAATTCTATTTGAGAAATCTGTGTTATGCCATCACATATTATCCACAAGCTATGATACAGTGCATGGCTCAGATTACTTCATACCCATATTATCGAATCCTATCCTATTCCATTTGTGTACTGAGTCATGGAAGAATGAGTGTATACATGCCTCTGCACATGCCCTAATTTCTCTTATTTTATTCTCATGATCCCTTTGTGAGATATACAATGATGGAAGCATAAAGGTAACACAGTCTCCTTTGAGTTTTGGTTCTCTAAATTTACCCAGTTGGGTTTTGTGAGAACTACATCAACTTCATTCCAAGGATTCCAATCAAAGCTAACAATTTTTTTACACTTTTTATGGGTTATGTTATGATCCCAGCAACATGTCTCTGAATTTTTCATGCCTATTGTCATGCCTACTTGATGAGGATCCAAACAATGGAACAATACTTTAAAATTGGTTTCCTGTACAGTTACACTGCACTTTACCAGAACTCTTCCAACAAATCTAAGTCTTCAATCACTCTCACTTTTCATGTCTGGTGATATTTAGAGGCAGGTCACTGCTGTGGACAAGAGACAGGTTCATGTAGTAGCTTGCCCCTTGTCTTTTTACATCACCCTGATCATATTAAAATTTGTTTCGTGTTTCTTACTTTGAAAAATTACTTTCTAGATGTGAATGGAAACAGTATTGAACTTTTATCCTAATTGCATAATATTACAAATTATGTATGTGTATGGCGTGGTCTGACCACATAAATACTTTTACTTAGTCAAAAAAATACACAGTGTTCTCAATTTTTCACTTAGTCTGCAACTGCTCTCATATATTACATGATAACTAACTTTTTTCATTGAAGTTTTCCAGATGTCTAACTTGTAAGTTTGGCAATAATATGTATGTAGCTTCTCAAAAGCTTTCAAATGCAATGGCAGTAAGAAAATCACATGGCTTTACTAAAAAGTATTTTTATCTGTATGGAAACTGACCATATCTTCAAGACAAATCAACAGATCACTTTCTACAGCAATGATGTATTATGTATTTATCTTCAAATGAGTAGATATTTCTTTATACAATGCAATGATTTAAAAATTGATTTTTTGCATCCAGTAGCTTTAGCAGCATAACTGTCTTGAAATGCCAGCTTATAAAAGTTCTGTGCACTTGCTGGTACCAACAAACTTTTATTGTTGATTTATACACAATTATTCTACAAAGCAGTGACAGAAGAATCCAGCAATACAATAAAATTTTGATTCAACTTGGAAACTTAATGTCAAGAAATAGTTGTTAAATGTTCTGTGCACCTGTAGTGGATAACTAACTTTTCATTTTTCTGCAGTAGGTATATAATCTCTTAAGAATCTTCTGTTTGCCCTGATACTTCTTCCACATGAAATAAGAGTGTTAAATTTCATTGTGAGAGTCCCAGTTCCCTCCCCCTCCCGCCAGTCACTTTTATTTAATGCATGGTTATGGCCCGATCTCCTTCAACACTACGATTATCTGCAGGGAAATGCAGAAAATCGACTGTGACTGCACTTCATCTTATAATGCAAGTAACATTTCCAACACATTATGCCACAAGTCATCCATATGGGTTGCTTATCACTACTGTATTTCTATTAGGAGTATTTTAATGGAATGAAGCTGAAGTTATGTAGGAAAGTATTACATTTGGTATTCAAGTGCCCACTGTTTGGTCATCGCATCAAAATGTCACAGCTAACTCAAGAAAAATAAAATGATAACACTCCTTTTAGCTGATGATCTTAATTGCGTCAACTGGAATAAGAATGGAATCACAAGGTGTATTTGTGAGTAAAGGAAGTACTTTGTACCTGCACACTCTGCAACCTATCACAAACTGTCCATGAGCTGACACAACTAAGTGTGCCAAGTTTGATGTGTCGAGCACAAGGCTGTGTCATTAGGTGAGGTAGTCTCTCTCTCTCTCTCTCTCTCTCTCTCTCTCTCTCTCTCTCTCTCTCTCTCTGTGTGTGTGTGTGTGTGTGTGTGTGTGAGAGAGAGATAGAGAGAGAGAGAGAGAGAGAGAGAGTGGCTGAATGTGTTATACAGTATGGGAACTTTCTCCGCAACACACTCAAATCCTGCAATCATACAGGACCTTTTCCTTTTTCTGTGCACCCCCCCCCCCCCCTCTGGGCAACACTTTCCTCTTGGTTCTTAATCACACTGTTCATACCACACTATTCATTCCGTATCTTATTTCTATTCCTTCCAATAATTCTTCTTGTCATCCTGTTCTTCTATCAACCCTTGACAAAAGCTGGTGCAGTGCTTACTAGTGTATCATCTTTGATCTCCAACTCGCTCTGACTCCTCTTCCTTCATCTTTGTCTCCTCCGTCTCCTCACATCATGTGGGTTCCACTCATCCTGGAGAATTGCTGACATGCATCTCTTTCCCAACCCTTTGGAACCTATCCCTCTTTCCTTCTTAACAAATGAAGTTCCAAAAATTAGGTATAGATTTTTTCTATCATTATTGTGTCTGTCAGCAGCACTTGAATTTTGCTCCCTGGAGGTAATTACTAGCCAGCCATATAGCTTCTTTGTAACTTGGGTTTTCCCTATTGAATTTGTATTTGATATGGAAAATAACAACTGCAAAAGAGATGGTAATACAATACATTAATGGACTGAGCTTCACACACTAATCTTAAGAAAAAGTAATTCTTCTCATATTTTGATTGAACAGTCTTTTGATCAATATTCCCCTAACACTGAATCAACTTCCACCAATAACAGAACCTTACTTGAGCAGTCATACCTCTTAACTGACTCCATCCTAAACCAGTGCAAGTGTTCACCCTACCAGTTACCACGGAATTTGTCTACCACTTGATTGGATGAGAGCATCGGACTTGCAGCAGTTATAATCTGTGCATAATGAACAATGTACCGTATTTACTCGAATCTAAGCCGCACCTGAAAAATGAGACTCGAAATAAAGGGAAAAAAAATTTCCCGAATCTAAGCCGCACCTGAAATTTGAGACTCGAAATTCAAGGGGAGAGAAAAGTTTTAGGCCGCACCTCCAAATCGAAACAAAGTTGGTCCATTGTAATATGAGACAATTTAGGTCGAATGAATGACGATACAGCTACAGTAGTTTGGTTCGAGTCGTAAGCTTAGCAGTTCAAGCTTTACCACGTAGCCATTGCTATGCGTCAGGCGCTCCGTCCGTATTTATACGGATACCCTTTCTTATTCACGTGCTTCGTCTGGTTTGAATCGATTGCTTATTTTGCTTTGATCTGATAAATGCCGTTTTCTTTGTTATAGGTGTCTGCGTCACTCTTAAGCTGAAAATGCATTACTGCACTGTGTCATGCATTGTTTGTCGCATTCTGATAGTGCGTGTTTACGGCCTGTCGCGGGTCGCGGCATGGCTTGCTTTTGTGCGCGCTACTGTCTCATTCCCCCCCCCATGAACCATAGACCTTGCCGTTGGTGGGGAGGCTTGCGTGCCTCAGCGATACAGATAGCCGTACCGTAGGTACAACCACAACGGAGGGGTATCTGTTGAGAGGCCAGACAAACGTGTGGTTCCTGAAGAGGAGCAGCAGCCTTTTCAGTAGTTGCAGGGGCAACAGTCTGGATGATTGACTGATCTGGCCTTGTAACAATAACCAAAACGGCCTTGCTGTGCTGGTACTGCGAACGGCTGAAAGCAAGGGGAAACTACGGCCGTAATTTTTCCCGAGGGCATGCAGCTTTACTGTATGATTAAATGATGATGGCGTCTTCTTGGGTAAAATATTCCGGAGGTAAAATAGTCCCCCATTCGGATCTCCGGGCGGGGACTACTCAAGAGGATGTCGTTATCAGGAGAAAGAAAACTGGCGTTCTACGGATCGGAGCGTGGAATGTCAGATCCCTTAATCGGGCAGGTAGGTTAGAAAATTTAAAAAGGGAAATGGATAGGTTAAAGTTAGATATAGTGGGAATTAGTGAAGTTAGGTGGCAGGAGGAACAAGACTTCTGGTCAGGTGACTACAGGGTTATAAACACAAAGTCAAATAGGGGTAATGCAGGAGTAGGTTTAATAATGAATAGGAAAATAGGAATGCGGGTAAGCTACTACAAACAGCATAGTGAACGCATTATTGTGGCCAAGATAGATACGAAGCCCACACCTACTACAGTAGTACAAGTTTATATGCCAACTAGCTCTGCAGATGATGAAGAAATTGAAGAAATGTATGATGAAATAAAAGAAATTATTCAGATAGTGAATGGAGACGAAAATTTAATAGTCATGGGTGACTGGAATTCGAGTGTAGGAAAAGGAAGAGAAGGAAACGTAGTAGGTGAATATGGATTGGGGCTAAGAAATGAAAGAGGAAGCCGCCTGGTAGAATTTTGCACAGAGCACAACTTAATCATAGCTAACACTTGGTTTAAGAATCATGATAGAAGGTTGTATACATGGAAGAAGCCTGGAGATACTAAAAGGTATCAGATAGATTATATAATGGTAAGACAGAGATTTAGGAACCAGGTTTTAAATTGTAAGACATTTCCAGGGGCAGATGTGGACTCTGACCACAATCTATTGGTTATGACCTGTAGATTAAAACTGAAGAAACTGCAAAAAGGTGGGAATTTAAGGAGATGGGACCTGGATAAACTGAAAGAACCAGAGGTTGTACAGAGTTTCAGGGACAGCATAAGGGAACAATTGACAGGAATGGGGGAAAGAAATACAGTAGAAGAAGAATGGGTAGCTTTGAGGGATGAAGTAGTGAAGGCAGCAGAGGATCAAGTAGGTAAAAAGACGAGGGCTAGTAGAAATCCTTGGGTAACAGAAGAAATATTGAATTTAATTGATGAAAGGAGAAAATATAAAAATGCAGTAAATGAAGCAGGCAAAAAAGAATACAAACGTCTCAAAAATGAGATCGACAGGAAGTGCAAAATGGCTAAGCAGGGATGTCTAGATGACAAATGTAAGGATGTAGAGGCTTATCTCACGAGGGTAAGATAGATACCGCCTACAGGAAAATTAAAGAGACCTTTGGAGAAAAGAGAACCACTTGTATGAACATCAAGAGCTCAGATGGAAACCCAGTTCTAAGCAAAGAAGGGAAAGCAGAAAGGTGGAAGGAGTATATAGAGGGTCTATACAAGGGTGATGTACTTGAGGACAATATTATGGAAATGGAAGAGGATGTAGATGAAGACGAAATGGGAGATACGATACTGCGTGAAGAGTTTGACAGAGCACTGAAAGACCTGAGTCGAAACAAGGCCCCCGGAGTAGACAACATTCCATTGGAACTACTGACGGCCTCGGGAGAGCCAGTCCTGACAAAACTCTACTACCTGGTGAGCAAGATGTATGAAACAGGTGAAATACCCTCAGACTTCAAGAAGAATATAATAATTCCAATCCCAAAGAAAGCAGGTGTTGACAGATGTGAAAATTACCGAACAATCAGTTTAATAAGCCACAGCTGCAAAATACTAACACGAATTCTTTACAGACGAATGGAAAAACTAGTAGAAGCCGACCTCGGGGAAGATCAGTTTGGATTCCGTAGAAATACTGGAACACGTGAGGCAATACTGACCTTACGACTTATCTTAGAAGAAAGATTAAGGAAAGGCAAACCTACGTTTCTAGCATTTGTAGACTTAGAGAAAGCTTTTGACAATGTTGACTGGAATACTCTCTTTCAAATTCTAAAGGTGGCAGGGGTAAAATACAGGGAGCGAAAGGCTATTTACAATTTGTACAGAAACCAGATGGCAGTTATAAGAGTCGAGGGGCATGAGAGGGAAGCAGCGGTTGGGAAGGGAGTGAGACAGGGTTGCAACCTCTCCCCAATGTTATTCAATCTGTATATTGAGCAAGCAGTAAAGGAAACAAAAGAAAAATTCGGAGTAGGTATTAAAATCCATGGAGAAGAAATAAAAACTTTGAGGTTCGCCGATGACATTGTAATTCTGTCAGAGACAGCAAAGGACTTGGAAGAGCAGTTGAACGGAATGGATGGTGTCTTGAAGGGAGGATATAAGATGAACATCAACAAAAGCAAAACGAGGATAATGGAATGTAGTCGAATTAAGTCGGGTGATGCTGAGGGTATTAGATTAGGAAATGAGACACTTGAAGTAGTAAAGGAGTTTTGCTATTTGGGGAGCAAAATCACTGATGATGGTCGAAGTAGAGAGGATATAAAATGTAGACTGGCAATGGCAAGGAAAGCGTTTCTGAAGAAGAGAAATTTGTTAACATCGAGTATAGATTTAAGTGTCAGGAAGTCATTTCTGAAAGTATTTGTATGGAGTGTAGCCATGTATGGAAGTGAAACATGGACGGTAAATAGTTTGGACAAGAAGAGAATAGAAGCTTTTGAAATGTGGTGCTACAGAAGAATGCTGAAGATAAGGTGGGTAGATCACGTAACTAATGAGGAGGTATTGAATAGGATTGGGGAGAAGAGAAGTTTGTGGCACAACTTGACTAGAAGAAGGGATCGGTTGGTAGGACATGTTTTGAGGCATCAAGGGATCACAAATTTAGCATTGGAGGGCAGTGTGGAGGGTAAAAATCGTAGAGGGAGACCAAGAGATGAATACACTAAGCAGATTCAGAAGGATGTAGGTTGCAGTAGATACTGGGAGATGAAGAAGCTTGCACAGGATAGAGTAGCATGGAGAGCTGCATCAAACCAGTCTCAGGACTGAAGACCACAACAACAACCGTCTCATTAGCGAAACAATGGCAAGAGACTGCTATTTGTTGTTACTTACACTGCTGCTTTCTTTGATAATGATCAACAAGAATTAAATAATAGACTGTGTATGATAGAACATGTTCTGAACGAGAGTTTGGCGAAAATTTTTCTCTGTTTGAAAATCTTTGCGGCCGCTTCTTTATTACATCAAATTCTGCACAGAAATTAGAGTCATCTTAGATTTAAAAATCTAGTCACTTGCCGTGCTTCATTTCTGACAGTATCACTATTAGGCAAAAGAATAATATGAATATAAACATGACACGATACGTATATTCTTCCGCGTTCGCTGTTGTCTCACACTAGTTTCGTAGTTTATTAGGTAGACAGGATTTAAATGCGATAGCAGCAAACACGAAAGAATACATGGCAAAATGTTTATATTCGTATTATTCTTATGGTGAAGAGAATACTGTATGCGATTAAAATTTCATCAGGTTCCTATTAGCAACCATCTCTTCTCACAGATAGGAAAAAATTCAGAACGTAGAGTTGGCCATATTGACAAACATCGCAAACAGTCTTGCCAGTCAGATTTTCGTAGTACACTGAAATTGTGCTACATTCGAAGATGAACAATACGGAATTTGTATTTACTTCGTTGGATAATGTATGAAAATGCAGTGGTCGAAACTCGTGGCGGAGAAAAAAAGCTCGTCTTCGACTTTTTTAAAAAAAATTATTTACTGACGCAGAGGTTTTGGCGCCAGTATTTATCTTTGTGCCTACAAAGTATGCCTGCGTAGTGCTACATATATTCGACGGCAGAAGTTACTTGTGGCGGCATGTACGAACATTTTTCATAACTTCCGCTTGCTTTGCACTCGATTCTAAGCCGCAGGCGGTTTTTTGGATTACGAAAACCGGAAAAAAAGTGCGGCTTAGATTCGAGTAAATACGGTAACTGTAGATATCGGCCTTAACATTCAAACACTTCATAATTTTAATTGTTGGGGACTCTTACTCTCTTACAACATGGCAGACAAATCATCCTGCCATCCTATCAGAGACTGGAGACCTGATCAAATCATACTGGTACTCTTCAACTTTGAAACATTGTAAGTATGACTGAAGGTAACACTCAACTTCCTCAGAAGATAAATTTGAAACCCGTATTTACAACCATTTTTTCATTCGTTTACATGAGAGGAACTAGTTTCAACGCTGAAGAACAACAAGAAAACTTAGAATACATTCGTTAACTGTGGATGGTGTGCATTTAAAAGCTAAACATAGTGGAACAGAGAAAAATATTAGCATTTAATATCCCAACAACAATGAAATCATTAAAGAGTACAAGTAACAGGATCACAAGCTCAGAATGGATAATGACGTGGAAGGAAATTGGCTGTGTCCTTTTCAAAGAAAACATCATGACATTTGCCTTAAGCAACTAAGGGAAACCACGGGAAAGCTAAAACTGGATGGCGAGAGATGGATTTAAATGATGGACCTCTCAAATGCAAGGACAGTGTCATAACCGGTGTGCCATATTGCTCAATACCAAATATAAATAGTAACAACGAAAAGTGTCATATGAGAAATCCAGTCTATTAAATGAAGAAGTTTGGAAGAGTGCCGAGCTCTTATGAAAATAATTTCCACCAAGAAAGTGCTGAAATAAAATGCATCACCATCAAAGTAAACACCTATTATTTTAATGTGGACATCACACGGTATCTAAATATTTGTTAAGGGTTGCAGATCTTAGCCTACACATCCCACTACATGTCTTATGTTAGTTTTCAAAATTAAAACAAATGTTGTATTTACAAGAAAATATGAGAATACAGTTCCTATGTGACTCCACAAAAACACCAACAGCAGACAATCTTGTTGAACAACCTGTTGACCGGAGATACCACCGTCACGTTTGATGGGTGAAATTCCAGGAAAATGTGCAGGTCAACAAAGCAGGAGATGGTTGGCATATTACTCGTCACATCTGGTCTGACATTCTCATTTTGAAAGATGGCATGTTAAGTTGTCTGGAAGAAGGGTACTACTGTTCGTTTTAAATCTGTCCTAAAATAGTTTCCATTTAGAGTGCTCTCAAGTAATAAGTATCTAGATTGAATGTCAAATTCGACACTGTCTGCTACATTTTTCAACAGTGTAGACTGTTAGAATGTAGTCATCATGGTAGCACTCAACACGTTATGTGACCATTAATGTAAGACAGTAAGAAGTGGGACTCATCTGAAAACTTCTGCCACTCGGAAGAAAATCAACAACATTTACATGCCAACTGCAGTCAAAGCACTTATGGTTTCTAGACAATGGAGGCCAGCCCAACAGTAGGTGTGCTAGAAGTTCAACTCGAAGCAGGCTGATTGCCACTGCTGTGCTCCAGAATTCAGTGATCACTGTGAACAAAGCTGCATGGTCTCTTATGATAACTCCACAAGAACACAATTATCTCATGCTTTAAGTTGCAGCTGGTTGTCACTCTGTATGACACAGGTTCCAAATGCTCAGCATAGAGTCCTTGGTGGGATTGCAATTTTCACAATTTTAGTGAATTAACCAAAGTTATTTATTTTTTATTCAATCAGACATTTTTGTCAGTTACACAGCCTTGTAAAATTTGTTAACTTACACAGACCTTATTAAAAAGAAAAGAAAAATGCCCTTTACAAGCCAAAATATCATGCTATGACAAACAAATTCTCCAGAAAACCATAATTCTGCCTTGTGCAAACTCAGTCACAAACTGATAGTGCACTGTTTGACATGGACAATGTATACTGCTACTTGCTTTCACATTCCCACCTTGTACGATGGTGCTTCTATCAATGACCTTGGGGTAAGAATGACCTTTGCAGTGTCACAAGAGGGAGATGCTGCTGGGCCACTGTATTTGCAATCTTTGTCACTTACTGTGCTCTGCACAGCTTCTGAATTCAGATTCATTCACACAATCCTTGGCCAGACTTGCAATTTTCACAATTTTAGTGAACTAACCAATGTTATTTATTCAATTTGTATTCAGTCAGATACTTTTGTCAGTGCCACAACCTGGTAAAATACACTCTTAACTTACACAGATATTATTAAAAGAAAAGACAATGAACAATAAAACATACAATTACAAATAGCAAATATTATGCTTCTGCTGCTGCTGATGATGGTATGAGCAACAGTGCGTGTTAGGTACTCCACACCAAATACAATTTAAAAAATGTTACACTTCCATTACACAATAAAACTCATGAATTTAAAAGTTGTTGATTCATCTACATACTTAGGGATTATAACTGTGAACAACTTGAACTGAAACCATCACACAAAAAATGTTGTTGCAAAAGTGAACCATAGACTGCTTTATTGGCAGAACACTTACAAGGTGCAGTAAATCTATTATGGAGACTACCTACAATACACTTTTTCATCCTCTTCTGGAGTATAGCTGCATGACATGGAATCCTTAACACAGAGGACATCAAATAAGAGTAAAGAACAACAGCTCATTCTGTATTATAGCAAAATCAGAGAAAGAGTGTCACAGATATGATAATCGAGGTGGCGTGTTTTGTCTTCCAAATATAAAATTCCACAAAGTAAGAAATGAGGATCTTAATAAAATATAGAAATCAGAGTTTGAATGGAAAGATTTGGTATTCATTTTTTCCCTGTACTATTTGGAAGTAGAAAGATAGAGAAATAGTTTGAAAGTGGTTCTATGAACCCTCTGCCAAACAGAATAATTGTGTAGATGTAGATGTGCTGACTGTGGCCTCTTAGAAGTAAGTACAGAAGTGTGAAAGTTGAGTGACACTCATCACTACTTTTTATGAACCCACACACCCTCAAAGTTGCTTCTTCATCATAAAGAGGTGGGCTGCCTTCATTCATTTTGTTCTGTCAAGTTTTCTGTAAATACCGATGTTTCTAATACTAGTAAAGGTAGAAAAAATCACAACATTCACAAAATTGATAGGGAATGTGGTAGTCATTCATGACCAATAAAACACAGGTTTAATCCCTTATATTTCCTTTTGCTGCTTGAAAGAGAAAGGGACTGAAAATGGGAGGAAAGAGGAAAGACTGGGGTTTAAAGTCCCATAGACAATGGTATCATTAGAGATTGAGCAAGAGCTTAATCAGACATGATGGTGAATGAAATCTACTGTGTCTCTGTTATCCCAGCATTTGTCTTAACTGACTAAGGAAACCAGAAAAAACCTAAATCTAGATGATTGGATATGATTGGAGCCCTGATCCTCCCAAATGAGTCCAGTGCCATCTCATAATGCAGGAACTAAAAATGTACAGGGAGACAGGGTAGCAACAGACAAGAAATCCATACTGAGAGCCCCAGTCCAGCAGACCACTGTAGTGCACTGAAAGAACATCATAGACAATGATGTTTGATGTCAGAGGGATTAACCTTTTATAAGAAACACCAGTACTGCAGTGATGACATTTGGCATGAGATGATTAAAAAAAAATGCAAGTGTTGGGACTTAAATACAGGTTGTGATACATGTAATTTACTCAGACACTTTTAAAAAATCCAATTATTTCTCATGAGAAAAAATTCATGTGACTCAAAAAATTAACAACTAACTGTCAATTTCCTTCTTCAATATCTGTAAGCAACTTAGCCCCACAATATAATGGCAGTAGATAATTACTATGAGTGCTGACAACAAGATGGAAACAAACAAGCTTTAGGAATTTTGTGACACAATTACACTGAATTCCATTTAGTCTCTTAATTAACCAATTTCAGCTAAACATTACTTACCAGCACACAGTACACTGCTTGGCAGTTCCAGTTGTGCATATAGCCATACTGCAAGTAACAATGGAAATGGTGCCATCATTCAATAGCAGCTTCCTCATCAGACAGCATGTCACACATTACATATGCCAGTTCATGGCTACTTATGCTGTTGTCATTTCCCAGCAAGAATACCTAATGAAAAAAATTACTATTAAAAAGGGAGGACAAGGAAAATATCTAATCATGTTTAGTAACAGGATCTCACAAATTAACACCTGGATTTTTTTCCCAAGCTGATCATTACTATAAGCAGAAAATTAACCAGTGTCTCGTTCATCACTGTAGACCAGGGGTAGTCAATCTTTTTTACCTACTGATCACTTTTGTATCTCTGTTAATACTAAAATTTGCTAACTGCTGACTGGCTCCACAGTATTGGTGATTTATAAAGTAAGCAAGTAACTTTACTTTCTAAAAATTATAAAGCAGATTTCCAGCAAGTTAAACCCTATAATAATGTTACTTACCAGACACTTAAGTCAGGTTTTTTTTTTTTTTTTTTTTTTTTTTTTTTTTTTTTTTTTTTTAATCTAATGAAAATGTTTTTGAAACCCCTACTGCCTACCATGAAAGATGGAAACCGACTAGAGGGCAGTAGGGTCCAGGTTGACTACCACTGCTGGAGGTTGATGGTTCAATGAGAGAATAAAGCTCAGAAACTCTGACACAAACGCAGTGTAGCAGGAATATTTAGGTAAGCCTAGAATGAGATGAATATATTTAGACAGTAAACCAATGCTGTTA
Source organism: Schistocerca cancellata (assembly GCF_023864275.1). Lineage (NCBI taxonomy): Eukaryota > Metazoa > Arthropoda > Insecta > Orthoptera > Acrididae > Schistocerca > Schistocerca cancellata. Next base: position 880,376,170 of record NC_064629.1, on the reverse strand, counting down.
TATAGTTGGATAATTTACTACACTTTTATTGGTGTCTCCCAGCAGTACTGATTATTTTACCTGCTGGAAGTAAGTACTTGCCAGTAACTCTGTCTTATAATTTCATCATAGTAGTTTGTTGACATTACAAAATCTAGACAATTTACTGCACATTGTTTAATGATTGAGTGAACCAAACTGCAGCCTCTCACACAATAGTACCAAAATTTTATACTGTCACACAATATCAGCTCATTTTTGTGTTTTCATATTCGATTTATTTATTCATGAAAATTACACATAACACAATATACTGTTGACTATTCAAAGCAATACCTACGAACCATATTCTACACCCAGAGTGAATGTTCGCTCTGCAGTGGAGTGCGTGTTCATTTGAAACCGCCTGGTAAATTAAAACTGCATGCTGGACTGGGACCAGCACCTGGCACCTTTGCCTTTCATGGGAAAGTTTGCTACCAACTGAGCAATCCACACATAACTCAACCTCTCACAGCTTTACTTCCACCAGTACCTCATCTCCTACATTCCAAACTTCGCAGAAGTTCCTTTCATCTGGGCGTGTTAGTCTCTCATGATATGCAGGACACCTTCCGTGAAGTTTCGAAGATAGGAGATGAGGTGCAACTGGAATTAAAGTTGTGGCTGTGGGTTGTGAGTCATGCTTGAATAGCTCACTTGGTTGAGCACTTGCCCATGATACGCCAAGGTTCAAATCCGGTCTGGCACAGTTTTAATCTGACAGGAACTTCCAAATCAGCACATACTATGCTGGAGAGACAAATCTGTTCCTGAAACAATCCCCCCAGGCTTTGGCTAAGTTATGTTTCTGCAATATCCCTTCTTATTGGAATGCTAGTCCCACAAGCTATGCAGAGCAACTTCCCTAAGTTTTGAATGTAAGAGATGAGGTACTGGCAGAAGTAAAGCAGTGAGGGCGGCTAATAAGTCATGCTCAGATAGCTCAATCAGTAGAGCACTTGCCCGAAAAAGGCAAAGGTCCCAGGTTCAAGTCCTGATCTGGCACACAGTTTTCATCTACCTGGAAGTTTCATACTTTATTTCCTGTTAATTACAAACTGTGATTACCAACAGTATCTCAAATAGAATGTGCAAAAATCACAGCTGCAGTAAATGTATTTTTGACCGTAAATTTGGCCAAAAATTTTTGATCTTCTCTACTGATAATTATTTATTTTATTTATTTATTTATTTCTGTTCATAGAGATGTATGTCATCAGTCTTTGGACTGAAGACCTTAACAACAACACAGTTCAGCATTTCATTAAACCTTTCGGTCATGGTGTCCTCATATAAGGACATACTAAATAAACGCTCAGTGTATTAAAATTTGTTAAATTTTATCATTTGTGGCTGTTATCCTCATATTGTCACAAGCAGAGAGTTTATTTGAGAACAATGTCGACGCCTCCTGTCAATCTGTGGTACTACAAAACAAAACTGAATGTGCACAGTCATATGGACACTTCCAGTAATCTTTGTGCCTCCAATCAACCAGTTAATACCTTCTGAGTTTAGGTAAAAAAAAATATTTGTGCATAGAAAGGTGCATTCTTGAAGGTGAAAACTACAGGTGTCTTTCAGAACGAAAGGTAAGCGACATATTTATAACTTAATACATATCTCCAAATGTTGGAAGGTTGTAATAGCATAGAAATTTAGGACATTATTTCACTGTCTTTTTAGTCATTTTACAGTGATTTCACAATGCCCCGAGTCCAAGATAGATGAAGGCCACTTACAGAAGAAGAAGTTATAGGGCTCCTCAATTCACCTGAAATTGATTATCTATCTGACGATCCTGGCAATAATTTTGAATAAGAGGACAATGATGGAGATAATGTTAGACATTTTATATCGTACTGTATATTGTAAGCTGAGTAGCCTAGATGCAAAGCCTACTAACTGCATGATAAGTGACACAGATAACACTAGTCCCATACAAACGACCATCATGTAGGTGCTCAAAAAATCTATATGGCTGTGTGTCCACCTCAATATCAACATAAAATGAATTTAGCTGCCTTTTCATCTTGGACACTCAGATGTAAGTTTTTTTATGAGTTTTTACTTTTGTAATAGCATTTTTCATTTTAGGTTGTGGAGATCCCATTATCATAGTTGCGAAAAACAATGACAATGAACAAGACCATCCTGAAATAGATATTATGCCTTAAACTGATGTGATGGACATTGTTGATCTAGAGTGGCGGCATAATTTTTGGACAATTAACATCCAAAAATGATATACGGTGAAGGAAAAGAGGAGTCACTTATATATCTCCTTTTATTGAATGGTACAAATATTATTCTGAGGCAGTGAATAACCTTGAGAGTCTCTACCAATTTTTTAACTAAAATATCACTAATGTTCTTGTGCACAAATGTGTGGAATATGCAAATATTTCCATAGTTTACAGAAGTGTAGGTAATTTTGCTCTTACGACAGAAAAAGAATTCTTTCACTTATAGGAATTCACGTTCTGATGGGAAATTTGTGATACCCAAGGATTAGATATTACTGGGAGCTGCAGCAACATAAGTTATAGTAACAAAATGGTATGACAACAAGCCAGTGGTAATGGCATCGAAGTCTGTGGGAACTGGAAACAAATGTGTGTGTAAAAGATGGGATAAAACTGAAAAGAAATATGTAACAATCAACCGGCCATAAGTTATTGACATTTACAATCAACATATGGGAAGGGTCGACAAGATGGATATTCTGATCACAATTTTCTGCACATTCATCGGATCATGAAAGTGGACGTTTTGCATGTTTGCCCATCCAATGATATTGCATGTGTAAATGCATGGATTGAGTACAAGAAAAATGCATCAGAGTTAGGTGTTCCAAAAAATAAGACCCTTGATTTGCTTCACTTTAGGGCAAGTGTGGCCAAAGTACTGACAAAAATAGATAAGCCAGCTGCCAGGATAAAGGGGTGTCCCACTAGTGAGAGTCCAATGCCATCTGCAAGTACATCAAAACAAGCCAATAAAGAAGTTCGTCCAGAAGATGATGTCTGTTTGGACAACATTGGGCATCTTCCAGTGGTCAGCGACACAAACTCATTTGACAAGTGGAATAAACTGGATTGCAAAGGCAAAACCAAATTTTATTGTGTAAAATGTAACATTAACTTCCCTCCCTATAGAAAAAAAAAAAATTGTTTCTTTGACTATCATTCTTCATAAGTGTAAAACCATAGTTTGTGTGTATAATCATTAAATAAGCTCAGTATAATTTATGTATTTTCGTGAAATAAAATAAAATTAATTACTTTGACTTTTCGACTTAGTCTGCACCCACTCGAACACAATGTCCTCATTTGGCGATGCATTGATCCCCTCTTGGGGGGCACCTTCGAATATTGCACAAATCTGAAAAATCGTAATTTAATTCAAACAACTGGATAGCAAAGGCAGGTGTTTAGGAAAAAAATTAATTTGTGACTGAAAGTGTTAACCAACAGAAATTACAGAAAACTGAAAAATATTAACTGGAGGAGGCCACTACTGGCTATACCATAACATTTTCTGGCCAGAATGCTTGTTAAGAGAGGTGTCTCTGGCATACACTTACAAAACACTGCAACATCACATATGCAGCACACTACGAGTGTAAAAGTAGAACTTTCATTTAACTTAAATGTTTATTCCTGTCTGTAGAGTTGTGTAACTTATACCACTCAGTGTCAATATGATTAACTTGTTTGTCCATGGATTATTTTACAATGATAAAGGCTCTGGCAGCTGAATACACAAAACACACAAGCCATATATACAGAAATATGGCCTCGATGAAGGATCTAGCCTGGCATTTACGTTAAATGATTTAGGAAAACTATAGAGAACCTAAACAATGATGGCGAGGCAGAGTAAGAACCTCCAACCTCTCAAAAGACTCCGAGACCAATGTTTTAACAAATGCACTGTCTCACTCGGTTATACCTAACGTACAGTTCTCTACATTTTTACAAACTTGGAACAAGTTAGCTCTTTAACATAAAATTAATTATGCACTGTTCATTTTGTCTTTTCAAACTTTCCACTGCACACAACTTCACATACCTGCAGAGGACCATACCTCTATTACATCTCCATGTCTCCCCTTACACCTGTCTGACAAACTGAGTCAGCACCTGCTATTGATGAGTGAGATGTTGGAAAAAAAGGATAGATATTAGAATTACGTGCTAGCAACCATCTTTTATTTTATTATTGAGCTCTACTTGGAATTAATAAGTAAGCCTTATCTGTGTAGTATGCAATTGCTCTGAATTCCTTTCTAAATGAATGCATTTTAGGTCTCTCTTTCATTTCCTTGGGAAAATACTTATACAATCATAATCTATGACAGAAAATTATGTTTGTAATTTTTTTTTAAATCCTTCCAATTAGCCTGACTACTACTTTTAGTTATTATTCTTACAGCCCTTCTACACAGTTTGAAAACTGTGTTCCACTTTTGTGTATTTGATCCTGAGAACAGAATCCCATTGCTAAGAATTGAGTCTAGTTAGGAATTCCACATCGCTACAAGCCAGTGGCTGCTACACAATGATGAATGGGCCCTAAGGACATTAACATGCTGATGACACACTCTTCAGTAGTATCTTGTTTGTTAAAACCATATCACCTAACTATCAATATCCATTCCTGCCTTTGCTACACAGTTCGTAGATTTATTATTTATGTTTAAAGAGACAAACTTTCGCACCGTATTCCGCAAGTATGACTAGAACCACTCATTGGCTATGCTCTTCTTTCTAGTACCTCAGTTTGTTTATTATTTTATGGTGTATACAGTCAAAAGCCTTAGTTAGGTCTAAAAATGTCACTGTAACCAGTCATCCCAGCTGAAAGCTTCAAGCTCTACTTTCATAAATTCTGGTACATTTGTAAACTGTGTCATAGCCAATCCCACTTCTACTAGACCGGTAGCCAAACTCTGTTTCATTAAAAACATTGCATTTATTCAGTAACTAATTAGTCTGTCTTTCATACTTGATTCTATTACTTTCTAAACAGATGAGAATACAGGAAATGGGCTGCAGTTATCGTATTTTCTGCATTATCTTTCTTTATCAGGAAGACAATTCTTGCATACTTTAGACACTGACCTGTATAACTTTATACAGGATTAAAATAATTCCCAGTAGGATGCAATTGCTGGCCCCTGCAAACAGAGTATCCTACTTCCACATTGATTCAGAAACTATGCTACACATTCTTATAAATCAAGGATGGTATGACATTCTGCTGCTACAGAGTAGTTGTGTATATAGAAAAGTAAGAATAAATTATTGTGTGAATATGGACAGGAAACAATTACTAGCAACCTCCAGAGATAGGGCATGTTAACACGTTTTAACATTAGATAAGAGATAAACACAGACATATAAGTGTTGTTAAAATCATATGTACTGAAGCAATCTTGGCCGTGGTGGAGGCAAGAAAATAGTGGTGTGTGTGTGTGTGTGTGTGAGAGAGAGAGAGAGAGAGAGAGAGAGAGAGAGAGAGAGAGAGAGAGAGAGAGACCATGCAGGAGTAGGCGTGAGAGGTTGCTGGCACCAAAGCAGAAAGGCAGGCACCAGGGAAAAGGTTAGAGGCTGCCCGGAGAAACAGTGACTAAAAATTACAGGTGAAGAGTGGACAATCCTGAGTATGAGAAAGATATAAGGAACAGAAGACACAGGCCTACAGATGAAGTAGAAAAGTAATAAGAGTAATATAAGGCAGCAAAACGCAGATTATTGCTGTACAAATTAGAAATTAAAATCATATATGCCTGTAGCATAAGTACTACATAAAAAATACTTTCAGCAGTTTACTTATCGACTAAAGACAGTTGGATTAAGGAATGAATAATACAAATAAGAAGTAATATAGGTTTGAGAACTGATGAAGAAGGTACCAGACATAGACCTTCAGTCATTATATACTGTTCCTAAGAACACTCAGTTCTTAGCTACAGGATTCTTTTCTAGGGAGCAGATCCACAGAAGATAGCACAATTTTCAAACACCAGAAAAGGTTCATAACAGAAGACTACAAAAATAGTATTTGGAGTCACTGTAAGAAAATAGTTTTAAAAGATGGCATTGTTACTTGCTAAGTCAGTTCAACTACCAATCTGTTGTAGGCATCAGCAAAAATATTAGAAAACTTTCACAAATAGTTCTGTACACAATTAAGGAACCAGAGCCAGTTTGGATCTACATTTGTCAATGTGGAGGGGGGAACTACACAGCATTTTCTATCAGGTATTAAAATTGCATAACAATTTACCCAAAGAGATAAGATAATAAATGTCCTTTTGTTAAATTGGCAGTCAAATCATACCACTTAAATAATGCATACAACACAATTAAAGAATAAGCAGGGGTGTTAAATAATAATAATAATAATAATAATAATAATAATAATAATAATAATAAAGTAACAGAGTATTATTATCATCATCATCAAAAAGTGAATGCTACTGTTAATACTAATCTCTCAAAATTTTTCTGAGTTCAGCATCTCAACCTATCATGAAGTGATATTGGTTGTCTTTTAGATTGGCAGAAGGGAAGACATGGAGACATATCAAGGGTGCAACTGCACAGTCATGGTCCTAAAGTCATCTGCAACTGCTCGTGGTGTGTGCAGTGTGGAGATACAAAGTGAACAGTATATTATAAGTTTTCATGTAACTAAGGTAACTTAATCCAAGTGTGAACAAAAAAAGACAACTGTGTGTTACATATAACTGAATGAGGTAGTGTATTTGTTAAGACACTAACCTCAGATTGAGGAGGGAGACTCATGCTCTGTCCTGTCATCCGGATTCAGGTTTCCCCAAATCACTTCAAGCAAATTCCAGGATGATTCCCTCAAGAAGCCCACATCTAACCATCTGCATTCTCCATATTAAATGTCTGTGTATGAATGTACATGTGCTTATAATTAAAATTTTACAACTTGAGCCAGTGTACGCAGAAAACTATTCATTGTATGGGTACCCAACGTTATAGGAACGATGTCCAGACTGCATGCTGTGTCTTGTTAGTAATATTAGTGTCATGACTTGCCATTAGGCACAGGTACTGGTATGGTAACATAGGGTTGAAGGACAAGCATCAGTGTTAATTATAGTTGCAGATGGTCAACAGCGGTCTGGGCAAGGTGATCAGGGCTTTACTTGTAAAGCTGCTTCATAAAAACAACAGCTCTAGTGCTGCTGCTCTCCCAGGAGGAAAACAGATGATTCCCTCAAGAAGCCCACATCTAACCATCTGTATTCTCCACATTAAATGTGTGTGTCTTTCTGCAACGGGTTTGAGCAACGTGATTTTGAAGTTCAAATGACCTGGAAATTTGAGAATAGTTCCTGGGAGTGCCACTAACTGTTGAAAAAGTTACTGTTCCCATGGCTGAGAATGCTGGATGCATGTGATCTTTAAGTAGTGCACATGCTATGTCACAATAGCTGAACATTCCATACTTCAGCATTCAAACAGTGCTGTGAACAACTGTGAAATGGTATCTCTAGTGTGCTTCCACACTATCATGGATGCAGATGGTCGTTACACTGAGCAACGTTTGTAACCTGCAATGTAACCATGGTATGCAATTAACAAATGTAATCCTCTCATGTGGAAGTTAAAATTTGTTTATTTCAATGGTTTATTCATTATTTCTCTTCTGTATGTCATTACAAATGTTTCCACAAAGTTCCATTGTCCTACAGTCACTCATTTGTCATGGAGGGGGGGGGGGGGCTCTAAAATAGTAAAAGTTTAATTACAATCATCCTGTACATACCACTTGCATTTTCCTTACATTAAGATGACATGATCCTTGTACAAATAAATCACTATACTTAGAATGAACAAATAATTAATTCAGTGGTGGCATAAGAACACACCATATGTTTATACTGTAAACCTTATGTGGTGTTCATTATTTAGTTACCTGAACTGATTGGTGAAGCACAACCACTTAGTTCTTTAAAACTGACAAGATAATGACATGGGAGAAATCTCTCATACATCTCAAGGAGTGTTTCTGGTGTTAAAAATTGATAAGGCAGTTTTATCCTCAGCTACATAATTGACAAATTGCTACAGGAGAAAATACTACAAAGCATCTCAGAATTGCTGTTGTTCATAGCAAATTACATGTCTGTAGCACTTTGTTAAAGACAGTCACAGTGTGTCATCATGAAATATGAATGACATCACTTAATTTGATTCCGAACGGCAGTAACATGAGGTAAATATAGGCAAATGGAAACAGGTGTTTTGAAACAGAAGTCACTAGCATTAATTACTCATACACTGAGCTTAAACAGAAACTTACAGAATCAACTATGGTGATGCTAATCATCAAGGACTTTCTTATGAGAGCTCTAGGTAGATGGAATTGGTGATGAACGCTTGCATGAAATACATTTTTGACATTCATTTTTCCGACCACATCACTCCTGTCAGCTATTTATCAAGGCTAAGTGCACATTGACATAGAGAGTACCATATACTTTGTTTGCTACACCAACTGCTCCATCACTGCATTCCCTCATACTTGTCTTCAGCTTGTAACACACACACACACACACACACACACACACACACACACACACACACACACACAATTATATACACCCAATTTCTTACAGAAAATTTTGTTTCAAAATGGGCACTGTACAAGACAGATCAGATTATCAGTTTCCATACCACAGGCCCAAACTGTTTGAGAATACTCCATATCATGTGGCAATGAAAATTAACAACATATGAAATCAGAAACAAATATAAAAAGGTCCCTTGCACAAAGCATAAAAACTATTTAAAAATGAAATGTTTGTGAGTAGAATAATTCACAGCTGATTAGTATTTATGTACAAAATTGTAAATATTAATGAATTATAAATGTTCATATTAATTATGAAGCATAAAGCCAACATGATTACCTCAAATGTGAATCTTAAATCTTCTATGCAATACCGTATAAATGCAAACCAATATACTATACTGCAATATAAGCAAAACAACACCAAGGAGTCACCAAAATCACCTTTTCATGATTGAATACGGCTGCCATGTGACCATAAAAAAAAAGATCATATCATGAGATTTAGCAATGAAAAACTGGGAAATATGGACTAGAATTGAACAATGATGTGTATCATTGGTAAGACAGTATTTTATCTAAGAGTCACATTGCAATGGTGATAGTTCAGAGGTTTTCTGTCAAATTTCTGAAGAATAATACTTCGCCTCTCAAGCAATCACTTTGAGCATCCCACTTTTAAGAACACAGTCCACAAATGATATGCTTACAAATAAGGGTATTAAGAAGATACAGAGAAAAGTAGCATGATTAGTTGCAAAATATAGCATATCAAGGCCAAATACATCATGGGTGTCAACCCTTTTCATTTTATCAGGACTGAAAAAATTAAGCACATTCAAAGGACAATCTATACCCCACTAAAAGTTCCACTACACCTGTTTAGCACCACCTCAGAGGCCATCACATATTCACAAAACATTTGCTATAACAAAGGTATGACTTCCCACCGCAAAATAAAACACACTCAGTTACATTTAAACTGATTAAACTGCAATAGCTGTTGTGGTATTATCATTTGAAACGCAATACTAGAGCTGTGGTTGCCCCACATATCAAGTACAAATCCTCCTGTTAGATGAAGAAGTCATATTAATACGTAATGTCTCATTCTTAGCTATATCAAGGGAATTTATTTCCGCTCATTTCATTATAAATTATGAAGTGGATTTGCTGTGTTCATTATAGTTGTTGCTGCTGTCTTCAGTGCGAAGAATGTTTTGATATAGCTCTCTCTGCTACTCTATCCTGTGCAAGCCTCTTAACTCCAATTAAATACTGCAATCTACATGCTTTTGAACCTGCTTACTGTATTCTTCTCTTGGTACCCCTCTGTAACGTTTACTCCCTCCGCACTATCCCTTCAGTATTGAATTGGGGATCACTCGATGTCGCAGAATGTGTCCTGTCAACCAATCCCTTCTTCTAGTCAAGCTGTGCCACAAATCTCTCCCCCCCTCCCCCAATTCTATTCAATACCACCTCAGTAGTTACATGATCTACCCATCTCATCTTCTTCATCATTCTTCTATAGTAACACACTTCAAAACTTTATCATCTTGTTGTCTATACTGTTTCACTTCCGTGCAAGGCTACAGTAGAGATAAATGGTCGGTTTCCTCAAAGACCTTAATAATTTTGTGTAAATTTCACCTACAGCATGTGCCTTGTTAGACCTAGACCATTAGGTACTGTCATATTCTTCTTGCAGTTTCAACTTATCCATCTCTTCATCCACTTCCATAATAATGTCTTCATATAGCCCTCCCACATCCTTCTATATTTTAGGCTTGTCTTCTTTTTCTTAGTAATGGCACGATACTGCTGGTGCAGTTGCTTTTCTTATCGCAAAAGGATTCTTTGATTTTCCTACACACAGCATCTATTTTTCTTGTAGTCAAGGATGGTTTAACAGCTTTGCATTTATTACCCTGTCATTCCTACTTTCTACCAGTCTCATATTTTACTATCTGTATTATCTACTGCCTGCTTCATGTGCTGCATACTTTCATTTCTCCCCTGAATTAAATTTGTTATCTTTTGTGTTATTCAAGGATTTCAGTTGAATCCTGTCTTCTTGCCTCTGAAGCCATAAATATGGAATCCCCATGCTTAGAAGCCTCAGACTGAACAAATATATGGTAACTGAGCTTGATTACAGAATTACAAAAGTGTTAAGAACTAGTCTCACAACCAAACAAATCAATATATCAACATACACTGCCTGGGAAAAAAAAAGTAAAGCACTCAGATGCAGAGGAGGAAACAAAAAACTACACGTGTTAAAGGGGTATGTTATGTTATTTCAGTGATTATAAAACTGACTGAAGTTTACTAAGAACTTGGCAGTATGAGCCCACTTAGCAATATAACATTGTACCCTCTGTGGACAAGATGCATGCACTAATTCAGTTGGGAAGTGTCTCATAAAGCCATTATATTCTATCTTGAGGCAATCTGGCCCAACACTGTGTAAGTATTCCTCGCTATTATGGATACTAGCACTGGGATGGAGTTGACATCCTAGTTGCTCTCTCACTTGTTCTGTCAGGGACAGAGCTGGGAGTCCTGCTCGCCATGGAAGTAACTCATCATCACGCAGACAGTTCATGGAGCCATGTGCCCCGTGGGGACGAGCTCTGTCCTGTTGAAAAACGGTACAATGATACTGTTACATGAGATGTAATACATGAGGGCACATGATGTCCGTGAAATATCGTGGTGCCGTCAGATTCCCTTCAATCATTACCAGTCGTAACCTTAATTCATACCCGATGGCTCCCCATGCCATTTTGCTGGGAGTAACACTGCTGTAACTCTCCAAAACGTTGTAAGAATGGTGTCTTACTTACTGACGGAGGTTTTCCAGGGTAGTGCAGAACCACAATTCACTATTGAACACAATGCAACGCCATTAATCAGCAATCCATGTTTCGCGGTCATAGCACCACTCCAAATACAACCATTTGTGTTGTGTTAACAGCAGCCTATGCCTGGGACAGTAACTCTCTGGTCTGGCTATTGCTAGTCTTTGATCAATGGCGTGGAATGACACAGAATGTTTTAGAGACTCCACTACTCGTTCTTTGATGGGAGGCAGAGATGTGAAGAAGCTATAATGTGCTTGGTGCACAATATGGCTATCTCCGTTCTGTAGTCAGACATGGTTGAGCAGAGCCTTGATGACAAATACACCCCTGTCCAACATGGGGCTATTATCACATACGAATGCCCCACAAAACTAGATACTGCATGATTCAACCAGCCAGCCAAATAGAGTCCCACAATGAGGCCCCTTTAAAACTCTGTCAGGTGCTGGTAGAACTATCCCACACAAGTATGCGGCACTTCCTTGTCCTTCACAGTAATCACTCAACGTCTTGACATTTCATGCTCCTTATACACCCTACCAAGCCTAGTAACATCACTAGACATGAATGACACTAACGCAGTCCAGTGGCCATTCTACCTGCATAGAGAATTGCAGATCTAACAATTTACAAAACCACCAAAGATGTGTGCATGTACGAAGTCACGTTGACAGACGACCATGTCTTCTGGGGTATACCAACCTCTGAACCCAGTGAGGTGATCTGCAACAGTTTTAATTGGAGAAATTTAAGTGCGTTGTGCCTTATTCCACTACTTCAAGATTCGTACGAATACTAAATAGGTAACTGTTCTCAGATGAGAATTATAGGGTTGACACCCATCAGATAAATAAATGAAATATGTTTTCACACAGTATACTTCAAAAATTGCAATGACTTTCTAAAAATTAGACAAAGTTACTTATCCACAGTTCTGAAATATTAAAAATATGATTGAAATTGCGTTAAATTATGATAAATTTTAATCAAAATAACTTTAAAAATCACATTTAAGGGAATCAACATTCAATGTTCCAGTACACACCATAACCCAGCAGCTCTCTCTCTCTCTCCCCCCCCCCCCCTTTCTCTCTCTGTCCCTCACAACATGTTCCTACTGTGATGTATATTTTGTTGGAACACAAGTGACCATGAAGAAAGTAAGTATGAATGAATGACGAGTAGAGTGCAGTTATCCTATTGCTCATGTTTAACATAACTGTAAACTACTAAATGTTGGGTGGTTAAATAATACTAAGCTGGAGAGAAGGCCAAGAATAAGTAATTTCTGCCACAATGCTCATTACCTTGATAGCCACTGCATGATCAAATACAATTTATATGAGTACGGTCTGCCTCCGTAGCGTAGCGGTAGTGTTACCGCCTACGACACAGGGGGACCGGGTTCTATTTCCGACAGGGGACTGAATGTTGTGTCCCCTTCTTCATCATTGACTCACAAGTCGCCAAAAAGGCATCAGCTAAAAAGGACTTGCAATACAGTGGCTGAACTGCCCGAATGAGGCCTCACAGCCAACAACACCATATGAGTATTATTTGCATTTGGACAGATAATTTCAATGATGATGCACTTCTGCTGTTGCCACACAACACCACCGAACTATTGAGAAAAAAAGAAACACAGTGGAGGGGGAAGAAGGAAGATTAGGGTTTAATGTTCCATCGACTTCCAGGTCGTTAGAGACGGAGAACATGCTTGGGTAGTTTCAAGGATGGAGAAGGAAATCAGCTGTGCCTTTTCAAGGAAACCATCTCAACATTTGCCTGGAGCAATTTAGGGAAATCGTGGGAAACCTAAATTCGGATGGCTGGACAGGGATTTGAGCCATCGTCCTACTGAATGGACGTCCAGTGAGCTAACCACTGCACCACCTTGCTCGGTATCATGCAACCAATTTTTCCACCTATTACAATACCTTCTGTGAGGTGCAGTTGAACAGAACTTTGCTAAATCTAATGTACATCTTCCTTGGTGACTTGCAGAATTTGAAATAGCAGCAGTAGTGATATGTAATAAGGTTGTGCATTGTAGCATTTGAATTGTGTGAAGAAAAATGAAGGAAAAATTAGGGTTTAACATACTGCACTTGGTGTGGTCATTACAAATACAGAGTTCAAGCTTGGATTGAGCAGGCAACCATTTGCGTCTTGCATTTGCCTTAAGTGATTTTTAACTGGAACTTTATGTCTTTGTTGTAAAACATACTGACTGAAGCACACACAAACATGTATAAAGAAAATCAGATACACTTACTTAACTGTGTTTTGGACTGCACGATTTAATATAGAAGGATAACCCTAAAATTTCTTGAAATGTAACTAGACAACATGTAATGTATCAGCAGGGTGGTACAAAAAAAAAAAAAAAAAAAAAAAAAAAAAAAAAAAAAAAAAAAAAAAAAAAAAAAAAGTTATTAAATCATGCTCCCTTCAAACATATGAGGAAATACTTTAAGCTGATTTAATTCCATTATGGTAAGTGTAACTCAATAAAAAATAATTAAGCTGCAGGGAAAACTGTTCATGTGAAGACAATTCAGGATTATGTGTGTGATTTGTCACTCTGGTTTTCTCAAATCGTTTAAGCCAAACTTCACATCAGTTCCTAGTCACAGGCCACGGTAGATACATTCTTGATTCCGTGTCCTTTATTTGAAAGAAATATATTTTCATACAGCTTTTTTGTTATCACAGGCATCACATTTACTTTCACAGTGGTATTTCATATTTCAACTCTATTTTCCTTCACACAAAAATTCAAAGTGTATATTGACATGTTCATGGCCATATACCATTGTCACACATGTCTGATGAGAAAAAAAGTAAAATCAATACACTGAGCAGCTAGTACAGAACAATACATTTGCTTTCTTAATAAAGTCTGTCACAAAATAACACTCGAATGTGTGCACTATGCAGGCTGGCACCCAGAAGCCACTTACTGGATTTCCCTTTAGGACATACCTCTTGGAAAAATATTTATCATGCAAAAAAAGTAACATTATAAAAAAATGTTTCTTATCATTACATGTTTCTTCCACGAGCCCAACATCTTGCCTGTAATATATTCATGAAATAGAGTTGCATACATGCATATAATTACAAAGCAAAATGTAGTCCACCAGTACCAAATCAGTTATACCAATTGTGGATACATTGTATATGAAGGGCTATATAAAGGGCAAAGTTCCATAAAGCAAATGGATTTATGTCTATAAAGGTTACCTGGAAGCTGAATGTCTGTTCATGAACGTTAATCACTAATTCATTAACAGGTCTTTATGTTGTTTATAATTATGACTCCCTAGAATAATTAGTGTTAACCACAATCATCAAATTTTTACATAAATGACACCCATATAAACCGTGTACTGTAAGAATAGGGAGTTTTTACTAACATCATTTGCTGTTTTTAATTAACACTTAAAGACCTATAACTATGTACCGAAGGTCCCCATTGATTTGTCTAATCTTTAAAGCACCTATTTTCGACAGGGCAACTTGTTTTGTTCAAAGTGAAATTCGTACATTGAGGTTTATGTAAACTTTCTTCAGCATATGAGTTTACTTTTGTGTTTATGCATTATCAATTATGTATATACTACCACAATGTTCCATTTTTAACTCAAAATATACATAGCTTCGAAACTCATTCATTTTATAAATACGCACTTCGATTGTTATGTACGCATCACACTAATGCCTATAGGTATCAGTTTTCTTTCTAATGGGTTCCACTGGCAACGACATGTGACCAACTGAATGTGTAGCTCCATTTTCTGCATACCTGTAACCAAAAACCACTTGCACTTTGTCTCGATCTCCCATAAAAATTCGAATTTTTTAACACACTTCCAGTCATGCTATTTCTAAGTCATTTCTTTAGAACTTTATTTAAAACTCTGTGGAGCAGAAATTCGTTATCATGCATGTTCTCTCATTCTTTTGTACTAAATGATCTTAATGTTTTAGCAATTTGAAGAGCCTACGCCTATTACTTACTAGGTAGGTTTTCCCCCTTCAATAATCGATGTGTCGTGTGTGTTTCTTCAGGTTATTGTCGTGTGAGCAGTGACTACAAATATCGTAGGAAAAAAATTACATGGGCACAGGTCTCTGCCGTCTCGTGACGACATAACAAGCCGAATAAAGCAACACGAAATAAATATAGGTGACACATTGTCACATTTTGTATGCGTCACACTTATTCTTGACCATTTGTTCAGTCTTCTGCTTTGTGTATGAAAAGTTGGGCTGAAACCTAGGTTTCTAGAAGTCGATAAATAATTAACAGCACATATTCAAATACATGGTTTTTACTGCAACTAAATAATGAAATCAAAATACTTTGTTTTAGTATACATCGCAGACAGCATATCACTAAATTACTGACACTACAGGCTTGTGTATTATAGAGCTTTCAATTATGTGGTTGTAAACAACGGATTACACACCATACTTATTTTTCATTTTTGTTGTGATGCACTTCATGTTGCTACCTTGTCACCGCTATATCCTAAAACCACAAACAACATCATCCACACTTCAATGTACCCACTTCTCCACCGCAAACACGCCCGAACTATTGTGTCACGGAATATCTTTGCATCGTCATACACACAAAAGCGTAGGATCAGTGAGTGAATTTGGTGTTTGTTGTTTGTTAATGTTGTCTGGCGAAAGAGAAACAACTAACCCTCCAGAAAAAATATTTTTTTTTCTGTGACAGAGTCATCTTCAGCCTACAGTCAGTTTTAAAGACAATGAACTATGTAGCGGTAACAAGACAAAAATACATTTCGTGTCGGAATAAAATTTTTTGACATCCATTTTGCAATTATGGGGACTAAATTGTTCATATTTTTATATGGTGGAAGTTATTACTCTCTCTGTGAAATGTACTGCAGCGTTTTGCGGTGTACTGCCTTCAATCCAGTAAAAAATCCAATAACATATCCATCTTGACTTATTCAATAAACGTTTTTATTGGTCAGTATATTGTACACCGGCCTCTGTCCGGCAATCCTGCTTCAGTTTTCTGCGATTTTCCTAAAACACTTCAAGCAAATTCGGAGATGGTTCGTTCTACAAGGCTATGGCCAACAATCTGTCCTCTACACATTAAACATATGCAGGCCTACCGTTTATATTCATTCTGTTATATATATCACATCATAGAGTAAATATCTCTGCAGTGAGCATTGCGTTCTGCGCATGTTGTCAACATTAAACCAGGATTGTCACGTGATCTCGGGACTTCGCTGTGCCTGTGTGCTTTCTGCAGCGTTTGAAGTTTATAATACCAAGAGTTTTTGTTGTGTTTCACCGTTTGTTGGTAGTGTAATAGCGATGGTGAATTACGTTGTTGCTACGGATGCAAAGAAAAATATGTGAAAGGAGGGATAGTAACTTTTCATGGGTACATTCCATATAGCTCTAATTATAGTTTTCATTTTAGTAAGAGACACTCTATACGTTTAAAAATTTCGAGACGCATTATAATTAAGACTTGATTCTGTAGACCTATTTTTCTACGATTTTATGACTATATAATAGATATTACAGCTCGTACAAAAGGTTACAAACAATCGCTTCCTCTCGTAAATTTGCTAGTGGAACAGGAAAGGGAAAGGTTAGTTGTTTCAGTAAATACTATCCTCCATCCATTTATCAGTGACTTGTCAATTATGTATATACTCCGTCTACTATTTATTTAATGAACTGGGAGCAAGTACTTAAAATGCGTTAAATAAATACCTCAAAGTGCCACCAGTAAGAAAAATTGTGCTTTAGGTCGCAAAAACGAGAAAATAAATACGCAGAAATACAAGAAAAAAGGACGAATTAGCAGGGATATAATCGCTAATGTGTGGTAAATTCGGTGTTTTTCGGACACTTGCGAAAGTACTAACGTACTGTCAAGTCGTTTTGCAGGACTATCACTGCAAAAATGTACTTCAGGCTCTGTAATACTATAAAGTGCGGTATCATACCAAAAACTACCAAAAATCGAGTGCATCTGAACTATGACACCTATCGCAAAGAAGCTGAATGTAATATCACTTGCCCTTAAAAGTTACGTAGCTGGTTTATTCCCGGTATCAAATGGATACTGTTAAAATGTCTGCGCAACATATATAAATAATCCACGACACGTACGAAAAGAATCCGTCTGTACTAGGGATGTAGTGACACTAAATATACAGGGCGCTATACGGACAAACACACAACGTCCCAAGATCACGTGACCAGGCCGGCAATGTATGTTGACAAGACAAAATCTGTTCTGAGCATGTGAGTGCTCACTCCAGAGATATTTACTCTATGTATCACATACGCGAAAACAAAGTTGACAGTCGTCGCGGTGGCTGATGGCAGCGACCTTAAATGCATTTTCCATTTATAGTTGTTCCCATCAGCCACTGCGCCGAGTGTCAACTTTGTTTGCGCGTTTAATACCTGTGTTTTCCTTGTATTAAGCTGTCGCATCCTACATCATTGTAGAGGATCATTTGGCGAATAAATCACTAGTATTAGTTCTTCTACACTGATGAGCCAAAAGATTATGACCACCTGCTTAATACCTTGTCTGTCCGTCTTTGGAACAAAATACATCCCTGATTCTGCGTATCAGGGATCCGACAGTTTGTTGGTAGGTTCGTGGAGGTATGTGGCATTAGATGTCTACGAGAAGGTCATGTTATTCGCATACATAACTGTACGCTGATATGCGTACATGATGATTGGTCACATAGCGACCCACATGGGTTCCACAGGATTTATATCAGGCGAATTTGGTTGCCGAGACATCGTGGGTTCACTACAAAAACTCCTCAAAGCACTGTAGCACAGTTCTGGCTCCAAGACATGGACAGTTATAATGCTGAAAGCTTAGCCTCAGGGAAAACATCAAGCCTGAAGAGATGCAGGTGGTTTGCAGCTGTCAGCGTGTCTTCGATTAGCACCGCAAGTCCCATGCTAGCACAAGATAACGTCTCCCAAAGCATAATACTGCTCCCATCAGCCTGCATCTGTGGCACGCTGCACTATTCGAGCCCGCATTCACCTCTTGACGGTGTTTGTGGAGGTGACCTTGGGCTTGGTGTACCAAAAATGTGCTTCACACGAAGAGCCGACACATTTCCATTGTTCGACGCTAGAATCCAGATGGTCCCATGCCCACTATGATCGTAACTGATGATGTAGTTGGCTCAACATGTTAACACATAGGGGCAGTCTGCTGTGGGGCCCCATCTTCAGCAATGTACGATGAACGATATGCTCTGTAAAACTTGTGCTTACACTGGCATTGTGCTCTTTCTTCAAAGATGCCACAGATTACCATCTATCGTACCTTACAAAGCAGATAAGCCTCTGAACCCCAAGTTATGTGAAGTCATGGACGTCTTGCCACTTAGCGCCTAGTGGTTTCACTATTCATCCACCTCTTTCCATAGACACTCACGACAGTAGCACATAAACAATCGACCAGCTTCGCTGTTTTCGAGATACTCGTTCACGGACTCCGTGTAATAACAATCTGCCCTTTATCAAAGTCCCTTATCTCAGTGGATTTCCCCATTTGCAGCCAATATCTTCGCTAGGATGATCCCCCATGTATGTCTGCTCTACTTACATACTTTTGTTGCAGTGTCATGTGCCTGCAACACTACCAAGCGGCATTCAACGTCGCTGTGGGTAGTGGTCATACTGTATTAGCTGATCAGTGTAGGTTACCTTGTATGGCTGTCAAATGTGCAATACCACACGTATACTTGTCTGCCCCGGTAGCTGAGTGGTCAGCGCGACTGAATGTCAATCCTAAGGGCCCAGGTTCGATTACCGGATGGTTCGGAGATTTAATCCGCTCAGGGACTGCGTGTTGTGTTATCATAAACATCATCATTTGATCCCCATTGACGCGCAAGTCGCCGAAGTGGCGTCAAATCGAAAGACTTGCACCCGGCGAACGGTCTGCCCAACGGGAGGCCCTAGTCACACGACATTTACATTTTACACTTATACTGCGCTCAAAAGAGGAAAGGCCGCTGGCCCTGATGGGATACCAGTTCGATTTTACACAGAGTACGCGAAGGAACTTGCCCCCCTTCTTGTAGCGGTGTACCGTAGGTCTCTAGAAGAGCGTAGCGTTCCAAAGGATTGGAAAAGGGCACAGGTCATCCCCGTTTTCAAGAAGGGACGTCGAACAGATGTGCAGAACTATAGACCTATATCTCTAACGTCTATCAGTTGTAGAATTTTGGAACACGTATTATGTTCGAGTATAATGACTTTTCTGGAGACCATAAATCTACTCTGTAGGAATCAGCATGGGTTTCGAAACAGACGATCGTGTGAAACCCAGCTCGCGCTATTCGTCCACGAGACTCAGAGGGCCATACACACGGGTTCACAGATAGATGCCGTGTTTCCTGGCTTCCGCAAGGCGTTCGATACAGTTCCCCACAGTCGTTTAATGAACAAAGTAAGAGCATATGGACTATCAGACCAATTGTGTGATTGGATTGAAGAGTTCCTAGATAACAGAACGCAGCATGTCATTCTCAATGGAGAGAAGTCTTCCGAGGTAAGAATGATTTCAAGTGTGCGCAGGGGAGTGTCGTAGGACCGTTGCTATTCACAATATACATAAATGACCTTGTGGATGACATCGGAAGTTCACTGAGGCTTTTTGCGGATGATGCTGTGGTATATCGAGAGGTTGTAACAATGGAAAATTGTACTGAAATGCAGGAGGATCTGCAGAAAATTGACGCATTGTGCAGGGAGTGGCAATTGAATCTCAATGTAGACAAGTGTAATGTGCTGCGAATACATAGAAAGAAAGATCCCTTATCATTTAGCTACAATATAGCAGGTCAGCAACTGGAAGAAGTTAATTCCATAAATTATCTGGGAGTACGCATTAGGAGTGATTTAAAATAGAATGATCATATAAAGTTGATCGTCGGTAAAGCAGATGCCAGACTGAGATTCATTGGAAGAATCCTAAGGAAGTGCAATGCGAAAACAAAGGAAGTAGGTTACAGTACGCTTGTTCACCCACTGCTTGAATACTGCTCAGCAGTGTGGGATCCGTACCAGATAGGCTTGATAGAAGAGATAGAGAAGATCCAACGGAGAGCAGCGCGCTTCGTTACTGGATCATTTAGTAATCGCGAAAGCGTTACGGAGATGATAGATAAACTCCAGTGGAGGACTTTGCAGGAGAGACGCTCAGTAGCTCGGTACGGGTTTTTGCTGAATTCGAGAACATATCTTCACCGAGGAGTGAAGCAGTATATTGCTCCCTCCTACGTATATCTCTCGAAGAGATCATGGGGATAAAATCAGAGAGATTAGAGCCCACACAGAGGCATACCGACAATCCTTCTTTCCACGAACAATACGAGACGAATAGAAGGGAGAACCGATAGAGGTACTCAAGGTACCCTCCGCCACACACCGTCAGGTGGCTTGCGGAGAATGGATGTAGATGTAGATGTAGATGTAGAACTTTGATGTTTTTATCGACAGATGTATAGTACACAGTCGTATGTCGTGTAATGGAAAATGAAATACTGCTCCTATAGATTTGTACGATATATTGAGGCTTTTACCACTTCTTTGTATCATGATGGGTCATATGTGAAATCAAAAAGTGGTTGAGAGGTGCAGTAAGATGTTAAGTTCAAAATGATAAACTTGTCTAACTGAAAGATAAGAAAAATCCTATAGGTAAATGAAAAGGACTGAAAAAAGTTGTCAAGAAAAAGTCATGGTACACCACAAGACTGGTAAACACCAAATGCATTGTTCAGATACTGAATGATTAGGTAAAAGCAGCTGTAGGTACTGACCTTAAGAATGCACTTTGTTGAAATTACCTTCTGGCTAAAAGAGGCTACAGAAAGGAGATGGAACAAACAAAGAAGAAAAACAATGTTAAATTCACGTAAAAATCTCACAGTCCTTGCAAGACAGTGTGGAATCTGGTCAACGATCACCATAAAAACCCACTTCTGGCTCTAATACGTGTGGTCCAGATCAATTTAATCAATATTTTATTAGGATGGTAGAAAGAACTCTAACTGAATTACATGACTTACAAACAGATCCTGAAGTTTCTGTGAAACGTTGCAACCAGTGAAGTATGCAGAAGTGTAAGAGGGTACACACAAATGACATTGTAAAAAAGTACAAATCAACAATGAGCCCAAATATTTACGCCATGTCTTTCTAACTTTTGTGAACAGGTTAATACAATGAAACTGCTCAAACACTAACTCAAGTAATCAATAAATTCCTATCTGCTGGTGGGTTCGCAGACTCCCTAAAAAGGAGTCCACAATGAAGTCACTGCACAGATCCAGCTCCATAACTCCAGTGTTGGTCCAGTGTTGACTAATATGACAGAATACACAGTGAAACGCCAACTTTACACTTATCTGGAAGACAACAGCGTCCTTCATGGTGCACAGTACGGTAAGGGAACAACAAGAACAACAACAACAACTGTGGTTAAAGATAAATCAAGCTTTTGAACAAAGAGAGTCTAAAGCACTAGTGCTGTATGATGTAGGTAAGGCCTTTAGCTGCATCTCACATAATGCCCTACTTAATAACCTAAAGTTCTGCAAAATAGAATGATCTGCCCTCGTAATCCTTGAATCACATTTAACAGACATCAAGTTCTAACAATCGAAGACACAGTTTTGTGCGAAGGTACCCTGGAACACAGTGTGTCATGAACATACATACTATGTCCCATGTTGTTTCTGTTCTTTGTTAATGGCTTAAATTCAGATTGACACATTATACAGTTTGCAGACGACACAACATTGTTCGCTAGTGGGAAGAGTAACATGGAGACTGTACGATAAGCAGATGTTCTGTTTGATGACGCCAAAGAGTAGTTTAATGTACACAAGATGAAAATAAAACACAAAAGATGACATATAGCCTCAGTGGCATTGGAGCACTGGGCAACACTGGAGATGAAATTTTCACTCTGCAGCGGAGTGTGCGCTGATATGAAACTTCCTGACAGATTAAACTGTGTGCCGGACCGAGACTCGAACTCGGGACCTTTGCCTTTCTCAGGCAAGTGCTCTTCAACTGACCTACCCAAGCATGACTCACGCCCGGTCCTCACAGCTTTAATTCCGCCAGTACCTCGTCTCCTACCTTCCAAACTTCCCAGAAGCTCTCCCGCATATGGTATGTATACAACATTCGGTATCAGAATCACCAGCATCAATGCAATCAATTAGGCAGTGGGACATAATGCACAGGATTGTAGGACTACAAGACAAAATGGGCAAGGAGGTGGGAAATGGTTGTTAAACGCCAAAAGTGGATCCAGGTCCAATACACGGCGTTCCCTTTGAAATTCGATGCTACTGAAATATACACATAGGTGGAGTGTTGCTTACTTGGCATGACAAATGGTACAAGACATACGTTGTTAGTAGACACAACAGTTCACATATCTGTAGCGAATGTGGATCTCTTGGGAAGGATGAGACAAAACTCCCTACAATATAGGTTATGTGGAGTAGGGAACAATGATGTAGCATCACTAGGTTAAATTTTCTCACTGGAGCAAAGCATTTTCAAGACAATTTAGAAGTTTTGTCCTATGTAGGTGAGGGTACTGTACTGTCTTGGGGATGGAATGCTTAAACAAACATCCCGCAATTATTGATTTTTTGCAGCACTCTGTTGAAGCCAGTGGAACATTATTCTGACTGGGAATGACACACTGTTGCAAGGTCTCACCAATAGTGAGGGTAAAACCGAGTAAAATGCATAGATAATCATTAAGGCTCAGTTCGCATGACAGAGTGAGAAAGGGCATGGGGAAACTATGGGTAAACCTACTTGCTAATAATAGCTTTTGTGTGGTAGAGTCATTGATAGATAGTCATGAATTCGATATGCCATATTATTTTACACACTGATTTGGGGGGGGGGGGGGGAGGAATCTCAACACTAAGAAGTTGTACGACATACATGAAAGTTGGTAAGCATGGTTCTACAACTGAAAGATGATGTCTATTCAGATTTTAAGCCAGATGCACGATACTGGCGCTAGTAGTGCCACTATGAGAATGCAAATCAAGTTTGCTTTAAATACAGAGTGTAAAAGTCGTGAGCGTTAGTTACTTTTGAGACTGGACACAGTGAGTTGATGCTAGTATAGAACGCCTTTAAGGCGACAAAGACGCCGTTATCAACACCTCATTCAGTCTGAGTGAAGTTGGATAATAGGGCTACAAGATGCTGAATGTTTCTTCTGCAGTATTGCAGAAAGAGCTGGCTGGAATGTAACCACTGTACATCATTGTTGGTCACGAGACTGTACGGTCACAAGACGATTGGGCTCCAAATGTCCATGTCGCACTGCCGAGAGAGAAGACTATCGTGGTCGGCGTATGGCTCTGACGCATCGTACTGCACCTGCAGCAGCAATTTGAGCAGCAGTTGGCACCACAGTAACACAACGAACTGTCACAAATCGATTACTTCAAGGACAGCTCCGAGCCAAGCGCCCTGTAGCGTGCATTCCACTGACCCCAGACCACCGCCATCTGCAACTTCACAGCTGTCAAGTGAGAGATCATTGGAGGGCAGGGTGGACGTCTGTTGTGTTTCCATATGAAATCAGGTTCTTCCTCAGTGCCAGTAATGGCCATGTGTTGGTTAGAAGGAGGCTAATGTAGGGCCTTCAACCAACCTGTGTGCATGCTAGACATACTGGATCTACGAGGTGCATTCAAGTTCTAAGGCCTCCGATTTTTTTTCTCTGGACTGGAAAGAGATAGAAACATGCGCATTGTTTTAAAATGAGGCCGCGTTCATTGTCAATACGTCCCAGAGATGGCAGCACCGTACGGCAGATGGAATTTTACTGCCAGCAGCGAGAATGAGAACTGTTTTAAATACTTAAAATGGCGACGTTTTCCTTACTTGAACAGCGTGCAATCATTCGTTTTTTGAATTTGCGTGGTGTGAAACCAATTGAAATTCATCGACAGTTGAAGGAGACATGTGGTGATGGAGTTATGGATGTGTTGAAAGTGCGTTCGTGGGTGCGACAGTTTAATGAAGTCAGAACATCGTGTGACAACAAACCGAAACAACCTCGGGCTCGCACAAGCCGGTCTGACGACGTGATCGAGAAAGTGGAGAGAATTGTTTTGGGGGATCGCCGAATAACTGTTGAACAGATCGCCTCCAGAGTTAGCATTTCTGTGGGTTCTGTGCACACAATCCTGCATGACGACCTGAAAATGCGAAAAGTGTCATCCAGGTGGGTGCCACGAATGCTGACGGATGACCACACGGCTGCCCGTGTGGCATGTTGCCAAGCAATGTTGACGCGCAACGACAGTATGAATGGGACTTTCTTTTCGTCGGTTGTGACAATGGATGAGACGTGGATGCCATTTTCCAATCCAGAAACAAAGCGCCAGTCAGCTCAATGGAAGCACACAGATTGACCGCCACCAAGAAAATTTCGGGTAACCGCCAGTGCTGAAAAAATGATGGTGTCCCTGTTCTGGGACAGCGAGGGCGTAATCCTTATCCATTGCAAAAGGGCACGGTAACAGGTGCATCCTACGAAAATGTTTTGAAGAACAAATTCCTTCCTGCACCGCAACAAAAACGTCCGGGAAGGGCTGCGCGTGTGCTGTTTCACCAAGACAACGCACCCGCACATCGAGCTAACGTTACGCAACAGTTTCTTCGTGATAACAAATTTGAAGTGATTCCTCATGCTCCCTACTCACCTGACCTGGTTCCTAGTGACTTTTGGCTTTTTCCAACAATGAAAGACACTCTCCGTAGCAGCACATTCACCAGCCGTGCTGCTATTGCTACAGCGATTTTCCAGTGGTCAAAACAGACTCCTAAAGAAGCCTTCGCCGCTGCCATGGAATCATGGCGTCAGCGTTGTGAAAAATGTGTACGTCTGCAGGGCGATTACGTCGAGAAGTAACGCCAGTTTCATTGATTTCGGGTGAGTAGTTTATGAGAAAATAAATCGGAGGCCTTAGAACTTGAATGCACCTCGTATACATGGAGTTATAGTCTGGGGTCCGATTTCATATGACAGCAGGAGCACTCTTGTGGTTGTCTCATAAACCCTGACTGCAAATTTGTACATTAGTCTGGTGATCCGATCAGCTGTGCTGCCATTCCTGAACAGTCTTCCAGGGGGTGTTTTCCAATAGAATAACGCTCGCCCCATACCGCTGTTGTAGCCCAACATGCTCTGCCGATTGTCAGTATGTTGCCTTGGCCTGCTCAGTCACCGGATCAGTCTCCAATCGAGTGCATATGACACATCACTGGACGATAACTCCAGTGTCATCCACAAATAGCATTAACCATCTCTGTGCTACCTAGACAACTCGATGCATGCTCCTTTGCATGCTTGCATTCAACATTCTGGCGGTTACACCGGTTATTAATGTGCTGGCATTTCACATTTACAATGGCTTATTTCACACGTACATTAACCTGTGATCTTGCTATGTTAATCAAAAAAATGGTTCAAATGGCTCTGAGCACTATGGGACTTAACTTCTGAGGTCATCAGTCCCCTAGAACTTAGAACTACTTAAACCTAACTAACCTAAGGACATCACACACATCCATGCTCGAGGCAGGATTCGAACCTGCGACCGCAGCGGTAGCGCGCTTCCAGACTGAAGCGCCTAGAACGGCTCGGCCACAGCGGCCGGCTCTGAAGTAGTGCTGGAGGGAATTGACACCATGAATCCTGCAGGGCTGTCCATAAGCTGAACAACACACTGCAAGGCATCCCTGATACGCTAAATAATGTCCATGTCTGGGCAGTTTGGTGGCTAGTGGGAGTGTTTAAACTCAGAATAGTGTTCCTGGAGCAACTCTGTAGCAATTCTTGACGTGTGGGGTCTCGCATTGTCCTGCTGGAATTGCGCAAGTCCGTTCCGTTCAGCGACATTATTATTCTTTCAATTAATATGCATGACCATATGGGGTGCTTCCTTTCTCTGTAGGTCACCAGAGATCGGAATTAGGCATCATAGGGGTATGCACGCATATAACCAGAATCTTGAAACAAGTAAAATGCAATAAAAAGGTGGACCTGTACACTAAAAAAAAAACTAAAAAATCAGCTAAAGGATTTCCCCACCCCTCTCTCCACCCAACGGTTTTCATTTTACAAAATGGACTTATATACACTACTGGCCATTGAAAGTGCTACACCAAGAAGAAATGCAGATGATAAACGGGTATTCATTGGACAAATATATTATAGTAGAACTGACATGTGATTACATTTTCACGCAATTTGGGTGCATAGATCCTGAGAAATCAGTACCCAGAACAACCACCTCTGGCCGTAATAACGGCCTTGATACGCCTGGGCATTGAGTCAAATATAGCTTGGATGGCGTGTACAGGTACAGCTGCCCATGCAGCTTCAACACGATGCCACAATTATTCAAGAGTAGTGACTGGCGTATTGTGACGAGCCAATTGCTCGACCACCATTGACCAGACGTTTTCAATTGGTGAGAGATCTGGAGAATGTGCTGGCCAGGGCAGCAGTCACACATTTGCTGTATCCAGAAAGGCCCTTACAGGACCTGCAACATGCGGTCGTAACACATCTGAAATGTAACGTCCACTGCTGAAAGTGCCGTCAATGCGAACAAGAGGTGACCGAGACGTGTAACCAATGCCACCCCATACCACCACGCCGGGTGATACGCCAGTATGGCGATGACGAATACACGCTTCCAACGTGCGTTCACAGCGATGTCGCCAAACACGGATGCGACCATCATGATACTGTAAACAGAACCTGGATTCATCCGAGAAAATGACGTTTTGCCATTCGTGCACCCAGGTTCGTCGTTGAGTATACCATCGCAGGCGCTCCTGTCTGTGATGCAGCGTCACGGGTAACCACAGCCATGGTCTCCGAGCTGATAGTCCATTCTGCTGCAAACGTCGTCGAACTGTTCGTGCAGATGGTTGTTGTCTTGCAAACGTCCCCATCTGTTGACTCAGGGATCGAGACGTGGCTGCACGATCCGTTACAGCCATGCGGATAAGATGCCTGTCATCTCGACTGTTAGTGATACGAGGCCTTTGGGATCCAGCACGGCGTTCCGTATTACCCCCCTGAACCCACCGATTCCATATTTTGCTAAAAGTCATTGGATCTCGACCAACGCGGGTAGCAATTTCGCGATACGGTGAACAGCAATGGCGATAGGCTACAATCCGACCTTTATCAAAGTCGGAAACGTGATGGTTCGCATTTCTCCTCCTTACACGAGGCATCACAACAACGTTTCACCAGGCAACGCCAGTTAACTGCTGTTTGTGTATGAGAAATCGGTTGGAAACTTTCCTCATGTCAGCACGTTGTAGGTGTCGCCACTGGCGCCACCCTTGTGTGAATGCTCTGAAAACCTAATCATTTGCATATCACAGCATCTTCTTCCGGTCGGTTAAATTTCGCGTCTGTAGCACGTCATCTTCGTGGTGTAGCAATTTTAATGGCCAGTAGTGTAGATGACAGGGGTGAACGACATTGCGTAGATGTGTACAGGGGAATCTACATGCAGTTGTTGAGCAAGTAACCACACAGATGAGCCAAGGGCCTACAAACAGTGTGTTACCAGGGAGTGTCTAGCGAACATCGCTGTGTATGGGCCTCCGCAGCAGGCTTCTATACCTTAACTGGATGTCCAATGAATGGCGACAGATGGCCTTTTCAGATGACAGACGGCAGTTGACGTGTATGGCGTGAAACGTCTGAAAGCAAATACCCTGCAACAATCGTCGGAAGGGTCCAGACCGGGGGAGGGAGCGTTATGGTCTGAGAAATGTTTTCGTGGCGTTCCCTGGGTGATCTTGTCATTCTGGAATGCACAATGGATCAGTATAAGTAAGCATATACCTTTAGCGTCAATGTCCACCCCTACAAGCAGTTTATTTGTTTGTTTTTCCTTGGCACCATTGAATCTACCAGCAGGGCAGTGCAGCGTGACACACAACTCGCAGTGTATGTAGGTTGTTCGAAGAGCACCAGGACGAGTTTACCGTACAGATGTGCAAAACTATAGACCTATATCTCTAACGTCGATCAGTTGTAGAATTTTGGAACACGTATTATGTTCGAGTATAATGACTTTTCTGGAGACTAGAAATCTACTCTGTAGGAATCAGCATGGGTTTCGAAAAAGACGGTCGTGTGAAACCCAGCTCGCGCTATTCGTCCACGAGACTCAGAGGGCCATAGACACGGTTTCACAGATAGATGCCGTGTTTCTTGACTTCCGCAAGGCGTTCGATACAGTTCCCCACAGTCATTTAATGAACAAAGTAAGAGAATACGGACTATCAGACCAATTGTGTGATTGGATTGAAGAGTTCCTAGATAACAGAACGCAGCATGTCATTCTCAATGGAGAGAAGTCTTCCGAAGTAAGAGTGATTTCAGGTGTGCCGCAGGGGAGTGTCATAGGACCGTTGCTATTCACAATATACATAAATGACCTTGTGGATGACATCGGAAGTTCACTGAGGCTTTTTGCGGATGATGCTGTGGTATATCGAGAGGTTGTAACAATGGAAAATTTTACTGAAATGCAGGAGGATCTGCAGCAAATTGACGCATTGTGCAGGGAGTGGCAATTGAATCTCAATGTAAACAAGTGTAATGTGCTGCGAAAACATAGAAAGAAAGATCCCTTATCATTTAGCTACAATATAGCAGGTCAGCAACTGGAAGCAGTTAAATCCATAAATTATCTGGGATTACGCATTAGGAGTGATTTAAAATGGAATGATCATATAAAGTTGATCGTCGGTAAAGCAGATGCCAGACTGAGAGTCATTGGAAGAATCCTAAGGAAATGCAATGCGAAAACAAAGGAAGTAGGTTACAGTACGCTTGTTCGCCCACTGCTTGAATACTGCTCAGCAGTGTGGGATCCGTACCAGATAGGGTTGATGGAAGAGATAGAGAAGATCCAACGGAGAGCAGCGCGCTTCGTTACAGGATCATTTAGTAATCGCGAAAGCGTTACGGAGATGATAGATAAACTCCAGTGGAAGACTCTGCAGGAGAGACGCTCAGTAGCTCGGTACGGGCTTTAGTTGAAGTTTCGAGAACATATCTTCACCGAGGAGTCAAGCAGTATATTGCTCCCTCCTACGTATATCTCTCGAAGAGACCATGAGGATAAAATCAGAGAGATTAGAGCCCACACAGAGGCATACCGACAATCCTTCTTTCCACGAACAATACGAGACTGGAATAGAAGGGAGAACCGATAGAGGTACTCAAGGTACCCTCCGCCACACACCGTCATGTGGCTTGCGGAGAATGGATGTAGATGTAGATGTAGATGTACTCCTCTGGCCACAAGACTTCCAGAATTTAAACCCAATCGAGAATCTGTGGAACCACATCGATTGGGCAGTTGGCGGGCACGACACTGGAATTGGCATAGCTCCACATCCCTGTGGTACATTCCAGCACCTCATCGACCCTCTTCCTGCACGTCTGGCAGCGGTCCACACTGCAAAATGTGCTTATTCAGGCTTTTGACAAGTGGTCACTTTAATGTGACTGGACAATGTAGAATCTTCCTGTGTATAATTGGAACACTGCAGGACTTTATCGTTGGTGTACGAGTAGTGATTATTTTATTCTTGTCTCCCGGGTCAAAGCGAGACTGGCGACCCTTATCAATATTTGTTTCTTCTTCTGTTTTCCTCGTAGCCTGACACAAACCAGGCAGCTGAATGTTGTGAAGCACTTGGCGTGTGGAAACCAGGACCGGCGCTAAGTCGACAACCGGTAATGCAGTAGAGAGCGAAAGTTAAGATTGCGAGCAACGTGGGGTTAAATCAGTAACAATAAAGATAGCAAGAATCATCTTTAAACAACAGTACACGCAATCACCATTTCACAATCAAAAACGTAGCCCAGGGAAGCTATGTAACAGTGTTGTATTCGCATTTTTGCGCAACAGAGGCTGTAATTGTGTGATATGAACTGCCGATCCAACCGTCGGGCCGATTATTTGTTTCTTTAGCGGAGCAACGGCCTTCCTCGGGTGACGTGTTTGCCGCGACCTCTGAGCCGCGGCCGCTGTAAGCGGAACTATCCGCTACACAGATGCTACGACCGCCACTCTCTGAGTGGGTTCCCATATTGTAGCAGTAGTGCTATATTAGAGTTTTAACAGGGTAGCAGTGCCAAGAGCAGACCCGAGTCCGCTGATAAACGTGTCCGTAAATAGCAAGGGGAAGCCACGACGTTAGGCTCACGCACTTACTTCAAACATTGTACTATTTTAGTAGTCTATTAGGACAACATAATTTACATGTAGTAAGGCGAACTACTTAGTCGATTTGGAGAAAATCACAAGAGAAGTTTTACGCGCCAATGGTGTAACGGTGTGTTGCAACCCTGAGGGCGACCTGATGGCAGTCACGTGGTTATCGTTCGAACTCCGTAATCAGTGGATCTCTGCATCGAGTCCCCTAGCCGGCATGGTAACTCACCGTGTTTTTTTTTTTTTTTTTTTTTCGTTGTGTTTGGTCGTTGCGTACGTCGCAAGACATCCTGTTCAAGTTCGGTGGTTGATCGTTCCACTCAGTTTTTTATTACAGAGGCCAACCGGCTCTCTGACCAAACACGCTGAGCTACCGTGCCGGCAAAAAAAAAAAAAAAAAAAAAAAAAAAAAAAAAAAAAAAGTGTTTGGTCAGAGGGTTACCTGCCCTCTGAAATTAAAAAAACTGAGTTAATGGATCAACGACGAACTGAAACGGGTGTCTTGCGACGTCCGGCCCGAGCAGATACAACGAACAAAAACGAACAAAATGAGATCAATTAAAAAAAAGTCCCTTTGATGTTTTTTTTTTAATTTATATTTTTCCAACACTAGTCACATTATTTCATACATATTACATTCTAAAGATAATATGATGAAAGACACGTGTATTTGCATGAAAAGTTTATGGAATTTCCGATGTTATTTGGCTGTTTGCTAATTTTTGTTATCACAACAAATGTCGTATTTATAATCATCGGCAAGTAAACAACCAAGTGCATAAAAATGTATCCCTGTCGTGATTTCGCCGGCAGGGGTGGCCGAGCTCTTCTAGGCGCTACAGTCTGGAACCGGGCGACCGCTACAGTCGCAGGTTCGAATTCTGCCTCGGGCATGGATGTGTGTGATGTCCTTAGGTTAGTTAGGTTTAAGTAGTTCTAAGTTATAGGGGACTGATGACCTCAGAAGTTAAGTCCCATAGTGCTCAGAGCCATTTGAACCATTTGTTGTGATTTCTGAAATCTCTTATACCTGCAATCGAGTAGGGTACCAAGAATTACTTTGAACTTGGACGTTTCGATCCGCAGACACAGGTTTCAAGGACTAGTGATAGGCTTGGAAAGCCCATATCAAACATCGATAAATAAAGGTGTAAATATGGTTCAAATGGCTCTGAGCACTACGGGACTTAACTTCTGAGGTCATCAGTCCCCTAGAATTAGAGCTACTTAAACCTAACTAAGCGGAGGACATCACACAGGCCTCGCGGGATTAGCCGAGCGGTCTCAGGCGCTGTAATCATCGACTGTGCGGCTGATCCCGGCGGAGGTTCGAGTCCTTCCTCGGGCATGGGTGTGTGTGATTATCCTTAGGATAATTTAGGTTAATTAGTGTGTAAGCTTAGGGACTGATGACCTTACCAGTTAAGTCCCATAAGATTTCACATACCTTTGAACCTTTGACATCACACACATCCATGCCCGAGGCAGGATTCGAACCTGCGACCGTAACGGTCGCGCGGATCCAGACTGTTACGCCTAGAACCGCTCGGCCATCTCGCCGGCAAAGGTGTAAATAACTTTATTCAATAATACAATGAGTTACAATATGCCAGGGTATGAGGATAAGTTACGATTAATCGTCAGGTGTGCTTTCGACATTACAAGCTACAGAATGATATTGTTCATGCAGACGCGGAAAACATAAATTAAAATGGCATCTACTACATCGAAAGAATTAAAAAAAAATGGTTCAAATGGCTCTGAGGACTATGGGACTTAACATCTGAGGTCATCAGTCCCCTAGAACTTAGAACTACTTAAACCCAACTAACCTAAGGACATCACACACATCCATGCCCGAGGCAGGATTAGAACCTGCGACCGTAGCGGTCGCGCGGTTCCAGACTGAAGTGTCTAGAACCGCTCGGCCACTCCGGCCGGCGAAAGAATTCAGTTTTCCCGCTTAAACAAGCAATCTTCACAGTTTCTAAGGAAAAACAAAGTTCGCTGACATTATGAAAAATTTCTCTTTCTTCCGACAATTTGGATGCAAACCATGCGTAACGCAACATTTTCGTAAATGTCAGTGCCGAAAATTGGCGAATGCATCTTCACGAGAAGCAATTTCTCGTTCGTTGCCAAACAAATACGAACAGGTTTGAAGCCGCGTGATAAAGTTTTTTCCTTGCCTCTAGAAATAAAAGTCGCATAATATTTGTTATAATAATAAAAATTAGTAAAGAGCAATATAACATTGGAAATTCAATAAAATTTCATGTAAATACACGTATCTTTTCATCATGTACGATATAATGTGACTAGTGTTGAAAAAAATATAAATGCAAAAGAAGTGAGTTAGACTAGCGCCATCGAGGCCCACATGACCTTGCAACGCACTATTGATATGTAAGAGTTCTCTTCCGATTACCTCGAAGTCGCTTAAGTACTGCACCTTACTGCTTGCACATTATGTCGTAATAATGGACTATTAAAAGTGTGGAAAGTGTGAAGTAAATCTGTGATCCGAACGTCGTGGTCTCCCCTTGTAAGCTGCTGCGTCGTACTCCGTTTAATTGGGTTGATGGGCCGCTCATTGCTGAAGCTACGTGCCTGTCTTGAAACTCTCACTGTTATCCTTCGCAGCTGTGTCACGCCATGCACCTGGGTTGTCGGTAACTGTCCGATCCACGTAGAACAGCACCCCCAAAAATCAAGATGACAAAAGCTAGGGTTCCTATCCGTGCTTTCTCGAGCAACTACATCGCTTGAGTGTTTCAGTGATCTATTACACAATACCTGCAGGAGATATCCGCGTAACCTTCAAGATACCCAAGACTGTCAAATTTCTCTCTCCTTCCACCGGAATGAAACAAATGAAGCGATGTTCTTGTGTCACATAATGTCACAAAAAATGCCACGCCCTAACTGTAAAGCCGGCCGGAGTGGCTGAGCGGTTCTAGGCGCTACAGTCTGGAACCGCGAGACCGCTACGGTCGCAGGTTCGAATCCTGCCTCGGGCATGGATGTGTGCGATGTCCTTAGGTTAGTTAGATTTAAGTAGTTTTAAGTTCTAGGGGTCTGATGATCTCAGAAGTTAAGTCCCATAGTGCTCAGAGCCATTTGAACCATTTGAACCTAACTGTAGAGTCTTGTCATTATAATGTTTACATCCTCACAAAGTCCCATCTTACAGTAAAAAGTTCATAATGACCGACCATACAAGCAAAAAGACAGTGACAAATTAACATACTACACTGTTCAAAATACACTGACTGAAAAAAAAAAAACACAATACCAAAAAATAATTAATGTAGAGTAATCAAATTTCGGGAATATATTTGTCTAGGCAACATATTTAAGTGATTAACATTGCAAGACCACAGGTTAATGGAAGTGCGATAGAAACCATTGAAAATGTGAAATGCTACTACATTAAAAACCGAGAGCTTCTGTGAAATTTGGAAAGTAGGAGACGAGGTACTGGCGGAAGTAAAGCTGTGAGAACGGGGCGTGACTCGTGCTTGGTAGCTCAGATGGTAGAGCACTTGCCCGAGAAAGGCAAAGGTCCCGAGTTCGAGTCTCGGTCCGGCACACAGTTTTAATCTGCCAGGCAGTTTCAACCGGTGTAACAGCCAGAATGTTAAATGCAAGCACGAAAACGTGCATGAATTGTTTTGTACAAGCGCCAGATGTCAGTTTGTTGGCTGGAGTTCCACGCCTATTGCACTTGGTCGGCCAATACAGCGACGGTTAATGCTGTTTGTGGCTGACGCTGGAGTTGTCGTTTGTAGATGTCCCATATGTACTCGATTGGAGACGGATCTGGTGATCGAGCGGGCCAAGTCAAAATGTCGATGCTCTGTAGAGCATGTTGGGTTACAACTGCGGTATGTGGGCGAGCGTTATCCTGTTGGAAAACATCCCCTGAAAATGCTGTTCATGAATGGCAGCACAACAGATCGAATCACCCGATTTACGTACAGCTTTGCACACAGGGTGCATGGGATAACCACGAGAGTGCTCCTGCTGTGGAACGAAATCACACTCCAGACCATAACTCCAGGAGTAGGACCCACGTGTCTAGCACACAGACAGTTGCGTGCAGGCCCTCAAGTGACCTCCTCCTAACAAACACACGATTATCACTGGCACCGAGGCAGAACCAGCTTTCAAAAGAAAACACAACAGAAGTCCACCCTGCCCTGAAGTCACAAATGGCGGTTGTTTGGTGTCAGTGGAATGCACGCTACGTGACGTCTGACTCGGAATTGTCCTTGAAGTAACCAGTTCGTGACAGTGCGCTGTGTCACTGTGGTGCCAACTGCTGTCCAAAATGGGTCAAATGGCTCTGACAAGGGAACCTCCCCATCGCACCCCTCTCAGATTTAGTTACAAGTGGGCACAGTGATAGGCCTTGAAAAACTGAACACAGATCATTCGAGAAAACAGGAAGAAGTTGTGTGGAACTATGAAAAAATAGCCGAATTATCAAACTGAGTAGTCCATGTGCAAGATAGGCAACATCAAGGAGAACGTGAGTTCCGGAGCGCCGTGGTCCCGTGGTTAGCGCGAGCAACTGCGGAGCAAGAGGTCCTTAGTTCAAGTTTTCCCTCGGCTGAAAATTTTTCTTCCTTTATTTTCGCAAAGTTATGATCTGTCCGTTCGTTGATTGACGTCTCTGTTTACTGTAATAAGTTTAGTGTCTATGTTTTGCGACCGCACCGCAAACTTACAGTTCGGAAAATATTCATTGACCTTGTTATTGAAGTCGCGAGCTATATTTGCTGGATTCATATTGCCCACGGAATACATCTCACGTATTTCATGCACTCCAGTCCAAAGCAGCGAACAGTCAACTGCCAGCCAGGGAGCCTCGTTAGCAGGAATACTCTCTCTTCCGTGCGCTGTAGTCGACTGACGTCGTGTGTTTCGATGTTTGTTTAGGTGTAGCGTCCCCATACTACGGCGCAGTTACCTCGCATAGGACGGACGGACGGACAGATAATAATTGTCTGAAAATAAAAAAAAAAAAATAAACTCTTCACTCGAGGGAAGACTTGAACCAAGGACCTCTCGTTCCGCAGCTGCTCACGCTAACCACGGGACCAAGGCGCTGCTGAGCTCCCTCTATCCTTGATGTTGCCTATTTTGCACATGGACTACTCAGTTTGTATATTTTGCTTATTTTTTTCGTAGTTCCACACAACTTCTTCCTGTTTTCTCGATTGATCTGTGTTCAGTTTTTCAAGGCCTATCCACTGTGCCAACTTATAACTAAATCTGAGGGGGGTGCGATGGGGAGGTTCCCTTGTGAGCACTATGGGACTCAACTGCTGTGGTCGTAAGTCCCCTAGAACTTAGAACTACTTAAACCTAACCAACCTAAGGACAGCACTCAACACCCAGCCATCACGAGGCAGAGAAAATCCCTGACCCCGCCGGGAATCGAACCCGGGAACCCGGGCGTGGGAAGCGAGAACGCTACCGCACGACCACGAGATGCGGGCTAACTGCTGTCCAGATTGCTGCTGCAGATGCGGTACGAGAGCCGTACGCCGACAACGATGGTCGTTCCTCTCGGTAGCTCGGTAGTGTCAGGTAGCCGTTCTGGGCCCAGTCGTCTTGTGGCCGTACGTTATAGCGACCACGGCTGCCGGCAATCATGTACAGTGGCTATATTCCTGCCAAGTCGTTCTGCAGTATCGCAGAAGGAAGATCTAGGTTCTCGTAGCCGTACTACACGATCTCTTTCAAACTGAGTGACCTGGTGATAATATACGTCTTTGTTGCCTTTAGGGCATTCTTGACCAATATCAGCTCACCACGTCAAATCTCTAAGGTAACCAACGCTCATGACCGTTACAGCGTGTATTTAAAGCAAACCTGATTTGCACACTCATAGGAGCGCTACTGGAGCCACTCTTGCGCAGCTAGCTTGAAATATGAATAAATATCATCTTTCAGATATAAAAACTGGCCTACCAACTTTCGTGTATGTCGCACAGCTCCTTTTTGGTGTTGTGATTCCTTTCCACCGGTGTAATTAGTGGAGTACTTTTATCAACGTCCGTTATGTTACATCTACACTACTGGCCATTAAAATTGCTACACCAAGAAGAAATGAAGATGATAAATGGGTATTCATTGGACAGATATATTATACTAGAACTGACATGTGATTACATTTTCATGCAGTTTGGGTGTGTAGATCCTGAGAAATCAGTACCCAGAACAACCACTTCTGGCCGTAATAACGGCCTTGATACGCCTGGGCATTGAGTCAAATATAGCTTGGATGGCGTGTACAGGTACAGCTGCCTATGCAGCTTCAACACGATGCCACAATTCATCAAGAGTAGTGACTGGCGTATTGTGACGAGCCAATTGCTCGACCACCATTGACCAGACGTTTTAAATTGGTGAAAGATCTGGAGAATGTGCTGGCCAGGGCAGCAGTCATACATTTGCTGTATCCAGAAAGGCCCTTACAGGACCTGCAACATGCGGTCGTGCATTATCCTGCTGAAATGTAGGGTTTCGCAGGGATCGAATGAAGGGTAGAGCCACGGGTCGTAACATCTGAAATGCAACGTCCACTGTTCAAAGTGCCGTCAATGCGAACAAGAGGTGACTGAGACGTGTAACCAATGCCACCCCATACCATCACGCCGGGTGATACGCCAGTATGGCGATGACGAATACACGCTTCCAATGTGCGTTCACCGCGATGTCGCGTAACACGGATGCCACCATCATGGTGCTGTAAACAGAACCTGGTTTCATCCGAAAAAATGACGTTTTGCCATTCGTGCACCCAGGTTCGTCGTTGAGGACACCATCGCAGGCGCTCCTGTCTGTGATGAATTCGCGATAGGCTACAATCCGACTTTTATCAAAGTCGGAAACGAGATGGTACGCATTTCTCCTCCTCACACGAGGCGTCACAACAGCGTTTCACCAGGCAACCCCGGTCAACTGCTGTTTGTGTATGAGAAATCGGTTGGAAACTTTCATGTCAGCACGTTGTAGGTGTCGCCACCGGCGCCAACCTTGTGTGAATGCTCTGAAAAGCTAATCATTTGCATTTTACAGCATCGTCTTCCTGTCGGTTAAATTTCGCGTCTGTAGCAGGTCATCTTCATGGTGTAGCAATTTTAATGGTCAGTAGTGTACTTTGATAAAGGCAGTACCTGTGGTCTTATTGCATGGCTTCAGATCTTCACTTTCAATGTATGCAACAATTAAATCGTTCATCATCTGTTAACTGTGTTATGCGTGACAGTGTCGGGTGATCCCTCAGAAGAAAGTGAATACCGGTGTCCCAGTGTTTTCTGCTGAAGTTCACAGACGACAGTTATCATTTGTGGAGTTTGGATTCACCCAAAAACGTGTAATGAGGTTTCTTAATGCAATGCCAATTGCAAGGGCTGTCTGTTTGTTCCAGATGCCAGTGTCTCTCCGTCTGTTATCTGTAGGTTGTGCACAGGCTACAGGGAGACATGGCAGTACACAAGGCGAGTTGGACAAGGTCGCCGACGCTTTACAACCCTACGTGAAGACAGATGTCCGGCCATCTGTGCTTTGCAGCGTCGCAAAGACCATACC
This sequence comes from Schistocerca cancellata, assembly GCF_023864275.1. Lineage (NCBI taxonomy): Eukaryota > Metazoa > Arthropoda > Insecta > Orthoptera > Acrididae > Schistocerca > Schistocerca cancellata. The sequence goes on along the minus strand of NC_064629.1, from coordinate 880,337,676 downwards.
AGAGCACTGCAAGGATATCTCAGAATCGCCACTGGAGCCGCTGTGTTCGATCAGACAGGTTACAATAAAGGACTTTACGTCCCAACGTCCTTTTCGAGGACCGCGCTTAACACGACGAAATCTTGGAGCCCACTCACAGTTCTACCGTTCCCATGTAAACTGGCAACTTCGTCACTGGCGAAACGTGTTAATCACCGACGAGGCCAGATATCCTCTGTCACAAGGTGATGCTCGTGTTCGTGTGTGGAGGCCCCTGGTGAGTGGTACCTCTCAAATGTTATCCAGGAAATCGACTGGCTCGACCTGGATTCTGTGATATCGTGCGAAGGCTTCACTGTTGGTAGCGTCCGCAGCTAGTGGCTAGCAGGTTCGATTCCCGGCCGGATTGGCGATTTTCTCTGCCCAGGGACTGGGTGTTTGTGTTGTCATCATCATTTTATCATCATCATCATCCTCATCATTTGTGACAGTGGCCAGATTGGGCTGTGAAAAAATTGGGCTGCGTAACAAGTGGGACTTTGTATGGGCGCTGATGACTGCGCAGTTGAGAGCCACACAAACCAAACATCATCATCATCATCATCATTAGTGTTGTTAGCCATACGGATCTTGTCGTTGTCCATGGTCGGCTTACAGCCAGACAGTGCCTTGGACAGTTCCTGTTGGGCCGTGTGGTGGCTGCTGCATACCGTGGTGGCCCTGTATTCCTTCTAATGCCAGTAGATGTGGCGGACGTTAGCAGGGATGTCTTGCAAACCCTGGACACTGAAGCAATGGAATCGCCAGTGGTGAGTTCCTACCTAAACCCCACGCTGCATATGTGGAACACGCTTGGTAGGCGTGTCCGTGGTCGTCCTTCTCCACCACAGGACCTCCAAGAAATCTCATGGGCTCTCACTGAAGAATGGGAAGTGGAGATACAGGGTGACCTCCGTCGTCTTTCTCCATAGAGCGTGCCGCATTGGCGTCACGCAATGATGGTAATGATAAATGCTCACGGAAAGCATCCAGGATGACGGGATAGTACAGGGCTATTACAAATGATTGAAGCGATTTCATAAATTCTCTGTAGCTCCATTCTTTGACATATGGTCACGACACACTACAGATACGTAGAAAAACTCATAAAGTTTTGTTCGGCTGAAGCCGCACTTCAGGTTTCTGCCGCCAGTGCGCTCGAAAGCGCAGTGAGACAAAATGGCGACAGGAGCTGAGAAAGCGTATGTCGTACTTGAAATGCACTCACATCAGTCAGCCATAACAGTGCAACGACACTTCAGGACGAAGTTCAACAAAGATCCACCAACTGCTAACTCCATTCAGCGATGGTATGCGCAGTTTAAAGCTTCTGGATGCCTCTGTAAGGGGAAATCAACGGGTCGGCCTGCAGTGAGCGAAGAAACGGTTGAACGCGTGCGGGCAAGTTTCACGCGTAGCCCGCGGAAATCAACGAATAAAGCAAGCAGGGAACTAAACGTACCAAAGGCAACGGTTTGGAAAATCTTACGGAAAAGGCTAAAGCAGAAGCCTTACCGTTTACAATTGCTACAAGCCCTGACACCCGATGACAAAGTCAAACGCTTTGAATTCTCGGCGCGGTTGCAACAGCTCATGGAAGAGGATGCATTCATTGCGAAACTTGTTTTCAGTGATGAAGCAACATTTTCTCTTAATGGTGAAGTGTACAGACACAATGTGCGAATCTGGGCGGTAGAGAATCCTCACGCATTCGTGCAGCAAATTTGCAATTCACCAAAAGTTAACGTGTTTTGTGCAATCTCACGGTTTAAAGTTTACGGCCCCTTTTTCGTCTGCGAAAATAACGTTACAGGACACGTGTATCTGGACATGCTGGAAAATTGCCTCATGCCACAACTGGAGACCGACAGCGCCGACTTCATCTTTCAACAGGATGGTGCTCCACCGCACTTCCATTATGATGTTCGGCATTTCTTAAACAGGAGATTGGAAAACCGATGGATCGGTCGTGGTGGAGATCATGATCAGCAATTCATGTCATGGCCTCCACGCTCTCCCGACTTAACCCCATGCGATTTCTTTCTGTGGGGTTATGTGAAAGATTCAGTGTTTAAACCTCCTCTACCAAGAAACGTGCCAGCACTGCGAGCTCGCATCAACGATGCTTTCGAACTCATTGATGGGGACATGCTGCGCCGAGTGTGGGAGGAACTTGATTATCGGCTTGATGTCTGCCGAATCACTAAAGGGGCACATTTCGAACGTTTGTGAATGCCTAAAAAACTTTTTGAGTTTTTGTATGTTTGTGCAAAGCATTGCGAAAATATCTCAAATAATAAAGTTATTGTAGAGCTGTGAAATCGCTTCAATCATTTGTAATAACCCTGTATATGCTCAGGAAGTTTTAGTATTGTAGAAGTAAACACAGAAAACAAAATGGGTGCCCTTACACTATCTCTTCCTATATTTGTACCATTTTTTGTTCAATCTTTTCCAGATGTTGAAGCTAAGCAGAAACAAACTATCCTCCCTCCCCCCCCCCCCCCCCCCACACAATGTTTTATATGCTTATTGATCCCCTAACTGAATTTCATTCAATTCTGACGCTACAATTAAGTGATAGAATCCAGTACGTTGTCGTCGATGGCGAGTGTTCATCGGAGGTGAGGGTATCATCTGGAGTGCCCCAGGGAAGTGTGGTAGGTCCGCTGTTGTTTTCTATCAACATAAATGATCTTTGGATAGGGTGGATAGCAGTGTGCAGCTGTTTGCTGGTGATGCTGTGGTGTGCGGGAGGGTGTCGTCGTTGAGTGGCTGTGGGGGGATGCAGGATGACTTGGACGGGATTTGTGATTGGTATAAAGAATGGCAACTAACACTAAATATGGATAAATGTAAATTAATGCAGATGAATAGGAAGAGGAATCCTGTAATGTTTCAATACTCCATTAGTAGTGTGGCGCTTGACAGTTACGTCGATTGAATGTTTGGGCGTGGCATTGCGGAGCGATACGAAGTGGGACAAGCATGTAATGGCAGTTGTGGGGAAGGCGGATGGTCGTCTTCGGTTCGTTGGTAGAATTTTTGGGGGGGGGGGGTGTGGTTCATCTGTAGGGGAGACCGCTTATAGGGCGTTAGTGCGGCCTATTCTTGAGTACTGCTCGAGCGTTTGGGATCCCTATCGGGTCGGATTGAGGGAGGACATGGAGGCGATTCGGAGGTGGGCTGCTAGATTTGTTACTGGTAGGTTTGATTATCACGAGAGTGTTACGGAAATGCTTCAGGAACTCGAGTGGGAGTCTCTGGAGGAAGGGAGGCGTTCTTTTCGTGAATCACTGCTGACAAGGGAACCTCCCCTTCGCACCCCCCTCAGATTTAGTAATAAGTTGGCACAGTGGATAGGCCTTGAAAAACTGAACACAGATCAATCGAGAAAACAGGAAGAAGTTGTGTGGAACTATGATAAAAATAAGCAAAACTTAGAAACTGAGTAGTCCATGTGCACGATAAGCAACATCTAGGAGAGCCTGAGCTCAGGAGTGCCGTGGTCCCGTGGTTAGCGCGAGCAGCTGCGGAGCGAGAGGTCCTCGGTTCAAGTCTTCCCTCGAGTGAAAGTTTTAATTTTTTATTTTCAGATAATTATTATCTTTTCGTCTTTTGGGAGTGATTATCACATCTACAAGGAAACCTAAATCGGGCAAGGTAGAAAAGTCTTTTTACCCATTCGCCAAGTGTACAAGTTAGGTGGGTCGACAACATATTCCTATCATGTGACGCACATGCCGCCACGAGTGTGGTATAGAATTCATCAGACGTGTTTTCCCGTGGAGGAATCGGGTGACCTATGACCTTGCGATCAAATGTTTTCGGTTCCCATTGGAGAGGCACGTCCTTTCGTCTACTAATCGCACGGTTTTTCGGTGAGGTCGCAAAACACAGACACTAAACTTATTACAGTGAACAGAGACGTCAAGGAACGAACGGACAGATCATAACTTTGCGAAAATAAAGAATGTAAAATTTTCACTCGAGGGAAGACTAGAACCAAGGACCTCTCGTTCCACAGCTGATCACGCTAACCACGGGACCATGGCGCTCCTGAGCTCACATTGTCCTTCAATGTTGCCTATCTTCCGCATGGGCTACTCAGTTTGTATATTTTGCTTATTTTTTGCAGAGTTCCACACAACTTCTTCCTGTTTTCTCGACTAATCTGTGTTCAGTTTTTGAAGGCCTATTCACTGTGCCAACTTATAACTAAATCTGAGGGGGGTGCGTTGGGGAGGTTCCCTTGTGAGGAAATTTGGAGAAGCAGCATTTGAGGCTGACTGCAGTACGGTTTTGCTGTCGCCAACTTACATTTCGCGGAAACACTGCAAAGATAAGATAAGAGAGATTGGAGCTCGTACAGAGGCACATAGGCAGTCGTTTTTCCCTCGTTCTGTTTGGGAGTGGAACAGGGAGAGAAGATGCTAGTTGTGGTACGAGGTACCCTCCGCCACGCACCGCATGGTGAATTGCGGAGTCTCTGTGTAGATGTGTAGATGTAGATGTAGATGAATGACAGTTTCCACTTTGCTTTTGCACTTGTTGGACGTGTCATCCTTTTATATGTAAACGAGAGGGGATGTAATGATTTTTTGTTGTGCACTCAATTTATGAAAGGTGAAAGTATAATTTGGCAACATACGCAGTCCTCAATTATTGCTAAGTGGAGTATGGCAGACGCCTAAATTCATTTTATTTTGAGCAGTGTACTTATGGTGTCGTCCGAAGAAGGAGGACCCACGGCAAAAGTGATACCTCACGACGGAACCACTAGTAAGGACAGTCGCTGCCCAATGCAGCAACGAATGAGAGACGCCGACGCAGACACGTCCTCAAGAGGTTCCATACGACACCGCTGCTGGAAGAGCACATGTCCGAGTAAAGTGCGATTCACCCCGACTCTGCAATCATCGCTTGCGACGACAGCGTTGTCTTACTTCAGATCCAGCAGCGATAGTTGTATTAGAAGTCAGAACTTATAGCAAATTTTATAGTAAATTGTACAGCGAAATAAGACCATTATTCTGTATTGTATCAAAGTTAGTGTTCAGAGACAGTAACAAAAACATAGACATTGCTAAGGACATGGTTTGTTTCCAAGCTAAGTATTTTAGATTGTTCAAAGTTTAATAAAGTGATCTAACATTGTGTGTGTCGTAGTATCTGCTCGACCTCCTCCAGAAGTAAAACTAGACTTGATAGGACCCACTACAGTGTCGATTCGAATGTCTCAAGTGTTCTTTCGTCCTGCACTACATTATTAGTGTGCTTCTACAGTTCCAACACAAATAAAAGTTAATTAGGAATGCTAAAATCTTTCACGCAGGAGGATCCTACAGACATACAGCCGTTTGAGTCTCGTACAGATTCCCGTATGGAGGACATAGTGATAGACATCCCTGGGGTTGTGAAGCAGCTGAATGGGTTGAAAATAAATAAATCGCCAGGTCCTGATGGGATTCCAATTCGGTTTTACAGAGAGTACTCTACTGCATTGGCTCCTTACTTAGTTTGCATTTATCGCGAATCTCTTGCCCAACGTAAAGTCCCGAACGACTGGAAAAAAGCGCAGGTGACGGCTGTATATAAGAAGAGTAGAAGGACGGATCCTCAAAATTACAGACCAATATCCTTACATCGGTTTGTTGCAGGATTCTCGAACATATTCTCAGTTCGAATATAATGAATTTCCTTGAGACAGAGAAGTTGCTGTCCATGCATCAGCACGGCTTTAGAAAGCATCGCTCCTGCGAAACGCAACTCGTCCTTTTTTCACATGATATCTGCGAACCATGGATGAAGGGTATCAGACGGATGCCATATTTCTTGACTTCCGGAAAGTATTTGACTCGGTGCCCCACTGCAGACTCCTAACTAAGGTACGAGCATATGGGATTGGTTCCAAAATATGTGAGTGACTCGAAGACTTCTTAAGTAATAGAACCCAATACGTTGTCCTCGATGGTGAGTGTTCATCGGAGGTGAGGGTATCATCTGGAGTGCCCGAGGGAAGTGTGGTAGGTCCGCTGTTGTTTTCTATCTACATAAATGATCTTTATGATAGGGTGGATAGCAATGTGCGTCTGTTTGCTGATGATGCTGTGGTGTACGGGAAGGTGTCGTCGTTGAGTGACTGTAGGAGGATACAAGATGACTTGGACAGGATTTGTGATTGGTGTAAAGAGTGGCAGCTAACTCTAAATATACATAAATGTAAATGCAAATGAATAGGAAAAAGAATCCCGCAATGTTTGAATACTCCATGAGTAGTGTAGCGCTTGACACAGTCACGTCGATTAAATATTTGGGCGTAACATTGCAGAGCGATATGAAGTGGGACAAGCATGTAATGGCAGTTGTGGGGAAGGCGGATAGTCGTCTTCGGTTCATTGGTAGAATTTTGGGAAGATGTGGTTCATCTGTAAAGGAGACCGCTTATAAAACACTAATACGACCTATTCTTGAGTACTTGTCGAGCGTTTGGGATCCCTATCAGGTCGGATTGAGGGAGGACATAGAAGCAATTCAGAGGCGGGCTGCTAGATTTGTTACTGGTAGGTTTGATCATCACGAGAGTGTTACGGAAATGCTCCAGGAACTCGAGTGGGAGGCTCTAGAGAAAAGGAGGCGTTCTTTTCGTGAATCGCTACTGAGGAAATTTAGAGAACAAGCATTTGAGGCTGACTGCAGTACAATTTTACTGCCGCCAACTTATATTTCGCGGAAAGACCGCAAAGATAAGATAAGAGAGATTATGGCTCGTACAGAGGCATATAGGCAGTCATTTTTCCCTCGTTCTGTTTAGGAGTGGAATAGGGAGAGAAGATGCTAGTTGTGGTACGAGGTACCCTCCGCCACGCACCGTATGGTGGCTTGCGGAGTGTGTATCTAGATGTAGATGTAAACGACACCCTAAAAAGGTAATTTACACAATAGTGCCTATGCCATCAGCGACACTCCACAATAATGCAGCATATATTAGGACTACAATCGTCATAGGGTAACCAACTTATTTGTAGCTCTGTCTTCACAAAAATAAGCATATAGGACAAAAAAAAATTAGTCAACTCCACGACACACCATGGATATGTACACGAAAGGTAACACTTCGTCACCGAGAACGTTGAAATAAACATTCTGGTTCATGATCACTGTTACCTGAATGTGAGGATCCAAGTCATGGTACGCAAAACACTCCCAAAACATTACAGAACCATCTCATATCTAAGCTGCACCCTCCACATACAGAGGGTTAAACGCCTCATTGAACCGTTGGTGCACTTGACGCTTCACATTATTTAAATGCGGACCATCCTACACGCCTCCAGTTAGCTGCTGTCCAGTTTCTATTTTGTTTGGCCCGTTGAAGACGTGCAACTGCATGTGCCACTGTGAGAAATGGCCTTTTGCGAGGTACTCATCTCCAGATGTCCATTGGCAATTCTTGTAGGGATGTCATTGACAAGGGTGACAGTCCCCTCCGGTCCCTGACGATTTGAATTGTTTTTTTTACGACCAGTGTTCTTAACCTGTGTTACATGGCTATGGGCGGCACTTCATTTAATTTAGACACGTTGGATAGTACGCGCTGATACATTAACGAATAGATCAACTTCATTCACATTGTGGTCATGGACACATCCAAAGACGATGGCTTCTTTCTACCATTCAGTCACGTGTCCATATCGACCTATCTTACTGCGCTGATTCGGCACATGCGACTGGAACACACACACCACTTCACTGCCATGACTTCCGTCAGCAGAGCAGTCTCGCACGAGCACCTGGTAGCAGTTCTACACTACCCATAGCTCTACAGAATGACCAATGTGCTCCTTTAAGAGGGTGGCTAATATTTTGCGCTCTGGGCTTCTTGTACTTTAATAATACTACTATTGTCTACGGAATACTTGACATAAACATATTCCATTCGTATGCTGCCTCGACCCTGATACTTACTGTAACATATCTTGCACCGAAATGCACTCCAAGAAAAGAAGGAAAAAAAACAAACAAAATCGAAGTACCAAAAGGAATTATCGGATTGAGAAGAGAATCAGTAGATGTGATGTACATACAAGACAAACAAATCATCATAATTTCAGAAAAATCGGATGATTGATTCAAGAAAAAGAGCTTAACAAATTAAGGAAGAACCAATTGGTCCACCTCTGGCTCTTACTCAAGCTGTTAATTGATAGAGTGTTGGATGTCGTCCTGAAGGACATCGTGCCAGGTTCTGTCTAACTGGCGCGTTATATCGGCAAAATCCCGAGATGATTGGAGGGTCCTACCTATAATGCTCCTAACGTTGTCAATTGGGGAGAGATCTGACGAGCATGTTGTCCAAGGAAGGGTTTGTTTGCTTAACCCTACCTTGGCCAACAAGGTCACCGTATCTCTCCCCAGCTGAGAATGTTTGGAGCTCTATGGGCAGGTCCCTCCAGTCATCTCGGGATTTTGACGATCCAACATGCCAACTGGAAAGAATTTGGCACAATATCCCTTAGGAGGACATCCAACTGTTATCAAACAATGCCAAGACGAATAGCTGCTTGCATAACGGCCAGAGGCGAACCAACGGGTTATCTCTTGCTCAGTTTGAGAAGCTCTTTCCAATAAGTCATCCAATTTTTCTGAAATCATAATCATTTGTTTGCCTGTACACGTACATCACATCTAGTGATTTGGTCCCGAACAGCACATATCGTTTTTATTAGCAGACGCTGTTATAAGAAGAATGGTAATCCACAAAGGTTTCAGCGATACCCTCTAGATCGTACTTATAATAGTGAAAGAGAGAATCTGCTGTTTAGGCAAGGAAAGAAAATCGCAGCCCACTTGAGATTTCTGTGTTCTTTACATATTTATCTGTCATTGAGTAGCAGACCGTATAGAAATGATCATCATCACATGATAACTGTTACCATTCCTAAAATTGGTGCTGCCCTCAGTAATATAGTCCTTCCGACACTCCAAAAATTCGTTGCACTTAAGAAACACAACCAATCCAGTTTTCTCCGCATTATCTTTGGCCTCTAAAACTGGGAGTTGCCTAACATGCTATGGCAACTTACTGTCAAGTCCCAAAATAGTAGTTTCCAAATGACTAACTAAAAAAGCGTTATTTTATGGATTCGCGTCTAACAGCAAGCCTTCGCACTGCCGTTCATCAAGCCAAAACTCAGTAAGGATAGCCGGTAGACATTTCTTGGACTATAAGTGGAATTTAGTTTCAAACTGCTTCACCATTTAACTAGCCTCAGCAACAGGCACATTTCCTCTCCACATTCCCCGTGACAGACATTTAGAAGCTTCCTCACTTAATAGACGATATCTTTTCATTCTAACAACTGGAAACGTTTGTAAAATGTTTTAAATAAGACACCGGGTGGATTAAACTTATCGGATCGATCTTGGAAAAATTCTAACATTCACCCAAAGTGTTTTCCTATGGTACGCTCTTTCCTGATCAAGACGCCAACAAGCTGATATCCTTTTTTTGACGTCTCTTAACGTTTTGCAGGCCTTCGTTATTTTTGTCCTGTAGATCTTCATGCACTGCTACATATTACCCTTCACCAGCATTAACTTAGCACTGCTAGCCTATGTTCCTATATCACCACTACAGTCATTGACATCTGTTCATCACACCGTTTCTCCATCATTTTAACACTATTAATACAGTAATTTTTTAGTTTATCACCAGAAATACTATGACTATTATACTACTTGAACGTCAGTGACGATTTTACTTGGTCATTGTCTTTTTAATATTTGAAATAATACTGGTTAATACATTAAAAACTTGAAAATTTTTGACCCATAATTGAAAACTTGTGGCCATAAAATCAAAGTTTTGCTTAATTCCGGCTAACTGTAAGCTGTAAATGGTGGTAAATTCTACATAGGATAAACCACAGACAGCAATTTTGTATTTTTTTTTTATCAAGGTATTGCTGCAAATGTCGATGTGAAATGTAGCTGTCTGTTCTTAATCATAGGCAGTTTACAAACTAGAGCCACGCACGCATTGTTCATATAATTCCTCGTATGGCCTGAGCTACTCATTCTTTACTATTTGTTCTGATATCAAAATACTCAGTTGTTGACTCTCTGCCATCTGTATAACTTTGAGCCCAACGTTTGAAACACCCTGCACATGGTCTGCAAACAATATTGCCCGCATCTCGTGGTCGTGCGGTAGCGTTCTCGCTTCCCACGCCCGGGTTCCCGGGTTCGATTCCCGGGGGGTCAGGGATTTTCTCTGCCTCGTGATGGCTGGGTGTTGTGTGTTGTGTGCTGTCCTTAGGTTAGTTAGGTTTAAGTAGTTCTAAGTTCTAGGGGACTGATGACCATAGATGTTAAGTCCCATAGTGTTCAGAGCCATTTTTTTTTTTTTTTGCAAACAATATTGTCTTGGTCACAACAACCAAATTTTAACGTTGTAACTTCGATTTTGCTGTTATAGGTACTGAACGTGCCACACAATCGTTAAATAAAGATAAATCTCTTCTTCTTTACTGATAACAAGTTTTCTCCAAAGTATCCCCAGCTTCGACATTACAAAACCAATTTCTCCCTTAGAACAAGTACTGTATTTGATTAAGGAAACAGTGAACAGAGAAGTAGCGTATTTGAGTTAACAAAAAGCACAATACCCGTCATCACAGTAATTGCATTTCAACATATCTGTCTTAATTGGCTCCTCGTGCTGCCAAGTCCTGATGTTTATTTCACATTGCTGATTTCGCGACGTCCTGTCCCACCCTCAGATTTGGCCCAAAACTAGACCAATCTTTATAATGTACGCCCACTGTGGGTGTTCATTCGTCTATAGATCTATCTCCATTCACAGACGACATCCGATACCAAATGAACCGCAACACCAGCAGATAGGGTATTTTAACATTTTCCAAAACATTCAGTCTAGTTATGCATCTTTTGCAATGTTGCAGCTAACTTAAGTACAGATATTGTGATCATTCGCACATTAGTATGTATCCACTTCAGTGTTTGTTTTGTTTTAGAGAGCACAAACAACCAGGGTCATACGCGCCCACTTCAGTGTGTTAGTTGTTCTTTTTTCTGAGTCTAACAGTCTTTCCGCAGACATGTCACACAATTTACTATCTGATGTTACCTGCACGGTCGTAACTGCACCACTAAGTGGACTGCGCCCGTCAGTATAGACTAGCCATTTTGCGTCCTTCTGTCCTCACTTCAACACATAACCTGCTGCCCAGGGGAAACTAATCATTAATGGCTTTCTCTTGTAGTATGTATTTGGAGGTACTAACCGACCTGAGAACATAGTACCCCTAATAATTCTAATTTTTAACCTGCAAATGAAGTAAATACTGAAGTAATATTGTTCAGTAACTGGCCTCAGTCACCAATAAAAGTATGTGCACTTATACCACTAACACCCTGTATATCACAAGGGTCTAATAATTTAAATTTACTTAAGTAACAGCTTGGTGTTTACACACTATTCCAATAAATATCTGTTATTTAACAGAAAGAAGAAACGTGAAGAGAAACCTAAATGCTTAGGATTGTAAAAGTTTTTACGTCTGTTATTTGGTCTCAGGAGTTATCACTTTTGCTGTTTTGTTCCTGCTCTGATGAAACTAGTACGATGCCTATTCGGAAAGTAAGGTCCGATGGGTCGCAAAATAGAAACCATTTTGAAAATCAAAAACGTTTTATTTGCAACAGTTAGCTACACCTTCCAGCTACTTCTATACATAGTCGCCGCTCCTATTTACGCATGTGTCGTAGCGTTGTCCCAGCCTTTCAATACCCTTGTCAAAGAAGGAAGGCGCCTGTGCTTCCTGCTAATTCTTTACTCTGGTCTACAGCTCGCTGTCTGAGCCAGAACGTTGTCTTCACAGCTAGCGGTTCATGTGAGCAGAGAGGAAACTCAGAGAGAGTCAATTACAGGCTCTATTGTTGGTGATCAAACGCTTCCCACCGAAAACGCTGCAGGAGCATCTTCATTACCCCTTCAGAGTGCGGCCGAGAATTGTCATGTAGAAGGAAACGTATGACAGTTATGTTATGTGTGGTGCATCACATCAGGCGAAATCTCACACCAGGCCCTCATACTTAGCGGGAGACACTATTGTTCTAAGCATCTTTACGTGCCCGCTGTGCGCTCAGAAAAAAGCGACTTGCCGCGATAGCCGGGCGTACTAGAGACACTGCCCAACACATCTGTGCAAAGCTTCATCGGATTTTCACTGTGGTTTCCATTTCGCACGCCATCGGACCTTACGTTCCGACTAGCCGTCTAACATATAAAATTTTATTTTTATACACTCCTGGAAATGGAAAAAAGAACACATTGACACCGGTGTGTCAGACCCACCATACTTGCTCCGGACACTGCGAGAGGGCTGTACAAGCAATGATCACACGCACGGCACAGCGGACACACCAGGAACCGCGGTGTTGGCCGCCGAATGGCGCTAGCTGCGCAGCATTTGTGCACCGCCGCCGTCAGTGTCAGCCAGTTTGCCGTGGCATACGGAGCTCCATCGTAGTCTTTAACACTGGTAGCATGCCGCGACAGCGTGGACGTGAACCGTATGTGCAGTTGACGGACTTTGAGCGAGGGCGTATAGTGGGCATGCGGGAGGCCGGGTGGACGTACCGCCGAATTGCTCAACACGTGGGGCGTGAGGTCTCCACAGTACATCGATGTTGTCGCCAGTGGTCGGCGGAAGGTGCACGTGCCCGTCGACCTGGGACCGGACAGCAGCGACGCACGGATGCACGCCAAGACCGTAGGATTCTATGCAGTGCCGTAGGGGACCGCACCGCCACTTCCCAGCAAATTAGGGACACTGTTGCTCCTGGGGTATCGGCGAGGACCATTCGCAACCTTCTCCATGAAGCTTGGCTACGGTCCCGCTCACCGTTAGGCCGTCTTCCGCTCACGCTCCAACATCGTGCAGCCCGCCTCCAGTGGTGTCGCGACAGGCGTGAATGGAGGGACGAATGGAGACGTGTCGTCTTCAGCGATGAGAGTCACTTCTGCCTTGGTGCCAATGACGGTCGTATGCGTGTTTGGCGCCGTGTAGGTGAGCGCCACAATCAGGACTGCATACGACCGAGGCACACAGGGCTAACACCCGGCATCATGGTGTGGGGAGCGATCTCCTACACTGGCCGTACACCACTGGTGATCGTCGAGCGGACACTGAATAGTGCACGGTACATCCAAACCGTCATCGAACCCATCGTTCTACCATTCCTAGACCGGCAAGGGAACTTGCTGTTCCAACAGGACAATGCACGCCCGCATGTATCCCGTGCCACCCAACGTGCTCTAGAAGGTGTAAGTCAACTACCCTGGCCAGCAAGATCTCCGGATCTGTCCCCCATTGAGCATGTTTGGGACTGGATGAAGCGTCGTCTCACGCGGTCTGCACGTCCAGCACGAACGCTGGTCCAACTGAGGCGCCAGGTGGAAATGGCATGGCAAGCCGTTCCACAGGACTACATCCAGCATCTCTACGATCGTCTCCATGGGAGAATAGCAGCCTGCATTGCTGCGAAAGGTGGATATACACTGTACTAGTGCCGACATTGTGCATGCTCTGTTGCCTGTGTCTATGTGCCTGTGGTTCTGTCAGTGTGATCATGTGATGTATCTGACCCCAGGAATGTGTCAATAAAGTTTCCCCTTCCTGGGACAATGAATTCACGGTGTTCTTATTTCAATCTCCAGGAGTGTATATTAACACTATGATAGTGGTTTAGTCCTCTTTATTCTTTTTGTCTTTACCGTTGTCTAGATTGAGCTGTAGGTCTATATCTGTTTACTTCCTGGAATTTTCTTGCTTTAATCTATGAGGCTATCGTTAGTTTTTAATTTATCCATCGACGTGAAGAGGAGTCAAAACCATAATGATCCGCAAACCTAACAAGCTACTGATGGGCCCAAAATTTTACAGTCCTACCTCACTTCTAGACGCCATAAGAAAAACATTTCGATAAAATCTGGCACCAAGAACAACTGTAAGGCTTACAAAAGTAGGAATACAGTGCTACTCGTGGGAACGCTACTGGAAGACGGACTACGTGAAGTACAAGCAAAAATGCCACCTTAGACGAGTGCAGACCACAAGAGCCTATCTTAGAAAAGACGAGAACACGCGAGATACGAAAGAATGAACCTCTGCGACGTTCCACTGACGCAATCAGGCTATACGAAGTAGCTAGGCTTAAATCTGAGAAATACCTAAACTGAAAGACGAAGTTAAATAATACCATTATCCGTATGCCTCCATACGATCTATAATCTCTCTAATAATATCCTCACGGTCCTTATGCGAAATGTGCGTTGGCGGCAGTAGAATCGTTCTGTAGTCAGCCTCAGATGCCGGTTCTCTAAATTTTCTCAACAGTACTCTTCGAAAGAACGACGACTTCCCTCCAGGGATTCCCATTTGAGTTCCTAAAGCATCTCCACAACACTTACACGTCGTTCGAATCTAGTGGCGACAAATCTAGCAGCCGGCCTCTGAATTCTTTCCATGTCTTCCTTGAATCCGACGTGGAGCCGATCCCAAACACTCTAACATTAGCAACAACGGGTCGCGCTAGTGTACTATAAGTTCGCCACCTTATCTAACTGGGGTGAAATTACCTTAGGTGTTCCACAGAGTTCAATCATGGGTCCCTTCTGTTCTTGACATATGTGAACGGCCTCCCTTCCTATCTGAAACAGGAAGCTGAACTGACACTGTTTGCTGATGATACAAGCATCATTATTAATTCAGTAAAATATACTCCAATTGAAAATGCTGCAAATGAGGTATTTGGAAAAGTCAATTGGTTTTCTGCAAATGGGCTTGCTCTAAACTTAGAAAAAATGCAGTAGATCCAATTTTCTGCTGCAAAGAGTACAGTTCCTTCAATAAATGTAACACATCAATAGAAGTCAGTAGACAGGGTAGAGCATACTAAGTTCTTGGGTGTACATATAGACGAGAATCTTAATTGGAAAATTCATATTTTGGATCTTCTAAAGCGACAGGTTCAGCAACTTTTGCAATCAGAATAATTGCCAATTTTGAGGATACAGAAATTAGTAAGCTATCATACTTTACATACTTTCACTCTCTGATGTCATATGGAATAATATTTTGGGGTAACTCAACATTTAGGCATAAAGTATTCACTCTTCAAAAGAAAGTGGTTAGAATAGTGTGTGGGGTTCATTGTCACACATCTTGTAGGCATCCTCTTAAAAGATTGGGAATTCTTCCAACAGCCTCACAGTCCATTTACTCACTAATTAGATTTGTTCCCAACAACATGGACCAGTTTAAAAACAACAGTGACGTTCATGATTATAATACCAGAAAAAAGAAAGACACTATCCTTTACTCAACCTATCTTTGGCACAGAAAGGGGTAAAATATGCTGCTATAAAAATTTTCGACAAATTACCAGATGAAATAAAACGTCTGACAGACAGCAGTAATAGCTTCAAAAATAAATTGAAATCACATCTCCTTGACAACTCCTTCAATACCATAGATGAGTTCTTGAATAGGAATAAACAAATCTATGAATATAGTATATGCATTTTGTGCCATGTAAGGGAATGGGGTAAATAATAGAAATATTAATCTTTAACTATGCATTGTAATATATATAAATCTTGCTTGTGCACTTGACACGTTCCACATCATAACGGCTACCGTACCGTGTGACTGATCAATGGAACACACAACCAACTAACAAACTATACGCGGTATCCTTTATAGATGAACCACACTTTCTTAAAAATCCTCCTAATAAACTGCAGTTAACCATTAGCCTTCCCTAAAACTGTTCTTACAGGTTCATTCTGTAACGTTACTCATAGAGATTTGGTTGGTTGGTTGGTTTGGGGAAGGAGACCAGACAGCGAGGTCATCGGTCTCATCGGATTAGGGAAGGACGGGGAAGGAAGTCGGCCGTGCCCTTTGAAAGGAACCATCCCAGCATTTGCCTGGAGCGATTTAGGGAAATCACGGAAAACCTAAATCAGGATGGCCGGGCGCGGGATTGAACCGTCGTCCTCCCGAATGCGAGTCCAGTGTCTAACCACTGCGCCACCTCGCTCGGTAGAAATTTAATCGGCGTGACTGCGTCAAGCAGCACACTCCTAATGCTGTATTCGCACATTATGGGCTTGTTGCCGCGCGTGGTAGCCGTGTGGTCTTAGGGGCCTTGCCATGGTTCGCGCGTCTCTTCCCTTCGGAGGTTCGAGTCCTCCCTCGGGCATGGGTGTGTGTGTGTGTTGTTCTTAGCGTAAGTTAGTTTAAGTTAGATTAAGTAGTGTGTAAGCCTAGGGACCAATGACCTCAGCAGTTGGGTTCCATAGGAACTTACCACCACCACAGTATGGGTATTTGTTTCCTGTTCATCTGCATTAAATTACTTTTTTCTACATTTAGAGCTAGCTGCCATTTATCACATCAACTACACTCCTGGAAATTGAAATAAGAACACCGTGAATTCATTGTCCCAGGAAGGGGAAACTATATGGACACATTCCTGGGGTCAGATACATCACATGATCACACTGACAGAACCACAGGCACATAGACACAGGCAACAGAGCATGCACAATGTCGGCACTAGTACAGTGTATATCCACCTTTCGCAGCAATGCAGGCTGCTATTCTCCCATGGAGACGATCGTAGAGATGCTGGATGTAGTCCTGTGGAACGGCTTGCCATGCCATTTCCACCTGGCGCCTCAGTTGGACCAGCGTTCGTGCTGGACGTGCAGACCGCGTGAGACGACGCTTCATCCAGTCCCAAACATGCTCAATGGGGGACAGATCCGGAGAGCTTGCTGGCCAGGGTAGTTGACTTACACCTTCTAGAGCACGTTGGGTGGCACGGGATACATGCGGACGTGCATTGTCCTGTTGGAACAGCAAGTTCCCTTGCCGGTCTAGGAATGGTAGAACGATGGGTTCGATGACGGTTTGGATGTACCGTGCACTATTCAGTGTCCCCTCGACGATCACCAGTGGTGTACGGCCAGTGTAGGAGATCGCTCCCCACACCATGATGCCGGGTGTTGGCCCTGTGTGCCTCGGTCGTATGCAGTCCTGATTGTGGCGCTCACCTGCACGGCGCCAAACACGCATACGACCATCATTGGCACCAAGGCAGAAGCGACTCTCATCGCTGAAGACGACACGTCTCCATTCGTCCCTCCATTCACGCCTGTCGTGACACCACTGGAGGCGGGCTGCACGATGTTGGGGCGTGAGCGGAAGACGGCCTAACGGTGTGCGGGACCGTAGCCCAGCTTCATGGAGACGGTTGTGAATGGTCCTCGCCGATATCCCAGGAGCAACAGTGTCCCTAATTTGCTGGGAAGTGGCGGTGCGGTCCCCTATGGCACTGCGTAGGATCCTACGGTCTTGGCGTGCATCCGTGCGTCGCTGCTGTCCGGTCCCAGGTCGACGGGCATGTGCACCTTCCGCCGACCACTGGCGACAGCATCGATGTACTGTGGAGACCTCACGCCCCACGTGTTGAGCAATTCGGCGGTACGTCCACCCGGCCTCCCGCATTTCCACTATACGCCCTCGCTCAAAGTCCGTCAACTGCACATACGGTTCACGTCCACGCTGTCGCGGCATGCTACCAGTGTTAAAGACTGCGATGGAGCTCCGTATGCCACGGCAAACTGGCTGACACTGACGGCGGCGGTGCACAAATGCTGCGCAGCTAGCGCCATTCGACGGCCAACACCGCGGTTCCTGGTGTGTCCGCTGTGCCGTGCGTGTGATCATTGCTTGTACAGCCCTCTCGCAGTGTCCGGAGCAAGTATGGTGGGTCTGACACACCGGTGTCAATGTGTTCTTTTTTCCTTTTCCAGGAGTGTATAAATTGCGCCTAAGTCCTCTTGTATCCTCCTACAGTCACTCACCGACGACCGTTTCCCATACATCACAGCATCATCAGCAAACAGCCACAGACTGCTGCTTATCCTGTTCGCCAGACCATTTATGTATAAATGGTGAATCAGCTAAAACTTCCACCGCAAATATTGCGGAAGCGGAAAGTGCTACTGATGTGCGGTTTCGACTGAATGGATTGGTAGTCATGGGCTCGTACTGTTAGCCAATTAACAGATTGTAACAATACTTAGAAAGTTTATTTTTTACAGACATCCATTTTTTTAATGAAGCAACGCCTACTGACATTAACAGACTAAATGTAGGGTAAATTAGATTGTTAGTGGTGTCTGTTGCAGGACTCTATAGCGATTCGTTTACGTGATATCGTATTCTAAAAAGTTCCCACTCCGACAGTTGTGACAACATCTGAAGCAGCACACACTAAAGTACAACAAAATACTCTAGTTATGTTAATTCTCACCAGTAATGAGACAATTAATCACCACAGGTTGTGTTCAAAGCGAACGCATGCAGCTGTAATACACGCTTCCAGTCTGGTATGGAACGACAGCTGCACATATTTCAGCGGAGATATCCGAGCAGACTGCAGCAATACTTCGTTGAATATCATCGGGTGTAGTTGGTATGTACTTGTAGACAGCGTCTTTCAACTTTCCCCACAGAAATGAAGTCTACAGCAGTAAAACTGGGGAACGAGCCAACGAAAGCACAGGGGGTCCTCTGCGTCGAGTCCAACGATTTGGAAACATTTCGTGAAGACATGCTGTAGAATTTCGTGCACTATTGACTCGACAGTCATCATGTTGGTACCACAGGTTCCTCCTAGTCTGCAGAGGAACTTCTTCTAGATGATCTGTTAAGAGGCTGCGATACTTGTGCGCGTTCAGTGTTCCTTCTACGAAAAACCGGCCTATGGGCTCATGGTTCAATATCCCACACCACACGTTTACACTCCATGGACGCTGACATTCCACCTAACAAAGCCAACAGAGATTGTCAAGAGACCAGAAGTTATCACGATTCTTGTTATCATTTCCCCGCATCTCTTGATGAAGAGAGATGTGATAGGGATGGCACCTATACCGATGGAGAATGCGTGGGACACTTGCCTGACATATGCCACTTCTTCATGCGATTGCACGGTGTCTAACATGTGGATCAGCTGCAACAGCAGCAAGAAAATTAATTTTTCCCTTTTCTGTCGTCACTTATTTCCTTCTGTTACGTTGTGTAGATGTTACACTACCATTTTCATGTAACAGGTTGAAGAAGTTGATAACTAATGCCCGAGATGGTTGAAGCCTATTGGGATATCTTGACGCATACACCGTACAAGAACGACCTACATTCTTCGTACACTCTCCATACACCACGACCATGTCGGCTTTTTCTGTGTTGGTGAATGCCATCGTCCACTCACGACCTACTGTTTGGACTATCAAACACTAACTGATTAGCAAGTCGCAATGCAGTCAAGGAACACACACAAGTACACTGTAAGCGAACATAACAACATCGTACATAGCAAAAAGAAGAGAATAGAAGCTTTCGAAATGTGGTGCTACAGAAGAATGCTGAAGATTAGATGGGTAGATCACATAACTAATGAGGAGGTATTGAATAGGATTGGGGAGAAGAGAAGTTTGTGCCACAACTTGACTAGAAGAAGGGATCGGTTGGTAGGACATATTCTGAGGCATCAAGGGATCACCAATTTAGTATTGGAGGGCAGCGTGGAGGGTAAAAAGAGATGAATACACCAAGCAGATTCAAAAGGATGTAGGTTGCAGTAGGTACTGGGAGATGAAGAAGCTTGCACAGGATAGAGTAGCATGGAGAGCTGCATCAAACCAGTCTCGGGACTGAAGACCACAACAACAACAACAGTAACCGACTCGCTCTAGAATCCTGTAACAAACAGCACTGACATTCTAATTTACCATACTTTTAGTTTGTTAATGTCATTATGTATTGTTCTATTTAAAAAAAACTTTATGTTTGCACAAAAATACACTTTATAAGTATTGTTACAAAATATTTTTTGGCTAACAATACGAGCCCCTCTCGACCAATTCATTCTGTGAAAACCGCACGCCGCACATCAATAGCACCTTCCACTTCGGCAACATTTGCGGTGCAAATTTTTGGTGATTGACCTTGTATAGAAAACAACAGCGGTCCTATCACACATCCCCGGGCCACTGCTGACAATGCCCTTGTATCGCATAAACACTCACCGTCGAGGACAACATACTGGGTTCCGTTACTTAAGAAGTCTTCGAGACATTCAAACACCTGGGAACACATTCCGTATGCTTGTATCTCCGTTAACAGTCTGCGTTGTGCCGCGGTGTCAAATGCTTTAAGATCTAGTAACGTAGAATCCACCTGTTGCCCTTCATCTGTGGTTCTCATGATCTCACGTGAGAAAAGGGCAAGTTGAGTTACGCACGAGTGTTGCTTTCTAAAACCGTGCTTCTTGGTGAACAGAAGCTTTCCCCCTGAAAGAAATTTATTATACACTCCTGGAAATGGAAAACAGAACACATTGACACCGGTGTGTCAGACCCACCATACTTGCTCCGAACACTGCGAGAGGGCTGTACAAGCAATGATCACACGCACGGCACAGCGGACACACCAGGAACCGCGGTGTTGGCCGTCGAATGGCGCTAGCTGCGCAGCATTTGTGCACCGCCGCCGTCAGTGTCAGCCAGTTTGCCGTGGCATACGGAGCTCCATCGCAGTCTTTAACACTGGTAGCATGCCGCGACAGCATGGACGTGAACCGTATGTGCAGTTGACGGACTTTGAGCGAGGGCGTATAGTGGGCATGCGGGAGGCCGGGTGGACGTACCGCCGAATTGCTCAACACGTGGGACGTGAGGTCTCCACAGTACATCGATGTTGTCGCCAGTGGTCGGCGGAAGGTGCACGTGCCCGTCGACCTGGGACCGGACCGCAGCGACGCACGGATGCACGCCAAGACCGTAGGATCCTACGCAGTGCCGTAGGGGACCGCACCGCCACTTCCCAGCAAATTAGGGACACTGTTGCTCCTGGCGTATCGGCGAGGACCATTCGCAACCGTCTCCATGAAGCTGGGCTACGGTCCCGCACACCGTTAGGCCGTCTTCCGCTCACGCCCCAATATCGTGCAGCCCGCCTCCAGTGGTGTCGCGACAGGCGTGAATGGAGGGACGAATGGAGACGTGTCGTCTTCAGCGATGAGAGTCGCTTCTGCCTTGGTGCCAATGATGGTCGTATGCGTGTTTGGCGCCGTGCAGGTGAGCGCCACAATCAGGACTGCATACGACCGAGGCACACAGGGCCAACACCCGGCATCATGGTGTGGGGAGCGATCTCCTACACTGGCCGTACACCACTGGTGATCGTCGAGGGGACACTAAATAGTGCACGGTACATCCAAACCGTCATCGAACCCATCGTTCTACCATTCCTAGACCGGCAAGGGAACTTGCTGTTCCAACAGGACAGTGCACGTCCGCATGTATCCCGTGCCACCCAACGTGCTCTAGAAGGTGTAAGTCAGCTACCCTGGCCAGCAAGATCTCCGGATCTGTCCCCCATTGAGCATGTTTGGGACTGGATGAAGCGTCGTCTCACGCGGTCTGCACGTCCAGCACGAACGCTGGTCCAACTGAGGCGCCAGGTGGAAATGGCATGGCAAGCCGTTCCACAGGACTACATCCAGCATTTCTACGATCGTCTCCATGGGAGAATAGCAGCCTGCATCGCTGCGAAAGGTGGATATACACTGTACTAGTGCCGACATTGTGCATGCTCTGTTGCCTGTGTCTATGTGCCTGTGGTTCTGTCAGTGTGATCATGTGATGTGTCTGACCCCAGGAATGTGTCAATAAAGTTTCCCCTTCCTGGGACAATGAATACGGTGTTCTAATTTCAATTTCCAGGAGTGTATTTGAACTGAGAATATGTTCAAGGATTCTGCAGCAAACCGATGTAAAATTTATTGTTCTGTAATTTTTGCGGGTTCGTTCTTTATCCTTCTAATAAGGGGTCGCCTGAGCTTTTCTCCAGTCGCTTGGGACTGCGCTGAGCGAGAGATTCGCGATGAATGCAAGCAAAGTAAGGGGCCAATACTGTAGGGTACTCTTTGTGAAACCGGAATGGAATTCCATCAGGACCTGGCAAATTATTCGCTTTCAACTCATTCAGTTGTATCTCTACACCAGCGATGCGTATCACTATTCCTCCAAACGGGAGTCTCTGCAATGATTAAACGACGGTGTGTTTGTTCGAGTGCCCTGCGTGAACGATATCTCAAATGCGAAATTTAAAACTTTGGATATACTTTTGCTGTATTCAGCTGCCACGTCAGACTGATAAACAAGTGAGTGGATACAAGCTTTAGACCCACTTAGCATTTTTACCTAGATCCAGTGTTTTCTCGGGCTAGGACACTTCCCTGACTCACGACAGTTCCTCGTGCGATTGCGCGGGAGCTAACGTGCGGATCAGCTGCAACAGCAACAAGAAAGTTAATTTCCTCCTCTTCTGTCGCCACTTGTTTTCTTTTGTTACGTTGTCTAGGTGTTACACTACAAATTTCACGTAACTGGTTGAAGATGTTGATAAATAACTGACAGTGCATTGCTAAGGTATGGCTGTGGAAGTTGTAAGCTTCGCACACCGATCTTTTTACAGAAGCGTTTCAATTAAATTATGCCTGACGTCATTCGCACGTTCTCTTTTGAACCAAGTGTGCAGCAGCCTGTGTTTGCTTCTTCAGTATTTTTCGAATTTCGTTGTTGAACCACGTCGGGTCTTTAAATTTGGTTTACTTTTTTTTAAAATTTAATGTAGTATTTGATAAATTTAACGTAGTTTTTCATTGGTGTCACAAATGTTCTTATGTGTGTTGTCAGTCTGTGCTACTCATTATCACAATTTTCGTAGCGACGAACTTTGTGTGTGGGTTGTTGTGCGTATTGCGTCAGAGAGAGCAGTTTTCTGTGGTATAGGATGTTATGCGGTGTGGTAATCAATGGGTAGTTGCACTTGTATCGAAATTTTGTTGTGCGTCTAGATGCAAGAATATCACTCATTTCTAGTCTGTTCCTTAGAATGCGTCTTCCGTATGTAACACGAAGAGCCGAAACTCCCGTGTTAGTGGGATCACCTCAGTGTCAGCAGGAATTCGCCACGAAAGGCGAGGGATACAGTTGTTCATTAGTTAGGCCTAGGCGGCAGATGCATACTCCATCACCGATCTTACGTATATTTTATATGTGCTTATTGCCGTGACGGGACTGCATCCATGGAAACGTTCTTGCCCAAACCGTGTTAGTTTTTGTCTTTTGCTCTATTGCTCTATTTGCGAGTGGAACAGAAAAGGAAATGATTGGTAGTGTTATTGGGTACCCACAGCCACGAACCATATAGTGGCTTGCGGAGTGTGTATGTAGATGTAGATGTAAGCATAATAAGCGATAAATATACCTATTCAAATAAGCTAAAAATATGCCTATTCAAAAAACAGATAAAAATTCACTTGACGCCTTCCTGAGAGACAATCTCCACTCATTCCAAAAATGGTTCAAATGGCTCTGAGCACTATGGGACTTAACTTCTAAGGTCATCAGTCTCCTAGAACTTAGAACTAGTTAAACCTAACTAACCTAAGGACATCACACACATCCATGCCCAAGGCAGGATTCGAACCTGCGACCGTAGCGGTCGCGCGTTTCCAGACTGCAGCGCCTAGAACCGCTCGGCCACCTCGGCCGGCTCCACTCATTCCAAATTAATAATATAAGTGTAGACCAGATGTGGCTTCAATTCAAAGAAATAGTATCGGCAGCAATTGAGAGATTTATACCAAATAAATTAACAAACGACGGAGCTGATCCTCCTTGGTAAACAAAACGGGTTGGAACACTGTTGCAGAAACAACGAAACAAACATGCCAAATTTAAACAGACGCAAAATCCCCAAGATTGGCGACCTTTTACAGAAGCTCGAAATTTAGCGCGGATTTCAATGCGAGATGCCTACAACAGTTTCCACAACGAGACTTTGTCTCGAAACCTGACAGAAAATCCAAAGAGATTCTGGTCGTATGTGAAGTATGTTAGCGGCAAGAAACGATCAATGCCTTTTCTGCGCGATATCAATGGAGATACTATCGAAGACAGTGCTGCCAAAGCAGAGTTACTAAACACAGCCTTCCGAAATGCCTTCACAAAAGAAGACGAAGTAAATATTCCAGAATTCGAATCGAGAACAGCTGCCAACATGAGTAACGTAGAAGTAAATATCCTCGGAGTAGCGAAGTAACTTAAATCACTTAATAAAAGCAAGTCTTCTGGTCCAGACTGTATACCAATTAGGTTCCCTTCGGAGTATGTTGATGCATTAACTCCATACTTAATAATCATATACAACCGTTCGCTCGACGAATGATCCGTACCCAAAGACTGGAAAGTTGCACAGGTCACACCAATATTCAAGAAAGGTAGTAGGAGTAATCCACTAAATCACAGGCCCATATCGTTAACGTCGATATGCAGCAGGATTTTAGAACATAGATTGTGTTCGAGCATAATGAATTACCTCGAAGAAACGATCTATTGATACACAGTCAACATGGGTTTAGAAAACATCATTCTTGTGAAACACAACTAGCTCTTTATTCACATGAAGTGCTGAATGCTGTTGACGAGGGATTTCACATCGATTCCGTATTTCTGGATTTCCAGAAGGCTTTTGACACTGTACCACACAAGGGGCTCGTAGTGAAATTGCATGCTTATGGAATATCGTCTCAGTTATCTGACTGGATATGTGATTTCCTGTCAGAGAGGTCACAGTTTGTAGTAATTAACGGAAAGTCATCGAGTAAAACAGAAGTGATTTCTGGCTTTCCCCAAGGTAGTGTTATAGGCCCTTTGCTGTTCCTTATCTAAATAAACGATTTGGGAGACAATCTGAGGCAGCCGTCTTCGGTTGTTTGCAGATGATGCTGTCATTTATCGACTAATAAAGTCACCATAAGATCAAAACAAACTGCAAAACGATTTAGAAGAAATATCGGAATGGTGCGAAAAGTGGCAGTTGACCCTAAATAACGAAAAGTGTGAGGTCATCCAAACGAGTGCTAAAAAGAACTCGTTGAACTTCGGTTACACGATAAATCAGTCTAATCTAAAAGCCGTAAATTCAACTAAATACCTAGGTATTACAATTAAAAACAACTTAAACTGGAAGGAACACATAGAAAATGTTGTGGGGAAGGCTAATCAAAGACTGCGTTTTATTGGCAGGACGCTTAGAAAATTGTAACATACCTACTAAGGAGACTGCCTACACTACGCTTGTCCGTACTCGTTTAGAAAACTGACGCGCGGTGTGAGATCCTTACCAGACAGCCGGAAGGTGTGGCCGAGCGGTTCTAGGCGCATCAGTCTGGAACCGCGCAACCGCTACAGTCGCAGGTTCGAATCCTGCCTTGGGCATGGATGTGTGCGATCTCCTTAGGTTAGTTAGATTTAAGTGGTTCCAAGTTCTAGGGAACTGATGACCTCAGATGTTAAGTCCCATAGTGCTCATAGCCATTTGAACCAGATAGGACTGACGGAGTACATAGAAAAAGTTCTAAGAAAGGCAGCACGTTTTGTATTATCGCGAAATATGGGAGAGAGTGTCACAGAAATGATACAGGATTTGGGCTGGAAATCATTAAAAGAAAGGCGTTTTTCATTGCTACGGAATCTTCTCACGAAATTGCAATCACCAACTTTCTCCTCCGAATGCGAAAATATTTTGTTGACAGCGACCTACATAGGAAGGAACGATCACCACGATAAGTGAAATCGGAGCTCGCACGGAGAGATATAGGTGTTTATTCTTTCTGCGACCTATACGAGATTGGAATAATAGAGAATTGTGAAGGTGGTTCGAGGAACACTCTGCCAGGCACTTCAATGTGATTTGCAGAGTATCCACGTAGATGTAGATGTAATTATATATCACATAAAGCAGTTCTGAAGTTTTGCGTTGTCAGCTATCAATGGCGGACTGCAGTGCTGAGGAGTCGGATTCAGTTCCCTGTACTGCCAGGGGACTGGAACGAGGTCCAATCAGCATCGTGGTGCCAATTGAGGAGCTACTTGAGTGAGACGTAGCAGCTCCAAGGCTGCAGTGCCGACAACGGCGGGAGAGCGGTGTGCTGACCGCACACCCCCCACACCGCAGGCGGCGCCGGCGAGATATACGAGGCCTGCAACGAACTTGTGACGTCACACTTGTCAGCTTGTCCGTCACACATCGCGAACGCTCGGCCCACGAGAAATCAATTTGTAAAAAGGTACCCACTAAAGGCTATCGAGAGCTTGCATGCATTTAAACGCGCAGTCAGGAATTATTACACTCGTCTGAAACAGTTACTCGCTCCCCACCGGAGACAACTGTTGGCTCTCGTAAGACCTGCAGTGTCACGTGCTGTGACGTATGCGCCACAGCCCATCTTTTCGAGGGATTCGTACCGCAGCCAAATGACGTCACCGGCTGGGAAGAATGACACTGCGGTCGCTAGGTCCTCATTGACTCAGCCGACGCCAGAACGACGGAGCTTTACATGTCCAGAAAATAAATTGTTTTCTGCCATGTCTCAATTAGACAAAAGAAAGTAACCACTGATAACACTAGATACGTAGTTTTAGCCTACATTATTTTTTTTAAATAAAAAAAGAAAATAGACCACAAAGAGCCACAAGCTCTCCAAGAGCCTACGCTGCCCCTTTAGGGAAGAAAACGAAGCGGAAGAGTAGTTCTCCGTACACTCAAATATTTGGCAGCCTTTTTTCTGGACAGGGCATCGTGGGGTATGTTTGTTTCTAAACGTACTCATGTTCTTACGTGTAACAGATGCTGTGAATCTTGTGTCTAGTCATTGTTCTTTTCTTTCTCTGCCGAGAAGATGGGAAATAGTATTGCCCCCTTTGTGTTGTTATTTCGTCGCTTAAACTGAAATACTTGTTCGTTCGACGCCCTGATATCACCTGATAGTGTGCTTAGTGTTGCAACATGAAATAATATGTGTATACAGTTTAATATGTGTGTAGTGTGTGCAGTTGTGAGAAATGAAAGAATAGCGTAGCACAAGTCTTTTACATTATCAAATAACTGCTTTGCAAAACGGTACTGTAGTCTACAGATAAACCTAATAAGGTAACACTGTTTAAGACAGACTGGCCTTGTATTTAAAAGGATGGCGGTTCCAAACTTCATCTGAAGCACCAACGCAACCTCTGTTTAGAGGTGAAGAGCCCGCATCTCGTGGTCGTGCGGTAGCGTTCTCGCTTCCCACGCCCAGGTTCCCGGGTTCGATTCCCGGCGGGGTCAGGGATTTTCTCTGCCTCGTGATGGCTGGGTGTTGTGTCCTGTCCTTAGGTTAGTTAGGTTTAAGTAGTTCTAAGTTCTAGGGGACTGATGACCATAGATGTTAAGTCCCATAGTGCTCAGAGCCATTTGAACCAAAGGTGAGGATGGGAGGAATAAATCGACATAGTCTGAGATATTCTTTCACTTGGAAAGAATGGGAAAAATAATTTTGGAATTTTTAATGAGGCTGTTAGTTAGATCCAAATATGTCCTGTTTATCGTGTACACTGTAATACGAGGCATGTGCGGCAAGTAAGTACCGTTTTGATAAAATCTCGTAAAAACAAGTTTTTCAAACGAACATTTATTTTTACAAGTTCTTAAACTGGTTTTCTACATAATTGTTCACATTGTTCAGACATTTATCATAGCGGAAAACCAATGTTTTTATTCCCTTTTCATAGAGAAATGCCGCCAGTGAAAATAGCCACCGCTGAACACCATTTTTTGAGTCGTCATCGCTGTCAAAGTACTTTCCTCCAAAATCACGCTTCCAGTTGAAGAACAAGTGATAACCGAAGGTGCGATATCGGGACTGTACGGAGGGCGAGCGAACTGCTCCTAACCGAAGTGTGGAATAAGGTTTTGAGTGACACCAACAGAATGGGAACGTGTGTTATCATGAAGCCATACGATGCCTTCACTGAGCATTGCACTCCTTTTGTCTTGAATTGCGCGCCTACGTTTTCTCAGTGATTCACAGTATCGTACCGTGTTGACGGTTTCACCTCTAGGCAGGAACTTAACAAGCACAAACCGATGCAAAAAAAAGGTGTTCAGCAGTGGCTGTCTTTACTGACAACATCTTTCCGTGAAGAGGGCATAGAAAAGTTGGTTACCCCCTATGAAAAATGTCTGAACTATGTTGGTAACTACGTAGAAAAATAGTATAAGAAATGCCCTTCCTTGTAAAAATAAATTTTGGTTTGAAAAAACGTTTTTATGTTTTTTTTTTCAAAAACGGGCCTTTCTCACTGGACATGTATGTTATGAGGTAGATCGTCAAACTTCATGTAAATAAGCTTTAAAGCTCTGACACGCAAAAAATATTACTCCCGTCAATAATGTCTGTGACTTTCTTCATTGAATGGCACAGACGAAACTGTAAAAATATTTCTATAATTTCATGGAGGTACGTCATACGCCCATGCATAATTTGCTAATTTCTGAGCATCTGTGACCATGCTTTCTGTACTCTCTTTATATCAAGAAGGCAACGATATTTTCATCACATGTACTCCGTGACTGGAGAACAGATGAAATTTGTTGTTCCGCTTTGGAAGTTCCTTTTAGCTATGAATAAATAATCATGTTCACATTTGACACTGTCTCCTGATTGTTATTAATAAGTGTGAAATGTAAGATAGTAAATAATGTCATGCTTGCCAGTCGTTGTATTGACTTTGAAAATTAAAGGAACAAACCTTAAACACTGACGCCACAGTAAGCAACTACTGCTGTGAAAATGGCTACCGAGGAAAGTCCGTTTGGTGCTTTTCTCGAGAAATCGTGGATAGAATGGTACGAACACATTAAGGATGGACAAGTTTCGAGTAAGTTGAATAACCCTAGTGCTGACTGACGTATATAGGCAAAAATAACTGTTTGGGAATGTGTCTATAAGAAGTGCGCTTAGAAGACAGATCGGTAGTAGTAATGCAGTGTGTTGAGACCTAGTTTACGTTTATTTAACATCATTAAAAATGTTGTCGCAGGTGACGAGGAAGAAACTCCTTCAGGACCATCTGGAGTCTTTATGCAGCTTCAGAAGGAAGGTAATGCAACTAATTTTATCTGGTCAGTGTGTGTTGTAACAGATTGTGCTGGGACATAGTGTGTTAACTTGAGCTCCATAACTAATGATCCGCCCTTTGTGTTTGTTTATTGTTCTGTTGGATAATACCAAGTGTGGTGGGAAGTAATTTATATTAAAATCAACGATTCGGTGAATGTCACTGGAGGAAGTAGGAACTCGAGATTTGTTATTCACAGTACCTGAAAGCGTTAGTATCAGTTTGGGTGTAAGTAAGAGAGTCCGAGGGATTTTTAATGTATTTTACTGTTGTGAAGCCAGAAATATTGTATGGGGCATGAATGTTTTTCTTTTTGTGTAGCATTCTGTCGTTTAACTGCTTCAGGCAAAGATTAAGAGTCACCCATATTGAGTGCGCTTTGGGTATTTTATGTAATGCAGGACAGTAATATCCGTTTTGGTATAGGTTTCGTTAATTTAAAAGGCACACATGGGAACCATTAAGTTCTAAATAGGCTGTATTTTTATCGAAATTTTTTTTTAGGTTTCGTCCAATTTAGTGATGTTTACGGTGTCAGCCAAAGGTGTTTAATATTTAAATTGAGAAATTATTTCTCCATGTTATAGATTATTAGAAAATGTTTGTATTGAGCCGTGGAAAAGATGTGTGTAGAAAATAACTGTATAGTGTGTGTGTGGGGGGGGGGGGGGAGGAGGGGGTG
Source organism: Schistocerca cancellata (assembly GCF_023864275.1). Lineage (NCBI taxonomy): Eukaryota > Metazoa > Arthropoda > Insecta > Orthoptera > Acrididae > Schistocerca > Schistocerca cancellata. The sequence goes on along the minus strand of NC_064629.1, from coordinate 880,307,800 downwards.
ATTGACATTGTTTGTGGCAGTAACTTAAGCAGCTTCTTTCTCATTTTGGTGATATGTAAGATTTTGCTCATCGTTAGTTTTGAAATTGGTTTTACAAATGTGAGACAGTTTTGTTTCATTACGTCATTTGCAATTCTAAAATTTGTAATTCTGTTGCAGTCCAAATAAATTTTTGTATGTACGTGTGTGTGGTATGTGTGCACTTGATGTAGGCATGCTCATGTCAGAATTCAGTAATCACTGATGTGGACTAACATGCAAAGCAGTATGCAGATGGCGGTATAAATGTAAACTGTGTGAATGGCTGCCAATGGAAAGTTTTTCAAAGTCTAATGCATTATTGATATGATATAAGTAAAATGTCTCATGTGAGTAGATGGTTCATGTTAGTAGAGTTTGTGTTAGTAGTGTTTAAAGGTTAAAATATGAAGAGGTGTTGCACAGGGTTTTTTAGTGTTTTGGTATGTGTTCTAAGTGAAATCTTTACTTCGAATTGTTGAATGGCATCTTAGAATGCGTTGTTGGTAGCTAGCTGACAACCAAAATAAGACAGTATGTAGGGAAACACCATCATGAGAACTGTTCAATTAGTCGTCCTGAAAAAATGGGTGTAAAGGCAGTGGAGAAAGTCAAAACCTTAGTCGTTTTACTGTTTCATAATGACGAGGACTGACACCCAAAACGTTTTTTTTTTTTTTGTCAAATTGACACTGACCATGGAAGCCTATGAACTTACACAGTACTAATACCTTACTTGCCCTCCTTAAGCAGAAAGAGGTTAGCGGCCCAGAATATAATTATATTAATTGCTACACTCTAAAGTTATGTGTTGCACAAAATTTTTTCACATGCATGCACAATTTACAGTTCATAATTCTGTGTAACCAGTTTGTGTTGGAGTTAATACTTCGTAAATTCTCTGTAGAATTGACAGAGGTTCTTCCCTTAAATACTCATCACCAGTTTATGTAAATGTGGCAATCTTTTTTTCCACAATCTTCATTGCCAAATTAAGTTGAATATGCTACATAAGTACAATACCAACATAACAGTAGCAGGACGTGAACTCCTTACCACTGAAATCTGTTGCTCTATTGTGGTAGCTTGCTTGCATATTGCAACTGTATGTTTTCAGGGCACTATTTGAATGAAAAACGTTTGTTACACCATGAGAAACTATTATTCATCACTTATTAAAACAACGTACACAATAAATACCTAGCTTTAGATTTATGAGAAAGTGTAGTACTGATGTTCTGAAGACTGGTCTAACCTAACTTAGTGAACAATGACTAACTAATCTAATAACTGTTCAGTCTGGACTGCTGTCATTGATAGTTTATGTGTTCAGACTGTTAATATACATACACTGTGGCACTCGGCAATAACTGTGGCAACATCACTTGTTGAAAACTGCCGCTGAATTGCTGAGTAGTATATGAGTGTGTTGGGTTAACTAGGACAGTGAACTGAATTATTTTCAGACATATGAGAAAAGAATGAAAAATTGAATCAGATTATCAAAATTGTAATATTTTTAAAATGCATGAAAATTATTGAATCATATTATATAAATCGTAATATTTTTAAATACAAGAAAATATAGAATCAAATTACGTAAATCGCAATATTTTTGAATTTTTGAAAATATTGAATGAGATTATGTAAGTCAAATGTACCATACATATTTACAGTTGATGGTATAATGGACTGAGCATATGAAGATCGCAATTTATTCCAATGTGAATTACGACAATGATGCATTTTCAAAGGCATTATAAAAAAACTAAATCAGATTTAATAGATCGAATATACCTATCACGTTTAGAGTTGATGATGAAGAGTTTGATAACAGTAAGTGTGATTAAACGATTTTTTAAAAGTATGCAATTAATACCTAAATAAAATGTTATCTGTTAAATGATGCTGTTTAAAAAAGTGATTGTAATTATATCTACCTGAATATAATCAACCTGAACGTTGTCAGAATTGTGGAAAGTGGTATAATGATAGAAATCAGTGTTGTTATCATTATCCTAATAAGCCAGGCCCACGAGACAACGAAAGTTATAGATGTAAATATTTTCATAACTATGTAATGAATTTCTATAAAACGACTAGTGAAGGAATGCATATATTTATGTTTAAGCCTAGTGAAATGGATTGCAATGAAGAGTTGTTGAGTGCATTGAACAGGTATTACATCTACATCTACATCTACATTTATACTCCGCAAGCCACCCAACGGTGTGTGGTGGAGGGCACTTTACGTGCCACTGTCATTACCTCCCTTTTCTGATCCAGTCGCGTATGGTTCGCGAAAAGAACGAACGACTGTCTGAAAGCCTCCGTGCGCGCTCGAATCTCTCTAATTTTACATTCGAGATCTCCTCAAGAGGTACAAGTAGGGGGAAGCAATTTATTCGATACCTCATCCAGAAACGCCCCCTCTCGAAACCTGGCGAGCAAACTACACCGCGATGCAGAGTGCCTCTCTTGCAGAGTCTGCCACTTGAGTTTGCTAAACATCTCTGTAACGCTATCACAGTTACCAAATAACCCTGTGACGAAACGTGCCGCTCTTCTTTGGATCTTCTCTATCTCCTCCATCAACCCAATCTGGTACGGATCCCACACTGAAGAGCAATACTCAAGTATAGGTTGAACGAGTGTTTTGTAAGCCACCTCCTTTGTTGATGGACTACGTTTTCTAAGGACTCTCCCAATGAATCTCAACCTGGTATCCACCTTACCAGCAATTAATTTTATATGATCATTCCACTTCAAATCGTTTCGCACGCGTACTCCCAGATATTTTACAGAAGTAACTGCTACCAGTGTTTGTTCCGCTATCATATAATCATACAATAAAGGACCCTCCTTTCTATGTATTCGCCATACATTACATTTATCTACGTTAAGGGTCAGTTGCCACTCCCTGCACCAAGTGCCTATCCGCTGCAGATCTTCCCGCATTTCGCTACAATTTTCTAATGCTGCAACTTCTGTGTATACTACAGCATCATCCGCTAAAAGCCGCATGGAACTTCCGACACTATCTACTAGGTCATTTATATACAGGGTGAGTCACCTAACATTACCGCTGGATACATTTCGTAAACCACATCAAATACTGACGAATCGATTCCACAGACCGAACGTGAGGAGAGGGGCTAGAGTAATTGGTAAATACAAACCATAAAAAAATGCACGGAAGTATGTTTTTTAACACAAACCTACGTTTTTTTAAATGGAACCCCGTTAGTTTTGTTAGCACATCTGAACATATGAACAAATACGTAATCAGTGCCGTTTGTTGCATTGTAAAATGTTAATTACATCCGGAGATATTGTAACCTAAAGTTGACGCTTGAGTACCACTCCTCCGCTGATCGAACGTATGTATCGGAGAGCACCGAATTACGTAGGAATCCAAAGGGAACGGTGATGGACCTTAGGCACAGAAGAGACTGGAACAGCACATTACGTCCACATGCTAACACCTTTTTATTGGTCTTTTTCACTGACGCACATGTACATTACCATGAGGGGTGAAGTACACGTACACACGTGGTTTCCGTTTTCAATTACGGAGTGGAATAGAGTGTGTCCCGACATGTCAGGCCAATAGATGTTCAATGTGGTGGCCATCATTTGCTGCACACAATTGCAATCTCTGGCGTAATGAATGTCGTACACGCCACAGTACATCTGGTGTAATGTCGCCGCAGGCTGCCATAATACGTTGTTTCATATCCTCTGGGGTTGTAGGCACATCACGGTACACATTCTCCTTTAACGTACCCCACAGAAAGAAGTCCAGAGGTGTAAGATCAGGAGAACAGGCTGGCCAATTTATGCGTCCTCCACGTCCTCCACGCAACTGAACGTCGGAGGTTTCAAGCATCAACTTTAGGTTACAATATCTCCGGATGTAATTAACATTTTACAATGGAACAAACGGCACTGATTATGTATTTGTTTATATGTTCAGATGTGCTAACAAAACTAACGGGGTTCCATTTAAAAAAAACGTAGGTTGGTGTTAAAAAACATACTTCCGTGCATTTTTGTATGGTTTGTATTAAACAATTACACTAGCCCCTCTCCTCACGTTCGGTCTGTGAAATCGGTTCGTCAGTATTTGATGTGGTTTACGAAATATATCCAGCGGTAACGTTAGGTGACTCACCCTGTATATTGTGAAAAGCAATGGTCCCATAACACTCCCCTGTGGCACGCCAGAGGTTACCTTAACGTCTGTAGACGTCTCTCCATTGATAACAACATGCTGTGTTCTGTTTGCTAAAAACTCTTCAATCCAGTCACACAGCTGGTCTGATATTCCGTAGGCTCTTACTTTGTTTATCAGGCGACAGTGCAGAACTGTATCGAACGCCTTCTGGAAGTCAAGGAAAATAGCATTTACCTGGGAGCCTGTATCTAATATGAACAAATAAAGCGAGTTGGGTCTCACACGATCGCTGTTTCCAGAATCCATGTTGATTCCTACAGAGTAGATTCTGGGTTTCCAAAACGACATGATACGCGAGCAAAAAACATGTTACAAAATTCTACAGCAGATCGACGTCAGAGATATAGGTCTATAGTATTGCGCATCTGCTCGACGATCCTTCTTGAAGACTGGGACTACCTGTGCTCTTTTCCAGTCATTTGGAACCTTCTGTTCCTCTAGAGACTTGCGGTACACGGATGTTAGAAGGGGGGCAAGTTCTTTCGCGTACTCTGTGTAGAATCGAATTGGTATCCCATCAGGTCCAGTGGACTGTCCTTTGTTGAGTGATTCCAGTTGCTTTTCTATTCCTTGGACATTTATTTCGACGTAAACCATTTTTATGTTTGTGCGAGGATTTAGAGAAGGAACTGCAGTGCGGTCTTCCTCTGTGAAACAGCTTTGGAAAAAGGTGTTTAGTATTTCAGCTTTACGCGTGTCATCCTCTGTTTCAATGCCATCATCATCCCAGAGTGTCTGGATATGCTGTTTCGAGTCACTTACTGATATAACGTAAGACCAGAACTTCCTAGGATTTTCTGTCAAGTCGGTACTTTCGAATTTACAAAGGTAAAGCTTTACCATGCGCTTATTTAATGGCAAAGAGATTTGAGTTGTTACATATTGACCACTCAATAAAAGTAGATGACACAAAGACTAAAACTAGTTTCAGGCAAAAAAAAAAAATTAGTAATGGATCATTCTAGTGTAATTAAAAAACAAAACATATTTATTGAATGTATGTAATTTCAGCTTAGAGATCTTGCAGTAGCAGTTAAGTATGATGAGGTTACACCACCTACTCTGGATGCATCAGAATTAAAGATCCAGACTTAGTATTCTGTGCTGTGTGTGATATGTGAGATTTTTCTTTCCATACATAATTATATAGGCAAATATATGTTATCACTGAAAGGAGCACATAGGATTATTGTTAGTTTTGTGTAACTGCTTTATTTATTCTGCATGTCATGTTAATCACATAGACAGGATAGTTTGCTATGAACTCATATGGATTTATATCAACACCTCCTTTTAGTTGTGTAACTCGCTTAAAACTATAAAATGTATTATATGATTTTTGTTAATTGTGTGGTGGCTCTGAACTCCATATCTCTTGTGTAAATAATTCATTCCATTCATTCTTCAAATACAGTGTGCATAGATTAACATGATCACACAATCCAGAATCAATCAAACGATCATTCTTATGATTACTTTGAAATTCATCAAACATAAAATAAGGCATATCGAAGTCCATTAAGTTGTAGTAATTTCTGATATCTAGCTGAAAATTTTTCATTCTGCTTTGTCCAGCTACCTCTGTGGTCTTTAATTAATAGAAGGATATTAATATTTTAGGATTTTTGGACATAATTTCATATTGTTTGAATTCATAGATTTTTTCACATTTAACAATGATACTCGAATTTACATGTTTTATACTACAAGCTTACTACCTTTTCGAAGATTATCTTTTATTTCAACTCCTGTGTCATTGTAATTATCCCACAGAGTAAGAGAAGCACTTGCTCTCCAATTAATAACATAGTAAGATCACCCTCCTACATCACCTCTTTATAATCTATGAAAAATCTTCCAGTCCTTTCTAGTGTATAAAGTTCTTCATTATTCTTGTTTTTGGTTTTTCCATTGTTAATTATATGAGACTCTATGCATGTTTTATCACCAAGAGATGGCAACGATAAAACTGATGATGAAATAAATCGATGTTTCATTCTAGAGAACATATTATTTACTTTCATTATGATTATGGCAACGGCCTTGCCACAGTGAATACACCGTTTCCCGTGAGATCGCCGAAGTTAAGCGCTGTTGGGTGTGGCCGGCACTTGGGTGGGTGACCATCCAGCTGCCATGCACTGTTGCCATTTTTTGGGGTGCACTCACCCTCGTGATGCCCATAGAGGAGCTACTCGAGCGAATAGTAGGGGCTTCAGTCAAGAATACCATCATAACGACCGGGAGAGTGGTGTGCTGACCCCACGCCCCCCCTATCCACATCCTCCTCTGAAGATGACATAGCGGTCAGATGGTCCTAGTAGGCTACTCGTGGCCTGAAGACTGAGTGCTTTTTTTCATTATGATTATAAAGTCAAATATATTTGCTTCATAGTTATCAAATAGCTTTTTATTGGATTTACCTTCATATGTTGGGATATCTATTCCATGAGCTTGAATAATCGTAAAGCTCATGTACAACTGACCATGATTAGGATGCACTCATGCATCACCATTATGAATGTTAATCTTTGTACTTTTGTTATGAATATTTAGGTCACCTTTACTCTTCTCTTTCAGAGGAAAATAATTAAATCGAAAGCTTTCAATCTTGTTTGTTTATTGGGAATAAAATCAGTCTTTCATCTTTAGAATAACTGTTACAATAAAATCATTGAAGTCGATAAGATAAACATTTTCATCAGTTATCGTTATTGCTATATCCTGAATTTTATCATGAATTGGTGAAATAAAGGTTTTTATGGGTCATAAATTATAGGAGCACCCAATCCAGCATTGGCTTAAATGAAGCAATAATATTAGTTTCACTATGAAAGTGATCAATTTGCTTTACATATCTTCCATCAGTTATATTAAAATTTGCATTTACTAATTCAAACAGTATAATTTAGGAATATCATCAGTTATGGTCTTTTCATTAGCTGCAATAGTTTGATTACTAAATCTTAGCACACTTCCAGCACTTTTTTTAAATCCATGTACAGCCTAAGATCACAGTCAGTAGTAACTCGACTTTTTTGTCTGCTTTAATGTTTATATTAGGCTTCTTTGTATGAATAAATTTTTCTAAGTTTTTCAAAGTTGAATGGTCAACAGGAACTAGTGTTGTATCTCCTTCACAGTACATTTTATTATTTTGATGTGGCATTTGGAGTTAAAAAGTTTTCTAAAGTACAAAAAAATAATAAGCTATTGAAATTACCTCTTATGGGTATGGTCAAACATTTCTTGAGCTGTGATGAATTACCACTTAGTTGATTTAATCTAGTCATTTATTAGTAATTAAATGAAGATAAATTGGAAGCCAAAAATAAGAATTACAGAGAAAAAGTAAAAAAAAAGCATGGAGAGCATTTACCTAATTCAATTCCATGTGCAAAAATTGGACCAAGTGGGCATTGTAAAACAACATTCATGATTGATAACTATGTTTCAGCACCTGGGTGGTCGAACTGGAAGGAAACAAACCATTTATACATTTACTCCAAAACCTCAGAGCAATCAAAGGGGCAAGAGCTTATAAAACAACATAAAAATTGAAGAATCAACAGCTGCCTCTTAACATCATTTATTAGAAACAACAATGACATTGTATCATTGGATGAATGTGAAGACAATTCATTTGTATTATTTGATAACTTAATATTGGAAATTCCAGATAATGTAAGAGAGCATTTTATGAGAGGAAGAAAAAATCTAAGAAGCAAAGTCGAAGGACCTTGTGTAGGGATTTTGGAAATATAAACAAATATAAAACAACATAAAAATTGAAGAATCAACAGCTGCCTCTTAACATTATTTATTAGTAACAACAATGACATTGTATCATTGGATGAATGTGAAGACAATTCATTTGTATTATTTGATGACTTTATATTGGAAATTCCAGACAATGTAAGAGAGCATTTTATGAGAGGAAGAAAAAATCTAAGAAGCAAAGTCGAAGGACCGTGTGTAGGGATTTTGGAAATAACCTGCCTCTGCCTAATATTACAACTAAGGTTGTGCACTGTGAACAGCAATTATCTGTATATGCATTCAACATGCACTGAAGAAAAATGAAATGATCGTATGGTTTTGTTGGCCAGGAGGTCCCATTCAGGTTCAGCCGCCAAGTGCAAGCCTTATTTCAGTCGGCACCACATTAGGCGACTTGGGGTCGTAGATGTGGATGAAACAATGATGAGGACAACACAAGACCCAGTCCACAAGCAGAGAAAATCTCCATCCTGACTGGGAATCGAACCTGAGTCCAGGGCATGGGAGACAAGCACGTTACCACCCAGCTAACCAGGTGGACAGGATGCACTGATTATCAGATACAGAGAGTACATTCTTCCTGTACCCTGAATGTGCTGCCATAAAGTGTGGTGATGAAGTTTGCTCAATGATTCATACATTTTGTTACAATTACCTTGGCATGGCCATGAAATAACTGGACATATTTTGTGATTCATGTTCTGGCCAAAATAAGAACTACAAATTTATTCGATTTTTGCACAGTTTAGTTACTGCAGAGAAGAGATATGATACTGTAAAAGTAAAATTTCAAACAAGCCGAAATTCTTATTTGGAATGTGATAAAAACATGGAACTTGTTTACAAGAAAGTTCATACAGAAGTTCCCAAAGATTGGACAGAGGTGTTAATATCAGCTCTGTTAAAGCCTTCACCATTTAATGTTGGTGAAGCTGCATCTCAAACTTTTCGCCAATGGACAGCATTCCTGAAGTTCTTGTACAAGTAGAAGTGTCCTTTTCCTATACATCCAGTTAAAGAACGCATCATATACATAACTCAACCAAGGTTTGTAAAATTCAGGACAACTATAATGGAGCATGGGAGACTGCTGCTCTGAAATCGGCTCATCCAGCTCAGGGATCGAATGGACTACAGTCTGATTTACCTGAGTTTTCTATCCCACTAAGACTGCAAGATAATCTCCAAGCCTTGTTGATTTTTTTACTATGATACTGTTTCAAATTATAAAATCTTCGACTTTACATTTTCAGACCAACACCCATCTCTCATGACAAATAGCTGGATCTGCAGGTTTTGAAAAACTTCTGTTGGACAGAAGCACAAGAATATTATGACAGTCTTCCTGTTGCTTGGAGTTCTCACAAACAGCATAGGCAATCTGGAACTGCTTTTTAAATATAGTTAGATTCTTACTTCAGGTACGAAAGGAATAAGCAATGCTTATGCTACCTTGAATTCATGGACTCAGCCCCATAAAAATATACCACTGTAGAAACTGCGTGACACTAAAATAGGTAATGCGTATCATATTACAAATGTAGATAACATAAATACCAAATGGGGGTGCAAAACATTTCTGGAGCACAATAATGATTTCGAAATTATATTAACAGGTAGATGTGCCTAAATGATAGAAAAGGATGATTTCAAAGCACTGACTGCTTGAAATATTGTATATAAATGTATGATAGATACATCAGTTAAAAAGGTACGTGTGTTAGAATGTCTACCATGTTAAATGAAATTGCATATATATTGAATACATTACATTATTCAAATATTTGATATATATAACTTATATGAGTACGAAAATGTATTTTGTGATAGATGTAAGAAGAAGTTATTTATCACATATTGCCCATATAATGAAGAATATATGAAGATTCTTTTTCTCAATTTACAAAACCTATTAAGTGTTATGACTGCGAGTATAGTAGTAGTGTGAGAGAACATATAACTGACTTGTATGTTGATGATGAAGATATAATGTGAAATTAGATATTTTTATGTATAATAAAAGAAAAACACCAAAATTTGTGCTCAGTATAGCACTAAAAAAAGGTATTGAGGAATTGTAAATTCATACATTTCGAAAAGATGGGCATCATAATGCATTTAAAGAATGTGTATGTTACTATAGCAAAAGATACTATGAAGGTAATAAGAAAAATTAAAAAAGTTACATATGAATTTTGTAAATATATTACTGAGCTTAAACCTTCAAGATTACTCCAGGTTACATAAAAGTGGACTGATGCAGTTTATTGGAAATAGCCATAATCACATACAGCAAACCTAAGTGATACAAAATTAGTGAGAGTAAAAGCTTTAGCTTGAAATCTCGCTATTAGAGGCCATATCAAATTAAAGAAATCAGAATTATTTTATTCACTTACATTGCAACCGTTTACATTCCATAAAGAATTATTTCATAAGGCTATATCAAGAACAAATCGAGCACCTAACAAGAATTACTTTTCAAAACTGTTTGAGGAAGTAGAAATAGACGAACTATCAAACCAATATTTATTTGAAATTAAATAAATAAGTTCAAAATGTTTGAGAAATTTAAAGCATGGTCTGCTGACTACAAAATTGTGTTTAATGCTGATCATGTTAATAAACTCAATATCAGTAATTTAAAAAAATTATATAACACAAGCACTTAGTTCCATTGTACAAGTAAATAAAAAGATAACTAACTAAGGTGAATTCAACAGTCATAAATCCAAAAATAGTTTATCATGTTTCTATGGGTCATACAGCATCAGCCAACAATAAACAAAATGTTCAATTTCTGTGAAATTACATTAGAGATATACACTCCTGGAAATGGAAAAAAGAACACATTGACACCGGTGTGTCAGACCCACCATACTTGCTCCGGACACTGCGAGAGGGCTGTACAAGCAATGATCACACGCATGGCACAGCGGACACACCAGGAACCGCGGTGTTGGCCGTCGAATGGCGCTAGCTGCGCAGCATTTGTGCACCGCCGCCGTCAGTGTCAGCCAGTTTGCCGTGGCATACGGAGCTCCATCGCAGTCTTTAACACTGGTAGCATGCCGCGACAGCGTGGACGTGAACCGTATGTGCAGTTGACGGACTTTGAGCGAGGGCGTATAGTGGGCATGCGGGAGGCCGGGTGGACGTACCGCCGAATTGCTCAACACGTGGGGCGTGAGGTCTCCACAGTACATCGATGTTGTCGCCAGTGGTCGGCGGAAGGTGCACGTGCCCGTCGACCTGGGACCGGACCGCAGCGCCGCACGGATGCACGCCAAGACCGTAGGATCCTACGCAGTGCCGTAGGGGACCGCACCGCCACTTCCCAGCAAATTAGGGACACTGTTGCTCCTGGGGTATCGGCGAGGACCATTCGCAACCGTCTCCATGAAGCTGGGCTACGGTCCCGCACACCGTTAGGCCGTCTTCCGCTCACGCCCCAACATCGTGCAGCCCGCCTCCAGTGGTGTCGCGACAGGCGTGAATGGAGGGACGAATGGAGACGTGTCGTCTTCAGCAATGAGAGTCGCTTCTGCCTTGGTGCCAATGATGGTCGTATGCGTGTTTGGCGCCGTGCAGGTGAGCGCCACAATCAGGACTGCATACGACCGAGGCACACAGGGCCAACACCCGGCATCATGGTGTGGGGAGCGATCTCCTACACTGGCCGTACACCACTGGTGATCGTCGAGGGGACACTGAATAGTGCACGGTACATCCAAACCGTCATCGAACCCATCGTTCTACCATTCCTAGACCGGCAAGGGAACTTGCTGTTCCAACAGGACAGTGCACGTCCGCATGTATCCCGTGCCACCCAACGTGCTCTAGAAGGTGTAAGTCAACTACCCTGGCCAGCAAGATCTCCGGATCTGTCCCCCATTGAGCATGTTTGGGACTGGATGAAGCGTCGTCTCACGCGGTCTGCACGTCCAGCACGAACGCTGGTCCAACTGAGGCGCCAGGTGGAAATGGCATGGCAAGCCGTTCCACAGGACTACATCCAGCATCTCTACGATCGTCTCCATGGGAGAATAGCAGCCTGCATTGCTGCGAAAGGTGGATATACACTGTACTAGTGCCGACATTGTGCATGCTCTGTTGCCTGTGTCTATGTGCCTGTGGTTCTGTCAGTGTGATCATGTGATGTATCTGACCCCAGGAATGTGTCAATAAAGTTTCCCCTTCCTGGGACAATGAATTCACGGTGTTCTTATTTCAATTTCCAGGAGTGTATATATAACATCTGATGAGTCTATTAATATAGGAAATACCACATTTGCTATTAAAATGTTAGTAATGCTCACATGTGGTACAGGTTATAAAGTAATAAATTCAGCTGATGATAAAAAGACTAGAATAAGTACTACATGAATGAAAATTAATGATAATCTATACTTCCCTTGAGTTATAACAGGGGCATTATATATCATCGAAATATAATCTTATGTAGAGGACAAATTGGGGCTGCAATCAAGATTGTAGCAGAGGAGATAAGTAAGATAAGTACAAATTACAAAAAAGAGTTAACTACCAAATTATGTAATCAATTAGGAGACAACAACGAAGAAGGATTTACTCTAGAAGATATTAAACATGTTGGAGAGAGATTATACGTCCACATATATATATATATATATATATATATATATATATACAAAGATGATGCGACATACCAAACAAAAGCGCTGGCAGGTCGATAGACACACAAAGAAACACAAACATACACACAAAATTCAAGCTTTCGCAACAAACGGTTGCTTCGTCAGGAAAGAGGGAAGGAGAGGGAAAGACGTCTTTCCCTCTCCTTCCCTCTTTCCTGACGAAGCAACCGTTTGTTGCGAAAGCTTGAATTTTGTGCGTATGTTTGTGTTTCTTTGTGTGTCTATCGACCTGCCAGCGCTTTTGTTTGGTAAGTCTCATCATCTTTGTTTTTAGATATATTTTTCCCACGTGGAATGTTTCCCTCTATTATATTCATATATATATATATATATATATATATATATATATATATATATATATATATATATAGTATGCACTTAGGATTTCCATGTAGTTATCTATCGTGGCACTGATAAAGCAATAAACTTATATATGTACAAGAACTAAAGCCACTTTGATGTAACTAACGGAATGAGAGCTAACTTAGGATTGTCATATTACTGTTATTACTGTGATGATGAAGGTACATAAATTAAAGTCAAAGGACGTCAAAAATCTACAAAATTGGATGTGGCGCATACAAAAATTATTATATTTTCGAGCATTCCAAATGCAATAACACAGTTACAGGTAAAAAATTTGAATCGTCATCTGCAGCTACATAGATACTCCATAAGCCCCCATATGGTGCGTGGCAGAGGGTACACTGTACTACTACTAGTCATTTCCTTTCTTGTTCCACTCTCAAATAGCGTGAGGGAAAAACGATTGTCTATATGCCTCTGTATGAGCCCTTATTTCTTGTATCTTATCTTCATGGTCCTTATGCTCAATGTATGTTGGCGGCTGTAGAATTGTGTCCAGTCAGCTTCAAATATGAGCTCTCTAGATTTGCTCATCAGCGTTTCTTGCAAAGAATGTCGCCTTCCCTCTAGGGATTGCCATTTGAGTTCCTGAATCATCTCTGTAATACTTATGTGCTGTTCAAACCTATCTTTAACAAATCTAGCTGTAAAGATACTGTTTAAATGAAAGTTATCTGCACTTACATTGCGAAATACATGTGGTTCGATTATGAGGATAAAAATAAATAAAAATACACATTACAAATATTATTATAGCTCACCATTTTAAATTTAGTTCTAATAATCCTTTCTGTAAGTGGATGATATCTAATAAATATACAGGTTGGTCTATTGATTGTGACTGGGCCAAATATCTCACGAAATAAGCTTCAAACGAAAAAACTACAAAGAACGAAACTTGTCTAGCTTGAAGGGGGAAATCAGATGGCGCTATGAATGGCCCGCTAGATGGCGCTGCCATAGGCCAAAACTGAAATCAACTGCGTTTTTTAAAATAGGAACCCCCATATTTTATTACATATTCGTGTAGTACGTAAAAAAGTACGAATGTTTTAGCTGGACCACTTTTTTCGCTATGTGATAGATGGCGCTGTGATAGTCACAAACATATGGCTCACAATTTTAGATGAACAGTTATTAACAGGTAGGTTTTTTAAGTTAAAATACAGTATGTAGGTACGTTTGAACATTTTATTTCGGTTGTTCCAATGTGATACATGTACCTTTATGAACTTATCATTTCTGAGAACACATGCTGTTACAGCGCGATTACTTGTAAATACGACATTAATGCAATAAATGCTGAAAATGATGTCCGTCAACCTCAATGTATTTGGCAATATGTGTAACGACATTCCTCTCAAGAGCAGTTTGCCTTCCGTAATGTGCGCACATGCATTGAGAATGCGCTGACGCATGTTGTCAGGTGTTGTCGGTGGATCACGATAGCATATATCCTTCAACTTTTCCCACAGAAAGAAATCCGGGGACGTCAGATCCGGTGAATGGCGGGTCATGGTACGGTGCTTCGACGACCAATCCACCTATCATGAAAAATGCTATTCAATACCGCTTCAACCGCATGTGAGCTACGTGCCAGACATCCATCATGTTGGAACTACATCGCCCTTCTGTCATGCAGTGAAACATCTTGTAGTAACATCAGTAGAACATTACATAGGAAATCAGCATACATTGCATCATTTAGATTGCCATCGATAAAATGGGGGCCAATTATCCTTCCTCCCATACTGCCGCTCCATACATTAACCCGCTAAGGTCGCTGATATTCCACTTGCCGCAGCCATCGTGGATTTTCCGTTGCCCAATAGTGCATATTACGCCGGTTTACGTTACCGCTGTTGGTGAATGACACTTCGTCGCTAAATAGAACCCGTGCAAAAAATCTGTCGTTGTCGTGTAATTTCTTTAGTGCCCAGTGGCAGAACTGTACACGACGTTCAAAGTCGTCGCCGTGCAATTCCTGGTGCATAGAAATATGGTACGGGTGCAATCGATGTTGATGTAGCATTTTTAACACCGACGTTTTTGAGATTCCCGATTCTCGGGCAATTTGTCTCCTACTGATGAGCGGATTAGCCGCGACAGCAGCTAAAACACCTACTTGAGCATCATCATTTGTTGCAGGTCGTGGGTGACGTTTCACATGCGGCTGAACACTCCCTGTTTCCTTAAATAACTTAACTATCTGGCGAACGGTCTGGACACTTGGATGATGTCGTCCAGGATACCGAGCAGCATACATAGCACACGCCTGTTGGGCATTTTGGTCACAATAGCCATACATTAACACGATATCGACCTTTTCCGCAATTGGTAAACGGTTCATTTTAACACGGGTAATGTATCACGAAGCAAATACCGTTCACACTGGCGGAATGTTACGTGATACCACGTACTTATATGTTTGTGGCTATAACAGCGCCATCTATCACAAAGCGAATAAAGTGGTCCAACTAAAACATTCATATTTCTTTACATATTACACGAATATGTAATAAAATAATTGGGATTCCTATTTTTAAAAAAACGCAGTTTATATCCGTTTGACCTATTGGCAGTGCCATCTAGCGATCCAACCATAGCGTCATCTGGTTTCCTCCTTCAAGCTAGACAAGTTTCGTTGTTTGTAGTTTTTCGTTTGGTGCTTACTTCATGTGATATTTGGCCCGGTCACTATCAATGGACCACCATGTATATAGATAATCATGCTAATGTTTATGATCCCTAATTCAATCTGAACCCTTGTGTCGAAAATACAATAAAACCATATACCAGCGACACAGGTATTAAACTATTGTTACTGGAGACAAAACTACTAGGCTAAAAAATTATAGATAGCAGCAATTCCGTTGAAGTTTCTTTATTGTGGGACCTGCAACATATATTATGCCACAGTAAGATATTATACAGAGCATTAGTAGACAGTATGCTGCTCGATATTGTAATCTAGTACACAAGCTTATTTTGGCTTTACTGCCTCCATCAGTACATGTCGTGACTTTGTAGATGGACATATGTCATCTTAAAGTACATTACAACCAACAATTAGTTTATTCATACTTCACATGCGTCCATCTACGGCATCAGGACATGTCCTAATGACAGCAATAAAGCCAAAATAAGCTTATATACTAAAATAAAGTATCAAGCAGCATACTGTCTACTAATTCTCTGCTTAATTTCGTACAAAGTCCATTTAATAGCATCCCAGAAACGTTTGATTTGAATTAATTAAAGAAAGGCTATTTCCCATATTTGCTTAAACATAGGAATATGACAACTTCATAGGACATATTCCCGATATCAGATACTGTTGTGTTGACTCTATGACACAAAAAAGAAGAGAAATATTTCTCTGATGGCATACTCAAAAAGCCAAAGAAACTAATGTATCCGCTAAGAATGAGGAAGTTAATGAAAACTGTACCCCTGATGTAAGTATGCAAAGAAGTTGTTTAGAATTAAGGAAACAATTTCTGGAGATAGTTAATGTAGATCCATTCTGCTAATTAACTATTTCTGGAGTTTGTATAGCTATACAGGGCGTTAAAGAAGTGATGGTCAATATTGAGAGATATGACAGGAATGATCATTCGAAACAAAAAAAGTCTAGTAAACATCGGTTCTAAGGCGCATCTCTTAAAATCTGTGAGCAATTCTTGAACTTTGATACTGTGGAACAAATCTCTTCCACTGCAAGCTCTTTGCTTTCCATATTTTTGGAAGTGTTAGTATGGACCAAACTAAGAAAAAAGTCCAGTAAACATGTGCTTTAAAATGCATACCTTAAGAGATATGAAGACATCTTCGCTACTTTGGAACACAACTTTTCTAATAAACAAGTGCTCATAACTTTTACAGTATGCATCTTAAAGCAGATGTTTAGCGGACATTTTTGTTGTTGTGGTCCATATTACCCTTTCCTCAAATATGGAAAGCAAACAGCTTGCAGTAGAAGACATTTGTTTCAGAGTGTTGAAGATCAAGAATTGCTGATAGTTCTTAAGGTATTCGTTTTAGAGTCCATGTTTACTTGACGTTTTTGCTTTGAATGATCATTCCTGTCCCACCGTTGAATATTTATCATCACTTCTGAGACACCTGCTATGCGGGATTAGCTGAGCGGTCTAGGGCGCAGCAGTCATGGACTGTGCGGCTGGTCCCGGCGGAAGTTCGAGTTCTCCTTCGGGCATGAGTGTATGCGGTTGTCCTTAGGATAGTTTAGGTTAGGTAATGTGTAAGCTTAGGGACTGATGACCTTAGCAGTTAAGTCCCATACGATGGCACACACTCACTCTCAGACACCCAGTATATAGAATTAAATATTTACCCAATAGAAAAACTGCAACATTGAATAAAGGACAAAACGAGAATGATATTAAGATTTTGATTAAACAGTTTAAACAATAACAATATTCAACACACTCTTGATAGAGCATGGGACACTGAGAAATAGCCCTGTGTTGTTAATCTCTAAGATTGCTAGGCATGAGCCTATCCGATTTTTTCTTGTGGGGATATGTGAAGGAAAGTGTGATCATCTTCCCTTTATCTCATGATACAGAAGAACTGAAGAGCAGCGTAACAGCTGCCCTAACTTCTGTAGAAACAAATATATAAATATGAAACACCCTATACTTGTAAATCGTGTGGAAGGAGCATAATGCACTACCTGTTATGCACACCTGTGTGGTGCATTTTAAGGAGAAATTGCGTTATAAACATGAGTGGTGATTGATTTTAGCTGTGTGGTACCCTACTGCATACTGCCTTTGCTTGCGTCTTCAGTGGATATTACTGTGTACAGATGGTGAACACAGCGCTATACTGTATGTATAAATATATACACCGTTCAAAAAAAGTTTTGCATCACCTCAGTTCAGAGAGTTCCGGAACCTGTACAGAAAATTGGAATAGAGATCAACATAAACATCATTTCCACCCTTTTTATTGCACATGAAAGCCACATGTTGGATGTTGTGCCACCATACAGCGAGATCTTTGGAGGTAGTGATAATGATTTCTGTACACACCGGTACCTCTAATACCCAGTAGCACATCCTCTTGCAGTTATGCATGCTTGTTTTCGTCGTGGCGTACTATACACAAGTTCATCAAGGCACTGTTACTCCTGATTGTCCCACTTTTCAATGGCGATTCTGCGTATATCTCCCAGAGTGGTTGCTGGGTCTCGTTGTCGATAAACAGTCCTTTTAAATCTATCCCAGGCATTTCCGACAGGGTTCATGTCTCTAGAAAATGCTGGCCACTCTAGTTAAGCGATGTCGTTATCCTGAAGGAAGTCATTCACAAGATGTGCACAATGGGGGCGCTAATTGTCGTCCATGAAGACGAATGCCTAGCCAATATTCTGCCGATTGGTTGCACTATTGGTCGGAGGATGGCATTCACGTATCGTACAGCCATTATGGCGCCTTCCATGATCACCAGCGGCGTAAGTCGGCCCCACGTAATACCACGCCAAAACAGCAGGGAACCTCCATGATGCACTCGCTGGACAGTGTATCTAAGGCGTTCGGCCTGACTGTGTTGCCTCCAAACACGTGTCCAACGTTTGTCTGGTTGAAGGCATGTGCGACACTCATCAGTGAAGACAACGTGATGCCAATCCTGAGCGGTCCATTCAGCATGTTGTTGGGCCCATCTGTGGTCGCGGTTGCAAAGGTGGACCTCGCCATGGGCATCGGGAGTGAAATTCCCCATCATGCAGCCTACTGCGCACAGTTTGAGTCGTAAAAAGACGTCCTGTGGCTACACGAAAAGCGTTATTCAACATGGTGTCGTTGATGTCAGGGTTCGTCCGAGCGATAACCCATAGTTATCGCTCATCCACTGCAGTAGTAGAACTTGGGCGGCCTGAGCGAGTCATGTCATAGTCAGTTCCTGTTTCTCTGTATCTCCTCCATGTCTGAACAACATCGCTTTGGTTCACTCCAATACACCTGGACACTTCCCTTGTTGAGAGCCCTTCCTGCCACAAAGTAACAATGCAGACGTGATCGAGCCCCGGTATTCACTGTCTAGGTATGGTTGAACTACAGACAACATGAGCCGTGTACCTCCTTCCTGGTGGAATGACTGGAACTGATCTTCTATCGGACCCATTCCATCTAATAGGCGCTGCTCAGGAATGGTTGTTAGTGGTTTAGTGATGTCTCTGAACAGTCAAAGTGCCTGTGTCTGTGACACAATATCCACATTCAAGGTCTATCTTCAGGAATTCTGGGAACCGGGGTAGGCATAACTTTTTGATGTGTGTATATAGCAGAGTACCATATCTGATTGTAGACACAGCATAATTATTAACATTCATAATCTGTATTATCAATACTAGATATAATTGTATTTTTGCTGCTATGAACATGCCGCCACTACTGATGTTCTTTATCTTTGTAGTGTACATTTTTGAACTGAAATTTAGAATTTTACTGCTGTTAACATTCTGTCCCTAGTAATATGTGGATATTTTTACTGTCTATAAGTGAGATTGATTCTGCGACCTTTCCGTAGACACTGCCACAGTCCAGCATTGACATTGTCTTTTACTGATCTTACATATAAATGCTACTGTCTTTAATTAATAGAGATAATATTTTTCCCTGTCTAAGACCGGAACATGTTCTTAGTGGGCATTTCTGTACCATAAGAAACCAATATTTACTTCCCGCACATACTTTGCTCGCTAGTAGCTGCTTCCTAACCTTAGTGTATTCCTGGCCTATTAAGGCGAGAAGGGAGTGGGGGGTAGGTCCTATAATTCTCCACCCATTAGCAGAGGTCGAGAAATGTGCATCCACAATTGTCACAGAATCAGTTCTTCGAGCTCCTCCCACAGCAACCTGTTCATCCAGCCTCTCACTACCAGAGGCTGTTCATTTGAAGGCAGCAGCAGTAAATCAGCAGAGAAATATTTAACACAGTGTAATAAATTAATTAGTATTTTAAGAAGTACTTTGAGATAACGTATTCAAATATGATTTCATAGTGTCATACCAAACCTTTCACTTCAGTATTGAAGCAGGAGTTGTAATCTTTGAGAAAATAAAAGATCAAGAATAAATAGCTGGTAGATATGATTTTTATGTTTGGTTAGTGGGTTGGTTTGAAAGAGAGAACGAAAAGTGTGACATAAGAAAGTGCTGGGATGGAAAATAAATGTTACTTGGGTTTATAATGCACTATTCTAAGTAGTTCCAGCATGTTCTTTGGATGTTATAGAACAGTTTTCTGATATTATGGAGATTAGACTGAACGATTTGTGCTGCCACAGATTACTAAATCATTAAATTTATGGCAGTTTTTAATAAATGTGGCAACTCCTTCTCCATCCATATCTACTCTGCAGAAGTAGGAAGCTAGCTTAAATCCTCAAATGTCTAACATATCTATACCAGTGGTCACTTGATGTTCAGAGAGGCAGATTATGTCAATTTGGTTAGATGAATTCATTTCATCGATACAAATGAGTAGTTCATCAACTTTATTTCTGAGTCCCGGAATGTTCTGGTGTAATAATGATAACTGATACTGCATACTAATGGGATTATAACAACTTTGGTGAAGATGAACTGGCAGTTTCTCATTACTTTATGTTAAACATTGTTTAAATGGAGGATGTATGCTAAAATCTGACTCCTGTTCATCTGTTTTCTCAAACTGAGTGTGTCTGCCAATCTCTCTTAAAACTCGTTTTCCATCCCCCTTCCCTATCCAAAAAACTGTATCCCTCTGACACCAGTGACCACTGGTATATTACCACTTGTGACAGTGTCCCCCCTTAAGTTTTCTGCAATCAACCCAGACAGTTTTCCCTTCCCTTTCCTATTGAGGTGAAGGCCATGGCTAGTGTTGTCCCACCTATCGATAGCATCCACAAGAAGCAAAGCAATATGGGACTCTATATCTGTCCTAAGCAGCCACTCCAAGTTCACCCTCCCTACAGAAGAGTTCAAATGAGGCCGATCATGGTGTCTCAACACAGACACAAATCCCACACTCGTATGCTTCGTTGCTGATGCAATCTTCACCAGGTCACTCTCTATGGAATATTCAGAGTCTCTGTCAATGCTATTTCCCGGACCACCCACTATAACCACGGCATCCTCCTTCGTGAAATCCTTGCATAAAGAACCTATATCCTCTGTTACCTGACCCAGATCTGCACTAGACTTGAAAAAGTTTGTGACCTGGTACTCTGGACCTAGATTTTCCTGCAGTAGTTGGCCAACACCTCTACCATGGGAACTAACTAACAACAGAACTTTCTTTCTCTTTACAAATTTCCCTACCTTTTTCAAGTCCTTGAAAGCTTGTTGTGCCCTTTCTACAGCTTCAGCTACATGAGGCTCATTCGATTCTGACTGAGGCAACAGATCAATTCTATTTTCAAGATTTATCACAAAGCTGTCTGATGCTCTCCATTGCCTGTTCCCCCTATTACCTGTTGACACTTCCCAGGAACTCAACAAGCACAAACCGATGCAAGAAAAGGTGTTCAGCAGTGGCTGTCTTTACTGACGACATCTTTCTGTGAAGAGGGCATAGAAAAGTTGGTTACCCGCTATGAAAAATCTCTGAACTATGTTGGTAACTACGTAGAAAAATAGTATAAGAAATGCCCTTCCTTGTAAAAATAAATTTTGGTTTGAAAAGACGTTTTTTTCCCAAACGGGACTTTCTCACTGGACATGTATGTTATGAGGTAGATCGTCAAACTTCATGTAAATAAGCTTTAAAGCTCTGACACGCAAAAAAAATATTACTCCCGTCAATAATGTCTGTGACTTTCTTTATTGAATGGCACAGACGAAACTGTAAAAATATTTCTATAATTTCATGGAGGTACGTCATACGCCCATGCATAATTTATTAATTTCTGAGCATCTGTGACCATGCTTTCTGTACTTTCTTTATATCAAGAAGGCAACGATATTTTCATCACATGTACTCCGTGACTGGAGAACAGATGAAATTTGTTGTTCCGCTTTGGAAGTTCCTTTTAGCTATGAATAAATAATCAGTTTCACGTTTGACACTATCTCCTGATTGTTATTAAAAAGTGTGAAATGTAAGATAGTAAATAATGTCATGCTTGCCAGTCTTTGTATTGCTTTTGGAAATTAAAGGTACAAACGTCAAACACTGACGTCACAGTAAGCAACTACTGCTGTGAAAATGGCTACCGAGGAAAGTCCGTTTGGTGCTTTTCTCGAGAAATCATGGACAGAATGGTACGAACACATTAAGGACGGCCAAGTTTCGAGTAAGTTGAATAACCCTAGTGCTGACTGACGTATATAGGCAAAAATAACTGTTTGGGAATGTGTCTATAAGAAGTGCGCTTAGAAGACAGATCGGTAGTAGTAATGCAGTGTGTTGAGACCTTGTTTACGTTTATTTAACATCATTAAAAATGTTGTCGCAGGTGATGAGGAAGAAACTCCTTCAAGACCATCGGGAGACTGTATGCGGCTTCCGAAGGAAGGTAATGCAACTAATTTTATCTGTTCAGTGTGTGTTGTAACAGGTTGTGCTGGGACATAGTGTGTTAACTTGTGCTCCATAACTAATGATCCGCCCTTTGTGTTTGTTTATTGTTCTGTTGGATAATACCAAGTGTGGTGGGAAGTAATTTATATTAAAATCAACGATTCGGTGAATGTCACTGGAGGAAGTAGGAACTCGAGATTTGTTATTTACAGTACCTGAAAGCGTTAGTATCAGTTTGGGTGTAAGTAAGAGTGTCCGAGGGATGTTTAATGTATTTTACTGTTGTGAAGACGGAAGTATTGCATGTGCCTTGGTAGTATTACTTTCTGTGTAGCTTTCTGTCGGTTAACTGCTTCAGGCAAAGATTAAAAGTCACCTATTTTGAGTGCGCTTTGGGCATTTTATGTAATGAACAGTAATAATCGTTTTGGTACAGGTTTCGTTAGTTTAAAAGTCACATGTTTGAACCATTAAATTATAAATAGGCCGTATTTTCATCGAATTTTTTTTTCTAGGTTTCGTAAAGAAAATAACTGTATAGAGAGAGAGTGCGTGTGTGTGTGCGTGTGTGTGTGTGTGTGTGTGTGTGTGTGTGTGTGTGTGCGTGGGGGGGGGGCGGTGATTGACATTGTTTGTGGCAGTAACTTAAGCAGCTTCTTTCTCATTTCGGTGAGATGTAAGATTTTGCTCATGGTTAGTTTTGAAATTGGTTTTACAAATGTGACAGTTTTGTTTCATTATGTCGTTTGCAGTGCTAAAATTTGTACTTCTGTTGCAGTCCAAATAAATTTATGTATGTATGTGTGGTGATGTAAATGTAAACTGTGTGAATGACTGCCAATGCAAAGTTTTTGGAAGTTTAATGCATTATTGATATGATGAAAGTAAAGTGTCTCGTGTGAATAGATGGTTCATGTTAGTAGTGTTGGTGTTAGTAGTGTTTAAAGTTAAAATATGAAGATGTGTTGTGCAGGGTTTTTTTGTGTATTGGGTATGTATTCTAAATGTGTGTTTCTGTTGCCAATTTTGTAATTTCATGGCCAGTGTTTTGCTGCAAATTTGTAAATCATGTTAGTTATTTGTGGTACTGTAATTATGCCGAAGTGTTATTCTAACATCCCTCCTACATGCTTATAAGAATTTTTTTTCTGTTATGATATTTGTTATGTGATGTGGAATGTTTAGCACATATGCTAGATACGCATAATGGTGCTTGTTGTGAAACTTTGTCATTCTAAATTGATAATGGCCTGAGAAAAGTCAGCAGTGCTGGGATATGATAAATGATAATGTCTTGTAAAGTAGGCCTATAGATACTATACAACAATCTTTTTCAGAATCCTTTTAGTATAAACTATTTATCTGTTCTTGGGGTTAAAATATGGGAAACAGACGATTAAGATGTTGGTAAAGTGAGCTAAAGAACTTGCTTGAAGCAGAGGATAGCCTTAGGACATCTAGAGTAATCCTTATGAGAGTGATGTTTGGAGGGATCAAGCTGTATAATAACTGTATGTGTTTTCTTGTGGTTGAAGCTCTTTTCTTACGTGTTTGCTTTAACAATATGTATGTTTTTAGATAGTGTCTGCCTTTAGCAAAACACATTTTCTCTTTTTTAACCCAAACGTGTTCCACTGCAGTTGCAGTATCTTCAGTGGGCTTTTATTTTCCATCTTTTAAAGATAAAGGGTGTTCTTTGCTGTTTGTATAGATGTAGCTATTAGTTTTTTAATTGTAATTACAGATATTTGAAAAACAGATTACGAATTCATACCTTTTTACCACATAGTGTGGTTTTTCTGATGTGTTGTGTTTCTACGGTGACCGTTGTTTTGCACAGTGTCTCATCTGCAACCATTTATACCACGACAAACTATGCAAAAACAAAAAAAGTCACTGTAGAAACACAACGCATCAGAAAAACCACAATATGTGGTAAAAAGGTATGAATTCATAATTTATTTATTTTTTCAAATATCTGTAATTACAATTTAAAAACTAATAACTACATGTATACAAACGGCAAAGAACATTCTTTAACAGATGGAAAGTAAAAAGCCCACTGAAGATGCTGCAACTGCAGTGAAACATGTTTGGGTTAAAAAACAAATGTTTTGCTAAAGGCGGACTCTATTCAAAAACATACATATTATATGTGTTTTCCTATCAGTATTGGAAGAAAAGGCTGCTCGGTGGATGCTGGGTTGTTCATGGGTCAATATGTGCCGAACAGTTTATTTACATGACTTCTATGGCCTCCATCCTATGACAGTAATGAGATTGTGAAGCAGTTACTTGACAGGCCTAGTGTTTTTGTTATTGTAGTAGAAATCTTCGTTCTGATTTGCACAGTAGTTTTTGCCAAGATGTTTTAATATTTCCACAAATTTGTTATTCGTGTTAAAATTCCCATTACTTGAAATGTAATTATTTGCAGTTGTTTAGTGTCAGCTGTATGCTATATAATTGTCAGTGACGAGTCCTTTCGGATCAATAGCAAGGCATGAACTGCAGGATAAGGAAAATTGTAAAACATTTACCTTAGGGTCAAGAGGAATGTTACATTGTCAGCCTTGGCCAGTGATGTAATGTTAATGGCTCATATCACATCACTTTATCGTGTGTATGTTCACAGTTTTGTTGTTAGCTGATGAAGCCATGGAGTGTGAAGTTGAGGGGGGGGGGGGTCTTGGTTGTGGTGACAGATCAATCTGTAACTCCGCCCGAGGTACAAATTGGGTTGGAAGCAGGGGGGGGGGGGGGGCGGACATACTGGTTATGGTGACAGACTGATCTGTAGCTTACAGTCGCTATACAGTTTGTTTGTTTCACGTTTCCTGTCGCTGGTCAAAGGTTACAGCTCGTGTCACACTCTTAATAAAATGTGTACAGAACCAATGTCTTGAGAAATGCTTTAAAATGTATGGCAGAGGGTACTTTTTATTGCACTGCACACTTTAATATAATTGTTGCCAATGTGCGCAATCTTTGTTGAACATCTTGCGTGCATTTAGCCAAGAATTTGAGAGAAGGGAAATTCATGGCAGAACTTGATTAAAAGAAGGTATAGGTTAATAGGACATCTCCTAAGGATTCTAGGAATAGTTAGTTTAATGGAAAGAGGACGGGTTAAAAACTGTAAGAGATTGTAAAGATTTGGCTGGAGTAAGCAGGTTCAGGTGGATGTAGGCTGCAGTAATTACAGAGAAGTTTTGACTTGCATAGGATATGCTTGGATGGAGAGCTGCATCAGACCAGTCTTTGGGCTGATGATCACAAGCCATAAGTGAAAATACTACTTGAAGTAGTGGCTTTCAATTGTAATGGATTTCCTGCTGTTCAGCAAGAGATTAAATTTAACATTTTTGTCAGTTACAGAGAGAGAGAGAGAGAGAGAGAGGGGGGGGGGGGGAAGGAATGTTTTATACATGTTGAAATGATACTGTTGCACTTTCAGTAGGGAAGGCAAAAATGAGAGTGTGCAGTAATTAATACTGAGGGCTTAGAATATTCAATGTGATTATCAACTCCGTATGTGGCACTTTGTTTCTGGTGCTCCAATTGAGTAAAGTGTGTAATGTGCAGTGGCTTCAGTATTCCTTTTATAACTAGAAATACAGTGATGTGTGCACTTGTTTTGGCATCAACTGAAATAAGTCCCATTTTCATGTTGGATAAATAATTTATATGAAAGCGTAGATGTAACATTAGATTGATACTGGCAGGTGTCATTGTTTTCAGGGAAATTGTTCAGATATTAAGCAATAAAGAAACACATCCTTACCTTATTGATGAAATCTGAAGACTAGACTGTTTAGTATATTTTGTAGGTCCTGCTGTAGACATAATTTTAAATTTTGGTAAACATTTTTGGAAAACAGTGATCAATTAATTGTTATATTTTGACTAAAGTTCAGTCTTGATCACATCATTTATGTTGTAATGATATTCTAAAGTTGAATTTTGGTAGAGGGGGAGGTGATTGTTTTTCTGTTGAGGAAATGTAATGGTACTGTAAAAGACTTACGTGATATAGGTACAGTAATGATTAATGCTGTAGTATGTAATCTCTCTTAATGTTCTTCTTTGACTTTCCCTGTTCCACTATTGGGTTGGCATTGTTATATGGGTTCTGGGAGTGTTAGTGACAGTTGGTGGCTGGATAACCCTCATGGCACAACCACTCTCCTTGGCACAGAATGTGTGTAACCCACCTGTTTGAATCTACAGTAAATCTCGTGCTCAAGTGTGAGAACATTTTCTGGATGTTTATAGGCTTTTGATGTGAAGTGGGGTGTGGGTACCAACTTAGTCCTCACCTAGTTGGATGTGGGTGGGGGTTGACCGGCCGGCCCGTCCGCCAGCCCACCAGCCCTTATTGTTAACGTCTGTGAAGAGGAAAGGCAACTGAGGACCGAGCGAGGTGGCGCAGTGGTTAGACACTGGACTCTCATTCGGAAGGACGACGGTTCAATCCCGCGTCCGGCCATCCTGATTTAGGTTTTCCGTGATTTCCCTAAATCACTCCAGGCAAATGCCGGGATGGTTCCTCTGAAAGGGCACGGCCGACTTCCTTCCCAATCCTTCCCTAATCCGATGAGACCGATGACCACGCTGTTCGGTCTCCTTCCTCAAAGCAACCAACCAACCAAGGAGACAGATTTTGATACTTTCCTTGAATATTTTAAAATTAAACAAAAAAGACCTTTCTCTATTAATAAAGAGTGGTGTAATACGGAAATTGCCAATCCCTCATCTTGCTACTGGAGTGGCAAATGTCAAATGAGAAATCTTGTTGACTTGTCCTGTTGATGTTCGCAAAAATGTTCTTTCGTGTATGTCTTATTTTTGTATTGGTATAAGTGCATTTAGTATAATTGAAAACATTTACTAAACATTGTTGGTTGACTTCGTTACTAAAAATAGGAAAAAAATATTTTTAGTTCACTCTGATACACATTTCATGCCATAAATATCACAGAAAAAAGGTATATGGGAGTCTTTCTCATTATTAAGACCTCGACTTTATATCTTCAGTGTACATAAGAATATAAAGTTTTGTTGTATTTGTGAACTTTTAAAGAATTAAATGCGGTGCTAAAGCAGCTTATACTCCCTAACATATACAGTTTTTTCCTAACAAGTGCTCTATTCCTTAAAAGTAATTTTCTGTCATACTTCGGTCACTTTACCCTATGAATCTCTCTGGCATTTGGTTTCTCTACTACCAGATACATGCGTTTGCTCCGCTCCATCTTGATAAGATGGAAAGTATGTGAATAAGCTGCAACTCTCCAAGTAGCAGACAGGAACATCCTAGCCAGACAATTTTGTAGCTTTTGGGCAAAATTCTCCATTTGGAGAGAATAGCAGTCTCCTTGTTCATGTATGTTGTGTTGGACAGTTTGTTGAAAGTGCTATAATTTGATATTGAGGTGTTTTCCAGACTAATTTGGTAACATTTTATGTGATTGTCTTCAGGTTAGCCCCTAGATTTGCCAAGCCTCTAATAATAAAGGAATATACTGTGTGTGTGTGTGTGTGTGTGTGTGTGTGTGTGTGTGTGGGTGTGTGTGTGTGTGTGTGTGTGTACGCGAAACTGCACCTTTCATCTGCTTGTGTGGCTTTCCCATATTTCTGTATAGTTAGTTGTCTTTTTCTGTGTCTACATAGGAATGGATAAGTGTGAAAGTTCACTTGCAGCTAAATTTGGTAAACATTTATTTGTAGATGATGTATTGTGTTTTTAATTTCTGTAAAATTTGTGTTCAGGATAGATTGGTAGCTCCTCACTTTAAATAACCAGTCTGAAATGCAACATAAATAATAAAAATGAGACAGGTGGTGATGGCATCAGTAGAAAATGCGTGCATTGCTTTTGTCAGATGGTTTGGTGTAGTGACCAACTCTGTCTGGGCATATCTGTTTCAGTGATGGTGATTTTAAGTGAAGCATCTATTCAGTTGATGTGAAATCCCTGTGGTTTGCTGTGTTAAGTGATCAGTGATGCGTCTGGTTAAATTTACCCAGTCTTCATTGTAAGATTGTCCTTTAGTGTTAGAAATAGTTGAGGGACCATGTATTTAATATTGGAAACAGTCTAATTCAAGATAGTCTGGGTAATTTGCATTGACTCTCATAAAGTTGTAATTTTGTAAGTGGTACTCTCAGTTGAGTAACTTAGACTAGCAGCATACTATGAAAGTTTAATTTCCCAAAATATTTTATGTTCTAGGCATCTGAAGGTGTTAAAAGTTTAATTTGTTGTTTTTCAGTTACTAGTTCATTGCAGATTTCTGCCAAGTATCACTTAATTCTCAGATTATTCATTGCTGTGGCATGTGGTGTTATGGTAAGAAAATCTTTAAGGTAAGGTGAAGCTTACTGACATGTGAAGCCATATGATAACAAAATTTCAGTTAACTTGTATTTAACAAAGAAAATGAATTCCTGGTGAGAGTCTGCAATCAGAAACATTGTGAATCACTGTCTGAATTAAGTGATGGTTTCTTGAATCATATTTTTACTCTTGGAATCTGGAATCCTCAATTTTGTCTGTTTCTGTCTTTGTAATTTCGTGTTCTGTTCTTGATATACAGAACATTGTTTCTCGGTGGGTAAGTGCAGTGTGTGTGTGTGTGGGGGGGGGGGGGGGCTGCACCTGTGATATAATATTGAATTTAACAACTTTTCAGTTAAATTCCTTTACATGTGTGTTTCTTTGTGAGGGAAATATGAGAGACACCGTTTCTTGATCTGTGTGGGTTGCCTGAAGTGTAGCCCTCCAACAGTTTTGTTGTATTTGCTTTGCAGTTGCAGTAAACACCTAAATTTCCACATGGAGTCTGCCCAGTAGGCCAAACCACACAAAGCTTATTAGAGTACCAAATGTTTCTAGACATGCATATAACCTGAAATTCTTTAATCTGCATGTGATCTCTCTCTCTCTCTCTCTCTCTCTCTCTCTCTCTCTCTCTCTCTCTCATAAAAGATACAGTATAGGTATCAATTGGCTGTATCTTCAATGAATCCTAACATTCGTAAATTCTCAGTGCTAAAAAGCACTGTTGTCTGTTATAAAATTTACACACCAAAAACTATTGTCTTTGGATGTCTCATTTTGAGTAAATAGAATGCCTAACAGTTCACAGAATTGCCCACCACACAATATATGTGCATTTAAAAAAGCATAGGAAGGAAAAGAATAACCAAAAAGTGAAATGAACAGTTAAAGTCTATGAACAGTGATTATTAGTTTATTGTTTTTTATTACATGTTAATTGTCATGAAATTGGTGATTTCTCAACTTTTCTCAGTGTGACTGATAAATGGTAGGCTTCCAGGTATTCAGCAGAATAGTTGTTTCCATTTTGTGCGTA
Source organism: Schistocerca cancellata (assembly GCF_023864275.1). NCBI lineage: Eukaryota > Metazoa > Arthropoda > Insecta > Orthoptera > Acrididae > Schistocerca > Schistocerca cancellata. The sequence continues at coordinate 880,277,810 of NC_064629.1, read as the reverse complement.
GTATTTTGACTACTGGCACAGTCACTTCCTCATGTGCTGCGAGTTTAGTTACTTGAACTCCAGCTGGACTGTGAATTATTGATGATATTGTAAAAGTTGGATAGGTTCTGCTAAAAAAAATAGTGGCATGAGGTCAACTATAGTTCAGCTTGGTCGGAGTTCAGGCAACAAGTACATATAACGTCAACTCTCAGCACCTGAAGATGACCAGTTTGTCTGCCAAAATATTGTGCACAAACTGGAAACATCACCAAATACTTTGAAGACAATCATTAAAAATAATTGATGTGGTGAAAGAGGGGAGTCTTTGGAAGATTAATTGCAATAATTGCAGGGGTCACTCGGTATGCAAGCAGTTGTATATGTTGGCGTATGTTGAACATCAAATAAACTTGTGAGCCATTGGTATTTATATGTTCAAAGTTACTGAAGTTTCCTCACACTCGAAAATTTGTCTTGAACTGATACTTGTAGCTGGATTCGTACAATTCACAATAGTAATATTGAGTTATACAAACATTTCTTACACTTAAATTTGTCAGTAGTTCTCTCCTACATTCCAAATGACACAAATTCCCTTCTACTCTTCACAATTAGAAAAAGAATTGGAAAAAGAATGTCTATGAATATCTGAGATGGAGCATAAAGGTTGTCGAATTCTTCGTCGGAGAGCATACTGTGATGGAACTTAGTGACACACTAAAACTGTGTATAATATGACCCTTGCCTTTTGTGAGTGGTATTTTTCGATTGTACTTATGTAAATTTTAGTAGATGGGGACTGACACATCTAAGTATTCACTTGAGCTGTGATGTGCCCATAAGCAGTCAGTAAGAATGTTAAAAAAAAGGTGGATCTTGATCCAGCTTAAAATTTTAATCTGTGGAAGACTCATTTCATTGTTAACTCCATTATGGAGTAACATATTCATTACAGTAATTCTTCTGAATGGAAATTGTATTAAATAATGTAAACTGTAAATTGAATTAAATAAATTACTTGCCTACAGCTTGTATATTTGTCTTTATGTGACAGTTACAATCAAATAATTCTCATTAACAAGACTATTTTGCTCAGAGATTGTGGGGCATAGATGGTTATTTGAGCCAAACTGGAACCTTTGCCTGGTCTCTCTCTCTCTCTCTCTCTCTCTCTCTCTCTCTCTCTGAGACAAACATTGAGTTCGTAGCAAATACCAATGCTGTCTTCGTCAATTTCAAATCTGTTTTTCAGTGAGTTTCTTGAACCTGTTACATAGATTGGCAATAGTTTTCACCATAAATGAAAACATCAACAGGAGAAGAGTCATTATGAAAATGATTACCTATGTGGAGTTTACATTTGTGTTAAAGGTAAAAAGTCAGATGTCATACCAGCAATAATATAGGTTTTTAAACCAAAACTGCTTACAGCAATAGATCTGTGAGTAATGAAAAGTGTGGATAAAGTAAGGTCCTTTGTGTATTAAGTGTAAGGTGTGAAGACTGCATACTTATATTGTTGTATAATTGAGCTTTTGATTGCGGTAAAATCTTGTTAACTTGCTTCTAGGGCCGCTAGTTGAAGCATGTATTGAGCAGAGAGGGAATTTTCGGCTTCGTGATGGCACCTTGTGTAATATGTAAACATGAATTTGCAGTTGTGAAAGTCATTCCAGATGCTCCAAGAAGAAATTTAAATATTTAATTCATTTCTGCTGTAAATTAGGAACTACTTCCTTGGGACCAAAGAAACAACAAATATTTTAAAATATTTACAAAGTCTCTTCCACTTCAGTTTGTTTTCGGATTTTAGCATAGCTTTCTATGTGATTTAATTTAACAGTTTATAAGACAGTTAAACATATCATGGTAAAGCTTACAGTGTCGAGGACTTAACTGAAAGGCACAGGTTGAAATTTGCATTTCAGCTTCATCTAATCTTCAACACAGTTGGCTTCTGGAACATATGTTATTTCATTTATGTCCAATATCTGAGATGTAAATACATTAGCAACAGCAGAAACAGTTTTCAAAGGTAGATGTTGCCGAGTTTATCGGACTTCTTGATGTCTGTTTTAAAGGTTAGTGGCATCATGGGTCCCAACTCAAATGTGTAAAAAGTGGAATATTCTGCTGTACATACTGTTAAGAAATGCGCCCTTGTGAAAATGGTTTGTATTAGTTTTAGTATTTGTGTATTCATAGGCTCAGGTTTGCTGGTCATATTATCAGGAACAAAAGAAAGTTCCATGTCAAGCAAAAAAGGATTACACATGGTGTACAAGAATTGCTTAAAAGTAATTGTCATATAGTTTCCTTTGATTGTTTGGTGATTAAATTGTCTCAGATAAGTTACATATTGAACCCTCATTATGTGTGGTCATGGGTATACTCGCACAGCAGTTTTCATAAACTTCTTAGGCAATGGAAGTTTGGAATAGATTGAGGACATGCAGTTCATTTCTGTCCTATCAGTGTTGGCATGAGAGAAATCACTACTACGTTTGCTGGGCATTCCATTGAGGCAGATTCCTTTTTTTCTTTGTAAGTTGCCACAAAAGACCAAAAACATTTCAAATTCATCAGCAACAGATCTGTTGCATTAATATAGTGTGCTGTCAGAACACCATTTTTTTTACAGGCTATAACCTGATATTTATGGCTTTTCTCTCTCTGCTGATTTATGTGATTAAAAATTGTAGCTTTTCTTTAACGTACCCAGTGAGTGACTATATGCAGTAACATTTTGTTAAGGTGATTGTGGGAAGACTATGCATCATATGCATAAAATTTTCTTGTTTCATTATGTTCACAATTTCTAGTTTGCTTCAATTGTCAGTCTACATGGTAAAGGCCCATCCACACGCAACAATATGTCTGCGCACATCACCTGCGCGGAGACAGATCGTTGCGTGTGGACAGAAGATTTGCACCCTTTATAAGTAATTTGTTAAAGGTCTTATATTTTGCCAGCATTATTTCACCCCTCCAGAATATTTCACAAATTCATTGCAGCAGTGTCTTGATGTCATTGTAAATTGCAGGAGTTGAAATTTCCATATCACTGAATATCTCCTATTGCTCAAATCCATGTTGTAAAGCTTTTGGTGGGTGGGTGGGTGGGTGGGAGACTGCACAGTTGCAACAAGGTAGGTGGTTGGAAAAATAGTGCTTCACCTGCATAATATGTGTGGTCAGCAGTTAGGAAATTCCATTTGTCCAGTTACCAATAAAACATTTTTTGTGCTACCTGCTAAGTCACTCATTTTGTGTTTATCTTTTGTGGACCCACTGAAGCTTCCTGAGAATTCACCACTGGTGGAGAGGCAGCACATCTTACATGAGAAAGAGGCTTTTTAAATGGAAGATATTTTGCACTTTGTAAGCAGCTGGGTTAGAGATGAGCTGTGTGTGGTAAGGGGATGGGGGAGGAGAGTGCATTCCTGTCATTTCGACAAATGGAGCAGTCGTGATTTGGGATGAGTGGACTTCGGGCCTCATTCTGTTGATCAGTGTGGTAGGAGAGCACGTAAGATACTAACAGCACATTTGATTGGTGCCAGATTGTGGAGGAGCAAAATGGTGCACTGCATTTAGAGGGTCATTTCATGTCAAGGGCATCCCATGTCTACCATGATTTGAGGAAAAACTGTTGTTGGCAACAAAGTATTGATTACAGGGGTCACAGTCAACGACTGCAGATTCTAACAGTGATTAGTAGGAAGACAATGGAGGGAATATTTTCAGTCCGTTGGTGGACAAATGGTAAGTAACACTACAGTTCCCAACCATCTTGCTGTGGGGACGCATAAGCCATTCTCACCCGTCACATTGCTTGTTGAGTCATGAGGTGCAAGGATAACAACTGCAGAAACACTGTAATTGAAGGCTTGAGTTGAGGAAGAGGTTAACTGAACTGAACTGAAAACTTACAGTACATGTTGGCATCTGACACTGGTCTGGTATGATTATGTTCGGAAGCCATGAGAAATGCGTCCTGCTCTCCAAGGGTACTGTTTCAGTAGATGGAGGAAGTAATTTCAGTGTAAAAGACATTTATAGCTGTGACACATTAGCCATTTTCTCTTGCTGATAAACTTTACTGTAACCTTCTGCCCTATTATTAGCATCTCTTTATTCACCTGCGACTCTGTGCAGGTGACTGGTAACTTGACAGTGTGCACCCGATCACATGCAGATTATTAGAGTCGTTCTACTAACACCTAGTGTAAGTACTGTTGTTGAGGTGAAAGAAGGTGCTGCATACTACTAGATCTTTTAAAGCTTGTATTAAGGGACAGGTTTCTATTAATGTAATTTGTCGCCATTGTATACTCTGTATGCTCTCACAGAATTTTTTGTGAAGCTGGAGTGAAAAAAAGTGTTATACTTGGTAAAGTGTGTATGGTCAACCATTATCATACTTTAATCATACTGTAGTATGTTATAGGAAGTAAATATAAACATTATGCTACTGCTTTGTATCACATATTTCAAAGCAATTGATATACTTGAACTTCAGAAAGTTTAAGGTTTCATGTTGTAAACTGTGCACCAAAAATTAAACTACAAGCAGCAACGTTTGTCCTCTAACACATGGTTAGAAGCAGTACAAATAGCTGTGATTAAAAATGTACACATAAGTCTGTGCAGCTATTAGTTTGCATATCCCTCAAAACCAATCCAAATAAAGAGATTCCATACAGGCAGACACATGATGAGCAGCCAGAACATTATAACCACTGACCTACTATAGACATAAACCTGTCCAGGTGATAGCAGTGTCACCTGGTGAGGAATGACTGCTAGTCACACACCTATGGTGCATGTAGGAGCAATGAGCATGCTGTCTGTTTGTAGAATGTGGAAGGTGTGCAGTCTGAGTTTGATCAAGGGTAGACTGTAATGTACTGGAGACTTGGCACGAGCATTTCGAAAACTGCACGACATATCAAGTGTTCAAAGAGTGCTGTGGTGAGTGTCTTCGACACGTGGCAAAATGAAGGTGAAGTCAAGTCCAGGCGACATTGGGTTGGGTGGCCATCCCTCATTACAGATGTCAGCCACCGTAGGCTGGGCAGATTGTTAAAACAGGACAGGCGACGAACTGTGGCGGAACTAACATCGGACTTTAATGCTGGGCAGAGTAGAGGTGTCAGAACACACAGTGTATCGAATACTCTGAACTATGAGCCTCCACAGCCAACGACCCCTGCGTGTGCTGTTGTTATCACTTCAGCATCAGCAACTATGACTCAAATGGGCACGAGACCATCGGCACTGGATGTTGGCAGTGGCAGAGCATTGCATGGCCTGACGAATGCCGATACCTTCATCATCATACCAATGGGAGGGCATGAATCCATCATCTTACAGAGGAACAGCTCCTTCAGGCCTGTACGACGGGATGGAGACAAGTTGGCAGCAGCTCCACTATGCTCTGGGGAACATTCACATGGATCCAGTTGAGCTCGTAGAAGGCACCATGACGGCCAAGGAGTGTTGTACACTGGTTGTTGACAGTGTAAACTCCTTCATGGCAATCATCTTTCGCAATGAGTGACATTTTTCAGTGAGATAATGCGCCGTGTCGCAAGGCTAGGAGTGTGATGGAGTGGTTTGAGGAACACAGTGGCGAGTTCCAATTGATGAACTGGCACCCCAACTCACCAGATCTGAAACAGATTGAACATATCTGGGATGTGATTGAATGTGGTGTCAGATCTCATTGCCCCCTCCCTGGAATTTGTGGGATTTGGTGAACTGTGTGTGTGTGTGTGTGTGTGTGTGTGTGTGTGTGCAGATGCAGTGCCAACTCCCTCCAGCAATGTACCAAGGCCTCATTGCTTCCATACCACGACAAGTCCCTGCTGTTATCCATGACAAAGATGGACATACGGGCTATTAGGTAGGTGGTCATAATGTTCTGGCTGATCAGTGTGTGCAGAACTTTTAAAGTTCGTATTCAGAGATTTTTATGTCCAACTACAGGAAACACTCAAGAAGAAAATTGAATTAACTATTAACTCATGGAAGAGTAGAAACCGTCTTATGGGTATAATGAAATTTGAAGTAAGGACCAGTGCACCATGCATTTGTGTTGACCAACTGTGCAATATGTCTTTAAGGTGCTCTGAGTTTCCTGTTTGTATTCAGAAGCAGATATTACAAATTAATAAAAAGCTCTTTAAAAACTTAACATTGGAAGCCAGTATCCTTGCCGCTAGTGTTAAAAGAACTGAGGTAATGTATTAAAGTGAATGCTACAGGCTTCAGTGTGATCACAATATCCATTGTTGCTAACTCCGAAATGACAGTTTATTTTGCTTAGTTTTACTCTGTTGACTCCTGTGGTATCATATTTTGGAGTAAGTTTGTGTATTCACAAAGAATATCCTTAGCACAGAAAGGACCTTCAAAACATTCTGCAATCTCTTTGTGAACGTATTGCACTATACATGAAGCAGCTTGGAACCAACATTGCATCCTCGTGCATAAACTTAATCATCTGATAGGTGCTTCATGATAAGTATAGCTGTCAACCAGAAGGCTGGTTTAAACACAAATGCTTTACTAAGCTAGATCTTATTGCAAATACAATGTTTCTGACCTTTGAGTTGATTAACACAGCCAGTTATAAGCTTATCTACAGTTTATTCTGCTGTAACTCAAAATTTTTTGAAATAAACAAATCATTGCTGTAATTAAAATATGCTATTAGCACAGAGAACATCCTCGTGTGAACTGAGGATTGAACCCTGGACATTTACGTTTGCAGTCTGTCACCCACTGAGCCATAAAGTCTGTGGAATCATTAAATAGGAACTGCAACATTTGCTTCATGAACACTAGACAGAAGAAATATTGCTGTTGAGTAATAAATTCATATTGCTGTTGGATGAAATTTTCTTAACTTTGGATTGTACTGTAGGCTTCCTACAAAATTGAAATATAATTTGCTGATTTGTAAACCTTCAGTAGAAAGACTGCCTTTTAGAAAGCTCCTTTTGTTGTATAGTGATTCTTTGCAATGACATAGATACTTCGGCTCTAATGTTGTTCATTTGCATATACTGTCATATATAATCTGTTTTTGTTATGTCTTTGTTAGCATTCGATGAATTATGTAAACACTCATTCTCGTGTAGAGGAACTTTGACTCGTGATCAGACATCTACTGTAAACTAAACAAACAAACGAACGAGTGCAACAGTGACACACCAGGAAATAACATTTCTTACTACAGTAACTGAATTTTATGATGTTCATGGAAAAAATCAAGAACTAGGACACTAAATGAAGGCAGAACTTTCAAAATGATGGAGCAGTAACACAGTATTGACTGTCTTGTCAAGAACTTAGCTTTTTAACATAGTGAAGTGGCAGTTTGTCTTGTATAAGTTTGCTTGCAAAGTGTAGATACGGATACACCAAAAATTGAGGTTGCTCCATCAGAATCAACTAAATTATCTAATTGAAAGTAATTGAAGTCTATCATTTTACCCTATGTATTTAAGACCTTCTCAGTGAGAGTTTTGAAAACACACAGATAAAAAGGTGAATTGTCCATGTGGAATGAAGTATAGCTTACATTTGGTTGTTTATGACAAAAGTGCGCACTTCCTGATACCCTCAGACTGTACCCATGTCATCACATCCCAAACTCCCCTTGCCCATCCAACAATTCTCTCTCTCTCTCTCTCTCTCTCTCTCTCTCTCTCTCTCTCTCTCTCTCTCTCTCTCTCTCTCTCTCTCTCCCCCCTCCCCCCTCTCCTCATCCCATTATCCTTCTCACTTTCTTCTCCCATCACTTGTCATTCACCGATTTTACTTCATACTGTACAGCTGTAATTAATACGCTGCTATCCTGCACGTTAAAATTGGTGTTACTTTTGCGCAGCCAGTTCTGAGAGACTAAGGCTATATTTGAAGGTAGAATACATGGGAGGGTCTAAAATCATTTACACTCTCAAACTTGTATGAACTAATACTGCACTATGCTGCTTGGAGAGGGACTGGATGGAGCTTGTTGGGAAGAGAATTAAAGATCTTGGGTAATAATGGAAATTTTATTTTGAGAACAGCATTGTGTAAAAATTTCTTCAGCATCTGTTCTCAACTTTTTTTAATTAAATTTTTGCAGATCTGCATATTGGCTCAGTACTTGACTAGCTGGTGGTTTGCTCCAAATGTACTGATTATATTACCCCCCCCCCCCCCCCCCCCAAAAAAAAAAAATTGCCAAATATAAAAATGACAAAGCTGCTTCACTTCCTTCCCCTTGAAGTTATCAGGCCACATGATGAAACTCTGAAGCTCAGGATAATACTAACACTCTTACTGTATTTCCAGACACATTTATGTATGAAGGTTGCATTGTACTTTAAAGAAGTCTGATTACATTTGGTGAATGTGTTTAATTCACACGTATTTTTTTCCATTTTATAATAGCAGTTACATTGTTTTGATGAACCTTTCCGGTTGGTGATCCTGCATTCCTTTTCAGACGTGTGAGGAGGACATGACTATTTGAATGGTGCTTAACTACTGACTAAGGTTTTCTACATTGAATGTAATGCATACCAAAACAAAAGTTAATTGATATTTGATGCAAACAAATGTTGTCTCTAAACTGTACCTATGTGACAATTGTACCACCACTGAGAAACTGTGGTTCCAACATGTTCAATGCAAGCTAAATTTGAAATATGTGAGCTGTAATCTCATCATGTCTAATTCTTCTTTTGAGTCCCTGAACAAAAACCTTAAAATGTTGTCCTCTTAAACTTCCATTTATGCAACTGCTTTGCATTTGTACTGTATAGGAAATGAATCCATGTGAAGATTGTAGAGAATTCTTACATTAAATTACAGTGGGAATTGGCAAGTAGTGCTAAAGTGAGTACTGGCTTTAATTCCACTCATGTGAGAACCACAAATAAGGTGTAGAATATGTGAACAAAGTACAGTCAAGACTTAAAGAGAAAGCCGATAGTTGACTACTTCCTGTACGACAGCGAGATGAATAGGAACATCATTGACATTAAGGTAAAACTAAGAGGCCTTGGATAGTGACCACTGTTTGCTGGTAATGAACCTGAGAGGGACTAAGGATAATAAAGGGATAGGAAACAGGGAAAGACGTATAAGGGTATGGAAGTTGAAAGAGGAAGAAAGCAGGGTACAGTACCTACAGGTAGTAAAGGAAAGCATTCCAAAGAATGAACCAAAAATGATAGAAGAGGAATGGGGTAGATTCAAGGGACCATTAGTAAGTGCAGCTGAAGCAATATGTGCGAGGACAAGCAACAAAAAGAGATGGAAAGAAACAGCATGGTGGAATGATAAAACAAAGGATATAGTACAGCCTTTAGGATATGGTTCCCGAAGAGAACACTAGAGACAAAGAACAGTATCAGGTAAGCAAGAAACAAAAAGAGTGGTGACGGAGGAAAGAAGGTGGATGGACAATGTACCAGAATGATGGAGGATAGTGAAGGTTCAAAAAAGGTGTTATGTGGGACGATTAAAAGTAAGAGGAAGAATGGTTTGACAGTTATGCTTGAATGGTGAACGAAAGTGGACAAGATGTAGAGAATAAGGAGGAACTAAAATTTATGTGGAAGGAGTATTTTGAAGAACTCCTGAACCTGAATAGAAACCTGGATGAGGAGGAACAAGCCGAGGAGAGAAAACGAGGAGGAGCAGCAAATAGAAAAAGACTTTACGTGGGGAGAAGTGGAAGAGGCATTGGGCAAGATGAAGAGAGGGAAGTCACCAGGTCTGGATGAGCTAAGTGTAGAGATGGTGAGACCAGCAGGAGAGGTGGGGATACAATGGCTATATCGAGTAATGAAAATTGTGTGGAGACAGATAATGATCCCAGAAGACTGGAAGAAGGGAATAATTGTACCATTCTTTAAGAAGGGAAATAGAAAAGAGTGCAAGAACAATCAGAGGATAACATTGATGAGTCATTGTGCAAAGCTTTCTGAGAAAATTTTGGAAGCACGAATTCGGGCAAAATTAGTAGGAAGAATGAGAGAAGCCTTTGTTAACTTGCGTATTGATAATGGTGGAATGAGGAGAAGGTAACATCCAGTCCATGAGTGGAGAAAATTTCTGACCCAGTGGGATCATTTTCAGGTCTCAGCATGAGAGAGAGCTAATATCTCCAATACAGTGCAAGTAACATGGAACAGTATGTTTAAATATAATATAGCACTCTTAGAATCAACTGAAATTAGAGAAAAGTACCAGGAGAGGGTAATGCGGGTACTCAAAACTGCTGAAGAATGCAGTAATGTCGAACACCTTTGGGAAATATAGGTAGACTCTGTTGAGACATCAGCAAATGAAATGCTAGGAAGTGAAGTAAGGTATGAGATATCTGTGGTTGGGTATTGAATCACAATAGCAATAGAAGAAAAGAACAAGGCATATAAGGATGGTGGAAGATGAGGAAAAATGGAGGATTGAAAGGAGGACTCACCGAAGGAGTGCATGGAAGCAAACACTGGAGAAATTGAGCTGCTAAGGTATAAGAATGAGGCAGGGAAATTGTACAGAGAAATAACAGAAGCACAAAAATCTGTTGGTGATAAAACATGCCTGATAAAAGGTGAAGCTGGAAAAATTTTAAGTTAGAGGAAAGAGATACGTGAAAGGTGGCAGTGACACGTTGAGGAACTTGTCAATCCCTGAATATTATCAAGACACCCAGCAGAGATACACAGGGAAAATGGCTCTGATTACATAGAACCACCAAACCTAGAAGAAACGAGAGCTGCCGCGAAGAAACTGAAAAGCAACAAGGCAGTAGGAACACTGTTTCGGCTGAGCTATTTAAGCAAGCAGGCAGTGAACTGGAACGATCTTCATAAACATGGCTGCTTCATTACAGGAAGAGGAGAAAATGCATCAACGATGGTAAAATGGATAATATGTCCCTTATATAATGAGAGAGATCAGTTAGAATGTGGTAACTATAAGGGGGATCACATTACTTATCCTGGGTATAAAATATTCTCCAACATACTATTTTACAATCTCCTCCCAATTATTCAGATATATGGGGCATATCAATGTGGATTTCTAGCAGGAAAGTCAAATGTAAATCAGACCTATACTTTAAGGCAAATTCTAGGAAAGGTGGTGGAATTAGGGATTGGAACACATCACCTTTTTATTGACTTCAGTGCTGCATATGATGATATAGGTAAAGAGTGGCTACAACATACCCAATCTAAACTGGAAATCCCTAGAAAATTGCAAAGGTTAGTGAGAATAGCAGTGAGACATGTGCCAAGTAGATGCATTGACCTGCCTCCTTTTTATTGTTGCACTAGAGAACGTGGTTAGAGATGCAAAACTTTTGAGTGGGGGAACGATCTTCCATAAATGGGTGCAGATACTCAATCATGTGACAGATATTGTGGCAAGAACCTGAAAGTCAATGGAAGACACATTCGCTGCACTTGAACATACTAGCAGGAACATGGGATTAAACATTAACCAGCAGGAAACAAAATACATTGGTGTTGGAAAGGCATTCAAGGGAAGTGTGCTGGCCTCTATAACAATGGGAAATAACACCTTTGAGAGAGTTGAAAGGTTAAAGTATCTCAGTTTGACAATCACTTACCCAAACATTATTTCCCATGAAACCAAACAGACTAATAGCAGCCAATAGAACTTATTTTGCTCTAACAAGACTATTTATCATCATGGATACATCTACTGAACACTTAAAAGACCTGTGGTCACACATGCCTCTGAAACTTTAACCCTAACAGCAAGAAGGTGCTGAAATGATGGATGCATTTGAAAGAACGATTCTCCAAAGAATCATTGGTGAATTTTGTGAAAGAGGAATATGGAGAAAAAGATACAATCACTAGTTTTAGAACATTTATAAAGACTAACCTATCGGAAGAGCAGTGAAATCGCTCAGATTGAGATGGGCTGGACATGCAGCTTGGGTGAGTGAAATGGAAGTAGGCAAAAAGGTTCTATGAGGAAATTCAGGAAGACAAAGAGAGTGTGTTTGGCGTATTATTAGGTGGGAGGTTGGAGTCATTGATGGTCTCCGGAAATCGGGTTATACAAACTGGAGAGCTGTAGCTAGTCAGAGGTAAATGGTGGGAGGCCAAGGCTCACAATGAGCTGTAGAGCCACAAAAAACAGTTATGAGTCTCAATTGATTAGCTGGGTTTGAATGCTACCCATCTTTAAATGTTTGCAGTGCAATTAGTAGACAGGTAGACAAATGAATCAGATTATTCTGCCCTTCAGTAAATAACATCATCCTGTCCTCATCACAATTTTATAGGAATGTTAGATGAGAATAAATAAATAAATAAATGTGGCCATATGTGTAGAAAAGAAAAGGTAATTCTTAACTATTTACACATTTTATACCACATAGTAGTACTGAATAAATTATGTGCACAAAGTGGTTCATACTTTGGAGATGTTACCTTGACAACACCTCTCTTGCCTCTAAAAATTTAGGCGTGATATTCACATTGTAAATCTCTTTGAATTACCATGGCACCTTGTCTGTCAAAGAATACTGCACACAATTTGTAATTAGGGATGTGCTTTTATGGTGAGAATGCACAGCTGCTTGCTAACAATGATCGTGGCTCAGCTTGCTCAAGGTATTTCAGCTGTGACATTGCTTCCAGAGATATGTCCTGTTGCACTAGGTGTAGGTGGCATATCTGAAATAAAATATGATTTTTCCAATGGGCTGTTCATTCACAAAAGTAAAGGATCCTAATTAAAATTACTGTTAATTGAAACTAGGTGAACAGTAACTGACTACTCGCAGCTGACCCCTCACCACTAGTGGGGCAACCTTACATAAGTCATAACTTTGTTGTCAGCAAAATACAGAAAGTGATTACTCAGTATTTCTGGATCTTCTCAGTCATCTCTTGATGTAACAAATCATATGAATGATTGTAATGTTTGTAATGAGTCTGTTCTGTTTGTTGTGCAGTGGGGCACTACATAGTGCATGTCTGCTGACTACAGATTGAGGACAGAAATAGGAGTGCAGAAAAACTCTGCTGTTACTTTTGTTTGTCAATAGTTGAATGCTGCTCAGGTTCCAAAAGTATAAAACTACTCGTAAATTTCTGCCAGACAGCGGTTTAAACAGTGAGTCATAAGGTGTGCACACCTATTTGGTGTAGGCAGCTGGAGGTAGAAAAAAGTCCAGTGTTGCACAAATATCCTTTAGAGGTTTTTGAAAAGTTTTGTGCCCTAAAACTTTGGAAGATCATGCTGAATGATCCTCAAAATTAACTGGCTTTACAGTACCTCACTTTTAGTGGAGGCTGTGAGAACAGTTGAAGTAAGCTTACTTTTGAGTTACACACCGTACTCTGTTGTAAAAAAAGTGTCTGCTGCAAAGATGTTACAATCATAGCAAGAAACTGCAAGTAGAATGGGCTGATAAGGATACAACAAGTTGTTATAATGAAAAGTGTAACTGATGTATTTTAGATGGTAAATTGATTACTCCAGTGTAGCTGCAGGGTTGGAAGTAATTATTTTCTCATGACTGGACCATTCTCAAGTGATAACGGCATTTTGCATAGCCAAAATCACGAAATATGTAAAGACTGATTATCGTGCAGGAATCACTCATGGGTGGTATACAGGGTGTTACACGATGATGATGTTTTAAAAATTCAGAAGATGAAAGTTGGAATGTTTTGATATTATAGAAGGAAGTGAGAAATAAAGTTTTTACGTCCACCACTGAACTGTGCAAAATCCACACAAACTATCCTTGCGAGAAGTTACCAGGTCAGTCTCAACAAACATTTGGGCTGGAATTAATGGAGATCATGTTTTTGGACCATACATCTTACCATTTAATTTTACTGGTGCACAGTGTTTGAACTTCTTTGAGATTGCCTTGCCTGAACTTCTGGAGGACATACCCACACAATTGTGCGCTTGTTATAGCTTGATGGTGCTGCAGCACACTTCATTTGTCAAATCGGGGCATGTCTTACAGAAAGCTTCAGGCAGACAGTAATTGGAAGATGACGCCCATTCTTTGGCCTGTTCACTCCCCATGACCTTATCCCTCTTGACTTCTGCCTCTGGAGTTATGTAAATCCTATTGTGTACTAAATACCAGTACATCTACATCCAAATCTACATATACAGGGTGGCGCCCGAAATGTGTTACCATTTTGTTTTTTAATATAAACTTTATTCTCAGTACAATCTGAAAGGAACATATACTACAATGAAGAGCCGTCCATGGGGGTTTGTTCTAACTCAGCATGTCCACCATTTTGTTTTCTAACTTCCTTCAAACGAACACTGAAGTTAGTGATTACCCTATGGCACATGTCTTCCGTAATTTCACTGCAAGCTTGAAGAATAAGTCTTCTGGGCTCCATTAAATCACATGGATGTATCGGGAAAATTTTTGCCTTTAGGTACCCCCCCCCAAAGAAAAAAGTCACATGGATTGAGGTCTGGACTATTGGGGGGGGGGCAATTTTGTTCATCATTGAAGCAACCTGGAAACCTGAGTGAAATGATCCGATGCCGAAATGCTCGTGTAAAAACTCCAACACAGTGTTTGGAGTATGTGGCCTTGGTCTATCTTGCATGAACCAATGCGTGTTGAAGGGCTGTGGAATGAAGCTATTGCGAAGCATGCTCAAATAATGCTCCCTGTTCAGTTTCTTCAGAGAAAGGGTCCAATAAGTCCGTGACTGGAAATTGCTGCCCACGCTGTAATCCTCGGATCATACTGTTGTCGTTCATGAAGAACTTGTGGGTTTTCAGTGGTCCAAAACTGTACATTTTGTTTGTTAACCACACCGTCTAAATGAAAATGCGCCTCGTCTGAAAACCAAACGTTGTTGAGAGTTTCTTCCCTATCCTCCACCCACTGAGCAAACAGTAGTCTCTGCTGCTTGTGTTCTTCAGTGAGCTTCTGTGCACAGGTCATCTTTTATGGGTATATATGGAGGTCACTTTTAAGAATGCGTTGAACGGAGCGTCCGGATATTCCCAGTTGCACTGCTGCCTTTCTACACCATTTCCCGGGACTTCTCTGTACAGCAACTCGTATCGCTTCAATATTCTCCAGAGAACAAACAGGCTTAGACCGAGGTCGCTTCGCTTCCAATACTGTTCCTTCCTATACAAATTTATCATACAACCTGTGGATGGTCTTCTTGCAAGGGACCCATCGTGTGTTAAACTGTTCTCGAAAATGCCTCTGAGTCACAACAAGGCTTTTCGTTTCATGAAAAAGTAACACAATTGCTGATTGTTGCTGTGTCGTCAGTCTTCCATTGTCAGCCATTGCTGCTTACTAGTCTCCTAGCGGCAGTATCGTGAATTACATTTCATTTCGTAACTCGTTTGTTTTTTCCAAGATCTGCTGGTACTGCTGTAGAGATCCCAGCAGAATATCTAATGTGCGTCGTAAATTGTGAAAGAAACAATTGGTAACACAGTTCCTGCGCCACCCTGTATACTTCGCTCGCCACAAAGCTGTGTTTGGCGTAGGGCACAATTTGCGCCAAAGGCATATTGCGCCCCCCTCCCTCCCTTCTTTCCTCCCTCTGTTCCACTTGCGGATCGCACGAGGGAAAAACGACTGTCTGAATGTCTCAGTACGAGCTCTAATTTCCCTTATCTTTGAATGGTGATCATTGTGCGATTTGAAAGTTGGTGGTAATAATATATGTTCTACATCCTCGGCAAAGATCGGATTTTGGAATTTAGTGAGCAGCCCCTTCCGTTTAACGCATCGTCTATTTGCAAGTGTGTCTCACTTCAAACCTTCTATGAGGTTTGCAATGCTCTCATGATGGCTAAATGTACCAGTCACGAATCTTGCCGCTCTTCTTTGGACCTACTCAATCTCTTGACTCAGACCCAACTGGAAAGGGTCCTATACAGACGAAAAATACTCTAAGACTGGGCAAACTAACATTGTAAGCCATTTCCTTTGTTGAAGGACTACATTGCTTCAGGATTCTACCAGTAAACCGCAATCTACAGTTCGCCTTGCCTGTTACTTGTGTAATCTGATCATTCCGTTTGAGATCATTTCTAATAGTCACACCCAGATGCTTGACTGGTGTTACGGCTTCCAAAGACTGGGCACATATATACTTTGTACTCGTGCATTAATGGGGATTTTCGCCTTGTTATATGCAGTAGGTAACACTTACTAATATTGAGAGATAACTGCCAGTCATTACACCACGCGTTTATTTTTGCAAATCTTCATTCATTTGTTCACAACTTTCATGTGATACTACTTTCCTGTAGACTACAGCATCATTGGCAAACAGTCTAATGCCGCTGTAAATACCATCAACCAGATCGTTTATGTAAATCGTAAAAAGCAGCAGACCTATTATACTGCCCTGGGGCACACCTGAATTTAAGCTTGTTTTTGTTGAAGTCACCCCATTCAGGATGACATACTGCTTTCTGTCTGTCAGAAAACTTTCTATCCAACTGCATATGTCATCAGATAGACCGTAATCGCACAGTTTTTGGAGCAAGTGACAGTGCGGAACTGAGTCGAACACCTTTCAAAAGTCGAGAAATATGGCATCAACCAGGGAGCCGGTATTTAGAGCCTGTTGTATATCATGTACAAAGAGGTCCAGCTGTGTCTCGCATGACCACTGTTTCCTAAAACCATGCTGGTTTCTGCAGATGAGCTTCTCAGAGTCTAGAAAGGTCATCATGTCTGAACACAAAACATGTTCCATGATTCTACAACAAATCGATGCCAGTGAAATTGGCTGGTAATTATGTGCATCAGATTTTGTCCCCTCTTTATAGATTGCTGTGACCTGGCCTCCTTCCAGTCCCGTGGCCTTTCCATTGTTCCAATGATCTCTGATAGATGTTGGAAAAAACAATACCTGAGCTTGAGAGCATCTTTACAGCATTTAATACCATCAGAGTGGAGCACAGAATTTAAGACACTCAGACAAAACTTGGTTCCTCATTGCACATTATGTAACGAAGCTGATGGTCATTGCACTGAACATTTGCTCTACACTAGTGAAGCCAAATCTTCGGTTTATGCTATTCGATTTTACTCTTGACAGTGTAGATTTTGCAAACTACAGTATTCTGGTGTTTTGTTTAGCCTACCAAATTTGTAGAAAGGGTGTAATGTTGTAGAAACTTGATTTCTCATTTTCAGATATGGATTCCTTATGGGGAAAAAAGGGTTCTGAATTCTCCTTTACAACCTCCCAGATTCTTAACACACACATATTCTTCCATGAATAACTGTCTCTCTGTTCACCGTGTCACTCAGTTTATAATTTAGACTTCAAAAATCCAGGTATCACTCAAGAGTGGCACAAGGCCAAGGGAAAATTAATAAATTAAGGGATAGTACACCTACAGTGGTGTAATGATTTTTATTGTTTTCACAATATTCTGAAATTGTAACATAGTGTGAATACATTACTGGAAATGGTTAGTGCTTATATATCCCCTTTAGTGAAATTGTCAAAGTACATTGCAACTCCCCCCCCCCCCCCCCCTCCCCCACCTGATACTCAAGAAGAGGCAAGGTGGCAAAAATACGAAATTTGGCAGATTTGTGATCATACTATGTGTGTCCGAATTGCTATGAATGGCACCACATTTCAGTAGCTGCAGCAGTACACTGGAATGTTATTCATGTACACACTAATGCAGTATCATTCATTTATGCCTCGTTGGCAGTTGCTCATGGAAATTATCTTGTCTTAGGGGAAAAGATTTTTGAAAAAATTGGATCTGCAGTGTGTACAGGCACTGAGTTGAAGAAGGTATTAAAGTTGCTACAGAACATAACAATGTACTGTTGTTTGTTTCAAACCTGAAGTAGCCTACATAAAAAACAATTGTTGCTATTCCAACAGAATACACACAGTTCTGTATTTGTACATGAAACTACTAAACTGTGTTGTAAAGAATCCTGCAGGTATTTCCAAGCCCGAAAGGATACAAAGTGACTGGAGATTATAATGCTAGAAAGAGTAATGCATCGCCCTACTCACCGCCATGTCAAAAAAAAGTGCGCACGCACACACATGAAATAAAACTTCAGATTCCATCAGATGGAGCCCACGGAAATTGTCTTCCTATGAAAATGTTGTTAATTTACATCTGCAGCTGACCATGTAGGTGCAAAGAAATGTTATCAAGATATAGCTCATACTAAGTTTAGTCGAATTGGCTTAAGGATACCTCTGTAAGAACACGAAATCTTGTCAAAAGGTACATCTTTTTGTATTTACCTTGCCAAAATAAATTTGAACCTTTCAGCATTCCTCTGTTGAGAAGCTTTGGTCATTAACTGAGAGGAGAATCTCAGTGGTTTGAGGCATAAGGGTGGGATTGCTTCTTTTTTTAATTTTATTCACCCCTCTTACCAGATACAGTAACCTTGAAAAATATCCCCAGTGAAGATAGTTGTAGCTGCTTCTGACAGTTGGCTACATTTGGATTTCTGTGATAGGGTTTAGGTTAATGGACACCTGCTAGGGGTAAAGCTGCTGAGAGAGCGCTGTGCCACAGTCCTAAGTAATCAGAGGTGGCAAGTACCTTGGTAGAGTGAAGGGTGTCACTGCATTCAGAGGTAAGGAAACTGCACTCTTGGGGTATTAAAGTGCATATTGTTCGCAGAGAACCTCACAGCATTTTGGGTTGCAGAACCCAGGTGTGGCATATCTTAATTGCTGAATTAAGATATAAGCACTATATTCTTGGTTACCAAACCCTACTCGAAGAGGGTATACTGCAGCCTTTTCTATGAAGATGAGTGGTGTTTTGTACCCTGAAAAAGTGGACGATACTACTTAAAACATATCTCTAGACAACTTGAAGAATGTGATTTTGAGAAAAGATTTCCTAGTTTTGTATGATCATCCTTTCTAGTGATTTTCTTCTTCTTCTTTTTAATCAGATGTAACAGTTCTGGAGCCAATTTGTGGACAAGGAAGACATAATTCAAAGTTCACAGAATACTTCTATTATTTTATTTTCCATGTTCTGGTTTTAACAGTGTATTAATACTTTGGTTCTATTTCTGAGCCTATTGGTTAATGGTGTGTTAACTTGGTTGGCATACCTGAGAGATATGAAGGCACAACAGTACTCAAAGTACTGTTGAAATGCTCAATCCCAGGTCTTTGGATGCAAACAGAGCATGTATGCAACCTTTCTTAAAGGTCTTCCAGTGGTTCTATGTTGTGTATGGATTGTGGATATACGGTGTAGGACTCAACAATGCCATCACATATGTAAACATATTTGATTACCAGTGGTGGTGGTGTTATGGTGATAAAGAGCTGCTCCATAATGTCAGATGCTTATTCGGTATAGTGCTTCCCCCATGTATTTTAGCTGTCTCACCAGTTTGATCACAAATGAAAGATTATAGAAGATTTATTGAGTCTTCCAGATTTATGCCAAACTTTTGTTGGAGGAATTTCAACATGTTGTTTGTGCTGTGACCTAAAGGATAGGAACTTAGTTCTTCCTCATACCACACATCTTTAAAATGATAGAAGAGTAAGGTGCTGCCTTCCACTTGTGGATGTTCTCATGCAATTTAAAATGTCAGTTTTTTCCTTTGGGGTTGAGCATGTAGGCAGATCCACCTACCTTCCATGTCTTCAGCTTCTGCTAAGAAATTGTGAACGTGCTCAAAATTTTAGTACATAGTACGGTCTGTCTCGGACCGTAGCGGCCTCCCCACCTCCCCCAATATATATTGGGCTGCAGATCTGTGGTAGTAAAGAATCCGGATTGCAGTGTGTTAGATCCTGTAAGATTTATAAGAAGGAAGTGTTAATAATTTCTGGAACTAAGAATGGAATAGCTAATGCTAATGGTATATTTCTTATAAAAAATTCATGTGGTCATTAGAAAGTACCACATGATAGCCACTTTTACTCCAGCTACAAAATTTAGATTATTTGGTTCTGAAAGTGTCTTCAGGCTTTGGGAACTGAAATTATTTCAGATGACTTTATATTTTTCCTCCATGAACGGCATTTATTAATAATTGCTCTAGTAATTAACAGATTACT
Source organism: Schistocerca cancellata (assembly GCF_023864275.1). Taxonomy (NCBI): domain Eukaryota; kingdom Metazoa; phylum Arthropoda; class Insecta; order Orthoptera; family Acrididae; genus Schistocerca; species Schistocerca cancellata. The sequence continues at coordinate 880,257,720 of NC_064629.1, read as the reverse complement.
AAGGTGATAACTAAAAAAAAAAACAGCCCGGTAAAATGTTGTCCTACTGGAGAATAATTAAGACGCTGGACCCAAGTAGGCAAGAGACAACTATTGCAAATGTGTTCAGATTATAGTTGTCAAACGAAAGAGCTTTACTGTTAAGTGAAGACAGGAATACACCCTTCACAGTGCTAAAAACTGCCTATTGTAGTCATAGAACCATCTACAGTTGGCTGTAAATGTGCCACTGTAAAATACCAGAATTCCATTAGCAGCATCGATATTGTAACAGTGTTCATTCAGCATGACACCATTAAGATAATTTGACAAACTGTTATACATCATCAGAGGACAGGGAATGTTATAACTTGCTGACATAATAATTTTTATTTATGACATGTCTGCCATTTACATTTGATATACTCATAGTAATATAGATCCCTAGTGAAAAGATAAAAGTATGTACAATGTGTCACAGAACAAAAAAATACTTAAACATACTTATATAAGGAGATGTATGCTAATGTTTCTCATACAGAACTTAATGTGAAATGGCCCTCAAGGAAGTGAGATAATTTTAAAAAATCTTAAACATATTTTCATTTAAAGTGAGTACCAAACTTACCACATACATGCAACTGTAAATATACTGAGTTGTATAAGATAATTCTACAACCGTTACTCAGACCACATTACTTTACTGGAGATGTGCAGTTGTCATATTTTGTCTCACATACACTCCTGGAAACTGAAATAAGAACACCGTGAATTCATTGTCCCAGGAAGGGGAAACTTTATTGACACATTCCTGGGGTCAGATACATCACATGATCACACTGACAGAACCACAGGCACATAGACACAGGCAACAGAGCATGCACAATGTCGGCACTAGTACAGTGTATATCCACCTTTCGCAGCAATGCAGGCTGCTATTCTCCCATGGAGACGATCGTAGAGATGCTGGATGTAGTCCTGTGGAACGGCTTGCCATGCCATTTCCACCTGGCGCCTCAGTTGGACCAGCGTTCGTGCTGGACGTGCAGACCGCGTGAGACGACGCTTCATCCAGTCCCAAACATGCTCAATGGGGGACAGATCCGGAGATCTTGCTGGCCAGGGTAGTTGACTTACACCTTCTAGAGCACGTTGGGTGGCACGGGATACATGCGGACGTGCATTGTCCTGTTGGAACAGCAAGTTCCCTTGCCGGTCTAGGAATGGTAGAACGATGGGTTCGATGACGGTTTGGATGTACCGTGCACTATTCAGTGTCCCCTCGATGATCACCAGTGGTGTACGGCCAGTGTAGGAGATCGCTCCCCACACCATGATGCCGGGTGTTGGCCCTGTGTGCCTCGGTCGTATGCAGTCCTGATTGTGGCGCTCACCTGCACGGCGCCAAACACGCATACGACCATCATTGGCACCAAGGCAGAAGCGACTCTCATCGCTGAAGACGACACGTCTCCATTCGTCCCTCCATTCACGCCTGTCGCGACACCACTGGAGGCGGTCTGCACGATGTTGGGGCGTGAGCGGAAGACGGCCTAACGGTGTGCGGGACCGTAGCCCAGCTTCATGGAGACGGTTGCGAATGGTCCTCGCCGATACCCCAGGAGCAACAGTGTCCCTAATTTGCTGGGAAGTGGCGGTGCGGTCCCCTACGGCACTGCGTAGGATCCTACGGTCTTGGCGTGCATCCGTGCGTCGCTGCGGTCCGGTCCCAGGTCGACGGGCACGTGCACCTTCCGCCGACCACTGGCGACAACATCGATGTACTGTGGAGACCTCACGCCCCACGTGTTGAGCAATTCGGCGGTACGTCCACCCGGCCTCCCGCATGCCCACTATACGCCCTCGCTCAAAGTCCGTCAACTGCACATACGGTTCACGTCCACGCTGTCGTGGCATGCTACCAGTGTTAAAGACTGCGATGGAGCTCCGTATGCCACGGCAAACTGGCTGACACTGACGGCGGCGGTGCACAAATGCTGCGCAGCTAGCGCCATTCGACGGCCAACACCGCGGTTCCTGGTGTGTCCGCTGTGCCGTGCGTGTGATCATTGCTTGTACAGCCCTCTCGCAGTGTCCGGAGCAAGTATGGTGGGTCTGACACACCGGTGTCAATGTGTTCTTTTTTCCATTTCCAGGAGTGTATTTAGTGTTATTAGTAGTAAATACATAAATTGGTTCTCTAAGAAATTTGTCAGTAGAGTAAGAGTTGGCCACTAATACATCCTTTACGCTTCTCCTGAATTTTACTTTAGTTACTAATAAACTTTTTATGGTTGCTGGGAAGTTACTGAAAGTGTATGTTTCTGAATAGTGGTAATGGACACCTTTCTGGACCAAAGTCACAATAAATCTTCGTATGGCGTATTCTTACGCCATGTATTGATTTCATAAACTGAGATTTTGTTTGAAAGATTTGACTAATTTCAGTAGGTAATGAATCTGCTTATGCATTACATAAGACTTCGTACAGTAAATTTGGGTATGGGGGTTGCATGGGGTGGGGTTGGGGGGGGGGGGGAGAGGATTCACATAGAGAGAAAGATTTCTTTATTATTTCAACTCTCCATTTCCATTCAGCAGTGTTTATTTATTGAGCTTAGTTTCACATATTATCAATTAGACTTGAATGGCTCACATCTTATGTGAATTTTTTATCATCTTGACATTCTTCATGGTCTTACATTGTGGGAGCTACTGGTCCATGGAGGAAGCTGCTGCATAATGACACTTGATCCTCTATGTTCTTTTCACTAACGTTAGTATTTTGAGACTGCCATAATTTTTCCTTTTGAGAAATTTCCTTAAGAATTTATTATAGTAAATAAGAATCCTAATTCGACATCCGTGTGTGTGTGTGTGTGTGTGTGTGTGTGTGTGTGTGAGAGAGAGAGAGAGAGAGAGAGAGAGAGAGAGAGAGAGAGAGAGATATTGATCACATCACTCAAAAAATCCAATACAAAAATTGTATGAATTTGCTAGCCACAAAAATATTGTCATTGTTAATGTATTATATGAGGGTGTGCTGAAAAGTAATGCTTCCAAATTTTTGTGAAAACTCTCAAGAGTTTTTAAATGAAGCAAACATTATTAACATTCTACATTATTCATCGTGTGCACACATCTATTTCTCAACGTAGTCACCATCACGACTTCCCAACAAGACACCAGTTTATTGATACCGTCACTGTAGAATGTTTGACTTAATTGACAGAGCCACAATCTCACCTCTGCTTGCACTGCCTCATCACTATCAACATGAAACCCTTGAAGGAGTTTTCTTAAGCTTTAGAAATGGATGAAAATTGAAATCGGGTGGTGCCAAGTTGGAACTGTATGGAGGATGATCAATGACAGTGAACCCAAGGTGACAGATTGTTGCACATATCAGAGTGCTTGTGTGTGGTCTGGCAATGTCATGTTGAAGGGTGCTCCAGGTGGGAACAAACTCTTTTAATTCATGCTTTCAGTTTTCTGGGGGATTACAGCATGCTGTTTCACACACTCTGATATAGTTACACTACAAATGGCCATGTTACATGCTATGATTTAGAGCCATATAGCAGAAGACGGCTGCAAATATGTTGACATGAAGAATAAAGATCTAGACTGTTAATAATGTTCGCTTCATTTAAAAAGCTTTGAGTTTTCTCGTAAATGTGAAGACATTACTTTTCAGACCTTGTACTACTGTGTGTCCACCTTCGTAACGCAGCGGTAGCATTACCACCTACGACGCAAGTGGGCCCGGGTTCGATTTCCGACAGGGGACTTGGTGGTGTGTGTCCATCATTTTCATCATGATTGAAATGCAAGTTGCTGAAGTGGCGTCAACTTAAAAGGCTTGCAATATGGCGGTCGAACCCCGAAGGGAATATCCCGACCAATAAATGCCATACGATCATTTCATTTCAGACTGTGTTATATGTAAGAGTAACCAGTAGCACTCAGTATTTATTTGTTTATGGATAATTCTAAATGTACCTAACTTTTCCATTTCAGACATGGGGTTGTTCGGCCACTGTCCAGAGAGAGACCCGTTTTATACTGTTGTGTGTGAACAGTGTAAGGCACTGGTGAAACCTCAAGGCCTGCGGAGCCATATGGGTGAGAATTTGAATTTATTTAAATATTACTGAAAATAACACCATACAACTCTAAAGTCATTCTGTCATGTCATGTCCTTTACAATGGAGGGGTTTCTCCTTTGCAACTGAAACTTAATGCGTTAGTCAATAATATGTTACAAATGGGAAAATTGTGCTTCGCATATGGTGGGGGCACGGGCAGGCATTTTGGGTAATCCATTTTTCTGATTGGTGTCACTGTTCAGGCGTATGGAATTTTTTGCTCAACTGCATTCTTAAGTGTGTGTGTGTGTGTGTGTGTGTGTGTGTGTGTGTGTGTGTGTGTTAAGTTATCCAAATTGACAATAGTTTCTGTGTAGTTTCAGTACATTTTCTAGAACTTTCATTTTTCTGAACATTGTACATGAAACTTCATTTAGCCTTAGAAAGTCTGCTTTAATGATCAAGAACTGCGGTGTTACCGATAATGTCCCACACAAAAAACCAAGTTTTGATTGTGAAGGCACGTAAAGCTGAATCCTCTCTACATTGCCAGAAACCAATGTTTCATTGATCTGTGTATTTTTGGTACTTTTATGAAACATTATTGAGGTTTTTGTTTGATGCATGCCTATCCTCTTCACATTTTTCAGACTTACTTTACAAAATATCTTCAAGCTCTATTTCACTTCTGTCATTGCACTTCCATTTTCTAGCATACTATCACCTTACAATTATCATAAATAAAGCACTTCAAAGTAATTACATTTTTCACAACAATCCTCACATTCACTGGGTGAAAGACAAAGATTGACTGACAAGGCCTCTTAAAAACAAATTAAGGCTGGATAGGATCATGGTGGTAGAAAGTATAGTAACCAAATGAAAATTCCGCCATGTCAAGTGAGTTGTTTGGAATGCAAAGGCTGAGACAGATATAAAAGATGGACAGAATAAAACTAGTCCAGGAAATGTGTAGAAGACCAGTGTGGAATTGACCCTTGTTAATGAACAGGAGAACTGTCCATTACAGAAAATGCTGGAAACTGTGATGTCAATGCACGTGTCAGTGCAAGTGCACCTCCTGCATTCTCTCTTCTGAGTACTCAGCTGTGTCATTACATTTGGCTGAGAGAGAGGAGTAGACATGTTTAGTGACCAATAAAGTACATCACAAAATGGTGCTAATGACAAAATGGCTCGTGTTCGTGTCGGGGAAAAGCACCATTTTTGGAAAACATGCAGAACTGTTTGTACAAGAGTTTGACTAGAAGTTTTTTACTAAAACCTCCAGCAAAGTCTACAATGCAAAAATTAATAGCAAAATGGTGTGAAATGGACTCTGTAGCAAATAGAAACTGCAACTACCTGAATAGAGTTTGAACACCAGGTAGCATTGCTCTAGTGAATGAAAGCCTGGAATACAGTTTGAAAAAGTTTCAGTGCCATTTATATCTGCATGTGGGAATTCAGATATAACTGTGTCAAAATATTATCGAAAGGTCCTGCATCTGTATCCTTACAGAATTACTGTTGTGCATGTGTTAATCCTTGCAGAATTACTGTTGTGCATGTGTTAAAGTGTCTAGACAAACTTTCTCATCTTGACATCTGCTAGTGGTTTCTGAGTGAAGTGGAATTAGGATTTTCAGAGCTTCAGGTTCTTATTTCCTCATCTGAGGCATGTTTCAGTCTGTCAGGGTAAGTGAACCTACAGAAGATTGACCATTATGTATCAGAAAATTCCTATCAGTACCTTGAAGAGCTGTTGTATAATCTCAAGGTTGGGGCTAGAGTGCACACAGTATTGGCAGCTCGTCCATTGGGTGCTGATGTTGCCAATTGGCTGATGATGGTCACTGATGTTAGTTGTAGCCAGTTGTTTGGTAGTATATGGTAGCCAATGAAAATAGCTGAATGTAATAATTTCTTTTGGCAGAAGATACTAAGTGATTACAAGTGTTTCTGATATAGCGAGCACCAGACTAACTTTTACTGATCTGGTTATTATGCTTTTTATGATTGGTTACTGATTTTCACATTTCTTTAGTGACTGGAAGAAAACTGGACTTGCTGACAGACTGACTTGTAGTGAAGCCCGAGGGCTCGATTAGATTGTAATATGACAGTTAAGCTGTAAGTTGCCAAAGCCAACAAATGTGAATGGAAGAAAGCTAAAAGCGCTCTAGCATAGCTCGAGGGCTGGCTTAGCTTGGAATGTGATAATTCGCTTGAGAGTTGGCCAAATCCAGGAATCTCAACATGAAACTATGATTGCCATAGTAGAGTGATATTTATCATGACCCAAGATTTACATTCATCATTGCAGTAGCTTCCATTTTATGTGTTATTTCCAATTTTGCTGAAAATACTGACAGTGTGACTGAATTCTAATCTAATAGAACAAAATATTGGTTAGCTTTCTTTACGAACGATGGGCCATTATGAACAAAGCATTTGGATAGGCTACTGACGACTGAATGTAAGTTCACCATATTCATCTGCCATTGTTCAGCACACATATTATTACCAACAGTGTCAAGCAACGTAACAACGAGACACTGTAAGAGCACTTTTACCCAAGATCAGTGTTTGGTGCACGATGCCGTGTCTGTATCATGACTCAATTGTGTCACCAAACTGTTAACGCTAACAGGTATGTCCAGAGACTCTTTAATCCTTATGTGTATCAGCTCACAGAAGATGAACAGCTGTAAGCATGTTTGCAACAATATGGATTAACAACATGCACTGGCTGTGACACACTCTTACGATGGATGCATGTGAAGTTCTCCCCCCCCCTCCCCCCTCCCCCCTCCCCCTCTCCCCCTCCTCCCCCTCTCCCCCCTCTCCCCCCTCTCCCCTCTCCCCCCTCTCCCCCCTCTCCCCCCTCTCCCCCCTCTCCCCCTCTCCCCCCTCTCCCCCCTCTCCCCCCTCTCCCCCCTCTCCCCCCTCTCCCCCCTCTCCCCCCTCTCCCCCCTCTCCCCCCTCTCCCCCCTCTCCCCCCTCTCCCCCCTCTCCCCCCTCTCCCCCCTCTCCCCCCTCTCCCCCCTCTCCCCCCTCTCCCCCCTCTCCCCCCTCTCCCCCCTCTCCCCCCCTCTCCCCCCTCTCCCCCCCTCTCCCCCCCTCTCCCCCCCTCTCCCCCCCTCTCCCCCCCTCTCCCCCCCTCTCCCCCCTCTCCCCCCCTCTCCCCCCCTCTCCCCCCCTCTCCCCCCCTCTCCCCCCCTCTCCCCCCCTCTCCCCCCCTCTCCCCCCCTCTCCCCCCCTCTCCCCCCCTCTCCCCCCCTCTCCCCCCCTCTCCCTAAAACTTTGTGATGTTGATTATAGTCGCTAACAAACTTGAAAATAGAGTTAATTTACAATAAATGTAGGTAATACATAGCCTACTGCTTTTGAACGGGAAAACTGAATGTGTATGAAGGCTCTGTGGAATTTTCGTACTGTGAGCAGTACCATTGCAATGTTACACTTTACTATTTTAATCTTAAAGGCTTCTTAACTGGGCTGCTGGTTAAAATCACACAATTAACCTGCTGGAGCAAAATTTTACAGCCAGTAGCAGCATTTTGTATTGGTGGTGGTAGTAATAATTGGTGTTGTTGTATATCTGAAACAAATGAACATTTGTGAGAAACAGGACTCCATCTTCTGTATTCTAAGTATTTGTGTAGAATTTTAGAGCAAAGTTTGATCTTAGTGTAGTAAAAGAATTTAAAACAAAATTTAATGTTTAGCAAGTTTTGCATTTCAAGACCTCTGTATTAGAGAAAATCATGTTTTCATTATGGTCCACATAGGTCATTCAGACTCCCCATGTTAGCAGAACCTTGCAGACTATTAGCAAGTTACTTTTAAATGAAGATTTTCTAAGCTTATTACACTGTAACAATATGTGAATCTTTAACTGTAACAACACATCCAAAAGTTCTAACAAAACCAAGATAGCTTTCGTTAGGTAGATCATAGGAAGTATTGAAACACCCTATTTACCGGGCCCGACAGTAAGAATAGATAGCTACTAGAATTCCAGGTGGACAAATTTGGAGAATGTACTCATTTGTTAAATTCAGACTCTGGGTGCAGAGTTGGTACAGCATGTGAAGGTTCTGCATTGTGAAAGAAGACAAACAGAGTTCTTGATGGTAAGTACTTTAAGCAGAGTGGGATTTCTCCTCCATAGAAATTGTCATGAAGATCTGGGCGACATACACGAAGTAGTTGTGAATAATGATGTTGCTCTTTCAGGAGACACACAATCGAAATCTTCATGTTTGATATAAAAATAGGAATGAAGTGAATTGATACCGTAGTAAAATGCTGAAATTATTCAATGAATACTGATAGCGCTTACATGGTCTATCTTATTTGAATTTTCCATGGTTTCTGTCAGGGTGGCACTATGTAGAGGATCGTGGTCAGCTTCGCTCTCCACCCTTGTCAATCCTGTGAAAGAACTGTTGGTAACATAGCTCACAGTGGGACATTAAAACCTCCTAATTTCTGGACAACTAGTACAGATCAATATGTTTGTGACTAATAAAATGTAACCTGTTCGTCATATCACTTAATTTTCTGTTACATGAGTGTAGAAGCTAACTTAATTTGCTGTCCAGTCTCCAGCAGGTGACATTCATCATCAAGTGATGTACTACTGATTATACATATATGATTGTAGTGGTGTCTCCAGTTTATAGGAGGAAGTGTATGCCTTGATGCTGACTTTGATAGTAGCATTTTGGTTTTATGGTCAAATCAGTTTCCTAGTATGATTATCGAACTATTTAGTTAAATTATTTATATGTAGTTTATTAAAATTTCAGTGATTAGTTTTGTGAAGAATATCTACTAATTCTTTCTTAAAGAGTTTGTATATAGTAGCGTATTAAGTTATTTGTTACACTGTGAAATGCTATACTTTGAATGCTCTGTATTCCAGAAATATGGCACAGACCAAGGCCTCCAGATGCTCCAGTGCCAACACCAGAACCGGTCGAGAAAGTTCTGGCAAACAGATTGCCCTCCACAAGCAAAACAGGAGCTGGAAATAAATCGGGGGCTGGAAATGTAAAATTGAAGGTGAAGAAACCTTCCCAGCCCACAGTTTCAACAGGTCATCCCCCTTCCGCAGCAGCGGCGGCCGCGGCGCCCGCGCCCCCCACCCCCGCCCCTCCTCTGGGGGCGGTGCCGGTGACGCTGACGCTGACAGTGCCGGTCTCGGTCCCTGTGCAGGTCCCAGTGCCGGCTCACGCGGCCGCCGCCTTGGCAAACGACCCCGACCTGGGGCCACCCGTAGCTTCAGTAGCTCCAGGGCCAGACGCAGTTCTGGAAACCATTCCCGTTGTAATAGAGCCTGCAAAAGCACCCGTACGGACTCACTCACCCCCCATTCGGCAGTCTCAGCAGAAGAAAAGACCTCGAGTATCAAGGGATCGAGAGTACGATCCAGACAAGCATTGCGGTGTGTGGAATCCAGAGACAGGAAGACCATGCACTCGCTCCCTTACGTGCAAGTCTCATTCCCTGTCGATGCGGCGCGCAGTGGCGGGCCGCAGCCAAAACTTCGACAGACTGCTGGCAGAACACAGGTCTGCCAAAGAAGCTTTAGGGCGAAAGGGAAAGGGTGCAGGAGCATCCCTTGCACCCTCCGCCGCAGTCCGAGGCTCAGTGCAAGGGCGGTCTCCAGCTCGGCATCGGAGTCAGTCACAGGTCAGTATTAAAGTTATTTTTTTCCTTACGTTTTTTGTTTAATTGTGCAGCCCGGAGGTGCACTAGATGTTTTTACTAAAATTGTGTGGCACAGATTTTCTTGAGTCTTCATTTGCACTAGTAAGAATTAGAGTAGGGGAATATCCTTGAATGTAGTGTATGATTATAATGGTTTTCCTGCACATTGTTTTTATTGTTTGAATAATTTTGGATATTAGTTGAGGTTTGAGAAGTCGGAGTGATTTGTTAGGCTTTCTGTATTTCAGTACCTACAGTTCTGTGTTACATTAGTTGACTTGTGTGATGTAAACAGTCGTGTACAGGCTCTAAATGAAGTACCCCCGTTGTCTAGTTACTTAGTTACCTTCTGCTTATGCAAGTTGTAATGTTCAGTCTTCATTTTAGCATGTTATTGCATGGAACAATATTAATCTGTAAAATTGTTCTGGATTCTTTTTATTTTTATTTTATGTTTTTTAAGGGAATAGATTGTACCTGAAGAGCATTGTGTGATTTGTAATATGTAGGAACCTAAGAGAAAAATAGCTAAATTATTGTATATGGAAGGAGGGCAGGGGTCTGAGTGACAGAAAAAAGACAAACATTCATTGAAGCTTTGCTGACGGGGCGCACTATCTGTGTTGTTGACTACTGAGAGACGTTAACAGAAATGTTCCACCAGCCAGTGCATCCAGTTCTAAAGAATATGTCAGTGCACACAACTACAACTTACGTTCAACAACTTTGCAATTGACAGTTTGCTGTTGCTGGTATAAGGGGGGGATGGTTGTATTATGAGCTTGCAGCAAGCTGCACTTGACAAGGCTTTGCATGCACATACGAAACAGTGTGTGAGCACATAGCATTCGAGTAAACTAAAACTGCCTGGCTCCAGCCGCATGGCTCAATGAAACATCAACCATAGAGTGATTTTAATCGGAGTATGGTACATTTATCAAAGCTTTTTGAAATAATAAAGCACACCTTACCAAAGATGACACTGAATGGGATTTTGTTTCACCATAACAATGTGCATGCTTGAGAAACCTCATGAGAAGTCCCAAATCCATGTGATTCTCTCCGTCCCCTACCCAAAAAAATAAAGAAGAAACTATCACTGTGAATTGTCTCGAGTATCCAGTGGTGTTGTATGAGCAACTTCCCTTCAGAAAGTTGTTCTCTGTATGAATAAATGATTTGATGGGCAGGGTCAGCAGCAATCTGCGGTTGTTTGCTGGTGATGCCATGGTGTATGGTAAGGTGTCGAAGTTGAGTGACTGTAGGTGGATACAAGATGACTTAGACAAGATTTCTAGTTCGTGTTATGAATGGCAGCTAGCCGTAAATGTGGAAAAATATAAGTTAATGTGGATGAGTAGGAAGATCAAACCCGTAATGTTCGGATACAGTATTACTAGCATCCCACGTGATAGTGTCAAGTCATTTAAATATCTGGGCGTAAAGTTGCAAAGCAATACGAGGTGGATTGAGCTTGTGAGAACTGTGGTAGATTATCATACAGTTCACATTTTCCTTCAAATGACTAACTTTTTTTTCCAAAGTACAAGAAGTTGTTGTCGTCGTCGTCGTCGTCGTCGTCGTCTTCTTCTTCTTCTTCTTCTTCTTCTTCTTCTTCTTTAGTCCTGAGACTGGTTTGATGCAGCTCTCCATGCTACTCTATCCTATGCAGGCTTCATCTCCCAGTACTTACTACAACCTACATCCTTCTGAATCTGCTTAGTGTATTCATCTCTTGGTCTTCGTCTACGATTTTTACCCTCCACGCTGCCCTCCAATGCTAAATTTGTGATCCCTTGATGCCTCAGAACATGTCCTACCAACCGGTCCCTTCTTCTTGTCAAGTTCACGGTGGAAAGACGCTTTTTTTTCTCAAAAACTGAGCTTAAGCATACGCCAGTAAATTAGTTAGGGGTATAAGAAAGCTCATACCTAGGTGTGTAAAATATATCTGTGTAGGTGGTCATTATATGTAAAAGTTAATAAAAAAACCTCTAGTGCTTCAAATCTGTTTTCTTTTTACCATTGATTTATAATTAGGTGTAGCATTGTTGGGCACACTTTTCTGAACTGCTTTGGGATATTTATAGCTATGGGTGTCTAGTTTTGTGATACATGTGAATTTATGAAGTTTTTTTATTTTATTTCCATGTGCGTAACACATTTAAAGTCTTCTCTCGTCATATAGCACAATAATTTCTGTAACTGTTTGTAATTTCTGAAGTGGTTTAAATGTTTTGCAGTTTTTGACACACTATGTGGTAAGGTGCATGAAGTTGCATGCACTGCATTTTGCAAAATGTACTTTGAAAACATGTACACAGATTCATGTACAGTGATGTGTCACAGCAAAATATAACCAGCTCTTGTGTGGCTCAACACATCACATATTTGGAATAGTGGTGGCAGCGTTGTTTTTTTACTGATAAATTAATTTACATCACTTTTTGGAAAAAACTTTTATATGGTCCAATTTACTGTGCAGCTTAGGAGGTTCTGTTTCATGAGACAGTCTCTCAATTTTTATCTGTAACCTCAGCAAAATGCAAGATGAAGGTACCAGCTTCAGAAAGAAGCAGCAGCAGATGTTATGGTCCTGTGGAAGTAGATTTTGTAAAAAGTACTGACACTTTTACCTATGACAGCATCTTTGTTTGAATATCTTTGTGTCTTCAGTCTTGGTGGAAATTGGATTCCATTTCTGTAAAATTTTCCGGTTTCTCAGATTGTTAGATTCTAATTCTTTTCACATTGTATGTCACTGGGACATAGCCTACTGTAATTGCGACATATTTTGGCACGATTGCAGCATGTTAGTCATTGCTAATATATTGCATGCTTAGAACTTCCATTAATCACCAGTTTTGAGGATTAGTAGTGCCTACATATGTTGAGGGTTACAAAGGCTTTTAGTGTCAGTATTAATTGCATTTAAATGTATATGTGTTTTGTTTGATTGTAAGTATGTATTTTTTTCATTCTCACATAAATATATTCATTATTTGTTATCAGTAATGTCACTAATTTACTAGGCTGTAAAATTACTCAACTTTCATTGAGCCTTTGGTTTCTTGTTAGTACATGGTGTCCGCATGACTGGATGATGGTATGATACAGGTTTTTGTGAAATTATACATGGAAAAACATTGTAAATGATAGATACAGCCTCTTATCTTTTGTTTCTCTAATATGTTTGGTTCCTAGTTTCCAGTTAGAAAGTTTGTTTGTAGCAGTTAGATTTTTTATGAGATAAAACCCTGGAAGATTTTGGAAAGAAATGAAAATTCTTGGCTATCAGAAAATGCATCTTCACATTTTTTGCAAAGCACTATTGTCCAAATTGTATACACTTTAGTACTATATCAAATTGGTGAATGATCCAAGATATGATCTACATCTTCATCTACATAGGTACTCCGCAAGCCATGGTGCATGGCTGAGGGTACCCAGTACCACTAAATTTCCTTTCCTGTTCCATTTGCAAATAAAGTGAGGGGAAGAACAGCTGTCTGTATGCCTCCATACAAACCTTAAATTCTTGTATGTTCGTGGTCCTTACATGCAATGTATGTTGGCGGCAGTAGAATCGTTCGGCAGTTAGCTTCAAATGTCGGTTCTCTAAATTTCCTCAGCAGTATGCAAGAACAGGTCGCATCAGTGTCCTGTATGTGATTTCCTTTACAGGTGAACCACTGTTCCCTAAAATTCTCCCAATAAACAGAGGTCAGCCATTCCAAGAGCAGAAATTTTTACAAGATTTTCGCAAGAAAAATTAAAGGTTACTCCCTGCAAAATCTGACTTTCAGGAAATGAGATGGAAAACTTGCACTCAACATCCAAGAAAACTGTGAAGAACTGGCACTGTACTTTTCCAACCACCTCAACTGCCCAAACCAACCGAACATTTCCAACACCTATTCCCAGAGCACACAAAACCTGATGCAGAACCACCAACACAAGAAGAAATCCATCGCCACATCAAAAAACTCAAGAACGGAAAGGCATCATGAGAAGATGGACTCGTCGTAGAATTACTGAAAAATCTGGGGACACGATCACTTCAGGAAATCGCACAGATCATCCAAGAAATCTGACAAAGTGAAAAACTGCCAGACGACTAGAAATGTGCTCTCATCTACCCACGTCACAAAAAAGGAAACAAATCTAACATAAATAACTACAAAGGAATCTCCCTCCTCCCCGTCCCTTACAAAATACTCTCTGCCTGTCCCCTACAACGTGCACAAGAACAGCTCGAGCCCCTAATTGGTGAATACCAGACAGGGTATAGACAACACAGATCATGGACTGAACAAATTTTCAACCTACAATCCACATTAAAACCTAGAAAGCCTACGACTTCATTGATTGACAGTCTGTCTTTAATATACTTGAAGAAAGCAATCTTGACCCAAAAGCACGATGACTCATCCAACAAACCCTAACCAACAAAACTTCCAAAGTGAAGTTCAGTGGAGAAATCTCCCAACCTTTCCTCATCAAAACTGGTGACGGACTCTCCCCACTACTCTTCAACATCGGTCATAAAAGAATGGGAAAAGGTAGTGAAAAAGAAAAACAGCTGGAGACCCATCATGCAAGGAAAAAACAGGATAACATAAATAATTTCACATGTTTAGTCTTCGCTGACGATCTCGTGATCCTCTTGGAGGATGAACAAACAGCAATTCATCAGATCGAAGTACTCAAAGAATGTGCTGGTAAAGTCGGGCTCCAGATCTCTTTGATAAAAACTGAATTTATGGCCACAAAACATATCAAAACAGAAAATATCATCACAGATTATGGCACAATAAATGTATTCAATCACTTCAAATACTTCTGTGAAATCATCGAACCCTCAGGAAAAGAAATAGTAGCCCAAAAAGCACATGAATTCAAAATGTGAAAAGCATACGGGAAAATTGCAAACAGCTAAAACAAAAGGTGCATGAATATCAAAACAAAAATTCGACACTATGCGACTGTCATCAAACCCAAAACACTGTATGCAAGCGAGACCTTAGACCTCAATTACGAAGGGCATCTAGACAACATCAAAAAAGTTGACAGGAAAATCATTTGCAAAATTCTGGGACCAAAGGTCACAGACAAAGGATATCGGCTACATTCAAACACGACAACAGAAAAATATTCCAACATTGAAACAGACTTCCACAAACGATGACTGAAGTTCTATGGACACAAAATGAGACTGGATGACAACAGATTAACAAAGAAAATTCTAATGTACTCACAGAAGCTAAAAACAACACCAGTCTGGATCAAACAAGTTCAAACTGATCTCAAAAATGCCAGCATCACATCCACAGAATCACAGATCAAAAAATCTTCAGACAGGAGAGCTACTGCTGGGAAGTTGCACCAGAAGAAAAACCCAAAAGATCTATAGGAAAATGCACGGAAGAAAGTCAAGCTAAACATAGCGAGAGGATGAAACAATTCTGGAAGGGCAAGAAAAATAGCAACCACAGATTGTAGTTAGCTTTGTGTGGTCCTCTATGGGTCTAAACAATTTAAATTGATGACGACGACGACGATTTGATAGGTTTAAATAGTAACTAGATAAGCTAATTTTGCAATCTGTGGGTCAAATTGTTAAAGCTATGGTTTGTCATTAGTGTATAGTGTTAAAGGTGAATTTTGCGTAGGCTACTAATCTTCTAGAAATAAAGACTCCTGTGCAATATTTTAGGTGGCTGCTGGTCTAATCTAGAGTACAATAAATATGCTGTGGATACAGTGACCGTCCTCTTTAGTCAGTCTTCAAACTTGATACATGTATTCTTTCTTTATGCTTGTTGCTGTGCACCCGAACTAATGTTTTTCTTGAGAAGGTGTTTGTCTAATTTTATTGGATCAAGAAGAGGCAATGGCCATGTGAGGAAATAATCAAAGAATGCTAAACACATCGGCTCAAAATACACACTCCAACAGACTCTGGAAATCAAACCAAAGGCATGGTTGTTAATGATTGGACAGTGTGTCAAACACTGACATTTGAGACCCACCCACTACATCTTGTATTGTAGAATGTTGTAACAATAGATTAAAGTAGTTGATATTGTGCAGCTCTTGTTAAAGTGACAATGTGTGAGAAACTAAACTAATAACTTTGAGTCAAAAATCATCAAATTCATAGCACCAGCCTATATCTGGCATTTTGTAAATGAATTTGGGTGCTGGACACACAAATCAATCACTTTTACAAAGCTGTCAAAATATGAGTCTTTCATTTTTGTACAGGACACCATAAAACCATTAGTTACTGCCCTCTTTTGGTGTTCGGGACTCATTTTCTGTGACATCTCAATGATGATGATGATGATGATGATGATGATGATGATGATGATTTCACCCTCCTTATCTTCAAACACCCCTACTTAACAGTTTGTGATTAAGATGCAAATTTAGTTGTAAATTATTACACATATATTTTAATTTTACATTTGCTGTCAAAATTTTGTCTGAAGTGTGTTGCTTAGGTGCTGGTGTTTGATGTGTAATGAGTCATATGCTTATATACACTCAGTAGTCAGCTTCAGGATAAATAGATGTAACTTTTGAGTCTGCCAGTTTATCAATTAATTACCTGCCTCTAGGCTTTCTGCTAAATTTGATTTTGGAATTCTATAGTAATTTTTGAAGATAGCCGGTTTTCAGGTTAATAATTTTAACTATAGAAGCAGTGATTTTAGTACCGCTTGTCTCCTTGCTGTGTGCTCCACCACTTAACAATGATACTGCATTATAGCTTTCAGATTTGGTTTTTATAAAAAGTAAACCTTCCATTATTTATTTTGCAGAATGCAGTACCCAGTTCGGCTGGCAACCAGTTAAACACGTCTCTTCCCATAAGAAGCGAAGGAAACGTCGTACTAGGTGAAATGCGACTGAATCATGTGGTTGCTCCTTCAGTACAGGCCATCCAAAATGTAATTACCCCAACACCAGAAACTGCAGAGAGCATTTTACGGACCCAGTCTACAACTACCTCAAAGTACCCACTTATTGCAACTCTTGCAAGGTTCACCCCAACAGTTACTGTGAAAGCGCAAGAAGACAATGTTGTTGCATATTCTCGAAAAGCTGAGGATGGCTCGTGGGTGACAACAGTTGCACCAAAGCCTGTTGCAGTAAGTACTTTCTTCCTTCTCCAGTCTATGGATTTTTTTTTTCGCGGAAAGTTATGCTGAAGATAATAGCTGGTATGGACAAATTGTGTGATTGCTTTCACTAAACCAGTACATTATTGTGCACATATATGAGCTGTTAAATTTAGACAGTTGTTTGAACTGAAGCAGGTACACGAATCATCAAGTTAAAGTTTTGGGAAAAATTAGTATCTGTAACATTGTTTGGAACAGATTAAAATTAATAACGGATTACACATGCTGTGATGCAGAATTGGTGCAGTGATCTGACGGAAAGGTTGGGACTTCTGAAAATTCACAATCCTTTAATCCAGTAGGGAGTAGAGTGATCGAAAAAAAAAGTGTGAATTTATCTTGTAGAGTGGAAATCAATAACGGGCTAAGTGTCAAAAAGACAGATTCTGAGTTGTTTAGTTTATTATTATTATTATTATTGTTTTGACAAAAACATTTGAATGCAAAAAACCTCAAAAATATTTTTTATTTATTGACTGTAATAAGTCACACAATTGTTGCAAAATTTTTCTAAGATCCCTTCCATTAGATCAATGAAAATCAATATTTTAATCTGAAAAATGCAGTGTGTGCTAAATGCCATATAGGTATCAACAAAAATGAGGTAGGTGCCAATGAAAGAAATCACAAGCATTCATCCCTTTTGTTAATAATAAGCACTTTACAGATGCACTGTCCTGTGAATAAATTGTTTTTAATCCTTCTTTTAATTCTATAGAGCACAAAGGAATTTTTATTGATTAACTGTTCAGAAAATTTTCTTTTACCTACTTTCAAATACGGCAGCATCTGCTGTAGGTAGTTGCCTTTTCAGCTGACAAGTGGTGGTAACATTGTTGTGACACTAAAGCGAACTTCTTTATTATGTCAGTGGTAATCCCATTCTTGAAAATCTTATTGGTGCTCCAGTACTGACGACATCAGGTGCAGTTTTTTTCATGTGAATCCAACTACATTTGGAAATATTTATTTTCTTAATTTTAATGTTTGTGTTGGCTACTTTTTTAAATGTAAAAGCCCTCAGACTGGAGCAAAGTAACCACAAATAGATTGTTAGCTGTCACATTTTCCAAAGGCCCTTAGGTACTTGGCATTCTTCCAGCCTCTTACGTTTTTCAATCTGGGTAAAATCTTTGTCACATGCTGCAAACAATTCAAAAGCTTTGTGGCACTCACAAGGGGATGGTCCAATAAGACATGTCAAAAGTTACCCTGAAATTTTCTACACAGGTAGAAGATGACAAAAGAAATGCACTGCCAAAATTTTAGCTGCTAAGAGGCACTGCAAATATTTTGTAAAAAAATGTTTAAGTTGCACATTTTTGCCATGTGAAGAACAGCTTATAACAGCGGTTTGTACAGCCCTACCCACCTAGCACGCAACTTGGCGAATCACTCACATAGCACTGTGTGGTGGAATTATCCGGAGTTTACAACACCAATTTTAAGAAGCCTGGTTTACAATGGAGCGAATGAGAGCAAACACGTGTGAAAGTGCATTTGCAGAAAAATCACTACCATTCATTTGTATATGGATAGATAGTTTATACTAGAGGGAATGGAAGAGAACACAAGGTAGCGAACATTACCTATGAATGCTG
This sequence comes from Schistocerca cancellata, assembly GCF_023864275.1. NCBI lineage: Eukaryota > Metazoa > Arthropoda > Insecta > Orthoptera > Acrididae > Schistocerca > Schistocerca cancellata. The sequence continues at coordinate 880,239,141 of NC_064629.1, read as the reverse complement.
TGTTACTAGTTTTTAGTTTTTGGAGCTAATATTCAGCATTCAGCATACAGGATGCAACTCGATCTTCTTAGAGCCACAATGTGAAACTTTCGTATTCAGTGAGGATTATTTTGCATGGCGAGCCCACTGTTCTTAATGGAGTATGCAAAATGGCGCACCATGGAAGAAAGAATTTAAGTGTGTCAATTTGTATGGAAACGTGATATGTGTAGAGATTGTGCACTTTACACAGAATTGCATCTCCATCTCTCCTTAGGACTGGTCCAAAATTTTCCTTGTATGTCGGCTGCTATTTTTCCCTGGCTTCTCGTTACCATGGAGGAGAAATTTATAAACAGAACACTAATTACTGACGTTGAACATCATCTCAAGAGGTGACACAACTGGTGTTTCCACTGCGCGTGTAAGGTATAATGGTCATATTGAAAAATGGTCTAGTGGCAAAGTGCACGCTTCATGATCCAGAGTGTGCGGGATCAAATCCCGTCCAGACAACAACTTTTTCTCTGAGTTTTAAACTAGCATTCACTTCTCACAGATGTTGGAGTGGCGACGAAAGACATGCGGTTCGGATTCCACATTAAAGTGTAGGTCTCCATTTTCTGCTTAGGTAAATGGGAAAGGTGAGGGAGGAGTAAGTAAGCTGCAGTGGCATCCAGTTGAAAGTCCTGCAAGTGGCCTACTGGGTACACCAGACAGAATTCTCTTTCACTCGTTCCTGTTAACTTGTTTGCTCCAGTGAAAACCTGGCTTAAACTATATAAGCTTTGTTTTTTTTTTTTTTTTTTTTTTTAACTTGATGTCAACAGTTACATTCTTGCACATGTAATTCTGATAAAAGTGACTAGCAGAGAAAATAAAATCATGGTAGTGTTTGATGTCATAGATGACTTCCCTCACTGAGGACTAGTAATTTGTTGAAATGAAAGGTCTTGAAGTACTACATTTTATAACAAACCCTATAGGACATTCCTTATAATAATGTTTGAATGTTGTACATTGGACTATCAGTGAAACAGTTCATTGTTTACTCCCTGTAGTCCTCACAAAAATGCGAAGTGTCTATTGAATGATGAAAACAAACATTTTTCTTGCACCTGGCACATGGGAGAAAGGAAAAATTGTTGCAGTCAGGCACTTTGCAGTAACCACTAGTTTTGTTTAGATAGAACTGGGATGGAGTCAGAAATGGTCCCAGCCCTTGTTCTGCATATTGCGCTGCATACCAGACCTACTACATCAAATTCGTAAAGCGTGGCAAAGAAAACTGGTAATGCACAAATGACTGGAGCTTAAGAATACTATTCCGCTGATAAACCTGAAATGAGAGAGAGGTATTGGAAATTATGTTGTCTGATATTTTCCTGAAAAATTTCTTCCACTGTCGAAAAAATTCTTTATCAAGAGGTTGAATTGCACTAGTAGTTCCAGGTGAACTCCACGTTACATCTACAGATTTTTTTGTGGTCCTCCACAAAAACAGAGGCATAGTTACATCTAGACCATGAATCCAACAAAAGCAATGAATTAGTTTCTGCAACTGGTAGGAATGTGTTCCAAACGAAATGTCGAAAATTATTCTTTCTCATTTTTCCAGGTTTTGATATGTTGTTTACAAGATTTTTGCAACTAAACAGTCCATTTTTTATTTTTGGTCCTAATTTGACTTGTGGTTCTTGAAGACAGAGCTACAGCTGTTGAAACAGGAAACAACTCATACTTATCACTGGTATTATCGTATATGAATATGTCATAGCATTCATTGATGGGGCAACCGACTCTGTCTTTTTTTCAGCCTGAAATGATAAAGTATGGTGTGAAACGCAGTTGTTTCACGAAACCTGACTGATCAGGGTTATAAAAAGCAGTTGCAGGGATAACAAAAAGTTTCGTCTTAACGTCAGCTATGAATTTCTCTCTAGCATTGTTTATCACTGGCAGCTGCTCTACACATTTGTGTGACCTAAACTTGGTAATTTTGCGACTTCATACTCTGTATGATTTCTTGAACTTGCATAGCCAGGTCAGTGAAGCCTGGAAATTAGCTATGTTCATGTCAGATGCAATTTGGAGGTTCCAGTCTCGTAGATCTCCATCTGTAAGGGTGCACAGCCTCTTGCGAGCAGTTCTAAATCCTTCAAACAGTTTTTCATTCACATGGTTTCGGGTTTCTGTTTGGCGCATATTTCTTACCTCATGTAATTCATTCTTCCATTTGTACAGTTCACGCTCTGGTTTTACAAAACGAAAATGCCTTTGCATACTGCGTAGCTTCAAGCAGTTTTTTCCCTCCTGCATTTAACCAATATTTCAATGCCCTTTCTTTGTCGCTGAAAGCTGTTGCAGCAATTTTTTTTTTAAAGAGAACCTGGAAGGTATCGTTCTTCAGAACTGTCCCTGGAAGTATGGCTTTGAACAAATTTGAGCCATCAGTTTATTTAAATTAGTTCGTTTTTTGTCTTGCGGGTGTTGAAATATTAGTGTCAAAATCATGTACAAGCATAACACAGTATCAAAAGTATTGGGAGTGTCTATTTTCATGGGGTGCTCCTGATGCCAAAAACTCTACAATTGATATTTGTGCTGGGTGCAAGAAAGTGATCAAAGTTTCCAACTTGGGGAAAAGTGCTTTGGAAAGTCATGCCATCTGGGAAGCCCACTGAGAGTGAACTAGCCACTCAGGGCCCATAGGGTCCATGCATTGGCCTAACTACATCTCTTGGTGCCAGGATGCAATTGGTCTTGCTTTCTGTTGTGTGGCCAGTGTAGGAAAAGACTTGTGGGATGAGTGACGTCTACTGGCAGTTTGCTCACTGTCTCATGGTTGTGTGCATCATGGGAGCCCTTCAGTATCATGTGCTAAAACGCTGGTTGCATGCATGACATTGCTGTAATGTGGGTTGCTGGCAGAGTATGAGTAGGCCCCCAATACAGTAATTATTATTAAATATAAAATCTGTGAAAATACACAGTTTAAAAGTGGTGTTATTTTATCATAATTAACATGTAATCAACTTGTTTTGCTGTTCTTCTGTAGATGGACAATAGCCTTCAGCGGTTTAGTCATAACAACCCCCCCCCCCCCCTCCCCACCACACCAGTGATTCTTTATAGAATTGAACTCCTACGTACAAAACAGCTATAAGACATGCTTTTTTTTCTCCGAAAAATTGACTCCAAAATTCAGGAGCACCTTACACACGAAATAAATATAAAAATGCCCAGTGTTCAATTTAAAATTGCTGCTAGTCTTAAAAATGACCATATATTCGATGCCTCGCGAAACATATCTATATCTGGCAACATTGAAAAAATTGCAGCAAAAACCCAGAACACTGTGTCACTGCAGTCTATGGTGTCAGTGAACTTGAACTGAAAGTCATTTGTAATACTAGTAATAGTACAATATTTTAGATAGTAGCTGGTTTTGTAATGGAAAAAAATAAAAGGGATATAAATTGAAAGTAATAGCATATGCAGAAGAATGTGGTAACAGAGCAACTAGGTGGCATTTCGACCCTCCACCAACAGAAAAAACCATTTGTGATTGGCAGGCTTGTAAAGAAGAACTGAAAAAAGTGAGGAAGACTGAACGTGTGAATAGGGGATTGAATGCAAAATGGCCCAAACGATGTTGTGTTGAAATGGATTCAAGAACACTGTCACGATGGCACTGGAATTAATACAATAATGATTCAAATACACGCTTGTATGCTAGTGCTACAGTGGAACTTAAGACTTTAAGGGTGGAGTTGGTTGATGGTATAGGTTTATGAAGGGTCGCAGACTTAGCATGCAAACCAAAACCAAAATATCTCGGGAAATTCCACAAGAGTATGGAGAGAGAATATTATCCTTCTATCGCTTTATTATTTAACTTTGAAAAAAACTAAGCCAAATAGCGAATGTGGACGAAACTCCTCTGACATTTGATACGCCGAGTAAGAACTGTTGCCATGAGAGATGCTAAAACTGAGACTATAAAAACAAGTGGACATGAAAAAAAAGTGATACGCTGTTGTCCTTTCATTTGGTGCTGATGGTACTAAACTTGCATTTTCAAGTGCGAGACAATGCCAAAATCTTCAGAAACACCACCAGGTGGTGGTTTTCACGTACATGACAAGGGCTGGGTTGATGAGGCTGGAATAAAATTATGGATTAACAGAGTGTGGAAGAGAAGGAAAGGTGCTTTATTAAAGAAGAGTTCTCTTCTTGTGCTATATTGGTTTAGCAGTCATTCAAAAAGTTCTGCGAAAGAGAATTTACTACTACTATTCGTTGATGCTACAGCCCTTGTAGGGTCTTGGCCTTCCGGACAACCTCCGCCCACTCTTCTCTGCTGGCTGCTTTGGCTCTCCACCTTCTCACTCCCATCCTTCTCAAGTCCTCTTCCACGTTGTCTAGCCATCTGGTCCTTGGTCTGCCCCTTATATGTTGTCCACCGGGTTTTCCTTTGAAAATTTTCTTGACTTCGCTGTTCTCATCCATTCTTTCTACATGTCCCAACCAACATAGTCTGTTACTCTTTATTTCTATAGACTTAATGAAGCTGAAGAGTGGGCAGGAGAGGATATTGAAGAAAGATGGGAAATGGTTAAAGGAATAATACACGAGATGACTTAAACTGTACTGGGCAGAAAGAAGCAATCAAGAACCCAGAGCTGGTTTGATGAGGACTGTAGGAGGAAGATAGAAGAAAGAAATGAGGCAAGAAAAAGAATGCTGCAGAGGAGAACTGGAGGTACTGTATAAGAGTACTAGGAGAAGAGAAGGGGAGAAGTTAAGGAGTGTAGGAGGAAAAAGAGAGAATTTGAAAAACAGTGGAGTGATGAGTTAGAAGAGAGAAATACTGCTCAAGAAACAAGGAAATTCTGTATGAGGGTTACAGATATAAGGAAAGGATTCCAACCCAGAGCAGTTTTCTGTAAAGATAAGGAGAGAAATCTGATTGGAGGAAAAGAGCAGATTTTAGACAGATGGGTGGAGTATTTTAGTGAACTACGGAATACAGAATCAGAAAATGAAGGTGGAGTTGATGCCGGTATGGCAGAAGAGGTGGAGCAGGAAGTAAACAGAGATGAAGAGCACTGGGGAGCAGTAGCAGAACCCACACTGTAAGAAGTTAAAGTTAGTATCGAGACACGTAAAAACAATAAAGCTCCGGGAGAAGACAATATTACAGCAGAAATGATAAAATATGGCGGAGAAAAACTAGTAAGGTTTTTGCATGAGATTATAGTGGAAATATGGCAGAAAGAAAATATGCCGAAATAGTGGAGTACAGCAATACTCTGCCCTATACATAAGAAACATGACAAAGCTGACTGTGGGAATTATAGAGGAATTGCACTACTCTGTATAGTATATAAAGTATTAGGAAAAATCATGGCTGGGTGGTTAAGAACATACGTTGGAGAGTATCTAGGAGACTGCCAGTGTGGTTTCAGAGCTAATAGATGAACTACAGACAAGATTTTCACTATCAGATACACCCTTGAAAAATGTTATGAGTAAAACATCGATGTCTACCAGCTGTTCATTGACCTCAAACAAGCTTATGACAGTATCAAAAGGGATCAACTTTAGAATGCAATGCAAGAGGCAGGAGTTCCTAACAGAGTGATAAGTTTGGTTCAAATGACTTCAAGAAGAACAGTATGCAAAGTAAAGATCGAGGGTACTTTATCAAAGGCATTTGAAGTTAACCAAGGACTGCAGCAGGGTGATGTGCTCTCCACTATTATGTTTAATGTCGCCTTTGAGAGTGTAATGTGAAAGACACAAAGCAACAACCCTGGGGAACACTGTTTAACCCTGCTGTTCTGTTCGGGTCTATATGACCCGAAACGAATATGAACGTTATTTTACATTATGTAAATACCAATATATATTTATGAAACTTTGTGACTTTGTCTGAAAATGGATGAGCAGCATGTGTTTTAAAAGGTTTTAAAAAAGTTTAAGAAGTTTGGGCTTCAACTGTAATAGTTGCATATGTAATGTTCGGGTCATAATGACCCGACACAAATATGTTTAGTGTAACTCGTATTTATTTCTAAAATCTGGAAATGGCGAAAATTATTTTTGTTGTGTTGTGTGGGAATAGTGACTGCATCATTCCAACTTACTCTCAACAATCACCTAAAGCTCCATGCGTTCACAACAATGGGCTTGTTTGTTGCTTTCCCCAGGAAATAATAATTGGCAGTTCTCAATAATTGGAATGCTTTGTTTCTGCCCAGTTTGACTTGTGACACCATGGCGATGAGACCATTGAATGATCGTGAGTTGGAAGAAATAGTAAATGCCTCACCAGATGAAGGATCACTTTCTGAGTTTGAAGATCACATCAGCAATGCATCTGAAAGCGAGTGTTCCGATGACAGTTACGACAGTCCACAGCCCATACAAAATAGTGTAGAGACTTTTCTTTCTAAAAATGGGAATATAGAATGGCAGTTGCATCCACCAGCACAACATGGTCGCCTACCAGCTTCGAACATCATCAAGAGTACCCCAGGAGTTACCAGGTATGCAGTCAGCAGAATATCTGATGTAAAATGTTCATTTGAAGCAGTATTTCACACAGCGCTTCAAAATGAAATAATAGAGATGACAAATATTGAAGGGCAGCGAGTTTATGGTGAACAGTGGACAGATATTGATGGTTCTGTTTTCCATGCATACTTAGGACTCTTACTCCTAGCGGGTGTATATCGATCTCATGGGGAGTCTACAAAAAGTTTGTGGGATAAAGATACTGGGCGAAACATATTTCGAGCAACCATGTCTCATGAAACATTCTGTAAGATATCACGTGTCCTGCGATTTGACAAGAAATCTACTAGAGAGGAAAGACGACGTACTGACAAACTTGCCGCAATTCGTAGTATTTGGGAGAAGTGGGTAGAGGTCCTTCCTCAACTGTATAATCCAGGAGAAAATGTTACTGTTGACGAGCAGTTAGTAGCATTTAGAGGTCGCTGTCCATTCAAGCAGTATATCCCAAGTAAACCGGCAAAATATGGGATCAAAATATGGACCATGTGTGACAGCAAAACTTCATACGTACTGAAAGCCCAAATTTATACAGGAAAGGTGAGTGGAGCGGCACCAGAAAGAAATCAGGGAATGAGGGTGGTATCTGATCTCACTTCTGAGTTACGTGGTCAGAATATCACGTGTGACAACTTTTTTACGTCGTACAATTTGGGGCAGCTGCTTCTGAAAAGGAAATTGACTATGTTGGGAACTATACGGAAAAATAAGCCGGAGCTTCCACACAAAATGACCAACAAGGAGGTACACAGCTCTTCATTTTACTTCACAAATGACACTACTGTGGTTAATTATATTCCTAAGAGACACAAGAATGTTGTACTTATGAGCACTCTCCACCATGATGCGGAAATCAGTGACAGGGCTGATAAGAAGCCAAAAATGATTTTGGACTATAATTCAACCAAAGGTGCTGTAGACACGCTTGATCAGTTATTAGGTACATATACATGCAAACGAAAAAGTAATAGGTGGCCAATGATAGTTTTCTACAATATTCTTGATGTTTCTGCTTATAATGCATACGTTTTGTGGATTTCGGTTGACCCTAATTGGAATGCAAGCAAATTGACTAGAAGGAGAATATTCTTGGAGGAACTTGGAAAGTCACTGATAAAAGAACATATTGCATCAAGAACGCATTTCCCAAGAACAGAAGATTCTTTGAGAATGGTCACAAGCATCCAAAACCCGAATGATGTGGGTGGTGTGTCAGAATCGGTAACAACAAGAAAATCTACAAAACGTGCACGCTGTAAGTTCTGTCCATCAAGTAATGACAATAAAACAAACATGGTGTGTGGAAAATGTAGTAAACATATTTGCAAGAAACATGTAACCTACTTGTGTCCACAGTGCAAGCAGTAAGAAAAGAACTGTAGTATTTTATAAGATGATTGTATTGAAAATTCTGTTGTTTCAAATTTATGTGAATACTTGTGCCTAAACTACAATCAGTAAGAAGAGAGGATTCTAAAGTTGTAGTGCTTTCTATGTTGGAATGTAATAAAAAAACTGTAGTGTGTTCTGTACTGTAGTGTGCTCTAAGATGAATATCTGTAATGACAACTGTCTGTTGTTAGAAAATGTCAATACTTACGTCTAAACTGTCAACAATAAGAATAGAAGTATGGAAAAACTGTAGTGCTTTCTAAGTTGAATGCCTGTAATGGAAACTGTCTGTTGTTTCAAATTTATGTGCATATTTAAATGAAAAATATCCCTCAATAAAGTTGTATGCATTGTTATTATTATTATTATTACCATTATTATTATTATTATTATTATTATTATTATTACTAACAAGGTACTGGAATAGAACAACAATGTCGATAGCTAAAACTGTACCAAAATTTATGTTTCTAAAGCATTTTGATATGTCGGGTCATATTGACCCGAACAGTATATATGTCAAGTAAAAGTGAACAGAACAGCAGGGTTAATAGAGTGACTCAGGAGCTTGCATATGCAGATGATATTGATTTGTTATCCAGGAGGAAACAGGACCTGGAAGAAAAGCTTGAAAAAGTAGAAAGATATTGTGCGGAGATGGGGCTGACCACTAATCGGCCAAAGGCCAAGTATATGTTAACATCTAGGAAAAGATATAGTGAAGTAGAAAGAAGCATGACTTTGAACGGAAAAGAATATGAATGCTGTGAGAGCTTTAAATATCGTGAGTCAGAGTCTTAAAAGAAAGGAGCCTTAGTAGGAATCTGAAGCTGATTGTATATCATACAGTAGTTAGACCTGTGTTGATGTATGGTTCGGAGACCTGGACTGTGACACAAAATGATGAGTTGTTGCTGAGATGGGAAAGGAAGGTACTTGGGAAAATGTACGGGCCAGTGAATGATAGGGGTTTTTGGAGAATCAGAAATAGTAAGGAGATCAGAGAGTTGTACAACAATCCAGATATTGTGACAGAAATGAAGAAAGAAAAATTGAGACAGGGAAATATAGAGCTTGCTTTTATTCCAGGAGGACTTACTTAACAATTGCAACCTCATGATGTCTTGATAAATAAACCATTTATAGTGTGTATGAGAGAAAAATGGAGCAAATGGGTGATGGATGAAACCCAACACGAATTCACGCTGAAGGGAGCTTTGTTATGACCTACAATCAAATGTGTCAGTGGATAAACAGATGTGGTCTTGAGTGAGAGAGAAATTTTTGTTAAACGTTTCAAGAAGTGCGGCATAAGTAACACCCTCGATGGCAGTGAAGACCATCTTTTGTATGAAGAGGATAACGCTGATGAAGAAGAAAGTTCAGATGATGATTTTCAGGGATTTTAAAGGTCAGTTCGATGTTTATAAACCAAGTGTATTTTTAGTCTGGCTTTGCAGTCTAATAATAAAAATGGTAAAAATGTTATTTTTTAAAAAGATTGTTTAAAAATTAATAGTCCATAGCATCTTATAGTCAGTAAAATACAGTAAACATTGTGAATTATACTGAAGTTTTACTGTATAAACAGTGAACATTTACCAAGCAATAAATGGGTTCTCTTTCATTAGTTTGTGGTGCTATAAATGAGAAAAAAAATTAGAAAAGGTTTGAAATAATATTTTATTGGAAGCTGCTAAGTGCTCTCATTCTCAAATATTGGATGAATATAGTCTGGGATGAATATAGTCTTGGTAGTTTGCACACCATGAATTATGCTGCCTCAACATGTGCACATTTTCTATCTTCAAGACTTATTGTGTTACACCTTTAATGTAAAATTCTACGTCTTAATGAGTAGATTACAACAGCATTTTAAATTTTTAAATTCGGTCAATAATTTTGTGAAGTACTGAAAATAAACATTTTGTTGCCCATGGAAGCTGTTTGGCAATGTGCAACTGGAACTGGCTTTGACTGTTGGGTGTTTAGTAATATAGATAATTGTGGTTTTCAGGAAGTGTGAGATTAGCTGTAAGAGTCAAAAACAAGTATATCATGCAAGTAGTAGGTACCCAAAACTTCAGTTTCTTTTTTAAAATATGCAATGGCAAATGTTAGATCCAAACTTGGATGAAAGTAGGGATGGGAAGGAACTACCTTTTTGCACAAAGGTTTTTAAGGAGGGGAGTGGAAATTTTTTCCCAATTTTGAGAAAACTGTATTATAATCAATTTTTAGTGTGAAGTAAAATTTATTGTATTTTAACAAATCAATATATTCAAAGTCACAGAACAATCCGATGAAACATTCTGCGGTGCAGTCCTATTTACTGTCAGATGACATTACATGAGCTGAAATTTTGTGATGTTTTCATGCCATCAGGAGTCATTTGTCAATTCAGAGCTCAGCGGACTGCATAGCGTTATTCCCTTTGTTGTGTGTAGGTAATCAGATTGCAAAGAAAATGCAGTTGCCAAAAATCAAACATTTTGTACAGCATTGTATAAGGATTGACACTGTATGTGTGACATAGAATTCCTGATCTCGTTGACAGTTGTGAAATGATTGTACTTGGATTGGATAAAAACATGAATACTGTTTCGAGATAGAGCCAGTTGGATTTATGTGTATGATTTTGGGTCTGTTATAAATGATTAATGACATGTTATCTTGAATCCCTTTTTCAGAAATGTAAAAGGGCACATGATTTGCTAGAATGTCTAAAAGGATCATTGAGTCTGGGGTGGGGGAGAGGGGGGGGGGAAGTATGTAGTTATTGATGGATGGACCAGAATGAATTGAAAACTTTTGACCTTAACAAGGAACTAAAAGAATCCTTTGATGGTCTAAAACTGCTTCAAATTAGTACCTACAGTTTGCACGTATTGTATGGCACTTTCAAAACAAGCACACCATAAACTTAATAGGGACATCGTCTTTTTTAGAGGACTTTGTTATTTCATGATTTGCCTGCATGGAGATAACCAGATCACCATCCTTTCCTACATAATTTTGTGGAACAAGAGGGATCGAAAATGCCAGTGCAGCTGAAAAAACTGTAGAAATTATTGAATATATTTGAACTTATTTTACTGAGAGACAGAAATTAAAAACTATTCCTCCATCATAGAGCTTCAGAATTGTTTCTGATGCTGTCAATAATAAATTGCTAGCTCCAAAACTGACATTGTTCGGTTCAACAGCACATTGCTTGGCACAACTTTTACTTGATTGTCAGAGCAGTGTTCCAATGGCTCCACATCTACATGATGAAGTACATAATCTTATGAATATTTTGATGCAGTGAGAAAGGATGTAAAGAATTGGATTACATCATTGTTACTAGAGAAATTGTGAGAAAGATTACTACCCCTGAAATACAACTTAATGTGTGGGATTTCCTGCTGCAATCCAGAAATTACATTAAACCAGGAAGTAGCTCAAAGAAGACTGACAGCATGACTTGAAATTTTGTTACTGAACGGAAGAATGTCGAGCTCAAAGGTAGACAGTGGCAAACTTGAATTGATGGAGATTTGGAGAGAAAAAGAATTGAAGATAAAATCTTACAAGAGAAGCAAAAATTATCTTGATAATTTCTAGATTTATGTAATAAAGTTACTTTCAAAGCCATGCCCAAAGTGTTGAGATTTTGTGCAAATTGTTTTAATAATCTCACATCGAAATGCTTCTGTTGCTGAGGCTTTTCTGTAAATGCTAAAATTATAATTTCAAATCGGACAGAAAAGAGCCTTATTGCTCAAAGATACATATGTGGCACAGTCCAGGATGCTTATGGGGTTGACACTTTAAACATTGACAAGTCTTATACACTCTTTTCACTTTGCACATTCTTCGTACAAACATGATATTAAAACTAAGGAGAAGGAAGGTGAAAGATAGGAGAAGGAATGATTATTAAACAAACAAAATCAAGCTGAAATCAAAGAATTAGAAGGGAAAAGAGCAAATATGTTAAGCGAAGCCTCAAAGGTTTCAACTGAGATAGAAAATTTAAAGAAATGGTGTATTCATTTATATTATGGAAAAATTTCTAAAGTTTGTTCCCTTCAATTCAGAATGTGTAATTTTCTATTTCATATTTTCTACTGTCTGTAAATCAAAATTTAGTATATATTTTATAAATCTTTTAATTCATATCTCTGATTTATACTATTAATGAAAAATGTTGTTAATCATGGATATTCTAATAATTACCAATATATATACTTTTGAAAAAACGTTCTACTGTCAAATTTTGTAAAAAAAAAGTAACCTTGAAAAATATTTGCCATGAAAACCCTGGAAGGTACCTCTAAGTTCAAAATGACTCATTGCTGGATGCCCTGGCACAGGTCCTGTATGGCTTGCAAGGAAATCTGCTACAATTCTTCCTGCAAATTACGTGCAAGTTCAGGTAAGGTTGATGGAGGTGGATTGTAATCGGACACCCTTTGCTCCAAAAGAGACCACAAAAACTCAACAATATTGAGATCTGGTGACTGGTGGCCAGGGGACATGGTGCCTGTGGAAGTCAGTCACACATCAGGAATGGCTGTGGATGGCAACAAGGCAGTTTGTTGAAATATCACACCATCTGTGAGCCACCACCATTCTGAACACCTGAGACTGGTCCAGAATCCTCACACACAGGGCAAATGTAAAATTGCACACACATTATTCCAGGGACAGCATTTTTTGACGTGGACACTCATTACAGATTTGTTCCATTATGAGCAATTACAATTTTAACTTGGTTCACTGTCCTGATGAAATAAAGCACTGTTAAATTCAATAACTTCTTTTCTAGTGGTCCCACAGCATGTGTGAGGTCGAAGAATGACATTTTATTTTTGGTAGAGATTTCTGCTGCACAGCTGATTTATTTTCTCATAGTAATTACAAAATCATAAGACAAACTCGTTTTGGCATTTTGTCATTATCAGGCATACCTGTGCAGATGGTATAATATTGTTCCTTACATCTGTGTTAGTTAGTTAGTCTATGTATGGTACATTTATTTAGGTCATAGCTGGTATGACATGGTCCATATTGCTTCTTCGATAAGTATCAGTTGTCTTCCATTTATATTATGTTCACATAATTTCTCTCTACTTTCATTTGCGTGAACTCGATAAAATTATTTTTGACAGCTGCGGCTGTTTGAAATTATGTTTGTTGGAAAGTCAGTGAGTACATTTAATTTTCAAAGATAGATATTTTTTGAATTTAGGTAAATAATATTCTATCGTTTCTTGTGATAATTCATCCCTTCTCTTTTCTAATGTCAATAAAATTTTCCAGGTATTTATTATGTTTAAAATCTGTATGTTCATTAAGCATGTCATCTGGGAATTTTTCTGTATGAATGTAAATTCACATTTCCTCCAAAATGTTCATTGTATGTCTCTTAGGTTATTTGTATAGAACTTTTTTGAAATTTTCAGTATCTTCTGTCAGTTTTTGTTCTTTTAAATGTAAGTAAAATGTGGGTTGGTTGCTGTCACTGTTTCATGTATGTTCTTAAAATCTAATTCTGAAACTAGTACCTGTTTGCCCAGTATAAAAATTATTGCAGTGTTGCAAAGTTTGCAGACACCTGGATTTAAATAAGTGGAGATATTATTTTTTGGTGTCAGATTTTGGCCTTCAAGTTGTTGTTTGAACACAAAAGTTAATTTCATTTTTGTTTTCTTTAACAGGTTGTCCATTTTATTTGATATTTGCCCCATGTGTGGTGCTGTGACATGATCAGTAGGTTTATTTGCGATTTATTTTTCTTCCCCTTTTAATGTTATTTCTTTGTGTGTATTATCTGTCTTTGGTTTCGTATGCTGTTCATATAATCTGAGTACTGTTTTGGTGTTGAAGTAATTTTGTTGTTTTTATTCCATTTTTATCACATTATTATCGAGAGGTAACTTCAGAATCACTTTAATCATTGATTTGAAATATCCAGATTTGCGCGACAAGAATTTTTGTTTATGATGTCGGGTAGTAGTTTTTCTACATATATCAAATTGGTGGTGACTGTTTTTGTTGCGTATTTTTAGGTCTAAAAAGTATATGGATATTTGTGTGTAGTGAAGGGGGTCACTGACATGTAATAATTTAATTTCAAATTGGTGGCACACTGATGCTGGTAGACAGGCATGTTTCTTGAAAGGCCAAGAAATATACTATTTCCTCCCATGTACAGTTTGTGAAATGTCTATAATGGAAAACTTGCAGAAATTATAGATCATACAGAGGTTTAATAACATTTCCTGCACACGATTTGAGAACTGAAGCTTAATGGTTTTACTTGAAGCACCTCCTTCTGAATGCCATAAGATGGCTTGTTTAGCTTAAATGTAAAAGAGGTGGCTGAAAATTTCAATGAATGGTCTCAGAAAATAGAGGAAACAAAGAGTAACAAACAAAATACCTTTACTGGCACTCACAGTAGTCATGATTTTCTACAACACACTTCTAACATCCATCCACTGGGACAAAGTACTGAAAAGGCTTTCGCTTAAATATTCTCCACAGAAAACATTGACTATGCTGGAACATAATGTCTCTTATATCCAGATGACAGGTGGAGAAATCAGTGCACTAGGAATACATTATGATGGCAAAGACCACCTCTCGCAATCCACAGTTTGTTTGACATATTTATTTGCTTGAAGGAAGATTGGTGCTGTTGTACATGAAATATTTCATCAGAAAAATATGGGGGCTAAGTTTGCGCCCATGACAATATACAGTACCGTCCTTTGAGAACGAGCTGTAAAACCCCTTTGATATCTTGGCTGAGTAGCCTGCACAGTGCCAAGGGTTCTCAGAAAGTTTATCACTACAGTCCAGTTTATTTTACTTTTGAAAATAATTACAAATGCAGTGAAACCCCTCTTGTACACTTTTCAAGGGACTTCGAAAAAATTGTGTAAAACACAGGAAAATGTAAAAAGTGGGAAGTAATGTTTTAAGCTGTAAAAGTTACGTGTAGGATACCACCTTGCACTTTATTTATGATACATGTACATAACAGGCATCAAAGACTTGTCAGGGACTTATTAATCTAATGAAGGTTTATCCTTTATATATATATGTCACAGTGTTAGTTGCCCTACTCCTCCGAAACAGCTCTGTCAATTCTGATGAAATTTTACGTGTGTATTTGGTATGTCAGAGAATCGGTCGTAATCTATTTTTCATACCCCTAAGTTATAAGGTTGGTCCACCCCCAAAATTTTTTTCTTATTTTTTGACAGAACATTTTATTTTTATTTTCTATGATGTGGCATTAAAAAATACACACAACCCTAAATTTTCACCCTTCTACCACCAACCCCTATTTTTTAATAGCGATTTTAGTAATTCGATAATTTTCAACCCCGGTCGATAACTGATCAGTTGTCACTTCATTAGTTACCCCGCCAGGTTTCTACCAGTGATAGTCTTTCACTATTCGTTAGATAGGTAATTGAAGAAAATGTATCAAAAGCAACAGCTCAAATATCCCTCTTTGAATCGACTTAACTAGACCAAGAAGTTTAACTAGGTAGCACGCGTCATTCGCCAAACCGACATTTAGGCCTAGCGCACAAGTATTGATCGTACGATCAAATTGTTTTAGTGGAACAAAGAAGTTCCTATGCTCTCCTTTGTTCCTCTAAAAGAATTTAATCATACAATATTTTTAAGTATGATAAAAATCTACGCGTGTGCGCTTGGCCTTATCCATAATGCTGGCGAACACGTTTCGACACGAAATTGCCACAATGGTTGTATGCTCACGGACAAGCCGTGTATCGGCTGCAATTGTTAAATCCGCACAGTCTACCATAGAAACACTATAACTAATAGTTTCTGATATTGCCGGACTTCCCTCTAAGCCTTTTCTCACTCCCTACACAGTTTTCAGCCATTATTATTGTTTGTGTCACGAACTCCTGGCAACAACGGCTATTGTGTTACATGTATACATTATTCTTATAGACTAGAGATAATTTATATGACAAAACTACGTTTTTCGGGTCAGCTATAACATATAAAGATTTTCAGAGGGGGAACAAAGTTCATGGTGTATAGCTAGTTATCTAATAAAAATTGCTGATGTAACTGGAACTGATAGCTGTCTGAAGCCTGAAGCCTGCTGTCATCTCTATTTAAATAATGAAAAACTGCTCTACTTACGTATTTTTTGATGCTTAGCATGATGTGTTTCGGGAATTTTTTCTCGTTGTCAAGTGTGTTGTGTTTGAATATGTGTTATTTTGCGCCTCTGGCACTGTAGTTATCTTTTCGAGGTTATCAGGTACTCTGCCTCAGCAGTTACGTAGAAAACCACACACACACGCGCACACACACACACCCGCACGCACACACACACACACACACACACCCGCACGCACACACACACATACACACACATACACACACACACACACACACACACACACACACACACACCCGCACACACGCACACACACACACACACACACACACACACACACACACACACACACACCCGCACGCACACACACACACACACACACACACACACACACACACCCGCACGCACGCACGCACAGGGATTAGGTTATGGGCTGCTTCACCAACTTTTATAAAATGATACTTCAGTCACTCTAGCAGCAGTGATACATTTAAATCTGTCTTTATTTCTCCCATTGAGCATGTATTTTATGTATGAATATTAAAAACACTGAGAGTGAATACACGTTTGTGCTTTCTTGATTTTTCAGGTGGTTTCGCTTACCTGTCGAAAGCAGGGTGTTGTGAAGTTTTCAAGCCGACGTCCAGATCAATCAAGAAATGGCCTGCAGACTGCATTAACAGAAGGAGTTGTCAGAGTACCAATGACCAGTGAGATATACAGCATTCAGCTGAACAATGCTACAAATCATGCAGCATCTACGATGAAATCTGTCCTCACAAACATTAGCACCAAACCTAGTTTGTTAGGTGCAAACACACTTCTAATAAACTCAGCAAAGAATCACGTGCCAATTCTTCCCAACATAACACGTAAGAACCAGAATTCTGGTACTCAGAATAGTGCTAATAGCTTTAAAAACATTTTTGCCAAATGTGTTACGACTAGTGCAAAGACTGTGGGTAACTCAAAACCATCACTTGTGAAGACTGGTCAGTTTCATATGCCAAATATTCTTAGTGCAAGTCTGAAGAGGCCTACAGAGACATATAAATCTAGTGCTGAAGCTAAGAGGAAAAGAAAAAATACAACTGTAAATGCCGTTGAAGTTATGACCAGTTTGTTGGGAAAGAAACCTGCTGGTACTCCAACATTTGCTTTAACTACTCCTCTCATAAAGGTTTCACTTCCTAGTGGAATTACCGCAAACTGCAGTCAACCGGAAGTTGTAAACTCAAATTCTGTATTCAGCTCACAAACAACCAGTGCTGAACACCCGAAACCTATTATGGCAGTTGCTTCGTTGCCTGATGTAGTGAAAGCATCATCTGTAAAAGGTAAATTTTCTTCTTAGTAGATAATAAATTGTTGTAAAGGTTAGAATTTCATTTTATAAATAAGATTTTACTTTTCTTGCAGTGTAAAAAACAAAAATCTTTATGGCAGATGGTTAACTAATTTTGTAGTTACTTTGATACCACTACTCTGATTTTAAAATGTGTACTTCAACTGTGGGAGGATGCGTACAATAGTCTGTTGGCAAAACAGTGATTAAACTGGCACAGGAACTGCTCACACCTAAGCCCAGTAATACCCCGTTCATGGTATTAACCTGTGATGCTATTTGAAGTTTTTCCCTATAGTAAATAAATGAGTTGAATTCCTCTAAAGTGCATTAGAAGTTACCCTTTTGCAGTATGAAAGTTGTTGATCATTATTTCTTTGTTTACTATGTTGTTGTTGTGGTCTTCAGTCCTGAGACTGGTTTGATGCAGCTCTCCATGCTACTCTATCCTGTGCAAGCTTCATCATCTCCCAGTATCTACTGCAACCTACATCCTTCTGAATCTGCTTAGTGTATTCATCTCTTGGTCTCCCTCTACGATTTTTACCCTCCACACTGCCCTCCAATGCTAAATTTGTGATCCCTTGATGCCTCAAAACATGTCCTACCAACCGAACCCTTCTTCTAGTCAAGTTGTGCAACAAACTTCTCTTCTCCCCAATCCTATTCAATACCTCCTCATTAGTTACGTGATCTACCCACCTTATCTTCAGCATTCTTCTGTAGCACCACATTTCGAAAGCTTCTATTCTCTTCTTGTCCAAACTAGTTATCGTCCATGTTTCACTTCCATACATGGCTACACTCCATACAAATACTTCCAGAAACGACTTCCTGACACTTAAATCTATACTTGATGTTAACAAATTCCTCTTCTTGAGAAACGCTTTCCTTGCCATTGCCAGTCTACATTTTATATCCTCTCTACTTCGACCATCATTCGTTATTTTACTCCCTAAATAGCAAAACTCCTTTACTACTTTAAGTGTCTCATTTCCTAATCTAATTCCCTCAGCATCACCCGACTTAATTCGACTACATTCCATTATCCTCGTTTTGCTTTTGTTGATGTTCATCTTATATCCTCCTTTCAAGACACTATCCTTTCCGTTCAACTGCTCTTCCAAGTCCTTTGCTGTCTCTGACAGAATTACAATGTCATCGGCGAACCTCAAAGTTTTTATTTCTTCTCCATGAATTTTAATACCTACTCCGAATTTTTCTTTTGTTTCCTTTACTGCTTGCTCAATATACAGATTGAATAACATCGGGGAGAGGCTACAACCCTGTCTTACTCCTTTCCCAACCACTGCTTCCCTTTCATGCCCCTCGACTCTTACAACTGCCATCTGGTTTCTGTACAAACTGTAAATAGCCTTTTGCTCCTTGTATTTTACCCCTGCCACCTTCAGAATTTGAAAGAGAGTATTCCAGTTAACATTGTCAAAAGCTTTCTCTAAGTCTATAAATGCTAGAAACATAGGTTTGCCTTTCCTTAATCTTTCTTCTAAGATAAGTCGTAAGGTCAGTATTGCCTCACGTGTTCCAACATTTCTACGGAATCCAAACTGATCTTCCCCGAGGTTGGCTTCTACCAGTTTTTCCATTTGTCTGTAAAGAATTCGCGTTAGTATTTTGCAGCTGTGACTTATTAAACTGATAGTTCGGTAATTTTCACATCTGTCAACACCTGCTTTCTTTGGGATTGGAATTATTATATTCTTCTTGAAGTCTGAGGGTATTTCGCCTGTCTCATACATCGTGCTCACCAGATGGTAGAGTTTTGTCATGACTGGCTCTCCCGAGGCCATCAGTAGTTCAAATGGAATGTTGTCTACTCCCGGGGCCTTGTTTCGACTCAGGTCTTTCAGTGCTCTGTCAAACTCTTCACGCAGTATCTTATCTCCCATTTCGTGTTCATCTACATCCTTTGTTTACTATATATTTTGGAAATTGTGTTTTGAATTGTGTTTAGCCAAAAAAGGAAAATCTATTTCTTCTAATCCTGATAGTGGTGTATTTTTCTTCTAAAAGGGAAACAGCCCTCTTCTTTGGCAGACATTTTTTCACTTCTTCCATTTCTTTTGTCGTTCAGAATCCCAAATTTTACATGCCTTTTCCATTCTTCAACATTTTTGAACCTCGATTTAGAATCATCATTTATCCTGTGCACTAGTATGGACATGCAAATCTCCTAAATATTTATCTTCAAACGTACATGTTTATGTAATTATGGCTCATGAGGAGGACAAGGCCTTTTTTGCCAGGATATTGTTGAACCCCTGCAGTTGTAAAGCTGTTTGAAACTGTCAGCAAGAGCTTTTTGTAGAATCGCTCAACTCTTTGGTCATGTATTGTTGGATATCCGCAGCGAAATAGGAGACAAGATCTGGTGCTACCAATATGATCGGTAGACCAAGTGACAGTCAGTTGCATGGGGTTAGCCTTCTTTGTCTCTCAGAAAAAGTTGACTGACAAAATCCAGGATGAAGACAATGTTCATCACGTTTTTCAATAGCCAGGGTGTTATCCATCCAAAGAAGATAGGTAAGTCAATGAACACCTTTTTGGTGACTGTTACTTGGTCTCCAGATTCTATTGGTAGCACCAGGTCTCGGCTCCTATAAATATGCAGATATCCCACAAGGCGTGACCACAGTGCTTTGAGTGATTCCACAAGAAGCGTTTGCTTACAGTTTCCAAAAGCTTTGAAACTGATGCCAGAACTGTGTTGTAGATAACGATGATTACTTTGAAACCCAGTGGAAGTATTTTGTTTGTAATTATTTCTTCCTTCATTTTCTCAGACTATTGTCAAAACTTTCGTGACACTCTTTGTATATTTAGAAACCAGACATAATTTGCAGTTAAGTGTCAGAGAAATGTTTAAAACTGAAATTAATCTGTCTTTTGCTGTTAATGAGAATTTTGTTTTATTAGCAATGAAGCAATACTGCTGCTACTGCAGCGCTTGGGTTTATAGACAATGATAGATGCCTTTGTTGAAAAGAATACACTTTTATATATATAACTTATTTTTAGGTGTAACACAGAATGTAAGAATAGCAGCATCGAGTAGTGCTATCCACGTACCAGCTAACTCTATAGCCTACCTGACTGCTGGACCTGTTACATTTCAAAAAATACCAGTCCTCAGCCCTCAGGTAAGTTTTTACCTCCATTTTGTTGCTTTATATTGAAGTAAAGAGTGCTGTGCCGTAGGTAAATGGTGTGTATTACTGTTGTGCTAGAAAAGTAAGACAAATATTATTTCATATATTACAGTCAAAATAATTGTTACAAAATATGCCCAAAATGAAATTACTGTCAAATATGCTGTAAGGCAGTGAAAATTGGAACACTCAAAATTAATGGCCCAACTGAATACATACTGGGAGGATGTGTACAATAGTCTGTTGGCAAAACAGTGGTTAAACTGGCACAGGAACTGCTCACACCTAAGCCCAGTAATACCCTGTCTTGTGTGACTGAGAAGATTAGTATTACATAAGTTAAGAGGCATCAAATGAAGTGGAAACACGGAGGCAATAGTTAATCTACGTCAGAGGGTGCAATTCATCATATGAGTCATTTTGTGTTGTGCAGAATGATTTTTGTTGGGGGAGGGAGGGGGGCGGATGAATTCATACTGTGACATTTCATTTTGGACAGGGATATTTGCCACAGCATTGATACATTTGTGAAATTATTTGATAGAAGAGCATCCATCACATGTAGTGACAAGCAGGTACCAGGCCTCAGCATTTGATAACTGCTCCGTTGTCACCATTACAGCGGGGACAGCATCGTCAAGTGTTTATTTGATGTTCGAGCACTACAGTGGTTGTGATTTTGCCTGAGTCTGTGGTTGGATGCTGTTTGCTGTGGACTGGGCATGTTTCACACATGGTATTTCACCAACTTCAGTTGTCTAAAAACCGCCAGTGCCTTGGGCTGCAATGGGTATGTGAGCACTGTACTGCTGAGCTAATGGCAAGAGGTAGTGTTGTTGTAATAGTCTTTGTTCAACCTGTTTTATTATGATGGCAGAATGTATGTTACCCAATTCTGCAATAACTCAAGTTGATAGAACAGTGGAGTACTGCGATGTGTTACAACGTGAAATGACATCACAGCATACAGTTTTGACTATTGCATATTGAGAGCAATCTGATCTGCAGGATTAAGTACAGCTCCTTCCTTGGCCAACTTAAATATTTCAGCATCTCATTGAGGTTTGGTGGTGTGCCAATGGTACGTGTCTTCACAGAACAATATTTTGATGGCATTAACTTGACATCTTCATCAGGTATTCCCCGAGACTAACTGCCTGGCTAAATGGGTCCAATGTTTATATGTGGGTGGTGCCTGAAGTTCCATCTGGCATCCACTCTGGATCGGGTGTTCTCTTTGGTCCCTGCACACGAAGCACGCTTCCACACTGCTGCAGGTGTTTTTCATTCCCTCCGTTTCCACTATGGCAGTCTCCTGCATGGTGGCCCTGCCATGGTGTTCTGTATTCGGTCTGCTCCCATGGGGCTTGCTCCTTGTAATTTCGTGCTGCTGCCACAGTTCTGTATAACGTGTGTGCTGGCTACAGGAGCCTCTTGTGGCGGAGACTGCTGTCCGGTGTTCTGTATTAGGTCTGCTCGTATGAGGTGTGCTCCCTGAGGTCTCAGGTTGTTGATGATATTCTATATCTCTTCTGCGTGAGTTGTGACCATCTCTTGCAGCAATGGCCACAACCAAGTGCTCCGTATGTGATCTGGACCTGTCATATACACCTGCAGTTGTCAGAGATTCATTACTGGAAATGGAAACTTTTTTCTCGTGTTTCTGTAGCAGTTAGAATGTTGGATTTCATGCTATGCTGAGTTTGTATCATGCTTCCCGATTGATTAGGTTTACTGCCATCTTGATTACAATTGGTTCATTGATGACACTGGGGGCTTGGGTTAGGATCCTGGTATTATCATAATCCGTGGTGTATTAGTGTTCCAGGCAGTGTTCTGCTGTTGCTGATTTTGTGGCCTGTCCTAGCCTAAGATGTCTCTGATGTTCCTTACATCTTATGTCCACTGTTGTTGATGTATGACCGGCATAAGACATATCGTATTCACAAGGCATCTGTTAAATACCAGGCTTTCTGAACTTCAGATCATCCTTGACATGAAGAACCAAGATTGTGTTGGGCAGATAGAAGACACTTTTGGGTTTCCTCAGGATCTATCTTGGAAGAGCTAGGTCCTGCATAAGGTAGAAAAGCTACCGTTCTGATCTCTTCTTATTCCTCTTCTGGCGTATCAAGTTGTGTGGTGAAATGTAATGCTTTGTGGATGGCCCTAGTTGAATATCCGTTGTCAGTGAAAACTCGCTGAAGATGTTCTAATTCTGTTATCAAGCTATCAGAGTTGGATACCATCTTGGCTTGGTGTAAAAGTGTTCTAAGGACCCTGGTGTTGTGTGCTGGATGATGGTAGCTGATGGGGTGTCTCTGTGTGTGTGTGTGTGTGTGTGTGTGTGTGTGTGTGTGTGTGTGTGTGTGATACACACTGTGGCCCAAGATTCCATCTGCCTTCATCTTCACCAGGACATCCAGCAACAGAAACTGACCATCATTCTCTAGCTCCATGGTGAACTTTGTTGGGATGTTGTGAGTTCATGTGGTCCAAGAACTTGTCCTTTTTTTCCTGGCTGTAAGGCCAAATAAGGAATATGCCATCTACGTATCTGAAGAAACACATTGGCAGGTTGGTGGAAACTGTAAGGGCCTCATCTTTGAACTTCTCCATAAACAGACTGGCCACTACCAGAGACAAGGGGCTACCCATCACAAAAACTTAAGTCTGCTCATACAGTTGGCCTTCGCATACGAAGTAAGAGGGTGTTAAAATCTGCTTCAAGAGATCTAGCAAAGCAGCAAATCTCTCACCGATCAGATCGAGTGTACCCGGGAGTGACCTTGTGAACAGGGACACCACGGCAAAACTGCCCGTGACGCCTGCATCCGAGATACATAAGTTTCTGAGATGTTCCACAAAGTTTAATGATGAGGTGCAGATGTGATTGATTGCACTTTCCCACATATGTTGCTAATATCATCTTCAGGTAAGTAGCTGTTGGGTAGGTGGCTGCACCAATATTATTCATGATGGGACGTAGCTATACATCTTTGTGAATTTTGGGTAACCCATATAGTCTGGGGGGTATTAGTACCTTGGGTGTCAGTTGCTTCACAACCTTCTCAGGCAAGCCTGTTTCTATAAAGAGTGTCATCGTCATTGTTTTCATTTTCACCCTATTAGTGGAGTCATATTCTAGTGGATGATCAGCAGGGTCCAACAGAAGTTGAATCTTCAGGTAGTATTTGGTCTTCTGCATTATGACCAAAGAGTTCCCTTTGTCTGCTGGTAACACCACTCTGATGTTGTCATCCCCCAACCTCTTGAGAGCTATCCTCTTATCTCTTGATATGTTCATTTGGGAGGCCTGGCTCCAGTTAATACTCTGCATGTCTGTCTCTCAATCTCTGTGCCAGACTCAAAGGTAGTGCTTTGCCTACTTGCTTCACAGAGGTGATGAAGCCGGCTACCAGTAGGCTTCTGTGAGTTACTGCAAAGTTAAGGTGCCTTCTGAGTACCCTTAGTGTGACTTCATCCAATGTCTGATCCCTCAAATTTACCACTTAGCAGATGTCACGTGTTGCTGCACTCTGTTTTTCATGCTTTCAAGTTTCACCAGTTTTTGGGCTGCATGATGATGTTGCCACAGACAAAGGGCACTCTTTGGTCATAATGCGGAAGACCATCTACTACCTGAAGATTTGTCAGTTTCTAGAGGACCCTGCTTATCATCCATTAGAATATGATTCCACTGATAGTGCGAACAGAAAAACTAACACTCTCTTTAAGGAAGCAGGTCTGCCTGAGAAGGTTGAGAAGCAACTGACATCCAAGACACCAGTACCACCCAGACTATGTGGGTTACCAAAAATCCACAAAGGTGATGTGCAACTATGTCCCATCATGAATAATATTGGTGCAGCCACCTACCTGACAGCTACTTACCTTAAGAAGATGTTAGTGTCATATGTGGAAAAGTACATCAGTCACATCTGCAACTCATCAGATTTTGTGGAATGTCTCAGAAACTTACTTATCTCGGATGCAGACATCATGGTCAGTTTTGACGTGGTGTCCCCCGTTCACCACTGTATCACTTCAGGGTACACTCGATTTGATCAACAAGAGATTTGTCGGAGCTTTGCTAAATCTCTTGAAGCAAATTTTAACACCCACTTCCTTCGTATGTAAAGGCCAGCTATATGAGGAGACTGAAGCTGTGGTGATTGGTACACCCTTCTCTCTGGTAGTGACCAGTATGTTTATGGAGAACTTCAAGGATGAAGCCCTTATCACTTCCACGTACCTGCCAATGTGTTTCTTCAGATCTGTAGATGACATGTTCCTCATGTGGCCTTACAGCTAGGAAACACAGGATAAGTGTTTGGACCATCTGAACTCAAAACATCCAAAAATAAGGTTTACCGTGGAACCAGAGCAAGGTGGCAAGGTTCCATTGGTGGATGTCCAGGTGAACAGGATCGCAGATGGCACCTAGGGCCACAGTGTGTATCAAAAGCCAACACACACTGACTTAAATCTACATGCTGACGACTACCACCACCCAGCACAGAAGAGCAGGATTCTTAGAACACTTGTACACCAAGCCAAGACAGTTTCCAACACTTACAGCTTGGCAACGGAAATAGAACACTTTCAGTGAGTTTTCGCTGACAATGGATATTCAATCAGGGACATTTGCAAAGCGTGCATACCACCACACAACTTGATACACCAGAAGGGCAACAAGAAGAAGAGACCAGGAAGGTAGCTTTTATACCATATGCAGGGCCTATCTGTTCAAAGACCAGAAGAATCCTGAGGAAACACAAAATCAAAAGTGTGTTCTATTCACCCAACAAAATCAGTGCTCTTTGTGGAATGGTCAAGGGTGATCTGGGGATAAGAACACCAGGTGTTTATTAAATACCTTGTGAAAACAGTGTGTCTTATGATTGGTCAAATGCCAACAACAGTGGACATAAGATTTAAGAAATGCCAAAGACATACTAGGCTAGGTCAGGTCACAAAATCAGCAATAGCAGAACACTGCCTGGAGCACTAACACACCATAGATTATGGTTATACCAGGACCTGGCCCAAACCCCTAGATTCTGGGACAGTGTCATTACTGAATCAGTTTAAATCTAGATAGCAGTAAACCTAATCAATCAGGAAGCAAGGTGCCAGCTCAGCAGAGCGTGGAATCTGGGGTTTGAACTGATATGGGAACACCAGAAAAAAGTTCCCATTTCCAGTAATGACCCTTGGACAATGGCAGGCATGAATGAATGGCAGGTTCAGATCACATATGGAGCACTAGATGGTAGCTACCACTACAAATAATAGACACAATTGGCGTGGGCGAGATATGAAACATGAGATCTCGGAGACCATGCCTCATGGGAGCAGACCTAATCTGGAACACTGGGCAACATTCTCCGCCATAAGAGGCTGCTGCAGGGACTCCAGCGGCAGCACAAAATTGCAGGGAGTCCGCCTTGCATGCACAGATCGAGTATGGAACATCAGGAGACTAATACTACCACAAGAGACAGCCGCAACGAGCACAGACAGCATAATGAATGCCTCCAGAATCGCATGTCCGCAGGGAGCACACCTCTCAACTGTGGACCAAATACAGTATGCCAGGTGTGGCTGCCACTATGGGAGACATTTGCAGTGGCTGTGGAGCAAATAGGGGACACCTAGAGCAGCGTGTGTCATGGTCATGGACCGAATACAGAACACAGAACACCTGGAGCAGCCCAGAAGTGCAGCTCGTGGGCATGGACCAAATACAGAACACCAGTAGATGGATGCTGCCGCGAGCTAAAGCCACAGGGGGTGCAGACAGCACAGGGAACAACTACAGTGGTGCAAGACAGCAGAGAATGTGCCTCGAGGGCCCGAACTGATTACAGAGCACCATGACATGGCCACCGCCGTGGGAGACTGTTACAGCAGGCATGGACAGAGTGAGGAATACCTGCAGTGGTGTGTAAGTGTACCTCGCGGGCGCAGGTTGAAGCAGGAACATCTGTTCCAGAAGAGCCGGCAGATGGAACTCGTGGCACCTCCCAAGCATAAATACGGGACCCAGTCAGCAAGGCAGTCTGTCTCTGGGAACACCTGATGGAAGACGTTGAGGTTTTATTTTTTTTTATTCGTATTTTTTTCAATTTAAGAGCAGCACTTGCAACCTATGTCCTCAATTATTTGCTGGATGTATTCCAGTCTGTCTTCCTCTACAGCTCACTCTAGTACCATGGAAGTCACTCCCAGATGTCTTAACAGATGTTCTGTCACCCTATCCATTCTCCTTGCTAGTGTTTTCCACATATTGTTTTCCTCTCCGATTCTGTGTAGAACCACCTCATTCCTTACCTTACCAGTCCACCTAATTTTCAGCATTTGTCTGTACCACCACATCTCAAATGCTTCGATTCTCTTCTGTTCTGGTTTTCCTACAGTCCATATTTCACTACCTTGCAATGCTGTGCTTCAAATGTACATTCTCAGAAATTTCTTCCTCAAATTGAGGCCTATGTTTGATACTAGTAGACTTCTCTTGGCCAGGAATGCCCTTTTTGCCAGTGCTAGTCTGCTTTTGACGTCCTCTTTGCTTCTCCCATCATTGGTTATTTTGCTACATGGGTCTTAGAATTCCGTAACTTCATCTACTTCATGACCATTAATTCTGATGTTTCTCACTGTTCTCATTTCTGCTACTTCTCATTGCTTTCATCTTCCTTCGAATTACTCTGTCCACATTCTGTTCTTGTTAGATTGTTCACTTCATTCAGCTGCTCATGTAATTCTTGTTCACTTTGTGAGGTTAGCAATGTCATCAGCAGATCGTATCATTGATATCCTTTCACCTGGAATTTTAGTTCCACTTTTGAACCTTTCTTTTATTTCCATCATTGCGTCTTGTATATACAGATTGAACAGTAGAGGCGAAAGACTACAACCCTGATAGTGCCGTTTTTAATCCAAGCACTTCGTTCTTGGTCATCCTCTCTCATTATCTGCGTTTGACTCTTGTACACAT
Source organism: Schistocerca cancellata (assembly GCF_023864275.1). Taxonomy (NCBI): domain Eukaryota; kingdom Metazoa; phylum Arthropoda; class Insecta; order Orthoptera; family Acrididae; genus Schistocerca; species Schistocerca cancellata. The sequence goes on along the minus strand of NC_064629.1, from coordinate 880,211,503 downwards.
TGTATATTACCTCCCTCTTCCTGTGGCTTACCCCTGTTTTTCTCAGAATTTTGAACATCTTGCACCATTTTACATTGTCGAACGCATTTTCCAAGTCGACAAATCCTACGAACGTGTCTTGATTTTTGTGTAGTCTTGCTTCCATTATCAACCACGATGTCAGAATTGCCTCTGTGGTGCCTTTACCTTTCCTCTAGCCAAAATTATGGTTATCTAACATATCCTCAATTTTCTCTTTCATTCTTCTGTATATTATTCTTGTCAGCAATTTGGATGCGTGAGTTGTCAAGCTGATTGTGCGGTAATTCTTGCACTAGTCGGCTCTTGCAGTCTTCGGATTAGTGTGGATGAAATTTTTCCGAAAGTTGGATGGTATGTCACCAGACTCATGCATTCTACACACTAACGTGAGTAGTCGTTTTGTTGCCACTTCCCCAATGATTTGAAAATGCTGATGGAATGTTATCCATCCTTTCTGCCTTACTTGATCTTAATTCCTCCAAAGCTCTCTTAAATTCTGACTGTAATACGGGATCCCCTATTTCGCTTAAGTAGACTCCTATTTCTTCTTCTGTCACTTCAGGCGAATCTTCCCCTTCATAGAGGCCTTCAATGTACTTTTTCCACCTATCTACTCTCTCTCTTCTGCATTTAACAGTGTAATTCATGTTGCACTCTTAATGTTACCACCCTTGATTTTAATTTCATTGAAAGCTATTTCAACTTTCCTATACGCTGAATCAGTCCTTCCCACAATCATTTATTTTTTGATTTCTTCGCATTTTTCATGTCATTTTGTCTTAACTTCCCTGCACTTGCTGTTTGTTTCATTCCTCAGCGACTTGTCTTTCTGTATTGCTGAATTTACCTGAACATTTTTGTACTTCCTTCTTTCATCGATCAACAGAAGTATTTCTTCTGTTACCCATGGTTTCTTCACAGTTAGCTTCTTTGTACCTATGTTATCGTTCCAGCTTCTGTGACTGCCCTTTTTAGAGATGTCCATTCTTCTGCAACTGTACTGCCTACTGAGCTATTCCTTATTGCTGTATCAGTATCCTTAGAGAACTTAAAGCATGTCTTGTTATTCCTTAGTACGTCCATATCCCACTTTTTTGTGTTTTGATTTTTCCTGACTAGTCTCTTCAACTTCAACCTACTTTTTGTCACTACTGCTTTGTGATTTGACTCTATATTTGCTCCTGGGTACAGCTTACAGTCCATTATCTGATTTCGGAAACTGTCTATGATGTAATCTAACTGAAATTTTCCCGTATCACCTGGCCTTTTCCAAGTATACCTCCTCCACTTGTGATTCTTGAACAGAGTATTCACTATTACTAGCTGAAATTTATTACAGAACTCGGTTAGTCTTTCTCCTCTCTCTTTCGTTGTCCCAAGCCATATTCTCCTGTAACCTTTCCTGCTACTCCTTTCCATACAACTGCATTCCAGTCCCCCATGACTGTTAGATTTTCGTCTCCCTTTGTGTACTGCATTACCCTTTCATTATCCCCATATACTTTCTCTATCTCCATCTTCAGCTTGCGACGTCGACATGTGTACCTGAACTATCGTTGTCGGTGTTGGTTTGCTATCGATTCTGATAAGAACAACCCTCTCACTGAACTGTTTACAGTAACACACACTCTGTCCTACCTTCCCATTCATAATGATCCTACTCCTGTTGTACCATTTTCTGCTGCTTACCCTATATTCATCTAATCAAAAATCCTTGTCTTCTTTCAGTTTCACTTCACTGACCCCAACTACATCTATATTGAGCCTTCGCATTTTCCTTTTCAAATTTTCTAGCTTCCCTACCACATTCAAGCTTTTGACATTCCATACCGCAACTCATAGAACATTATCTTTTCATTGGTTGTTCAATTTTTTTCTCATGGTAACCTCCCCTTCAGCATTTCCCTCCCGGAGATCAGAGAAATCATCATGATACTTTTTCAGTTACAGGCCACATGTCCTGTGGATATATGTTGCGTGTCTTTAATGTAGTGGTTTCCATTGCCTTCTGCATCCTGACACTGTTGATCATTGCTGATTCTTCCGCCTTTAGGGGCAGTTTCTCACCCCAAGGTTAAGAGAACGCCCTGAACCTCTGTCCACTCCTCTACCCTCTTTGACAAGGCTGTTGGCATGATTATGAATCAAAATTTAAGTAGTGGTGGGTTTTGAGCCCGGGACCAAGGACATTTTGATTACTGATAACAGACTTTAGTCTAAACCATGTTGAGTTACGGCATCAAAATATTGTGTTGGGAAGATGAGGACCATGGGCAGAACATCTTATCTCAACAAGGTGACAATGAATTGCCAGGAAAGTCTAAGAGAGTACAGCTTCACTTTAATTATAAGCATCCTGTATAAACTTTTGTTGGATATTTCTTTTCATGTCCTGCAGATTACATGAAAATAATTATATAGAGTTGCACAATAGGATAGTATTGGGTATGAGTGTCTTAAATGATGGAAGTAAAATGCAACTTTATTTACAAAGGAACAATGCTGCAGAAAAGGTAACAAGCAGATAATGAAGAGCTTTTGCTACTTTGAAAAATTTATATTTCGTGTAATATTGTCAGTAATGCAGATATTTTCTTTGTCTTGATGATTTTGTGATGAGAGGTTTATTTAACACACAGATGAGCCTTCTCTTTTTTTTTTAATTAAAAAAAAAGAGAGAAATGGATGCAGGCAGTTGGGTACTGTGTGTGAAGCTCAGAATACAGTGCAACTTCCAGTTTCTTTCAGAAACTTAGAGTTACGGTTATTTTATTTGCCACAGCTAGCTTCACCAGACAGTGGAATCCAATAATTCATAGCATTAGTGTTGTAAGGCAGCCATGTCACATTGTATTACACTTTGGATCTCCCATTCCCCATGAATCTTGAATCTTGTTGCTTGTTTTAAGCAAATTGGTCCGTGTATGATACTTCATGGCAACACAGTCATAGTTGCAATTAGTGTCTACCACATGAAATATTCTTGCTATAGTCAGTAGCTGTGAAAGCTTGGAAAATTTCCAAAAAGAACAGTCGGGGATAGTGCGATTTCTGTGGAAGGGGGATGTAACAGCTGATAGGGGTATCTTTTGGTTGAGGATAATATGGCCAAAATGTTTTTGGATATTGAGGGCATAATGCTCAGTGAGTGGCGTGAAATGGGGCCTACAGTGACATAGTGACAGAAGTGACAAGTTATCATTGACGTCAATCTGCTGTAAATTGCAGAACACATTTTGAAGCCTGAGTTAATTAGTTACCTCAAACAGTATGACCTCCCTGCCAACTAGCATGGAATCTGAGAACATTGTTCAAGTGAAAGTAAAACCAAATGCTCCCATCTTTTACATGACATCCTGAAAGCCGTGCATCATGGCACTCAGTGTTCCTTGCCTCCTCTCCTGTAAAGCATTTTATCAGTACCATTCCAATGCTTATTAATGATAACACTCAGTTGTGGTACTGAGGATTTCTTGCTTTAAATGTCCAGAAATGCAAAATTTTGCTCGTAGCAACACACACATACGTAGTATCCTGTGACTACACTATCAGTGAGTCACAACTGGAATCAATTAAGACATACAAATTCATGATTCTAAAAAAATTGTAGGGATGTCAAATGAATTGATTACATAGGCTCAGTTGCAAATAAAGCAGGTGGTAACTTTCAAATCAGTGATTGGATATTGGAAAAACGCATGAGTTACAAAGTAGAGTGGTTACAAAACTGTCATGTGACCAGTACCAAACAGGATTAATGGGATGTTGAGTGTAATTCATTTATTTGTTTTTTGTATGAGAATTTGAGAGGGTATACATTAGATATCTTGATTACATGTTTTCCTATAATGAATATTTTAAATGCAGTATCATAGAATGCTATTCCAGAGGTCATGAATGATTTCATGTAGGCATTATAGGATGTTACTGTCCTTCTCATCACCTTAACCCTTAACATATCAAGCAGGGTCCTTTAGGGACTCAGAAGAGTGCTTTTTGGTGATACTGCTGCAACTGTTAAGAACTAATTTATTCTTGATGTATTTGCGTGTCCTGCATCTGTTTAAGATGAGCTGTGATGTATCCGTTAAAAAATATAGGGGGGGAAAAACTTGGGTTCCTGGCGGGACCCAGCTTGGTATACTTTGTAACGTATTTTGATGGATTTATTTTTTGTTATTTTTCATAATGTAAATACCATAACTTTTTCATGTAGTCTGCAAACGAATCTGAGCTGATGAAATTTTTTGGGTGCTGGCTGAAAGCAATTGCAGTGATCTGGAAGATGTTATGAGCGAACCTGATGAGGACTTCGTTCCAGAACAAGTTGCATGAGAATCAGAAAATAGCCTTGAAGTAAATTTAGATGAAAATGATATTGGCATCAGAAATTGTGATGGGGATTCCAATGAAGGAGATGAGTTTGAGACAAAAATGCAGTAGTTCAATGTCCCTGGTGACTTACTGTTGTCAATGTAATACTGTCAGAGGATCTCCCAGGCCAATGCATGCAAGTGATCTTGTACCCACAATGTCCAATGTTTTCAACATGTTCTTTGATGAAATTGTAGATAGGATATGCACCTTCACCGATGCTGAACCGTTATGTGGTGTTCAGCATTACAGTGCCAGTGATAACTCTGAGCAGGAGAATTTGGACAGATGTAGGTTCTGCCAAACTGAGTGTGAGTGTGAGTGTGAGTGTGAGTGTGAGTGTGTGTGTTACTAATTGCTGGAGCTCTTCGTTGCTGAAAGGAACCAATTTCTGAAAAGCGGACAACCAATGAAAATATTTTTATTGCTCCCATGGCACAAAATTCATTTGCATGTATTCTTTAATTTATCAGGTTTAATGATAGAGCAACACTTCAGTAATGTTTATTTAGTTTAAATATATTTTTAGCTGTTGAAAGAACTTAGTATGAGTAACCTTCTACACTGCTATGTTGCAAAATTAAGTAAAAAAAAAAACATGGAATCCCCAGAAGACTCCAGCTTGGTATGCAACACTGATGATTTAGGGTTGGTATGTTAAGTGTGTTCACATGCAGAGGAAATGTTTCTGATGCTAGCCACATAAAATTTCCATAATATAAAGTTAGTGAAAATGCCTAGACTACCACTGCTGTTCAAAGGAGTTCAGAGGTTTGTCTACCCCAAACTTTTCTAAGTGACAATTTATATTTATCTAAATTTAATATTTGATACCTAATTAAAACAATTTCCTTTGTCCTGTAGTAACTACCAGTACTGGTGTTGTTACTAAAGAACTATCAAAAGAATATTCTTTTTCTCTTGCTTCTGGGGTATCTGAAAAGTATGACATTTAAAACAATGTTCCTGTCTATACTGGATACTTCAGTTTCTCACAGAACAATATCAGCTTACAGGAGATAGATGATTACATCCTTTCATAAGGCAACGTAGATGTGTCAAAGATATTGTGTGGCTTAATTTTTAAGTGGAGTGTGTTATCTGGTGTCTCTGTCTCACAAGGAAATGTTTCCAAGAGTCAATAAATGATATTGATGGAAGGTGGGTAGTGTGGAGAGGGGCGAAAACAGTGCACTACATATTTTTTTGTTTGTGCTCAGTTTCACATCTAACAAGGGAATGGTCAGACTTATCATGTCGAAAACTGTGTTGCTTTTTTTACCACTGTGAGTTAACATTGCAAGAAGTCTGTATGCAGAATTTTAGCTGCTGACATGACCTGGAAGTCTGTAAACAATTTTATGAAGTAAGACATTATTGTCGCATGGTTTACGCTCTTATAACTGCCCTTGTACATCCCTGACCTCTCTCGCTACGTTATACCAACGCCATCTAGGGACAAGGTGGCGTTAGTTACGCGCCGCTCTCTTGCCACAGCAGTGAGAGAGCTGATTCTCCCAGTGAAAGCAATCGTATAATAATTAAACATTCGTTGACAAATATGGCTGATATGTTATCTACAACATTCTTTCCAAATAGCTACGAAATAGACACAAATAAATATACGGTTTAGAACATGTCCAAATTTTATTTCTTGTAATTACCGCAAAAATGCGAAATATTGATACAATGTTCAAAACATAGGTTTTTTGTGCACCAAGAACATACAAGCAAAGACGACATATGACAGCCCTGCGAATCACAGACGTTGTTAGATGTCCGTAGACAAAACTGGGCTGGTGTTAGGAATGAATCAGGCCTAGTATCAGTATATTTCGAGGAGTGCCACTCATATTTAATCAAATTCTGAAACCGTGGGGGCGAAAATTGATAATGTACTACTGATTGCAGCTTGAGAATATTGTCACGGTGATAGACAGGAAATTGCAGTGATCTGAACACAATAATTTTCTCTGTTAGTTTTCTGTAAAATGCCTTACACTGACGGAAAAATTCTCTGTCTAAAGGTTGGATTACGTTCGTCGTGCCGGGTGGAATCTGAAGTATCTCTACTTCTTGTCAGGGTGGGCTCGAAATACAGCTTTTAATGAATCAGACCTTTTATGACCTGACCACGATTCTAGAAGGAGAAGTGATTTGTTCCCGCAGAACGGAAGAAAAGCATGACGCATGAAAAGCTTAACGTTTTCATTTCCCATTTTTCCAGACTTCGATGCGTGTACCACAAGATTGTTTGCGTAGAACATTGTTCTTTTGACACATGATCCAAAATGTCCAGTTGGTTCTCGAAGACACACATAGAGTTTAGGCAGCAATGAACCATCTAGACTAATTATGGGCATTATAGTGTATGAATGGGTGAGTGCAGTCATGGACTGCACAATCACCTCAATATGTTTTTCCCCTTTGAATGACAGTGTTCTTTTCGCACGCATTTCTTTTTGAAAACCTGACTGATCTGCATTGTACACGTACGATTCACTAAAACTAGCGATCTTATTTTTTGCATTCGTAAGGAAAGCTTCTATCATTTCGATTTGTGTCACTTCATTTTCCGACCTGTTTCTCGATACAAATTTTGTTATTTTTCTTGCCACAATTTTATGTGATCTTTTGAAGCAACTAATCCAACTTTGAGAAGCTGTAAATTCTTTAGCGCCTATCGCATTGGCAATCTCTAACGCCCAATTACGCAAAGTTGTATCACTGACACTAAATGACTGTTGTCTGGCATCGGTAAATAGCTCAAAAAGTCGCGTATTTATCTCCGTCGCAATTTCCAGTCGACTCTTACGTCGTCCAGCGACTTCCTTTTTCCATCTATACAATCCACGTTCAGAACGCACAAAGCGATACTTATTTTGAACAGTACTGACACGTAGGCATTTCTTACCACTTTCGTGCAACCAATACATCACCGCTTTTTCTTTATCTGGTAAGATAATTGTAGTTGCTGGTGTTACTTTCGGAGATAATTGATGATGGTACGTGACACTATCACTCGAAGAGTCTTCATGAGTGTCTTCGCCGTCTGTAGATTCACAGATTGCAATATCGAGTGTTTCAGTTGTTTCTGGCCACATGTCTGCGCCATTTACATGCTCGTCTAGAAGTTTAACAACCATGTTGCACAACACATAGTATTCACGCGTGTTTTCTGTTGATTGCTTCATTTGGCATTTGTGGTATATCTCCATGGCAAGCAGCAAACCATTTACAGAGTTCACCATCACTTGTGGGGGGAGATTGAATGTTCACCGTAAAGTGGCTTGCGGAGTATAGACGAACATGTACAGAACGTCTTTCACATCTCTAATCAGTTTCAGGACGGTATGTTTCGAAATACGTACCAGAAATTAAAAGGACGTGCGTGCCACAGAAACGAATATTCGATTCCCCTTTCCACCAAAACCGTGCAGCGATACTCCTCTTTAGTGAACGCCGCGATAAGACGGCCGCTCTTCCCGACCATGCGCACAACGCTTGCGACTCGCCACTTCCAGGGGTGGCCAGCCGTCACTGCAAGCGCCAAGCGGAAAACACAGCCATGTTCGTGATTTTTTTTTTTAGGTGACTTCCAGTTCATGTCAGCAGCTACAATTTTGCATACGGACCTTTTGCACAGTTAAATAACAGTGCTAAAAAAAGCAATACATGTTTCGGCATGACAAGTCTGACCATTCCCTTGTAAGGGGTAAAGCGCACCCCAGAAGGTAATTTGACAATTTGTTTACGGGGAGTATCTTTGAAACAAAGGTATATAAAAAATGTTTTTCATATAAAAGTTGATTTGTAATTAATGTTCTTGAAAACTGTATAATCAACTTTTGTAATGAAGTGAAATTTTGCAAAATACCGCAGCGCCATTAATTAATTTTGGAAATTTAACTTTTGTTACAATATTTTATGTGCATGGTGTTAAAGTTATGTTTTAGTAATTTGCTTATAGAGTATCATTATTTTAATTATTTTCTATCATAATAATGAGTTTCCTATTATTTTCAATTAACAGAATACATGGCTGTGAAGTGGTAAACTAAAAACAAAACAAAAAATGTAAAATAATAATTTAAAACAAAAATAAATACAAATGAGTAATTAGAATAGTAATGAATACTTAGAGATTTTAATTAGGTATGTTGAAAATACTTGCAGCATATTGTGTACATCATACTTTTCAAAAATGGTATTTCAGAAACCAGCTTTATTAAACAGGTATGTATGTGGCTTGAAAGCTTCTTTAATTAATATTGTAACAAAAGTTTTCATTTTTCAAAATTAATTGATGGTGATGGGGTATTTTGCAGAATTTGAAATTATTACAAAAGTTGATTATACTGTTTTGACGAACATAAATTACATACCAAATTCTACATGAAAAACATTTTTATAGATCATTGTTTCTAAGATATTTCCTCTAGACCTAAAATTCCAAATTACCTTTCAGTTTGTGTTTCACCCTTTGAAAGTGAAATTGGACACAAACAAAAAATATGTATTGCACTATTTTGCCCTATCTACACATACCACAATTTTCATCAAGATCATTTATTGATATTGGGAATGTTCCATTGTCAGTACCATGACTTTTGCTAGATGCGAGCGTTATATGCTATGCACTTCATTATGGGTACTGTGTTGCACCACAAAGTGAGTGTCCCGCTTCTCCTCCTGTGGTATGAGACTCTGGCAACCATTTCTTAATCTTTCTTATCGTACCTTAAAAACCGACATACGCAGAACCTCGGGACATATGACAGGAAAGAAGCGTGGAAACACAGATGACTTTTGGGGCTGCTGAGGGATGAGACCAGTCTGTCACCTCTGACAGTCACTAATAAGATAGCTTGTCCAAAATAATCAGTTATGATGACAGATGTTTCATTGGTCCCATAAAGGATGCCAAGTAAAAACAGTTGTTATCAAGCCTTCCATTGGTGCAATTTTCTCAACAGTATAACAGAATAAACACAAGTGGCAGCAGTACTGCCTCTGTTACCCACAGTAACAGCTGAATGCTGGCGGCACTGTCAAACGCAGCTACAGTCTCTCAAACACTCTGGTTATTGCACATGGTTGATTCTCTCAGTGCTGCTCAACTTGCCACTGCTCCACTTGGAACACCACTGGCATTGTGCACACTGGACAGTGCTAGTTTGTATTGCCAGTGCTGTTCTGCTCACTGCACCATGCAGCTCTGGTCATGCTGCACTGTTCCACATTAACCACACTCTTAATAGATAGTGGTGCGAGGAAACATGCCCTGCCTCCTTATGGCAAGGTAGCAGCCTATATCTGTGTTCTGCAAGGACAGAACTGTCACATGGGTCGCAAATCTCTTCTAGTGTTCAGGGTCGTAATCAAAATCCGTTATGGTCCACGATTAGTCTTTTCACTCATTTCAAATTAAGAAAAGAAAATGAGCTAGGAAAAAGCCACTACGCACTTGCCTACTGAGGTTGGCATACCGTTGTAAATGCAGTAGTTAAGGCCTGACCACTAGCCTTACTTGATACAACCACAGTTTAAAACACCTGCCACATTAAAAGTTTCTTGGTTGTATAAAGATTTGAACTAACAGACAAATGTAATAATTTCATTGCTCTAGGATGCTAGGTCCCACAGCATAATAGTGTGTTGCGTTACGGGGTGTGTATATTATACAGACCGTTCTGCTCACATTTTCCACGGCACTGGTGAATCGAGCACGCTGATACATTGTTGTGTTCATGCACTTCTTATTTTGCAAACACTTTCTGACACTATCTTTCCAAATAGTAGTTCACCAGATGATATGCAGTACCAGTAATCGAAAATTAAATTTTCGATATTTATCTGCAGAAAATAAAGTTATTTCAAATTCTCTCTGATAAAATACTATAGTTCATCTGGATGCAATTTGATAATTTCGTGTTTTCACATCTACAGAGTGGCGCACATAAAACCGGCCCGAACCGGAATGTGAACGCGAGTGAGTAGCATTACAAGTTTCTTTGCCACCTTCCAACAGCAGTAGTGTGTGAGTAGTTCATATGGAAAGTAGTAGTTACAAACGGTGTACTTCATTGTCATGCCTTACTCCATTGAAGAACGGGTGTTCATTGTTGAAGAATATGTGCGATCTGAATCCATTTAAGTTGTTCGTGACACTTTTCATGAAAAGTTTCCTGAAAGTAATATACACGCAAAATAAACAATTCAGGATCTAGTGAGAAAGTGGCATTAGACAGGCAGTGTTGGTAATTCAAAGAGAAGTAAGGCACTGACTGTACATACATCTGAAGTTGCGGCAAATGTGACAGCACACATTGAAAGAAGTCCGTACAAGTCAACACAACAATAATCACAGCAATGTGGAATATCTCGCAGGTCATGTCAATGCATCCTTCGTGGCTTAGAAATGAAACCTTACCGTGTGAGTGGTGTGCAGCAAATAAAAGAAGCGGACAAGGGTAAGTGTACACATTACTGTAATTGGTTGCTGGAAAATGTCGCTGGGGGACATCTTGACCTGTTCCTCCTTTTTTCGATGGATGAAGCTTGGTTTCATATGTCTGGTTATGTTAATTCACAAAACACAAGACACTGAGCTACAGAGAATCCCCATGGCATACTGCAAAAGCCGTTACACGATTTAAAAATTGGTGTATGGTGTGCTGTATTTGGTAACAGAATTATCGGGCCATTGTTCAACGAAACTGTCAACACACATGTTTACTTGAAACTATACAGTGAATTTTCAGCTCTGTTAACTCCAAACAAAAAAAATGTTGTGCATACTTCCAGCAAGATGGGGCAACTTCTCATATGTCGGATTTGTCCTTCACTCATATACATACTGATTTTACAGAAGAGAGGACCATTAGTAAGGGCTTGTGGACACCCCACTCTCGCGGCTTGTCAGCATGTGACTTTTACCTCTGGGGATTTCTAAAGGCTAAAGTCTACCGCAACAATCCCAGAACACGTGACACACTAAAAAAACAACACGTGAAGAAATTTTGAACATTCCGCAAAGAGTACTGAAAAGTGTTTTCCTTAACATGCTTCGACGTGCACAGCTTTTCTTGGATGTTGACAGAGAACATTTTGAACCCAGGCTTTAAATTCCTTTCTAAAATATGCTTATTAAACTAATGGAACTAAATCTGTTACTTAAACTGTTACTTACATAGTTAATAATGCAACTGTACAATAAAAATGTAAGAAAGCGATGATGTATGTTGATTTTCTTCATTTGTATTCCCTTCAGCGCAGGGGCCAGTTTTGTGCGCGCCACTCTGTATATTCGCATTTATCACAAAATGCCAATTTTTCCAGCCCCTGGCTTATTACTCACATTCCTGTTGTTTTGTTGCCTGAACTACAGAATTCCAAAGAAACTCTAAAAAATGTGTAATACTTGCATATTTTTGTTGTTGATTGTGAAGGTGGCATGTGCACCATAAGTGGCAATCACACATTTTCTTCTTGATTTTAAGTTCATTATAATGTTTACAAACCTGTCATTGACATTGCTGTGTTGTTCTGTTCTATGTAGTAAATGATATATCACTTCAAATTGAGTGAATATTTTGTGCCTTTGAACTCTACAATTATTTCCACCGACTAAGGTGATACAGTCAAGTCGTTGGACTCGTGTGTGGGAGGACAACTATTAAAGTCCTCACTTGCTTATTTATAGCTAGGTTTGCCATTGTTTCCCTAAAACACTGACACAAGATTTCTTCCCCTATTTTTATCAAATTTTAGCATGTGTTTCATAGCTAATGGCCTCATCATTGATCAGTCCTGATACTTTCTCCTTCAGTGGTTTTCTACAGAAACTGAGGGAATTTAACGTATTTAACTGTATGTTTTCTTATTATCAAGAGCCTTAAATCTGTTCATTTTTTATTTTTCCCCTCATTTATTCTTAAATTATGTGAATCATGAATTCTTATTTGGACTTAACGTGTTTAACTTTTAAATTTAATATCTATCTCCAGCAGACATCTGTGATGGTTCTCTCCCTTAGACATTTCCCCTCCTTCGGGGATTTTTGAGTGATATATTTTTTTAGTTTTTCTGATGGACGCAGAGTAGAATTTTGGGAGACATTATGGTTTCGGTAATTTTATTGTATAAATTAATGGAATTATGGACAGACATATTCAGTGTTTGGAAAGAAAGAGTTCTATGTTACACCTCAACAACTATAAAGCCAAACTGTTCACTAACCGTAGTAAAAGTGTGTCCATCTCTATCTTACACATCTGGACTCTGTTGGTATATGCAGTAAGTATCTAGACTGAATAGTATTCCCAACTACCTTTAGAGTATATGGAACAAGTAAATCATTACAAACACATGGCAGTGCACAGTGAAGGTTTATCTCCCAATTAATTTAAATACAGATGTGAAGTGAAGTGTTTGGTCTAAATGACTTAAATTGTTAGGGGTAGTGAACGGTTCATCTGAGATTCATTTGATCTGAATAAGTCACCATTGAATTTCTTTTGGCAAAAGTAATAACTCTTTTTGCACATCCTCCAGGTTCTGTAAGCTGATAATGATAAAAATGTTCTGACCACAGATGTATACTTCCTTCAAATTTCTTCTAGTACTGATGAGTATTATCAATTCCAACATGAAACAGTTAAAAAGCTAGAATTGTATGCAGAAGGAATAAGGATCATAAATGGCTGCGCCATTCTCATTTAAAATTTCCATGTGTTTGGATTACTGCTAGTAACTGATGGAAAACTTTTAACTATGGTTGTACATTTTTTCATAGGCCAGTAGTCCTAGAATTGAAGAATTGTACAGCTAATGGCCAAAAGTAAGAAGTTAAGTACTCAACGAGAACTACACTATGTGATCAAAATCATCCTGACACCTGGCTGAAATTGACTTAAAAGTTTGTGGCGCCCTCCATCAGCAATGCTGGAATCAAGTATGGTGTTGGCCCACCCTTACTCTTGATGACAGCTTCCACTCTCACAGGCATATGTTCAATCAGGTGCAGGAAGGTTTCTCGGGGAATGGCAGCCCATTCTTCACGGAGTGCTGCACTGAGGAGAGGTATCTATGTCGGTCGATGAGGCCTGGCACAAAGTGGTGTTTCAAAACACCCCAAAAGTGTTCTATAGGGTTTAGGTCAGGACTCTGTGCAGGCCAGTCCATTACAGGGATGTGATTGTCGTGTAACCACTCTGCCACAGGCAGTGCCTTATGAACAGGTGCTCGATAATGTTGAAAGTTGCAATCGCCATCGCCGAATTGCTCATCAACAATTGGAAGCAAGAAGGTGCTTAAAACATCAATGTAGGCCTGTGCTGTGATTGTACTATGCAAAACAACAAGGAGTCCAAGCCCCCTCCATGAAAAACACCATAACACCACCACCTCCAAATGTTAATGTTGGTGCTACACACACTGGCAGATGATGTTCACTGGGCATTCACCATACCCACACCTTGCCATCGGATCGCCACATTGTGTAGCGTGATTCGTCACTCCACACAACATTTTTCCACTATTCAATTGTCCAATGTTTACACTCCTTCCACCAAGTGAGGCGTCGTCTGGCATTTATCGGCGTGACGTGCAGCTTCGATCATGAAATCCAAGTTTTCTCACCTCCCACCTAACTGTCATAGTACTTGACGTGGATCCTGATGCAGTTTCCAATTCCTGTGTGATGGTGTGGATAGATGTCTGCCTATTACACATTACGACCCTCTTCAACTGTCGGCGGTCTCTGTTAGTCAACAGATGAGGTCCGCCTATACGCTTTTGTGCTGTACATGTCCCTTCGCGTTTCCAGTTCACTATCATGTCAGGAACAGCATTTCCAGTTCACTATCATGTAGGGAACAGAGTTTCCAGTTCACTATCACATCGGAAACAGTGGACGTAGGGATGTTTAGGAGCGTGGAAATCTCACGTACAGACATATGACTCAAATGACACCCAATCACCTGACCTCCTTCGAAGTCCGTGAGTTCCATGGAGCACCCCATTCTGCTCTCTCACGATGTCTAATGAATACTGAGGTTGCTTGTATTCTTCAATTTATTCTCTTATGAAAAGTTCCACAGAACTCCCAAGCAGACATTTGCTTATTTTTTGCGACATTAGCTCTCTGTTTCACTTCGCCAGTTCCTTCAGTGTCTTGCTTAATCTCTCATATCATACTAGATATGTGGGCATACAATAAGTAATGCAGCACTTTTTGTTCTGAAAGTAGGCTGAGATTGGTTTCATTCAGGATCCCAATGCACCATGATATTCCCCACTCTTTCCACTGCAAAACCCCAATTTTTTCAACATAATCTCCTGTTCAGTGTGATGGCCTTACCCCCACGTTGCTGGAAGGGCCTTTATGCCCACATGGTACCACTCTACTGGTCTACATCTACATCTACATTTATACTCCGCATGCCACCCAACAGTGTGTCGACTTACAAGCCAATGTCTTGCTGCATCATTGACAACCCATTCATCTGCATACTGTTTTCTGTGGAGTGCATTCTTTATTGGACCACACAGATAGAAGTTGCAAGGTCTGGGATGTAGAGTGGACGAGGAAGAACAGTCCAATGAAGTTATGTAAAGCCGCTTTCAGTTGTACGGACTTGTTGTGAGGCCTTGTGTTGCATGAAGAAGGTGAAGTTCATTCGCATTTTTTTGGCTATGAACACGCTGAAAAGTCATTTATTCAGTTTCCTGAGGGTAGCGCAATACACTTTGGACTTGATTGTTGTGCCATTAGGGAGGACATCAAACAGAATAACCCCTTCAGAATTCCAGGAGACCATAGTCATGACTGTACCGGCTGAGGGTGCGACTCGAGGAGATATGATGTGGTGCTGTTCTGTGGATTGCCATTTTGTTTCCCATTCAAAGTGATGAACTCATGTCTGTGGCAATGTTCTACAAAAAATTGTCACTATCAGGCTCATAACGTGCAAACAATTCCATACAGATGGTCCTTCATTGCTCTTTATGGTTTTCTGTTAGGTGGTGAGTAACCCAGCAGGCAAACATCTTTGTGTACCCCAATTGGTGGACAAGTGTGTCAGTGCTAATAGATGTCCATTTGAGCAGTGAGGTGTTCGTGATCCATTAATCACCTTGACCGAGTGTGTCCACACGTTCCAACAGTGCAGCCGTCCGAGATGAGGGAAATTGGAAAGGATGATGCAATCTTGTTGCGATGATGACAGATGCCTTGCCCAATGATTCGCTGTGGTTTTGTTTTCTGCAAGATCTCTGTAGACATTTTGCAAGCAATTATGAATATCTGTGATGCTCTGGTATTCCACCAAAAGAAACTCAGTGACACCTCTGTGCTTAGAATGCACCTCCATTACAAGTGCCATTCTGAAGGGTGCGTGTAGTGCTGCCACCTGTGGGAACTTTACGAAACTGTAGAGGCTGAAGTTGGAATATTCTACAATGTCCCAAAACAGATTCCACATTTTTTCAACTGGAATTGGCTGAGGAAAAGAGGTTGCATTACTTACAAAACTCTCCTCTTACTTTCTTGCCACAACTGGTAGTGGACTACACTTTTTACTTGGGACATGTAGTCGTAATGTTTTAAGTATCACATTGAAAAAAAAGAAAAAATAAAGTTAGTTAATTAATACTCGTACACACTGAAGTCTTCGCACCACAGTACCGTACCACGCCAGTAGAGGTGCCAAAACAAATTGGAACAACCCATTGATCACTTCTTCAGCCATTTGGATTGGCCTGACGTAGCTGCAGTATGTTAACTGCTTCCATATGATACTCCTCTTCATCAATGGGCTGTGCCATTTTGTTCTGCCTCCCCTAGAACTGTCCATGGGGATTTCAGTGTATACCTGGACTGCAAATACATACCTGCAACAAAAGAAGAAATTAATTCCACAAATGTACCTGCTTTTAATAAATTTGATGGTATTTTGCAGTTAAAGCCACATCTTTGTGTCTTAGTTCCTTACACTCACTTTACCAATTTTGTCTTGCATCACTTCACTTTATATTTGCTTTGATTTCATTCTCTGGTTTTCATTCCTGAGTGTGTTGATGAGTCTTCTTAAGGCATTGAGTATGAAATGTAATCTGAAGAGAGTTTGCTTAACATTGACAATTCATCACTGCAATTCACACACACTCCCTTTTTAACTGCATAAGTGTAACTTTTTCCCATAGTAAGCTTACACACTTCTTCACTTGCGATTACCTCTTAAAGAAGACAGTGTCCGGAAAAGTAGTTTATGTGATAAGACCTTAACTTATAATGCCATATGAAAAGAAATTAATCTGGGAAAGGAAAAAGGTCCTGTCTTAAAGGAGCATACATGTGTTGCTAAACAAAGCATGCAGTAGTAAAAATGTTATAAATTCATTCCATCATTTTGTTTACAGCATAGATTTAAAAAATAAAACAAAAATCACACAACTGTGAAACTGTTTAACCAAATTTGCAACAGTATTATGTTATGAAGTTTATTTAATTGGTATGACAGTAATTTTATTAAGAGCGTTTCATTATAACATTCGTATAACATTAGACGTGAAACATATGCCTATTCTAAAAATAAATGAATGTGTAATTTGTGGTGGGAAAATACACTGCTGACCATGAAAATTGTAATCATGTGAAGGTGGCAGACAACAAAGGTCAAACTGGCATGAAGTGTACAACATTCTAGGCTACACGAATAATGAACATTAGCTTAATTCCATAAAGTAACTAGGAATGATTCTATCTCATACATATGAGGAAAGCATAGAAGCTATATCTTACATATTTTCTGCATGCCGTAGACCTCAGTTATCAAAACTTGAGTGTCATTGGACCTGTGACCTAATCCCACAAACTTGGTCATCAAACGTTGCTGTCTTACAAATGTATGAGGTGGCTGACTGTAATGCAACACAAGGTTCTCACTTAAAAATTATGTAATTACGAACATAGGCGATAATGTATCACAATGAATATTTTACAGCCAGAAGCAGACAACAACTTCATTTAAACAATTTATTATGGCTGCATTATGATATGTCAACAAAGTGTTTATTGTTCTGTCCATACATTTTCTGCTGGGTTATACTTGCACTCTTGAGGGGAAGCCTCACTATCTCTTGGCCCATTTCTATCACTAAACAATCAAAAGTTCAAATTGATTGTAAGGGGGGTTGTTGTACAAGACTTCTTTCCTGCTTTCGGACCGAGTGAGGTGGTGCAGTGGTTAGCACACTGGACTCGCATTCGGGAGAATGACGGTTCAAACCCGCATCCAGCTATACTGATTTAGGTTTTCCATGATTTCCCTAAATTGCTCCTTGCAAATTTCGAGATGGTTCCTTTGAAATGGCATTGCCACTTTCCTTCCTCATCCTTCCCTAATCCGATGGGACCGAAGGCCTCGCTGTTTGGTCCCCTCCCCCAAATCAACCAACCTGCTTTCGAATGCTAGCCTGGGATTTGAAAGTTTTCCCTCCTTGCTACTGCACAGTTTCTTCGTTCTTTGTGTTTTATTTGGGAATTTTTTTCTTTCTTTTTCAGACAATAAGTGGTGTTACCTGTGACAATTGCATGAATCTTCTCTAAACTATGTGATAAATTTAAAAATGTGTGCTTAAACACACCACTAGTTATCTCCTCATGATAATACTAGATTTTCTGGATATAAATATTAACTTTACACTTTTGATGAAGCCATATTCTGATGATACTACACAAAAATCGAAAGTCTGTTTCATTTGCCAGACAGAACTTTCAGTTTGCTATTGCCCATAGTGTCCTGCCAGATGGACTTCCCTACATAATTTTTATGTAGCCAGGTCTCGCCAAGATAAATAATAGAATTTCCTTTCTGATTTGCATCATTATCGGAAAAGTTGTCCTAGATGCTACAGTATCGGTTATCTCCATCAGACTGCATCTTCCATAGTTACCTGAAATGTATCTGAATGCAAAGCTTTCAGAGATCTGACAATCAAATGATGGCACCATACAAAACCTGCCCACTTTTGCATTGTGAGAAAAGTTGCCACAGTTGTAAAATTTCAGTACAGTACTATGAATGACGTCTTTCTGGAAATCGTCCAAACAAATGACATATCTTTCCTTGGAGATACAGCATCATTTGTTGATCAGTTTTTCCATTCTTTGTTTCAGCACATACACTCTGTACTGTTCACACTGAGACATCACATGCCTATACTTTGCATTCTGAGGTGCCAGTAAGAATTTTCTCTCGTCGGGTGTTCTCTTTAAGTCTGAGAAAAAAATGTGTATACTTTTTATGCGATTGTTCATTTGGTTCAGTATGTCTTGTAACTGTAACTCACTAACCAGAATAGCAATAGTACACTATGTAAATTGCAGCTCTCTTCACAAATGAACAATACTCCTATACAGTAAACACGTAAGCAAATGGTCAGCTACATCCAAGTGACAAAGCCCTGTGGGTAGCAGTGTGAATGAAGTGCTGTGGGGCCACATAGATCCTGTCAGTGATGAGTGTCTGTTGGTAATCCTTGCTCCTTATGATGCTACCTAGACGGCAGTAGTGGCAAAAATGAAACTGTTTCAACAGTGTGTTATTAGTCACAGACAGTGGAAAGTTCCACGGGACTGGAAGAAGGCCCAGATCATAGCAATCAATAAAAAGGGGAGAAAATCGGATGCACATAATTACCAGCCAATTTCACTGGCATCGATTTGTTGCAGAATCGTGGAACATATTTTGTATTCAGACATAATGACCTTTCTAGACTCTGAGAAGCTCATCTGCAGAAACCAGCACGATTTTAGGAAACGGTCATTGAGACACAGCTGGCCCTCTTTGTGCAGGATATACAACAGGCTCTAAATACCGGCTCCCAGGTTGAGGCCATATTTCTCGACTTTCGAAAGGTGTTTGACTCAGTTCCGCACTGTCACGTGCTCCAAAAAGTGTGCGATTACGGTCTATTCGATGACATATGCGGTTGGATAGAAAGTTTTCTGACAGACAGAGCAGTATGTCATCCTGAATGGGTGACTTCAACAGAAACAAGCTTAACTTCAGGTGTGCCCCAGGGCAGTATAATAGGTCCGCTGCTTTTTACGATTTACATGAACGATCTGGTTGATGGTTTTCAAAGCGGCATTAGACTGTCTGCCGATGATGCTGTAGTCTCCAGGGAAGTAGTATCACACGAAAGTTGGGAACAAATCAATGAGGATTTGCAGAAAATAAATGAGTGGTGTAATGGCTGGCAGTTATCTCTCAATATTAGTAAGTGTAACCTACTGCATATAACAAGGCGAAAATCGCCATTAATGTATGAGTACAAAATAAATGCCCAGTCTTTGAAAGTGGTGACATCAGTCAAGTTCATAGGTGTGACTGTTTGAAATGATCTCAAATGGAATAATCAGATTACACATGTAACGGGCAAGGCAAACTGTAGATTGTGGTATATTGGTAGAATCCTGAAGCGATGCAGTCCTTCATCAAAGAAAGTGCTTACAGTATGTTAGTTCGGCCAGTCTTAGAGTACTGTTTGTCTGACCCTTACCAGTTGGGTCTGATTCAAGAGATTGAGAAGGTCCAAAGAAGAGCAGCAAGATTTGTGTCTGGTACATTTAGCCATTGCGAGAGCTTTACAAATCTCATAGAAAGTTTGAAGTGGGACACACTTGCATATAAACAATGTGCTAAACGGAAGGGGCTGCTCACTAAATTCCGAAATCCAACCTTCGCCGAGGATGTAGAGCATATATTATTACCACCAACTTTCAAATCACACAATGATTACCAATCAAAGATAAGGGAAATTAGAGCTCATATTGAGGCGTTCAGACAGTCGTTTTTCCCTCACGCAATCCGCAGGTGGAACACGGTGGGGGATATGACTTTGCTGCGAATAGTGCCCTCCGCTAGTGGAGTATATATGTAGATGTAGATGTAGACTAAGTCAGAGTAGGCCAAAGGCTTCTCATTAGCAGTTACAGATAAAGTCAAGACAAGGGTGGGAGGATGACGATGATGATGATGATGATGATGATGATGATGATAGGCAGTGTGGTCTCAGTGAATAAGTTTCAACCCTCAGTCAGCCCTAATGTTTTTCTGTGTCTTTTCCCCCCTCTGGAAATGATTTGAGGTTTGTTCAAAAAATTGTATAACATTTGTAATTTCGCTTCAGTGGTGTGTTGGAGAGAAATGAGGTTGGCATCCTTGTACACTACTGTGTTTAATGTGTAACTGCTGAAAGTTTCATTATTTCATGCCCGCCAGTTATTGTTCAGTTCTGTACTGAGTAAAACGTTGTCACATAGTTTGCAAACTTCAGTATGGCAGAGTTTAGAGGAGCAGCACGTCTTCATCAAATTTTGTGTGAAACTCGAGAAGACCTTCATACATACACCAAATAGTGAAGGAAACCCGATGGTGATGAGTGCTTAAGTCATACTTGATGTTATGAATGGTTAACATGGTTTAAAAATGGCCATATGAAAGTTGGCCCTTGTTCAGGATGCCCTTCAACATGTACCGATGACTCTCATGTCAGGAACATCAACACACTTGTGCATGCCTATCAAAAACTTAGTGTCTGATAGGCTGGAGAAGAATGTAACACTTCAGTTGGGTCATGTCATGAAATCCTGATACAGCATATTGGAATTCATTGTGTTGCTGTCAAGTTCGTCCCACAGCTCATGACTCAAGACCACAAAGACTTTGCCTCACAATCTGTGAAGAGTTTTTGGCTTGCACAAATGAGAATGAGATGTTCCCTAAGAGAATCATAACTGGTGATGAGATGTGATTCTGTGGATAAGATTTTGAAACCAAGTTTAAGTCTTCACAATGGATCCGGAAAGATTATATAAGACCAAAGAAAGCTCGTCAGGTCAGGTCAAATTTCAAAGCCATGCTGATACTTTTCTTTGAATTTGAAGGATTAGTTCATCATGAATTCCTGCCACAGGAACAAACTATTAATCGATGGCACTGTCAGGGCATGTTGCATTGACTGCGAGAAAATGTGAGGAAGAGATGACCTGAAATGTGGTGAGACAGTTCATGACTCTTGCATCATAACACACCTGCACATTCATCCCTGTTGGTGCGTGACTATGGCACAAAAAACGAAATCACTCTGCTTCCTCATCCTCCATACTTTCCAGACCTGGCACTTGTGGACTTCTGTTTATTTCCAAAGTTGAAACCCCACTGAAAGGACAAAGATTTCCAACAATAGATGAGATAAAAGAAAATTCGCAGATGGTACTTCGCACAATCCAGCAAGAGACGTACCAAGACTGCTTCCGAAAGTGGAACCGGTGTTTGGAGCTGTGTATCAGTTGTGGCGGACAGTATTTCAAACTAGACCATGCACAATACATAAAAGGTAAGTGTTGAAAAGTTTTGTGGACAAAGTTTGAACAGACCTCCTATATGTGAAAAATGCGTCTGCACTGTGGTTTGGAGACCATATTAAACTGTGGTCATCTTGTAACTGGGTGGTCACCTTAGTGCAAAGGTTGAAGGGGAGGGGGGGCAAGGCATGTTTTTGTTGTTGTTGTTGTTGTTGTTGTCGTGGTCTTCAGTCCTGAGACTGGTTTGATGCAGCTCTCCATGCTACTCTATCCTGTGCAAGCTTCTTCATCTCCCAGTACCTACTGCAGCCTACATCCTTCTGAATCTGCTTAGTGAATTCTTGTGCCACTAACTTCTCTTCTCCCCAATTCTATTCAATATCTCCTCATTAGTTATGTGATCTACCCATCTAATCTTCAGCATTCTTCTGTAGCACCACATTTCGAAAGCTTGTACTCTCTTCTTGTCTACACTATTTATCGTCCATGTTTCACTTCCATACATGGCTACACTCCATACAAATACTTCCAGAAACGACTTCCTGACACTTAAACCTATACTTGATGTTAACAAATTTCTGTTCTTCAGAAACGCTTTCTTTGCCATTGCCAGTCTACATTTTATATCCTTTCTACTTCGACCATCACCAGTTATTTTGCTCCCCAAATAGCAAAACTCCTTTACTTTAAGCATCTCATTTCCTAATCTAATTCCCTCAGCATCACCCGACTTAATTGGACTACATTCCATTATCCTCGTTTTGCCTTTGTTGATGTTCATCTTATATCCTCCTTTCGAGACACTGTCCATTCCGTTAAACTGCTCTTCCAAGTCCTTTGCTGTCTCTGTCAGAATTACAATTTCGTCATCGGACCTCAAAGTTTTTATTTCTCCTCCATAGATTTTAATACCTACTCCGAACTTTTCTTTTGTTTCCTTTACTGCTTGCTCAATGTACAGATTGAATAGCATCAGGGAAAGGCTACAACCCTGTCTCACTCCCTTCCCAACCACTACTTTCCTTTCATGTCCCTCGACTATTATAACTGCCATCTGGTTTCTGTACAAATTGTAAATAGCCTTTCGCTCCCTGTATTTTACCCCTGCCACCTTCAGAATTTGAAAGAGAGTATTCCAGTCAACATTGTCAAAAGCTTTCTCTAAGTTTACAAATGCTAGAAACGTAGGTTTGCCTTTCCTTAATCGTTCTTCTAAGATAAGTCATAGGGTCAGTACTGCCTCACGTGTTCCAACATTTCTACGGAATCCAAACTGATCTTCCCCGAGGTTGGCTTCTACCAGTTTTTCCATTTGTCTGTAAAGAATTTGTGTTAGTATTTTGCAGCTGTGACTTATTAAACTGATAGTTCGGTAATTTTCACATCTGTCAACACCTGCTTTCTTTGGGATTGGAATTATTATATTCTTCTTGAAGTCTGAGGGTATTTCGCCTGTCTCATACGTCTTGCTCACCAGATGGTAGAGTTTTGTGAGGACTGGCTCTCCCAAGGCCGTCAGTAGTTCCAATGGAATGTTGTCTACTCCCGGGGCTTTGTTTCGACTTAGGTCTTTCAGTGCTGAGTCAAACTCTTCACGCAGTATCATATCACCCATTTCATCTTCATCTACATCCTCTTCCATTTCCATAATATTATCCTCAAGATCATAGCCCCTGTATAGACCCTCTATATACTCCTTCCACCTTTCTGCTTTCCCTTCTTTGCTTAGAACTGGGTTTCCACCTGAGCTCTTGATATTCATGCAAATGGTTCTCTTTTCTCCAAAGGTCTCTTTAATTTTCCTGTAGGCAGTATCTATCTTACCCCTCATAAGATAAGCCTCTACATCCTTACATTTGTCCTCTAGTCATCCCTGCTTAGCCATTTTGCACTTCCTGTCGATCTCATTTTTGAGACGTTTGTATTCCTATTTGCCTGCTTCACTTGCTGAATTTTTGTATTTTCTCATTTCATCAATTAAATTCAGTATTTCTTCTGTTACCCAAGGATTTCTACTAGCCCTCGTCTTTTTACCTACTTGATCCTCTGCTGCCTTCACTACTTCATCCCTCAGAGCTACCCATTCTTCTTCTACTGTATTTCTTTCCTCCATTCCTGTCAATTGTTCCCTTATGCTCTCCCTGAAACTCTGTACAACCTCTGGTTTAGTCAGTTTATCCAGGTCCCATGTCCTTAAATTCCCACCTTTTTGCAGTTTCTTCAGTTTTAATCTACAGTTCACAAGCAATAGATGTGGTCAGAGTCCACAACTGCCCCTGGAAATATCTTGCAATTTAAAACCTGGTTCCTAAATCTCTGTCTTACCATTATATAATCTATCTGATACCTTCCAGTATCTCCAGGATTCTTCTATGTATATAGCCTTCTTTTATGATTCTTGAACCAAGTGTTAGCTGTGATTAAGTTATGATCTGTGCAAAATTCTAGCAGACAGCTTCCTCTTTCATTTCTTACCCCCAATCCATATTCACCTACTATGTTTCCTTCTCTCCCTTTTCCTACTCTCGAATTCCAGTCACCCATGACTATTAAATTTTTGTCTCCCTTCACTACCTGAATAATTTCTTTTATCTCATCATACATTTCATCATCGTCTGCAGAGCTAGTTGGCATATAAACTTGTACTACTGTAGTAGGCGTGGGCTTCGTGTCTATCTTGGCCACAATAATGCGTTCACTATGCTGTTTGTAGTAGCTTACCCGCACTCCTATTTTTTTTATTCATTATTAAACCTACTCCTGCATTACCCCTATTTGATTTTGTATTTATAACCCTGTATTCGCCTGACCAAAAGTCTTGTTCCTCCTGCCACCGAACTTCACTAATTCCCACTATATCTAGTTTTAACCTATCCATTACCCTTTTTAAATTTTCTAACCTACCTGCCCGATTAAGGGATCTGACATTCCACACTCCGATCTGTAGAATGCCAGTTTTCTTTCTCCTGATAACGATGTCCTCTTGAGTAGTCCCCGGCCAGAGATCCGAATGGGGGATTATTTTACCTCTGGAATATTTTACCCAAGAGGACGCCATCATCATTTAATCATACAGTAAAGCTGCATGCCCTCGGGAAAAATTACAGCTGTAGTTTCCCCTTGCTTTCAGCTGTTCGCAGTACCAAAACAGCAAAGCCGTTTTGGTTAGTGTTACAGGGCCAGATCAGTCAATCATCCAGACTGTTGCCCCTGCGACTACTGAAGAGGCTGCTGCCCCTCTTCAGGAACCACACGTTTGTCTGGCCTCACAACATATACCCCTCTGTTGTGGTTTCACCTACTGTATGTCTATCTGTATCGTTGAGGCACGCAAGCCTCCCCACCAACGGCAAGGTCCATGGTTCATGGGGGGAAGGGGCAAGGCATACCACTTCCAATTAAGTCATGTCTAATAAAGTACTGTGATATTCAAACCAACCTTGAGATTGAGGACAGCTTTACCTGTAATAAAAGGTAGTGCCTCTGTGTATAATACTTTCCCTTGATGTACAGTGGAAATCTGAACCCTAAAAACATGTTTAAGCATGACAACAAAACTGATGATGGGATTTGCAGATCTGTAATTTTTAGAAAGACATAGATGAAAAATTAATAGAATTATAAATTTCAATAATTAGGGTGACTTGCAAGTTGAACGACATTAAAAGGAGGTATTATCTGTCAGTTTCACATGGTTGTGTGGATGTTCAGTGCATTGTACACAAGTGAGGGGAGGCCGAATACCTGAAGCATTAAAAGCACCATCTAACTTTTTTAAACCCCTGTCTTGAAAGTTTTTTGACTAGGTATGTGCTGGATCTAGATCATGAAGATCTCATCAGTGAACTTTTCCTGCCGAGGGGTTTGGGATTGGTTGGTTTGTGTATCTTCCCGTCTGTGTGTGGAGAAATAGCTACTGCTGAGGAGGTAGTTCGTTGAGTGTATAAGCAGTGATGCATAAGCAGTGATGCATAAGCAGTGATGCATAAGCAGTGATGCATAAGCAGTGATGCATAAGCAGTGATGCATAAGCAGTGATGCATAAGCAGTGATGCATAAGCAGTGATGCATAAGCAGTGATGCATAAGCAGTGATGCATAAGCAGTGATGCATAAGCAGTGATGCATAAGCAGTGATGCATAAGCAGTGATGCATAAGCAGTGATGCATAAGCAGTGATGCATAAGCAGTGATGCATAAGCAGTGATGCATAAGCAGTGATGTATTTGGTTTGGTATAAGTAAGTATTTAAGTGAGGTAGTGTTAGATAGTGGCAAGGCTATGCACAGGGGGCATGTCTGTGTGTAGGGAGATGAGATCAACAGTGACTAGTAGGGATCCATATGTTACTACCATGGGGATGCATGAAAGACAGTGAAGGAAGCTGGGCTATAGGCAATGAGTTGGAAGTCTTGGTCAAAAAGAGTGGAGACTTTCTGTGGGAGCATGGCAAAAAGCTGCAATGGGGTGGTCTGGTTGGTTAGGTGTATTGGTTTTGGGAAACATGTAGAAGTTGCGTGTGTAGTGGATAATTGGCATGAGGGAGTGGGATTTGTGTGAGAGCTTAAGTCATGATCAATCCTAAGGTTGAAAATGGCTGTCCATTCCCATCTTGAGAAGTTTGTGTTATTTTGAAGGGACATAGGAAAGGTGTGTGAGGCAAAGTTGGAGGTAAAGAATTCCTGGAGGGTAGCCAGGGGACGGTTAGGCGGGAGTGGTGAAGGATTCTGGTTGGATGGAAGCATGAACTGGGAGAGACAAGACGCAATGTTAGATTTTATATGGCTTCAGTTGGAGAGGTTGGTGTTCAATTTTTTTCCCCTATAGAGATAGGATGAGGAGGGTAGGTCATTGATGTGTTCATCACGATGGAATTTGTGTGTGGCACTGAAAGTGAGGCATTTGAATAGGATTGAAACTTGTTGAGATGTTTGGTAGATAGGTTGGACAACTGTGTTTTGGTTTTGTTTGTGTTCTGGGTTTTGTGGGAGTGAGTTTCAGGAATGTGGCAGATGGAAAAAGTGAACAAGGCAGGGTCTGGGAACTATGAGGTGTTGAAGTGGTGATTCTGGGGCTAGAATAGGTATTGTTGGGCAGTGTTACTTGTGGTGAGAGTAGTATGCTAGTACATTGAAAAATCTTTGAGTATGGTGATTATATTGCTTTTCCAGGTGTTAGAAGGTAAGTGTTTTGATTTGGAATATAGGGTATATGTAGTAGGGGTCACATAGTAATACCTTGTGGCAGGAACAGAGATGGTTCTGGGGTCCCTGTGCAGTGGATTTGTTTCTCCAGTATTAGGTTAGTTAGGGATAGGGATTGGTGGTATCTGAAGATTTGTAGAGAACTGTGAAACGAGGTGTAGCTTGTAGAAGAAGAAATCGTTATCGCTAGGCTGTTGGAATGGGGAGGGGGGGGGGGGGGGTTAGGCATCACTTACGGAAGAGGTTGTGGGACTGGGTTTCCGTTAGTGATAGGAATCCTTTTCTGAACTGATGTAGATGGAGAAGGGATCCATTTAGGATGGGATTTTGCTCTTGGGAGAAGAACAGGAATTAAATGACACCTGGGAGTGATGAATGTTGGCAGGCACTCTGGGGCATACTGGAGATCAAGCTGGAGGATATACACCAGAGAGAAAAACACTGTTTGTTAACTCTGCTGTTGATGCAGTTGATTCGTCATTCATGAACTTGAAAGGAATACTGCAGTTAACAACACAAAATTATATTTTGGTAAAATTTGATTCTGTGAAGCCTACTTGAAGCTGCCTTTATTGGTTAATGTATTGTAAATGCTACTTATGTTGTGTTATCTGGCTGTTCATGAACATAAAAGTTTTCTTCTCACTGCACTTAGATACTCCAACAATATTTGTGTATGTAGTCTGCAAGACTGACATAATACTGTGTTATGTTTACTCACTGTTTAGACTACCTGGTATAGACTGTCTGCTGGTTGTCAACAATAATTAGACTCTCATTGCACAACTAATTCTGGAAATTTATGTGTGATATAAGTTCCCAATTATAATAGTAGTAGTTTCTGCAAGCCTTCGTCTCTTTGGATAAATGTTTTTTGGCTATCTTGCCCTGTCGGATTTGTTTCCAAACTCAAGCTTTCATCTACTCCGTATGGTGTCATCCTCGTAGTCAACTGCTGTGTTGTACTAGTAAACCATGTGGTGTATCCCTATGTAGTTGGCGAAATTATGTTTAGGAAATGTTCGAAAGTTACAGAACTGCCATGCACAATTGGAGATCATGTTGTCTGTGATGGAGTTATATTAATAGTGATGCTAATTGAGGTAGATGGGAGATAATTCAGCTTATTTCACTGTAGCCTTTCAGTATAGTGTGTCCATTTCCATACACCACTGAGGCTATAGCTGCTGTCCGGGTTAAAGTAGTTGTTGCACATTCTGATCTCAAAAGCGTATCTGATGACAGATTTTCATTTCATCCAACTTGCAGTGGCAGTTATAAAGCAAACTACATGCAATCAACAGTCAGAATCAGGTAGCTTGAAAAAGGCCATTCCTTACAGTGACACACAAAGCTGAACAACACAGAAACTGGACAGTAACAGACAAGAACCATGTAGTGTGGTTGTATGAGTCGTAATTTTCCCCCATTGCAGCTGATGCTAGGTGTGAGTACCTGACGACACAATGTGAGGCTTTTAACCTGCCGTGTGTGGAGGGTGTAGTACAGGCCAGAGGTTGGTCAGTGATATTTTGGGAGAATTTTTTATACCATGAAGTGGGTATACTCATTCATGTTACTGTGTACCTGAACGAGGATGTTTCAACTTTCATGGTGACCCATTCTTTCCTTTTCTTCTACACATTCATGATGAGTATGCTGTGGACACTCATCGTCCAAAATGAGAATAGCTGTGTTTGCAGGACTGATGATTATGTTCCTGATTTGCTGAACACTAAGGCTTTCTGCAACATTTAGACTGCCTGGGACTATTTGGAATGGCAGGTGAAATGTAGCAGTCAACACTGATGCAGTTTGATAGCTCTACTGGATATAATCATCATGAGCGGCTTCAGTTGGATATGATGTACCTGAAGAAATTTGTGGACTCTCTTTCTTGCCTTATGATATTAGTGTCATGTCTTCTGGGTACTAATTTTTTGTCCAGTGATGATCTCTCTCTCTCTCTCTCTCTCTCTCTCTCTCTCTCTCTCTCTCTCTCTCTCACACACACACACACACACACACACACACACACACACACACACACACACACACACAAGGGGGGGGGGGGAGAGGGGGGGAGAGAGAGAGAGAGAGAGAGAGAGAGAGAGAGAGTGATTGATTATATATAATATTGCTCCTGCAGGTTCATAGGGAATATTCATATGTTTTCTGTGAAGGGCACATCAAACCTTGAATATGCATGCTTCCTTGAAGAAGCCCAGATTTGTTGAAATTACGTGATATGATTCCCAGGTGGATGTGGAGGAGAAATTGTTCACTAAAACAACACCCATAAACACAAAGCACTTCATCCTTACGGTCCTTAGTGGAAAAAAGAAGTGGCTTGGTTGCCCAATGCCTGTATTGGGAGAGTGGAACATCATTCTATGCCATGTGTGGATTTTTGACAAGACTGTATTTAATGTAACTAGAAACACATTACTTTGACTTTGTGTTGAGGTGGCTGGATGTGGAAAGAGTTTTTTTTTTTAAGTTACTGTTTTACTGTGTCTCTCCGTAACACTCATTTTCTTTTTGGTCATACTCTAATACTCCTGTGTGTCTGAATTTTGAGTGTAACAGAAGTAAGGTAGTAGAACTAATATTAGAGAGGTGTGTGGGGAGGGGGAGGGTATTTGTGTGTCATACGCAGACTACGACACTTTCCCCAACTATTTTTTCTTCATTACAATTTATATGCTTACTGCTTCTGTTAGATTTAAGAACCTGTGTACTTCTAGGCATTGCTACCACTGTAGGAATTTCCAGTAATGCCTGTGTGAAGTAAAATAATTCATTACAATATTTTCAAATGTTTCTCACTTTTTTTCTTTTTGCTGGCTGCTTTGCTGATACGTGTTCTGGTAAGTAGTGGGTGTGTCTATACAGTAAATACCAAGCATATATTTTAATTTCAGTGCTTTCACTTGCTGAAAGCAGTGAAACACATATTTTATTAACATTCATGTAGATTATATTATTGTTTTCAGTTAAATGTAGGCTGTATTTTTTAAAAGTGGATGTTGGTTTTATTGTACTAATGGCTTTAAATTGAGAATCACACTTGATACTGCAGTTGTTCAGTGTTTTGAATATGAAGTTATTTGCTTTTTTATTTTAAGAGCTGTTTATCATTTTTTCTCCTAATGAAGCACTTTTAGAGGGTTTGGATTATTATTTCTCATGGGTTTGGCTAAACTTTACGAAATTATGGCCGAGAGACTAAGTGTCGAGTTACATAACCTACTCTTTCTTGGGTGAATGTAGTGTGTGACCTTAAAGTATTTTAGGCAAACATTCTTGTATTACATACTCATCACAAGATTATTTTTGTTGTGACAGTAGTAAGTTGCATCTCTTGGCATTATGTTCAAATTATAGTGTTCAATAAGAGTAAATCTTTGTACATTAAATGTAGGAAATGGATGTTAAAGGTTGTATGAGCTGGGCCTTTACTGGTAGCTGCAGTTACATTATGAACAAATGCTGCATGTGTGTGTGTGTGTGTGTGTGTGTGTGAGAGAGAGAGAGAGAGAGAGAGAGAGAGAGAGAGAGAGAGAGAGAGAGAGAGAGAGAGAGAGAGGGGGGGGGGGGAGGCTGTAAAAAGTCTCCTTTACATGCTTAAATTATCTCATATGTGGGAGTGCATCAGCTTAGGTGTGCAGTAGTTTCATAAGGGGATAACGCCATTTAATTTTGATAAATTAAGTAACAACTCTTGCACTGTGCTACCAATTCAGGAGTTATTGTATAGCATTATCGATAAAAGCCTTCATGCTACATTCTCATGGATCTGAATTACTACTGACTTACCTAAAAATATTCTGGTGATGTAGGCTTTGCTAGTGTAGGACCTCTGAATTCCTTTCTTGGGGATTGTTAGGGAGCCTATTTTATGTTGTCTTCCTCTGATGTGTGTATCTTATAAATGAGTAAGTAATTAGTATGGTAATCCCTAGTTGTCATCTGTAATATTACTCTTACTGTGTATACTAAAAGATGAAAAGAGGTGAGATGAAACATCAGATCCTGTTGTAAAGAAAAGAAATAAGAGGGGGAGGAAGGGTACTGCAGAAGCCAGTGAATAGATCTCATAGAAGATTCATCAAATAGTGTTTTTTTTTGTTTTGTTTTTTTCTGTTTCACTGAGATACACTGAAGAGGTTTGTAATTTAAGGATGTTAGTACATACTCTGATGACCAAAAGCTGCATGTGATCTGTGTTCCCATTGACACAAACATTGCCAAAATTGTTCACTGCAGGCCAAACCACTTCTGCAAAGGCATTTTTGGAACACCCGGAATTGGATTAGGGAGGCTCTTTGCCCTAAACTGCCAGTATGTCTCAAAAAGTAATCATGTCAGCTGCAATATAGTTTGCCTACATGTCTTACGGAATAATTACGTGATAAAGAAACATTGTCATCTCTCAGTGAGAAAGGTACCCTGGCAATACAAATTTAGATCACAGTAAAAGATCCATGTACTTAATGTGAAAACCATATTGAAGTAGTGCCTATACTTGCTCATTTGATTGATTTACACTTCTTGCTTTACTTCTACAGTTGCCATGGTTTAACAGTACACCACGGCGGTAGAAACTGATGAAATCATCTTTGAGGTATTTGTGATGGATAATGCATTTATTTGGAGACATCTGAGAGTCATTTGCGTGCAGGAAAACATTTTCTTCTGTAGCACATGGAACAACAGATATAATAATCAGCCTAACAATAACATTTGATATGTAGTATTGTGTTTATGTTCAAGGGGACTTCAGAAAGTAAAGAGCACATGTCGTTGGACACTAAGATCATTGCACAACAAAAGTGGTGCAGTGTTAGAAGAGAGTACATGTTTTGGATTTCCTGCTGACACAATTCTAATGCAGTACTGTTAACAGGTGGATCACAGTGTGCGATTGGAAAGGTCCAGCAACTGGAAACAACTCCAGAGTTAAAGTGTTTGGGGCAGTACAATTCTTATGGCAAAACATCTAAATTGCACACAGATTTACTGTTAAATTCTGGTGGTACATGGACCAAATGCAGTATCACATCAAGTCATAGTGAAATTGTTCCTACAATTTGACAGGGCCTGCATAGACATGGGTGATGGTAATTGCGAACATCTACCACTGACAATGCCCTTGCAGTCAAGGAATTGATTTGCAGCAGTTGCAAATTTTCCAGTGGTGAGGACATTTACACAGCAGTTCTCAAGTTTCTCTGCAACCGAGGAGCAGATTTCTATCATCCAGGAATTTAATAATTGGTAAAATGTTATAACCATTGTTTACAGAGACTTGATGACTGAGTAGTAGTGTCTTGTATATTGTCACTTTGAAGTGTAATACAGCTTTCACTTACTTTTTGAAGTCCCCCTCACAATTTAGTGCATGTGGCACAAGAACATAGGATGAGAGGACAATATATGGAACACACACTTAACATGGTGTGGGTACAGTAAAGTTAACATTCCCTACCATTGTTTAATTGTCCGTAACAGTAAAATTAACCAATAGTGTATGTCAAAAATGGAACATTGCGAATTATCCACCAGTTGAATTCAGCTTTGCACACCAAAGCTTAGAGGAACTTACAGTCCACCTGAAAGGGATTCTCTTCTCATTGTTCCTGCTTGCCGTATTCTGTTCATTTGTACTTTCGACATTTACAGTACATTACTCCCACTTCAATTATAGTACATCTTGTGAATGGAGTATGACATTTTGACAGTAAATCATATGTAAATCTTATCAGTGTATCTCCCTCCCCTCCCCCTCCCACCCCTTTCCCCCTCCCCTCCCCCCTCCCACCCCTTTCCCCCTCCCCTCCCCCTCCCACCCCTTTCCCCCTCCCCTCCCCCTCCCACCCCTTTCCCCCTCCCCTCCCCCTCCCACCCCTTTCCCCCTCCCCCTCCCCCTCTCACCCCTTTCCCCCTCCCCTCCCCTCCCCCTCCCACCCCTTATTTCAGTAGGGTCATCCCTAGCTCTAATTTTTGGTGGTTGATTCTGTCAATTCGAAGTATGATATGTAAATAAACTTTAATGTCATGCAGTTTTGCATTGTGTGCGAGAATGTTACTACTCACCACCAGTGATGGATACAGAAAAACCTCAAGGAGGGGGCACTAAAGGCATCTTGAGCTACCTTTACTTTTACCATAATAAAAAATAATCAAGTCACATGCAAAGCTTAAGAAAGTTTTATTTAAACTGATTATACATACATACAAGAGAACGCCATCTTATGATATTGAAAAAAGTTACAGTTGTGGTTCTATTCCTTAAATGATGAATTCTATGCGCGTATTCTTGTGCGGGGGCAGTGTAGGAGGCAATACAGGTGGCCCCGCAAGGAGGGGGGGGGGAGGGGATGCATCCCCATACACTCCTCTCCTTCCCCCAAATATATCCGCCATTGCTCACCAGTGTCCATTTAGTAGAACTGTCAAAAGTTGATTGTTTTTTGAGGTGATGGTCTGTTTTAATTCTGATTTTCTAACATAATAACTAAACAAAAAGACCAGAAGTTTCACTGAGTCTCAAGCTTCTAGATACTGAAATTTCAACTTCAAGACTTAAATATAAATTAGGGTATGTTTTAATTATAGAGAATGGGTGAAAACATAGATGGCAGTGAGACTTCAGAGACAAAACTGTATGAGCTGGCACGGTAATTAGCACACTGGAGTTCCATTCAGGATGGTGGCATTTGGTATTCCCATTCATCCAGAATTGGGTTTTCTGTGGTTTCTATAATTGATTGGAGGCAAATATTGGGATGGTTTCTTTCAAAAGGACGTCACTGATTTCCTTACCAGAACTTCCCTCTAACAAACTTGGGCTCTGTCCCTAATGACTCCATTGCTAATGGGGCATTAAACCCTAATCCTCCTTCCTTCCCACCAAGTTGCCACACATTGCCTTTTATCAGAGAGTAAAGAGTTGATGCATATTGCTGCAGAAGACCATGACGTGCACTTGTAAGTGTTAATTGCAATCAGTATCAAATATTTTAATTCTTGCAAAATTAGTACTCTCATTATGTCAGATGCCAGGTCAAGGAAAAAATCAAAGAACAGAGAGGGTAGCTGGATGATTGAAATGTTTTGTGGAAGATGCAGGAGAACTTATACTGCTCTCACAGAGAATGAGAGATTAGGTACAAATAAATTTGTTGAGTCACAGAAATAACATTTTTAGAGAGTAAAGGATTAGCTCATAATTATTTTGTGATCGGAGGTGTAGCCAAATTTACAGAAAATTGAGAATTTTATTTTTATTTATTTATTTAATTTTGTATTTACCGTATAGTAAATTTAGATTACTTGTAACTGTACTAATAATTACCCAAGTGAAAAATGCTCAGGGACGCAGCTAAATGCTTCTGTATGTGTTTGTTTTGTTTACTATTTCATTTATTATGTTTAGGGGACAGTTTCACTATGTGTCCAATGAAGTAAAAGCGTCTCCTCTGTTAAATCTTTCCTGTGCATGTATCATATGAAGTTTATGATTTATAGATATGCCAGCTTGGCTGAGACATTAATCCCCATCTCACAAAACTGACTTGCCTTTTGTGAAGTATCTTCTTTTGAAAAAGACTCTTGCTTATACTAAAACGTCAGATTTTAAACCTTACCTTGGATAGTTCTTTGTAGTTAGGTGAAATGTTGCTACTGTTTTTAATGCAGTAAACATTTGTGATAAGCTAAAGCTCTAAGCCAGACTGTGACTGGTACCTGGACTGGCTTTTGCCGGTAGTGTTCTACTAGATCTGTCATTTGAGCCCATCTCACAAATTGGCTCAAAGCCTCAACTTCTGCCTAGTTGCTGTCCATCCTCCCAGTTCCACACAGAATCCCCCACTTTGCTATGGGACTAGGAGCTCCGAGAGAAAGTGTATAACAGTCAGTAACATTCCTGAGGCAGTGATTGAATCAAACACTTTACAGTATCTTTCTCTTTGTGGTGCTTGTCCAGCTGCAGAGCAGGAGTGTCAGCAGATATTCAGTGGACGGACACGGACAAGAGCTGCAATTTGAGGTTTTAAGTTGGTTTGTGATTTTCATATGGCAGGGGTCTGGAGTGTAGTCCTGTTCCAGCTCAAAATTTGCAATGCATTAGGTGTAAGCCTTATGTACTGTTCACAAACATTTTTTTTCTAAGGTTTATCCCTTTGTGCCTAATACATAATTTTTGAAGTCTTGTCTCCAGCCGGCCGGAGTGGCCGTGCGGTTCCAGGCGCTACAGTCTGGAACCGCGTGACCGCTACAGTCACAGGTTCCAATCCTGCCTCAGGCATGGATGTGTGTGATGTCCTTAGGTTAGTTAGGTTTAAGTAGTTCTAAGTTCTAGGCAACTGATGACCACAGCAGTTAAGTCCCATGGTGCTCAGAGCCATTTTTCTTATCTCCATTTGTTACATTCCTTGTTTCCTCATTTTATAACACTGTCAGTCCTTTCCACTACATCGTCATTGGTCTGATGTATCCACCTTCATGAAGAGTATATAACAACATATTTAGTTGTGACTGTTTAGATGCTGGTAGTTGACTGCACAAACAAGTGATAACACTTCTCATGCTGGATAGTGCATGTTGTTATCAATTCCTGAATGGCGCACATCGTTTCTAATCTCACACATATCTTGTGCACTAGCTATTAGCACAAGAGTGTAGTATTGGCAGTTGTTATGGAAAATCTACTTGATGCAAGAATGGGACCTTAACTGTCCACAGCTTCCTTCTTGGATAAATGCCCCTTGAAACACTCTCCCAGTGGAATGGACATCGGAAACAGTAACTAGTAAGCGTAGTTGTCCAATGTAGATGTGACTAGTGATAGGTCGCGAAACAAAAAATTAATCAGGACTACCATTAACATTACTATTACAGCATTCAGTACTGTTAAACTTCGTCTACACATTTCTGTGTTACTCTCAACAAAATTACACATAACCAACCATATATAAACTCTGTGTTCTGCCCCGTAGTACCAGACAGTGCTGGCTGGCTGCCATGTCTTAATGTGCCAGTGGCATCATTTGGAATCCCTATGAAGGGACATCGCTCTCCCAACGATTTTCAGCTTTCCAGGCGTTGAAACCACTCATCCTCATTCAGGTAGCTCATAAACTGGCAGTACAGGGAATTGAACCCTGTTCTCCCGCATGGCAGTCTTTCACACTGATCGCTCGGCTAAGGAGGTGGACAGTTTATACACAACCATGTCAAAATTTATCATAAACCTTACACTGCAGCAATGGAGCATTGCTAGGTTAGGGCCTAGGGGCAGACTGACTGACTGACTGACTGACTGACTGACTGAATGAATGACTGTCAGTTCAGATACAGTTACTGTTGTGAAGTATCAGATTTGTTCAGCTGT
This sequence comes from Schistocerca cancellata, assembly GCF_023864275.1. Lineage (NCBI taxonomy): Eukaryota > Metazoa > Arthropoda > Insecta > Orthoptera > Acrididae > Schistocerca > Schistocerca cancellata. Next base: position 880,175,128 of record NC_064629.1, on the reverse strand, counting down.
AGTTGGCTTTTTAATACATGTTATATATTTTCTTTTTAATACAAGTTTCATATTTTATTTTTAATCTTCTACATCAACATAGTTATCAATGTGTGGAAAATTAAATTTTACGTGTGGAGTGTCTTCCGCTGATGTCGTGCCAGTGATAGGTTGTGTTCATCTAAGAAGCTTATATGTAATAATAGTTGGTTTGTTATGCAAACTTTCCACATTCCTGTTGTGTACAGTGTACTATATTGGACACAGTCCCATGTTGCAGACTTAATGATCCCCTAGCCTCATATCAGGTGGTGTAACTCAACCTTGCCTGGCATAGCGGAGAGATGGCCACTCTACTGCGTACCTCAGTGCGTGTCTGCTGAGTCAATCCATACGATAAATTGGATGTGAAAAAAAGAAAGAATAACTGGTGTGACTGGAATGTACAACAAAATTATGCCAACAAGCCACTTCACCCTTTTAGCAATTGCCAGAACGACTTTCTTTTATTTTGCTGAAATATGCCATCATATGTCCTATGTGTTCATCTATTACAATATATCACTCAATTTTCATGCAACTGTTAACAGAATTTTTTTTCTAAGAATTAGGTTATGAAATTTTGGTTCTTTGAACATTGTGAAGGGACTGGACATTGAGAAAAGAGATGTTGATTGGGTTAAGTAAAACTTTATAGAGACTGGGGAAGTGAAATCGAAAGGGAAAACTGAAGTGAAATAGATTAAAAGATAATAATAGCAGCAACAGTTATACCTAGCAGGAGTTGCATTTGTAATGTGTATTGTGGTGGATGACAAAATGAAGTTGCCACAAACATCAGAGTGGCATAGTGAGTCTCCTCATTGTTGAAATAAAAACAGTTCCAGCAACCATTGCAAAAATTTAGTCTTTGATATCACAAGCTGTTGAGTAAATGGAGAGAATGTGTTAGAGAATCAGGAAATAGTAAAATGTGCGATGATATAAAATCTCATCATATACTGGGATGCTATTATCAGGGAATGAATTGAAGATAGGTTGTTTGGAAAATATAGGCTGAGGGAAAACCATGAGAGAGGAAAGGCCTCTGGACTGCTGGAATAAGTTTAATTGGTTGTACAGCAGAAGCTCTTAAAAATGATTGGTGTGGCATAGCATAAATATACTTAATAAAGGCAAGGCCTCTGGTCCAGATTGTATACCAGTCAGGTTCCTCTCAGAGTATGCTGATAAAATAGCTCCATATTTAGCAATTATATACAACCACTTGCTCACAGAAAGATCCGTATCTAAAGACTGGAAAATTGCCCAAATCAGACTAATACCCAGGAGTAATTTGCTGACTTACAGGCCAATATCACTAACGTCAATTTGCAGTAGGGTTTTGGAACATATACTGTATTCGAACATTATGAAGTACCTCAAAGAAAACGATTTATTGACACGTAGTTAGCATGGTTTCAGAAAATATTGTTCTAGTGAAACGCAATTAGCTCTTTATACTCATGAAGTAGTAAGTGCTTTTGACAGGGGATGTCAAATTGATTCCATATTTTTATATTTCCAGAAGGCTTTCCCGACACCGTTCCTCACAAGCAGTCTTCTAACCAAACTGCGTGCCTATGGAGTATCGCCTCGGTTGTGCGACTGGATTCGTGATTTCCTGTCAGAAAGGTCACAGTTCATAGTAATAGGCGGAAAGTCATCGAGTAAAACAGAAGTAATATCTGGGGTTCCCCAAGGAAGTGTTATAGGCCCTCTGTTGTATTAACGACATAGGAGACCATCGGAGTTGCCGTCTTAGATTGTTTGCAGATGATGCTGTCCTTTATCATCTTGTAAAGTCATCAGATGATCAAAACGACTTGCAAAATGATTTAGATTAGATATCTGTATGGTGTGAAAAGTGTCAATTGACCCTGAATAAAGAAAAGTATGAAGTTATTCACATAAGTACTAAAAGAAATCAGCTAAATTTCAATTACGCGACAAGTCACACAAATCTGAAGGCTGTAAGTTCAGCTAAATGCGCTGTAAGTTCAGCTAAATGCTTAGGGATTACAATTACAAATAGCCTAAATTGGAACGATCACATAGATAATATTGTGGGTAGAACCAACCAAAGACTGTGATTCGTTGGCAGAACACATAGAAAGTGCAACAGGTCTACCAAAGAGACTGCTTACACTACGCTTGTCCACCCTGTTCTGGAGTAGTGCTGTGTGGTGTGGGATCCGCGTTTTGTATTATCACGAAATGGGGGAGATAGTGTCACAGACATGATACGTGAATTGGAGTAGGAATCATTAAAACAGACGTTTTTCGTTGCGGTGGGATCTTCTCATGAAATTTCAATCACCAGGTTTCTCCTCCGATTGCAAAAACATTCTGTGGGCACCACCTACCTAGGGAGAAATGGTCATCGTGATAAAATAAGAGAAATCAGGGCTCGCACAGAAAAATTTAAGTGCTCGTTTTTCCCGTGTGCCGTTAGAGTGTGGAACGGTAGAGAGACAGCTTGAAGGTGGTTCATTGAACCCTCTGCCAGGCACCTTATTGTGAATAGCAGAGTAATCACGTAGATGTAGATATATGGAAAACTTAGGGAGACATTGGATGATTCCAGCATGACTGTGTTGTGTGTGGACAAAGATTGAAGATTCACATATAGCGCCTAGATAGTACACCTGTGCCGGAATGTGAATTCAGATCATAAACTAATAGGATAACATGATAGGCTGCTTGCAAAGAATAGAAAGAAAATGCAGCAAAAGAAAAAGTGAAAAGGAAAAAGTCAGGTACTCACAAATTGAGTCAGAATAAATATGAAGATTCTGAGATTGTGAACTAGGTAAAAGCATTCAGGTTCTTCAGATGAAACTAAATGGTTCCAGAGATCTTTACAATTCTCAAACATCTATGATGTGTGTATGCAGACTGAAGGGACAAATGAAATTTGTACCAAGGCCAGGATTCAAACCTGGGTCTCCTGCTGTGTTTTATTCTATCCAAATTCCCATTCATGCATTAGCCCACTTGGTATTTCCACTAAACTCAAACAGCACTGCAAAGGAGTTGGAATTTTGATTGAGGAGGGTGGTGTGCTAGGATAGTCTGTGCAGCCACTGTACCAGAGTGGCATAGTGGTTACCACTTCTGCCAATGAGTAGGAGACCCGTGTTTGAATCCAGGCCTTGGTACAGATTTTCATTTGTCACTTCACTCTGCATATATACAAAATTCACATTATGCTAGCCGATAAATGTTGACTATAATACAATAGAAACAAATAGGCAACCAGAGGTTATTTTAAGTACATTAAATATACATTACCTTTGGTAACAATATACAAGACTGTTGTGGAACAGTTTGAGTGAGACTCCCAGTAAATGGATTGAAATAAGAACTTGAAGGGTGGCTTATAATCAGAGAAGCTGTGTAATATTAAAAAAGTGAATTTGGTCAACAACCTATCAGAAAAATCACAAGAATTCAACATAATGAGTAAAAAGATCTTGCTGCTGCTAACTAGTTCAAAATACACAATGCCATACTCATTTTCGCTTGTCACCAGTAATGATATGAGGTGTGAAGTATTCTCCACGATACATTATTTAGTGGTGTAAGGAGCATGTTGTAGGTTTAAATTACTGCTTGCTGCTGACAACTTTTGGAGACAGAACAGAAAGAATTGATTTCTTATACCTTGCTCTTTCAGCTATTATACACTGATGTGAACATTATTCATTAGTGGTGTTGGGGAAATTTAATTTCCATAACACACCTATAATGTGTCTCAGTTTGCTTTTGTAGACCATTAAAAAGATAGAAATGCTGTTTATTTTGCAGTTTAAGAAGGTTGTCCTTATTGGTGCAAAAATGTGTGTTTCTCTTTGCTATTCTGAGCAAGTGTGATTTGCATACAAATTCAGAAATCATTATTACTGTCAATGCCTTTACTGTTTTTGTTTTGCATTCATAATTCAGTTGGCAGTGGGGTTTCTTGTTGTAGTTCCCTTGTTTACCTGTCTATGCTTCTAAGTCATGGTACAGTAATTTCTTCTTTTTTTGAGCTCGGCTATGTGCAGTTATCCTTGTGTATTACACACAATGTTTAACTGTTCTCTTATCTTCTAATAGTCCAGTAATATCTGTTGTTGTTGTTAAACGGAATTTCATGTTTCTCGTTGTTTATTTGAAGGAAGTTCCACTGAGGGTCCTCCAGCAATTAGTTATATTCTCGTGCTGAGAATCACCTCTTTCCTGATGTCATCTGTGCACATGACGACAATGGAACCACCATCTGTTACTCGTATTTGATGTATTCTCTTCCTGGTTAATTTACTTTTGCTCATTATAGTTTGTTGTATGTATATTGTCTTACTTTTATTCTAAACCTCTTCCAGATTCTTCAGCTCCTTGCCCTATAGTTTTATTTTTCATTGCTTTTGCCAGACATGTATTAACGAAATGTGTTGCTAACGTCCTCAGGAAAATAAAAGTCTCACATGTTACACAAATATATCTAACACCAAATTGTAATGTTTTTCTTGTTATCAGATTCTGTATCATTAGAGTACTCGAATGAAACTAAATACCCTGAAGAAAATTAAAATTGCAAGTATATAACCATATACAGATTGCAGAAGAGTTTTTGTAAATCATGTTAGCATATCTTTCAGAAATTGAAGTTGCTAGAGAATTTGATCCACAGCACATTTAATTCACTCATTCATTGCTGTAATAGAAGTGAGTGGAATGGTGCTGACAGGTATGATTGGAGTGGTAAATTTTCACTTGGCTGTGGAAGTTCTGTTTGTGCTGCTTCCTGTGGACATATGTTGTAAGAAACAGGTTATTTCACATAGTGACTGAGTTGTGTTGTCACTTCCACTCCATTAACTCTGAAGTTCTACGTGTGTTTTAATAATCAGAAATACCAGTGACAAACACTTCAAGCCTCTGTTACCCTTCACTACTGTTACCGCGACCTCAGTGAATGTGCTCTTCTGTGCACGTTCAACCATCAGTCTATCGTACACTTGGACCAGCTAACAGTATTAAGATAGTAATTAAACTTTGCCTCTTGTTACAATAAAGGAAAAAGCACAGAGGCAAATTTTAATTACTGTAACTGATAACTGCCAACGGTCATGTAAGGCTTAATGTACACGACTGAGAAACAGGCACAAGATCTTGCAGTATCAGAAATAGTTATGGTACACACATGCGAACATTGCAGCAACAATCAAGATATGATACTACATTCAAAGGCAACCAGTATGGATGAAAGTATCAGAAATAGTTATGGTACACACATGCGAACATTGCAGCAACAATCAAGATATGATACTACATTCAAAGGCAACCAGTATGGATGTAAGTAAAACAAAAGCAGGCAGCGTGGCTGCTACAAAATAAAGCAGTGACCACACTGAACTCATTGAAACAACAGAATATAATTTAAACTGATACTATTGACTGAAGTTTTGTACAGTTGACAACACAAAACTGTTCTCATTTCTAGACATGTTCAGCTACATTTCATTGTGTACAGCTTCCATCAGTGGTAGTGCAACAGCAGCAAAATCACATGTAACACACATTTAGTGGTGTATTTGTGCCCTTCTTATTGTAAGGATGTTACTTATAGACCTTTATGATTTTCTGCTGCTGCATATAATTACTACATATTATTCTATATATACATTATAAAACTTACTTTTATTGGTTTGAGATGTCAGCATACATCTGCCTCAAATAAACTAATAAGAGCAAATTTGTATATCTACATGGTAGCTGCTAGGGAATTCCACTGAAGTAATTAGGGTTCACGTCCCCTTGATACCGTAGTTTTTCAAATTGTATTAGTTGTTGAGTAGTTGCAGGTGTAATATGGATAAAGCAAAAGTATACCGAACATCACACACTGCCACACAAATGAGAAACAGTCATGCACTGCCAGGATCTCTCAGAATATGCAGGACACAAGAGATGGCATCCTGGAAATTTCAGTGCGCTGGAAGCGGCAGCCAGGTGCTGCGTTGAACTTTGCTGTGCCCAAACGTGGTGTCGCCATGCTGGGGTAATTGGTTGGCTTTGAGAGTGGTGCTTAGGAAAGGTGTAAACGTCTCAGCAATACAATGTTACTTGACATGAAGATGTTCTCAGACCATTCGCAACTGCTTACAGGATACTGGACTTGGAGCCCATAGGGCTGTTAATAAAGAGGCCCTCTCTGATGACCACAGACTTTTTGGGCCTGCCTTCACAGAATTGAATAAAGGCAGTGACTGGCACCTCATGATCTTTTCAGATGAGTCAGTGAATGAGGGTCTGACAAAGGTGTACGGGCCTCAAGGAGCATGTTATGATCCACAGTACATGGTGCAACATTTGTGTGTTGGTATCATCACAGTCTCGTGCTAGGGGTGGAGGTAATCAGGTGGGGCAGAGATACTTATTGAATATATTGTCACAGATCAGTATGTGTACCTCATGAAACATACCATGGTGTTGAATGTGAGAACTTACTGTTCCAATGGAATCATCCAGTTCCAGCAGGACCACTTAGTGGTTCACAAGTTGAATCATTTAGTGATCATTTCTGCAATAGGTTGATGTTGTTGTGATCGACATTACCTATTATAATGTTGGACTTGAATCCCATTGAAAATTTGTTCGGCAATATTAAGCATCTCATGAACTTCCAGTGGCCAACACATACACGTGACCAGCTGAGAGACCTTGTGTTGGGTAGATGGGAGAGTCTCCCAGACGATGAGAGATGTTTCAAGAGTCTGACTGCCTCCATTCCTGGTTCAATGAGGCAAGTAAGTGACTCCAATGGTAGGTGGACCTCATACTAGCTTCAGCCTCGATATGAAACTGTCCTCGTCTCGCATTACTCCACTTTATATTACGTTTGATATAACCATGTTTATTAATGGGAAATCATCATACTTCAGCTTTTTTCATTGAATTCTTGCCAACTAACACACAATACATGTCAGTGTGAAAACTGCACAAACAAGTGAAAGAAGCACTCCGTCTTCAGGCCACGAGTGGCCTACAGGGACCATCCGACAGCCGTGCCATCCTCAGAGGAGGATGTGGATAGGAGGGGTGTGGGGTCAGCACACCGCTCTCCCGATTGTTATGATGGTATTCTTGACCGAAGCCGCTACTATTTGGTCAAGGAGCTCCTCAGTTGGCATCACGAGGCTGAGTGCACCCCGAAAAATGGCAACAGCGCATGGTGGCCGGATGGTCACCCATCCAAGTGCCGGCCATGCCCAGCAGTGCTTAACTTCGGTGATCTCACAGGAACCGCTGTATCCACTGCGGCAAGGCCGTTGCCACAAACAAGTAAAGCTGAATTGAAATAGAAATGGTGTCCTAATAAGAGACAGTCTGAGAAAACCCTTAATATTAACCAATATGAGCACAGCAAGGCCTAAAATAACAATGTTATTCTTTACTGCCAACATTTTCTCTGTTTACTGCACAGTTAATATTCTTCAGGGGCCCAAGGATAGCATTCCATAGGGCCTGCACTGTCCTCATTTCTCTCTGTTAGTAATCAGAGAAATGAACGCTGCAGAATGTCCATTCAGTGTCTTCTTCTTCACATGGCTCAATTAAATTTTTATGAGACTATGAATGACTGGAAGATGGTTGCCTTTTCTTCCACAAGAACAAAATGATGGCTTCTCTTCCCTTGTATTCTGCTACAGCTTTCATCTCTCTGAATTGTTTTGAATGTTCCCCGGTTTGGAAATGGCATTAGCTAGTAACCAGATTCAGAATGCGATCATTTTACTAGCTGTGTTGGCTCTTGGGTGGCATTCTGATTTTGTACCATTTGGACTCATATTTACTCTGTTGTTTGTGTATTGTATGTCAAATTCTTGGTATATTGTAAAGTCATTGTCTAGAAGTATGTGGCTGCTACATGGGAAGAATATCATTTACCAAATGCTCTTCATAGCATTTTCCATTGTTGCAGTTCTTTAAGTAGGCCACTCCAAATAATTCTTAGTGCTTGACCTGAGTTACTTGCCCGCCAAGTTTCTATTTTTTGTGAATAATGCATTTTAAATGATCCCATGAATTCCACACAAAAAGCTGCATTTAATGTGTTGAATAAGGCAATAAACAGATAATGTGGACATGGTTTTCTTTTGCTTTGTCTATTGCACAAACCTGATATGAAGCCTATAGAGTATTAGCACAAGAGGATCACCAGATGGCCTCAGAGTTCATATAATTGGCTAACAAGTTGCTAACGATAAGAGTCTGAAAACAGCTATGAGGATGGCAAGCTGAAGTTCCCTAATATGAGATAGCATGTCCTAACAGACAATACTGTTTTGTATTGGAGTATCCATGGTATAGCATGTAAGGAGTATGCCATTGTGTGCTAGAAACCTAGCCTCGGAGTTACACTACGCAGTTTGAGAGGAAATTCATTATAGCGAATGAGAGTACTTCGTGAAGAACAGAATTATATGAGTATTGTTGCAACAGTTAATCAGCTTCAGATATTAAAGCCATACAACCACATACACTCAAAAATTTGAATTTCAACACCTTTAAAATAAAGGATTCTCGACAATGTCCAGCTCCTTAATGGTGTTATTTTCACTGCTTTTCGCCCCAGGCGCTGTGAGGTCAAAGTTTTGATACTTCCAAAAACGCATTTACTTTAGTCAGAATATTGCTGTTTCACATTCATGAACTGTTCCACAATAGGCATCTTTCCTCGTATATTCAGAATTATTTTCAGTAATGATAGTGTCATTGCGGTAAATTAAAAACAATGTCAAACAGAACATACTCATTTTCTCAAATTAAATTAAGCATTGAAAATTATGTAGAAATGAACCATAATTTCCATTGGAAAGCCACATTGTATCCTTTTCCTGTCAACTGGAAGGTTATGCAATTTTGTGCCTGCTTCTCTCTTTCAGATAATAATATATGCCCAACTTGATTTTAATAGATATTGTCAGACAGAATCAAACGTAATATTCATACACGTTATGCAGAATAGCTGACTTCATTTTTCCCGCCGTACACTATGTGATCAAAAGTATCCGGACACCCCAAAAAACATAGGTTTTTCATATTAGGTGCATTGTGCTGCCACCTACTGCCAGGTATTCCATATCAGCGACCTCAGCAGTCATTAGACATTGTGAGAGAGCAGAATGGGGTGCTCCGCGGAACTCATGGGCTTCGAACGTGGTCAGGTGATTGGGTGTCACTTGAGTCATATGTCTGTACGTGAGATTTCCACACTCCTAAATATCCGTACGTCCACTGTTTCTCATGAAATGGAAACATGGAGGGTTATGTGCAGCACAAAAGCATACAGGCTGACGTCTGTCGACTGACAGAAATCGCCAGCACTTGAAGAGGGTCGTAATGAGTAATAGGCAGACATCTATCCAGACCACCACACAGGAATTCCAAACTGCATTAGGATCCCCTGCAAGTGCTATGACAGTTAGGTGGGAGGTGAGAACACTTGGATTGCATGGTTGAGCAGCTGCTCATAAGCCACACATCATGCCGGTAAATGCCAAGTGACGCTGCTTGACGTAAGGAGCATAAACATTGGACGATTGAACAGTGTAAAAATGATGTGTGGAGTGACAAATCATGGTACACAATGTAGCGATATGATGGCATGGTGTGGATATGGCGAATGCCTGGTGAATGTCATCTGCCAGAGTGTGTAGCACCAACAGTAAAATTCGGAGCCGGTGGTGCTATGGTGTGGTCGTGTTTTTCATATAGGGGGCTTGCACCCGTTGTTGTTTTGTGGATCACTATCACAGCACAGGCCTACATTGATGTTTTAAGCACTTTCTTGCTTCCCACTGTTGAAGAGCAATTCTGGAGTGGTGATTGCATCTTTCAACACGATCGAGCACCTGTGCATAATGCACGGCCTGTGGCAGAGTGGTTACGTGACAACTTCCCTGTAATGGACTGGCCTGCACAGAGCCCTGACCTGACTCCTACACAACACCTTTGGGGTGTTTTGGAACGCCGGCTTTGTGCCAGGCCTCATCGACCAACATCGATACCTCTCCTCAGTGCAGCACTCTGTGAAGATTGGGCTACCATTCCCAAAGGAACATCCCAGCACCTGATTGAACGTGTGCCTGCAAGAGTGGAAGCTGTCATCAAGGCTAAGGGTGGGCCAGCACCATATTGAATTCCAGCATTATCGTTGGAGGGTGCCATGAACTTGTAAGTCATTTTCAGCCAGGTGTCCAGATACCTTTACACTGGACTCGCATTCGGGAGGACGACAGTTCAATCCCGCGTCCGGCCATCCTGATTTAGGTTTTCCGTGATTTCCCTAAATCACTCCAGGCAAATGCCAGGATGGTTCCTCTGAAAGGGCATGGCCGACTTCCTTCCCAATCCTTCCCTAATCCGATGAGACCGATGACCACGCTGTCTGGTCTCCTTCCCCAAACCAACCAACCAACCAGATACCTTTGATCATGTAGTGTATTTTTAAATCTACTTGGAGACCAGAATTTATGATCTCAGTATTAAACATATAGTCTCTGTGACTCAGTTTCATCTAATGATTTTTTTCTGCTCCATCTGCATTCCTGGTGTATCACCTACCTGATTGTTTTCTAAATTGAGTGATAGTGAATTTTACTGTTCCCGAATAAAAGGGCAAAAGTATTGCTGTTCAGCTTGGTACTTACTTTTGAGTGTGGAATTTGGTAAAAGCTATGTCATTACCAGTTTCATTTGTCCCAAAGAATTGGGGGTACTCTCTCCTCCATTAGAAATTCGAGCTTCTTAAAAGATAACATTTTGCTGGAAGTGTGATTGATCTAAAATCACTTAGGCCTTAAAATAGTAATAATATACTCTAACATCTGTAAAACAAATGCCCATAGAATTAACTTGGATGAATATTTTTTAAAAATTTATGAGTTTTGTGACAGTTTTTGTTAGTTCGTACCACAATAGTTCTCTCAAAGACTACATTTAATATGCACAAGTGTTTTACTCATCAAGGCAAGAGAAGCTACCACAGAAAAACCACTGGCACCTATGATAGTGGGGTCATGAAAATACTGACTAGATGGTGGAACCAAACTCTGGTTTAGTGAACAATGACCAAGTACTTAGACTGGAAGCTATTTGCACAGCAGTGCCAACACCTTCTTTGTACCACATCTTTTTCTGCCAGCTAAATCGCAACATATTTCGTGATCACCATTGATGTACCATGCTTCCATGCCTAGTGTGTAGTTGGTGTTAATTTCCCATGTGGATAGTATTTCTCACTGGTCTGATGATAATTTGCCACAACTACTAATCATGGGCATTACAAAGCTAGATTTTTGCCACAATCTGTGACGTGGCTGCGAATACCCGCCCCCCCCCCCCCCCCCCCCCACACACACACACACACACACACACACACAAATAGTGTAGCTTTGGTACTTGTTTCGCTCCTGTTTCTCAGCATAACTCTGACAAAACTTTTCACACACGTGAAGCTGTGCGGCTATATTTTTTAACCTTATGGTACTCCTGGCAAGGTTTGTCCCGTATTTCAGAATAATTCTTCACCTCTTCCGTAGATAGTTTCACATCCAAACTGGCTGGATCCGGGGCAAGCTTGGGTCAACTATTGCTACAGTTGCCAACATCTGTGCATTTCCCATTCTCCCATCGCTGCAAAGGAACAGTGCTTGATGGGCACAGTTCTCTTGCCACTGCTGTAGTGTGAGGAAATGATGCTTAGAGCTTGCCGTAAGCTAGGGGTCCAAGAAGTTCGAATGTGCTTATCCCTCACATTCTGGACATAATCATCCAGGCCATCAGTTGATGATGTGGCAATGTAATCACAGAATGGCTTTTGAAGTACTCACTGCTATGAACATTTGTTGCTTAAATGTATGCACCATAAGCTCCACTTTGCCACTGGAGGAGGAATGAAACAGCAGACTAAACGGATGCTTGATGGCACTGGATGTGCAGAACTGTTCAAAAGCCACCACTGTAAATTGGGATCCATTGCGCAGCACGGTGGTACGGGGAAGCCCTTCAATGGCTAGAATCTGGAAGAGAGCACGAGAGTGGCATCAGTGGTGGACACCATGCTGACCACATATTAGTAGTTAGAATAAGCGACCACAGAAATGAGCCACAGATTCCAGAAATGGGGCCAGCACAGTCCAGGTGAATGGAGTCCCAGGGGTGATGGCAGGAGGCAATAAACTGTGGTGTAGTAGCCTGGTTCCAGGCACAAGCAGAACAGCTACACACCATGGACACCACATTTTTGTTCACTCATGGCCAGTAGACATGTTGCCTTGCAAGTGCTTCAATCGGCATCCACCTCTTTATCAAGCAGGAGAACATTGAAGACAACTACCAGATGATGGGAGAGGTGAGCCCAGGCATTGAGCTCTGGATCGACAGACTTGGGAGGGGGGGGGGGTGGGGGAGAGATAGAGATAGATAGAGAGAGAGAGAGAGAGAGAGAGAGAGAGAGAGAGAGAGAGAACTGGGCCAACCTATGGAAGCACATAGTGTGTGACACAACGCAAGAGGGGGTCGTGGTGTGTGTTACCAGGTTGAACCCCCGAGGGCAGATGAGAAAGGGTATCCACATTTGTGTGTTGTGCTGTGGGGTTGTATTCAGTCTCATAAATGTCGGAGCTGAGGAAGAATGGCCACCACTGGAAGCGTCATGCATTCCACTCCAGAAGCAGAGAGGAGAGCACAAAGAGAGCTACTAGTGGCTTTCGGTCCATAACGAGGATAAACGTGGTCCCAAATAAGTAAATGTGGAACTCTCTAACAGCAAAATGATCGCCAAAGCTTCTTTTTCAATCTGCGAATAGTTTTCTGAGAGGATGTAAGCATCTTCGACACACAAGCATTGGTTGCTCAGTACTCTCATCACTCCTATGCACGATTACTGCGCCAATGCTGTAGGGAGTAATGCCTGTAACCAAAACCCGTGTATGAGACAGAGTGAAGGGGCGTAACTATCTACCTCTCCCCCCACCCACTGTCTACCTCTCCCCCCACCCACTGTCTACCTCTCCCCCCCCACCCACTGTCTACCTCTCCCCCCCACCCACTGTCTACCTCTCCCCCCCCACCCACTGTCTACCTCTCCCCCCCCACCCACTGTCTACCTCTCCCCCCCACCCACTGTCTACCTCTCCCCCCCACCCACTGTCTACCTCTCCCCCCCCACCCACTGTCTACCTCTCCCCCCACCCACTGTCTACCTCTCCCCCCCACCCACTGTCTACCTCTCCCCCCCACCCACTGTCTACCTCTCCCCCCCCACCCACTGTCTACCTCTCCCCCCCCACCCACTGTCTACCTCTCCCCCCCCACCCACTGTCTACCTCTCCCCCCCCACCCACTGTCTACCTCTCCCCCCACCCACTGTCTACCTCTCCCCCCCCACCCACTGCCTACCTCTACCCCCCCCCCCCACCCACTGCCTACCTCTACCCCCCCACCCACCCACTGCCTACCTCTTCCCCCCACCCACCCACTGCCTACCTCTTCCCCCCACCCACCCACTGCCTACCTCTTCCCCCCACCCACCCACTGCCTACCTCTTCCCCCCACCCACCCACTGCCTGCCTACCTCTTCCCCCCACCCACCCACCCACTGCCTGCCTACCTCTTCCCCCCCACCCACCCACCCACTGCCTGCCTACCTCTTCCCCCCCACCCACCCACCCACTGCCTGCCTACCTCTTCCCCCCCACCCACCCACCCACCCACTGCCTGCCTACCTCTTCCCCCCCACCCACCCACCCACCCACTGCCTACCTACCTCTTCCCCGCCACCCACCCACCCACTGCCTACCTCTTCCCCCCCACCCACCCACCAACTGCCTACCTCTTCCCCCCCACCCCCACCCACCCACCCACCCACTGCCTACCTCTTCCCCCCACCCACCCACTGCCTACCTCTTCCCCCCACCCACCCACTGCCTACCTCTTCCCCCCACCCACCCACTGCCTGCCTACCTCTTCCCCCCCACCCACCCACCCACTGCCTGCCTACCTCTTCCCCCCCCACCCACCCACCCACTGCCTGCCTACCTCTTCCCCCCCCACCCACCCACCCACTGCCTGCCTACCTCTTCCCCCCCCACCCACCCACCCACCCACCCACTGCCTGCCTACCTCTTCCCCCCCCACCCACCCACCCACCCACTGCCTACCTACCTCTTCCCCGCCACCCACCCACCCACTGCCTACCTCTTCCCCCCCACCCACCCACCAACTGCCTACCTCTTCCCCCCCACCCACCACCCACCCACCCACTGCCTACCTCTTCCCCCCCACCCACCCACCCACCCACCCACTGCCTACCTCTTCCCCCCCCACCCACCCACTGCCTACCTCTTCCCCCCCACCCACTGCCTACCTCTTCCCCCCCCACCCACCCACTGCCTACCTCTTCCCCCCCCACCCACCCACTGCCTACCTCTTCCCCCCCCACCCACCCACTGCCTACCTCTTCCCCCCCCCCACCCACCCACTGCCTACCTCTTCCCCCCCCTCCACCCACCCACTGCCTACCTCTTCCCCCCCCTCCACCCACCCACTGCCTACCTCTTCCCCCCACCCACCCACCCACTGCCTACCTCTTCCCCCCCCCACCCACCCACTGCCTACCTCTTCCCCCCCCACCCACCCACTGCCTACCTCTTCCCCCCCCCACCCACTGCCTACCTCTTCCCCCCCCACCCACCCACTGCCTACCTCTTCCCCGCCACCCACTCACTGCCTACCTCTTCCCCCCCCCACCCACTGTCTTCCAATCTCCCCCTTGTCTTACTTTCCCCTCACCCTCCTTCCCCCTTGCCCGACCCTCGGTCACCCCCACCCACTTCCTCTTCCCCCCCCTCCTCCCTTGCCTGAGAGCCTTCCCTTGTCCCCCCTTCCCTCCCCACCCTGATACTCTCCCTCCTTCCCACCCACTCTCCCTCCCTATTTTTCTAGTTTATTTAGTGAAAAACTGGTTAGTGTTTATCAGTATAACACATTTAAAAAAAGTGTTATTTCTTGCAATTGTGCTTTTGTTTCATCTTGAGTAACAGTTCAATTATAAATTGTATGTAAAGTGTATTAGACTGGAATTTGGATCCAGGTGTAATTGCCTTTTATTGGGTGACAAAAATTTTTTTTAAGTTTTAGAAGTTGGATAAGGTGTGAATGCTTTGTAGAAATGTATAAATTTTTCTCACTTCATTCTCAGTTTTTTTTTTTTTTGGACATTGTCGTGCCTAAAACAAAGACCCCCATTCTTTGTTCATTATGTTTCTGGTGTAGGTGAGATGCCCACTAAACCTGCTGGGCGGAACAGGTAATAGGAGTGTGGAAAGGGCCAAGGGTTGTAATCAGTTTCTGCTTCTAATTGTCATTTATTGTAATTCAGCAACTCTTTCACGGCTGAAGGCCTCCAACAAGAAATATTCCAATTAAGATAGCAATAAGATAATTTAAAAAAAAATACATACGCAAGGTGCAATACAAATTTAGAATATATTACCATAGACCTGTAAAGGCAGAAGGCCAGCATGTTTCACAACAATAAATCTTAAAAATCAACAAGATAAAAATCCAGTTCAGAGAGCAATAACATAATTGAAAGAAACAACATATACAAGGTGCAATACCAATGGCTGAGGGCCACAATCAAACTTCAAAATATATTACCATAATCTTTGAAGGCAGAAGGCCACAGTGTTTAAGCTTGAAAGATAAACTTAAAAATTAAATTTGCAAAATTTTAAGAAACAAACAATAACCACAAGCCTAAAATTTAAAATAGCTGACAACAGATAATTAAACACTGGTGGCACTCAGAAGGCCTCCAGGGAGGTCGGTCTGCCCTCATTCACTTAGGTGAGACAGGTGGTGAGCCCAACTATACTTGATCTGTCAGAACCCAACCAGGGGGCAGCCACGGACTGACCGACACAACAACTTGCTTCCCATCAATTGGTACATGGGAACCCCAACCGGAAATGTTACAAACATGATAATCCACAATGGAGTATGTATTAGCTGTCAAAATTACACACCATGTTGGACAGCAACAACAGGTGAGAAAAGGACGCTGCCTGATGGTATGTTAGTGGTCAGGGCAGGTAACCGGAACACTAATGGCCACTAGGCAGAAAATTCCGCTGATACACTTGAATTGAAAGACTGTAATAGTTAACTCACTCAAAAGAACACTGCCTGAATTTACGTCAGTGCCCAGGGCACGTAACCAGAACACTAAAGGCCACAAGACAGAAAATTCCACTGGGTCACTCAAATCGTAGTCAACCAAAATAGTTAATTGCACCGCATGGCGGCTAAATCTCAGCAGTAGAGCCACTTGGTGTTGCTCACCGGAAAACCTCCCCAACAGCAAACCACCAAAGCGAACCACCACAACATTAATATGCATGGCTTGGGTAGTTGAAACCACTACTCAACCTGGACGTCCTGAGTCAGCGAACCACAAAGCTCGTAGCAATTGGACAGCTCCACACATGCTGAGACACTGCCCAGGGACTGCCAGCGGCCCCAGCCGACTGCACTATGCAGAGAACTTCCCTTGTCTGACACAACCGACAGACTCCTCTCAGAATGCCGACAACATCTCAAACGCTCATCAGTGGAAATAACACCAACTACACACACAACCTGACAAATACTTGCACGAAGACCTGAACGATACACAACAGGAACTAAACACACACGAAGACAAATCAGGAGTTGATGCGCCCCCCCCCCCCCCCCCCCCACACACACACACAGAAACGATCAGTGAGCCCAAACACGTCATCCGGTAGGACAACCGACCGAAGCTCTACCAAGACTGGCCCGGCTCAGGTGATGCGAAGCAGCAACGGTCGGGCGAGCCATGTCAATGCGGGCCTCGCTGCTATTCCAACCCTACTGCACTAGTGCCGCATTGCACATAGCCGACTCATGAATGATTGGCGAGCCAAAACGCGTCGTCCGGTAGGGCGACCGACCGACGATCCACCAAGACCATGGCCCGGCTCAAGTAATGCATGGAGGCAATGGTCGGGCAAGCCATGTCGATGCAGACCTCACTGTTGCTCCAACCCAACTGCCCTAGTGCCACATTGCCACTCCATGACTGGCAGGTCCAGACTGCGCTCCAGACACATTCCAACTGACTGGCAGAGCCGAACTTGCAGCCTGAACTGCGATATGAACTTGCCTACCCGAACTCTCTAGCTACGACGGGCAACCAGGAAGTAATAGCAGTCGAGCAAAGATCGTACGAGAAGGGATATATTGATACGCGCTGCTAACGCCGCTCACGGTCAGGCAAGGCAGCAACTCGGTGACAGTAGTAATTTAGATTAACGTAGTGAGATGAGATGGAAGTACGTTAAAAACAGGGTGTAAAATATGTGATGGCGGGAACACGAGCCACTCACGGCTCAGTAGGTAATGACTACATGCTGAGAGCCTAAAGAAAATTAAAGGGAATTTTGACAGAATTTTTTTGATACTGACGTAGCACAGTTTCCTGTCCCATTGATTTTACAAGGCAGGTGCTTAAACCCCATATATATTCATTGTATCATGTATGAAATGTTGATTTTATTAAATGCTATTTATTCCAGCCCATTGTGCGAAATGATTCCATAGGCATTTTTTTTTTAATTTTTGTTTTATAGTAGTTCATTATGTCAGTATATGCACTGTTGTGCATGTAGACCAATAGTTCCCAACTTGGGGCAACATAAGACTTTTAGATGTAAAAAAAAAAAAAAAAAAAAGTTCCATTTTGATTTCGTAACCACTTTTAATAATTATTTTTCGATTATAATTTCTATTATCACTATTTCAGTAGATTTGGACCATTATGAGCCATTTGACATCCACTACCAGTTAAGAGGCATGCTATAGACTTTCCAATGTATTTTGATCATAAATGATAAGATCCATGCTGCTGCTGCTGCATATTCTGTAATATGGTCTACACATCTTCCATTGTGTCACCATATTGGTCATTTCTTATTTCTTGGAATCCAGCAAATCATTCCCTTAGGCCATGTGCCATCCATTCACTTGGCTACATCTCCTGCCCACCTTCATTTTATTTTCATTACAATCATAATTACATCATCCACTCTGGTCTCTTCCCTGATCAATTTGTTTGCTTTTTCTTTCTCTCATAGTAGTTTACAACATGTATTTTTCCATTAATTGCTTTTCAAACACACTATTTTCCATTGGTGACTTTTCTACCTTACTGTATGAATGGTTTACGTTCTAAAGTTCATGTCTCGTTTCCGAGTAAAAAAGGTAATACATTTTGGTTGTAAGATTTCAGTTTGGCATATTGAAAACATTTTTTCGAAACGTTATTCTCCATACTAAAATTACCCCAGGTCGTTTTCACTCTTCTGTTTATTTCTTTTCTATTCATCCTGTGGTAGCAGTCATTTGTCCTCAGTAAGATAATTTTTTCTGTTGGAAATATTTTCTTAATTTGGAATGAGTTCTAAGGCCATATTCAATGAAAAAGAAATATTTTCAGACAGTGAAATTCAAGCCAGAGTAAAACATCTTCAACTTTTTGAATACCAGTAAAAACAAATTTTCATAAAAAAGGTCTGTCATTATTTTGTCAAAATGTTGGTGGTTAGTATATCGATTATTTTTGAAAGATATCATAAGAATGCAGATTCCATTCATCGTACCTTAGATGTGTAGGATTAGTGTTTCAATCATTAAGTTAAATTGTATAAATTAGTATCATAATATTGCTTCAATAGAGTTAAGGAAAGAATGTGTCATCATATGTAGAGAATTTTCAGAGTACGGAATGTAGTGAATGACACACAGAAGGGCAGGTTTATGATTATGATCCATCACTACGCATGCAGCAGTCGGTGTGTTAATACAGGTACTTGCATAAATCTCTGTGTAATAATAGAGTAAATAAACAGCAGCACAGTTAAGTAACCCTTTCTGTTTCACCTAGAAATTTTATAATGCTGTTCAAAATGTCAGCTGTGCATTTAGGAATTGGACAACTTCATGACATCACATCATTGAGGAGAAGGGCCTATAAGTTTAAAACAGGCAGTCATCTCCCACTAACCCTCCTATGAAACAGTAACTCTACAGGGAAGTGTGTCTTCCTTAAGTCTAAATTCAATGTTCGTAGGGGTTTACATGAAATTCTGCATGTCTACAACATAATCTAAGCTTGAATATGATTATCTGAGTAGATAGAATATGTTACTTAGGAAATTTCTACAAACTTTGACATGTTACATATGAGTATCATTCATGCAGAGGAGTGAAATTGTTGATTATTGTTGAAACTGTATTTTTAATTTCCCAAAAAGCATTCCATGTGGCTCCTTGTGTGTTACTGGACAACAGAAGAATTCTTGTTGCCTGTTGTTTAATTGGATCGTCGATTCCATAAAAGAACAGTATCTACACACTATATTACATTGAATGGAGAGTCTTCTCTTGAAACTGTTGCAAATGTGTGTGCAACAATGTAAAGCACCATAGAACCAGTCTCTGCTCAATATATTCAAATGATTGAATGATGATGTGAGGTTTGCACTAAGATTATTTGCAGTTGGTTCAAATCCTGTATACAAAAGTATCATCACTTGAAAATTCTTGGCAATACAGAATGGTGTAAAAAAATTAAAACTCCTTTTATGTATAAATGAATGCAATCTAACAATGGAAAGTCCTGGGTAGAAAAACAATTATATGGAAATGATAGATTATGACTGACCACATAGAAATATAACCTCACTTTTTTATTAGATTTGTGCAGTATTAAGCTATTTGTTTGTGTCACTCTCTCGTGATTGCATCCTAACAATCTAGCCATGTTAAAGAATCCTTGATTAATTTATTCATAATTTTATGTCTGGCATTAATAGTTTATAAAATGTTGTCAGTTATGCACTGCTAATTCAACAGTGTCGGTTTTTTTCAAACTGTGCAAAGTAAGGTGCCTCACTTTTTCATCTCAAATATCTTTTAACTTTTAGATATATTTGTAATCACGTTTCGCATTCGCCATCAAAATAAAGGCATTAAGTTTGTTGTTTAAAAGTGGAACTATGGCATTTTCTTGCACCACTATAGCAAATATGTAGGAGACAAATTTGGTGATACTTCTCAGGCTTTGACAAGCAATTGATAGTAGTCTTCAGTCTGGAAACTGATTTGATGCAGCTCTCCACCTTAATCTGTCTTACTCTCTGAGTAAAAACTGCACCCTACAGCTATTTAAGCCTGCTTACTGTATTGAATTTTTAGTCTTCTTGTGTAACTTTTAGCCGCGACACTTCCCTTCTTTACCAAATTAACTGTTTTTTGATGGCTCAGGATACGTCCTATCAGCCTAGCCCTTTTTCTCACCCGCTGATTTGATTTCATCATCTTAAACTACTGGAAGTGCAGTCTGGATTATGTACAAGTTGTAAATCACGTTTCGCTCCCTGAATGCTCTCCTGCCTATCTACAGAATCTCAAAGAGAATTCCAGTCAGCATTGTCAAATGCTGACTGCTGTAAATGTAGTTTTGAGTTTCTTCAACCCATCTTCTAAAATAAGTTGTTGTGTCAATTGCCTTGCATGTTCCTACATTTCTTCGGAACCCAAATTGTTCTGGAAAACCAATAATTTGCTCATGTAAGTTCATTGGCTTTCACAGCTATATTATTCTAGCAGTTATTTGTTCTTTTGTCATTAGTATCTTTGTTTGTGGTAGCAGTGTGTCAAACTAGAATTTACTTTAAACACTAATACACAACTAAATCGGCAAATGATATTTGTGGAACCTTAAAGCATCCTGACATCTGTCAGTCTTGGATTAGAAACCTAAAATTTTTGGAGAGGGTTATCTTTGATTATTTAATGATAACAAGTGTCCTTTCCTGTGTATCTGCATGTTACGACATTATGTTACCCAAATGGGTCACATCATACTAGACACATTATATACGAGTATTTAAATCCTGTGCACCAGGTGAACTTGGGCAAGATTGTTAGAGTTACATTTGACTGACAAGGAGAACACAGCAAGTGCCATAACACGATTTCCCAGAAACTTCACAAGGTGGAAGAGGGACAAAATTAAAGAACATGTGTCTCAGCTTATCTGTAGCTACTCAACTGTTTCTGAAAAAATAATGGTCAAAGTTTTCAAGATATTCTCCAGGTAACTCTGTGCTTTTTACTGTGCACAATCCTCATACAAAAACGTGTCGCAGTGGTTAGCATTGCAGCTTTTTAATTTTGTACCCCATGTTCGAAACCCAATTATTACTTTTATTTTTGTTTTTCATTTATGTACCCATTCCTGCAGGTGATTACTACATGAATGTTTTCCATTGTATATTGATGTAACATTGTTCGTTTTCGTCTACTAATTCTGTGTCAGGTGAATGAATTTAAAAAAAGCTAGAAAATTATTTTAAATTGTTTTCAGTGAAGTTCCTATAGTGTATTTTAATTCATAATCAACAGGAAGTGCTAGTATTCAGAAAACTGATCCATTATGCATGGTTTGCCATGAAATTATTGCCAATGCATGAATTCTTCACCAATGTTACCGTGTATCTTTCCTGAGTGAGATTCATATGGAGAAACATCACTGTGGCAAACATGCCTTCGTGCAATGCTTGTTGCATTTGGAATATCTGTGTTTCGAATGTTTCTACAGGTGGTATCATCCAAGAGAATACACCAAATATTCCTGAAAAATAAACATATCAATAAGAGAATGAAATACCAGAATATGAAAATTTAAAAAGATTGTAACCCTTAAAAAAAAAAAAAAAAAAACACACACACACACACACACACACACACACACACACACACACGTGTTTGGCTTTTATTGTGAAATGCAGCCGTAATTTTACATTTAATATAAAACCCTTGTATACCCATATTTGATAAGAAAATTTTTGTACTAACCTTGTACGGGCATGAGTAAATAAATGAAAACAATAAAATAATAATAGGCTTTTGAACATAGGGCACAAAATTAAGAAGCTGCGATCTAACCACTGAGCCACCATCTTGTCTGAGGATATCGTGCAGTAGAAGGCTCATAAAGTATCTGAAAAATAGCTCAAAAACTGCGACTATCGTTTTTTCAGAAATGGTCGAGAATCTATGGATAAACTAAGTCATTCGTTTGTTTTGAGTGCTCGTCCACTTAATGAAGTTCCTGGGAAATAGGATGATGACACTTATCAAGTTCTCCTCGTATCTCTTTCCTATAGTGGAACCAACAATAACATTAAGTGGACAAATGTGCCATTGAGCTGTAGGAGTTACGAAAATATGAAAAATATTGGATATGGTGGTATTTTTTTGTTAAATGGCCTTTCAGTACCTGTGTTTCTTCTTAGTATTTGCAGTTAATAACATGTACCAATTCAAAAGAAACTGCAGTTTTTGCTGAACACTAGGTAGAACAACATGCACTTTCACTAAACTGCAAACCTCCACTTAACAAAAATCAAAAGCAAACTAATCATAACTTGAAGTTCATGCACAATAATGCATTTCCAGATTCTTGTAACCTTTTTATCCTATTACATTAACTTGACTATTCACAGTGTAACACTTAAGTTTGAGGCCTTCCTGCCAATCAACACTGTTGTGTTGCTTGTAACTCAGTCATGGGCATTATCATTGGTCATCCCCTTTCCTCCTGCTAATTACATTTATGATTAGTGCTGATTTCTCCCAGGACTTAAAACATTATAAATTCCCATGTAATGGTACTGAGAGAATGCCTGTCAATCGCTGGAAGGTCTAAATATTTCACGCTCTGTACAAAATGTTCAGCATGCATGTCATCTGTAACCACGTGAAGATGGCTGGTACTTTATTGCAGAAACAAAACCTTGTTGACAGCTATGGTCATGTTCCAAGACAGGCCATTCTATCAGGTTTAGATTAAAATGAACTAAAAATTGCTACTTCAGCTAAAATGAAAGTTCGATAATTATTCCTCTGAACTCTTGTCCATACAGACTCGGAAATGACGTGTTACATATGGACCTACTTATTGTCTTTGCTTGATGAAGAGAGGACACCATTTTTTCTTTCAGAATATCATAAACAAGTGAAATACCTTCCCATAGTTTAAACACAGCAGTAGTAACAAAATGTAGGTTCTGTACTGTATGAGTCACATCAGTAACAACTTTGGAACACAGAACAGGTGGTGTTCTGAGATTTTTCAGCTATGTATTGTAGCTTCATATAATAACAGTTGTCTTCAGAAAGTTTGAACCACTCCTAAACTGTTTCCCTTAAAATATCTATTACCTAATAGTATTGTGAAAAGGAAGCATTGTAGAAGTCCTTGCTCCCCACCCCACCACTTGGAGCAGGACTTCAGGAACTTTGATTTAGTAACGTTATTCTTGAAATTCAGTTTGCAAAATATTTGAATTCTGGAAAAAGTTATTGTTGCTCTTGTAGTTCAAATTACTCCTCCACAAACTTACAATATTTACAGAGATTATTTTAAACTTGACATGCGCTCTCAATTTGAGAGAACCCCCCTCCCTTTTGCTTTGGAATATTTGATTGGTGAGCATCTTCACGTTCAATGTGGATCTTAATAATTTCATATTGCATGACAGTTTTCTCTGACAGCACAATGTTATTTTAGATTCATTACTTTGAGAAATGACTTCTTGGTTTAGACTGTGAAGAGAGTGCATGTGGGAGATATGCGTGAATTCGTTCCAACCAAGCATTTTTAGTATTGTATTACACTAATACTCAGAGGAAAGCTCTTGTACACGTTATTGCTTCAGCTTTTTAGTTTTTTCCTTCCATAAGTTTCACCAGTGAACTGAACATTGTTGAATTCCTAACGGTGATGTTTTGTAAATGTGCCAAATCTTCTAAAAGACTAGTTAAGGACTAAACTTGGTGTGACTCCTACATCTCTACTGATTGGGGACATCATGAGCAGTGTGGAATTAAGCCATATATGCTGTGTCAGTCAGGCCAAATAACTACACCGTAAAATGTGCTGTGCATTCACTAGGACCACACCACCAAAGAGTGACAAGTCAAAGGTGTAAAGAGTGGCCGTCTGCAAGTTATCTGACTGTACAGATTAGGTCATTCTGCCTGCTGACGAAGGGAATGCTGCAGTGTTGCAATTGCACTCAGAATATAAACAGAAAATGTATGGGCTTCTCGATGGTGCATCATTCAAGAAAATATGAAATCAGACAAGTCACCTCCAGAGAAAAACCAATGAACTTCGAACCAAGAGTTACTGTGCTACCATAACTATATATGCTGATACTAGTCCACAAAGAGGGCATCCCATTGTGGTCCAGTCAGTAAGATGGGAGCAGCAAACTACGACTTGACACATGAATGCTCTTGTGAGTCCATCTGTGGGGAAATTCCAACATGACATCCATAATTTAATTAAATTTGTACAACGTGTACCAAAACTTCGCCGCAGTAATACAGATCTTCTAGGGAGTTTTGAGATAGTGTGCCTCTCTGCCAAGGTACCACTAAATGAATCCAGAAAAACGATAATAATTGGTGACGTACTTGATGAGACACTCAGAATTTGTGCTCACTTCAAAATAGCCCCTGTTAGATGGAAATAATTATGAACAGATGGATGGTGTTACCACAGGGTGTCCTCTGTCGCTGGTTGAAATGAATTTGTTCATGGAAGATTTTGAGGAGAAGACCCTGGGGCAAGCACAACAAAAACCAATCTTTTTCTGTGTTTACATGGGTGACACATTCGTCACTTGGCTGTGTGGATGGGACAGCTTAGGTGAATTTCTTTATCACCTCAACTCATTTCACTGCAATACGGAGTTTACCATGGCGGTGGAAGATGATGATGTCCTCCCATTTCTTGATATCCTGGTGAAATGAAAACCACATGGCAACTGGGATGCAGTGTTTACAGAAAGCCTACAGGCACCAATCTCTATCTGCATGCCTCCAGTGGTAACAGCTCCCAGCAGGAAGGTATTTTATGTGCTCTTGCTCACAGGGCACGCTCCAACTGTAAGAAAGACAACTTTCCAACTGAACTGAAGCACATGGGTCCAATATTCCATAGGAATAGATATTGGCAACAAGCAGATGAGTCGTGCTTTTAATACAGGTTGTACATAGACAACACCACAAATAAAAATAGGAGCACAAATCATTGGTGTGCATCCTGTTTTTCAGCAATACCCTCAGACAAGCCAGCAGAATCTTGGAGCAACACAATTTCAAATGCGTATTCTGCCTACTCCCTAAGCCATTGGCACTACTAGGTGTAACAAAGGATGGACTAGGCCTTCACAAGACAGTGTCTGCCAAATTCCCTGCCAATGCAGCAACACGTACATGGAGAAACTGTATGCACAGTAGATGTGACGTGCTGTGAACATAAACAAACACAACACTGAATTACGGCAGACTGCTGAATTGACTGTGGCCAACTGTAGCATAAAAACTGACTATACTCTAGGTTACAACAAAATCAAGATACTTAGGAAATGTGCCTCCTCTTGGGAGTGAATGATTAGAGGCCATTGAAATTAGTCTCAAAGATGGTCTAATTAACAAAGATAGTGGCCTGTAACTGTGTCAGGTGTGGAAGCTCACAACGAGCTGAAGAAAAGCAGTGTGTTCCCATGCAATAAGGGCTACTGCTCATAGCTGGACATTGCCAGCTCTGTCAACCGCTGCAGTGACTGTTGGGTGTACAGACAGCAACAGGAGTGGAGTAATGTTTGAGGAGAGGGGGGGGGAGACAGCCAGTGTATAAAGGATGCTGACCCAAGCAGATCAGCAGTCATCGGTAACCACGTGAAGATGGCAACAACTCTGGTGAAATATCAAAAACCAATGACACGTTGTGGGTGGACCCATCAGAATTCTAAAAATAGAATTTCAGTTAGGTGCAAGATAGACTCTTAATCAAAGTTTGACTCCTTCATTTATTACTGAAGCATATTTGGAACTGTACATAGTAAGTGACCATCTAACTGGTTGATACCTCCTCCAAGATAGCATCAGTTTATTACTGGATTTCTCTTTGTTTGTAAGTTTAATTCATTAAAACTTTGAAGACTATTTGGCATGGTGTTCAAATTGGTGAATAAACTTGCTGTGCTTTGAAGCTCTTGTTAATGTGTGTGTGTGTGTGTGTGTGTGTGTGTGTGTGTGTGTGTGTGTGTGTGTGTGTGTGTTTTTTTTTTTTTTTAAATTTTGGATTTTTGAAATCAAGTTTCTGCGAAATACAATATGTTCCTTTTCTATATGCTTGACCCAAACATTTTGTCACATATGTTACTTCAGTGGGCCTCATTGTAGATCTGTAAAGATATTATACAAAGTCCATGGTTGATTTTCTATTTTAGGCCTAAACCAGGAAGGGTCTGGATAAGGCCTTAACCCTTAAATGGAGCTGAGAATCATAGCTATTTCTCATTCATGAAGTTTTCTTAAATTGTACTTGCTTTCTGTCATTGTTGAGGATTTGAATTCTTGTGTATGGTTTTATATAAAGTGTATGCTCTAGCATCATATTAATATTCGTTACTCTCATATCCAGGAAGGCATGTTGTTTGTTCCCTTTCTCCCTGAACTGGGTACTGCTGTTAATGCTGTCCTCATGCTGGACAAAGAGTACAAAACTGTCTTATTTTTAGGCCATATGTAAAAGCAATGACGGTGTATAAATGAAACTGCTAGAGTTATGGGTAAATATAGAGTAAGAAGTTTGTTAGTCAACAACAAAAATTGGAAACCTTAGGCACCTCTCCTAAATAGAGGGTGTCAATAATTAAAAGTTACAGTTTCAGAATACTGTAGAAGGTGAACCACTGCTCAGAATGTCATCAGATTTGAACAGCATATTATTGACACAGGGAACAAAAGATGATTAATGAAAATTTACCAATAAATGGCACTGTAAGCATCTTAATGTAAATGAGGCTGGCTACAAATGACACATGAATCACAGTAGGCTGGGTATTGTTAAAATTGCACATTACATCATCCTTACTGTTCAGTGCATGACTGCACATATTTGGCAGTCAACAGCTGTGACTGTTGGTTAGGTAAGGCCCATCCATCACAGCAAGGTAATACCACATTGGATGGGAAAAATCTGTTTTAAATTGTTGTGAGGCCAAAAACCACATAAAAAGCAAAATGTCATCAGTTTCCTCTTGTTGTGAGACTGTTGCAAGACCTGTTCAATACACTGTCCACTGTTTTCTCCCAGAAGTTGAAATCGAGGAATTACATGTTCCGCAACAGATCAGTGATCTCGGGGGTTATGTCCAGAATGCATTGTGCAGTCTGTGGTTAAAGTTCAGCTATGTTTGTAATTGGAGAAGTGAACACAACATCTTTCAGAAAGCCCCACAGCCAGAAGTAACTCGGATTAAGATCAGGTGACTTGGATGGCCAGACTTTAGGGAAATGATGCCTGATAATGCTAACATTTCCAAAATGCCCCTGCAGCAACCACTTCACTGGTTGTACAGTGTGAGGAGAAGTGCTGTCTTGCAGAAAAATCATTCTACCCACACATCCATGCTGCTGAAGGGTTTGAATGATGATGGTGTGTAAAAGGCTGTCATGGTGTTTACCAGTGAAGGTACAGATAACAAGACCTGCAGGACTCATCTTGAAAAAATAGGGCCTGTGATAAACGTTGCCATCAACCAGATCCCGTACTCATCTTCGCAGAATGTAGTAGTATTGGCTGATGTGTATGCGCAGCAAGAAAGGTAGAGGATAGGGAATAAGATGAGAGCACATATTTGGGCTGCTGTATCTTGATACGAAATTCAAGGAAGCGAGCACACAAGTTTTAAAAGAGCATGCTGAACAGTAATACTTCTGAATTGTTTGTGTGAAAACTCATAAAGATTTTAAATAAATAAACATTATTAACAGTCTATATCGTTATTCTTCATGTCTATAAATTTACTTCTCAACAGTCACCCTGGTAAAGAGCACATTTCTCCCAATGATACAGCAGTTTAATACCCTCACTGTAGAATTCTTGACTTTGTTGACAGAGCCATAACCTCAACTTTGCTTGCACTACTTCATTACCGTTGAAATGAAGTCGTCAGATTTGTAATTCAGATTTTGGAAACAGATGATGAAAATTGGTTGGGGCCAAGTTGGGACTTTAGGCCGGTATTACACTATCAAATTTCTTTGTCAAAGATTTGATCAAAGATGTGATCAAATATTCCGTCAAATATATTTGACAAAGATCTTTGATGTAGCGCTAGAAGGGGTATTACACTGTCATCAAATTTTTCGTCAAAGTTCAAGATGGCTGACAACAACTTGTTATTAACCGCAGCAGTTGCACGTACCGCAATTGCATTGTGTGCACATGCTGAAAAGAAGTGGGGAAAAAAAAGGAACCATACATACGAGGTTGACACTCTTAAATTCCTGGGATTACAACTTGATGATCAATTCAGTTGGGAGGAGCACACCACAGAACTGCAGAAACGCCTTAACAAATCTGTATTTGCAATTAGAGTGTTAGCAAACATAGGCAACATAAAAATGAAAAAGCTTGCATACTTTGCCTGCTTTCATTCCATAATGTCATATAGTACAATATTTTGGGGTAAATCTTCAAGTCAAACAAGAGTTTTCAGAGTCCAAAAGCGTGTAATACGTATTATTTGTGGAGTAAATTTACGGACGTCCTGCAGAAACCTCTTCAAAGAACTGGGTATACTAACTACTGCCTCTCAGTGTATTTACTCCTTAATGAAATTTGTCCTAAATAATATATCTCTCTTTCCAACAAACAACTCAGTTCATACATACAATACCAGGAACAAAAATGATCTGCACAAGGACTTAAAAGCACTTACTTTACTTCAAAAAGGGGTCCACTACTCAGGAACACTCATCTTCAATAATTTGCCAGCAAACATAAAAAGTTTAGTTACAAGTAAAGATCAGTTTAAAAGGAGCCTGAAAGACATACTAGTGGCCAACTCCTTCTACTCCATTGACGAAAATTTTAATAGAAATAATTGTATTTATTCATACTATTAGTATTGTTATTTCAGATTTTAAAAAAATTGACATGTTTCACATCCACGAGGATCTCCTCAGCACGGATCTATGGAACGAAAAGCTAATCTAATCTGAGTGAAGCTGTGGGTTTTATGATGACACGATAAAAGCATTCAACAAAACTTGTTACGTGAGCTTACAGTGGAAGACGTCAAGTCGTCCATCAATTACTTAAGAATGGATGAGCATACATGTCTGTATGTGCTCAGTGAAGTGTATCCTCATATCACAAAGCACAATACTCACTTAAGAACTGCTACATCTTCAGAAGACAGGCTCACTGTAACACTCAGTTTCCTTGCTACAGGAGAGGGTTGTTAGGTTAGGTTAGGTCTCCAGTCTTCTTAATCTATTTTTGTATTCATAGTGCCTCGCGTTGTAAAGCGCCTCATCAGCTTCATACATCTCTACTAATTTTGTAGTTGTCGGCACACACCAATTGTATTTACCGGCAATGTTTATAAAAACACTTCAGACGACAGAACGCTGCAGCGATGCTAGCGCTCCATGTGGTAACATGTCACATTGCAGTGAACAGAAGACAAGCGATTTCTTTGATCAAATCTACAGTGAGGCCCTAGATTGATCAAATATTGGACGACATTTGACGAAGTTCCTATTACATCATCAAATATCTTTGACAAATATCTTTGACAAATATCTTTGACAAAGAAATTTGACAAAGTTATTTGATAGTGTAATACCGGCCTTAGGGAGGATGATTGACAACAGTGAACCCAAAGCATCAGATTGTTGCAGATGTCTCGGTACTCTTGCGTGGTCTGGCATTATCATGCTGATGGAGCTGTGCTCCATGTGTGGATGAATTCAAAATGCAATTACAGCATGCTGTTCCTACTTTCTGCATCTACATCGATACTCTGCAAGCTGCCATACATTGCATGGTGGAGGGCACCGTGTACCACCACCACCACCACCACCACCACCACCACTACTACTACTACTACTACTACTACTACTAATTTCCTTTCCTATTCCACTCGCAAATAAAGAGCTATCTATATACCTCCATATGAGCCCTAATTTCTCGAATCTTATCTTTGTGGTCCTTATGCGCTGTGTATGTTGGAGGCAGTAGAATCATTAAGCAGTCAGCTACAAATGCCAGTTCCCTTAATTTTCTCAATAGTGTTTCTTGAAAATAACATCACCTTCCCTCTAGGAACCGCCATTTGAATTCCCAAAGCACCTGCGTAACACTTAAGTGTTGTTCGAACCTACCAGTAACAAATCTAGCAGCACACCTCTGAATTGCTTCAACAATGTCTTCCTTCAATCCAAACTGGTACAAATTCCAAACACTCGACAGTACTCAAGAATAGGTTGCACCATATTATATATGTGGTCGCCTTTACAGGTGAACCACTCTTTCCTAAAATTCTCCTTATAAACTGAAGCCAACCATTCATCTTCCCTTCCACAGTTCTCACATGCTCATTCCATCTTGTATCGCTTTGCAATGTTACGCCCAGATATTTAAATGATTTTACTGTGTCAAGCAGGACACTAGTAATACTGTAACCAAACGTTACAGGCTTGTTCTTTCTACTCATCCGCATTAACTTAAGTTTTTCCACATTTAGGGCTAGCCGCCATTCATCATGCCAACTGGAAATTTTGTCTAAGTTGTCTTGTATCTTCCTACAGTCGCTCAACTTTGGCACTTTACTGTACACCACAGCAGCAGCATCATCAAACAACTGCAGATAGCTGCTCACCCTGGCTGTCGAATCATTTATGTATATAGAGAACAACAGCCGTCCTCTCACACTTCCCTCGGACACTCATGACGATACCCTTGTCTCTGATGAACATTCGCTATCGAGGTGAATATACTGGTTTCTATTACTTATCAAGTCTTCGAGCAACTCGCATATCTGTGAACCTATTCCATATGCTCGGACCTTCATTAACAGCCTACAATGGGGCACCCTGTGAAATGCTTTCTGGGGATCTAAAAATATGGAATTTGCCAGTTGCCCTTCATCCGTAGTTTGCAGCATGAGAAAAGGGCAAGCTGCACTGACAGTTGAGACACATCGTCATGTTACATGCTACAATTAGGAGCCCTCTTGTGGCAAAAGGCTGTAAATATGTAGACGTGAAGAATAAAGGTGTAGAACGTTCATGACATGACATTTGTTTTATTTAAAATATTTTAAGAGTTTTCACATAAAAAAATCAGAGGCATTACTTTTCAGCATGCCCTTGTACTTGCATTACTCTTTCTTGTTGCTTGATAGTGGGCTTGTGCTGCGCTAACAATAGTCACGAAAGTTTTACAATGTGTGACTTTGGATCAAGAAATCTAAACCTGTTTAGGCATGTGTTTAGATGTGAACAAACTAGCTTTGTACCTAAGAGATTGGACCCCTGTTTCAGGCTTTCTGTAGCTTTTGAACTGTTACTATCAAGAAGACTCTGTGTGTGTGTGTGTGTGTGTGTGTGTGTGTGTGTGTGTGTGTGTGTGTGCATGCGGGTCGCACCACCGACATTTCTTGGATCTATAGGCACCTGCAGTTCACTGACAGATTAAAGTGAGGAAATTTAGGTATTCATACCTAGCACATTCTTAGTCAGGAGACAGATGTAAAAAATGCTAATAGTTTGAAAGTAACATTTCTTTCCATAGTCATAGTCCTTCTTTTTTGTACTTTACCGAAATAAGCACTACGTAATCTATTGTGTCACTGAATTGTGCTCTGTCCTTTCTGTCTCTGTTTTCCTTCCGCATTCATCTCTCCTACTACCACCCTCTGCCTCACACACTTCCACCCTGTCATCATTCACTCTCCCCCCCCCCCCCCCTCCCAACCCATGGTAGTTGTTCACTTCCCCCTCTGCCCCCTGTTGCAGTCATTCACTGGTCCCTCCCTCCTCTGCTTGTAGCAGTCATTCGTTGCCCCCTCCCTCCTCTGCTTGTAGCAGTCATTCGTTGCCCCCTCCCTCCTCTGCTTGTAGCAGTCATTCGTTGCCCCCTCCCTCCTCTGCTTGTAGCAGTCATTCGTTGCCCCCTCCCTCCTCTGCTTGTAGCAGTCATTCATTGCCCCCTCCCTCCTCTGCTTGTAGCAGTCATTCGTTGCCCCCTCCCTCCTCTGCTTGTAGCAGTCATTCGTTGCCCCCTCCCTCCTCTGCTTGTAGCAGTCATTCGTTGCCCCCTCCCTCCTCTGCTTGTAGCAGTCATTCGTTGCCCCCTCCCTGCCTCCGCCCCCACTGCTGCAGTCGTTCACTGACCCCTCCCTGCCTCCGCCCCCACTGCTGCAGTCGTTCACTGACCCCTCCCTGCCTCCGCCCCCACTGCTGCAGTCGTTCACTGACCCCTCCCTGCCTCTCCCCCCACTGTCGCAGTCGTTCACTGCCCCCTCCCTGCCTCTCCCCCCACTGTCGCAGTCGTTCACTGCCCCCTCCCTGCCTCTCCCCCCACTGTCGCAGTCGTTCACTGCCCCCTCCCTGCCTCTCCCCCCACTGTCGCAGTCGTTCACTGCCCCCTCCCTGCCTCTCCCCCCACTGTCGCAGTCGTTCACTGCCCCCTCCCTGCCTCTCCCCCCACTGTCGCAGTCGTTCACTGCCCCCTCCCTGCCTCTCCCCCCACTGTCGCAGTCGTTCACTGCCCCCTCCCTGCCTCTCCCCCCACTGTCGCAGTCGTTCACTGCCCCCTCCCTGCCTCTCCCCCCTCCACTGCCACAGTCGTTCACTGCCCCCTCCCTGCCCCCCCCCCCTTCCACTGCTGCAGTCGTTCCCCCAATCATTCTCTGTCCCCTACCTGCCTCCATCCTCTCCTGCCGCAGTCTTTCACAGCCCCCCCCCCCCCCCCCTCTCTCTCTCTCCCACCTGTCGCAGTCATTCACTGCCCCCTTCCTCTCTCCACCCTAGTCGCAGCCATTCACTGTCGTCCCCTCCTCCCTTTATCACAGTTGTTCACTGTTGCTTCCCCACACAATCCCTACACTGTCATAATTCACTGCCCCCCCCTCCCCCCTCCCAATTCTCATCACTCATTCATTCTGCCCCCCATACCCACATTCCTTCCTACCTCTCATTCCAAAATTTGATAAATAAATGTTATCCATTATTTCTGATTAAGCCTGAGTATTATTGTTTCAGTTTCGTGTCTACCTGCATGGGATTTTTGTACTCAAACTGTGTGTTTTATGTTTTCAGTGACCTCACTGCACAACTCAAAGGCATTTGTGTTTCCGGCCTTTGGGAAAGGTGCTCTCCGCCGTGAGTAAATGATTTTATTTTTCTATTTGCCTTCATTGTTACCTTCGGTAACAAAAAATTCTTGTCTTAGAGAAATAAGTCAGCTCCAAAGTTCAGTACTATGCTTGCTCCATATATTGTAGTCAAATTATCTGTAAGTTCTCACATTGGCAAAAGAGTGAGCGAGAGAGAGAGAGAGAGAGAGAGAGAGAGAGAGAGAGAGAGAGAGAGAGTGTGTGTGTGTGTGTGTGTGTGTGTGTGTGTGTGTGTGTGTGTGTGTGTGTGTTGAGAATATTCTATGCAATAGCTTGCATGTCCTGATTAAACATGATATTGCCAGTAGCACCCTAAAAACATAGCTTTGAGGTTATGTCTGTGATAATTCGTGAATACATAGGGCAGGCTGTTTTAGCTATAGTGGCCATCCACAGGCCGTTGGATGCCTGCAGGTAACAGGACAAACCATTGTTGCAAGGGCAGTCGGGCAGCAGGGCTGTAGAATATGTAACCATACTCCCCAGGCTTGCGCTTGTGGACAAGGGTGGCAAAGTGGTTTGCGCATACACAGAACACGTAAGGCTGCCTGGTGGATGAGAATCAGATGAACCGTGTGTAGAAAAAGATTTGTGCTGTGTTCTGCACAGAAGAGGAATTTTGCTCAGAATTGCTATCCAGAAGTGAAATAATGAATGCTGTCTGTCTATGTGAAATAAAACAAAAATGGCACTGACGGGCCTTTCAAACGTATTCTGTGGTGAGCTCATTGCAAGTGTGTGTGTTATCCACCGGAGACATTAACAAACTTCCGTATAACTCCAGTGACTGTGCACACTGATAAAGAATATCAGCCAATCATTTTGATTAAATCACCTGCATAATAACTTCTTACCATACAGGAGTCTATAGTACTCAGTCTTGATACATTAACATAAAAAAAAGAACACCTTGAATGATTAGAGATACGATGACCATATTCACAGGGCATGTTCTGCAGAAATGATTAGCATTTGAACCGTGTCGGCCTGAGGGTTCCAGGTCAACATTGATATTGTAGTGTAACACCACCTGATGCTAAAATGTGCCTCTGGCTCTTGTTGTTGCTATAAACTGAAGGTAATGGATCAGTGTCGCAAGAGCAGACGTACAGGATACCTTGTAGATGTATGCGCAAACCATACCATCATATAAGTGAATTTGAAAGAGGGCGCATTGTTAGCATGAGAGACTGTGATGCAGCTATCCAGGAAATTGCTGCTTGTGTGTGATAGTGTTTCAGTATTGCTGCATGTGTGCGCGTGCGCTTGTGTGCGCGCATGTGCGTGTGCAGAATGGTTCACGGAAGACGGTAGAACTTGATGAGATGGGTCGCGTCGCACCACTCAGATCAACCCCAGGGAAGATACACAACTCCTCTGAATGACATTGCAGGGCAGATCTGCATTCTCCTTGGCTCTGACAAAACAGTGTAATACATCTTGCATTATCTGGTGTGACAGTCCGTTACCGTTTATTACGGGATACGTTACATGCGTGTCATCGACTTCTCCAGCTATCTTTGATGTACATGCAGAAACATGCTAGATGGCAATGGTGTAAGGATCAATGTCACTGGGGACAGGAATGGCATCAGATAGTGTTTGTGGACGACTCCAAGTTCTGTTTGTTCGAAAATGCTGCTCGCATTTTAGTTCACTACAGATGGGGAGCGGGATCACAGTGATTGCATTCGCAAAAGACATAAAGTGCCAACTCAACGCCTTATGGTGTGGGGTGCGGTTTGGTACAACCACACATCACAGTTTGTGTTTGTCCAGGGCACTGTGACCAGTGTGTCCTACGTGACTGTCGCCATGCGACCCATAGCCTTAGCCTTCCTGCACAACAATCCAGATGTCATTTTTCACCAAGACAATTCATAACCACATGTGGTTCCACAAACACATGGCTTCTTGATGTCTCAGAATGTTAGCCTTTTGCCCTGGCCCACTATATTACCAGACATTTTCACCAATCGAAAATGTGCGGGATTTGGTGAAACAAAGGGTGCACTGCTACGACCCAGTGCCAACCACCACAGATGAACTTTGAAACCGGGTGAATGCAGCATGAATGGCTATACCAAAGGACAACATTCGTGTCTTATAAGCGTTGATGCCATCACACATGGAACAAGTTATTAGAGCTGGCCGGAGTGGCCGTGCGGTTCTAGGCGCTGCAGTCTGGAACCGAGTGACCGCTACGGTTGCAGGTTCGAATGCTGCCTCGGACATGGATGTGTGTGATATCCTTAGGTTAGTTAGGTTTAATTAGTTCTAAGTTCTGGGTGACTGATGACCTCAGACGTTAAGTTGCATAGTGCTCAGAGCCATTTGAACCAAGTTATTAGGACCCATGGCAGACCCTGTACCTACTAGGCAACAGAACATATACTGGATCGAGGTGACTGAAATGCCAATCATTTGTGCAGAACATACTAATGTACAAATCCTGTGAATATGAACATCCTATCTCTAGTCATTCAAGGTGTTCTGTTTTTTTCTGAACATGAGTGTATATTGGCGTCATTCCTGCAGAATAATGGCCTTTATACCACATGGAGCTCCAACTGTATGTTTCCATGTTCCGTACATGAGCAGCAAAGCAAAAAGGAAACTACACATAAATATGAGCTAGTCAAAAAATTATTGGTGTTAGCATCTCTGTTGAATATGTCGATAAATTAAGGGAGGGTTGGATTGAATTTAAGTTACTTGTTTTATTAGTTAAAATTTTTTTGCCTACTTGCATGCCCCTTGCCTTTTGCCTGCATTCACACCCCTCACTTTCATTTTTCCTGCCTGCAAGCCTCCACCCCTGCCAGTTACTAATTTCACTTGATACCTCGTACAGTAATAAATGTAGATGTGACACCGAGTCAAATGCTTTTATGAGATCAAGAAATACTGCATATGCTTGACTGACTTGATCAGAAGCTTTAAGTACGTCATGTGAGGAAAATGTGAGTTACGTTTCACATGATCAGTGATTTCAGAATGCATGCTGATTGGCATGGATGAGGTCATTCTGTTAGATACTTTGTTATACACTCCTGGAAATGGAAAAAAGAACACATTGACACCGGTGTGTCAGACCCACCATACTTGCTCCGGACACTGCGAGAGGGCTGTACAAGCAATGATCACACGCACGGCACAGCGGACACACCAGGAACCGCGGTGTTGGCCGTCGAATGGCGCTAGCTGCGCAGCATTTGTGCACCGCCGCCGTCAGTGTCAGCCAGTTTGCCGTGGCATACGGAGCTCCATCGCAGTCTTTAACACTGGTAGCATGCCGCGACAGCGTGAACGTGAACCGTATGTGCAGTTGACGGACTTTGAGCGAGGGCGTATAGTGGGCATGCGGGAGGCCGGGTGGACGTACCGCCGAATTGCTCAACACGTGGGGCGTGAGGTCTCCACAGTACATCGATGTTGTCGCCAGTGGTCGGCGGAAGGTGCACGTGCCCGTCGACCTGGGACCGGACCGCAGCGACGCACGGATGCACGCCAAGACCGTAGGATCCTACGCAGTGCCGTAGGGGACCGCACCGCCACTTCCCAGCAAATTAAGGACACTGTTGCTCCTGGGGTATCGGCGAGGACCATTCGCAGCCGTCTCCATGAAGCTGGGCTACGGTCCCGCACACCGTTAGGCCGTCTTCCGCTCACGCCCCAACATCGTGCAGTCCGCCTCCAGTGGTGTCGCGACAGGCGTGAATGGAGGGACGAATGGAGACGTGTCGTCTTCAGCAATGAGAGTCGCTTCTGCCTTGGTGCCAATGATGGTCGTATGCGTGTTTGGCGCCGTGCAGGTGAGCGCCACAATCAGGACTGCATACGACCGAGGCACACAGGGCCAACACCCGGCATCATGGTGTGGGGAGCGATCTCCTACACTGGCCGTACACCACTGGTGATCGTCGAGGGGACACTGAATAGTGCACGGTACATCCAAACCGTCATCGAACCCATCGTTCTACCATTCCTAGACCGGCAAGGGAACTTGCTGTTCCAACAGGACAATGCACGTCCGCATGTATCCCGTGCCACCCAACGTGCTCTAGAAGGTGTAAGTCAACTACCCTGGCCAGCAAGATCTCCGGATCTGTTCCCCATTGAGCATGTTTGGGACTGGATGAAGCGTCGTCTCACGCGGTCTGCACGTCCAGCACGAACGCTGGTCCAACTGTGGCGCCAGGTGGAAATGGCATGGCAAGCCGTTCCACAGGACTACATCCAGCATCTCTACGATCGTCTCCATGGGCGAATAGCAGCCTGCATTGCCGCGAAAGGTGGATATACACTGTACTAGTGCCGACATTGTGCATGCTCTGTTGCCTGTGTCTATGTGCCTGTGGTTCTGTCAGTGTGATCATGTGATGTATCTGACCCCAGGAATGTGTCAATAAAGTTTCCCCTTCCTGGGACAATGAATTCACGGTGTTCTTATTTCAATTTCCAGGAGTGTATTTCAGCTCAGAATGTGTTCCGTTCTACAACAAATTGATGACAAGGGTTGTGGACAGTGGTTTTGTGGATAACTTTTTGTACCATTCTGTATATGTGTGCGACCTGTACTATCTTAAAACTATGGGGCATGGTATTTTGTTTGAGAGATCTGCAATAAATTATCGTTGAAAGAACTCCGCTGCGAGTTCAGTATAGAATCTGATAGGGATTCCTTTGGGCTCTGGTGCTTTTTGCAATTCTAAGGACTTCCGCTGTTTCTCGACACCACTGACACTGCTGTCTATTTAGCTCATCTTTGCAATGGTATGAGAATTAAATTGTGATGTTACTCCTGGTTTTTTTCTTTGTGAAGGAACATTAGAAAACTGTGTAAGCGTTTCTGCTTTTGCTTCGCTACCTAAATTTCAGTCACTGTCTCAGCTTCAATGGGCACTAAATTTGGTGCTGCGAGCAGTCTTTGCATGTAACCCGAAATTCTTTGGAGTTTGTGAAAGATCTTTAGACAGTGTTCCTCTGTGGTAGTACTAAAAAATTACATGCATTGGTCTCTTCACTGCTATATGTTTCATTTATCTGTAGGCATTGGTCCCTTACTTAGCTTGCATTTATTGCTAATCTCTCACACAGCAAAAAGTCCCAAGCAACTGGAAAAAAGTGCTCGTGACTCTTGTACTTAAGAAGGGTAAAATAATGGATCCAGCAAAATTACAGACAAATATCGTTAACATCTGGTCACAGCAGAATTGTTAAGCATATTCTAAGTTAGAATATAATAAATTTCTGTGAGCCAGAAGAGCTGCTCTCTACAAATCGGCATAAAAAGCTGTGATTGTTCTCACCTGTTGAACATATGGAAACAAAACAGATCAGTGCCTTAGAAAAAATGCACTTCAGTGTTAGCATAGTTCCTATACTACTACTGTGATTGTTTTTAGGCATCGCTAGAACCTGAGAATAAATTGTTATGCTTTCGACCTTTTGGTTGTGCGTTACAGTTAGCTATGCAAAAGTGGGCAAGTAAAACAAATTAACTTTTTTATGAATAGTTGTTCACACACAATGTGTGTTTGTAAACTCAACAGCTGTTACGCCATCTGAAAAAAGTCAGTTATGACACCTGTTTTCAGTATACCAATCGTTTCATGGACTCAGATTATTTCTGTGAGGAATACTTTTCACCCACTTGGTGCGTATTCTCTCTTCCTTTTGTGATAAATAATATTGTGCACTATATCAAGGCTTATATGTTAAGACAGAAGAAAATACTGGTTGCTATATAATGGATTTTTAGTTTTAATTTGATAATTTACTCCTGCAATTAAGGTCGATTTGAGATAAGTATATGA
This sequence comes from Schistocerca cancellata, assembly GCF_023864275.1. NCBI lineage: Eukaryota > Metazoa > Arthropoda > Insecta > Orthoptera > Acrididae > Schistocerca > Schistocerca cancellata. Next base: position 880,135,875 of record NC_064629.1, on the reverse strand, counting down.
AGTTTAAGGGTTATATATGGTCTTGAATGTGGTAAAGGGGTGCTGCTGTTGGTTTATGTATTTTGACATTTAAGTTCCCTTTGCAACTCTCTTATCCTGACTGCAGAATTATTAGCTAACTGGTTTTCAAAGTTTATTTCTGTTTATAGCTCAACTCTAACCAGTATCCATATGTTTAATTTTCATCTCTTAGTTTTTCATTTAGTTTGAGGCCTGAAATTTGAAAGAAATCCTTAATATGATCTGGAGTTGGGCGTTCAGTAGTCAGTGGAGACGTGGAAGACAATCGAGAGGATTTCAAGTAATTGGAGTTTGTGTGCAGTAACTGCATACTGACAATGTTATCCTGTAAAAACTCTGCATTATTACACAGTGCTGATAATGGAGATTCAATTCCATCCTGTGACTTTCTCATGTTGTGCCTCCTAGCTTTGTGGGGGTTTCAAAACAGTCCTGTATGCTGACACATTCATTTTATTTCCTGTGAACATGTAAATGGTCAGGTTGCCATGTTTTCTGTGTGGAAGATGTACTGTAATAGTATACCTGACTCCACACCATAACAAGAGGTCACAAGTATAGTCCATTAAACATGGAAACAGCTAACTAACTAAGCTCCTCCGAATGGCTTAATGATGGCGTCATCTGGGGTAAAATAGTCCCCTGTTCAGATCTTTGGGCATGGACTGTTCAAGAGATACATTATGGTTGAAATTAGATGTAGTGGAAATTAATGAAGTGCTGTGGCAGAAAGAACAGATCTTTTGGTCAGGTAAGTACAGAGTTACTAACCCAAATCAAATAAGGGAATGGAGTAGTAGGTCTTATTTGTTATAAGAATAGAGGATTGTGAGTAAGTTACTGCAAACAGCACAGTTAACACACATGCTTAGCAGCTCTGCAGATGACGAAGAGATTGAAATAATGTATGATGAGATAAAAGATATCATTTATATTGTTAATGGAGATGAAAATTTTCGATTGGGTGGGGAGGGGAGGGGGGGGCTGGAATTCGATAGTACGAAAAGGAAGAGAAGGAAAAGTAGTGTGAGAACATGGGCGGGGGGAGGGGGGGGGATGAAAAGGGAAGCTGCCTGGTACAATTCTGCATAGAGTTTAGTTAAATCATAGCAGACACTTGTTTTATGAAGCATGGAAGAATGTTGTGTGCATGGAAGGGAAAAAACCCTGAGACAACAAAGTTTTTGATTGGTGACTTAATGGCAAGATAGAGATTTCAAAGTCAGATCTTAAAGTGCAAAACATTTTCAGGGGCAACTGTAGACCCTAACTGTAATTTGATGGTTATGAACTGCAAATTAAAATTGAAGAAAAACAGGAAATTAATGAGATGAGACCAGGACAAGTAAAAGAACCAGAGGTTGTTGAGAGTTTCAGAAGTAGTATTAGTCAATGATTCACTGACACAAGGAAAAGGAATGCCATAGAGAACAAATGAGTAGATTTGAGAGATGACAAAGTGAAGGCAATAGAAGGTCAAATAGACAAAAATGATGGGTTCTAGTAAAAATCCTTGTGTGTCACACAAGGTACTGAATTTAATTGGTGAGAGGAGAAAACATAAATGCAACAAATGAAGCAGGCATAAAAGAGTACATGCATCTTAATTGGATTGACAGAAAGTATAAAATTGCTAATCAGGAATGGCCAGAGGAAAAAAATGCAAGCCTGTAGAAATGTGCATGACTGTGGGAAATATAGATGCTACCTATTGAAAAAATAAAGAAACCTTTGGAGAAAAGAGAAGCAAGTCAATGAGTGTTACAATATTAAATGGCAAGCCAGTACCAAGCCAAGAAGAGGATGATGAAAGGTGTAAGAAACATACAGAAGGGCTATACTAAAGAAACAAACATGATGAAAATTTTATGGCAAGGAAAGAGGTAGTCGATGAAGAGGAGATGAATGATATACTGTCAGATTAATTTGGCATAGTGCTGAAAGACCTAAGTCAAAACATGGCAACTGGAGAAGAAGATATTCCCTCAGAATTATTGAGATCATTGGGAGAACATACAATCACAAAACTATTCCATTTGATAAGCAAGATATGAGAGATGGGTTAAATACCATCAGACTTTCAAGAAGAACGTAATAATTAATATTCCAAAGAAGACAGATGCTGACAGGTGTTTTACTGAGCCATCAGTTTAATTTGTCATTGTTGAAAAATATTCAGATTATTTACAGGAGAATGGAAAAATTGGTAGAAGTCAACCTTCTGGTTCCAAGGAAGTTCGCGAAGGAACTTGCTCCCCTTTTTGCAGCGGTGTACTGTAGGTCTCTAGAAGAGCGTAGCGTTCCAAAGGATTGGAAAAGGGCACAGGTCATCCCCGTTTTCAAGAAGGGACGTCGAACAGATGTGCAGAACTATAGACCTATATCTCTAACGTCGATCAGTTGTAGAATTTTGGAACACGTATTATGTTCGAGTATAATGACTTTTCTGGAGACTAGAAATCTACTCTGTAGGAATCGGCATGGGTTTCGAAAAAGACGGTCGTGTGAAACCCAGCTCGCGCTATTCGTCCACGAGACTCAGAGGGCCATAGACACGGGTTCACAGGTAGATGCCGTGTTTCTTGACTTCCGCAAGGCGTTCGATACAGTTCCCCACAGTCGTTTAATGAACAAAGTAAGAGCATATGGACTATCAGACCGATTGTGTGATTGGATTGAAGAGTTCCTAGATAACAGAACGCAGCATGTCATTCTCAATGGCGAGAAGTCTTCCGAAGTAAGAGTGATTTCAGGTGTGCCGCAGGGGAGTGTCATAGGACCGTTGCTATTCACAATATACATAAATGACCTTGTGGATGACATCAGAAGTTCACTGAGGCTTTTTGTAGATGATGCTGTGGTGTATCGAGAGGCTGTAACAATGGAAAATTGTACTGAAATGCAGGAGGATCTGCAGCGAATTGACGCATGGTGCAGGGAATGGCAATTGAATCTCAATGTAGAAAAGTGTAATGTGCTGCGAATACATAGAAAGATAGATCCGTTATCATTTAGCTACAAAATAGCAGGTCAGCAGCTGGAAGCAGTTAATTCCATAAATTATCTGGGAGTACGCATTAGGAGTGATTTAAAATGGAATGATCATATAAAGTTGATCGTCGGTAAAGCAGATGCCAAACTGAGATTCACTGGAAGAATGCTAAGGAAATGCAATCCGAAAACAACGGAAGTAGGTTACAGTATGCTTGTTCGCCCACTGTTTGAATACTGCCCACCGATGTGGGATCTGTACCAGATAGGGTTGATAGAAGAGAGAGAGAAGATCCAACGGAGAGCAGCGCGCTTCGTTACAGGATCATTTAGTAATCGCGAAAGTGTTACAGAGATGATACATAAACTCCAGTGGAAGACTCTGCAGGAGAGACGCTCGGTACGGGCTTTTGTTGAAGTTTCGAGAACATACCTTCACCGAAGAGTCAAACAGTATATTGCTCCCTCCTACGTATATCTCGCGAAGAGACCATGAGGATAAAATCAGAGAGATTAGAGCCCACACAGAAGCATATCGACAATCCTTCTTTCCACGAACAATACGAGACTGGAATAGAAGGGAGAACTGATAGAGGTACTCAAGGTACCCTCCGCCACACACCGTCAGGTGGCTTGCGGAGTATGGATGTAGATGTAGATGGAAATTGAGGAACAAGCAAGACAGTACTAACCATACAACTTATTTTAGAAGATAGGTCGAAGAAAGGCATACCTAAATTTATAACATTTTGTGGGTTTAGAGAAAGCTTTTAGCAGAGTTGACTTGAATATGCTCGTAAAAGTTCCAAAGCTGGCAGGGATGAAATACAGGGAGTGAAAGGTTATATGCAACTTGTGCAGAAACCCAAACTGCAGCTATAAGAGTCGGAGGACGTGGAAAAAAAAGAAAAGGGGGCAGTAGTTTTAGAAGGGTGTAAGGTAGAAATCTAGCCTATCCATGATGTTATTCAATATGTTCATTGAGTGAGCAGCAAAGGAACTGAAGGACAAATGTGGAAAGGAAATTAATGTTCAGCAATAAGATATAATAACTTTGAAGGTTGTCAGTTACAATGTAATTCCATTATAGATGGCAAAGGAATTGGGAGAACAGTTAACAGAATGGATAGCCTTGACAAGGCACTGTAAGCTGAAATGTATGTCACCCCTCCTGGAGATCAATTTGCTAGGGAAAATTTCACAAACTTCCAGTCTAGACCCATTGGACGTGTTTTTTGTGGCTCTGTCTTGCTGAACCATGTTCTTTGGTAATAACCAGTACAGTTTTGCAATTCAAGCACCAAAAAGTCATTTAACTTCGTCACATAACATTCTGAATTCACTGTGACTGCATGACTGCTCTTGTTCTTGAAAAATTCAGGCTGATTATTGCTCAAGCCAATGTCACAGGCCATACAGTAATTTTTGACCAATGAAGGGATTTCTCATGCTTTTGTTTAGATTCGTTGCACTCTAGAAGCAGCAATTTTGCTTATTGACATGACAATTCAGATGAAAATGTAGCTCGTCAGGAAACATGATGATGATAAATAAAGGGCACTCAGTCACATCAACAACAAACTACAGCCTATGCCTGGCATCCTGAGACTTTGGATTATGTAAGGGTGCAATTTAAGGTCTTTGTGCAGAATTCATTGCAATGATGATTTACGCAAATTTAAAGAACGTGCTTGCTTACAAATGGAGAGCTTAAGATCGTCACAAACAGACTGATTTCACTCTCCATGGATTTGCCCATTCTTGGTGACCTTGGTCACCCAGATTTCGGTTTGGCCAGTTCTGAACAATCTCCTCAAACATTTGATCCATTTCGGGATGAGGGGAGCACTTAAGTGTGTCATTTACAGTATGCAATCCACAATCACTGCAAAAATTCTTCTGTGCTACAGTCACTGTGTCAACGTTTCTGTGAAACTGTCATACACAGAATGTGCAGCCTGCTCCTGAGAAGCACTTGTGTCAGCTGGATTCTTAAAGGGCAAACAAGTAATGAATGTATGCCCCACACTGTGCCGATTTGTTGTGTGTGCACAGAGAGCTGTTCAGATATAAACTATCTTTTGAGACAACCTATATTTGTATATAGGATCACACACATTGTGTACCTATCATGGTTTCTAACTTCCTAAGTTAAGTTAGTGGCGTGTGTGCTCATACCGCTCATTGTTGTCTACTGTGCATTCAGTCTGTGTGCATATATTGCATTCTGTAGGATTCACCTTAATTCACACACAACCCCTGTAGAGGTGGTGGCTAGAAGAGGCTTGCCATAGCTTCTGCCCATTTTAAGAGCTGACTGAAATGTGGCCAATCTCACTCAAAGTGGGATTCCCAAGTTAAGACATTACAGACAAATGACAACCCTTGCAATTCAATTAAAATGTGACCATAATTATTTTTGTTTAAAATTGCTGTGGCCTTCTATCAGGTCTTATTATAATGTGTTTCTAAATTTCGCAGCTGTGGGAGCTATATGCAGAGGCTCACCCTCTGTGGTGCAAAAGCCATCGGCTTTACATCAAAGCCCCCGTTATCTGAAAGTGTGAATGGTTGTGCTCAGTGGGCATTGGAGGAGGCTAGTTCGGAGGGGGGGGGGGGGGGGGTGGAAGTTGCTGTGTAGTGTTAAACTTTCAGCACCTGACAGCACAGGTACCAGTCCCACTGCTGATTTGGTCCCCTTGTATGCTGTGGAGTATGTTCATTGCCCCCCTCCCCCCTCCCCCCCCCCCCCCCCCCCCACTCCACGTTACTGGGACCCCAGGCAATGGCTGCCTCACCAGGTAGCTCAAACTTTCAAATGTGGCCACACGGAGATGGAACTCTCGCCAGAGTGCAACAAAACTTTCAGTGTGGAGTGTTATAACTGTGATGTTCCCATGCAAGGTGGTGATAGAGGAAGGAGGTTAGGCAAGTAATATGGTGGAATGCAGTTTGTCTCGTATCTGATGTGTCTCAGCAGAAAGGATGACTGGAAGTAGTGTTACCATCTTCATAAATAACAAGCTAGACAACTTGTCCCTCCACCACGTACCGACTTGCAGGCAGTTGCTGCTGTAATACAGGGGCCAGATCGGGTGGCAATATATTGCCTTTACTTGGTACTCCATGTTGTCCCAGATAATGAAGCTCTTCACAATCTCAGCTCACAGCTCTCTTACCCATTCCACCCATGAAGATTTTAACACAATAATGTGTTCTGGTGTGTTACTACCAACTGCTCTCTGGGTCTAGCTGTCAGGAGGGTCTTGGTTTTGGAAGCTCTGTGCCTTCTTCTAAAATTTGCAATAACTCTAATAGTGTAAGTAGCTAAACATGAACGTTTCAGCAGATCATTAATGTGTTTCTTCCAGTTCAGTTTCTTACAATGCATACACCCAGAAATTTTGAATATTCTGCCTGGGTAACAGACTCCTGGTGTTCTGCCATTTACTGTACAGAACTGTATATACTGTTTTCTTTTTTTTTTTTTTTTTTCTTTTCCAAAATTTAGAGAGAGTCCATTTGCAGAGAACAACTTAATAATTTTCTGAAAGACATTATTTACAATTTCCTCAGCTAATTCTTGTTTGTTGGGTGTCATTGCTATACTTGTATCATCAGCAGAAAGAACTAGTTTTGCATCATCATGAATAATAAGGGACCCGAGAATGAACCCTGTGGCACACCGTTTCGATATCTTCCCAGATGGAGAAGTGTGCTCATTTCTGCAGACTATCTGTACCGTTAATTTCAACCTTCTGCATTCTTCCAGTTGAATATGAATTGAAGCAGTTGTACACTGTCCCACTCATATCACAATACTTCAGCTTGTCTACAAGAATTTCATGATTCACACAGTCAAAAGCCTTTGAGAGATCACTGAATATCCCAATGGGTGATTTTCAGTTATTCAGAGCATTTAATATTTGATCAGTGAAAGCATATATAGCATTTTCTGTTGAAAAGCCTTTCTGAAAAGGAAATTGACATTTTGTTAGTACTTCATTTTTACAAATATGTGAAGCTACTTTTGAATTCATTACTTTTTCAAGAATTTTGGATAAAGCTGTCAGAGGTGAGATTGGGCGACAATTGTTAGCATCAGTCCTATCCCCTTTTTTATGCAATGGTTTAGCAATAGAATATTTCAGTGTATCCAGAAAAATGCTCTGTTTCAGTGAGCTGCTACATATGTAGCTGGGAATCCTACTTACCTGTTGGGAACAAGCTTTTAGTACTCTGTTGGGAATGCAATCAATTCCATACGAGCTTGTTTGAATTTCAGCTTTATCAAATTGCATAGTTATTTCCTCTTCCATATACAGCCTTTGCATTTTCTAATGAACTGTTGGATCTCATTTTCTCTGCAGCACGTAAAAAGTGATTATTAAAAATAATTTCTACTTCAGATGTTTTGTTAACAAACTTTTCGTTGAGTTCAATAGAAAGAGGTTAATAACTTTTACTAAACATTCGTACATGCTTTAATGTGTGAATTTAGGACATAATTATGCAACAACAAACATAGTGACATATTTAATAACTTCAGCGGCAACCTTTTAAAACAGTTAACCACTCTGAATGCAGTTTGTTTTCTCTCTTAGAAACAGTAGTAAACAGCTTATGGATATTAATACTGAGAAAACCAGCCCTAACCTGTAGGTGCTAGAAAAAGAACTCAGGTCACCATTTAGTAAGTGATTTCATTTTTATAAGTGCTTTTAATGGCTGAAGCTATTCGGTACCTGATGTCAGGGTGAAGGTTGCACAATTTCTATAATTTATGATAGAAGGTTGCAAGCTCTAAACTAGTACTCACTGACATCAAAGATTATTAAAATAAGTTAATAACATAGCGACTTAGGTTTCCAGGATGTCTTGGAATTCACAGTCTTGTTTATAAAACTATTGTAGCACAATTCAGATCTTCTGCTAAGGGCATGCTGAATGGGAAAAACATAAGCCGTAAACCATGTCCAGCAGTATGTTTGTTTCGTGGTGCTTTCTTTAACCATTACATAGTGTGATATTGTCACCACCAACCTGTATCCAACAGCCCATATGTTTAACAGATACTCACCTTTGAACGTGGTGTGTATTAGTATGCTTGTTAATGTGACGTAACAGTAAATGCAGTCCATCTGATAATCCAACTTGTCGTTTGTTTCATGACCCAATTCCCATGCTCCATACAGTGTTAATGGGTCAGCAGTGGGCCACATAAAGGCAATGTGATGTGGATCTACATTTGCAGTGGTGCGCAGCAAATGATGTGGCTTCTCCAGAATGGTATTTCACTGCCAAATATTGCTGTTGGTTTGGCTTAATAGAGTTACCAGGACTCTCTTAAACACTCTCATACGAGGCATGTTGTCTGTTACTTTGCTTCCTATTGAAGGTCCCATAGTCATTTGTCTAGATGGTTGCACATGAACATGTGATGAACATTGCCATTTCTGTGGAGCCAGCTAATAGATGGAGACAGACAACACATCGTCTTTTACCGAAGTGACTCGAACAGTAGCTTACCCTTCACTATGCTTTGGGTGTTGACAAAATGATTTCTATGTATCTGCAGTGGTTATGTGCCCTTAGTGAGTGATAGTGGGGCAGTCATTGCGTACTGACTGATAACTCTTAATTTTGTCATTATTTTTGAAAACAGATTGATTTTCCACATTCTTAATGTAAATCTGAGGTGGAAAATGAGTGTATTTTAAAAAGTATTTGACTGTTGAACCTAAAATGCAAATACTTGCCGTTTTTATTTGATGTGCCTGGAGCTTTACTGCATTCCTTGAAATGTGGTCTTCACTGAAGATGAAGATGATGTGCTTTGTTTAAAATCACTTGCCGTTATGACATTTTTATCCAAGACTCAATCCTCCACTGTCCATACTTGTAAATAAATGTGTGTGTCTGCCACAAACTTAAAGGACATTGTAAGCAGAAGATAGGTTGCACATATTACCACAGGATCTGATAATGTCGTCAGTATATAAACTGGCACTCTCACCATGATGCAACTGTTCTACAAAATTTGATCCTTTCAACAGTTTCTTTGTGACAGAGAATGCTGAACAAATGCAGTAGCTGAGTTTCTATTAGTTGTTTGGATGTTATGAAAGGGATACATTGCTAATTATCGTATAGAGGAGACATTGAGTTGCGGACAGGCACAAGGAAAATACTATTATACATGGAAGCTTTCAGACAAAAGGCCTCCTCCTGAAGTAGAGCACGCACTTGTGCGTGACCACTGTCTTCGGCTTCAGAAGAAGGCGTTTTGGCCAGAAGCTTAAATGTATAGCAGTCATTTCATTGTGCCTGTCTGCGACTCAACATATCCTCTATGTGATGAGTAGTGATCTACCAGTTTTTGTGATATTCTTGTTCCTTCCTGGACTTCCCAGTTGTTTGACTGTGAAAGCTGTGCAGAGAGGGGGCAGCTCTGCAAAACCTTTTTTGCTCTATTTCAACAACTTGAGAGGCACTCTGCCTACGTCTCAACTCACACAATAAACAGGAAAGGGTGTTCTTTGGTCTCTTAGCATGACATTATGTGAGGAAGCAGCAAACTCCCACTGCCACTCAGAGCTATTTCAGGACAGTATTTCAAAGGTGCAGCTCTTAACTCAAAATTCTGCTAAAATCATGATAATTGACAGTAATGTACAGGGTGACAATTATTGGACTATATAAAAAAATGTAAATTAGAATTACTTATAAACTACAGTGTGCACACACTTTTTTCAACATGTAAACATCACTACAGATATTCGGATTTAGGTTATGACATGTTCAATATGCCTGCTGTCATGGGCGATGATATGGTGCAGACGAATGGAGAAATTCTGCGTGATCTGCTGAAATACTGGAACATTGATGCTGTCGATGACCACATGAATGGCTGTTTTCAGCTCAGCAATGGTTTTGGGGTTATTGTTGTACACATTGTCTTTCATATAGCCCCACAAAAAAAGTTGCATGTGTTCAGATTCAGAGAACATGGCAGCCAATTGAGGTCCTTGCCAGTGGCCGCTAGGTACCCCAGAGCCAGAATACATTCCCCAAAGTGCTGCTCCAAGACATCAAACACACTCCTGCTTCGATAAGGGTCGAGCTCCATCTTGCATGAACCACATCTTTTCAAAATCGGAGTCACTTTGGGTAATAGGGCTAATCGGTTGCAAACTTCCTTTGTACCACAGTTGGGCTGTTATTGCTTGCATAGTAGGCCTTCACAAGCACCATATGCTCAGGCACGCTGTACCGTGACATTGTCATGTATAAATGGCTGATAACAACAAGGCGCATGTGCGTGCACATACTAATTCCTATCATGCCCCATGGCCAACCATGCAGTTTGAATTTCCTAACACAAACTGTTCGGAAGTCATGACAATTTTATTTCATATATTTCAATGATTGTCACCCTGTATGTGCATCTGCCTTTCATGTAAAGAACTGAGGTGGCTCCTTCCACAGGAATTCTCTCTCAAAGATTGAGGATCTCTTCATTATCTAACTTGAATATTCAAATGTGGTGGCTTGACTTTTGCTAACAAACATTAACACTGTTATCTCAGAATTGTCAATGCCGTAACTGTCCTGGAGTTGGTGTATCCTTTTTTACAACAATAATTTGTGATTCTTCAGCCATTGAAGATGATTGTGTCTGGTAGTGTCCAAAATAATTTTTGGAAAAAAAAAAAAAAAAAAAGTGAAATGAAGCTAATATTTGTTTTAAAACTGTATACTGACTAGCCAGCACACTGTAACTATCCCCTTATGTCAGTAAAGTGCATGTTTTAGGCCAGGTAGCGGGCTGAGGAAGCTATACAAAGATGTGTAGTAGTTCCAAGGGACACACACAAATCATCTGGATGACACTGTTAGCAGTGGCTAAGCAAAACTGCACGTATTGAAGCAGGTTCACTTAAGAGGAAGCTGTGATGTCCCAGCATTGGTAATTTGTTTCATGGAAATGATGATTGCCTGTTACTCACTTGAAACCATCATTAGTCTGTATCAAAAGTGGGCTAATGACAAAGCTGCTAGTTGACAATATTGCTACAATTAACACCAGCACTTCTGAGAGCAAAGAATGTAAAAGCTTGCCATTCCTTTTAAGTAAAATAACCAACAATTTGTAGTACAGAAGATAGCAAAGATAGCCTCTTTTGGAAGCCATTACTATAAAATATTATTTATAGACTCCCTTATCAAAATTTAAGTAGAATGTTTTACTGGTTGGACACTCATTTGCTATAAGGTTGTTGGTGCTTAATGTGTGAGACGTGTAAAGTTAAATTGGCCTTATATTGCAAAAACGCCCCCAGGTCTGTTAAGTACAATTTGCCCACAAGCAACAAGTTTATTTACAACCAAAGTGGAGTAATTCCCACTAATAAATGTTTGATGTACCTTGTGTAAAATTCATGGGAATTTCTAATAATTACTGCTCAAATAAGATTTATAGGAATACGGTAACTACTGTACTGTAGATCACTGTTTACAACAGTTCTCATAACTGGGATGTGAGGATCAAGATGCTGTGTTCCCAGATAAAATCTATCCATCTGATTCTTATAACTTTGTCAGTTTGATGTAAGATATACATGGTGATGATATACACAAAAGGCTGCTGGTACAGCAATAAGTAAGCCTTCAGGCACTGGTGTAACCTGGTGTACTGCACTCCAATTGAAAGTTCTTGTTGTTGCAAAAATAGAAATATTCTTTGGAGTGGGGAATTGAGGGTTGAACTGGTGTGTGAAAACCTAATCTTCCTTCTTCATGGAAAAAATGAACAGCTGAAGTTCAAAAATAGTAAGTTGTAGAAATAGAACTTAAAAATCTTCCATAAGAGTTTGAAAATTTGTATGTCAGATCAACTAACAAGAAAAAGTTGTGGTCAGTAGGTACATGAAATCTGGAACATCATCTTGTGATGTATTTGTACTCGTAGTTGCTGTAAGAACTAGCAGTGCAAGTTACAAAGAGCAGAAAGTGGGGGATGTTACATGTAGGGACAAGAAAGTGCAATCTGTTCATGTTGCAGTGCTTTGTAATGCTTAACTGTATTTACTATTACTGAAATATATAAGGTTGTCTTTCTGAAAGGCTCAACAAAGTTTTAAAATAAAATGTACCTGCAGTTACTTGCACAATCGCTAATCAATAACTGTATAAAGTTAGTAATGAAACAAGTTGAAAAAAGAAATCAAATATTCTGTGAAATGCTCTGTCTAAAAGAAAAAAAGAAAATAAGTTAGAGAACCACTTGATACACCTTTGAATGATGCTCAAAATCATGTGCAGCAGCTGCGATGCTCATATGTTAGTGATGTAAGGAGACTACAGTGTGGAATTTCGTCATACAGATATCATGTAGTGCTCTTCAAAATTCTAATTTAAACATTCAAATTCTCAATTGGAACCTCATTTGATGTACATGATTTAGAGCATCATTCAAAAGCATATCAAATATTTTTCTAATCTATTTATTCCTTACTTCTAAACAAATCATTTCACAAAACATTTGAAGTGTCCACCCACACTTGCATGTGCCCTGGAAAGCATTACATAAGGTATATTTACATATTGATCATTATTCTGTTATTATTAACACTTTGCCGTCCGCATGTGTAGTACAAATTTATTCACTTGGCGTCGGCAGAGCTAATTCGGATTACTTGTCACTGGCCACTTGTCGCCTTTCCGTTGATGACAAGCTTCAAACACATTGACTTCTGCGCGCTTTAATGTTACCGGAAATCCTCTAATTTGCCGTATTGTTCCACAAACTCGAATTAAATTTCAAGTAACTTCTCTGCAAGTTCTACACTGTTATAATAATTATCCATGTAGAGATGATGCCACTTTCCATAAGAAGGTGTCAATAGTTCTATCACTGTTTCTGCTAAAAATTGTCCAGCGCCGGAATATATCTTGAATGAGGAAATGTATCCCATACTCGAATCTCACAGCATTCGAATGAGTATGCCATATTTCATAATTTTTGACGGATTGTAAACTTAAAAAATTTAACTGTCCATGCCACGGTATCATTCCTTCATCAGCTGACATGTTTTGACTTAGATTAAACATTTCTTTACACTTTTTGGAAAAATAATCAATTATGAATTGCACTTCGAGAAGCCAGTCGGCATTATCCGGTCTATTGTTACTGTCGGAAAAATGTAAAAATGATAATATTTGTCTGAATCGGTTGCAGGACATGGTTTTGTGAAATATCGATGTGTCTATCAATGGATTCGTTGACCAGTAATCATTGATTTTATTTATTTATTTATTTTTTATTTTTTTTTTTTATTTTTTTATTTTTTAACATAAGGATAGCAAGCCCAAACCATTTTCTAAGTTCGGGTCCCATAACGTTGAAAAATCTAGCATTTTTAAAATCCAGTTTCCTTCTATTGCAATTTTGACTGTAATACTTCTTGGTTTCATTGCTAATACATTCAAATAGGTTGTTCCCAATATATAATTCTACGATATCCTTGACGCTGTGTGTATCTTTGGGAAATATGTGTGACCCGGAGATCCTTCAAATTTATTATTGGTCCTCAGTAAATCATAGCCTGTCTTCTTCGTCTGATTCATCTGAATCAGTTGGCAACCGTAGCGTTCGCTGAATTCTTCTTGGACGTATTTCACTATCTTCTGACCATTCGCTTCACTTTCATTTTTTTGATATCCAATGTCTTCTTTCCAATCGGCCAAGTCATCCAGAACATCAGACAAGACGTTCGAACACTTATCGTAAATAGTTGTATCGTCTCTTTAGTCTGCCATGATGAAATAGCATTAGTACTTATAAAAACAAAAAACTTGTTGACGTGTGCATCTTACTGTTACCTAACAAAACACCAACAGAATGAAAAAGATACTAAAGTGGTGTCACCAGCCACTGACAGATACTATGCACACGACACCACTGTGGTGTTGCCAGACGGCAAAGTGTTAAGAATATATTCATCAACAGAAAGCAGAAAGATTTCAATGTATGCTGTTACGTTGACTTTTTTGACACTTCATTTACATAGCTAATAGCAGCTGTTGGAAAACATTTCAATTTTCCCCTCAAATCAATCATTAAGTTTTGCTTAATTGCCCTGATTACTTTCAACCATTTAAATCTCCCCCCCCCCCTGAAAACTAGACCTCATGCTGATAAATTCAGTTACCCCATTTGTCCATTCCCCACAATGTGTTCGGCTATGAAAATTTAGACAAAAAATCATTGTGTAATTTCTAGAGAGTTTTGCTTTTGTTCTGCACAAAAATTTGGCCAGAAATGGGAGCTTGACCACACAGTTGCAGCTTATCACAGCAACTACGTTGACTGAGAAACCTTGCTACAAGAACATGCAGGGTTATTACAAATGATTGAAGCGATTTCACAGCTCTACAATAACTTTATTATTTGAGATATTTTCACAATGCTTTGCACACACATACAAAAACTCAAAAAGTTTTTTTAGGCATTCACAAATGTTCGATATGTGCCCCTTTAGTGATTCGGCAGACATCAAGCTTATAATAAAGTTCCTCCCACACTCGGCGCAGCATGTCCCCATCAATGAGCTCGAAAGCATCATTGATGCGAGCTCGCAGTTCTGGCACGTTTCTTGGTAGAGGAGGTTTAAACACTGAATCTTTCACATAACCCCACAGAAAGAAATCGCATGGGGTTAAGTCGGGAGAGCGTGGAGGCCATGACATGAATTGCTGATCATGATCTCCACCACGACCGATCCATCAGTTTTCCAATAGTCGGCGCTGTCGGTCTCCAGTTGCGGCATGAGCCAATTTTCCAGCACGTCCAGATACACGTGTCCTGTAATGTTTTTTTCGCAGAAGAAAAAGGGACCGTAAACTTTAAACCGTGAGATTGCACAAAACACGTTAACTTTTGGTGAATTGCGAATTTGCTGCACGAATGTGTGAGGATTCTCTACCGCCCAGATTCGCACATTGTGTCTGTTCACTTCACCATTAAGAAAAAATGTTGCTTCATCACTGAAAACAAGTTTCGCACTGAATGCATCCTCTTCCATGAGCTGTTGCAACAGCGCCGAAAATTCAAAGCGTTTGACTTTGTCATTGGGTGTCAGGGCTTGTAGCAATTGTAAACGGTAAGGCTTCTGCTTTAGCCTTTTCCGTAAGATTTTCCAAACCGTCGGCTATGGTACGTTTAGCTCCCTGCTTGCTTTATTCGTCGACTTCCGCAGGCTACGCGTGAAACTTGCTCGCACGCGTTCAACCGTTTCTTCACTCACTGCAGGCCGACCCGTTGATTTCCCCTTACAGAGACATCCAGAAGCTTTAAACTGCGCATACCATCGCCGAATGGAGTTAGCAGTTGGTGGATCTTTGTTGAACTTCGTCCTGAAGTGTCGTTGCACTGTTATGACTGACTGATGTGAGTGCATTTAAAGCACGACATAAGCTTTCTCGGCTCCTGTCGCCATTTTGTCTCGCTGCGCTCTCGAGCGCTCTGGCGGCAGAAACCTGAAGTGCGGCTTCAGCCGAACAAAACTTTGAGTTTTTCTACGTATCTGTAGTGTGTCGTGACCGTATGTCAATGAATGGAGCTACAGTGGATTTATGAAATCGCTTCAATCATTTGTAATAGCCCTGTATTTCCCTGCTGCAGCAGTCTGAATGATTTGATAGTGTAATGTACCTCAAGTTTATGTATTTCCAGTGTCTTGTGGGTTTAGTATTCCTCATTTTTATACAAGGTTTTTTAGGCACAAGTAATGAATTGGACCACCATTATTCCAATTGGTTGTGTGAAAAACTCTTGCTTGAATCCAGTTAGAGCATAACAGCCTCAGCCCAGCATTTCTCACAGACTTAATGTTCTGACAAAGAAGTCTGTAAAACATATGCAGAAAGTAGTGAAGCACACTGAACGCTAACCTGTTTCCTCCTCAGGATTGTTTGAATCAAGTTGTATGTAGTTGTGAAATAATTAATTTCATTTTCATAACCTGAGTATTTCATTTGTGAAACGTTAAAGTACCTGCATTTTTAATTCGCTCAAATTCCATTGATGATGATATTTCAGTCTCCATCTGAACTTGGCAACAGATTGATATAATGAAAGTTTATTTGACTATTGTTCAATTAAACAGTAATTTATTTTGTATACTGTAAGTTTATTGTATCGTTGTTGAATTAACAAGTGTTACCCAACGACAATGACCCAGTCCAAGCACTAAACAACGTTGTTGTGTCATACTCGAGCCAACTGCTTATTCAATTGCTAGTTATCTTGTAAACAACTGCCTCATTGTGGGACTTTGCTGCTAGCTTGGAATCATTTTATTGCATAGATAGTTAATTTTTTCTCACCTATATCACTGTTTATTTTATATGACTGCTGCTCTCTTGGACGTGTGAAAACACAACTTGTCACAGTGTTAGCTGAAGCTATAATTAAGAAATAAATGTGGGGTTGCAACTGTAAAACAATGGAATGGTACAAGACAATGATCTTCGTGGTTCGCACACATAGGCTCACTCACTCGAGGGTTAAAACAATTTAGTAACTGTATTACTATCAGTAATACTATCATAAATGTTATTAAGCATAAACTGAACAGTGTACATAACCAGCTAATATGAGACATAATCCTTGACTTGGGTAAACACAGCAGCATCTGGGTACATAAATATGAGGAAAGTGAACTGAATAACATAAAGAATACTTAGGTAATGAGTTTCTTTGTTTTTTTTATGTGCAGATAACAAGCAGAAACGACTCGTTGATGAGAACACCATTTGCTGCAGAGCTGCTGAAGCAGAAGGTACTCAGCAGCAAGGTCACTGTGTAGACTGCTGGCCAAACAACACATGGTGTCACACATGTTAATTCAAAACTTGTATGATGTTCAGGATTCTGACAAAATTTCACTCCATAAACTGTAATTAAGTTGCTCTAATTAAATTAAAATTTTATGTGGAACTGTCAAAATTTCTTTGTCATTTTTTACAATTGTGTAAATACTTTTCAGATTTAAGAATTTTGTAGAAGGTTCTTTCTTTTGTATTTTTGGTTGATAATGTTCCAAAATAATTTTTTTGATAATTTTCTTAAAGAGGTTGACGATTGTGACTAATACTGGAACTGAATAATGTATTTTAAATGTTCCAGCCCTTAGATTGTCAGCAAATCTTATGTGAGCTTTATGTGTTGGAAAGATGATGGGTAGATGTCAACTTCTGTCAGAAACAGTATTTATTTTTGTTTGCTAGGCTGAGTATTTGTGTAGTGGCGAACTTGAGGTTTGTGCATTGTGGAGTGTATAATGAGACAGTATTACTTGTGTGTTGTGTATCCTGGCAGTATTTAATAACTGCATTATTGCAAATTTCTGTTTTTGTTTATAGTCATAGGTGCTTTAGGTGTTAAGATAAAGAAACTAATAATTTTATAATGTTGTTATTCAGTTGTCCACAGAACTGGCAATAATGGGCATCTTACTTTTGTGGCTTACCCTTTAAAACAAGTGGTCTTTGAACCTGTTCCTAAGAAAGATTGCAAATTGTCACCTTTTGTTAGATGCAAATGTTAAGATTATAACCACCGTCATTGATATGTGTTTGCCAGACACTTTCGTGTATTTTTTTATTTGCAAATATTGTTTGCATATTCTGAAGTCTGAAATATAATGTTGTAAAACCGAAGCAATGAGTTCACAACTCATAAATTTTGGTGTTGTACTTTGTACAGTTGTATTCCATAGTGATAGGAGATTGAACTACAATTGTGTAACTGTATAGTGATTAAATATTTATTTTTTGTATAGTGTCTTGTTTTCACCTGTAAATGTCTGTTTATAAATGTGCGTTTAAATGTTATCGATTTTTTTTGTTGTTTGCTGCTCTCTCTCTCTCTCTCTCTCTCTCTCTCTCTCTCTCTCTCTCTCTCTGTCTGTATGTGTCTCTCTGTGTGTGTGTGTCTGTGTCTGTCTGTCTGTGCGTGCATGCGCATGCACACGCGCGCGCACACACACAGAGAGAGGATCATTCAATTCTGTGTACACTGCTTGTGTATGTACATAGTGTAGAAAAGAAAGAGAAATATTTGTTGTCCAGGGTTAACCTGAATTGTTTGTGGAAGAAATATTAAATGTGAATATTGAAAATTACATTTATCAGTTTGTATTCTGTATTTGGCATTTAGTGTATCTCTTTGTCAGTCTTTCACAGGTGTTTTGACATTTTCTTTAAAGTTCATAATGTGTTACAGAGTATACTAAGTAGTATACCAGCATGACTTCGGAAATTAAGATGAATTGAAACAATGTGTAAAGGAAGGCAATGTTTGCATAAAATGTGCAATGTATTTCCTAAGATAAAAAATATATGTGTGTTTACATACTTAAAGATCACATACTACATGGCTAAAAGTAATTTTGCGCAGTTGAATGTACTCTTGTAAACTTACTTTTTAAATTTCTTTATTATTATTTTTTGGCCAGATAGTAATTACATTGAAGCTGGTGCAGCTGCATTAAAGACATTCTTGCTTTCTTTCCTCATGGTGATCATTTTACACACCATTGGTGCAAGTACCTTGACACATTGTGCTATTTACCTGTAATGGAGCACCTAGTGTGCAGAAACCATTCCTGAAATGCAGAGTAAAATATTCACTCATGTATACTGAATTCAATGCTGTTCTACTTGTACTTGAAATTGTGGCTTCCAAAAGCCTTTTACTGTGTCTAGGTTATTAAAGTGTTAATGTTTCCATATATTATAACTTATTCTATTGTGTGTTTCACAAATTAGGTCAGAAAACCAGTTTCATCATTCAAAGTAGTTACTTATTTTGATGATAGTTTGTGTTAATGAAACCTTTGTCTCAATGTGCAAACAGTTACAACATTTCCTTAAATGCAATATATATATATATATATATATATATATATATATATATATATATATATATATATATATATATATATATATATATATAAAAAGAAAGATGATGAGACTTACCAAACAAAAGCGCTGGCAGGTCGATAGACACACAAACATACACACAAAATTCAAGCTTTCGCAACAAACTGTTGCCTCATCAGGAAAGAGGGAAGGAGAGGGAAAGACGAAAGGATGTGGGTTTTAAGGGAGAGGGTAAGGAGTCATTCCAGTCCCAGGAGCGGAAAGACTTACCTTAGGGGGAAAAAAGGACAGGTATACACTCGCACACACACACACATATCCATCCACACATACACAGACACTGTTTGTGTGTCTATCGACCTGCCAGCGCTTTTGTTTGGTAAGTCTCATCATCTTTCTTTTTAAATATATTTTTCCCACATGGAATGTTTCCCTCTATATATATATTAGAGGGAAACATTCCTCGTGGAAAAAATATATCTAAAAAGAAAGATGATGAGACTTACCAAACAAAAGCGCTGGCAGGTCGGTATACACACAAAATTCAAGCTTTCGCAACAAACGGTTGCTTCGTCGGGAAAGAGGGAAGGAGAGGGAAAGACGAAAGGATATGGGTTTTAAGGGAGAGGGAAATAGTCATTCCAATCCCGGGAGCAGAAAGACTTACCTTAGGGGGGGAAAAGGACACACACACACACACACCGTCCGCCGCTCGTGGTCTCGCGGTAGCGTTCTCGCTTCCCGAGCACGGGGTCCCGGGTTCGATTCCCGGCGGGGTCAGGGATTTTCACCTGCCTCGAGATGACTGGGTGTTTGTGTTGTCCTCATCATTTCATCATCATCCAGGACAGTGGCGAAATTGGACTGAGCAAAGATTGGGTCATTGTACGGGCGCTGATAACCACGCAGTTGAGCGCCCCACAAACCAAACATCATCATCACCACACACACACACACACACACACACACACACACACACACACACACACATCCATCCGCATATACACAGACACAGGCAGACATTTGTAAAGGCAAAGAGTTTGGGCAGAGATGTCAGTCGAGGCGGAAGTACAGAGGCAAAGATGATGTTGAAAGACAGGTGAGGTATGAGCGGCGGCAAATTGAAATTAGAAATTTGCGGAGATTGAGGCCTGGCGGATAGCGAGAAGAGAGGATATGCTGAAGGGCAAGTTCCCACCTCCGGAGTTCTGACAGGTTGGTGTTAGTGGGAAGTATCCAGATAACCCGGACGGTGTAACACTGTGCCAAGATGTGCTGGCCGTGCACGAAGGCATGTTTAGCCACAGGGTGATCCTCATTACCAACAAACACTGTCTGCCTGTGTCCATTCATGCGAATGGACAGTTTGTTGCTGGTCATTCCCACATAGAAGGCTTCACAGTGTAGGCAGGTCAGTTGGTAAATCACGTGGGTGCTTTCACACGTGGCTCTGCCTTTGATCGTGTACACCTTCCGGGTTACAGGACTGGAGTAGGTGGTGGTGGGAGGGTGCATGGGACAGGTTTTACACCGGGGGCGGTTACAAGGGTAGGAGCCAGAGGGTCGGGAAGATGGTTTGGGGATTTCATAGGGATGAACTAAGAGGTTACGAAGGTTAGGTGGACGGCGGAAAGACACTCTAGGTGGAGTGGGGAGGATTTCATGAAGGATGGATCTCATTTCAGGGCAGGATTTGAGGAAGTCGTATCCCTGCTGGAGAGCCACATTCAGAATCTGATCCAGTCCCGGAAAGTATCCTGTCACAAATGGGGCACTTTTGGGGTTCTTCTGTGGAAGGTTCCGGGTTTGAGTCTTTCCGCTCCCGGGGTTGGAATGACTCCTTACCCTCTCCCTTAAAACCCAAATCCTTTCGTCTTTCCCTCTCCTTCCCTCTTTCCTGATGAGGCAACCGTTGGTTGCGAAAGCTTTTATATATATATATATATATATATTTAAAAAGAAAGATGATGAGACTTACCCAACAAAAGCGCTGGCAGGTCGATAGACACACAAATAAACACAAACATACACACAAAACTCTAGCTTTCGCAACCAACGGTTGCCTCGTCAGGAAAGAGGGAAGGAGAAGGAAAGACAAAAGGATTGGGTTTTAAGGGAGAGGGTAAGGAGTCATTCCAATCCCGGGAGCGGAAAGACTTACCTTAGGGGGAAAAAAGGACAGGTTTACACTCGCACACACACACATATCCATCCACACATACACAGACACAAGCGTCTGCTTGTGTCTGTGTATGTGTGGATGGATATGTGTGTGTGTGCGAGTGTAAACCTGTCCTTTTTTCCCCCTAAGGTAAGTCTTTCCGCTCCCGGGATTGGAATGACTCCTTACCCTCTCCCTTAAAACCCAATCCTTTTGTCTTTCCTTCTCCTTCCCTCTTTCCTGACGAGGCAACCGTTGGTTGCGAAAGCTAGAGTTTTGTGTGTATGTTTGTGTTTATTTGTGTGTCTATCGACCTGCCAGCGCTTTTGTTGGGTAAGTCTCATCATCTTTCTTTTTAAATATATTTTTCCCACGTGGAATGTTTCCCTCTATTATATATATATATATATATATATATATATATATATATATATATATATATATATATATATATATATATATATATATATATATATATAGAGAGAGAGAGAGAGAGAGAGAGAGAGAGAGAGAGAGTTATAATAGAGGGAAACATTCCACGTAGGAAAAATATATCTAAAAACAAAGATGATGTGACTTGCCAAATGAAAGTGCTGGCAGGTCGACAGACACACAAACATACACACAAAATTCAAGCTTTCGCAACAAACTGTTGCCTCATCAGGAAAGAGGGAAGGAGAGGGAAAGACGAAAGGATGTGGGTTTTAAGGGAGAGGGTAAGGAGTCATTCCAGTCCCGGGAGCGGAAAGACTTACCTTAGGGGGAAAAAGGACGGGTATACACTCGCGCACACACACACATATCCATCCACACATATACAGACACAAGCAGACATATATTTTGTATATGGCAGATAAGGGCAAAAGACATTAATTACACAAGGTGTAAATTAGAGTTCACCATAAGTTGCATGAGGTTGTATTATGCTCAGGCAGAATCATGACTAATGGAGGGAATGTGACTGACAACTCGGCATACTATCCACAATGCTGCACAGCAAAACAGCAGGCATCACAGTATATCAGTATTGCAACTACTACACTCCTTCAGTTTCTTCAGTATGACACACCATTCACCATCATGGAGATTATTCGTATAAAGATAATGTGTGGCATTTCTGCTGAAAGTGTGGTTTTCTTAAGTCACCCAAGTTGGATGCTGGCACACAATGGCCAGTTTTCGAATAGGAGTTTGTGCTCTATCTGTAGGTGTCTCAGTGGCAGTGGGATGTTAAAAAACCTACTTTGGCTACTTAATAATTTTGCAGTTGCCTATAAAAATTGGTGGTGGGCCTATAAATTGGGTGCAAGAAGTTTGAAGGCATTTTAAAATAGATTTTTGGAAATAAATGTGGAATGTACTGCAGGAAGATTCAGCTTAAATTTTGGCAAAGGAAATGGTGTTTTGTTATGACTACAGATATTTGCGGAAAGCTGTCACTAAACAAGAAGGGAAGAGCTTGTAAATGGGTAGGCTGTCTGTAGGCTTGTCTCCAGAGAAAACAGTTTGCAACGCAGAAAAGAAAAATGAGAAACATAAGTATTTGAAAGACCATCAAAACTAACACAAGGAAACCATTTTACTGGTGAAAAGCATTTGCAATTATTGCAACCTCTAAATGTGTGAGCAATTGAGAATGCAAATTTTGGCTAGAAATATTTATTATAATAATTGATTATGATGTCGATGGATTCAGCCTCAGTGGTTTTGTTTCTATTGAGATATAATAGGTTTTGTGAGTTTGAAAAAAATCCACAATCAGGTTTTAGTATTACTTCTGTACCAACAGAAAAATAATCCATATCTGAAAGTAATTCCTGAAGATACAGATGTAGCTCCAACATGTGCCAATATATTATGTAGAAAAATAAAATATTGTGGCTGGAGCTATTTAAAAGTAAGTTGCAGCCAGCACTCATTGATGAAGTGTTGTTAATATTAATTTAGTTGTGGGTTCTGTGAATAACAAATGCTTTCAGATTTCTAGAATTCTTTATTTATTCGTATCATGTTTGCAGACAGCACGAGTGGATAAAATGATACTTCAGAAACTACAGTAAAACTGTATCTGTGCCTCAGCGTGTAAACTGTTGATGTAGTATGGAAAGTGGGATTTATGATTGTCTTGACAACTTGACTCTGTACCTGTCCCTGAAAGCTTGAGTTGTCACACGAAACTGACCTAGCTGACAAAATTTTATGTAAGAGTGTTATTACAAGAAACTGTGTTCCCACATTACTTTCCTGCATGGGGTGGATGTTGCACATGGTGTGTGTCAACCGGAGAAATTGTGCAGCAATTTGTCATAATTGTCATGCCTTGGAGACAAGAAAGTAGTCATTAGCTGTGATGAAACATCACATAAGATCTGTTGTGATAAAGGTTTTACAGAAGAATAGCCTGATAACTGTTTAAAAAATAATACAGGATACACAATACAAATTAAATTTAGAATTCAACAGTTTGTATGTGGTTCCAAATGATAGTATATTGGAGTAATGACAACAGTCCATTAAAGAACTAATGCCAGCAAAACAACAGTGTAAGGGCACTGGTAACCATGATTTTGAGTATCCTAAACAACAAAAATGTGACGGTGAAACAAATATCAGTACAGTATACAAATTGGTGTCATCGTTTATCGTCAGCTTCTCAGATAATAATCTTATTTTCATTTCCATGTAATCTACACTAACTACAGAGGATATCATTGGTGACTGAAACAGGTTGCAGACCTACTGTGACACGATATGGTCAGAGAGAGAAAGCTTTGTCACAAGTTGCATAACAACATCAGCAGAGAAGAGTGAGAAGACACTGTGCTTTAATTTGTGCCCCTCTCACCCTCCCACCCACACCCCTACAGGCTAGCCAAATACTTAACCAAGTTAAGGGTGGGTGCTTGTTCATTGCTGGCCATTGACATTACAATGTCAGGAAGATAGAAAGTAACAAAATTTTACATACCCTGCATGTGTATTATAGAAGGTAGGACACACAGTGAAATTGGGGGGTGTAAGGGGTGTGAAATGTAATAAGAGCTGCCACTTGTGGCAGCAATTGTAGCTCTAACTTGGCCAGGCATTATAAAACTGAGTCTTAAATGACATAAACGGGTAAGAGATTTTTAGAACATGCTGCCCAAGGCAACAGTCACACCCTTTTCTGTACCATAGTAGGTCAGAACAGCACAGATAATGTAGTCTTGGCATTACCTTGATGGTTGTCCCCTAACACATCAGAAATGTCAACATTACTGGCTCCACAAAGCAGAGGTGAGATCATGTTGTGTACTCCACAGCACCCAATACAGTCACACTAGGTACTGGGCTTGTATGATGACAAAAAAATGCAATCTGATAATATGCATTCTTCTCGAAGATTCCACATGCAGGAACATCCATCATTCTGCTGCACACAGAACCAGGACTTGTCTGAAAAGACATGGTGTCCATTGTTGTCCTTGGCCGCACCACTGTTATGGACGTTGGAACAAAACTGAGAAAGTATTCCTTGTAAAATAAAAGTGCAGGGGAGAATCTCTAACAAAGTGGTGCATCTGCAAAAAATTAGGGAGACAATTGATAGCTTCTGTTCTACTTTTGGTCTAATTTTCCTACTTAATATTATCTGAATAGCAGGGCAATTTTGTTGCAAGGCTCATTGGATCTTTGCCACACCCTTCATCTGTATTTACATTAGTACTTCTTTTGCCACGTTACAGTGTATGGCTGTGTGCGCGCATTGTGTACCACAATTACTGCGTCCGCAAACTTTCTTTTCCATTGACAGACAGTGCTACAAACTAATTTCTCTAATTTCAAAACCGTGGTTCTTTTATTTATTTATTTATTTAGTTATTTATTTCATCTAATAAGATTAGGGCGTTCAGGCCCCCCTCTCACTTCGGGTTCCACACATTATTTTTTACACCACAATCCCCTAAGAAATGACAATTTTAATATGACTAATAATAATAATAATAATAATAATAATAATCCAACAGACATGGAACACTTCTGGAGCAACATATGGTCAAACCCGGTACAACATAACAGACACGCACGGTGGATACAAGCAGAAACAGACTCATACAAGATGATACCACAAATGCCTGAAGTGATAATTTTGCAACATGAAGTCACCCGAGCAATTAATTCTACGCACAATTGGAAAGCCCCTGGAAATGATAAAATAGCAAATTTCTGGCTAAAGAAGTTCACCTCAACACATTCACACCTAACTAAATTATTTAACAATTACATTGCAGACCCATACACATTCCCTGATACACTTACACAAGGAATAACTTACCTGATACCTAAAGATCAAGCAGACACAGCAAACCCAGGAAAATATTGCCCCATAACATGCCTGCCAACAATATACAAAATATTAATTTTAGTCATTACACAGAAATTAATGACACATACAACACAGAACAAAATTATAAATGAAGAACAAAAAGGGTGCTGCAAAGAAGCACGAGGATGTAAAGAGCAACTGATAATAGATGCAGAGGTGACATATCAAGCTAAAACTAAACAAAGGTCGCTGCACTACGCATACATTGATTACCAAAAAGATTTTGATAGTGTACCCCACTCATGGTTACTACAGATATTGGAAATATACAAAGTAGATCCTAAATTAATACAGTTCCTAAACATAGTAATGAAAAATTGGAAAACCACACTTAATATCCAAACAGATTCAAGTAGTATCACATCACAGCCAATACAGATTAAGTGTGGAATATACCAAGGAGACTCATTAAGTCCTTTCTGGTTCTGCCTTTCTCTGAACCCACTATCCAACATCCTAAATAATGCAAATTATGGATACAATATTACTGGAACATACCAACACAAAATCACACGTTTGCTATACATGGATGATCTAAAACTACTGGCAGCAACAAATCAACATCTCAACCAATTACTAAAGATAACAGAAGTATTCAGAAATGATATAAATATTGGTTTTGGAACAGACAAATGTAAGAAAAATAGCATAGTCAAGGGAAAACACACTAAACAAGAAGATTACATATTGGATAACCACAGCGACTGCATAAAAGCGATGGAAAAGACAGATGCCTATAAATATCTAGGATACAGACAAAAAATAGGAATAGATAACACAAATATTAAAGAACTAAAAGAAAAATATAGACAAAGACTAACAAAAATACTGAAAACAGAATTGAAAGCAAGAAACAAGACAAAAGCTATAAATACTTATGCTATACCAGTATTGACCTACTCATTTGGAGTAGTGAAATGGAGTAACACAGACCTAGAAGCACTCAATACACTTACACGATCACAAAGCCAGAAATATAGAATACATCACATACATTCAGCAACAGAAAGATTCACATTAAGCAGAAAGGAAGGTGGAAGGGGATTTATAGATATAAAAAACCTACATTATGGACAGGTGGGCGATTTAAGAAAATTCTTTATAGAACGAGCAGAAACTAGCAAAATACACAAAGCAATCACTCATATAAATACATCGGCTACACCATTGCAATTTCATAACCACTTCTACAACCCTTTAGATCACATAACATCAACAGATACGAAGAAAGTAAATTGGAAAAAGAAAACACTACATGGCAAGCACCCGTTTCATCTAACACAGCCACACATAGATCAAGACGCATCCAACACATGGCTAAGAAAAGGCAATATATACAGTGAGACGGAAGGATTCATGATTGCAATACAGGATCAAACAATAAACACCAGATATTACAGCAAGCATATTATTAAAGATCCCAATACCACAACAGATAAATGCAGACTTTGCAAACAACAAATAGAAACAGTAGATCACATCACAAGCAGATGTACAATACTAGCAAATACAGAATACCCCAGAAGACATGACAATGTAGCAAAAATAATACATCAACAACTTGCCATACAACATAAACTAATAAAACAACACGTTCCCACATACAAGTACACACCACAAAATGTTCTGGAGAATGATGAATACAAATTATACTGGAACAGAACGATTATAACAGATAAAACACCACCACATAACAAACCTGACATCATACTCACCAATAAAAAGAAGAAATTAACACAACTAATCGAAATATCCATACCCAACACAACAAATATACAGAAGAAAACAGGAGAAAAAATTGAAAAATACATCCAACTGGCTGAGGAAGTCAAGGACATGTGGTATCAGGATAAAGTTGACATTATACCAATTATACTATCAGCTACAGGAGTCATACCACACAATATCCACCAGTACATCAACGCAATACAGCTACATCCAAACATATTTATACAACTACAAAAATCTGTAATTATTGATACATGTTCAATGACCCGAAAGTTCCTAAATGCAATATAACATATACCGTACAGTTAAAAGGAAGTCACGCTTGATCAAGGTCCGCGTCACTGTCCATTTTTGACCAGACATAACGTCTGAGAATAGAAAGAAATAATAATAATAATAATAATAAGGCCCGGGAAAAGAATAAGCCTCCGGTATGTTCTGCCAGTCGTAAAAGGCGACGGAAAGAACAAACCACTAATAGGGCTAACCCCCCTTTTAGTGTGATTAGTTGGTTCAGGACAGAACTAATGAAGCCTCGGACAAGCACTGTCATGGTCGGGGACGATGCTTGAACCCTATGCCAGTCCACAATGGTAACGACACTGCTAGCCACACGGAAAATGATTTAAATCAAAATAGAGGTGTTTTGCAGGATATGGTTCCTGCAACCACTCTAGAAGGAAAACAAAGACAGATGATGAGATGGTCAGATGAAGTTAACCGACACCTCATGTTCTGTTATTACCAAGCAACAAACTTAGGAACCAACACAACTGGATACAGATCACAAGTATACACAACATTTATTATCAGATACTCAGAATTAAAATTTTTAACAGAACGATGACTAGCTGATCAGATCCATGTAATAATAAAAAATAACAGGATACCCCAGTCAGAATTAGAAAACATCAAACTCCAAGTACAACAAATACTGGAACAAAATAATGTGCAATCAGAAGAAAAAGAAGAAGAAGAAAATACAGTAATGGACTCAAACATCCCAGAGCAAACAAACAAAGAACAACACGCATCAATTAAACAATCAGAGGAAAACGAAATCTTAAGACAGCCACCAGAACAAGCACAAATAGAACACGAAGTGACACACATGTTAGATATAGAAGAAAAATTCCAGCTGACATATATAGAATACAAAGACACAAATACAGACATTAGACCATTCTTGCATAGACCCCCAAATAACCCACAAGTCGAAACAACAATAACAACTATCAACACAGTCATACACAACAAAATAAATGAAAATACAACTATGGAAGAGTTACAACTACTGGTTTATATAGGAGCACTCACTACACTAAATATACACACTAGGCAGAGATCAGAACCAACCAACACACAGAAGAAACCCACAAAACCAGCATGGCAACACAGGCTACAAATCAGAATAGAAAAACTGAGAAAAGACATCGGACAGCTAACACAATTTATAAGAAATGAAATATCAGACAAAAAATGAAAAAGGTTAGGTAAAATCTCACAACAAGAAGCGATAGAGCAATTAGATGAAAAGAAGCAGAAATTGCAAGCATTGGCCAAATGACTTAGAAGATACAAAAAAAAGTGAAAATAGAAGGAAACAAAACCAAACATTCAACACAAACCAAAAGAAATTTTACCAGACATTAGATAAAACACACATTAAAATAGACAATCCACCAAACATAACAGACATGGAACATTTATGGAGCAACATATGGTCAAACCCGGTACAACATAACAGGCATGCATGGCGGATACAAGCAGAAACA
The DNA here is from genome assembly GCF_023864275.1 of Schistocerca cancellata. NCBI lineage: Eukaryota > Metazoa > Arthropoda > Insecta > Orthoptera > Acrididae > Schistocerca > Schistocerca cancellata. The sequence continues at coordinate 880,106,885 of NC_064629.1, read as the reverse complement.
GACACATACAAGATGATACCACAAATGCCTGAAGTGATAATTTTGCAACATGAAGTCACCCGAGCAATTAATTCTACTCACAGTTGGAAAAGATAAAATAGCAAGTTTCTGGCTAAAGTAGTTCACCTCAACACATTCACATCTAACTAAATAATTTAACAGTTACATTGCAGACCCATACAAATTCCCTGATACAGTTGCAGATGGAATAACTTATCTGAAACCTAAAGATCAAGCAAACCCAGCTAAATATCGCCCCATAACATGCCTACCAACAATATACAAAATATTAACTTCAGTCATTACACAGAAATTAATGACACATACAACACACAACAAAATTATAAATGAAGAACAAAATGGCTGTTGCAAAGGAGCACGAGGATGTAAAGAGCAACTGATAATAGATGCAGAGGTGACAAATGAAGCTAAAACTAAAAAAAAGTCGCTACACTATGCATACATTGATTACCAAAAAGCTTTTGATAGTGTACCCCACTCATGGTTACTACAAATATTGGAAATATACAAACTAGATCCTGAAACTTAATATCCAAACAAATTCAAGTAGTATCACATCACAGCCAATACAGATTAAGCGTGGAATATACCAAGTAGACTCATTAAGTCCTTTCTGGTTCTGCCTCGCTCTGAACCCACTATCCAACATCCTAAATAATGCAAATTATGGATACAATATTACTGGAACATACCAACACAAAATCACACGTTTGCTATACATGGATGATCTAAAACTACTGGCAGCAACAAATCAACAACTCAACAAATTACTAAAGATAACAGAAGTATTCAGCAATGATATAAATATTGGTTTTGGAACAGACAAATGTAAGAAAAATAGCATAGTCAAGGGAAAACACACTAAAGAAGAAGATTACATATTGGATTACCACAGCGACTGCATAGAAGTGATGGAAAAAACAGATGCCTATAAATATCTAGGATACAGACAAAAAATAGGAATAGATAATACAAATATTAAAGAAGAACTAAAAGAAAAATATAGACAAAGACTAACAAAAATACTGAAAACAGAATTGAAAGCAAGAAACAAGACAAAAGCTATAAATACTTATGCTATACCAATATTGACCTACTCGTTTGGAGTTGTGAAATGGAGTAATACAGACCTAGAAGCACTCAATTCAATTACACGATCCCAATGCCACAAATATAGAATACCTCACATACGTTCAGCAACAGAAAGATTCACATTAAGCAGAAAGGGAGGAGGAAGGGGATTTATCGACATAAAAAACCTACATTATGGACAGGTAGACATTTTAAGAAAATTCTTTATAGAACGAGCAGAAACTAGCAAAATACACAAAGCAATCACTCATATAAATACATCGGCTACACCACCGCAATTTCATAACCACTTCTACAACCCTTTAGGGTTTAGATGTACAATACTAGCAAATACAGAATACCCCAGAAGACACGACAATGTAGCAAGAATAATACATCAACAACTTGCCATACAACATAAACTAATAAAACAACACATTCCCACATACAAGTATGCACCACAAAATGTACTGGAGAATGATGAATACAAATTATACTGGAACAGAACGATTATAACAGATAAAACAACACCACATAACAAACCTGACATCATACTCACCAATAAAAAGAAGAAATTAACACAACTAATCGAAATATTCATAGCCAATACAACAAATATACAGAAGAAAACAGGAGAAAAAATTGAAAAATACATCCAACTGGCTGAGGAAATCAAGGACATGTGGCATCAGGATAAAGTTGACATTGTACCAATTATATTATCAACTACAGGAGTCATGCCACACAATATCCACCAGTACATCAACGCAATACAGCTACATCCAAACGTATATATACAACTACAGAAATCTGTAATTATTGATACATGTTCAATTACCCGAAAGTTCCTAAATGCAATGTAACATTTACGACACAGTTAAAAGGAAGTCATGCTTGATCAAGGTCCGCATCACTTTCCATTTTTAACCTGACATAACGTCTGAGAAATGAATATAATAATAATAAAAATATAATAATAATATGATTTGCTGTTACCAGGCCAACATTTAAATCTCTAATGAAGGTTAAACACTTACAAAATAAAATGAAAATCACAAAACTAATAAAATACAGACTTATTATAACAAAAGAATCATTCAAAAATATCAAGATGGAATTAAATTTGCTAAATGTGGCAACTGACCAGAATTACCCAAAGAAATTAATAATGCTGCCCAGAACACATTTGAGTCAGTCAAAAATAAAAATAAAATATAGTGGAATGAAATACATGAAGCTGCAACAGAGGACAAAAAGAAAGGGAAAAGTGGAAATGTTCAAGAAAAAACTGAACGCTATGAACAAGGGACGTTGCCATCGGTGGGGTGACTTGCATGCCTCAGTGATGCAACCATGAATGGGGGAGGGATGTGTTTAGAGGCCAGACAAATGTTCGGTTCCTGAAGAGGGGCAGCCGCCTTTTCAGTAGCTGCAGGGGGGACAGTCTGCATAACAGACTGATGTAGCCTTGTAACATCAACAAAAAAGGCCTTGCTGTGCTGGTACTGTGGACAGTTGAAAGCAAAGGGGAACCAGATCAGTAATTTTTCCCGAGGACATGCTGCTCTACTGTGTGATTAAATGATGATGGCATCCTTGTAGGTAAAATATTCCTGAGGTAAAATAATCCACCATTCGGAGCTGCTGGCGGGGACTATTCAAGAGGATGTCATCGTCATGAGAAACAAAACTGGTGTTCTACGGATTGGAGCATGGAATCTTAGATCCCTTAATCAACCAGGTAGGTTAGAAAATTTAAAAAGGGAGGTGGATAGGTTGAAGTTATAATGGGAAATAGTGAAGTTTGGTGGCAGGGGGAACAGGACATCTGGTCAGGTGAATACAAGGTTAAAAATACAAAATCAAATACAGGTAATGCAGGAGTGAGTTTGATAATGAATAAGAAAATAGGGATGGGGGTAAGTCACAGTGAACAGCATAGTGAACACATTATCCTATACAAGATACATGGTATTTCTATAAGAGTGTGCAAATATTTAACAGGATGTATAGGATGCTTCACTGAACACTTCCTTTGGGGTAGGGAACCTGGGATTGGAGAAGCCAGCTGAAGGAGGTAGTACGCATAAAATCACATTATTGTGTACTTTTTTATTTACATTAGTTGCAGTTACCTGCAAATACCATCATTGACACAATGAGTGTACTATTTGTGCTGTATCTTACAAAATGTGCTGAAACTGATGGCAAGCATGACATTGCCAAACAAGATTCTGATACACCCTGACAAATACACCTGGTGTGTTTCGAATCGCATCACAGACAGCTCCAGTTCTGGCAATTAATTCCATCTCCATATCCACGGGGTTCTCTTACACAAGTGACTATAGATATCCCCACAGGAAATAATCAGGGGGATTCAGGACAGGTGACCTCGCAGGCCATAGAATAGGACCTCTCCTTCCAATCCAGCGAACAGGAAATATAGCATCGAAATGGCTGTGTACATCTGCACTGAAGTGAGGCTATGCACTGTCATGTTGTATCCACATCCTCTCATGAACAGCCATGAGTTGTTCTCCAACAACTCAGGTAGAACTCTTTGCACGAATCTCAAGTATGGGTGGCCGTTCAGACGGCCAGGTAGAAGATATGGCCCAAATATCTACAACGAGAAATGAATGGGTCTGTCGTTAATTAATAGCATGTCCTGTCACGGGATGTGGTAAAGATATCCCCACAGGAAATAATCAGGGGGATTCAGGACAGATGACCTCGCAGGCCATAGAATAGGACCTCTCCTTCCAATCCAGCGAACAGGAAATATAGCATCGAAATGGCTGTGTACATCTGCACTGAAGTGAGGCTATGTACTGTCATGTTGTATCCACATCCTCTCATGAACAGCCATGAGTTGTTCTCCAACAACTCAGGTAGAACTCTTTGCACGAATCTCAAGTATGGGTGGCCGTTCAGACGGCCAGGTAGAAGATATGGCCCAAATATCTACAATGAGAAATGAATGGGTCTGTCGTTAATTAATAGCATGTCCTGTCACGGGATGTGGTAAAGATATCCCCACAGGAAATAATCAGGGGGATTCAGGACAGATGACCTCGCAGGCCATAGAATAGGACCTCTCCTTCCAATCCAGCGAACAGGAAATATAGCATCGAAATGGCTGTGTACATCTGCACTGAAGTGAGGCTATGCACTGTCATGTTGTATCCACATCCTCTCATGAACAGCCATGAGTTGTTCTCCAACAACTCAGGTAGAACTCTTTGCACGAATCTCAAGTATGGGTGGCCGTTCAGACGGCCAGGTAGAAGATATGGCCCAAATATCTACAATGAGAAATGAATGGGTCTGTCGTTAATTAATAGCATGTCCTGTCACGGGATGTGGTAAAGATATCCCCACAGGAAATAATCAGGGGGATTCAGGACAGGTGACCTTGCAGGCCATAGAATAGGACCTCTCCTTCCAATCCAGCGAACAGGAAATATAGCATCGAAATGGCTGTGTACATCTGCACTGAAGTGAGGCTATGTACTGTCATGTTGTATCCACATCCTCTCATGAACAGCCATGAGTTGTTCTCCAACAACTCAGGTAAAACTCTTTGCACGAATCTCAAGTATGGGTGGCCGTTCAAACGGCCAGGTAGAAGATATGGCCCAAATATCTACAATGAGAAATGAATGGGTCTGTCGTTAATTAATAGCATGTCCTGTCACGGGATGTGGTAAAGATATCCCCACAGGAAATAATCAGGGGGATTGAGGACAGGTGATCTCGCAGGCCATAGAATAGGACCTCTCCTTCCAATCCAGCGAACAGGAAATATAGCATCGAAATGGCTGTGTACATCTGCACTGAAGTGAGGCTATGTACTGTCATGTTGTATCCACATCCTCTCATGAACAGCCATGAGTTGTTCTCCAACAACTCAGGTAGAACTCTTTGCACGAATCTCAAGCATGGGTGGCCGTTCAGACGGCCAGGTAGAAGATATGGCCCAAATATCTACAATGAGAAATGAATGGGTCTGTCGTTAATTAATAGCATGTCCTGTCACGGGATGTGGTAAAGATATCCCCACAGGAAATAATCAGGGGGATTCAGGACAGGTGACCTCGCAGACCATAGAATAGGACCTCTCCTTCCAATCCTGCGAACAGGAAATATAGCATCGAAATGGCTGTGTACATCTGCACTGAAGTGAGGCTATGCACTGTCATGTTGTATCCACATCCTCTCATGAACAGCCATGAGTTGTTCTCCAACAACTCAGGTAGAACTCTTTGCACGAATCTCAAGTATGGGTGGCCGTTCAGACGGCCAGGTAGAAGATATGGCCCAAATATCTACAATGAGAAATGAATGGGTCTGTTGTTAATTAATAGCATGTCCAGTCACAGGATGTGGTAAATACAGTACAAAAGAGCTACCGTATGGACAAGTAAAGTAAACAAAACCTGCTTTATGACTTCCTAGTGATCAGGCTCGTCCTTGTTTCCTTGCAGGAAGTAAAAAGAATGTACATGTAAATAAACAGCATAGTATGTGTAAACTTGTATGGTAGTAGGTTATAAATAAGCTGAAAAACAATAATGCTAGACAAAGCAGTAGACAAGTTTACTTCTATATCTCCTTAAGCTAGCTTCTCTGATTCCAGGTTCCCTACCTCAAATTGTTCAGTGGAGCATTCTCTATGTCCTGTTACATTTTCGCACACTCTTACAGAAATGCCCTGTAGATATGAAATCCACATATACCACAGTAGTACAGGTTTATATGCCAACTAGCTCTGCAGGTGATAATGAAATTGAAGAAATGAATGATGAGATAAAAATAGTTAAGGTAGACAAAAATGTAGTTGTGATGGGAGACTGGAATTCAATAGTAGGAAAAGGAAGAGAAGGAAAAATAGTTGGTGAAAATGGACTGGGGAAAAGGAAAGAGGAAGCCACCTGGTAGAATTTTGCACAAAGTGTAATTTAATCATACAGTGAGAGAGAGATTTCAGAACCAGGTTTTACATTGCAAGATATTTCCAGGGGGAGATATGGACTCTGACCACAATTTACTGGTTATGAACTTTACAGAGGTTCTATACAAGGGAGATGAATTTGAAGGCAATATTACAGAAGTGGAAGAAGGTATAGATGAAGGTGAGATGGGAAGCTAAAGAAATTGCAAAAAGATTTGAAATTATGGAGATGGGACCTGGGTAATTTGAAAGAACCAGAGGTTGTTGAGAGTTTAAGAGAGAGCATTAGGCAACAGTTAACTAGAAGGGAAAGGAATACAGAAGACAAATGGGTAGCTTTAAGAGATGAAATAGTGAAGGCAGCAGAGGATCAAATAGGTAAAAAGACAAGGCCTAGTAGAAACCCTTGGATAACACAAGAGCTACTGTATTTAATTGATGAAAGGAGATAATACAAAAATCAAGCAGGTGAAAGAGAATGCAGACTTCAAAAAAATGAGACTGACAGGAAGTGCAAAACAGCTAAGCAGGAATGGCTAGAGGGCAAATGTAAGGATTCAGTAGCATGTTTCGTTAGGGAAAAGGTAGATACGACTGTTCAATCATCCAATGCTTATGCTCCTTACACCAAGTGAGGGGTCATTTGACATTTACTGGCATGATGTGTGGCATATGAGCAGCCGCTCGATCATGAAATCCAAGTTTTCTCACCTCCCGCTTAACTGTCATAGTACTTGCAGTGGATCCTGATGCAGTTTGGAATTCCTGTGTGATGGTCTGGATAGATATCTGCCTATTACACATTACAACCCTCCAACTGTATGGAAGCGAAACCTGGGCAGTGAACAGGTAAGACAAGAAGAGTATTGAAGCTTTCGAAATATAGCACTACAGAATGATGCTGAAGGATAGGTGGATAGATCGTGTAATTAATGAGGAGGTACTGACTAGAATTGGGGGAACAAGACATTTGTGGCACAAATTGACTAAAAGAAGAAATCAGTTGATAGGACATTTTCTGAGACATTTATGGTTCACCAATTTAATATTGCAGGGAACTGTGAGGGGTTAAAATGTTAGAGGGCAACCAGGAGATGAATAAAGTAAGCAGATTCAGAAGGATGTAGGTTGCAGTAGGTGTTCGGAGATGTAGAGACTTGCACAGGATAGAGTAGCGTGGAGAATTGCACCAAACCAGTCTTTGGACTGAAGACCAGAACAGTAACAACAATGTGGTCAGTTTCAACAGCAAAGCTGTGCAGGATTAGCTGTGCAGTGTAAGGCGCTGCAGTCATGGAAGGTGTGGCTGGTCCCGGCGGAGGTTCGAGTCCTCCCTCGGGCATGGGTGTGTGTGTTTGTCCTTAGGATAATTTAAGTCAAGTAGTGTGTAAGCTTAGGGACTGATGACCTTAGCAGTTAAGTCCCATAAGATTTCACACACATTTGAACATTTTTTAAACAGCAAAGAATAAGTAGAACTACTAAAAGAGATTTTGATAAGATGAAACTTGGAGAAATTGAGTAAAACTTTTCATAAAACTATACCTGTGATTATTGGATATTAAGGGCAAATTAAAGACAAAGTGTGTGTTTCATAATTGTAGACTTGGCTTAAGCAACAAAGAAAATTGCAAAAATATTTTGATCAACTTTTGAACTCTCCAGAACCAATCCACAAGCTGGGGTTCTCGAACTTGTGAAAATCTAGATGATGATTTACCTCCGACTGTTGAAGAAACTGAGAAAGTACACATAGTTAACACCTTCAAAAATAATGAAGCTAGTGGAGAAAACTTATTACAGTGAAACTTTTGAAACAGTCTCTACCAAAAATGAAAAATGAGCTAACATCAGTCTTTGAGGAAATCTGGAAAACGGAAAAAATCCCAGGGGAGTGGAAGGTAGCCTTGATACATCCACTACATAAGAAAGGCAATAAACAAGATGTTAACAACTACAGAGGAATTTATTTGCTACCAGTTGCACATAAAATATTTTCCAAGATTTTGCTGAACAGTGTAGAAAGAACAGTGGAACATCATTTAGGTAAATATCAAAGTGGTTTTAGGAAGCCCAGCTCATGTTCTTAACCAATATTTAATCTGAAGGCAGTAATTTGCCACAGAGTACTGAATTCAAAAGATATCATAGTAATACTTTTTGATTTCTAAATGGTCTTCAGTTCCATTTACAGACAAACTATACGTAAAATAATCTGAGAATTTTGTGTAAAGTCTAAATTAGAAAATCTAATTTGTGAAACACAGCTACAGTATCTAAAGTGAACTTTATGGGAGAAATACCTCAGCCCTCTGAAATAAACACAGGTGTACAGCAAGGTGATGTTCCATCCCATCCATTTTTGTAATTGCCTTCTAGGAAAAACAGTGAGAAATTGGAATGAAAAACTTAATGACTGTAAGATTTCCCTCTTAAGATTGAGAAGAGGAAACAAAAATATTGGGATAAACACTCTCGCATTTGCAGATGACTTAGCTATACTTTCTGATAATGTGACATCTGCTGTAACACAAAGTAATCTTTTAGAAGAAATAGCCAGTAGGACAGGCTTAAGAATTTCTGTGGAAGAAATTATATTTCTTACAAACATTAAAAATGTAAAGAAAATTCTAAAAACTGATATCCGCGATATGAAAAGGTGAAAAACATTTTTAATATATTGGGGAGGTAATCCAAGAAAATGGTTTGGAAAAAAGTTGCTGCAGATGAAAGGATACATAAAATGGATAGGGCATATTATATAACTAAAAACTTTGACAGCAAAAAATGCCAAAATAAGGCATTACAATACAGCAGTTAAGCAGAATGCCTATATTCAAGCAAATGTCTAGCATTACACTATAATACAGATAAATTAGAAACACTAGAAAAGTGAATCATTAGGAAAATATGGAAAACATATCAAAAGTGATGAGAAACGAAAACATGAATTTTTTAAACATTTTTAATAAATGCACGACAGTAGATTAATGAAAAAGATCTTCACGTATTTGTGAGATAAGAAGTCAACAAGAAGTTGGATGCATGAAGTAAAAAAACAATTGATGAAAAAATAATATAAAAGCTGAAGAAACAACTAACAGTGGAATGTCTTGGGAAAAAGTAATTAATATCGAAGGACTCCAAGGTAGGAGCATAAAAAAAGGTGGTCTGAAGTGATCAGAAAACAGAAAGAAAAAACACAGTGAACTCATGAAAGAGTATTAGAAGAGAACAGTGAATAAGAAATTGAAATTGGCTTGTGGTCCTTAGCTGGCTCAATGAAGAAGAAAAGTATTTATATGTGTACAAAAGTGGTATCTTCTAAAATAGTGAGTTCTGAGGGAGGGAAATTTAGGCTGACTGCACCAGCTAAGAGTAGAGGGAAATGATGAAGATCTGGTCGGTAACAAGTGCGTGCAGGGACAAAGGTAGGCAGTATTGTTACTTCAGTAGATACATATCGTTTACTGGTTTTTGAAGCTGGAGATGTTGGTCAGTTCTCTCATATTATGAGGGAGGTCATTCTGGAGCCAAATTACTGCTACTGAAAAGGACTCCAACAAAGCTGCTGAGTGATGGAGTGGGACAGAAACAATTTTGCTCTAATGGGAATAAGTGTTTCTGCCATGTTGTTCACACAAGTGAGCAATAAGGTGAAGAAGAGAAACGCGTGGTTTGTTAGCACACAGCCAGGATAGCTATGCATAAAATGGTGAAGTATGACCAAAGATTCAAATGTCACAGATATACTGAACACAAGAGTTGATAACCAGCTCCAGGGTCTGTGAGCTTTCGCAAAAAAGGCCTTGCAGGGTGGCATCACTGTAATCCACAACTGGAAGTATAAGTGTCTGTACAGCATTCTCTTTCAGGTCAAAATGGAGGAGATTTTTATATTCTTGTAGGAGGTGGAGAGATGCTGTTGCCTTCTTGTACACTGCAAGTATGTGCTCAGTCCAATTTAGATTTTGTCAGATGTCAGCCATTACGTTATTTCATATGGCTCTTTTGATAGAACATGACTAAAAATACAAACATACAGAACCCAATCGAATATCCATCATGTAATAAATCACTACTCATCAAATGTCAGAGGCATGGAGCAGCAGACAGCTATTTTGAAAAGGATAACAACTTGCTAAGCTGCAACTTCCTTCTCTTGCAAATGATAGACTCTCATCTGCTAAATTTGCAGACTTGTGCTTTGGGGAAAAGGATTTGGTAGACAGCGAATGCCTTTACCATGACATACAAATAGAGGACATCCAGAGAAGAACAGAACTTTTCGATACATGTTAATTTAGTAAGCATGAAAGTGTTACGGAGATGCTCAGCCATCTCCAGTGGTGGACAGTACAAGAGAAGTGTTCTGTGTATCAGTATGGTTAGCTGTTTTAAAGTTCTGGGAGAGTACATTCCTAGATGAATCAACCAATATATTACTTTCTTGTACATATATCTTGCGAAAAGACCATCAAGATCAAATTATACAGCCTGAATGGAGGCTTAACAGCATTTAATCTTCCCTTTAATCTTCCCACAAACCATATGTGACTGGAACAGGAAAAGAAGAAAGTGACACTGGTACATGAAGTACCCTCTACCACAAACCATAAGGTGGCTTGTGGAGTATAGATGTAGCTACAAAAGAACACCAGTTTTGTTACTTAAATGAAATCTTTTAAGCCATCTAAGAACACACCCAGAGACAGTTACTGAATGAACAGAAGTTGATGTCAAGAAGAAATAATGTTCAACAAATTAATCATTTTTGGGTGTATCCATCACCTAGCAGTAATGTGGACATCATTTTTAATAAATTAACAGAGGTTATAGCTGAAATCTCAGCAACAAAAAATAACATACTTTTGTGTGAAGACAAAAACACACACAAATGTCACAAATGAAAAGAGTTGCACCCTCATAAAAATCCTTTAGAATTCAGCATGTATCTGTTGGTCAACAGTGCAAGGAGGGTATCTACAATAACAGCTGTGATTTAGCTGTTAAAGATCTTGAATTCTTAGATTGTTTCTGCCAAACAATAGCAGTAAAATCTGGTAAAAAAAATAAAAATAAAAAATCTCTGCACAACAGAGCTACAAAAAGCTTATCGAAATGGAAATGCTAGATTTTTCAAGAGAACCATCAAACCAAAGGTGGGATGAACTATATAGTGAAACCAATATAAATATGAAATTCTGTAAGATTTCAAGAAAATTTAAACTGATTTTTGAAAACACATTACCAAGAGTACCCATTTCAGTAGTTATGCCTAACAATAACAAATGGCTAACAGTGAGTATTATGACGTCCTCCCTGATACTTAAGTACATCAGTTTCATGAAGGAGAGTCAATGAGTCATAGTTCTTAAATTGTTACCACAGGTACATAAAAATTCACATGCTGTAAAAAAAAGTCACCTAAATGCTAAGCATGTCACAAAACAGAGAGATACAAAGAAAAGTGTAACAACACACACAAGGAACGGGATTAAAGTAGTAAATGGTACACATCTGCAAGCAAACTTTGTGAACAAGCATTTTTCAACTATTACAGAGAAATTATAACAAAAATTCACAGCAACGGATATGACACATCTGATATGATGAAAACACTATTACACTGCAGCTTTACCAGTTTTGTCTCCCCTCAAGGGCAAGTGATGGATAGCGATGGATTTGTATGTGTGTGGGTGAGAACTGGCTGCGTGGCTGTCCCCATGCACTTAGCAACAGGCACAAGCTGCTGCCCAAAGTTGCTAACACTCTGAACCAGCACGTGATTCCTGGTCTGTTGGGCCAGTTGATGACTTTCCTGTCAAGTCCAAACATGCAGAGAGGGCAGATATGTTAGTTATCAGGAGCTCCATTGTTAGGTGGGTAATAGTGCCCCTTGAGGAAATATCAGAGGGGTTGGAAAAGGTTGGTGTGTGCTAGGAATGTTTACTGTGAGGGTGTGAGCTGTCATCTGAGACCTGGAGCACTGCCGACAGCTACATGCAGTCAGCTGAGAGGGCTATGGCACTTGTCCCTAGGTATGGCTCACATGCCAAATTCTTGGCTGCCCCTGCTTTAAATGGTTGGTTGAAATGGCGAATACATCTAACCTTGCACTCGGGTGGAAGCACAGCTCACTATCTACAGCATCATACACAGAATTAATCATGACACTGTTTTGGAGTTGAATGAAAGGCCTAAATAAGAGGTTTAGATATTACTGCAAAGATGTCATTTGCAGATATATCAAGCACTGCTGTCAGGTGAAGGATTATACCGTAAGGCATATGACACAAAGGAAGCAGCTACTTGGGTAGCAGAGTATGTGTGTTGTAAAATTGAGGTTTTCTAGGTTAGAGAAACCTCTCCATAGGGTTAATGATGATTTACCTTCTGCAATCAGAGCCATACTACTCTTGGAAGAGAATGTTTATCCTAGCAGATCAGTACAAGAAAATGTTAATGTGGTATTAGTATGCTGTAGGAACAGTAGTGGTTAAGTCCCAGAATTAGTCTTGCTATTTTAAAGCAATAATTCCCACATAGTATGTAGAACAAAAAGCGGTCTGGAAATAGCAGTGAACAGCAAGGAAATCCTAAATGTGGATTGAAATATATGTCACAAGGATACACTAGGAACTAATAACGGCAATGAATTTATTGCTATAAAGAACTCTGTTGGATATAGTGAGGTTGCTACAGATTTTGAATGTGAAATAACCTGGTTGACAGTAAGTGTGGAAGGTAGATCAAACATTGTAATCGGATACTTTTATAGACCACCTGCCTGAGGAATTGTTGCAGAGTGCTTCAGATAAAATTTGGAGAATATTGCCAGCAAGTTTCCAGACCTTGCTGTTGTAATAAGGGGAGACGTGAAATTGCCTTATATAGAATGGGAGAATTATGCAATTAAAACTGGTGCAACAAACAGGGATATGTTCGAGATTGTTCTGAACATTTTTTTCTGTAAAATACTTTGGGCAGATAGAGATCTGTGTCATGAGGGCAATGCCTTAGAACCACCTAGTAATTAACAAACTTGAACTTTTTGAAAAATTTAATGTAGAGGAGGGCATTGGTAATATATGCTAGTTTCAGCACCATTGGCTAAAGGCATTACAAGAAATGTTAAGAAAGGTAGGAAAATATTTTTGCTTAGCAAGAGTGACAGGAAATCAAATATTCAGCTCTAGGGAAGAACATGTGGATTACAAATGGCTAACATTTAAAAGCATTGTAAAATATGCCTTAGACCTGTGTTGCTACTGAAACAAAGTGAGCGTCTCAGATTTAAGTGAAGCTGAACAAAGCTAAAATGAATATAAGTAGTGCAACGAGAGAAGTGTTCATTGAATTTGATGAAAGTAAAATTTTCCCTATTACAACAAAAAATCCAAAGAAGTTTTGGTCTTACATAATATCAGCAAGCAGACTGCAATCATCTATTCATTCACTGAGTGAGCAGCTGTGCTGACACCAAAATGCATGCTGACTGACAGAATGTTGAAACTGATCTTGGTCTTCTGGAATGGTTTCACTGTGGAAGATCATAGTACAGTTCCTACTTTCAATCATTGCACAAATCCCAACATGGCAGGTATTGAGATTAGTAATTATGGTATAGAAAATCAACTAAAATCATTCAGCAGTGAAAAAGGCATCTAGACTGGATGAGATACCTGTGAGACTTTACAGAGGTCATGCAAAAGAACTTGGCTCCATTCTGACAGCAGTTCATTATAGGTTGCTGAAGCAAAAAATCATTATAAGCAATTTGAAAAAAGTGCAGGTACTTGATGTCTGTTGTTGGACATATGCACATAATTATATGTGTATATCACTGATGTCAATCTGTTGAAAATTATGGAAACATGTTTCATACTAACACATCAAGATCGTTCTGGAGAACAAACATCCCTTCTATACAAATGAACATAGATTCCATACATAGAGATCTTATGGAATTTAGTACATTCTCTTTGTCCATGAGAGCAAGAGTGCACTAAACAATGGCGTCCAGGCCAATGCCTTGTATCTAAAAGCATTTATTGCAGTTCCATATTGTTGTTTAGGGGGAAAAATACAAGTTTGCTGAATATCAGACCAGATTTGTGGCAGACTTCAAGACCTCATAGCATGCATAAATTGACATGTCGTTGTGAATGGAATGAAATTAAAAGATGTAAAGGTGATTTCAGCAGTACCTATAAGATTCTTGATTGTTACTCAAGAGTCTGGGACCCTTGTCAGGTTGGAGTGCAGTGGGGGAGGGGGTGTGTGAGAGAGAGAGAGAGAGAGAGAGAGAGAGAGAGAGAGGGGGAAGTTTGTTTGCATGGCCGTCCTCCACAGCAAGCACAGAAATTTTGTAAATAAAAGTGCCTTTCCTTGCTGCAACTTAATTTATTTTTCCCAGATGTGTTTCATGTTTTTCTTGCTCAAAGGCATCTTCAGTGGGATCTATAACGATACAGTTTTGTTATTTTTAGATAATCAAACAGTTCACTTCGCATTTTTTATGTAAATAAGTAATTACTTACAGTTTGCTGTGATCTGTTTTTCCTCTCATTTGGTCTGGAGGTCGCACTACCACTTTTATTTTCGACACATTAGCACAATTGCCAGAAATAAAAGTGGTAGTGTGACCTCCAGACTGGATGAGAGGAAACACAGATAACAGTAAACTGTAAGTAATTACTTATTTACATAAAAAATGGGAAGCGAACTGTTTGATAATATCCCACTGAAGATGCCTTTTAGCAAGAAAAAGGCGAAATGCGTCTGGGATAAATAACTTAAGTTGCAGCAAGAAAAGGTGATGAGAGTGTGTGTGTGTGTGTGTGTGTGTGTGTGTGTGTGTGTGTGTGTGTGTGTGAGAGAGAGAGAGAGAGAGAGAGAGAGTTGCAACACCAACTAACTGTAGTGAAATGCAGGAATACCTGCAGGGGTCTAAGGATTTGGAGAGGAAATGACAGTTGAACCTGAATGTGAATAATGTAATGTATTGCTCATGAGTAGACAAAGAGCTCCATTAATGTCTGAATACACTGTTTGTGATAGATCACTGAAAACAGTAACAACTGTTGAATACCTGAGAGTAACCATCCAGAGTGATCTGAAGTAGAACAAGCACAGAAAGATAGTTGTAGAAGAAGTAGATGCCAGGCTGAGATTCACTGGAAGAATCTTAAGGAAACACACAACATCAATGAAAGATGTGGTTTATGTAACACTTGTTTGATCTTCATTGTTGCATGTCAGAAAAATACAGTGAATCTTCCTTTTCTCCTATTAGTGAGTCACAAAACATTATGATTCTATCATCATCATCATCATCATCATCCTTATCATCAACAAAAATAATGTTCCTGATATACATCAGTGGCTTGCCCAGTAGTATTAGTCAAGAGCGAAAAAATCTCTTTGCTGATGACAGCAACATCATAGTTAAAAAAAAAAAAATGCCACATTCAAGGAAATTTACAACTGGTTGATGTCCAGCGAAGTTACACTGAACATAAAGAAAACAGTTGCCATGAATTTCAGTACAAAGAGGGAAAATGTTTCTGTTAAATGTGGATAGCACCTATAAAGTGCCTTTTAGTTCTGTGAGTTCATATGTACTCAATTCTTAGATATGAAATTTTTTGTGGGAATCACAGGCACAAAATGTGAATGCAATTTTCAATCTACAGAAAAGAGCCATCAGGATAATAATGGCCAGCCATTGTGGCCGAGCGGTTCTAGGCGCTTCAGTCTGGAACTGCGCGAATGCTACGGTCGCAGGTTCGAATCCTGCCTCGGGCATGGATGTGTGTGATGTCCTTAGGTTAGTTAGGTTTAAGTAGTTCTAAGTTATAGGGGACTGATGACCTAAGATGTTAAGTCCCATAGTGCTCAGAGCCATTTGAAACATTTTTGAACCTGAAAATGCTGTTATGCAAAAGAGGTGAGTGTTGTTCAATTAAACAATTATTTTACCCTGTAAGGCCAAGTATTCCAAACAGATGGACTACCTGAATTATTTTCTGCCAGCTTCAGTTGACTTGTAGCAGTTTAACTGACACCATGATGTCAAGCAAAACGTGTGTGTCACTAACACTTAACAAAAAGATGAAGATGATTTGGAACTCTCTGTGTGTGAAATTATATTGTGTTTCAAATGTCGTATAAAAATATATATATATGAAGCTTTAAAAAACAAGGATAAGATATAGGATGTATGAATGAAGGGGAATGGCCAAATGAAAAGAAAAGCAAAGAAGATGGGAAATGTATAAATTAATGAGGTGGTGTGAGAATGGTTCCAAAGCGTGCAGACAAAAATCTTACATTTGTCTAGACCCACGTCACAGAGGGAGGCTCTGAAAGTCGCTAAAGAGCTTGAGAATATGGAGTTCAAGGCATCCACAGGATGGCTGGACAGTTTCAGAGCTAGGCACAACATTGTGTGGGACAGTGTGTTTGGGGAAGCTAAGGATGTGCAGGAAAGTGTAGCAACAGACTGAAAGACAATACTGCACAAACTAATTGCAAATTATTACCTGAAAGACGTGTTGATTGACAATGAAACAGGACTGCTTTACCTTTCAGTGTCTTCAAAATCCCTAGCAATTCACAGTGAAAAGTGCATCAGCAGAAAACTCAAAAGACTCATTATACAGCAGTGTGGAAACATTTTGTGTGAAATGGAAAAACCTCTTGTGATTGGAAAGCCAGCAAACCCCCATTGTTTCAAAAACATAGACGTTAGTAAGCTTCCAGTCACATGGCGAAACAATAAAAAGACATGGATGGTGATTGGTCTTATGTAAGAGTGGCTGGGCTCTTTCATTGCCAAAATGGAAAAGGGTAATTAGCGAGTTCTCCTTTTGCCAGACACTGCAATCTTCCACCTGAAAGTCAAGTTACCAATGTGAAATTGGGTTAGTTGCAGCCATGCTCAACCAGCCTCATACAACCCATTGACCAGGAGGTTATATACACATTATGGTGATTTTGATACAGTGTCAAATTATGAGTGTCGAAGAAGCCTCATGTGCATTTGCCCTCCCATGGTCAGTTTCTGACTTGGATGCAGTAAATTGGATTAGCTTGGCAGTAAGAGAAATAAAGCCCAAAACTATCACAAAGTGCTTCAAGAAAGCCAGGTTTGGAGATGATGAACAAGATGCTTCTGTACTCATCAAAGTTCAAGAAAATACAACAGCAATTGCAGACGTACTTCAAATGCAAAATATTCCATATAGTCCAGATCATTACATTAGAAGTGATGAACTTGTGTCATCTCACTCCACTTTTACTTCTGCAACAGATCTAATAGGAATCCACAACACAGAAGATGATGAAGAGGAAAAAAAAAGGAAGAAGAAGAGAAGCAAAATGATGTCACTATTAAAATTAATACGGCTGAAAAAGCTACTGCATGCGAGGTTTACGGGACGCACAAATTCTACCAAGTTGTACAAACTATTTTATAGTGCAAAAACTGACTACAAGCAACAATTATGAACAGGGAATTCAAACAAGGTTTCCTCCTTGATTTCTGGTGAATCAAGTGATACGTTAAGCAAATAAACAAAGGAACAATTTGTATGTACAAAAAATCACAAATTTAAATTGAATAGATAATAAATCTACTCACCAAGTAGTGGCAAGAGAAAACACATATAAAAGTTAAGGAAATGTGGAAACTTTCAGAGCCAATAGCTCCTTCTCCAGGTAGAAGGGTTGAAGGGAAAGAAAGAGGGATGAAGGAAAAGGACTGGTTGGTTGGTTGGGGTGGAGGGGACCAAACAGCAAGGTCATCAGTCCCATCAGATTAGGGAAGGATGGGGAAGGAAATCAGATGTTCCCTTTCAAAGGAACCATCCCAGCATTTATCTGAAGCGATATAGGGAAATTATGGAAGAATATATGGGAAACTGAAAGCGAGTGAAGAAAGGAATAGTTAACTGAGAAAAGATGGTGAGTCCAAAGTAATTAGCGTAAATTAAGGCCATGTGAGCGGTGACAACCAAGAACATCTCATAATGCCAGTTCCTACCTGCGGAGTTCTGAGAAACTGATGTCAGTGTGAAGAATCAAGATGGTATGTGTGTTATGAAACAAGCACCAAGGTCACAACAGTAATGTTGTAGAGCATGTTCTGCAACAGGAAATTGTGCATTCCCAGTATTCACCCTCTGTCTATGCCTATTCATGCTGATAACTTGGTGGTAGTCATACCAACGTACAAGGCCGAACAGTGTTTGCTTAACAACTGGTACATGATGTGTCCTTTCACAAGTAGCTCTCACTTTGATAGTATATGTTTTTATAGTTGCAGGGCTGGTATAGATCATGGTAGGAGGGTGCATTGGGCAAATCTTACAGTGGGGGTTGTTACAGGTGTAGGAGCCATAGAGTATGGAAATGAGTGCAGGAGGAGGTCTGTCTGCTGCTGTACATTACCTCAACAGAAATCCATCTGATTCCAAACGTATTATGTTCTTCCTGCTCACCTTAATCAAACTTTATACTTACAAACAACTATTTCACCATTGAGGGGCAGATAGACAAATATATTGGTAGCCACAGGAACCAGGGTGGCTTCTTCCTATGCCAGCCTTTTCATGAATTGTTTGGAGAGGGCTTTCCTGAGATTCATAACCCTTCAGCCCCTGATTAGATTTAGATACATTGATGACATATTTGCCATATGGACTCATGATGAGGCTGACCTGCTAAATTTTTTGGGATCTCTAAATACATTCTCCCATTTACATTTCACATAGACCTATTTCAAATCCCGTGCCACTTTTCTTAATGTTGACGTCACCCTCATTGAGGGTCAGCTACACACTTCTGTTCACATTAAACCTACTAACAAACAACGTTACTTGCATTTTGATAGTTTCCATTGTCATCATTTACATGTCAAAGGTTCCATCCCATACAGCCTTGGCATTTAAGGCTAATGAATTTGTTGAAACAGACTCTTTACAGCAAGATACCACTATTCTCACCTCAGCCTTCAGTGGACATAATTACATCCCCAGCCTAGTTCAAAAGCAGATTTCCTAGGACATAACATCCAGAAGTGACCATCTTCTCTGAAAGACTTGCCCTGTGACCATCCTCCTGCCACAGCCTATACCAGCCCTGCAACTGGTGTAACATAAATAATCTAGTGGATAACTTCAGAAGCCCCCCCCATGAACCATGGACCTTGCTGTTGGTGAAGAGGCTTATGTGCATCAGCAATACAGATAGCCGTACTGTAGGTGCAACCACAACGGAGGGGTATCTGTTGAGAGACGAGACAAATTTATGGTTCCTGAAGAGGGGCAGCAGCCTTTTCAGTAGTTGCAGGGGTAACAATCTGGATGATTGACTGATCTGGCCTTGTAACATCAACCAAATTGGCCTTGCTGTGCTGGTACTGCAAACAGCTGAAAGCTAGGGGAAACTACAGTCGTAATTTTTCCCGAGGGCATGCAGCTTTACTGTATGGTTTAATGATGATGGTTTCATCTTGGGTAAAATATTCCAGAGGTAAAATAGACCTCCATTCAGATCTCTGGAAGGGAACTACTCAGGAGGATGTCGTTATCAGGAGGAACAAAACTGGAATTCTACGGATTGGAGCATGGAATGTCAGATCCCTTAATTTTAAAAAATTTAAAAAGAGAAATGGATAGGTTAAAGTTAGATCTAGTGGGAATTAGTGAAATTTGGTGGCAAGAGGAACAAGACTTCCTGTCAGGTGAATACAGGGCTATAAATACAAAATCAAATAACGGTAATCCAGGAGTAGGTTTAATAATGAATAAAAAAAAAAAAAAATCAGGAATGCGGATAAGCTACTATGAACAGCATAGTGAATGCATTATTGTAGCCAAGATGGACACGAGGCCCATACCTGCCACAGTAGTACAAGTTTATACGCCAACTAGCTCCACAGATGATGAAGAGATTGAAGAAATGTATGTTGTGATAAAAGAAATTATTCAGATAGTTGAGGGAGACAAAAATTTAATAGTCATGAGGCACTGGAATTCAATTTTAGGAAAAGGATGGGAAGGAAAAGTATTGGGTGAATATTGAATAGGAGTAAGAAATGAAAGAGGAAGCCTCCTGGTAGAATTTTGCATGGAGCATAACTTAATCATAGCTAAAGTTTGTTTAAGAATCATGAAAGAAGGTTGCATATGTAGAAGAGACCTGGAGACACTGGAAGGTTTCAGATAGATCATATAATGGTAAGACAGAGATTTAGGAACCAGGTTTTAAATTGTAAGACATTTCCAGGAGAAGATGTGGACTCTGGCCACAATTTATTGGTTATGAACTGTAGATTAAAACTGAAGAAACTGCAGAAAGGTAGAAATTTAAGGAGATGGGACCTGGATAAATTGAAAGAACCAAAAGTTGTAGAGGGTTTCAAAGAGAGCATTAGGGAATGGTTGACAAGAACACGGGAAAGAAATACAGTAGAAGAAGAATGGGTAGCTTTGAGAGATGAAATAGTGAAGGCAGCAGTGGATCAAGTAGATAAAAAGATGAGGGCTAGTAGAAATCCTTGGGTAACTGAAGAGATATTGAATTTAATTGATGAAAGAAGAAAATATAAAAATGCAGTAAATGAAGCAGACGAAAAGGAATACAAACGTCTCAAAAATGAGATCGACAAGAATTGCAAAATGGCTAAGCAGGCATGGCTAGAGGACAAATGTAAGGATGTAGAAGCATATATCAGTAGTGGTAAGACAGGTACTGCCTACAGAGACCTTTGGAGAAAAGAGAACCACCTGTATGAATATCAAGAGCTCAGATGGAAAAACACTCCTAAGCAAAGAAGGGAAAGCAGAAATGTGGAAGGAGTACATAGAGGGTCTATACAAGGGTGATGTACTTGAGGGCTATATTATGGAAAATGGAAGAGGATGTAGATGAAGGTGAAATGGGAGATATGATACTGTGTGAAGAATTTTACAGAGCACTGAAAGACCTATAATAATAATAATAATAGTTTATTTGTTCATAATAACTTTTACAGTCATGGACATAGTCAGTCAGTACATACATGAACAATAATAATAGTTTAGTAGTAGAAATAAAGTACATACAACATTAAAAATCCTTGATGGAGTGCAAACATTTAGCAATTAACAGCTGCTTTAATTTTATTTTAAATATGTTTCCTTTTAACATTTTTATGGTATTTGGCAGTCTGTTGTAAAAAAAATATTCCAGCAGAAAATGGATTATGATTGGTTGCTTTTTTATTTCTGAATTTTATGTGGTAATCCTTTTTCTTCCTTGTATTATAGCTATGGATATCACTATTTATTATACTAGGCTCCATATTTTCTTTTACAAACAGTATAGTCCTTAGAACATATAATGAATACACTATTAGTATATTATACTTAATGAAGTATTGTCTACAGGATTGACATTTACTAATATTCGCTATTATCCTAATTGCTCTCTTTTGGGCTCTAAAAGCCCTATCCATGTATACCGTTGGTGCCCCGCCCCAAATCTCAATACTGTATTGTAGGTGGGAGTGTATAATACCAAAACAGATTTGTCTTAAGACTGGTTTATGCTAGAAAGGCGTTTTAGCAGGTAGGTATTACACGAGATTTTTTTACGCATGTAGCTGATGTGCTCCTTCCATGTAAGATGTTCATCAACTATAATACCCAGGAATTTATGTTTATCAGTTGTTTCAATTGATAACTCTGGTTCAGTATCCACTTGTCTTGATTTGTAATTTAGCATAAACTCCATTAGAATTGTCTTTTCCTTATTTAATGCCAATTTATTTTCATATTATTTTGCACTGCTAGCAGTTTTGTAGGGCCCCAGCTTATGAAGGAGGTGTCGTCGGCATAATTCACAAGGTCTGCATTTTTTTGGAATTAATATATCATTGATGTACACAATGAACAGAAAAGGCCCAATAATACTTCCCTGAGGGACTCCACAGTTAAGAATTTTATAAGATGATTTTACTGTTTGTATAAGTCCCCTGGTTGTATGATACAACTTAACACATTGTCTCCTGTCAGCAAGGTACGATCTTAACAAATCTAATGTTACTCCTCTGACCCCATAAGTTTCTAACTTATGCAGAAGAATGGAGTGATTTACAGTATCAAAAGCCTTAGATAGTTCTAGAAAGGTGCCAATAACTTTGTTCCCATCATCAAGTTTATTCAATACTGCTTGAATAAATGTGGCTATGGCTGTTATTGTAGACTTGCCCTTCCTGAAACCGTGTTGAGAACTTTTTAATATATTGTTCAAATGATTCCATTTGATCAAGAAATAGCCTTTCCAACAACTTACTAAGTTCTGATGTCAATGAAATAGCCCTATAATTTTGTACATCAGTAGTTTTTCCCTTTTTATGCACTGGTCTTATTTCAGTGACTTTTAACAAGTCAGGAAATGACCCCTGTCTAAAAGAGCTGTTTATTAAATGTTGTAGTGGCTTTATTAACTCATTACTGCATTCTTTCAGAAATTTGGCTGAGATGTCATCCCAGCCACTGGATGTACTTGCTTTTAAGTTGGAAATGGTTCTCAGGATTTCCTGTTCTGTAACACACCTCAGGAAGAACAAATTACTGACATTATTGAGATTTAGCACCTGCAGTGGGTTGATCACATCCTCCTTACTCATCTTACTAAATTGATCTATGAATCTCTCACATACTTCTTTTGGGTCACTAACCAATTTTTCATTGCCCCTTATTATTATGTTGCTACACAATGCCTTGTCATTCCCCCAACTTTCCTCCTTTACTATATTCCACACTATTTTGCTAACATTACAGGATTGACTCATCTGTTCTGCATACTTCTGTGCCTTTAATGTCTTAAGTGCTTCTCTATAGGTTTTTATACAGGCTTTGTATTTAGACTGAAAGTACTGCAGTTTGGTGTCTTTAAAAAGAATATATAGATCATTCATGTCATTCTTTAATTTCATCACATTAGGGGGGAGTTTAAGATTCTTGGAACTGTCAGTTTTCTTTAGTATTTTGACCCTTGGGCATACTTGATTTAGACAATGGGTTAATGTTGTATTAAATATTTCCCACTTTTCATTAATGTCTTCTGTTGCATAGAGGCCTACCTGATACCAGTTTGTGTGTGCCACTTTTTCCTTTAATGCATGATAGTCAAGCTTTCTTTTATAAGTGAATTGTTCCTTATGCGATTCTATTTCTTTCTCAGTGTGAAGCTCTGGGACTAATGCACTATGATCCAAAATGTGGTTCTCAACAGTTCTAACTACAAGGTCCTCCTTGCTTAAGTTTGTAATAACATGGTCAATACATGTCTGAAAGTCACCTGTAATTCTTGTTGGTGTTGAATTCACGTGTTTGTAATTATAGGACTGTAATATATCAATATATCTAAGGTAACTATTAGTTAAGGAGACAATGTTCACATCCCCTACTATTATAGTCTCTTTTTTATGAGGTGAGAGTTTATCAATAAGTTCCTCTAAATAGCAAAAGAATTCTTCCATGTTACTGTTAGGGGATCTGTACAGGCTAGCTATTATTAAACTGCTATATCTGAGCTGTATTCTTATGGCAGCTATTTCAAAGACCATCTCACATGCAAGTTTATCTATCCAATCAATTTTTTTGCACTGGACATTATTTTTGACATAAATACCAGCACCACCACCTTTATGTTGTTCCCTACAATAGACACTGACAATTTTATAATTACTTAAATTAATGCTGCATAATTCTTCTGTTTTGCACCCTAGTTCATTCACAAGATAAATCTGAGGGCTACTAACACTTAGAAATTCGTCAATCTGTTCAATTTTATTGGTAATATATTGGACATTTTGCGATATTATTTTGATTTTACTGTGATTTGCGATGTTGTTGAAACAAGCGTATGGGAGTGAACAACATCCCATTAGAACTACTGATAGCCTCGGGAGAGCCAGCCATGACAAAACTCTTCCATGTGGTGAGCAAGATGTATGAGACAGGCGAAATACTTTCAGATTCAAGAAGAATATAATAATTCCAATCCCAAAGAAAGCAGGTGTTGACAGGTGTGAAAATTACCGAACTATCAGTTTAATAAGGCTTGGTTGTAAAGTACTAACACAAATTCTTTACAAACGAATGGAAAAACTGGCAGAATCTGACCTCAGGGAAGATCAGCTTGGAGTCCGTGGAAATGTTGGGACACGCGAGGCAATATTGACCCTACGACTTATCTCAGAAGATAGGTTAAGAATAGGCGAAACCACATTTTGGGAATTTTTAGATTTAGAAAAAGCTTTTGACAATGTTAACTGGAATACTCTCTTTCAAATTCTGAAGGTGGCAGGTGTAAAATACAGGGAGCAAAAGGCTATTTACAATTTGTACAGAAACCAGATGAGAGTTATGAGTCGAGGGGCAAGAAAGGGAAGCAGTGATTGAGAACGGAGTGAGACAGGGTTTAGCCTATCCTTGATGTTATTCAATCTGTATATTGAGCAAGTAGTAAAGAAAACAAAAGAAAAATTTGGAGTAGGAACTAAAATCCATGGAGAAGGAATAAAAACTTTGAGGTTTGCCAACGACACTGTAATTCTATCAGAGACAACAAAGGACCTCGAAGAGCAGTTAAGTGGGATGGACAGTGTCTTGAAAGGAGGATATAAGATGATCATCAACAAAAGCAAAACAAGGATAATGGAATGCAGTAGAATTAAATCAGGTGATGCTGAGGTTTATTAGATAAGGAAATGAGATGCTTAAAGTAGTAAATGGGTTTTGCTATTTGGGAAGGAAAATAACTGATTATTGTCAAAGTAGAGAGTATATAAAATGTAGACTAGCCAGTCTGGCAAGGAAAGCATTTCTTAAGAAGAGAAATTTTTTAACATTGAGTATAGATTTAAGTGTCAGGAAATCTTTTCTGAAAGTATTTGTATGGAGTGTAGCCATGTATGGAAGTGAAACATGGAGGGTAAACAGTGTAAATGAGAAGAGAATAGAAGCTTTCGAAATGTGGTGCTAGAGAAGAATGCTGAAGGTTAGATGGGTAGATCATGTAACTAATGAGAAGGTACTGAATAGAATTGGGGAGAAGAGAAATTTGTGGCCAACTTGACTAGAAGAACGGATTGGTTGGTGGGACACATTCTGAGACATCAAGGGATCACCAATTTAGTATTGGAGGGCAGTGTGGAGAGTAAACTCATAAACGGAGACCAAGAGATTAATTATGCTAAGCAGGTTCAGAAGGGTGTAGGTTGCAGTAGTTATTTGGAGATGGAGAGGCTTGCACAGGATAGAGTAGAATGGAGAGCTGCATCAAATCAGTCTCTTGACTGAAGACCACAACAACAACATCAGAAGCAAAATGAGTTTTTTTGCAGACAATACAGTTGTGTAGAGGAAGTTTTCTTAGAGAAATTTCTCCAAGCACGTTCAGCGTTACCTGAATGACACCGTTTCAGGATGTTGGATTTGAAGAGGAGGAGCAGAAGATGAACTTCATCACCCGTGACGTTCCAGGTCTCCAGACCTCACACCTTGTGACTTTTATCTGTCATGTTACATAAAATACCATGTTTCTTTTCCCCCTTTTCCTGACACCCTTATAAGTCTGCAACATTGCAGTGCTGATGCTTTGAATTCGATAACGAGAGATCAGCTGCTTCGTCTGCGGCAGAAAATGAACCACTGTTTTGATATTTGTCATGTAACATGATGCTCACTTTGAATGCATAAAAATTTGAATTTTTCTGTTTCCAGGAACATTGGAATTATGTTTCTGTCTTTTGTAGTTTGGAAGCAATAAATGTTTGAAATCTGTTCATTCTTTTTGAGTAGCCCTGTAGTTTTGTGATTTAGTCTTTCATTTCTGAGGTGTAATGCTGTTGCACCTAACTTACTGTCTTCTGAAATGTGACTATGTTATGTATAATGTGGCATGCTGAATAATGAATGAAATGTAAAACTGCATCTTATTCATCACTCAACAACTTTCCATCAGATTTGTACTTGAAATCAAAGTTCAGTTCATCTGGCCCAGTCAAGAAGCACTTCCACTAAAATTAACCACTTTTGGAAATGGACTAGTCATTATTCCACCTTAGCTGCACAATATTGTCCTGCATTGTATTTACTTTGCAGTTAGTCTAGGTTGTTAGCCAATTTTGATCACAATATATTCTGAAGTTGTATGTATCACATACAGGGTGTGACAGGAGAAATAGTCAATATCCAGGGATGTGGCAGGAATGATCATTTGAAGCTAAAAATTCTAATAAACATGGGCTTGAAAATGCATAACTTATGAGCTATGACCACTTGTTCACCTTCGCTACTGTGAAACACATCTCTTCTCCTGAACTTAAGGTATACATTTTAGAGCCCTTTGTTTTTGTCCACACCATCTCCTCACAAAATATGTAAAGTAAAGAGATTGCAATAGAACAGATTTGATCTGCAATATCAAAGATGAAGAAATGATTGCATCTCTTAAGGTATGCCACACACACACACACACACACACACACACACGCTCCCTGCTCAGTTACTGGCGAACTAAATGCTGAGCTTATTTGGTGTAAGTCTTACATGGAGCAGCTATTCTATGCTCATATTGTGACAGAGTTTGTGGCCTTGGCACTAATCCATCTGTAGTGACCTCAACTCCCCTTACTAACTAGTTTTATTTTTCTTCTTCCCTTTGCTTATTTTTCAAATTTTCTAATTAATATCCATGTGGGAGGTGTTCAAACATTCCAGAATGTCAGTTAATCTGTTTCTCACTGGGGCTCATTATTCAAGCTAATATTTTTGGGGTGCTGATTCTCATGTTGTGCTTAATTTTACTGGTAAATCAGTTAATTAAGAGTTATACCTAATGTTTGCCTCTGTGCTTATTAAATTCTGACCTTTGCCATTATACACTCCTCGAAATGGAAAAAAGAACACATTGACACCGGTGTGTCAGACCCACCATACTTGCTCCGGACACTGCGAGAGGGCTGTACAAGCAATGATCACACGCACGGCACAGCGGACACACCAGGAACCGCGGTGTTGGCCGTCAAATGGCGCTAGCTGCGCAGCATTTGTGCACCGCCGCCGTCAGTGTCAGCCAGTTTGCCGTGGCATACGGAGCTCCATCGCAGTCTTTAACACTGGTAGCATGCCGCGACAGCGTGGACGTGAACCGTATGTGCAGTTGACGGACTTTGAGCGAGGGCGTATAGTGGGCATGCGGGAGGCCGGGTGGACGTACCGCCGAATTGCTCAACACGTGGGGCGTGAGGTCTCCACAGTACATCGATGTTGTCGCCAGTTGTCGGCGGAAGGTGCACGTGCCCGTCGACCTGGGACCGGACCGCAGCGACGCACAGATGCACGCCAAGACCGTAGGATCCTACGCAGTGCCGTAGGGGACCGCACCACCACTTCCCAGCAAATTAGGGACACTGTTGCTCCTGGGGTATCGGCGACGACCATTCGCAACCGTCTCCATGAAGCCGGGCTACGGTCCCGCACACTGTTAGGCCGTCTTCCGCTCACGCCCCAACATCGGTAGCCCACCTCCAGTGGTGTCGCGACAGGCGTGAATGGAGGGACGAATGGAGATGTGTCGTCTTCAGCGATGAGAGTCGCTTCTGCCTTGGTGCCAATGATGGTCGTATGCGTGTTTGGCGCCGTGCAGGTGAGCGCCACAATCAGGACTGCATACAACCAAGGCCCACAGGGCCAACACCCGGCATCATGGTGTGGGGAGCGATCTCCTACGCTGGCCGTACACCACTGGTGATCGTCGAGGGGACACTGAATAGTGCACGGTACATCCAAACCGTCATCGAACCCATCGTTCTACCATTCCTAGACCGGCAAGGGAACTTGCTGTTCCAACAGGACAATGCACGTCAGCATGTATCCCGTGCCACCCAACGTGCTCTAGAAGGTGTAAGTCAACTACCCTGGCCAGCAAGATCTCCGGATCTGTCCCCCATTGAGCATGTTTGGGACTGGATGAAGCGTCGTCTCACGCGGTCTGCACGTCCAGCACGAACGCTGGTCCAACTGAGGCGCCAGGTGGAAATGGCATGGCAAGCCATTCCACAGGACTACATCCAGCATCTCTATGATTGTCTCCATGGGAGAATAACAGCCTGCATTGCTGCGAAAGGTGGATATACACTGTACTAGTGCCGACATTGTGCATGCTCTGTTGCCTGTGTCTATGTGCCTGTGGTTCTGTCAGTGTGATCATGTGATGTATCTGACCCCAGGAATGTGTCAATAAAGTTTCCCCTTCCTGGGACAATGAATTCACGGTGTTCTTATTTCAATTTCCAGGAGTGTACTTTTGTAAACCTGAATTGTAAGTACGAGATGACATACTTCAGTAATTGATTGAGTCATTAATTAAGATTTTTGCATAATTTACTGTAATTTCCAATATGGCATTTGTACTTGTAAGTCAAATATTCCTAATGCAGATGCATAAAATGATTCCATAAACTTTTCTAAATTTCTAAACCACCAAATTTTTTATTAACAAATTTTCTATCAATACCTACAGTCCATACTGACTAGCAAAATCTAACCTAGCCATTTTTAAAATGATTGTGTAGCTTCTAACATAACAATTTTTTTCCATTCCAGTCTTTAAATAGGCAGATGTCACTCAACATTGGCAGTCTGCACCCCGTCCTGATTGAGCTAACAAACATTAACACCTATATTGAGTTTACTTATGATGTTCAGTCATCCAATAGCTATGTCCAATATTTTCGTGCAAATACTTGTATCAGCATCTGTGAAAACTTGGTAATATCAATGTCTTAAAAACTTTCAAGTAATTTTTGTAACTCAAGTTAAGGCATATTTTGACTGAATTGTGTTGTGGTTGGTAGGGAGCTTGGACTGTCATTGTCATTAGACTGAGTGATTGGTCAGGGAGGTGACTTTCATTAAGGTCTGAGCTAAGTGAACTGTTTAGTGTACTTCCATCTGGTTGATTACTGCAAGGCAAGTCCGCCTGCTTAGCTAACTGGTAATGTGTTTACCTACAATACATTGGGCCCTGGGTTTGATTCCCAGCTGTGTTGGAGATTTTCTCCCATTCAACATATAAAATTTACGTCGCAAAAATAATACATAAATTAGTTATCTATCCAAATGTTTGAACGCAACCATATGAAATAGCCACTGAATTCAGGAAAACTAAACAGTGTGTAGATCTATGGTAGTGTGGCTGCCACACATGAAAATAGTCAATGGACAAAAGTCACCAAGATGTCAGTAAATATCATTAACATCATCAACAACCAATGTGTCTGGGCACTAGTTGACGAGGGGCTTCCTTTTCTGTAAGGTGTACATATCATCACCAGCTAAAGAAGATTATATGCCATAATATGAAAATGAATGTGCTGAAAGTTACAAATGGGAAATATGTTCAGTCAACAGTAACATTATAATGTGCAACGTTGACATTGTTTCAAATAGTGCAGTTCAAGACACAAGTTCATGGCTTGTAGAAAATAAACTAACGCTAAATCAAAGTAAGACTAAGTTTTTTACAGTTTTTAACACACAATTCAACAAAATCCGAAGTTTTGATTTCACAGAATGGGCATATGATTAGTGAAACTGAACAGTTCAAATTTCAAGGTGTTCAGATAGATAATAAACAGTCGTGGAAAGCCCACATTCAGGATCTTTTTTAAAGACTTAATGCTGCCATTTTTACTATTTGAACTATGTCTGAAGTAAGGGACAGTTTGACATGAAAAGTAGTCTACTTTGCTTATTTTCATTCACTTATAATGTATGGTATTACATTTTGGGGTAACTCTTCCCATTCTCAAAGGATATTTTTGGCTCAGAAATGGGCAATTAGGGCAATAAGTGGTGTAAGTTTGTGAACCTCTTGTCACGCCCTGTTTGTTATTCTGGATAATCTGACATTGGCCTATATACACATATCAAAAATGTTTTGCATCACCACAGTTTCCAGAACTCCTGATGATAGACATTGACTGTGGATATTGTATCACAGACACAGTGCCTTTGACTGTTCAGAAATGTAACTAAACCCACCCATAGATGTAAACAACCACGCATGAGCATGAGCGCGAGCACGGGGGGGGGGGGGGGGGGGGTCCGACAGCTGATCAGTTCCAGTCATTCCACCATGAAGGTGGTACATGGCTCGTGTTGTCTGTAGTTCAACCATGCCTACATGGTCAATACCACAGTTCGATCATGTCCACATAGTTACTTTGTGCCAGGAAGTGCTCTCAACAAGGGAAGTGTCCAAGTGTCTCGGAGTGAACCAAAGCAATGTTGTATGGACATGGAGGAGATACAGAGAGACAGCAACTGTCGATGATATGCCACACTCAGGTCGCCCAAGGGCTACTATTGCAGTGGATGACCGCTACCTACAGATTATGGTTCGGAGGAACCCTGACAGCAGCTCCACCGTGTTCAATAATGCTTTCCGTGCAGCCACAGGATGTTGTGTTATGACAAAAACTATGCGCAATAGGCTCATGATGCGCAACTTTACTGCCGATGACCATGGCGAGGTCCATCTTTGCAACCATGACACCATGCAGCACGGTACAGATGGGCCCAACAACATGCCGAATGGACTGCTCAGGATTGGCATCTCATTCTCTTCACCGATGAGTGTCACATATGCCTTCAACCAGACAATCGTTGGACACGTGGTTGGAGGCAACCCGGTCAGGCTGAACGCCTTAGACACACTGTCCAACTAATGCAGCAAGGTAGAGGTTCCCTGCTGTTTTGGGGTGGCATTATGTGGGGCCGATGTACTCTTCTGGTGGTCACAGAAGGCGCCATAACAGCTGTACAATACATGACCAGCATGTTCTCCAGACATGAACCCTATCAAACATGCCTGGGATAGATTGAAAAGGGCTGTTCATGGACGACGTGACCCACCAACCCCTCAGAGGGATCTTCGCTGAATCGCCTTTGAGGAGTGGGACAATCTGGACCAACAGTGCCTTGATGAACCTAGGCTGGCCGTGCGGTTCTAGGCGCTTCAGTCTGGAACCGCGTGACCGCTACGGTCGCAGGTTCAAATCCTGCCTCGGGTATGGATGTGTGTGATGTTCTTAGGTTAGTTAGGTTTAATTAGTTCTAAGTTCTAGGCGACTGATGACCTAAGAAGTTAAGTCGCATAGTGCTCAGAGCCATTTGAACCATTTGATGAACCAGTGGATAGTATGCCATGACGAATACAGGCATGCATCAATGCAAGAGGACGTGCTACTGGGTATTAGAGGTACAGGTGTGTACAGCAGTCTGGTCCACCACCTCTGAGGGTCTCACTGTATGGTGGTAGAACATGCAATGTGTGGGTTTCATGAGAAATAAAAAGGGTGGAAATGATGTTCATGTTGTTCTCTATTCCAATTTTCTGTCCAAGTTCTGGAACTCTCGGAACCAAGATGATGCAAAACAAGTACATCCGGCAGAAAAAGGATGTTAAAGAGTGGAAATCTGGAAGCACTGTAACCACAGTTATGGTAACTACCTCTGTCAGCACATGTTACTTGTGCTGTGCAGTTGGTGTAGTGGTTAGAGTTTGGGATTAGCATGTAGGAGGTTAATGGTTCAGTTCTGGGTTGAGGTATATGTTTTTTATTTGGATAATATAGTCCAGATGGTACGGTATCTGGCGTCTTAATTGTCAACAGCGATTGCAGCTGGTCCTCTAAAAAACATTTGCAGTTACATACTACAGACGTAAAAATAGAAGACTGGTCAGCTTTGAATGAAGCCCTTTCCACATCATGGGCGTGAATTTATTCACACCAATTCATGTACTAGATGTAAAACCCGTTTTCTTTGTACACTCCTCCAGTGGTCCCATAGATTAGTATCAACTATTATTCTTGCCTTGTTCAGGTCCATTACATTTTTTAGGGCTTTACATTACCAGCAGGACTAGCAGTGTGATTTGTGAATAATGTCCAAACTCAGTTAATATTTGTATGTGTTATCACCATTATCCCACTAATTATGCCTCTCACCATTGACTCTGGTAACTGCATGCTGTTTAGTATGTATCTCAATGCATTATTATTATTATTATTATTATTATTATTCTATCAATGGGGTTGTGGAAACTTCATGTTTATTACCGTTAGGGAAATGGTGTAATTCAAAATCAAACATTTCACAATTAATGGTGTCGGGATGAATCATGCAGAACAATATCTGTCAGAGGGATAATGCGCATATGATGGAACAGTGCACAGGACTGACGGTGTGTTTATACTGTATGCGCTGTCCACCAGACAGGGACTAGTTGCGAGTGGAGTAATGCACCTGTGACAGACCGCAATGTACATTCGCACATGTACCGGTATTGAATTTTCTCATTGTAAACCTCTAAATCAGTGTGGCAGACATATGGCATACACAAACAGTTAATTTGTGGATATGCTTCCGAT
Organism: Schistocerca cancellata; assembly: GCF_023864275.1. NCBI lineage: Eukaryota > Metazoa > Arthropoda > Insecta > Orthoptera > Acrididae > Schistocerca > Schistocerca cancellata. The sequence goes on along the minus strand of NC_064629.1, from coordinate 880,074,333 downwards.
CCTTGGTGCATCTGATAGCCGCGCTGGTGTTGCTGCTCTTGAATATGCTGCTAGATATCCTCGTCAACGCCACCCAGATAAAAATGTGTTTTGTCGTCTGAAGCTGCACCTTGGGAATCAGGTTCTCTCCTTCCGCCATCATGGAACAGAGGTCGTAGGTTGTCCACGGACTCGCCATACTCCAGCTACTATTCTGGAGGAGCATGTGTACTCTCCTCCACTGACGAATATGGAAGAATTGGTAGCGTGTGTTCATGCTGCTCTTGTTACTGTGGATGCAGTTTAGCTACGAAGGGTCCAAAGCTGTGTGATCCAGTGGGTTGTGCAATGTTTGGACGTGCAGGGAGGTCACTTTGAGCATCTGTTGTTCTGAGGACACTGTATTCTGTTGTGAAGGTCATACGGTCATTAATATGAGCATTATTATTGTCACTGGTTGCTAATGTGCGACATCTGACCGCCCATGTTACATGTAGTGTAAATGTGTAAATAACAAGTAGATATTGTGTTGTTGTGCTGTGCTATCATATTCATCATCTTTAAATTCGTAAGATCCGCCCCAAACCAGGAACGAACCCTTGACCTACCCACTGCACCAACTGTACAGCAGGAGTAATGTGTGCTGTCAGAGACACTGACCATAAATGTGATTACAGTGTTGCCAGATTGGCACTCTTTAACATCCTTATCGCACTTCCTTGACTCCTGTGCAGAAAGGCGTGCATTATAGTGCTGCTCCATTTTCAGTAAGCTACCACAACAATTCAAACATCTTATCAGTAATCTGCGGCTTTCAAGCTGAAACTGAAGAGTTTCCTCATGGGTCGCTCCTCCTATTCTGTCAAGAGTTCCTTGAAAAATTAAGCTGATTTCTGTGTTATACTGCTGACTGCATTTGCATAAACTTCTGGCTTGCCTTTTTTGGATTCATAAACACTTTATTTTATCTGTTATTACTTTTCTGTTGGAATTTCATGTACTGACACATTCCATGACCTTGGAAATTTGCTCCTCAGTTTGGTCCTATGGAACTAGATGTGTAAAATAAAATTTAAAAAAAGAATAAAATAAAAATGAAAATAAAATGTGGCAGTTTATTAATAGAGCCATCATGACATTAGGAAAATCAGGTTAAGATTCTATGGACACATTAAAAAGATGACTCTAAGAGCCTTACAAAACAAGTAATAAATTTTTTTGACAGTAGGAGCAAAGCCAAAACAAGGATGATGCAACATTTCACCAAGATCAAAACTGATCGTAAACTGGCAAGAATTACTCCAGGAGGAGATGTCCAAAAACTATGAAATCTTCTGGTCCAAAAGTCACAAATGGCAAGCAGACCAAGAGGAAAAACCAAAGAAGAAGAATTGAACAACATGGTACAAAGAGAGAAAGGAAGCCCACCGGAAGATAAGATAGTGTAAAAGCTGTGGACACAAAGGAAAGTTAATGCCCACCTTTAAGTACTTTGTGTAATCCTAATGGGTTTTTCACAAATAGTAATAATAATATGATGAAGGTGGTTAATACATACAGTTCATCACCAACAATACTGTCTGGCAAATTCAGTTGTTGCTGGAGTGGCACTTTCCCAGTAGTAATCTGTATTTGCTAATGTAATACATGTTCCTCATGACACATTGGATTTCAGATTCATGAATATTTCTGCTCTCATCAGAATGGAGATTCTCATTTTCACCACCAAAACTGTTTTGAAGGTAAGTGCTGTTCATAGTTTTAAGGATGTGTGACTGCCTTTATTGTCTGTCTTTCACACTCTGCTTCCAGTTCACCCATCAGTAACTCATCAGTTAATTCAGTTAAGAGTTGAATGTTCATACTGCCAATCCATGGACACAAATCGAACAGAATTATATTGCATCCTCACAATATAACCTTCAAGACTGCCATGCCAAATTGCACAGAACATCAGACTGTTTGCATGATTAAAAGAGTTGATGTATGGTACTTATATTACTAAACTATCTTGTCCTCTAATTGAATTGAATAAAAATTTGCACCACTGTTGCTCAAACCTGAATGTGTAGCAGGGAATAGTTTTGTACTTTGGTACATGTTCAGACTTTTGCCTCCCTTTAAGATAAGTCATTTTTATGTGCTGCTGTCTTTTTTTGAGGTTACAAAAATTTCTCTGGAAAATTAAGGTTTTTCCAACTGTGAAAACATGTTGCAAGCTCAACATCATCATGTACTTAGCAATAAACGTTCTATTGAAATTTAAAAGGGTTGCAATTGAGAAAATCTTGTCATTATTGTATTTTATTATCTGTATATTTCATTATTATGCTACTAGACACATATAATCCTTAAGTGAAATTAAATTAAGGAGAAGTATAGTCAAAACCTAATTACAAGTTAAACACATTTGGAAATAGAAGCTGTTGTGGACCAAGACCAATTTCTATTTTCACAAGAGGTAAAATTATTAAGAGATTAAAGAAACTCAGTGCACTTGCAAGTATCACATGTTGCATGATAAAAGACCTTCTCTTTCAGGATACAAGATAGTGCATGACCAACGAAATACAGCATAACTGTCCACATGTTACAGGTCCCACACACAAGTGACAGGACGCAATGATCTGTCGCAAGGGCAACCAATTGTTTTGGAGATTGCATGTGTGTGGACAAATCACAGCAATTGGTCGCTGATTGCATGCAAAGCCCAGACAGTTTTATGGACTGCATACAATTGGCACTTGTAAAGGGCCCCACATATGAGCGACAGTTTGCAGTGAGCCGTCACATGCAATGTCGCTGCCATCAATTGCTTGCCTCGCCACGTATGACTGATTTTTCAAGCGATCTCAACCAGTGTTACCAGTGCCACAGTGTGGTGAAATGGAAACAGAATTACTGTGTTTATTGGCAGCCATCAATGTGCTGCTCGAGTCTATTAATATTATATGAATGCGGATATTGGACATATCCAAAAGAACAGACACCACATGAGATTTGGAGATGTGATACATAGTAGTAAATTGAAGCACGAGGGGGAGAAAGGAAAGGAAACGAAAATGGAAAGGAAAAAAAGGAAATGGACAGAAAAGGAAAGGAAAAAGGAAAGGAAAGGATAGGAAAGGAAAAAGGAAAGGAACGGAACAGAAGTAATGACATCAGCTGCATCAGGACTTTGTGTGGAATCAGCAGTGATGAGCGAAAAATGTGCATCATACTGAGACTTGAACCCAGGACCTCCTGTTCACTAGGCAGTTGCATTAACAACTGCACCACCTGGACACAGTGTTTTCTCACAAATGCGTGGACTGTCTCAGCAAATTCCCCAGTCGATTAACTTTCCCACCTAGTGTAGGCAAGCAGCCTACTCACACCATATACAATTCATATGCTTTCCATTGTGTACCAGCCTAGTCCGCTGTAACTAGCTATGATGTCATGAATGCTGCGCAATACCTTAAAAGTAAAGTAAATAATCTGAAAAGTTAATAGTGTGTCAGGAGTGATGCTAAAATGATAATGTGTTAAGTTTCAGTTTAGTAACGTTAACAGTTTTCGAAATTTGGACATTTTACGTAAAAATGATCGGCGCAACAGGAAGGAGCTAGAAACTTCAAAATTTATATTCGGATTCCTTTTTCATTGTAATTTAATGGAAACAGCATGCTGGATCTCACACAGTAATATTTTGGTTGAAATTCACGATTTTCTGTTTTTGTGTCCTAAAAGTACGGAAGCAAGATAGATTAAGTAAATGGTCAGATAAAGCTAGGATGTATAGATTTAGGTAGAATGGAGATATGCTATAATAACAAATATGTGAGAAGTTTCCAGACGGTAGCTATAACACTATAGCTGTAGGTCTCTCCAAAGGGCAAGTTCAGAGCTCATCTATTGCGTGTAGTGCAACTAAAATAACTCTCTCGCCAAAAGTATTTAACCTAGCCACATCAGAATTTTGTTCTAGATACTTACCTGTGTGCTGATTGCACAATTAAATTGAGAGCGTCATCGGCCTTCGGCGAATGAAGCAATTAATTATTTAGTAACTTGAAGTGGTGCTCTGCTAGCCCCAGCGGTAAGTCAGGAAGCGAAATTTTGTTGGCTGCACTTACGGCGGTCTGCAACGCAGCTATATAAATAAGAGCACTGCAAGCTAGAAGCAGGCCCCAGTTGTCTTCTAGATTTGCATCAGCGTGCACTCTGTGTCGGAAGCCGCGTCGCGTCTGTGCAGTTGCAAGGAATGTCATATTACGTAACTCGGTATACACGTAACAATGAGTTGGCATTGTGGTAAAGTGTTAATTGTGGAACGACTTCAGTGATTTATTCTCAGTTTGCGTATGTCGTATTATCACGTGTCGCCGCAAGACAGACCTTCTATCATTACTAGCGTGGCAGTTTCGTTATCTGGGGATAATAAGTTCCGAATAATAGACTCTGAACAGCTGTACAAGGGCTGATATTAGCATTGCTTGGGTAAACTTTTGTCTGGAACTTTACACTTTATCGTTTTCAGCATATAGAGAAAATTGTTATAGTAAACTGCATTTTCAATGAATCCAAGATATCATCCTAAATCCTCAGCGCGATGAACTTCAATGATCAATAACTTTATTTCTCCATCAGAGTGGGCACAGTGAACTTTAATTACAGGCATCACGTTTTTGCTAATCACTTTCTGGTTGCCAACAGTTTAGTTAGAGAGCCTGTGTTGGAACGGCAACAATAAAAAAAAATTCCACCTGCCATCCCACACTAGCACCACCTATTTGCAATCCCAGTCCATGCTCGCTAAGTTCAGATTCCCACTAGAGGTCGAATGTAAATATGCTTCCACACTGAAGGCTGTGGATTTGTTGCCTTGCAAGGTGAATCAATTATATGAATCTGTGGGGTCTGTCCCTTTGAACATGTCCGAAAGAGCAGGAAACACGCAGGATCCACAGCTGTGTTACATACACTACTGGCCATTAAAATTGGTACACCAAGAAGAGCCCGCATCTCGTGGTCGTGCGGTAGCGTTCTCGCTTCCCACGCCCGGGTTCCCGGGTTCGATTCCCGGCGGGGTCAGGGATTTTCTCTGCCTCGTGATGGCTGGGTGTTGTGTGCTGTCCTTAGGTTAGTTAGGTTTAAGTAGTTCTAAGTTCTAGGGGACTTATGACCACAGCAGTTGAGTCCCATAGTGCTCAGAGCCATTTGAACACCAAGAAGAAATGCAGATGATAAACGGGTATTCATTGGACAAATATATTATACTACAACTGACATGTGATTACATTTTCACGCAATTTGGGTGCATACATCCTGAGAAATCGTTACCCAGAACAACCACCTCTGGCCGTAATGACGGCCTTGATACACCTGGGCATTGAGTCAAACAGAGCTTGGATGGTGTGTACAGGTACAGCTGCACATGCAGCTTCAACACGATACCACAGTTCATCAAGAGTATTGACTGGCGTATTGCGACGAGCCAGTTGCTCGGCCACCATTGACCAGACGTTTTCAGTTGGTGAGAGATCTGGAGAATGTGCTGGCCAGGGCAGCAGTCGAACATTTTCTGTATCCAGAAAGGCCCGTACAGGACCTGCAACATGTGGTCGTGCATTAGCCTGCTGAAATGTAGTGTTTGGCAGGGATGGAATGAAGGGTAGAGCCACAGGTCGTAACACATCTGAAATGTAACATCCACTGTTCAAAGTGCCGTCAATGCGAACAAGAGGTGACCGAGACGTGTAACCAATGGCACCCCATACCATCACGCCGGATGATACGCCAGTATGGTGATTACGAATACACGCTTCCAATGTGCGTTCACCGCGATGTCGCCAAACACGGATGCGACCATCACGATGCTGTAAACAGAACCTGAATTCATCCGAAAAAATGACTTTTTGCCATTCGCGCACCCAGGCTCGTCGTTGAGTACACCATTGCAGGCGCTCCTGTCTGTGATGCAGCGTCAAGGGTAACCGCAGCCATGGTCTCCGCGTTGATAGTCCATTCTGCTGCAAACGTCGTCGAACTGTTCTTGCAGATGGTTGTTGTCTTGCAAACGTCCCCATCTGCATTAGTATGCAGTATCCAGTATCAGTTATCTTTATTACACCAGAACATTCTGGGACTCAGAAATAAAGTTGATGAACTACTCATTTGTATCGATGAAATGAATTCATCTAACCAAATTGACATAATCTGCCTCTCTGAACATCAAGTGACCACTGGTATAGATATGTTAGACATTTCAGGATTTAAGCTAGCTTCCTACTTCTGCAGAGTAGATATGGATGGAGGAGGAGTTGCCACATTTATTAAAAACTGCCATAAATTCAAGAACATTGACATTAATAAATTCTTTTTAGAGCAGCATCTAGAAGCATGTGCAACAGAAGTAGAGTTCCATAACATATCCTATATAATACACTCATGGAAATGGAAAAAAGAACACATTGACACCGGTGTGTCAGACCCACCATACTTGCTCCGGACACTGCGAGAGGGCTGTACAAGCAATGATCACACGCACGGCACAGCGGACACACCAGGAACCGCGGTGTTGGCCGTCGAATGGCGCTAGCTGCGCAGCATTTGTGCACCGCCGCCGTCAGTGTCAGCCAGTTTGCCGTGGCGTACGGAGCTCCATCGCAGTCTTTAACACTGGTAGCATGCCGCGACAGCGTGGACGTGAACCGTATGTGCAGTTGACGGACTTTGAGCGAGGGCGTATAGTGGGCATGCGCGAGGCCGGGTGGACGTACCGCCGAATTGCTCAACACGTGGGGCGTGAGGTCTCCACAGTACATCGATGTTGTCGCCAGTGGTGGGCGGAAGGTGCACGTGCCCGTCGACCTGGGACCGGACCGCAGCGACGCACGGATGCACGCCAAGACCGTAGGATCCTACGCAGTGCCGTAGGGGACCGCACCGCCACTTCCCAGCAAATTAGGGACACTGTTGCTCCTGGGGTATCGGCGAGGACCATTCGCAACCGTCTCCATGAAGCTGGGCTACGGTCCCGCACACCGTTAGGCCGTCTTCCGCTCACGCCCCAACATCGTGCAGCCCGCCTCCAGTGGTGTCGCGACAGGCGTGAATGGAGGGACGAATGGAGACGTGTCGTCTTCAGCGATGAGAGTCGCTTCTGCCTTGGTGCCAATGATGGTCGTATGCGTGTTTGGCGCCGTGCAGGTGAGCGCCACAATCAGGACTGCATACGACCGAGGCACACAGGGCCAACACCCGGCATCATGGTGTGGGGAGCGATCTCCTACACTGGCCGTACACCACTGGTGATCGTCGAGGGGACACTGAACAGTGCACGGTACATCCAAACCGTCATCGAACCCATCGTTCTACCATTCCTAGACCGGCAAGGGAACTTGCTGTTCCAACAGGACAATGCACGTCCGCATGTATCCCGTGCCAACCAACGTGCTCTAGAAGGTGTAAGTCAACTACCCTGGCCAGCAAGATCTCCGGATCTGTCCCCCATTGAGCATGTTTGGGACTGGATGAAGCGTCGTCTCACGCGGTCTGCACGTCCAGCACGAACGCTGGTCCAACTGAGGCGCCAGGTGGAAATGGCATGGCAAGCCGTTCCACAGGACTACATCCAGCATCTCTACGATCGTCTCCATGGGAGAATAGCAGCCTGCATTGCTGCGAAAGGTGGATATACACTGTACTAGTGCCGACATTGTGCTAGCTCTGTTGCCTGTGTCTATGTGCCTGTGGTTCTGTCAGTGTGATCATGTGATGTATCTGACCCCAGGAATGTGTCAATAAAGTTTCCCCTTCCTGGGACAATGAATTCACGGTGTTCTTATTTCAATTTCCAGGAGTGTAGTAGCTATTTATCGAGCACCTGCAGGAAATTATAATCTATTCATAAATCATCTAGAAGTTCTTTTGGGTTATTTAACAGGAAGAAACAAAGAAATTTTAATTGCTGGTGACTTTAATACAGATTTTCTAATGCAATCATCCAGTAAACATTCACTGCAGTTAGTAATGTTGTCTTTCAATCTAACTCATACTGTAAACTTTCCAACTAGGATCACTAAATCCTCAAGGACAGCCAATGATAATATTTTTATAGACAAATCAAAGGAACAAAATCATATCATAAAACCTGCTATAAATGTACTATCAGATCATGACATGCAGCTCCTTGTTTTAGATGTAAATTCTATGCAGATTATCAAGATTGCTAAATCTGAGTACAAGAGAGTAGTCAATCACCAAAAATTGAGTGTTTTAGAAAATTGCTCAAAGATATGAAATGGAAAGTCGTTTATAGTGCTCATGACATGAATGAAAAATATAGCACATTCATGACCAATGTCAGTACCATGTTTGAAAACTGTTTTCCTCTAAAAGTTACTCAAATTAAACAGAAGTCTATAATAAAACCATGGCTTACACAAGGAATAAAGATTTCCTGTAAGAAAAAAAGGAAAATGTATCTGTCGACCAAGAATAGTTCTAATGCTGATGATTTAGCTAAAGCCCGCATCTCGTGGTCGTGCGGTAGCATTCTCGCTTCCCACGCCCGGGTTCCCGGGTTCGATTCCCGGCGGCGTCAGGGATTTTCTCTGCCTCGTGATGGCTGGGTGTTGTGTGCTGTCCTTAGGTTAGTTAGGTTTAAGTAGTTCTAAGTTCTAGGGGACTTATGACCACAGCAGTTGAGTCCCATAGTGCTCAGAGCCATTTGAACCATTTAGCTAAATACAAGGAATACTGTAAAATATTAAAAAAAGTAATTCAGACATCTAAACAAATGCACTACGAGAAGAAGATAGCAATGTCAGGGAACAAAATAAAAACAATATGGGATATAGTGAAAGAGGAGACTGGTAGAACCAGAAAGGAACAGGAGCAAATATCACTAAGGGTAGATGACACATTAGTAACCGATGGGCATAGTGTGCCAGATCTATTTAACAAGTACTTAATATCCGTTACTGATAGAATGGGACTGTCAGGATCAGTAAATAATGCCCTTGAATATCTGAAAGTGGCCTTTACAAATAGCTTCAGGTACATGAATATGTCACTCACTTCACCAAAAGAAATAACTTCCATAATAAAATCTTTAAAAACAAAGCATTCTAGTGGTTACGATGAAATATCAACAAAGTTAATTAAGGCATGTTCTTGTGAGTTTAGTACAATTCTAAGTTATTTGTGTAACCAGTCAATTATAACTGGGCCATTTCCTGACTGGCTAAAATATGCAGATGTTAAGCCCCAATTCAAGAAAGGGGATAAAGAGATACCATCAAAATACAGACCGATTTCACTTTTGCCAGCATTCTCAAAAATTTTAGAAAAAGTAATGTACGGGCAGCTGCTCAACCATCTGACCACAAATAACATATTATCAAGAACACAGTTCGGATTTCTGAAGTGTTCTGATATCGAGAAGGCTATTTACACCTACAGTGAAAATGCACTTAATTCATTAAATAACAAGTTACAAGCAGCAGGTATTTTCTGTGATTTGTCAAAGGCATTCGATTGTGTGAACCACAACATCCTTTTACATAAATTACAATTCTATGGTGTCACGGGCAGTGCTGCAAAATGGTTCAAGTCATACCTCGCTAACAGGGAACAAAGGGTGTCAGTGCAAGGGACTAGTGAATTAAGTCATCAGTCGTCATCAGAATGGGAAGAAATTACATGTGGTGTCCCACGAGGATCCATTTTAGGGCCATTGCTTTTTCTTGTGTACATTAATGATCTCTCATCAGTTACACTGCCCGAAGCAGAGTCCGTTTTGTTTGCAGATGACACAAGTATTGCAATAAATAGTATGTCGACTGTAGTTCTAGAAAGATCTGCTAATGATATTTTCATGGATATTAATAAATGGTTTAACGCCAACTCACTGACATTTAACTTGGAAAAGACTCACTATATGCAATTCAGAACCTGTAAGAGGTTTCACCCAGCATATGCATAAAGTATGAAGAAGAGCAGATAGAAGAGGTTGACAGTCTTACATTCCTGGGATTACAACTTGATAATAAATTCAGTTGGGAGGAGCACACCACAGAACTGCAGAAACGCCTTAACAAATCTGTATTTGCAATTCGAGTGTTAGCAGACATAGGCGACATAAAAATGAAAAAGCTTGCATACTTTGCCTACTCTCATTCCATAATGTCATATGGTATAATATGCTGGGGTAACTCTTCAATCCAAACAAAAGTTTTCAGAGTCCAAAAGCGTGTAATACGTATTATTTGTGAAGTAAATTCACGCACTTCCTGTAGAAACCTCTTCAAAGAACTGGGTATACTAACTACTGCCTCTCAGTATATTTACTCCTTAATGAAATTTGTCCTTAATAATATAGCTCTTTTTCCAACAAACAGCTCAGTTCATACATACAATACCAGGAACAAAAATGATCTGCACAAGGACTTAAAAGCAGTAACTTTAGTTCAAAAAGGGGTCCACTACTCAGGAACACTCATCTTCAATAATTTGCCAGCAAACATAAAAAATTTACTCACAAATAAAGATCAGTTTAAAAGGAGCCTGAAAGACTTACTAGTGGCCAACTCCTACTCCATTGACGAATTTTTTAATACAATGAAATGATGTATTGTATATATTCACACTATTAGTATTGTTATTTCAGCTAAAAAAAATTGACATGTTCCACATCCACGAGGACCTCCTCAGCACGGATGTATGGAACGAAAAACTAATCTAATCTAATCTAGTCTAATTTAATCTGTTGACTCAGGGATCGAGACGTGGCTGCACGATCCGTTACAGCCATGAGGATAAGGTGCCTGTCATCTCGTCTGCTAGTGATACGAGGCCTTTGGGATACAGCACGGCGTTCCGTATTACCCTCCTGAACCCACCGATTCCATATTCTGCTAACAGTCATTGGATCTCGACCAACGCGAGCAGCAATGTCGCGATACGATAAACGCAAACGCGACAGGCTACAATCCGACCTTTATCAAAGTCGGAAACGTGATGGTACGCATTTTTCGTCCTTACTCGAGGCATCACAACAACGTTTCACCAGGCAACGCCGGTCAGCTGCTGTTTGTGTATGAGAAATAGGCTGGAAACGTTCCTCATGTTAGCACGTTGTAGGCGTCGCCAACGGCGCCAACCTTGTGTGAATGCTCTGAAAAGCTAATCATTTGCATATCACAGCATCTTCTTCCTGTCGGTTAAATTTCGCGTCTGTAGCACGTCACCTTCGTGGTGTAGCAATTTTAATGGCAAGTAGTGTAGTATGTAAAGTGAATTTGGAGGGGGAGAAAGGGAAGGTACTAATGATATGAGCTGCACCAGGGTTTTGTGTGGAATTAGTGGTGACGAGTGAAAATGTGTGCCAGACTCGAACCCTGGACTCCTGGTCATTAGTGCCACACGACCATTTCATGTTTCATTTAACTCATGAAGCCACGTTTACTCGGAATGGAATGACCAACACACGCAGTAACCATCAATGGTCTCTGGAAAATCCATACGCTACACTGGAAACCAATTTCCAAGTTTGTTTTTCGATCAATGTTTGGAGCAGCATGATCGGTAACACGTTGACAGGTCCAGTCATTTTCTAACAGTGAATGACGGGACATAATTACTTGCATTTTACTGAAAATTTGTTGAACGCCTTGAGGAAGTCACTTTCGCCACTGAGAGTGAAATGTAATTCTAGCATGTCGGAGCCCCTCCACATTTGAGGGAACATCTCAATTGCACTTACCCTAAACGTTGGATTGGTGGTGGTAATACAATGAACTGGCCACCAAGATCGCCAGACCTCACGCCATTAGATATTTGTTTATGGGGTTCGATGAAGTTTGAGGTATACTAACGAAAGGTGAATACGCGAAATGCACTGCTTGGTCGCATCATGGACGCTGATGCCCTCATTAGGGAACGTGTAGACACTCTCAGACAAGCAACACAACACGTTCTCCTATGTGTGCACGAGCGCACTGAGGCTGACGGTGGGGTATTCTGAACTGTACAACAGCTGCAACTTGACGTGTACGATAATACTTAGACGAGAATGTGTTAAAATGCGCATTTTTCGACTGATACTTTGTAAAACGCATGTTGTGATGTTTACTAACTGTTGTGCATGTGCAAACGTGATAATGTATAGAATACTTAAAATAAATAACAATGTACATTAAAAGTGTAGTATCTCGGAAGGCCACATGTTTATATGAAGTTTTTTGCTTCAAATGATCGTCCCTGTCATATCGCTGAGTACTGATCATTCCTCCTGATACATCCCGTATCCACCATTAAGAGCAAGAGTCCTAACACGTTTCCTTGCGACACAACCGAAGTTACTTCTATATCTGTCGATGACTCTCCATCCGCGTCCTTCCTACCACAAATCCTCAAACAAATCACAAATATGGTTTGACACCCCATATGGTGCGACTTTCATTAATAAGCGTCGATATGGTGCTGAAGTAAATGCACTTCGAAAGTGAATGAATTGTGCATCCATCTTATTGTCTCGATCCCTGGCTTCCAGGATACTGCGAGAGAAAAGCACAAGCTGGGTTCCGCATGACCGACGTTAAAACATGTTGCAACTTTGCCACTATTGTGAAAAGAGGCCAGTATTCTCGTCTGGCCTCGTAGCAGGTTTGGAGCACACATGCCACTACACGTAATTCCAAGCAATCCTGTGACGGTTGTGGTCTGCCTGTATGAGATCACGCCACGATGTGTCTGCATTTTTGTCGGTGCATGAAGATTTGGGTTCCATGTTGTGATAATGCCCGAGCACATAGGACTGATTTGGCTGACCCAAATTAGACTAAAGTCTACAGAGAAGCCATGGATTACTCAACGAATAAAGGTTTCTTCTAAGACAAAAAGAAAATTGTATCCTTTAGTCAGGAACAGCTCTGATGTTGATTCTACAGCTCATTACTAGATACAAAAAATATTGAGGATAGTAATACAGAAATCAAATTAAATACATTACGAGAAAAAGATAATCAGATCAGACAGCAAAATAAAGATAATATGGGAGATCGTGAGAGAAGAGACAGGTAGACCCAGAGCGGAAGAGGAGCAATAACATTAAGAGTAGACGATTGATTAGTAAAAGATGGGTACAGCATTGCAAAACATTTAACAAGCATTTCATAACTGTTATTGCAAAGATGGAGCTGTAAGGTTCAGTAGATGCTGCCACGGAATATCCCAGATGAATAGTTATAAAAAACGTCAGTAATATGACAGGGACTCTCACTACACCGGTAGAAGTAATATCAGAGCTCTTTATATTCAGGTAGCTGCTTCTCTTTTCTCGAAAGAACTCATTGATTTTCCTGTAGCTAGAATCCGTCGTTTCCCTAGTGAAACATGCTTCTAAATCCTTACATGTGTCCTTTACCATTCCTGCTTAGCAATTTTGCACTTCCAGTCAATATTATTTTAAGACGTTTTTATTCTCTTTCGCCTACTTCATTTGCTGCATTTTTATATTCTCTGCTTTCATCAATTAAGTTCAGTATCTCCTGTGTTATCTAAGAATCTCTACTAGGCCTAGTCTTGTTACAGATTTGTTCCTCTGCTGCTTTCACTATTTCATTTCGTCTTGTACTGTATCCCTTTCCCCTGTTGTCTCAATCGTTGTCTAATGCTCCCTCTGAAACTCTCAACAATTTCTGGTTCTTTCAACTTATCCGTGTCCCATCTCCTTAATTTCCTACCTTTTTGTAATTTCTTCACTTTTAATAAACAGTTCACAACCAATAAATTGTGGCCAGAGTCCACATCCTGGAAATGTTCTACAATTTGAATTCTTGTTGGGAAATCTTTGTCGTACAATTATAAGATAAATGTAAAAGCTTCCGGTTTCTCCAAGTTTCTTCCACATATGCAAGTTTTCTTCATAGTTTTCAAATGAAGTGTTAGTGACGACTAATTGTGCTCTGTGCAAAATTCTGCCTGACGGCCTCCCCCCCCCCCCCCCCATTTATTTCCCCCGATCTATATTCACCAACAATTTTTCCTTCTCTTCCTTTCTCTGTTATCGAATTCAAGTCCCCCACCACAGTTAAATTCTCGTCTCTGTTAACTATCTGAATAAATTATTTTATCTTATCATACATTTCTTCAATCTCTTCATCTATGGAGCTAGCTGGCATATAAACTTGTACTACTATGGTGAGAAGCCGGCCGAAGTGGCCGGGCGGTTCTAGCCGCTACAGTCTGGAACCGCGCGACCGCTACGGTCGCAGGTTCGAATCCTGCCTCGGGCATGGGTGTGTGTGATGTCCTTAGGTCAGTTAGGTTTAAGTAGTTCTAAGTTCTAGGGGACTGATGACCTCAGATGTTAAGTCCCATAGTGCTCAGAGCCATTTACTATGGTGAGTGTGGGCTTACTGTCCATCTTGGCTACGATGATGGATTCACAATCCTGTTCATAGTAGCTTACCCTTATTCCTATTTTCTCATTCGTTATTAAACCTGCTCCCTGATTACCCTTTGATTTTTTTATTTATAACCCTGTATTCACATGACCGGAAGTCCTGTTGCCACTATATCTAACTTCGACCTATCCATTTTCATTTTTAAATTTTGAAAGTATCCTGCCAGATTAAGGGATGTAACATTCCACGCTCCGATCCGTAGAACGCCAGTTTTGTTTTTCCTGGTGACTACATCCTCCTAAGTAGTATCCTCCCGGAGATCCCAATGGGGGACTATTTTACCTCCGGGATATTTTACCCAACAGGATGCCATCATCATTTAATCATACAGTGGAGCTACCTGCCCTCGAAAAAATTACTGCTGTAGTTCACCCTTACTTTAAGCCGTTCGCAGCACCAGCACAGCAAGTCCTTTTTGGTTGTGTTACAAGGCCGGATCAGTTAGTCCTCCAGATTGTTGCCCCTACAACTAATGAAAAGGCCGCTGCACCTCTTCAGGATCCATACTTTTTTGCACCTACGGTACGGCCATCTGTATCACTGAGGTATGCGAGCCGCCCCATCAACGGCAAAATCCACAGTAGGGTTAGAGGCGGTGATACACGGCATAAGCGCGATGTCTTCCGGGCTGATTCATTTTTTGTCTAGTGTGCTTATGACCTATTTTGCTATCCGATAGCATCACACTCCCGTAGGCTACAGACATAGCTGGCACTGTTGCCAGGACACCTTTTAGAGGACTCATTATCGCCATAACTCATGCAGTTTCGTGGATCATGAAGATCCCTTAATTTCAGATGATGCCGAACACCGGACGAAACGGACGGTCATTCGTTATAACGGGCACGGTCGTCAGACGATTATGGTGATTTTAGTCTTCCCTGAAAAGGAATTTCGCCCGTGAATCGATTTAAATGAGTAGTGGCAGTCCTTGTTGGCGTGGTGGCGGCAGAAGCGAATTCCCGCTGTGTTAAAAACTTGTCGTTCGGAGATCCCGTCCTGTGCCACGAGTCGCGCGTCGGAGAGAGTTGCCATTAAGGTCAGCGGCTGCGGCTGCGGCTGCAACAGTAAAAAAGGCCTCCCAGGCGTGGAGTTAGGCCGCTGATAACGCAGCTCCTTTTATCTTTAGTGTCGGCCCAGAATGGAATGGCCGCTTTTTGTGCGCTTCCCCCTGGTCGAGGAGCAATGCTGCCTGCACCGCACGAACGCTGCGACACTGAAAAACTCTTCCGCCGTGGCGCATATGCAGTCCTTTCCACGCGAGATTTCACATTTTCATGGTGAGTAAGAACTCACATCACACCAAAAGTTGATTGTATTCAATGAAAAACACCTTTGTTTTGTTTGCCACCCCAATTAGCGTATCATATCAGTGACACTTTCCCCCCTATGTCAAGATAATTCAAAATGAACTGCCCTTCTTTGAACTTTTCCGATGTCCTCCGTCAATCCTATCTGGTAAGGATCACATGCCGCGCAGCATTTAGTCAAGAAGAGGACGGATATACGTAGTGTAGGTGGTCTCTTTACTAGATACGTCCTGCATCTTAACTGTATCTTTGCAAGAGATAACTCTTTCTATACCTCTTTCACCATTTCATCCATACAGTTGTGCAACAATTTACCCCGTAAAGACCGTCTTATCCAAACCACTCTGCATTCAAAAGGAGATTAAAGTTTTATCTCTAATCATCGTCGTAGCTTCTCTTCTGTATACCCCTCTGACCAGTAGGAAGTCAGTATCTCTGTCACTCTATGGCATTGGCCGCTTACCTAACTTACAAAATGGTTCAAATGGCTCTGAGCACTATGGAACTTAACTTCTGAGGTCATCAGTCCCCTAGAACTTAAAACTACTTAAACCTAACTAACCTAAGGGTTAAAGAACGGACTCGCAAAATTGCAGAACAATATCCGTAACATCGGTCTACTGCAGAATCCTTGAACATAGTCTCTGTTGGAATACAATAAACTTTCTTGAGACTGAGAAGCTCATGTCCACGAATCAGCATGGTTTTAGAAAGCTCACTCGTGCGAAACTAATCTTGCTCTTTTCTCACATAATATACTGTGAACTATGGGTAAGGGCAACAGACAGATTCCATATTTGTAGATTTCCCGAAAGAATTTGACACGGCGCCCTATTACAGGTCCCCCCCCCCCCCCCCTCCTCCTCCTCTCTGCAATAATGTAGACTGAGACGAAAATCACTTTAAAAAGTCTGTGCAACTCACAAGACATGCATATACTGACAAGGGAACCTCCCCATCGCACTCCCCTCAGATTTAGTTATAAGTTGGCACAGTGGATGGGCCTTGAAAAGCTGAACACGGATCAATCGAGAAAACAGGAAGAAGTTGTGTGGAACTATGAAAAAAATAAGCAAAATATACAAAGCGAGTAGTCCATGCGCAAGATAGGCAACATCAAGGAGAGTTTAAGCTCAGGAGCGCCATGGTCCCGTGATTAGCGTGAGCACTTGCGGTACGAGAGGTCCTTGGTTCAAGTTCTCCCTCGAGTGAAAAATATAATTTCTATATTTTCGCAAATTTATGATCTGTCCGTTCGTTCATTGACGTCTCTGTTCACTGTAATAAATTTAGTGTCTTTGTTTTGCGACCGCACCGCAAAACCGTGCGGTTAGTACACGGACGGACGTGCCTCTCCAATGGAAACCGAAAACATTTGATCGCAAGGTCATAGGTCAACCGATTCCTCCACAGGAAAACACGTCTTATATATTCTATACGACACTGGTGATGGCATGTGCGTCACATGACAGGAATATGTTGTCGACCCACCTAACTTGTACACTTGGCGAATGGGTAAAAAGATTGTTCTACCTTGCCCGATTTAGGTTTTCTTGTGGGTGTTTCGATGTTTCTTTAGGTGCAGCGTCCCCATACTACGGCGCAGTTACCTCGCATCGGACCGACGGATGGACGGACAGATAATAATAAAAAAATTACACTTTTCACTCGAGGGAAGACTTGAACCAAGGCCCTCTGTTCCGCAGCTGCTCACGCAAACCACGGGACCACGGCTCTTCTAAGCTCACAATCACCTTGATGTTGCCTGTCTTGCGCATGGACTACTCAGTTTGTATATTTTGCTTATTTTTTTCATAGTTCCACACAACTTCTTCCTGTTTTCTCGATTCATCTGTGTTCAGTTTTTCAAGGCCTATCCACTGTGCCAACTTATAACTAAATCTGAAGGGGGCGCGATGAGGAGGTTCCCTTGTGAGTATCATTATTTCTAGATCCCAGTATGATAAAGAAATAACGATAAAATGCAGTTACAAGTTGCCAAACAGACTCGCAAACTGTGAGCTATGCAGTGCAAAGACAACCGCAAACACCAAACGTGACACTTATTCCAAAACCGCCAGAGGTGTGCCTAGCTGAAGCCAGTAACAGAACAGCACCCCTGCAACAACTACACAAGCTCGTCCAAAAAACGACTCCTCTACACTCCACAAGCAAAACCAGAATGACTGTATCTCTCTTACTAAAATACAATATAAAATGATTATATAATTATAATGTCACTTAGCGACATGCCGCAAACCAACATCGTCACAATGTGATTTCGGTCGAATCTCTCCTAAGGAAACTTAACAGCTTGCTTCCAGAGTTGATCCTATTAGGAAAGAAAGTAGTATGTCGAACATTTACGGAATGCCTCAGAATATTTGTATCAGCAGGAAACCAGATAACACGCGTAAAACATTTACTCTAAACTTAATGTGACGCAACAGAAACCACGATCAACTGCAACGAATCCAAGATAATTGACTTAGGGAAAGGGTTACAGTTGGACGCACACAGTGGCTACCAACAGCAACAAAGGTTCGAGGTATAGGGCTAGATCTGGTACAGACCCACAAAAGGTGCGGACTACCATCTGTCGCTGATTGTTGAACAAAGTTAGGGTTAGCACACAGCTACAGTCCAAGCGAAGTCACTATACGATCCAGAAACTAAACCTGTTGAACGAGTCCGTCTTATCTAAAATGTCTTACATAGCCTCCATTTTACCTGTACCAGCGCCAGTAGCCAAGAGTCTACTATCAGTAATTGGTTATTTCGTACTCTATAGAAATGTTTCGAAAGTAAGACGCAGCACACTAACGTTGTCCTTAGACTAAGACAGAGTCTGACTAACAGATACTGACACAAAATGCAAAGCATTACTACTACATAATGTCGTTAAAAGCTCACTATTCAGCTCTGTCATCCTGACAAGTCTACTCATACAAGCAGTCCAACTAGAAAGCCAAATACCACCCGACAATATTGTCAAAATAAATTCAGAACTCAGCTCTCTCAGAACTGCCGCAGTCGAGAACAGCTACGCAGCCCAGGGAGACAAAATGTGCAACGCAAATATATTAAGAAAATATATGCGTATTAAGAAAATGTCAAGTCCTAAAAGAATGGAAGGTAAATATCGTCATGTCAATTGACCTGAAGTGTGGAAGAATATTCACAACAACCAGCTTACATGAGATGTTAGGACAAAGTGATGTAAAGGCGGCAATGCAACCCTTCCAGCCGGCCGCTGTGGCCGAACGGTTCTAGGCGCTTTAGTGCGGAACCGAGCTGCCGCTACTGTCGCAGGTTCGAATCCTGCCTCGGGCATGGCTGTGGGTGATGTCCTTAGCTTAGTTAGGTTTAATTAGTTCTATGTCTAGGGGACTGATGACCTCAGATGTGCTTAGACCCATTTGAACCAACTCTTCCATTGGCACGAAGCTATACCACATCCACCTTGCAGATTCGCCCAACTGTGACAAGAGTAATACAGACGATACACTTATGCACCGACACATGTCACGAGATCTGGAAATGGACGCAATGCAAACTTATAGCACATCTGAAGACGGCAAGGCAATATGTCAAGGTTCAAGAAGTTATGACACCAGACCAAAAGCGATACCCCTGCCGGAAAAACAATATGATAATATGATACTCGGATCAATTCATATACCACATGATAACATCATAAACAGTGAGTTTAGAGGAATTTAAGAGTAGATCAACAATATTATACCACGAACTGCAGAAAAAAACAAAATAATCCAAAGAATTTTGCAAACTACGTAAGAACATGGTACCTCTGCATCTGAAATATCACGATCTGTGTATACATTGCCTGAAAAAATGCAACACCTTCAAGGACTGTGTTCAGTGGCTCCATGGTATAATATGTGCACACTAAAGCATTGTAGCAGTGATTCATTTGTCACGGTCATCGGCAATGAGATGGCGCTCACGAGGCTGTCTGTGCACCCTCTGTTTTGACTCTGCAGGCTGATGACATCAGATGTTAAGTCCCATAGTGCTCAGAGCCATTTGAACCATTTTGGAGAGCTGGCCTAGAAGTTACCGGGGTATGTTGTTCCGACTGAAATAACTCCGCGAGGGAAATAGATATGAATATGAAGTAAACACTCCGTGAAATGAAACACCACGCCCACCGTCGGCAGCTATCGTAAACAGGCTAGTGATTCCCGGAATGTCGAAACGACAGAACGTGCGACGCTGGTTCACGTAAGTAAATATTTTCGTATTTGGTAATTTTGATCTATCTCACGAATTTTAATGACTAGCCTTTAGTGTTTCAATGTTTTATTGTGAGGATTTATCTACTGTTTTGGTACACAATGCGTAAATTACCTATGTTTCGTAACGTAACTACACTCCTGGAAATGGAAAAAAGAACACATTGACACCGGTGTGTCACCCCCACCATACTTGCTCCGGACACTGCGAGAGGGCTGTACAAGCAATGATCACACGCACGGCACAGCGGACACACCAGGAACCGCGGTGTTGGCCGTCGAATGGCGCTAGCTGCGCAGCATTTGTGCACCGCCGCCGTCAGTGTCAGCCAGTTTGCCGTGGCATACGGAGCTCCATCGCAGTCTTTAACACTGGTAGCATGCCGCGACAGCGTGGACGTGAACCGTATGTGCAGTTGACGGACTTTGAGCGAGGGCGTATAGTGGGTATGCGGGAGGCCGGGTGGACGTACCGCCGAATTGCTCAACACGTGGGGCGTGAGGTCTCCACAGTACATCGATGTTGTCGCCAGTGGTCGGCAGAAGGTGCACGTGCCCGTCGACCTGGGACCGGACCGCAGCGACGCACGGATACACGCCAAGACCGTAGGATCCTACGCAGTGCCGTAGGGGACCGCACCGCCACTTCCCAGCAAATTAGGGACACTGTTGCTCCTGGGGTATCGGCGAGGACCATTCGCAACCGTCTCCATGAAGCTGGGCTACGGTCCCGCACACCGTTAGGCCGTCTTCCGCTCACGCCCCAACATCGTGCAGCCCGCCTCCAGTGGTGTCGCGACAGGCGTGAATGGAGGGACGAATGGAGACGTGTCGTCTTCAGCGATGAGAGTCGCTTCTGCCTTGGTGCCAATGATGGTCGTATGCGTGTTTGGCGCCATGCAGGTGAGCGCCACAATCAGGACTGCATACGACCGAGGCACACAGGGCCAACACCCGGCATCTTGGTGTGGGGAGCGATCTCCTACACTGGCCGTACACCACTGGTGATCGTCGAGGGGACACTGAATAGTGCACGGTACATCCAAACCGTCATCGAACCCATCGTTCTACCATTCCTAGACCGGCAAGGGAACTTGCTGTTCCAACAGGACAATGCACGTCCGCATGTATCCCGTGCCACCCAACGTGCTCTAGGAGGTGTAAGTCAACTACCCCGGCCAGCAAGATCTCCGGATCTGTCCCCCATTGAGCATGTTTGGGACTGGATGAAGCGTCGTCTCACGCGGTCTGCACGTCCAGCACGAACGCTGGTCCAACTGAGGCGCCAGGTGGAAATGGCATGGCAAGCCGTTCCACAGGACTACATCCAGCATCTCTACGATCGTCTCCATGGGAGAATAGCAGCCTGCATTGCTGCGAAAGGTGGATATACACTGTACTAGTGCCGACATTGTGCATGCTCTGTTGCCTGTGTCTATGTGCCTGTGGTTCTGTCAGTGTGATCATGTGATGTATCTGACCCCAGGAATGTGTCAATAAAGTTTCCCCTTCCTGGGACAATGAATTCACGGTGTTCTTATTTCAGTTTCCAGGAGTGTATATCTTGCTTTTATTTCAACGTGTGTGATAGGGGCTAGATGTTCCGTTTGTCGGGGGCACGTTGTGACCTTGCCCCGATTCATTTGTACCACCAATGGAATATAAATATAGTTATTTTTTTTCTTTTGTAGTATGAGGACGTATACTCGAAAAACAACACGAGGTTCTGTGTCACTGGAGCTGATGCAAAAAAACAGCAGATGCCGTTCTCAAGGACGGCAGGAAAATAAAAATTGTTGCCAAAGAATTAGAACTCGAGAAAAATTAGATATTTGTTATACGACTTTATACAGATTCGTCAAAAAGCTAAGATCTGGGGTAGAAAATATAGTGATTGGTTACAAAAAAATAAGATTGGTCTTTACTGAAGAACAGGAAGATAGGTTAGCAGAATATCTGTTGGAAAAGAAAAGGCAAAGGGGAGGGGAAGTCTGTTAAACGACAGGTTTTATAAACGAGTATGAAAGGTCTGAGAGTGAAGAGGACAGTTCAGAGTATAATTGTCTAGAGTGTTGTGACAGTTACTCCAATTCTCGTTCTGGGGAAGAATGGATTCAGTGTCAAGAATGTAAGAACTGGGCTCATTCCAGATGTAGAATCAAGCCTTTTTAACCTACCTATTACCGAACTGTGATTGTGATATATCTTCTGATGATTAATTAATTATAAGTATATATGTTTTCTGCCTATAACGACAATATGATAGATACTTTCAGCCTAAGACAAGGCCAATATGACTGAAGTCTGAATTTTCAAGGCTGAATTGTTACAAGTTATTTGATAAGCTGTTAGTTACTAAAGGGTTGATAATTGTTTAAGTACGAATTATAGTTACTTGTTATATAACATGCAAATATTTACCTCATGATTCGTACGACATTGTTGATTTTTATTTAAATGAACAGACATGGTTTAATCATTTATTGTTTTTTATTTCACAAATAATAGCTTGAACAAATATGGTAACAACTTACCCTGGCTTGTTAACAATTTGCCCCAAGTCGGGATAAGTTGTTATTTTACGACTGTAGACATTAAAACATTATTACTAAAAAGATCTCACAACAAATGACCCACATAACTGTCTTAATTTCAAAGTTAAATATATAAGTTAATTTTGATTGCATCGCATGAATACTAAAATCAAGTACTCTTAACGAATTTTGAGGTTAACTACAAATCGGAACTTGTAGCCCCGCTCTCCCCTACGAAGCTGTTTCACATTCCACGCATCGTTGAATATGTTAGCTCTTCTTTCAATATGCACCAGTAACTGAGGTAAAAATCAGCTGGTAAGTGGGAAACTGAGAGAACAATAAGTAAGTCACACCCTAATTAGCGAGATCTACTTTCACTTTTAAGCAATTGTCCTAGCTAATTAGCACCCCACTCCCAATTTCACATCCAGCTAATTGTCCTAAGATGCTCTGACGCCACAAGATTACCTAACAGCTCACGGCTTTGGAGATGGAAGGTTCTGGGTTCGACTCCCGTCATGTTAGACTTTCTTAAAGTTCAACCGATTTAAGTGGAATATCGCAGTGCAAATACCTGGATATACCTAAGCACAATCCCCATCGCCCCTGCTCCCACTTTCACGTCCAGCCAGCTGTGCTAAGGCCACAGCTATGCACCGGAAAGTTCGTGCTCCGAGTCCCGCCACGTGTACTTTTCTTAAAATTCAATGACTTTTCACGAATTTCGAGTGCTGTAGCGTAATTGGACTATTGCAATAATGCTGATATGCCTACGTCAGTGCCACCAGGGTCCAGGCCCTGTAATCGGAAGGTTCTGGTTCGAGTCCCGCCATGTTACATTATTTACATTTCAACCGATTTAAGTGAGCGTTCGCATTGCAACCAGCGTAATCCCTAAGTGCAGCCCCCCTCCCCCCCCCCTCACCAGCGCCTGTGCACTGCCCCCACGACTCCGAGTCCCCCCCCCCCCCCCAGTCCCTGCGGCAGAGATCACACTGCTCCCACCCCCACCGCCACCCCCTACGGCGTCCATCGCCCCCCTCAGCCACTTCCCCGCCCATCACACGCCCGTCGGCTCACCTCTGCCTCTACGCTTAAGATACCGTAGCCACCGCCGCCGGTCGGACGATCGGATATTACCGCTACGACTTTAACTTAATACAGTTACTCTGCCAGTGTTTGACATACTAAGATATTACTTTTGCTTAGAGAGTGATGCTGTGTTATGGGCTACAGCGTTCAGTGACTTACAAACGCAACGTGTCTGAAACCAGATGCTATAAATTAAACATTTCATTTACTTCGTAAACTAGCACTTTGTGTGATGTAAGCACAAGCTCTCACGCTCAAATACGAGCAGGATACGACATCACGTATCTATATTTTAATAAATGTAGGACACTAAATTTCACCCATAAGCAAATGTTTTGGAGGAGGGTTTAAAGTATGATTCGGCAACATACATCCACACCACGTTTCTAATCAAATTGGAACCGCCATATATTGTAAAATATTAATGCACATTCGATAACGGCTGGCTAAATATGTATCATTTATGCTGGGTGTCCCATGACGAATGGTCAATATTCAGGGTTATGACTGCAACGATCATTCGAAGCAAAGAAGTCTAGTTAACATGAGCTTGTAACACCAATATTGATTGTGAGGAATTGGTACAGTGTAATTCTATTATGAAGTCCTTATTCTGTGTGAGTTAAGATCTTTGAATTGTTGAAGGGAAGTGTACTTAACGATGTGTTTAAATAATGGAATTCTATAAAATATGTCTGTTTGTAAAAACAAAATTGTACACTCCTGGAAATGGAAAAAAGAACACATTGACACCGGTGTGTCAGACCCACCATACTTGCTCCGGACACTGCGAGAGGCCTGTACAAGCAATGATCACACGCACGGCACAGCGGACACACCAGGAACCGCGGTGTTGGCCGTCGAATGGCGCTAGCTGCGCAGCATTTGTGCACCGCCGCCGTCAGTGTCAGCCAGTTTGCCGTGGCATACGGAGCTCCATCGCAGTCTTTAACACTGGTAGCATGCCGCGACAGCGTGGACGTGAACCGTATGTGCAGTTGACGGACTTTGAGCGAGGGCGTATAATGGGCATGCGGGAGGCTGGGTGGACGTACCGCCGAATTGCTCAACACGTGGGGCGTGAGGTCTCCACAGTACATCGATGTTGTCGCCAGTGGTCGGCGGAAGGTGCACGTGCCCGTCGACCTGGGACCGGACCGCAGCGACGCACGGATGCACGCCAAGACCGTAGGATCCTACGCAGTGCCGTAGGGGACCGCACCGCCACTTCCCAGCAAATTAGGGACACTGTTGCTCCTGGGGTATCGGCAAGGACCATTCGCAACCGTCTCCATGAAGCTGGGCTACGGTCCCGCACACCGTTAGGCCGTCTTCCGCTGACGCCCCAACATCGTGCAGCCCGCCTCCAGTGGTGTCGCGACAGGCGTGAATGGAGGGACGAATGGAGACGTGTCGTCTTCAGCGATGAGAGTCGCTTCTGCCTTGGTGCCAATGATGGTCGTATGCGTGTTTGGCGCCGTGCAGGTGAGCGCCACAATCAGGACTGCATACGACCGAGGCACACAGGGCCAACACCCGGCATCATGGTGTGGGGAGCGATCTCCTACACTGGCCGTACACCACTGGTGATCGTCGAGGGGACACTGAATAGTGCACGGTACATCCAAACCGTCATCGAACCCATCGTTCTACCATTCCTAGACCGACAAGGGAACTTGCTGTTCCAACAGGACAATGCACGTCCTCATGTATCCCGTGCCACCCAACGTGCTCTAGAAGGTGTAAGTCAACTACCCTGGCCAGCAAGATCTCCGGATCTGTCCCCCATTGAGCATGTTTGGGACTGGATGAAGCGTCGTCTCACGCGGTCTGCACGTCCAGCACGAACGCTGGTCCAACTGAGGCGCCAGGTGGAAATGGCATGGCAAGCCGTTCCACAGGACTACATCCAGCATCTCTACGATCGTCTCCATGGGAGAATAGCAGCCTGCATTGCTGCGAAAGGTGGATATACACTGTACTAGTGCCGACATTGTGCATGCTCTGTTGCCTGTGTCTATGGGCCTGTGGTTCTGTCGGTGTGATCATGTGATGTATCTGACCCCAGGAATGTGTCAATAAAGTTTCCCCTTCCTGGGACAATGAATTCACGGTGTTCTTATTTCAATTTCCAGGAGTGTATGTAGAAAACTGGCTCATACCTAGGGATCTGGTATTGTGAAATAGAAACGACATAGGGAACCCGCTCCACTATGGAAGGGGCTTGGTTCAAATGACTCTGAGCGCTATGGGACTTAACGGCTGAGGTCATCAGCCCCCCAGAACTTACAACTACTTAAACCTAACTAACCTAAGGACAGCACACACATCCATGCCCGAGGCAGGATTCGAACCTGCGTCGTAGAGGTCGCGCGGTTCTAGACTGTAGCGCCTAGAACCGCTCGGCCACTCCGGCCGGCAAAACCATCCACAGACTGGGCGGTTCACCGGACCTCGACACAAATCCGCCGGGCGGATTCGTGCCGGGGACCAGGCGCTCCTTCCCGCCCTGAAAGCCATGCATTAGACCGCACGGCTAACCGGGCGGGCTGAAGGGGCTTGGCGCGTGAGAAAATGTGGAAATGGAGGTCAACTTGGGCGTCAAGAGAGAGAGAGAGAGCACGTTAGGCAGTCAGTGGCCAGCAGTCGCATAGTCAACACTGCAGGTGCCAAGTGAGGCATTCTGAAACCTAATCTATGATGGAATGGCCTCAGATGTGGTTCCGGCTGTAAAATGGTGCTCTCGCATATGGAAAGGCTCTAAAGATGATGAATACGTTGCCAAGAAGAATTAAATGGAGCTTAAAACCGCCAAAAGGAGACCTGAGAGCCACCACATGCTTGCCATCTCTATTGCGCCACTGCTTCACATACTTTGGAAAACAGATATGTATGCCAGTATGAACCAGTGTGCTTGTGTGTGCTTTTGCAATAATAATTCAAGTGAAACTTCCTGGCAGATTAAAACTGTGTGCCCGACCGAGACTCGAACTCGGGACCGTTGCCTTTCGCGGGCAAGTGCTCTACCATCTGAGCTACCGAAGTACGACTCAGGCCCGGTCCTCACAGCTTTACTTCTGCCAGTATCTCGTCTCCTACCTTCCTAACTTTACAGAAACTCTCCTGCGAGCCATGCAGAACTTTTGCACTTGCCCGCGAAAGGCAAAGGTCCCGAGTTCGAGTCTCGGTTGGGCTCACAGTTTTAATCTGCCAGGAAGTTTCATATCAGCGCACACTCCGCTGCAGAGTGAAAATCTCATTCTGGAAACATCCCCCAGGCTGTGGCTAAGCCATGTCTCCGCAATATCCTTTCTTTCAGGAGTGCTAGTTCTGCATGGTTCGCAGCAGAGCTTCTGTAAAGTTTGGAAGGTAGGAGACGAGATACTGGCAGAAGTAAAGCTGTGAGGACCGGGCGTGAGTCGTGCTTCGGTAGCTCAGATGGTAGAGCACTAGCCCGCGAAAGGCAAAGGTCCCGAGTTCGAGTCTCGGTCGGGCACACAGTTTTAATCTGCCAGGAAGTTTCATATTAGCGCACACTCCTCTGCAGAGTGAAAATCTCATTCTGAATAATTCAAGTGTTGCAAGATTTGTGTTTGATCTTCGAAACTGTCCTCTTCATGATACCAAGCAGTTTCCTGTCCTAAAAGTGCTAAAGACCGAGTATCCTGTTTATGAAGAAATGATAATTTGTTTCTATTTAAATGTGCCTAAGTTTCAGTTTTAAAGTACCGTTATATAAAAGTTGCTAGTTAAATCATTTGTTTCAGAGATAAAGAGAGATACCCATTAATTTAAACTAGTTAAAAAGCTTTAATTTGCTTTGAATTGCTACTACTTTGATTGTGTCAAAGTTTAGTGTTAAAGAGCATAAACGCTGTTAGTTAAAACTACTTGCTTCACAAGTAGTAAAATATGTATATAATCTTGAATCTACTGAAAACTTAACTTGAACTTGAATTTATTTCCGAAGCTAAGTAAGGACATCGCTAGTGTAAACTGTTATAAAGCATTGAGGGCTAAATAATCTTAAGTGGGGTTGAAGTTCAGCATTTATGTGATGCAAATTGTTTCTGAAATGTGTGCATAGTTGCTTGTAAAGGAAGGGGCAGTTCAAGGGCCCCCACTTTAACCTTTGCTAGTAGGAAAAAGTTAATTTCAATTGAACACTTTTCTTGTGCCAATTAGTCACAGGAGTTCTTTGAGAACATTGTGTGCTGAATTAGTTAAAGGTTGACATCATAACTGTTATTACTAAGGGGAAAGTCTCATTTACATTGCTGCAACTGATTATCTGTGCAATTGATAGCTACTGCTACCCACTGTGCAGTTCGCCTGGTTATTGTGTATGTGCCCGTTGTACTTTATTAAGAAAAAAAAATGGTTCAAATGGCTCTGAGCACTATGCGACTTAACTTCTGAGGTCATCAGTCGCCTAGAACTTAGAACTAATTAAACCTAACTAACCTAAGGACATCACACACATCCATGCCCAAGGCAGGATTCGAACCTGCGACCATAGCGTTCACTCGGCTCCAGACTGTAGCGCCCAGAACCGCATGTCCATTCCAGCTGGCTTTATTAAGAAAGAATGTATTAAAGTCCCTTTTGAAAGAAGATATATATATATATATATATATATATTTATTTATTTATTTATTTATTGTAGTGGCAGCTTCTGCCACCAAATGTATCAGGATGACGAAATGTAGCGGGAAGAGGTAGATGATACCGTATTAAGTCTCGTCTGAGCTTTCCAAGTGATTTATTGTTTCCAACTACAGTGCCGTGTTCCCCTTGGTCTGCATCATGGGGTCCTGCAATGCTGAGGATACCACTTCGCTGGCTTGGTGCGAAATGGCTGTCTCAGCGACCCGTGCACACACTGTGTGTCGGCCTTGTACGCCAGCGGAGTTGCAACATTGTCAGGATGCCAGCAGTCAACTCAGCGGTCTGTGTCCCTGCCAACTCAGCGCCGCTTGGTATGAGCCGCAGGTGGCCAGCTGCTTGCTTCTCGCCGGCGTCGCTGAGATCGCAGTGACAACAAGCGCTCGTCATCCGCTGTCCGAATCTGCAGCCCTCGCCTCGGGATGCTTCCAGCGTGTGTTGGAAGACAGGACGCCGCCCCGTGGTAGCGAGCCGTGGAGTGGCCCACTGCCGGTTGGCTACGGACCCCACGTCGGCCTCAGAGGGTCGAACCAGTGACTCTTCTGTCCACTCAAATTTCACACCCTTCCGTAACAATCGTGTCAACGGCTGTGCCACATCTGCAAAACCCTTCACGAACTTTCGATAGAAATTGCAAATTCTGATGAATGACTGCACTTCCGTAACCATTTTCGGTTCCCGAAAATCCCTTACAGCCTGTACCAACCTTGGATCTGTTCGTAATCCGTCCTTACTGATAATATGACCCAAATATTTTACTTCTTTTAATCCAAAATGCACTTCTCCAGGCTCAACGTCAAACGAGCTGCTCTTAACCTCATAAAGACTTTCCTTAACCGCTGTCTATGTTGCTCCATACTACTTGAAAACACTATAATGTCATCCAAATAGACCAGAGGTTTCAAACCTCTCAAGACACTGTCTAGCAACCTCTGAAACGTTGCCGGAGCGTTTTTCAAACTGAATGGCATTCTAATGTACTGGTAATGGCCTCCAGGAGTAGAGAAAGCAGTTTTTGGACGATCCTCTGGAGCTACCTCTAACTGATGATGACCACTTGTCAGATCCATCGTAGAAAAGTACTGGCACTGTCTAAAGAAATCTTAAACTTTTTAGTTCCATTTCGAAATTTCTTTTTCGCGTGTTTAACACAGTAGCTTCACATAAACGAGTAATTTCTTTCATCTGGAATGGTTTAAGTGTATTTGAAACATTAGTTACTTTTCTTAAGACTGTGGATTAACATTATTCATAGGAACTGATCCTAATTTTACAATAATTATATTTGGTAGTATTGTGAACAACAGTCTCCAAGATTGTGAAAAATATGTTTCTCCATCTTTAATGTAATATTTATGTACAATATTTATTTCATCTTCGTTGGAGTTTGTGTTAATCTCCACATAATTTACAGGCAAATAATTGAAACTATAAACAGACAAACATAGTTTATAATCTTACCTTGATCCTGGTTGTCTGGGAGCTTTACTCGTACACCAGTCAACTTTCGTGTATTCTTATTGCTCCAGAAGATAAATCGCACAACGCTCTTAAACACAATACAGCTACTTTTCTGTAAGCTATTCGATATCTTACGCCACACAGAAGTGACTGGCAGTGTACAGTGGAGAACATTGTAAGTACTGTTTGTACAGGGTCAAATCCATTATTTAGTTATAAACTGTAGCTTCCTGTCTGGTAACAAAACGTTCTTTAACCAAAGAAGATCTAAGATCTACATCTGAGCACTTTATAAAATTGGTGAGTTGGTTACCGATATCTTCGTTCACTGCTGGATTATTAATTTATTATGTAATTGCACTCTGCAATGGGAATCATCCACATTAAACAGTCTATTTCAACTCTCTTATTGTTGTTCACAATACACTGCTGTTTCCTTGACAGCCGGAACGGTCGCGGGGTGGCCGATAAAGCGCGGCGGGACCAAACGGAGAGCGGCCCGCGGACAAACTAACGGAAAGGACGGACGGACGCGAAACAACGACGGACGATGGAGAGAGACCTTACGACGACAACACGCAAGAAGTAACGGAGTGACAGAGACAACCAAACGAATCCAAGACGTCCACTAGTAATGAGAACGAAGAACGGTAAACACGCTGTCTTTTGTCGAGGCGATATGTTAAGACTCACGCAACGATTAGACTCGCCGGCTGAGCTTTTTTTTTCCTTTATTGGATTTCGATTCCCCCCCCAAGGGGGCGCGCTGGCAGCAGCTTAGTACGCCGCTCTTCAGCCTACAGAATTTTTAAAACATAAGGAGATAAGACACAATAAAAACGGCGATAAAACGGTGACATAAAATGTAAAACGGCGGAAAATTGTGGAAAGTTAAAACATAAAACAAATGGTGGGCGATGATAATAAAAGACACAAGAAGCAGACAGGGAAAATAGTAGATAGACAATTAAAAAACACGGCGACAGTCTGGATTCTGTTCCGTAGAGATATAAAAAATCACACCGTGCAACAGCGTTATGTCCGTTCGCAACACTTTGGAGAAGACGCACAACACTTAACAATCACTGGGAACACTGCACTAAAAAGTTGGCACGAAGATAACACACCACAGGCAAGGGCAGATGGGGGGGGGGGGGACCTGGACAGATGAGGGGAACAAAAAAAAGGGGGGGAGAGGAAAAACGAAAGTTGAGGGGTAACTGACAAAAGGAGAGGACTCAGAAGGGGGGAGCAGGGCAAACGAGAGAGGGAATGGGGAACGGCAGAGGAAGGAAATGCGAAAGGACTTGGGAGAGAGAAGGGAGGTAGAGAGAGGGTAGGCAGGGAAAAACAGGGTGGAGCGGGGGAGGAGGAGGAGAGGAGGGAGCCCAGGTAAAGGACAAAGGAAAGGAGGGGGGTGAGGATCAGAGTTGATAGGAGGGATAAATGGAGGGAGAGAGGGCATCATATGGGAGGGGGAGTTGACGGAAGCAACCTCGGGAAAGGAGATGAAGGGTGTAGAGATGGAGGGCAGGGGGGGACACAACAGTGAAGGTGTGGCAGAGGGCAGGGGTGGGAGAGGAGAGGAGCAACCAGGGGATCAGGGGGTTCAGGGGGGAGTGAGGTGTAGAGTATACAGATATGTTGGAGGAATAGGAGCAGATGGGGGAAAGGAATGAGGTCATAGAGGATCCGTGTGGGGGACGGGAGGCAGATACAGACGGCGAGGCGGAGTGCGTGGTGCTTGAGGATCTGGAGGGACTTATAGAATTTGGGCAGAGTGGATATCCAGGCGGGACTAGCATAACAGAGGATGGGACGAATTAAGGGTTTGTAGGTGTGAAGGATGGTAGAGGGGTTCAACCCCCAAGTCCGGCCAGAGAGGAGTTTGAGGAGTCGGAGGCGGTTGTGGGATTTGGATTGGATAGAGCGAAGATGAGGGATCCAGGTGAGGTGACGGTCAATGTTGAGGCCAAGGTAGGTGAGGGTGGGGGAGAGGCGGACAGGATGGGCGCAAATGGTAAGGGAGAAATCAAGGAGTCGGAAGTAGCAAGTGGTATGACCTACGATGATTGCCTGGGTCTCGGAAGGATTGATTTTCAGGAGCCACTGGTTACACCGTGCAGAAAAAAGCTCGAGGTGATTCTGGAGAAGGCGTTGGGACTGTTGGAGGGTAGGAGTGAGGGCAAGTAATGCGGTGTCATCAGCATACTGCAGGAGGTGTACTGGAGAGGGGGCTTGGGGCATGCCATGTACGGGAGGTAGAGGAGAGGGGAGAGGACAGAGCCCTGAGGCACACCTGGAGAGGGGTAGAAGGTGCGGGAATCGGCGTTATGGATGGTAACATAGGAGGGGCGGCGGGAGAGGAAGGAGGCAATCAGGCGGACGTAGTTGATAGGAAGGGCGTAGGTCTGGAGTTTAAACAGGAGACTGGGATGCCAGACACGGCCGTAGGCCTTTTCGAGGTTCAGGGAGACAAAAATGGCAGAGCGACGGGAGTTGAGCTGGAGGGAGAGGAGACGAGTGACGTGTAGGAGTTGGTCATCAGCAGAGAAGGAAGGTCGAAAGCCGCATTGGGTTTGGGGAGGAGGTGGTTTCGGTGCAGGTGGTGATGGATGCGCCAGGTAAGGATGGATTCCAAGAGCTTGCTGAACACCAAGGTGAGACTTATAGGACGCTAGAAAGACGCATCAGATGGAGGCTTGTTGGGTTTGGAGAAAATCAGGATACAGGAGGTTTTCCACAGGTTGGGGGAGAAGCCAGTAGCAAGGATGACGTTGTAGAGGGTGGCAAGGACTGCAACGAAGGAGGGAGGGCAGTATTTGAGGTGGCGGTAGGTAACACAGTCATGGCCGGGAGCAGATTTGCGTTTAGTGCAGAGTGTGAGGCTGATGTCCTGTGTAGCGATGGGAGTGTTAAGTTCAGATGGTGGTGTGTGGCCCAAGTACTGGAGGCTAGGAGCAACGGGAGGAACAGAGGTATTCATACAGTCGATGATGTCAGGTAAGAGAGAGTAATAGAACTGGGGATCATCTGGTATGGAAAAAACATCAGATAGGTGAGAGGCAAAGTGGCTGGCCTTACTAATGTAGTCAGGAAAGGGACGGTTATCAAGGAAGAGAGGGTACGGGGGGGGGGGGGGGCAGTTTCCAGTAAGGCGTTGGAAAGCAGACCAATACTTGGAAGAGTTTATTGGGAGCGTGGTGTTGAGTTGTGTACATGTCTGGCACCAGGCGCGGCGGTTCTTTGCAGTAAGCAGGTTGCGGATGTGTCGTTGTAATTGTTGGTGGCGGGTAAGTGTGTCCCGGTCACGAGTGCGGAGAAAAAAGCGGTAGAGGCGGCGGGATTCTCGAAGGAGAAGGACGGCCTGTGGGGGCAGGGCTGGGCGGTGAGGGTGGATGGCTTTGGTGGGAATATGGGTGGCGATGGCGTCAGACAACATCTGGTGCAGGAAGGCAGCAGTGGGGGAGATGTCAATGGGCTGAGCTTTTTTTTTTTTCTTTATTGTCATTTTACACCTTACACAAGGTGGGCTGGCAGCAGCAACAGTACGCCGCTCTTCAGCCGCAGGCAGTACAAGAGAAAACAATGGAGACACAGAATTAACATAACATAACGGTGGACAAAAAACAGTAGACACAGTAACAAAAAAGCACGAAGCCGTTCACACACGAAGAAAACCAAAGAAACTGTTAACACTGTACACGAACACTGATGGAGATGACACACATGAACGATGCAGCGTGGGTGGCGAAAACACTGAAGCACAAACACGACGGCACACACGCAAAACCGATGGCGATGATCTCCGGCGCACGGATGTCCACTTAACGTGTGCGAGTCCGGGGACCTGCCAAAAGGGGAAAAAGGTGAGGGAGGAGGGAGAGGGCTGAGCTTTTTTTTTCTTTTTTTCTTTATTGTGATTTCATTCCCCTGCCCCATATGGGCAGGGGAGGGGTGTCAGCGGCACAATCCGCCGCTCTTCAGCCGTGAGGGCTGAGCGAGAGGCAGGCTCGTAAGTACTCTATCGGGGGCGCCGCTATTGGCCGCTGGACCCACGTGTTCGACTGTGGCGCCCTCACTAAATGTGGGCCAGGAGGCGCGCGCCGCCACAGCTTACGGCGCGATGGTGCAGAGACCTCTAGGGGTCTTCAACGTCCATGACGTCTGGTGGAGATTCAAATTCCGCGGCGAGCGGTACCAGACTATAAGATAATAGTCGTCTGCGTGGAGCTGCTGAAATATGCCACACAACTCATCCATTATTACAGCCACTTTTACTTCAGCCAAATCTACTTCATATGGTGCAGCCACAGGATTTTTGTATTTCCTTAAACTGATTCCAATGTTTCCTTGCCAAATTTTTACAGTACACTACTTGCTCTCATACTATTTCCATGTAGTAGAAATGATAGTTTTGCCTTGACCCCATGTCTGGCAGAGATGAAATTGGGAATTTACCACCTAGATAATTGTGAAATGTATCGTACATTTCCTTCTTTAGCGTTGCAGACCATCCCTTCTCTAACTTTTCTTGACAGTCCACATGATCACAGATTTTAACCATCATAATATTGTCACAAAATGGTTGTATATAGAGCACAAACATATTTAAATTATTCATTCTAAGGACAGTGCCATTTTTATCGTAATTTATGTTAGCAACAAGACTGCCCAGGTTCTCCAGCGATAATCACAAACCAAAACATTTGCCGGTTGGTCTCATCTTCTTCCCTAACAGTCGAGCGATGTTTAACACTTCGGAGGACGCTTTGGTCACACTTCCCACTATCACAGAATATGGGTCAGATGCGGCTACCACGACCTGTTCTACACGCTAATGATCCAAACCCTGTGTGTGTAAGCATCGCTTTTAGATCTTATAGTTTCTCTGTAACTTTTCTCCCACTCACTTTTGTTCTAACAATATTGTCTGAGTAACTTACTTAATTTGGGTTTTGGCATGCTCCACCCGCCAATTAAATCTTCTGGGGCATTTCCTTACGTTAGTGACGCGGGCACTCCCTGTTCCCAGTACCATAATTAATTACTCATTTCTGTCTAAGGCAGTTTTTAATTTCCAGTACTCTTTTTCCACAGGAAGTTATTTGCTTCTGTTGACTGATTCTGGTAATATAAGCACAATGGTCGGGAAAAAGTTACAGGCCAGGTTTATGATGTAGTGATGTTACATATTAAGTCTTGTGATCTGTAAAACCGATCTGTTCTGCTCGTTGAATGACTACTGACGTATATATACATCAATGAGCCTTTGTTTGCTATCACCCACGTGTCAGTCATACTTAAATTTTGTGACCGCGTGTTTGACTTCAACACATTTGCTAAAATTTGGCTTTTATTCGTTTTTGTTAACAACAGAGTTAAAATCACCATCAATTACCACTGTGCTACATGTCGCTGGTAAAAAAGAAATAATTTCCTATTTGAAAAACTAGTCCTTCGCCTCTCTACGTGTGTTTCCAGAAAGAGCATACACGTTTACAAAGATCGTATCTTAGATTTGTGCTACCACTACCGTGCCGCTTAAAATCCTCCCAGCTTCTGCCATTTGAATACCGTCTTTTGTTAATAACTCTGTGCTTTCACTTTCAGATCTTTTGCGATTTGCTGTGTGTACTGAAATTTCATCTAGAGTGTTAGTTTAGACTATAGCAGTAATGCTATATCGATATCGGCCACATTTAAGAAGCGTTGGAACCACAATGGTTTTGGCTTAGACATTCTGTTGATATTTAAAGCACAAATTTTGTAAATTTTATAGGTAATTAATATCTTTTTCTGGTAGTAAATTACTTATTTTCAGTTCCGGTGTCTATACTTGTTTCTGATCTCGTAATAGGTCTGGACTGAGA
The DNA here is from genome assembly GCF_023864275.1 of Schistocerca cancellata. Lineage (NCBI taxonomy): Eukaryota > Metazoa > Arthropoda > Insecta > Orthoptera > Acrididae > Schistocerca > Schistocerca cancellata. The sequence goes on along the minus strand of NC_064629.1, from coordinate 880,038,704 downwards.
AGAGGTTTCACATCTCTTTTCCTAAATTTCTGCTTGGTGGTGCTTGAACCTACAGTCCCCGACTTCTAAACTTTCTTTTCGCCGTTACGATTGTCTGCAGATATCTGATGTTCAGCCTGGGAGATAATTTCCGAGCCAAAAATACGTATATCTTCAATATCGCTTCCCCCTAGCCCACTATTGGCAGTTGTTGAGAGCTCTCTGGTTACACCGTTTTGCCCCTCTTCGTTATTACTCGCAGATTTTCAAATGGTTCTGAGCACTATGGGACTCAACTTGTGAGGTCATCAGTCCCCTAGTACTTAGAACTACTTAAACCTAACTAACCCAAGGACATCACACACACCCATGCCCGAAGCAGGATTAGAACCTGCGACCGTAGCGGTCGCGCGGTTCCAGACTGTAGCGCCTAGAACCGCTCGGCCACCCCGGCCGGCCGTAGATTTTCCTCCGAGACTTTTCAGTTGAAATGTGACTCGGCTTTTCCGAACCTGCAGACCTAGTTCTGGCCATTTGTGATTGGCCTATTGTTTGAGATGGTGAATCAGCAGATCCTTCCTCTAAATATACCATCGATCGCGTTTCAATACTTGGCTCTGTCTTCTTGAGCGACCTCCACCGTGGAAATTTCTGACTCGTTTGTTGCATACTGTCCGACTACGATTGCAATGTCTTTTTGAGCCGGCCGCGGTGGCCGTGCGGTTCTAGGCGCTTCAGTCCGGAACCGCGTGGCAAGTTCGAATCCTGCCTCGGGCATGGATGTGTGTGACGTGCTTAGGTCGGTTAGGTTTAAGTAGTTCTCCAAGTGAAGGAATGTCTAACTACATTCTTAATCGGTTTATTCGGGCCAATGTCCGATGTCGCGCGGAAATTACAGATGACTGGTTTGTCCTGTCATGAGTCGACTTCGGTAAACGTTATCTGGTATGCACTTCTGCAAAGCCTAAGTCAACATCAGGTGCACTTTCAGCTGCTCACGCGTCACGATCGAATGTACGTTGTGCTGTTGATGCAATCTGAAATGACTGAGCTATGTGAAGAATCCAGCTTAACCTAGGACTTTCTAAGAGCGTTAGTCCGAACTTGTTGACTAGGATCTAGAGGTGCAACCACATCCCGAATTAACGACGTGTTACAGTGTGAGACAGGAAACTGTACTGTCCCAACTCCTCTATTCTACAAAACTTGTGTTTAGACTACTATCACGCTACTTTATTTCCCGGAAATCATCTAAGAAACTTGGGAATTTATATGCGTACAAATATAAATGCCTTTACTAAAATGTTCTTTTTTGGTAGTGGTGGTGGTGGTGGTAGGGAGAAGTTTTGACCCTCTCCCCTCCCGTTGGATCCGCGCCTGCCTGCACAGCTGTATATGGCAAATGCGTTACGATAACAGTGGGAGTGGCACAGCAAACTGCATTTGGAACGAATCTGTGTGGGGGGGGGGGGGGGCGACAAAGTAAGAAATGGTGAAGTAAAAAAGCCCCAGAAGCCCACACCAGGTTTTTGTCTGCTTGTTGGTAGGCCAATTCTTATGGCTGGTTCACTTTATTCTGACACTGGATGAAAAAGGTCTAGTATGCGCTAAATGCGTTTGTGTATCGAAATGAGTGGACAACAAACTATACAAGACGTCGAACGAGAGGCGGTTAGGTTCTATGAATGGCTGTAATTTGTGAACCAGCTCTGTAAGACAATAGCTAAGCAGAACGATCACTAATATCAGAATTCTTATTAACCTTGCGAAATAGCATAAAGCGTTGGAGATATATTTCAAGTTTCCTTCGAAACATACGTGCTGAAAACACCGTAGGTACTAACAAAAAATGGTTCAAATGGCTCTGAGCACTATGGGACTTAACTTCTGAGGTCATCAGTCCCCTAGAACTTAGAACTGCTTAAACCTAACTAACCTAAGAACATAACACACATCCATGCCCGAGGCAGGATTCGAATCTGTCCAGACTGTAGCGCCTAGAACCGCTCGGCCACTCCGGCCGGCCAGGTACTAGCAGTAGTGATAAAACATAGTTCCGCTCAGATATTCACTTCAATGGAACCACACAATCAGACTATCTTACATCCTTTAATCCTTTAATATTACGTAAAATCGGTGAAATGTTCTAAAACTGGCAATTAAATAGTGTAGCATCTACTGTTCAATAGACTTTAGTTCCACGATGTAATAATTACAGGCAAAAATTTTTACTTCCTTGTCGCAACAGATGTGTCACAAAAAAAAGCTTCTTGTCCTGGTCGTGAAGGCGCACGGGATGTCTACCGACCGCCGTGTGATCCACTGTCATGTGCTCCATGCGGGTGCTGTATGGAGGGTTATGTTGTCAGCAAACAGCTCTCCCGGTCGTTGTGCAGATTTTTTAGAAGACAGAGCCACTGCTAGACCGTCAAGTAGCTTCTCAATTGGCATCAAGAGACTGAGTGCACCCCGTACCAGTCCTGCCCCCAAGGAGAAATCCTCGACAATACCGAGAATCGAACCTCGCTCCTCCTCTGCATAGAAACCATCTGCGCTGACCACACAGCTGAGGAGGCGAACTGATGTGTCAGAGCATGAGGCAAACTAGGTAGGTCATTGCCGTGAACTACACTCCTGGAAATTGAAATAAGAACACCGTGAATTCATTGTCCCAGGAAGCGGAAACTTTATTGACACATTCCTGGGGTCAGATACATCACATGATCACACTGACAGAACCACAGGCAACAGAGCATGCACAATGTCGGCACTAGTACAGTGTATATCCAGCTTTCGCAGCAATGCAGGCTGCTATTCCCCCATGGAGACGATCGTAGAGATGCTGGATGTAGTCCTGTGGAACGGCTTGCCATGCCATTTCCACCTGGCGCCTCAGTTGGACCAGCGTTCGTGCTGGACGTGCAGACCGCGTGAGACGACGCTTCATCCAGTCCCAAACATGCTCAATGGGGGACAGATCCGGAGATCTTGCTGGCCAGGGTAGTTGACTTACACCTTCTAGAGCACGTCGGGTGGCACGGGATACATGCGGACGTGCATTGTCCTGTTGGAACAGCAAGTTCCCTTGCCGGTCTAGGAATGGTAGAACGATGGGTTCGATGACGGTTTGGATGTACCGTGCACTATTCAGTGTCCCCTCGACGATCACCAGTGGTGTACGGCCAGTGTAGGAGATCGCTCCCCACACCATGATGCCGGGTGTTGGCCCTGTGTGCCTCGGTCGTATGCAGTCCTGATTGTGGCGCTCACCTGCACGGCGCCAAACACGCATACGACCATCATTGGCACCAAGGCAGAAGCGACTCTCATCGCTGAAGACGACACGTCTCCATTCGTCGCTCCATTCACGCCTGTCGCGACACCACTGGAGGCGGGCTGCACGATGTTGGGGCGTGAGCGGAAGACGGCCTAACGGTGTGCGGGACCGTAGCCCAGCTTCATGGAGACGGTTGCGAATGGTCCTCGCCGATACCCCAGGAGCAACAGTGTCCCTAATTTGCTGGGAAGTGGCGGTGCGGTCCCCTACGGCACTGCGTAGGATCCTACGGTCTTGGCGTGCATCCGTGCGTCGCTGCGGTCCGGTCCCAGGTCGACGGGCACGTGCACCTTCCGCCGACCACTGGCGACAACATCGATGTACTGTGGAGACCGCACGCCCCACGTGTTGAGCAATTCGGCGGTACGTCCACCCGGCCTCCCGCATGCCCACTATACGCCCTCGCTCAAAGTCCGTCAACTGCACATACGGTTCACGTCCACGCTGTCGCGGCATGCTACCAGTGTTAAAGACTGCGATGGAGCTCCGTATGCCACGGCAAACTGGCTGACACTGACGGCGGCGGTGCACAAATGCTGCGCAGCTAGCGCCATTCGACGGCCAACACCGCGGTTCCTGGTGTGTCCGCTGTGCCGTGCGTGTGATCATTGCTTGTACAGCCCTCTCGCAGTGTCCGGAGCAAGTATGGTGGGTCTGACACACCGGTGTCAATGTGTTCTTTGTTCCATTTCCAGGAGTGTATGTGGCGTGTCGAAATCAGGATTGGTCCTGAGTCGATGTCCGAAAAGCACTCGTGATTTCCAGTGTGCTGCTAGCATTCTAATTAGCACACTGACTGTGCGTAGGAAGTTAAAGAGGATGGTGTACAGTGGTCGAGCAGGTCTTCATAAGCCACCCATTTCTGTAGTCCACGTTAAGTGACACGTAGCATGGCGCAAAGAGTGACGCCACCGGACCGTGGATGACGGACAACGTCTGGGATGATGAATCGCTCTGTACCCTGTGCCAATCCAATGGAAGGGTCTAGGTGTAGCGAATTCCTGGAGAACATTACGTGGCACCATGTTTAGTGCCAACAGTGAAGTACGGAGGAGTTAGTGTTACGGTATGGGAGTGCTATTCGTGGTTAGGGTGTGGTCCTCTTATTGCGATTCAGTAAAGGAAGAAGGTGGAATGCTACGAACACATTTTACAACACTGTGTACTGTGTACAGTAGAGGAACGTCACGGAACGATTATTGTTTCGATGAAAATACCAGCGCACCTTGTTATAGAGCAGAAACTGTGAGAGAATTATTTGTAGACAATAATATTCCAGAAATGGACTCACCTGTCCAGAGTCTCGACCCGAACCCAATGGAACACTTCTGGGAGGAGTCGGAAAGTCGACTTCGCTACAGATCCCAGAGTCCATCACTACCTTCTCTGTTTTCGGCTCTTGAGGAAAAATGGGCTACCATTCCTCCATAGACATTCAGACACCTCATTGAAAGTGTCTGCACCAGATTTCATGCTGGCATAAAGGCGGTGGGTAAACACCTCCTTATTAATGTCCACTAACAGGTGTCCGATTACTTTTGATCAGACTTCGCATTGCCTGTAGAGGGTCGATTGCTATGTCCATGTGACGTGTTTTTCCCTACCCATGAACTCGCAGTAGACGCAAGAAAAACTATCTGTCACACAGGTAACATCTTCCCCACTCTCCCAGTCTGTTTCCAGGTCGCTGGAGTGGAGGGATGTTAGACGGCAACATTTGTAAGTTTCCGTCCGAACAATGCTCACAAGAGAACTGGTAAAACACGAAAATGAGTAGAGAAGTTGTAACCATTCCCTCACTTATCGACCTTAATGACAGTGAAAAATTAAACCGCGTGTACCTAATGGAAATTTGGGAAAAGCAATCGTCACCGAAGTTAATCTGTCGGTAAAGAGGGAGGAAAGGGTTACATCTAAATGAAAGGAAAAATGCTAATGAAACAGGTGGAAATTAAGTTTGAAAAGGGGTAAAGTTAATAAAGAAAGTAAATGTGCGGCCGTTACGTTAACAATTAACTAGCGGTAATTAGAAATTTGAGATTTGGGGGAATTTACGGTCGCCAGTCCTAAGGACAATTACTATAGTAACTGAAAAAGAAATGTTATTACACATATAATTAGCACTAGAAGCGTGGCAACTGAAGGTTGACACGTGTAGTGTGAAAACTGAAAGTTTGTCAGAAGTAATAAATTTCGCTACACTCTGACTTAATTTAGCAAAAAAATTAGTAAAACCGGAAAATCGAAAGTTAATTTAGTGACTGAAGTTAAAGTGAGCTTTCTTTCTGAAGCACATCGAAATTCAGTAAAATACGGTTAGTCTTGGACTACCTCAACAATCATTTCAAAAGCTACTTGAATCTACGCAATTTAGAAATAAGAGATTTAACTTTGAACTTGAATTAAATGATTCTGAACACTTAACAATAGTAAAATTTAGTACGTACCAAGCTGAGCTGCAGTCACAGGTAAGCTAAAATACGGTAACAAAACTCGCACTCTTAATTTGTGCTTGTGTAATCTAAATATTGTAGCCAGCTATGAATACCTTAACTGAACTTTGAAATTAAAGCAGTGAAATCGAATGATGCTGGCGTTTGAATTTCAACGACACTTGGGTTCATTCCGGAAAAGGAAGGGACCCTGCTTGGTAATGCAATTGGGACAATGAGCAACAAACGTTCATGCTAAGTTGCTGTAATTTTGTGATGCAACAATTTTAAAAGTTTGAAAATCTGAGGTCTGCCATACAGTTCTAAAACTTTACGTGCTTCCAGTCTTCCTTGTTGGTTGATTGAAGGTTTGAAGCCGTCAATCGAGGAGGTGGCGACGGTCACTCATTGTCGGCCGTCGCTGTTGCAGAAGCTGGATGTTGGCGCGCCTTCTTCTCGACACGGTCACCAGACGAAACGGGCTCTTGATGTGCGCTAGCTAATGCTTCCCGTCCGCGACACCATGTCACAAACTATCATCGCAAGTCGAGCGCAATTACATGCTGCCAAACCCCGAAAGCGCGGCAACTCGCGGGAGCTTCACACAACACACTTGCTTTACTGCACCACCCCAGCCAGACTCTCTCTGCCCTGCCCGCGCTCCACGAGGCAGAGTTAACACTACCAAAGATCCTAAACACTTTCGTTCTCCACACGACCTATCGATGTATTCGTTCGATAGTATAGTTTTCCCTAGGCCAGACCCAGTGTATAAATACAAATAATATTCACAAAACAAACCAATTATACATCGACATAAATGCATATATATACAAATAGTAAAACAAATACAATATACTAAGACACAGAAATGTTATATCTTCAGGTAACAAAATAAGGAAAAAAAATTATAGTACAATAGATGGAAACAGGAGGATATGCATTTCTGGCGTTACAAAGTAAACTATTAAGGCATGTAGTCGACTCTGTTACTTAAATATCTCGCTCGAGTATTTACTCTGAAGAGCCAAAGAAACTGGTACACCTGCCTAATATCGTGTAGGGTCGCTGCGAGCACACTGAAGTGTCGCAACACGACGTGGCATGGACTCGAATAATGTCTGAAGTATGCTTGAGGAAACTGACACCATGAATCCTGCAGGGCTATCCATTAATCCGTAAGGCAATGAGGGGATGGACAACTCTTCTGAACAGCACATTGCAAAGCGTCCCAGGTATGCTCAATAATGTTCATGTCTGGGGAATATGGCTTCAGCAGAAGTGTTTAAACCCAGGAGAGTGTTCCTGGAGCCACTCTGTACCATTTCTGGACGTGTGGGATACGCATTGTCCTCCTGGAGTTGCGCAAGTCCGTCGGAATGCACAGTGGATACGAATGGTTACAGGTGATCAGACAGGATGCTTACGTACGTGTCACCTGTCAGTCGTATCTAGACGTATCAAGGGTCCCATATAACTCCAACTGCACTCGCCCCACACCATTATAGAGCCACCACTAGCTTGAACAGTCCCCTGCTGACATGCAGGATCCGTGAATTCATGACGTTATCTCCATTACCCGTACACGTCCACTTGCTCCATACAATTTGAAACGAGACTCGTCTGACCAGGCAACATGTATCCAGTCAGCAACAGTCTAATGTCGGTGTTTACGGGCCCAGGCGAGGCGTAAAGCAATGTGTCGCGCAGTCATCAAGGGTACACGGGTGGGCCTTCGGCTCCGTTAAATGGTTCGTACGCTGACACTTGTTCATGCCCCAGCATTGAAATCTGCAGCAATTTGCGGAAGGGTTGCACTTCTGTCACGTTGAACGATTCTCTTCAGACGTCGTTGGTACCGTTCTTGCAGGATCTTTTTCCGGCCGCAGCGATGCCGGAGATTTGATGTTTTACCAGATTCCTGATACTCACGGTACACTCGTGAAATGGTCGTACAGGAAAATCGCCACTTCATCGCTACCTCGGAGATGCTGTGTCCCATCTCTCGTGCACCGACTATAACACCATTTTCAAACTTACATCTTGATAACTTGCCATTGTAGCAGCAGTAACCGATCTAACAAATACGCCAGACACTTATTGTCTTATATAGGCGTTGCCGACCACAGCACCGTATTCTACCTGTTTATATAGCTCTGCATTTGAATATCCATCCCTATACCACATCTTTGGCTCTTCAGTGTACTTTCTAAGAGTTCGGAACGTGTCTTGTGCCTAATAAGATGGTGGCTTATCGTCAGAATTATGTGTAATAATGACCTGCTTCCGCTTAGTTTGAACACTGACCAGAAAGATCTACAATCCTTGTTCAAATCCACACCTAATGTTAGCAACATATGAATACGAGGGTTCAGAAACACAGCCTATCTCTGGTTATAGAAGCATCCTTACAAACAACAGGTTTGGATGAGAACAATAAATAAGACGAAATTTACTACTAAACGGTCAGAGCGCTGTGATATTACGCGGTCATAAGATAGTTGTACTTCTCCATCTACGTGTATAACTGCATGTCACCTCTAGATGATATACATTATTGTATTAATAAGGGTTTCTTGTGTTCTATTCACGAATGTAACGTGGCTAGAAGACGCAGCAGCGTGAGCTCTAATTAACCTGAAGTTATCTTTATGATCCCTGCGGGGCGGTATATCAGGGGCTACACAGTATTTTAGATTCCTCTCTGTAAGCCACTCTCGGAGTTTTGTAAGTAGGTTTTCAGGATATTTTAGTCGTCTTTCTGAGGATTTTTGTTTTATGCTACAAAATTTGTATGGTAGTCTCCTATGACGTGAACAAATCTCTATCCACGCCCTCTTTGCACACGAACTCAGCATCCTGTTGCCCCTCTTCAGGACCCATATGTTAGTTAAATTATTTATTTTGTATTGCTAGCAGACATATTATTTATTTATTACAATAAAATTTACTCATGAAAGTCAAGGTATCAATATGTAGCCACTACAGTCACAGTCAGACATATGTTAATCTTGCCTCTGGTACATAATGGGATGGCAAAGTAACACAACATTTTTATATACTGCGGTACATAAAATATGCTTTTGTAATGGAGCTAGCTATTTTTTTCACTTCAGTCGATAGCTTTTGAAAATAGAGTAGAGTTATATAAAGTCTGCTCCTGCTTTCAGTGAAACATTTCGCAAAATTAGTCAGGAAATACATTTAACGTGAGAAATAAGTCGGCCGTTGGAGCATAGTATTGAAAGTCTTGTGCCTAAATGCAGAAACTGTGCTGTGTCGACAGACTTCGGCGTCACATTGAGTATGTTTTTCAGATGCGAAACATTTAACCAATGCACTGAAGACGTACCAAATGGCTTTAATGGAAGAAGCATAACGTTCCAATTAAAGAAACAGTATTTGCTTCAGTATTCCGAAAAACTTGTTTCGGAATTTAAAGAACGTTGTAATCACCATGATAAGCTGCTGATTCAACTAAAAAAAAATATTTACTACCGATTACAGTCAAATATAAAAAAAATGGTTCAAATGGCTCGGAGCACTATGGGACTCAACTGCTGAGGTCATTAGTCCCCTAGAACTTAGAAGTAGTTAAACCTAACTAACCTAAGGACATCACAAACATCCATGCCCGAGGCAGGATTCGAACCTGCGACCGTAACGGTCTTGCGGTTCCAGACTGCAGCGCCTTTAACCGCACGGCCACTTCGGCCGGCCGATCAAATATATCATCAGGTATCATGAAATACTCTCTATTGTGTTTAACGTATCTAATAAGCTCACTGGAGTTAGTCGCCTCTAACGAAATCATTACAAGCATCATTTAATACCGTGTAATTCCGGCCCTGAACTTGAGAAAAATCAGGATTCGGTTAGGAAGGGTGTCTGCAAGATTGTGCACGTACGTCGCATCTAGGTTAAGCTGCTCGCTGAGGATTTTGTCGCGCAGTTCCACCAAATAGCGGGGATGGTGATGTAGACGTTTTAAGCGCTGCTCCAACATGTCCCACAGATTTTCCATGTCGTTAAGCGCAGGTGGTTTTGCAGGCCAATCGAGATGTAATAGGGTGGGGGAGTGTGCAGAAAAACAGTCACATTTTCTTTCAGCCCGATGAATTCTGCTGTTGTCTTGAAAAATAGGATATAGTATGCAGATGTTGGCTGCAAGGTACCACCTGATCATTCAGAATATTTAAATAAAAATGCTGATTCATGTTAGTGGTCACCTCAGTGAGTGGCCCCGGTTCGCTATAAGAAACACACCCCAACACATCTCAGACACATCTTCGGCATGAACCTGTCTTTGCACACATTTAGGATGAAATGCTTCATTTGGCCTTCGGTGCACTCGACGGCGTGTCATTCGAATACAGGCAAAAGCGTGAATGAGATTTTCACTCTGCAGCGGAGTGTGCGCTGATATGAAACTTCCTGGCAGATTAAAACTGTGTGCCCGACCGAGACTCGAACTCGGGACCTTTGCCTTTCGCGGGCAAGTGCTCTACCATCTGAGCTACCGAAGCACGACTCACGCCCGGTACTCACAGCTTTACTTCTGCCAGTATCTCGTCTCCTACCTTCCAAACTTTACAGAAGCTCTCCTGCGAACCTTGCAGAACTAGCACTCCTGAAAGAAAGGATATAGCGGAGACATGGCTTAGCCACAGCCTGGGGGGATGTTTCCAGAATGAGATTTTCACTCTGCAGCGGAGTGTGCGCTGATATGGAACTTCCTGGCAGATTAAAACTGTGTGCCCGACCGAGACTCGAACTCGGGACCTTTGCCTTTCGCGGGCAAGTGCTCTACCCCAGGCTGTGGCTAAGCCATGTCTTCAGGAGTGCTAGTTCTGCAAGGTTCGCAGGAGAGCTTCTGTAAAGTTTGGAAGGTAGGAGACGAGATACTGGCAGAAGTAAAGCTGTGAGTACCGGGGGTGAGTCGTGCTTCGGTAGCTCAGATGGTAGAGCACTTGGCCGCGAAAGGCAAAGGTCCCGAGTTCGAGTCTCGGTCGGGCACACAGTTTTAATCTGCCAGGAAGTTTCAGGCAAAAGCGTGTTTGCCAGACCACATTACGTTCCGCAGTCAGCTACTGTCCACGTTCGATAATTTCTAGCCTATTGAAAACGCGCAGATTTATGCGCTTGTGTGAGCAGTGCCCACTTGCGACGTGACCAACTTCAAATTTCATTGCCTGCAGTTTCCCGTCGCAGTATTCTCTCACTAAAATGTGAGGATGGGCTTCATTCACTCCCTGCAGCAATTCCTGTCGGCTTTGGAAGCGATTTTGATTCACAAGCTGCGAAACGCGTCTCCGATCCCTCTCCGACAGGCTCCTTTTCAGACCACGATTCTGACGTCGTGTTTCGCGGCCACGTGTGTTACTTCACTGCCTGTAGACAGGTTGAATAGTCTGCCGCGCATCCAGCAACTTCACACACCATATGGCCGTGGGCACGGCCAAACACGATTGTACTTTCTGGCCACTCTGTCCCGTTCTTACATTTACCCACGTTTCTGTACAATGTCCGCTTGAAACATAGATCGCCGCTTCCTTATGCTCCCGTACAGACTGTGCGCGCGCTGTTGAGCATATGACTCGATCGCTGCGCCGTCTGTGGTGAGCATATTACGTCATCAATCATAAAACATGACCTATGGTGTTCTGTTAGAGCCGTAACTAAGAAAAGATCGTGCGGCATAATCAGAGAGAAATTTGGAAAGGGGATTAAATTTCAGGGAGAAGTAAAAACTCTGAGGTTTGCCGACGACACTGTATTTATGTCATAAACAGCAATGGACTTGGAATACATTTGAACGGAATGGATAGTGACTTGAAAAGATGAACATCAACAAAAGTAAAACAAGGGTAATTGAATTTAGTTGAATTAACAAAATCAGTGCTGAGGAAATTACAATATAAAAGTGGTAGATGAGTTTTACTATTTGGGCAGTAAAAAACTGATGATGGCCAAAGTAGAGAGGATATAAAATGCATGTTTATACTAAGAAAAGTATTTATAAAAAAAGAATTTGTTAACATTTAACATAAATTTAAGCGTTAGGAAGTCTTTTATGAAGGTATCTGTATTTAGTGTAGTCTTGTGCGGAAAGGAAACGTCGATGGTAAGCAGTTCAGACTGGAAGAGAATAGAAGTTTTTGAAAAGTGGTGCTACAGAAGAATGCTTTAGTTTACACGCGTTGATCGCGTACTTGACTAAAAGAAAGGCTCGGCTGATTGAACACATACACGCATCAAGGAATCGACAAGCTGGTCATGGAGGGAACCTTATGGGCAACAGTTGTACAGGGAGACCAAGGAATGAATACAGTTAGCAAGTCCACATGGATGCAGGTTGCAGTAGTTATTCAGAGACGACGAGGTTTGCGCAGGATAGAGTAGCGTGGAGAACCCTATCTTTGCAGTCTTCGAACTGAAGACCACCACCACCACCACCACCAAAACAACAACAACAATAATAATAATAATGGTGTAATAGTTGTGATTCATTTGGTGTCGGTCACATGTTGTGTATTGCCACCATCAAGGGTCAAATTCCGTACACAAAACTTGCACGGGCATTTCAGGAAATATTTGTCAGTTCCGTACAAACACACTGACCGAACGGAATTTGATCCTTGACAACCCATATTTCCTGAAATGGGGTTGTTGCTCTGTAACCGTAAGCTATGGGTGGTTTCAGCGACGATCGCGCGCCGCCGTGGTGGAACGTTGGGTGTCACAAGTCACAGGGATTTTCACTTAACCGCACGGATGGCGAGGATGACATTAACCTCTATAACAGAAACCTCAGTTTCAAGGTGTGTGACTCACCGATAAGAAGCACTGAAATAAGGTACAACAGTTGTCAGCGGGCAACTAAATGTGTGCAAAGACAGGTTCATGCCGAAGATGTGTCTGAGATGTGTTGGGGTGTCTTTCTTATCGTGAACCGGGGCCACTCACTGAGGTGACCACTAACATGAATCAGCATTTTTATTTAAATATTCTGAATGATCAGGTGGTACCTTTCAGCCAACATCTGCATACTATACCCTATTTTTCAAGACAACAGCAGAATCCATCGGGCTGAAAGAAAATGTGACTGTTTTTCTGAACACTCCCCCACCCTATTACATCTCGATTGGCCTGCAGAACCACCTGACCTTAACGACATGGAAAATCTGTAGGACATGTTGGAGCAGCGGTTAAAACGCCATCCCCACCATCCCCGCTATTTGGTGGAACTGCGCGACCAAATCCTCAGCGAGTGGCTTAACCTAGGTGCGACGTATGTGTACAATCTTGCAGACACCCTTCCTAACCGCAGATAAATTCTATAAGGCTAATCCAGGCGAGAGGGGCTCTGTCTGGGTTACCCTAGCTGCTTGTGGGACCGAACTGGAACCATCGAACCTACCCTTCCTTGTCAGCTGCCAGCAGAATGGGTGAACCGATGGTGGATATGAACATCCAGCCTAACAAGAGAGCTCGTGTAGCCAATCCTCCTGAAAACAGGTATTATTCAAAGTACTCCCGTTTATAGTAGCAGAAGACATGCTGCTACACAGAGTGTTTTTTAAAAGAAAAGAGAGCAACTTTGAGGAAGTTCCACTTTTCTATATTCAGAACGAAATAGAGGGCACTGCCGGCACCTTAAAATCTACGAGGGCGTTGAATAAGTAATGCAACACATTTTTTTTCTTAAAGCAGGTTGAGTCTGTTCAGGATTCCAGTACACCATATTATTCCCCAATTTTTGGCAAAAAAATCCTATTTTGCAATACAGTCTTCGTTCAGAGTGACGGCCTTAGGCCGCCTTACTGGGAACGCCTGTGTGCCCGCATGGTTCCACTCTACTGGTCGAAGTCGGAACCAACGTCTTGCTGCATCAATAACTTCCCCATCACCCACGTACTGCTTCCCGCGGAGTCTATCCTTCAGTGGGCCAGACAGGTGGAAGTCGGAAGGTACGAGATCCGGGATGTACGCTGGATGAGGAAGAACAGTCCACTGAAGTTTTGTGATCTCCTCTCGGGTGCACAGATTTGTGTGACGCCTTGCATCGTCATGGAGAAGGAGAAATTTGTTTGCATTTTTGTGGTGACGAACACACTGAAGTCGTTTCTTCAATTTCGTGAGGATATCACATTACACTTCCAGATTTGATTGTTGCACCGTGAAGGACGACATCAAATAGAATAGCACTTTGAGAGTTCCAGAAGACCGTCGCCACGACTTTAGAGGCTGAGGGTGCGGCTTTGAACTTGTTCATCCGAGCAGAGGTGGTGTGACGCCAGACCGTGGACTTCCGTTTCTTATCCGGTTCGAAGTTTAGCGCGGACTTCAATGCGAGATGCTTATAACAGTTTCCACAACGAAACTTTGTCTCGAAACCTGGCAGAAAATCCAAAGAGATTCTGGTCGTATGTGAAGTATGTTAGCGGCAAGAAACAATCAATGCCTTCTCTGCGCGATAGCAATGGAGATACTATCGAAGACAGTGCTGCCAAAGCAGAATTACTAAACACAGCCTTCCGAAATGCCTTCACAAAAGAAGACGAAGTAAATATTCCAGAATTCGAATCGAGAACAGCTGCCAACATGAGTAATGAAGAAGTAAATATCCTCGGAATTCAAAATGGTTCAAATGGCTCTGAGCACTATGCGACTTAACTTCTGAGGTCATCAGTCGCCTAGAACTTAGAACTAGTTAAACCTAACTCACCTAAGGACATCACAAACATCCATGCCCGAGGCAGGATTCGAACCTGCGACCGTAACGGTCTTGCGGTTCCAGACTGCAGCGCCTTTAACCGCACGGCCACTTCGGCCGGCCGATCAAATATATCATCAGGTATCATGAAATACTCTCTATTGTGTTTAACGTATCTAATAAGCTCACTGGAGTTAGTCGCCTCTAACGAAATCATTACAAGCATAATTTAATACCGTGTAATTCCGGCCCTGAACTTGAGAAAAATCAGGATTCGCTTAGGAAGGGTGTCTGCAAGATTGTGCACGTACGTCGCATCTAGGTTAAGCTGCTCGCTGAGGATTTTGTCGCGCAGTTCCACCAAATTGCGGGGATGGTGATGTAGGCGTTTTAACCGCTGCTCCAACATGTCCCACAGATTTTCCATGTCGTTGAGGTCAGGTGGTTTTGCAGGCCAATCGAGATGTAATAGGGTGGGGGAGTTTTCAGAAAAACAGTCACATTTTCTTTCAGCCCGATTAATTCTGCTGTTGTCTTGAAAAATAGGGTATAGTATGCAGATGTTGGTTGAAAGGTACCACCTGATCATTCAGAATATTTAAATAAAAATGCTGATTCATGTCAGTGGTCACCTCAGTGAGTGGCCCCGGTTCACTATAAGAAAGACACCCCAACACATCTCAGACACATCTTCGGCATGAACCTGTCTTTGCACACATTTAGGATGAAATGCTTCATTTGGCCTTCGGTGCACTCGACGGCGTGTCATTCGAATACAGGCAAAAGCGTGAATGAGATTTTCACTCTGCAGCGGAGTGTGCGCTGATATGAAACTTCCTGGCAGATTAAAACTGTGTGCCCGACCGAGACTCGAACTCGGGACCTTTGCCTTTCGCGGGCAAGTGCTCTACCATCTGAGCTACCGAAGCACGACTCACGCCCGGTACTCACAGCTTTACTTCTGCCAGTATCTCGTCTCCTACCTTCCAAACTTTACAGAAGCTCTCCTGCGAACCTTGCAGAACTAGCACTCCTGAAAGAAAGGATATAGCGGAGACATGGCTTAGCCACAGCCTGGGGGATGTTTCCAGAATGAGATTTTCACTCTGCAGCGGAGTGTGCGCTGATATGAAACTTCCTGGCAGATTAAAACTGTGTGCCCGACCGAGACTCGAACTCGGGACCTTTGCCTTTCGCGGGCAAGTGCTCTACCCCAGGCTGTGGCTAAGCCATGTCTCCGCTTATCCTTTCTTTCAGGAGTGCTAGTTCTGCAAGGTTCGCAGGAGAGCTTCTGTAAAGTTTGGAAGGTAGGAGACGAGATACTGGCAGAAGTAAAGCTGTGAGTACCGGGCGTGAGTCGTGCTTCGGTAGCTCAGATGGTAGAGCACTTGCCCGCGAAAGGCAAAGGTCCCGAGTTCGAGTCTCGGTCGGGCACACAGTTTTAATCTGCCAGGAAGTTTCAGGCAAAAGCGTGTTTGCCAGACCACATTACGTTCCGCAGTCAGCTACAGTCCACGTTCGATAATTTCTAGCCTGTTGAAAACGCGCAGATTTATGCGCTTGTGTGAGCAGTGCCCACTTGCGACGTGACCAACTTCAAATTTCATTGCCTGCAGTTCCCGTCGCAGTATTCTCTCACTAAAAAGTGAGAATGGGCTTCATTCACCCCCTGCAGCAATTCCTGTCGGCTTTGGAAGCGATTTTGATTCACAAGCTGCGAAACGCGTCTCCGATCCCTCTCCGACCGGCTCCATTTCAGACCACAATTCTGACGTCGTGTTTCGCGGCCACGTGTGTTACTTCACTGCCTGTAGACAGGTTGAATAGTCTGCCGCGCATCCAGCAACTTCACACACCATATGGCCGTGGGCACGGCCAAACACGATTGTACTTTCTGGCCACTCTGTCCCGTGCTTACATTTACCCACGTTTCTGTACAATGTTCGCTTGAAACATAGATCGCCGCTTCCTTATGCTCCCGTACAGACAGTGCGCGCGCTGTTGAGCATATGACTCGATCGCTGCGCCGTCTGTGGTGAGCATACTACGTCATCAATCATAAAACATGAACTATCGTGTTCTGTTAGAGCCGTAACTAAGAAAAGATCGTGCGGCATAACCAGAGAGAAATTTGGAAAGGGGATTAAATTTCAGGGAGAAGTAAAAACTCTGAGGTTTGCCGACGACACTGTATTTATGTCATAAACAGTAACGGACTTCGAATACATTTGAACGGAATGGATAGTGACTTGAAAAGATGAACATCAACAAAAGTAAAACAAGGGTAATTGAATTTAGTTGAATTAACAAAGTCAGTGCTGAGGAAATTACAATATAAAAGTGGTAGATGAGTTTTACTATTTGGGCAGTAAAATAACTGATGATGGCCAAAGTAGAGAGGATATAAAATGCATGTTTATACTAAGAAAAGTATTTATAAAAAAGAAATTTGTTAACATTTAACATAAATTTAAGCGTTAGGAAGTCTTTTATGAAGGTATCTGTATTTAGTGTAGTCTTGTACGGGAAGGAAACGTCGATGGTAAGCAGTTCAGACTGGAAGAGAACAGAAGTTTTTGAAAAGTGGTGCTACAGAAGAATGCTTTAGTTTACACGCGTTGATCGCGTACTTGACTAAAAGAAAGGCTCGGCTGATTGAACACATACACGCATCAAGGAATCGACAAGTTGGTCATGGAGGGAACCTTATGGGCAACAGTTGTAGAGGGAGACCAAGGAATGAATGCAGTTAGCAAGTCCACATGGATGCAGGTTGCAGTAGTTATTCAGGGACGACGAGGTTTGCGCAGGATAGAGTAGCGTGGAGAACCCTATCTTTCCAGTCCTCGAACTGAAGACCACCACCACCACCACCAAAGCAACAACAATAACAACAACAATAATAATAATGGTGTAATAGTTGTGATTCATTTGGTGTCGGTCACATGTTGTATATAGCCACAATCAAGGGTCAAATTCCGTACACAAAACTTGCACGGGCATTTCAGGAAATATTTGTCAGTTCCGTACAAACACACTGACCGAACGGAATTTGATCCTTGACAACCCATATTTCCTGAACTGGGGTTGTTTCTCTGTAACCGTAAGCTATGGGTGGTTTCAGCGACGATCGCGCGCCGCAGTGGTGGAACGTTGGGTGTCACAAGTCACAGGGATTTTCACTTAACCGCACGGATCGCAAGGATGACATAAACCTCTATAACAGAAACCTCAGTTTCAAGGTGTGTGACTCACCGATAAGAAGCACTGAAATAAGGTACAACGGTTGTCAGCGGGCAACTAAATGTGTGCAAAGACAGGTTCATGCCGAAGATGTGTCTGAGATGTGTTGGGGTGTCTTTCTTATCGTGAACCGGGGCCACTCACTGAGGTGCCACTAACATGAATCAGCATTTTTATTTAAATATTCTGAATGATCAGGTGGTACCTTTCAGCCAACATCTGCATACTATACCCTATTTTTCAAGACAACAGCAGAATTCATCGGGCTGAAAGAAAATGTGACTGTTTTTCTGAACACTCCCCCACCCTATTACATCTCGATTGGCCTGCAGAACCACCTGACCTTAACGACATGGAAAATCTGTGGGACATGTTGGAGCAGCGGATAAAACGCCTACATCACCATCCCCGCAATTTGGTGGAACTGCGCGACCAAATCCTCAGCGAGTGGCTTAACCTAGGTGCGACGTACGTGCTCAATCTTGCAGACACCCTTCCTAACCGCAGATCAATTCTATAAGGCTTATCCAGGCGAGAGGGGCTCTGTCTGGGTTACCCTAGCTGCTTGTGGGACCGAAATGGAACCATCGAACCTATCCTTCCCTGTCAGCTGCCAGCAGAATGGGTGAACCGATGGTGGATATGAACATCCAGCCTAACAAGAGAGCTCGTGTAGCCAATCCTCCTGAAAACAGGTATTATTCAAAGTGCTCCCGTTTATACACTCCTGGAAATGGAAAAAAGAACACATTGACACCGGTGTCTCAGACCCACCATACTTGCTCCGGACACTGCGAGAGGGCTGTACAAGCAATGATCACACGCACGGCACAGCGGACATACCAGGAACCGCGGTGTTGGCCGTCGAATGGCGCTAGCTGCGCAGCATTTGTGCACCGCCGCCGTCAGTGTCAGCCAGTTTGCCGTGGCATACGGAGCTCCATCGCAGTCTTTAACACTGGTAGCATGCCGCGACAGCGTGGACGTGAACCGTATGTGCAGTTGACGGACTTTGAGCGAGGGCGTATAGTGGGCATGCGGGAGGCCGGGTGGACGTACCGCCGAATTGCTCAACACGTGGGGCGTGAGGTCTCCCACAGTACATCGATGTTGTCGCCAGTGGCCGGCGGAAGGTGCACGTGCCCGTCAACCTGGGACCGGACCGCAGCGACGCACGGATGCACGCCAAGACCGTAGGATCCTACGCAGTGCCGTAGGGGACCGCACCGCCACTTCCCAGCGAATTAGGGACACTGTTGCTCCTGGGGTATCGTCGAGGACCATTCGCAACCGTCTCCATGAAGCTGGGCTACGGTCCCGCACACCGTTAGGCCGTCTTCCGCTCACGCCCCAACATCGTGCAGCCCGCCTCCAGTGGTGTCGCGACAGGCGTGAATGGAGGGACGAATGGAGACGTGTCGTCTTCAGCGATGAGAGTCGCTTCTGCCTTGGTGCCAATGATGGTCGTATGCGTGTTTGGCGCCGTGCAGGTGAGCGCCACAATCAGGACTGCATACGACCGAGGGGAGCGATCTCCTACACTGGCCGTACACCACTGGTGATCGTCGAGGGGACACTGAATAGTGCACGGTACATCCAAACCGTCATCGAACCCATCGTTCTACCATTCCTAGACCGGCAAGGGAACTTGCTGTTCCAACAGGACAATGCACGTCCGCATGTATCCCGTGCCACCCAACGTGCTCTAGAAGGTGTAAGTCAACTACCCTGGCCAGCAAGATCTCCGGATCTGTCCCCCATTGAGCATGTTTGGTACTGGATGAAGCGTCGTCTCACGCGGTCTGCACGTCCAGCACGAACGCTGGTCCAACTGAGGCGCCAGGTGGAAATGGCATGGCAAGCCGTTCCACAGGACTACATCCAGCATCTCTACGATCGTCTCCATGGGAGAATAGCAGCCTGCATTGCTGCGAAAGGTGGATATACATTGTACTAGTGCCGACATTGTGCATGCTGTGTTGCCTGTGTCTATGTGCCTGTGGTTCTGTCAGTGTGATCATGTGATGTATCTGACCCCAGGAATGTGTCAATAAAGTTCCCCTTCCTGGGACAATGAGTTCACGGTGTTCTTATTTCAATTTCCAGGAGTGTAGTAGCAGAAGACATGCTGCTACACAGAGTGTTTTTTAAAAGAAAAGAGAGCAACTTTGAGGAAGTTCCACTTTTCTATATTCAGAACGATTTAGAGGGCACTGCCGGCACCTTAAAATCTACGAGGGCGTTGAATAAGTAATGCAACACATTTTTTTCTTAAAGCAGGTTGAGTCTGTTCAGGATTCCAGTACACCATATTATTCCCCAATTTTTGGCAAAAAAAATCCTATTTTTCAATACAGTCTTCGTTCAGAGTGACGGCCTTAGGCCGCCTTCTGGGAACGCCTGTGTGCCCGCATGGTTCCACTCTTCTGGTCGAAGTCGGAACCAGCGTCTTGCTGCATCAATAACTTCTCCATCATCCACGTACTGCTTCACGCGGAGTCTATCCTTCGGTGGGCCAGACAGGTGGAAGTCGGAAGGTACGAGATCCGGGATGTAGGCTGGATGAGGAAGAACAGTCCACTGAAGTTTTGCGATCTCCTCTCGGGTGCACAGATCTGTGTGAGGCCTTGCATCGTCATGGAGAAGGAGAAATTTGTTTGCATTTTTGTGGTGACGAACACACTGAAGTCGTTTCTTCAATTTCGTGAGGATATCACATTACACTTCCAGATTTCACTGTTGCACCGTGAAGGACGACATCAAATAGAATAACACTTTGAAAGTCCCAGAAGACCGTCGCCACGACTTTAGAGGCTGAGGGTGCGGCTTTGAACTTGTTCATCCGAGCAGAGGTGGTGTGACGCCAGACCGTGGACTTCCGTTTCTTATCCGGTTCGAAGTCTAGCGCGGACTTCAATGCGAGATCCTTATAACAGTTTCCACAACTAAACTTTGTCTCGAAACCTGGCAGAAAATCCAAAGAGATTCTGGTCGTATGTGAAGTATGTTAGCGGCAAGAAACAATCAATGCCTTCTCTGCGCGATAGCAATGGAGATACTATCGAAGACAGTGCTGCCAAAGCAGAATTACTAAACACAGCCTTCCGAAATGCTTTCACAAAAGAAGACGAAGTAAATATTCCAGAATTCGAATCGAAAACATCTGCCAACATGAGTAATGAAGAAGTAAATATCCTCGGAATTCAAAATGGTTCAAATGGCTCTGAGCACTATGCGACTTAACTTCTGAGGTCATCAGTCGCCTAGAACTTAGAGCTAATTAAACCTAACTACCCTAAGGACATCACACACATCCATGCCCGAGGCAGGATTCGAACCTGCGACCGTAGCGGTCGCCCGGTTCCAGACTGTAGCGCCTAGAACCGCACGGCCACTCCGGCCGGCTCCTCGGAATTGTGAAGCAACTTAAATCACTTAATAAAAGAAAGTCTTCTGGTCCAGACTGTATACCAATTAGGTTCCTTTCAGAGTATGCTGATGCATTAGCACCATGCGTAACAATCATATACAACCGTTCGCTCTACGAAAGATCCGTACCCAAAGACGGGAAAGTTGCACAGGTCACACCAATATTCAAGAAGGGCGGTAGGAGTTATCCACTAAATTACAGGCCCATATCGTTAACGTCGATATGCAGCAGGATTTTGGAACACACATGGAGTTCGAACATTATGAAGTACCTCGAAGAAAACGGTCTACTGACGCACGGTCAACATGGTTTTAGAAAACATCGTTCTTGTGAAACACAACTAGCTGTTTATTCACATGAAGTGTTGAGTGCTATTGACAAGGGATTTCAGATCGATTCTGTATTTCTGGATTTCCGGAAGGCTTTTGACACTGTACCACACAAGCGGCTGATAGTAAAATTGCGTGCTTATGGAATAACGTCTCAGTTATGTGACTGGATTTGTGATTTCCTGTCAGAGAGGTCACAGTTCGTAGGAACTGACGGAAAGTCATCGAGTAAAACAGAAGTGATTTCTGGCGTTCCCGAAGGTAGTGTTATAGGCCCTTTTCTGTTCCTTATCTATATGAAAGATTTGGGAGACAATCTGAGCAGCCGTCTTCGGTTGTCTGCAGATGACGCTGTCGTTTATCGACTAATAAAGTCATCAGAAGATCAAAACAAAGTGAAACACGATTTAGAAAAGATACCTGAATGGTGCGAAAAGTGTGAGGTCATCCATATGAGAGCTAAAAGGAACTCGTTAAACTTCGGTTACATGTTAAATCAGTCAAATATAAAGGCCGCAAATTCAACTAAATACCTGGGAATTACAATTACGAGCAACTTATATTGGAAGGAGCACATAGAAAATGTTGAGGGGAAGGCTAACCAAAGACTGCGTTTTATTGGCAGGACACTTAGAAAATGTAACAGATCTGCTAAGGAGATAGGAATAATAGAGAATTGTGAACGTGTTTCGATGAACCTTCTGCCCGGCACTTAAACGTGATTTGCAGAGTATCCCTGTAGATGTAGATGTAGATGAAGTGATGAACCCATGTTTCATCGCCTTTGGCAATGATCGACAAAAAAATTCTCACGCTCAACCTCGTAACGCTCTTGCAATTCCTCACAGATGGTCCTTCGCTGTGCTCTGTGGTCTTCCGTTAGGTGGCGAGGAACCCAATCGGCACACACCATTGAGTACCCCAACCAGTGGACGAATGGGTCGGCACTACCAACGGATACGTACAGTTGAGCAGCGAGGTGTTTGACTACGATCCGTCGATCACTTCTACACTCCTGGAAATTGAAATAAGAACACCGTGAATTCATTGTCCCAGGAAGGGGAAACTTTATTGACACATTCCTGGGGTCAGATACATCACATGATCACACTGAGAGAACCACAGGCACATAGACACAGGCAACAGAGCATGCACAATGTCGGCACTAGTACAGTGTATATCCACCTTTCGCAGCAATGCAGGCTGCTATTCTCCCATGGAGACGATCGTAGAGATGCTGGATGTAGTCCTGTGGAACGGCTTGCCATGCCATTTCCACCTGGCGCCTCAGTTGGACCAGCGTTCGTGCTGGACGTGCAGACCGCGTCAGACGACGCTTCATCCAGTCCCAAACATGCTCAATGGGGGACAGATCCGGAGATCTTGCTGGCCAGGGTAGTTGACTTACACCTTCCAGAGCACGTTGGGTGGCACGGGATACATGCGAACGTGCATTGTCCTGTTGGAACAGCAAGTTCCCTTGCCGGTCTAGGAATGGTAGAACGATGGGTTCGATGACGGTTTGGATGTACCGTGCACTATTCAGTGTCCCCTCGACGATCACCAGTGGTGTACGGCCAGTGTAGGAGATCGCTCCCCACACCATGATGCCGGGTGTTGGCCCTGTGTGCCTCGGTCGTATGCAGTCGTGATTGTGGCGCTCACCTGCACGGCGCCAAACACGCATACGACCATCATTGGCACCAAGGCAGAAGCGACTCTCATCGCTGAAGACGACACGTCTCCATTCGTCCCTCCATTCACGCCTGTCGCGACACCACTGGAGGCGGGCTGCACGATGTTGGGGCGTGAGCGGAAGACGGCCTAACGGTGTGCGGGACCGTAGCCCAGCTTCATGGAGACGGTTGCGAATGGTCCTCGCCGATACCCCAGGAGCAACAGTGTCCCTAATTTGCTGGGAAGTAGCGGTGCGGTCCCCTACGGCACTGCGTAGGATCCTACGGTCTTGGCGTGCATCCGTGCGTCGCTGCGGTCCGGTCCCAGGTCGACGGGCACGTGCACCTTCCGCCGACCACTGGCGACAACATCGATGTACTGTGGAGACCTCACGCCCCACGTGTTGAGCAATTCGGCGGTACGTCCACCCGGCCTCCCGCATGCCCACTATACGCCCTCGCTCAAAGTCCGTCAACTGCACATACGGTTCACGTCCACGCTGTCGCGGCATGCTACCAGTGTTAAAGACTGCGATGGAGCTCCGTATGCCACGGCAAACTGGCTGGCACTGACGGCGGCGGTGCACAAATGCTGCGCAGCTAGCGCCATTCGACGGCCAACACCGCGGTTCCTGGTGTGTCCGCTGTGCCGTGCGTGTGATCATTGCTTGTACAGCGCTCTCGCAGTGTCCGGAGCAAGTATGGTGGGTCTGACACACCGGTGTCAATGTGTTCTTTTTTCGATTTCCAGGAGTGTATTAAGGGTATCTGCACGTTCCAACATTGCAGGAGTCACAACTGGAGATCGTACAGGTTTGCGCGGCCTTGTTGCGGTAACGACACACGCCTCGCCCAACTACTCACTGGGCTTTTATTCACTGCCACGTCTCCGTAGATATTCTGCAAGCTCTTAAGAATATCTGCGATTCTCTGATTTTTCGCCAAAAGAGACTCAACGATGGCTTTCTGCTTGAAACGCATCTCAGTTACAGAGGCCATTTTGAAGGCTGTGTATAGCGCTGACACCTGCCAGAACTTCACGAAACTATAGGGACTGAAGCGGGACTATTTCACGGTCTTCCACAACAAATTCCGCAGTTTTTGAACCGAAACTGGCGGAGAAAATAATGTGTTGCATTACGTATTCAACGCCCCTCGTATAAAGTGATTGAGGAATGGTGGTGGTGGTGGTGGTTAGTGTTTAACGTCCCGTCGACAACGAGGTCATTAGAGACGGAGCGCAAGCTCGGGTTAGGGAAGGATTGGGATGGAAATCGGCCGTGCCCTTTCAAAGGAACCATCTCGGCATTGGCCTGAAACGATTTAGGGAAATCACGGAAAACCTAAATCAGGATGGCCGGAGACGGGATTGAACCGTCGTCCTCCCGAATGCGAGTCCAGTGTGCTAACCACTGCGCCACCTCGCTCGGTTTGAGGAATGGGACACTGCCTGTAGAAACATCTAGTTACCACAAGCAACAAACATACAAGTAGTTCAGTGCCTAGGAGAATGTGCCATCGAAACAGAGCTGCACAACACCTTGAACTCTAGCAAAGGTGTTGTGTCACGCAGGGATACTACGGATATCCCCAAAGAAGAACTGAAAGATGAGTGGGGTCAACATGGCTTGATTGCTCTGCAAAATATAATGAAAAAAGTAGATGTAGAACTGGTGAAATCTGAGTCCTTTATTCTTACAGTCAATAGCACAAGGCTTCCAGAGCATATCCAGACAGGTTTTATTCCCTTAAACGCGAGAAAAAAATGGTTCAAATGGCTCTGAGCACTATGGGACTCAACTGCTGTGGTCATAAGTCCCCTAGAACTTAGAACTACTTAAACCTAACTAACCTAAGGACATCACACACATCCATGCCCGAGGCAGGATTCGAACCTGCGACCGTAGCGGTCGTGCGGTTCCAGACTGTAGCGCCTTTAACCGCTCGGCCACTCCGGCCGGCTTAAACGCGAGACCTTATATACCCAGTCCAACGCGTTGTTTTAAATGGCAGCGCTTTGGACACACAATTGTAGTTGTGTGGAAGAAGATATTTGTGGCAAATGTGATCACGCCGCTAACAAATAAAATGTTTGTTCATCTCCTCTGAATTCTATAAATTACTCTGAGGATCGCCCTGTCTAGAGTGGAGACTGCTGTCTCCCTTGAAGAAAGGAAGTTGCAAGAGGTAATGGCAACGTATCCCACACTGTGAGGTCAAAAATATCTATAAGGCCATACAACCTCCTACTTTCTATACTTCGTTTGTCTCAGCTCTTAAAAAGTCTATTCAGGAAGCCGCGGTCTTTACACAAACGAAAGTTCAGAGTATTAACAGTAATACTTGTGTTTGTCGGTGCAGTTGTAAAGGTACTGTTGCTCCAGACTCCATAGTTCCTCCCAGAACATCAGAAAAGGCCACGGTTGTCGACATTGTAGAGTTCCCGGCATTACAGCAGGCAGACACCAGTAAACAGACCAACAGTGCCTCTACTGCTGCCAAGAATGTTTCTCTGAAGTCTCCTCTGGCAAACCAAACAGAAAGAGTCGACCACAGAAAAAGACAGTTCGTAAATCGTTAGACCACGTATGTTTCATTCTATCTGATGGATCCAATTATTTGGCTTCGGAAACAATAGAATAAGAAATCTGCCTGAGGCAACCATCTGGTCGCCAGAATAGGCCTCCAATCGTCGCAGGATTTCCACCCCGGCAGTGAGACTGGGTGAAAAAAACCTCACTGATACTATGGCTCCAATACCACAGTGGAACGTCAGTGGGTTCCAGATGCATTTGGAGGAACTAAAACTCCTAGTGCAGGAACGTCCCCTGTGCTTGTGTTTGCAAGAAACAAACTTACTGATGCCCTCCACCACAGGGGTGACCTGACTGGGGTGAGGGCAGAGGGAGGTGTAGTTGCTTTTGTAAATAACACACACCAGTCTTCTGTTACATCCTTGTTTACTGACTTGCAAGCAATTGCCGTTTAAATTCATGGAGTAGAAGGATTATTATATGCTTCGTGTCTTTACCGCCACAAGATGCAACAAATTCTGAGGCTCTCACAGATCTTATACAACAACTCCCCCGATCATCCCCCCTACTGGGAGACTGCAATGCCCAAAACGTATTGTGAGGCTCATACTCTACTTGCCTCACGGGTTTGGAAGGCCTCTTGACGACTTAGGAGATGTGTAACCTCAACACAGGCAATCACACTCATTTCAACAGTGCTACTGTGTCATCCTCGGCCGAAGACGTCTCTCTCTACTCTCCAGCCCTAGTAGATTCTACTCGATGGGAAGTTATTGATGACTTTCATTCCAGTGACCACTTCCCACTCTGAACCCACATACTCGATGGACCATTCCTTGGGTGGAAGTCACCAAGATGGATGATCAGCTGAGCAACTGGACGCTGTTCAGCCAGGTGCCTGTGTTCGAACGTCGCCGGGGTGGCCGAGCGGTTCTAGGCACTACGGTCTGGAACTGCGCGACCGCTACGGTCGCAGGTTCGAATCCTGCTTCGGGCATGGATGTGTGTGAAGTCCTTAGGCTAGTTAGGTTTAAGTAGTTCTAAGTTCTAGGGGTCTGATGACCTAAGAAATTAAGTCCCATAGTGCTTAGAGCCATTTGAACCATTTTGTGTTTGAACACCACAGTAGCATGCGGGAATGGGTGGATTACATCCCATATGTGTAAATCATTGGTGTTATCCACGATGAGACGATCAGACTAGCCAATGGTGCTTGCTGGACCAACCCCATACCCAGTCTCCTTGCTGAGGCTGGGGAACCGCCACTCACCATCTGCTGGTAACTACTCATGGTGTGTTAAGCATATAAGATTCTCGCTGCTCCCAATTCACCAGCATACCATACTGTTACTCGTCCAGCTATGGAACGCCTTTTCTCCGTTCATACAGGAAAAACAAGGACATTTTGGATCCACTTGAACCACGTATTGGAGTCATTTGGTGTGGGGCAAGTACCAGCCGAAATCCGATGCTGGAACCGACAGCCACCCTTGTTACTGCCGGTCCAGAGCAGTTTTATATTTAGTGTAATACAGGAGATGTTGCACTCCTGCATATGTTTTTACTAAATTATCTTACTACAGTTTAAGTGCGCACCACAACTATCTACACTCCTGGAAATTGAAATAAGAACACCGTGAATTCATTGTCCCAGGAAGGGGAAACTTTATTGACACATTCCTGGGGTCAGATACATCACATGATCACACTGAGAGAACCACAGGCACATAGACACAGGCAACAGAGCATGCACAATGTCGGCACTAGTACAGTGTATATCCACCTTTCGCAGCAATGCAGGCTGCTATTCTCCCATGGAGACGATCGTAGAGATGCTGGATGTAGTCCTGTGGAACGGCTTGCCATGCCATTTCCACCTGGCGCCTCAGTTGGACCAGCGTTCGTGCTGGACGTGCAGACCGCGTGAGACGACGCTTCATCCAGTCCCAAACATGCTCAATGGGGGACAGATCCGGAGATCTTACTGGCCAGGGTAGTTGACTTACACCTTCTAGAGCACGTTGGGTGGCACGGGATACATGCGGACGTGCATTGTCCTGTTGGAACAGCAAGTTCCCTTGCCGGTCTAGGAATGGTAGAACGATGGGTTCGATGACGGTTTGGATGTACCGTGCACTATTCAGTGTCCCCTCGACGATCACCAGTGGTGTACGGCCAGTGTAGGAGATCGCTCCCCACACCATGATGCCGGGTGTTGGCCCTGTGTGCCTCGGTCGTATGCAGTCCTGATTGTGGCGCTCACCTGCACGGCGCCAAACACGCATACGACCATCATTGGCACCAAGGCAGAAGCGACTCTCATCGCTGAAGACGACACGTCTCCATTCGTCCCTCCATTCACGCCTGTCGCGACACCACTGGAGGCGGGCTGCACGATGTTGGGGCGTGAGCGGAAGACGGCCTAACGGTGTGCGGGACCGTAGCCCAGCTTCATGGAGACGGTTGCGAATGGTCCTCGCCGATACCCCAGGAGCAACAGTGTCCCTAATTTGCTGGGAAGTGGCGGTGCGGTCCCCTACGGCACTGCGTAGGATCCTACGGTCTTGGCGTGCATCCGTGCGTCGCTGCGGTCCGGTCCCAGGTCGACGGGCACGTGCACCTTCCGCCGACCACTGGCGACAACATCGATGTACTGTGGAGACCTCACGCCCCACGTGTTGAGCAATTCGGCGGTACGTCCACGCGGCCTCCCGCATGCCCACTATACGCCCTCGCTCAAAGTCCGTCAACTGCACATACGGTTCAAGTCCACGCTGTCGCGGCATGCTACCAGTGTTAAAGACTGCGATGGAGCTCCGTATGCCACGGCAAACTGGCTGACACTGACGGCGGCGGTGCACAAATGCTGCGCAGCTAGCGCCATTCGACGGACAACACCGCGGTTCCTGGTGTGTCCGCTGTGCCGTGCGTGTGATCATTGCTTGTACAGCCCTCTCGCAGTGTCCGGAGCAAGTATGGTGGGTCTGACACACCGGTGTCAATGTGTTCTTTTTTCCATTTCCAGGATTGTATATAGCTGTATTCGCGGATCGGTCTAAGCAGGAGGACTCCGTTGGTTACTCTGTTGTTTTCCCTGGCCGTGTCCTCACGCTTCGGTTACCTTAAGAATTCGCTATGTTCTGCTCTTTACTGCAGGGGATGTGTTGCTACTGCAACATTCCTCCCTCAACTGTTCCGACTCGGAGTGCACTTAACTCTCTACAGCAACTTGTAGCCAGGAGATAAAATTGTCCAGAGTATCGAGGGCGCTCTTCTCCACCTACGAAGGTTGGGAAAGAAGGCATCTTACTACAAGGTACCAGGATACACAAGTATTAATGGAAACGAAATGCCAGGTGTAGCAGCGAAGAAGGCACGTCACGATAGTCAGATAGTTCAGTGTGTCGTCCCCCTGCACGCTATCACCTCACTGTTGAGGTACGGTCATGCATAGATGGGAGGAAGAGCGGCTGGAAATGACAGACAATAAGCTGCGCTTAGTAAAGTCGACAGCACGGCTGTTCTTTCCAGCCACGCAGACGGGAAGAGGTCCTTTCCACTAGTATTCACATAGGACACAGCTTTATGATATTGTGGTGCACGGAACGCACTGTTATAATTTCGTAGAATGTGTTTTATACTTAGACGAGAGGGCAGCAGCGGATTCACTGGCGTTTGCCCTCTATTTTAACTGACAGCCAAACGAGTGTGGTAATTATTTTAAGATTTTGTAGAATGCCCGACTTGTTCCCTAAAATTTTAGGTTCAAATGGCTCTGAGCAGTATGGGACTTAACTTCTAAGGTCATCAGTCCCCTAGAACTTAGAACTACTTAAACCTAACTAACCTAAGGACATCACACACATCCATGCCCGAGGCAGGATTCGAACATGCGACCGTAGCGGTCGCGCGATTACAGACTGTAGCGCCTCAACCGCTCGGCCACTCCGGTCGGCAAAATTTTAGGGAGAAGTGTTCAATGAATTATCAGGGTGGCTGTCTCATCCACGTTATTTTGTAAGTGATCAGCCAGCCACATATTCCTTTGTATTTATTTTAGTTCACTACTACTATTTCTGGTCCACTTCCATGGCTGAGTCGTCAACGTAGATGGTTGCGATGTAGAGGACTCAGGTTCGATTCCCGACACTACCAAGGTTTTTCCTTGGTGGGAGGAGTGGTACAGAGTGGACTCATCCTCGTAATGCCGATTTAGGAGTTACTTGACTGAGTAACTCCGGTTCCACGGTCTGGGAAGCCTGCAAAATGGCCGGGAGAGCGGTGTGCTGACCACATGCCCTCCATACTGCATCCGCATCAGGCCGCAAGGCAGAGGATGGTACGGCGGCCGGTACATATCCTTTGGGCCTTCAAGGCCGGGACGAGGAACTCATTTTTCTTCTATAACTTGCATTTTAACTGACAATGTCCGCAGCTCGTGGTCGTGTGGTAGCGTTCTCGCTTCCCGCGCCCGGGTTCCCGGGTTCGATTCCCGGCGGGGTAGGGAATTTTCTCTGCCTCGTGATGACTGGGTGTTGTGTGATGTCCTTAGGTTAGTTAGGTTTCAGTAGTTCTAAGTTCTAGGGGACTGTTGACCATAGATGTTAAGTCCCATAGTGCTCAGAGCCATTTGAACCATTTTTTGAACTGAGAATTTGGGAACATCTTGCCATTTCAGTGCTATCTTACAGGTTGGGAGCTAGTGTGATTCTGCGAGGTATCATGGGTGAGATGAGGAGCCAGTGAGTGCTATTTTATATCAGATTGCTTCGTACTTATTTTATCACATTTTCGACGTTTCAACCACATTTTTTCCTGCTAATTTTCTCGAGAGCACTTATAACCTCGCCGTTAAGCACCCCTAAACCACACACACACACACACACACACACACACACACACACACACACACACACACAAGCCGGCCGAAGTGGCCGTGCGTTTCTAGGCGCTGCAGTCTGGAACCGCGAGGCCGCTACGGTCGCAGGTTCGAATCCTGCCTCGGGCATGGATGTGTGTGATGTGCTTAGGTTAGTTAGGTTTAAGTAGTTCTAAGTTCTAGGGGACTGATGACCTCAGATGTTAAGTCCCATAGTGCACAGAGCCATTTTTTGAACCACACACACACACACACACACACACACACACACACACACACACTTGTGCGCACACGCGCTCTCACGCGCCCTTGATCCTTGGCGACAGTAATATTCAATTTCTGACCGACACCATATTAGTATCACAGCTGTGATGTCCTTTGAGCTTTTATTGTTCATGACCGTAACAAAACCCATTCGATTATAATTTGTGATTGACGGTAATGTATTACCGATGGGAAGTGTACAGGCTTTTCAGTTTGTGATACCCGATGGTGAGGTATGCGATCGAAAACTGTAACAAATATAATTGTTCACTCAGCAGCTTTTTGATGAAATTAATGTTAGACCTCCACAAAATATACTTCTTATGGTATTTTGAGCTATTCATGAAACATCAGGGACGTATATGGAAAGTGAGAAGCAGCGTAGAAAATCTACCCTAAGAGTCATTGGGTGCCTTGCCATAGTGCTCTGGGAGATTTCCTTAATTTCATTTTAGTGATGTAGCTATAGATACAGTCAGCGGGAGTATACAATACTCATCAGGTGTCTCATACGACGCATACTGCGAGACGAAAACATCGCTGTGGTCGTAATTAAAAGCAGAGTATTGTTTAAAGCGTAGTTTTCTGTGCCCAGGCGGCGGAGTGGAGTAATATTACATTCTTGCGATATTAATTTCTGTGATATTTATCGACAGAGGTAGAAATACTCCAAGAGCAGCCGTAACGTTTCTGTCATCTGGCAAACTGAGTGTGTCAGGCAGCGCTGTCTCACAGAGGTAAATGAAATTGCGTTAAAAACTTTCGTCCATTGTTGTTACGCATGCTACAGTTCACAGCACATGAAAATATATACTGCAGCCAAGTGACTAAAATGGATAAGTGTAATAGAGGTGTGCAGTTGCCTTTCGTAGATTCTTGAGCCCCACAGCACAGTTATGCTGTAAGATGCAAATTACTTATGGAGATGTTGGTGGTTCTTAAAATTATTAAGTTCCTGAATTCTGTTTAAAATCGTAAATATTCTTCAGGTAATTTTTCACATACGGGCTGCACTGTTCGCAATATATTCGACAGTCACGTTACTGGTTGTCATTGTTGTTGTTGTGGTCTTCAGTCCAGAGACTGGTTTGATGCAGCTCTCCATGCTACTCTATCCTGTGCAAGCTTCTTCATCTCCCAGTACCTACTGCAACCTACTACATCCTTCTGAATCTGTTTAGTGTATTCATCTCTTGGTCTCCCTCTACGATTTTTACCCTCCACGCTGCCCTCCAATACTAAATTGGTGATCACTTGATGCCTGAGAATATGCCCTACCAGCCGATCCCTTCTTCTAGTCAAGTTGCGCCACAAATTTCTCTTCTCTCCAATTCTATTCAATACCTTCTCATTACTTATGTGATCTACCCATCTAATCTTCAGCATTCTTCTGTAGCACCACATTTCGAAAGCTTCTATTCTCTTCTTGTTTAAACTATTTATCGTCCATGTTTCACTTCTATACATGGCTACACTCCATACAAATACTTTCAGCCGGCCGGTGTGGCCGAGCGGTTCTAGGCGCTTCAGTCTGGAACCGTGCGACCGCTACGGTCGCAGGTTCGAATCCTGCCTTGGACATGGATGTGTGTGTTGTCCTTAGGGTAGTTAGGTTTAAGTAGTTCTAAGTTCTAGGGGACTGATGACCTCAGCAGTTAAGTCCGATAGTGCTCAGAGCCATTTGAACCATTTTTTTACTTTCAGAAACGACTTCCTGACACTCAAATCTATACTCGATGTTAACAAATTTCTCTTCTTCAAAAACGCTTTCCTTGCCATTGCCAGTCTACAAAAGTGGTTCAAATGGCTCTGAGCACTATGGGACTCAACTTCTGAGGTCATTAGTCCCCTGGAACTTAGAACTAGTTAAACCTAACCTAACCTGAGGACATCACACACATCCAAGCCCGAGGCAGGATTCGAACCTGCGACCGTAGCGGTCTCGCGGTTCCAGACTGCAGCGCCTAGAACCGCACGGCCACTTCGGCCGGCGCCAGTCTACATTTTATATCCTCTCTACTTCGACCATCATCAGTTATTTTGCTCCCCAAATAGCAAAACTCCTTTACTACTTTAAGTGTCTCATTTCCTAATCTAATTCCGGCAGCATCACCCTATGTAATTCGACTACATTCCATTATCCTCGTTTTGCATTTGTTGATGTTCATCTTATATCCTCCTTTCTAGACACTGTCCATTCCGTTCAACTGCTCTTCCAGGTCCTTTGCAGGATCTGACAGAATTACAATGTCGTCGGCGAACCTCAAAGTTTTATTTCTTCTCCGTGGATTTTAATTCCTACTCCGAATTTTTCTTTTGTTTCCTTTACTGCTTGCTCAATATACAGATTGAATAACATCGGGGACAGGCTACAACCCTGTCTGACTCCTTTCCCAACCACTGCTTCCCTTGTATGCCCTGGTTGTCGTATGGGAATGTTAAGTGTTGTGTACGACTACGTACACAGTGGTAAGGAGAGGTGGTCTGCAGCAACTGTCATAGCAGGAAAGCTGGACAGGAGCACAAATTATAACACTCCTGTCTGCTACTACTGTACCATAACCTCAATGCCAGAAACAGGTTGTGACATAAAACTATTTTGTAAAAGCAACTATGGCACAAAGCAACAGAGCAGTGTTACCCTCTGAGAGGAATTTTGTTATGTTGACCGTGTTGTCCCTAACGGAGGTGGCTTATCGGAAATGAAAGTCAGAATTACGTAAATATTGGAATAGTGACAAACAAAATTTTGCCTAGCTATACTGTTTATAGAATAAGGGAAACGGTCGCCAGCCTAATTAGGCAAGAGAAAGATTAACGTTCTCGTTTATGAAAGTAGGTATAAGTAACTATAGTGGACAAACACAACCTAAACTTAGCCACACGCGAGTGCAATGAACTCTGACACACATATGTTTTAAGATTGAAGCTAACAACTGGAGCAGCACAAACTATTTGCTAAATTATAAGAGATACCGAAACACCCTATTACTTTCAGGCTTACATAAAGTGAATGGTCTTTATAACATTACTATTAACATGCACTTCTAATACACAAGATACACAAACACTTAGCAAACATGAATATATAATGTTTCACAACTGCAGCTTTCTCACTTTTACTACAGCGAAACACAATACTGACCAAATTGCAAGAAACTGACTCACCTTTTAGAATTTACTACAGACAATGATGTGATCATTTGCCTTATAAGCCTCAGTCTTAAGAACTTTTAATATTGAAGTTAGCAACAGCACTTTAAATAGCAGTTTTAATAGGAAAATTATTTTGAGCAAATAACATTTACTTTAACTCACTCTATTGCCACATTAACTTTAACTTTCTTTTTACTAAGTTCAAGAGGCATTAATTAGCAAAACTCTAGGTTTTAATTTCTTTTAGTAAGGACACTCGGATATCACTTTAGCTCAAACGGAGAGGAACCTGAGAGGTGTTATGATGAGGAGAAAAATCAAGGTAGGTACATAAATTCAGATACAAATTACCTTATATTTCAGCACATTAGCACGTCCATTAAGCTGATCCTTCACTGTACATCATTATAGTATTACGTTGCAATGATTGCGCAATGTGGTGGCAACTGCATGTTGGTAGGTGGAATTGTAGGCAGAATTGCTGGACTCTGTCATTTCTTGGTGGCGATGATAGATACAAAGTCCGGAATAGTTCCAGCTATTTATCCATTCATCCGAGGCATTGGAAAGTAGCAGAAAAAGCCTCCCTCGGAACCAGCGCAATATGCATCTGTTACATGGCAGTGCACCGACTCGTAGCTCGTCTCCGACTGCTGGCTCGTCCCCGACTGACTATCAGTTCCACCTTTTCTACGTAGCCAACCACAATCTGCGCGCGCTACAAAGTTCCGTTCCCGAGGGGAACCACAACAACTTTTACATACAAATTAACTAACAACCCTAAGTGAGGATCAGCAATTTACATAACAGCAACCAAATACATTAAATAAAACAAAACATATACACATATTGACATCTCTACAAAAAAATTATTCACACAAAATTACAATCATATACAGTAAGTTTTGTTCCCTCCAAATGGGACAAAGATTTAAAATTACAGATACACTACTTTGCATAGAATCAAATCAAGACACCAAAGTTTTTACAAAGAAAGGAGTATACAATTTTGTGTTATCTATTCAATCAAAGAAATTTACAGGAGCTTAACGGTGTAATATTAAATGGAACAAAATTAAAATAAATCCGTACAGCATAAGAGCTATGGTGTTACAAAATGATTAGCGAACAAGTTAATCACAATAAACAGAAGATATACTTAACTTTTATTCCTACAAGCGTACACAGATTCATTACAAAGAATGCAGCTAGAAATAGAGTTTAGTTCATACAATGGCAACTGGGATGATGCTCGTTGCAGTAAACACGAGCTAGACGGCAACTGTGTAGCATCTCGTGCGAAGTGGTTGCGAACGCAAGTGGGATGGGACGCTGCCGGCGGCCGACGTATATTGCTGTGGCACAGGGCGCTCTAACAAGGGAACATCCCCATCGCACCCCCCTCAGATTTAGTTATAAGTTGGCACAATGGATAGGCCTTGAAAAACGGAACACAGATCAATCGAGAAAACAGGAAGAAGTTGTGTGGAACTATGAAAAAATAAGCAAAATATACAAAATGGGTCGTCCATGCGTAAGATAGGCAATATTATGGGGAATGTGAGGCGAGGAGCGCCGTGGTCCCGTGGTTAGCGTGAACAGCTGCGGAACGAGAGGTCTTTGGTTCAAATCTGCCCTCCACTAAAAATTTTGCTATCTTTATTTTCGCAAAGTTATGATCTGTCCGTTCGTTCATTGACGTCTCTGTTCACTGTAATAAGTTTAGTGTCTGTGTTTTGCGACCGCACCGCAAAACCGTGTGATTAGTTGACGAAAGGACGTGCCTCTCCAATGGGACATGAAAACATTTGATCGCAAGGTCATAGGTCAACCGATTCCTCCACAGGAAAACACGTCTGATATTTTGTATACGACACTGGTGACAGCATGTGCGTCACATGACAGGAATATGTTGTCAACCCACCTAACTAGTACACTTGGCGAATGGGTGAAAAGTTTCTTCTACCTTGCCTGATTTAGGTTTTCTTGTGAATGTAATAATCACTCCAAAAAAAGTGATGAAAACATAAGAGTTTTTCACATAAACTGAAAATAAAAAGTTAAAATTTTCGGTCAAGGGAAGATTTGAACCAAGGACCTCTCCTTCCGCAGCTGTTCACGCTAACCACAGGACCACAGAGCTCCTCGCCTCATATTGCCCTTAATATTGCTTATCTTACGCATGGACGACCCAGTTTGTATATTTTGCTTATTTTTTCATAGTTCCACACAACTTCTTCCTGTTTCCTCGATCGATCTGTGTTCAGATTTTCAAGGCCTATCCACTGTGCCAACTTATAACTAAATCTGAGGGGGGTGCGATGGGGATGTTCCCTTGTAAGTACAGAGGTGTGGCCTGTGGACACGCGCCATTGGGTTCGCTAGATACCGCGTGACCACTATCGGTGTCGAAGGGAAACGTGTAGTTCCGTTACCAACGTGACGACGCCCGTAGTGTGGTAGCGGTATGTGATACCACACTAAGTCTCCAAAATAATATCAACTATCTTTCTTTGAGAGCCACAGTCCCTTCATTAATTGTTGACCCAATTGTACAGGAAAATAATACCGAGTCCCGTTTTATCAGTGTTAAACTGTTACTGCTTAACAATTACTAATTCTGTAAACTTTTTACAAACAACCGAGCAATAGTTTGTAGTGCGTCTGGTTGCTGGTCCACACTGTGTAATTTAAGAGAAAACTCAGCATTTCTTTCTTTATACGTCCACATCTACATTAACAGTTATTCTCTACAAATCAGTGTCCGATACATGACTGAGTTTACTTACCACTGTACCACATAAATGAGGTTTCTCCCATTTCTTTTGCGTACGAATCATGGGGGAATGATTGCTTAAATGTCTTTGTGAGCTCTGTAATTACTCTAGTTTTGTCTTCCCGGTCTCGATGGTAGTGATACTTAGGGAGCTACATATTCCTAGATTCCTCGCTTAATACTGTTTCTTGAAATTTTATAATTAGGCTTTCGTGGGATAGTTAGTGTCTCCCTTTACGCATCTAACAGTGCAGGTTTTTCAGTATCTCAGCGATGCTCTCCTGTCGGTCACACAAACCTGTGACCATACGCGCTCACTTTCATTGAATTTATACACTACCACTTGTTAGTTCTAGTTGGTACGGGTCCTATACTTAAGCAGTAAAAATGTTCAAATGTGTGTGAAATCTTATGGGACTTAAGTGCTAAGGTCATCAGTCCCTAAGCTTACACACTACTTAAGCTAAATTATCCTAAGGACAAACACACACACCCATGCCCGAGGGAGGACTCGAACCTCCGCCGGGATCAGCCGCACAGTCCATGACTGCAGCGCCTTAGACCGCTCGGCTAACTTAAGCAGTATTCTAGTATACAGTTGACTGCATAAGTGTTTTTGTAAGCAATCTTCTCCTCCTCATTCTTCTTATGTCATGGTTTCTGTAGGACCACGGATAATACCTTCATCAGTTTCGTTTACCTCCTCTCATCCGAGAAAATCTTCATCCTTTCTCTTCTTCTTTCCCGCTATTCTTCCGAGATCTTAAGTATCTTCTTCTCTTGTCTGCTCCTCTGTTGACCCACCATTAATTTTCCTTTTAACCTTCTTTGTTGTTCAACACTTGCACATTGTTTTGTGACAAGCAAATTCCTTTGTAAACTCATTGCATTTTCTGAGATTCCTACGCATGAACCGGAGTCTACATTTACTGCAACTGAACCTGTGCGATTATCCGATCCCATATCCCTACAAATTGTTACACGTCTGCGTCTTAACAGTCGCGTTCTTACTGCGCAATTTTCTGAACGGTACGCACTTTCTTGACCAAAATTCCCATTCTGTAGCACCGATTTATTTCTACGAAGCCTTTTCCCACGTGCCTATGTGGTCGACGTCATCCATACCGGAAGAGGTTTGCAACTCGATAAGCTGCCTTTATTTGGGCTGAATCCACCAATACGTTACAAAACTCAAAACAGAATATATCTCCTGAAACGTGAAAGAGAAGACACCTGACGGCTTTTTGTTTAGACCCGTGATGGTCATAGCTGGTCAGCGGGTCGGGTTCAAATGGTTCAAATGGCTCTGAGCACTATGGGACTTAACGTCTGAGGTCATCAGTCCCCTAGAACTTAGAACTACTTAAACCTAACTAACCTATGCACATCACACTCATCCATGCCCGAGGCAGGATTTGAACCTGCCACCGTAGCGGTCGCGCGGTTCCAGACTGTAGCGCCTAGAACCGCTCGGCCACTCTGGCCGGCCAGCGGGTCGGGTTAACCGGCGAGTAAGAAGGGGTAATATGCTCCCTCTAGTTATCCCCCGTGCACCTGTAAGAGCCGATGAGCACTCAAAGATTTGCCCTACTGGAGAACAGATAGTTTGCGGATCCATTTAACTGGAGAAGAAATCGCAGCTTCCGACTATTCCGCTGTCTCCGGTTGCCGCAAGAGGCAACGAGGAGTGTCATTTGACGAAAGAAGGCGGACAGTCATTGACACTGTTCTGGTACTCTTTACAGAGAAGCAGGTATGTGCAAGCTTCTGAAGAGCCGCAGATCCTTCCTGCTAAAGTGCTTTGTCTGAGAATATTATTAATACGTAATCTGAGAATAATGCTTTTAGATATGTCAAAACGAAGGTAGGATGTATGACAGTTTTTGGAATAGCAGAACACCAAAAACAATCACAACAATGTGTAGTCTGTGTCAGAATTTTCGGATCGATGATGTTACGTTGGAGAGAATAAACTTTAAGCCGCTGCGAGTGAAGGATTTTGAAGAGCAAGATAATGCATGACGCACTCGATCTGAGTTATGTCGCGCCTCGCTCTCGGGAGTTTCCAAAGAGCAAGTTAAGGTCTGATGTTCTCGAGCCACAGCAAGTCTCACCTCGCGATCTTCAATGGATTCTTGACACCGCAAAGTCTTCAGTCGTTCAGCTATTCTCGTGTATTCAGAAGCACCTGAGCAATCTCTAGGGTTTTTTTCGTACGTAAAACGGAATCAAAACGTAATGGGCAGGCTTCCAAATCACAAAGGAAATTCAATAAATTCATTTTTCCTAGCAAAGAGTATAAATAAAACTTATCTAAGAAACAAAGCAATTTTGTTAAGTTCTTAACACAGAAAACGAAATCAATAAATCTGTATGTCCTAGCTAAGTAAATTAAAAAAAAAATGGTTCAAATGGCTCTGGCACTATGGGACTTAACTTCTGAGGTCATCAGTCCCCTAGAACTTAGAACTACTTAAACGTAACTAACCTAAGGACATCACACACATCCATGCCCGAAGCAGGATTCGAACCTGCGACCGTAGCGGTCGCGTAGTTCTAGACTGTAGTGCCTAGAACCGCTTGGCCACCACGGCCGGCTAAGTAAATTCATCAGCCGTATCCGAACAGCCTTATGAAATGGTTAATTGACCATTGGGGGTCACTAGAGGTGGACCCGGTAGTACAAAAGAAGGCGGGGAGTTAGAGAAATAAGCAGAACCCGCCCATCATTTTGCAGGAGAATGCCCGGGCGCATATGGCGCAAACTGTGACTGATTCGTTCTGTCGATGGACTAGGAAGCGCTATACCACGCATAACTTTCCCCTGACGTAAGCACTGTGACTTCAACTTAATTTGTAAACTGAAGGAAGCGCTTCATAGCTTTTGCTTCAGAACAGTTACAGAGTTTCATCGGACAGTAAACAACTCCATTCGAATTATCAACACAACTTGCGTTAATAAAAAACTATATGGTTCCAGAGATCTTTTCAAATCTCAAACGTCTATAACATGTACATACAGATTGAAGCGACGAGTGAAAATTTGTACCAAAGCTGGGATTCGAACCCAGGTCTCCTGCTCACTAGACAGCTGCGGCAATACACTGGCATAGTGGCTTTGCAGAACTGCGGGGACTACCCTATCATGCCTCCCTCCTCACACCTCAGTGCACTTGGTGTTCTCCCTAAACTCAAACAACATTGCAGAGGCTCTCCAGCTGTATTGGAATAGCACTTCACCATCGAGTGAAACGGGGAATCCTGTCTGAAACCCAGGCATAGGGGCTTTAATCAGATGAAACCGTATGGTTCCAGAGACCTTTCTAAGTCTCAAACATATGTGATTTAAACTAGCAGACTGACGCGACGAATGAAAATTTGTACGAAGGCGAGGATTCGAATTGGGGTCTCCAGGAGTGAGCAGGAGACCCGGGTTTCAGTCGTGGCTTCAGTCTGCATAGATACTACAATTGGCTCTGCTGGGGATATCCTACGACTTCCACATCTCTGGCAACGTGTTGTACACAGTACTGGTGCCTACTCTGAAGGACAGTAAAACTTTGAAACATGTAACTATTTGGTATAAGCTGTAAGTAAAAAGTTGCCATTATTAAAGTTCCAACCCTCGTAGAACTATTCTTCAATCTGCCACGTATCGCTCCGGTAGGTATCACATTGCAAAGACAAGATTAGGCTAATTACAGCATGCACAGAGGCATGTGAACAACCAGGTTTCCAGCACTCCGTACGCGAGTGGAACGGAAATAAACGCCAAACATGAGGTACTGTACCAAGTACTTGCGACCACGCTCTTCGCGGTTGTTTGCAGAGTATGTACGTAGATGGAGTACATACAGGGTGTTTCAAAAATGACCGGTATATTTGAAACGGCAATAAAAACTAAACGAGCAGCGATAGAAATACACCGTTTGTTGCAATATGCTTGGGACAACAGTACATTTTCAGGCGGACAAACTTTCTAAATTACAGTAGTTACAATTTTCAACAACAGATGGCGCTGCAAGTGATGTGAAAGATATAGAAGACAACGCAGTCTGTGGGTGCGCCATTCTGTACGTCGTCTTTCTGCTGTAAGCGTGTGCTGTTCACAACGTGCAAGTGTGCTGTAGACAACATGGTTTATTCCTTAGAACAGAGGATTTTTCTGGTGTTGGAATTCCACCGCCTAGAACACAGTGTTGTTGCAACAAGACGAAGTTTTCAACGGAGGTTTAATGTAACCAAAGGACCGAAAAGTGA
The DNA here is from genome assembly GCF_023864275.1 of Schistocerca cancellata. Lineage (NCBI taxonomy): Eukaryota > Metazoa > Arthropoda > Insecta > Orthoptera > Acrididae > Schistocerca > Schistocerca cancellata. The sequence goes on along the minus strand of NC_064629.1, from coordinate 879,997,693 downwards.
TACAATAAAGGATCTGTTTGAAAAATTTCAACGGACTGGGAACGTGACGGATGAACGTGCTGGAAAGGTAGGGCGACCGCGTACGGCAACCACAGAGGGCAACGCGCAGCTAGTGCAGCATGTGATCCAATAGCGGCCTCGGGTTTCCGTTCGCCGTGTTGCAGCTGCGGTCCAAATGACGCCAACGTCCACGTATCGTCTCATGCGCCAGAGTTTACACCTCTATCCATACAAAATTCAAACGCGGCAACCCCTCAGCGCCGCTACCATTGCTGCACGAGAGACATTCGCTAACGATATAGTGCACAGAATTGATGACGGCGATATGCATGTGGGCAGCATTTGGTTTACTGACGAAGCTTATTTTTACCTGGACGGCTTCGTCAATAAACAGAACTGGCGCATATGGGGAACCGAAAAGCCCCATGTTGGAGTCGTCCCTGCATCCTCAAAAAGTACTGGTCTGGGCCGCCATTTCTTCCAAAGGAATCATTGGCCCATTTTTCAGATCCGAAACGATTACTGCATCACGCTATCTGGACATTCTTCGTGAATTTGTGGCGGTACAAACTGCCTTAGACGACACTGCGAACACCTCGTGGTTTATGCAAGATGGTGCCCGGCCACATCGCACGGCCGACGTCTTTAATTTCCTGAATGAATATTTCGATGATCGTGTGATTGCTTTGGGCTATCCGAAACATACAGGAGGCGGCGTGGATTGGCCTCCCTATTCGCCAGACATGAACCCCTGTGACTTCTTTCTGTGGGGACACTTGAAAGACCAGGTGTACCGCCAGAATCCAGAAACAATTGAACAGCTGAAGCAGTACATCTCATCTGCATGTGAAGCCATTCCGCCAGACACGTTGTCAAAGGTTTCGGGTAATTTCATTCAGAGACTACGCCATATTATTGCTACGCATGGTGGATATGTGGAAAATATCGTACTATAGATTTTCCCAGACCGCAGCGCCATCTGTTGTTGAAAATTGTAACTACTGTAATTTCGAAAGTTTGTCTTCCTGAAAATATACTGTTGTCCCAAGCATATTGCAACAAACGGTGTATTTCTATCGCTGCTCGTTTAGTTTTTACTGCCGTTTCAAATATACCGGTCATTTTTGAAACACCCTGTAGGTTCGTGTAGTGATGACGTTAAAAACCAGTTTGTTTGTGTTGTTAATAATGAAAAACACGCAGATAAAAGGCTGTTGCGGCGCGCAGCAGGTAATGTAATGTTAGTTAAGATACATGGTGCGTCGGTGCAGTAAGGCGTCCCGGAAGTAGGTTAGCGTTATCTGCTGCTAACGTTTTGGTTTCCGCCGGCTCCGCCGCAGCGCGCCTGCACAAAGTCCCCTCCAATTCTTCTCGCTCCGTCTGTTCTTCTTTCAACGGGGGGACGCTTTGCTCTGCGTTCCCTCCTTCTCCTCGTCTTGACCTCGTCGATCAATCGCTATTACTGAGCACCCTTGAGCCTCTTTGAGTTCGAAGATGACAAGAAATAATTTTAACCAGTTACAATTTCGTTTCGACGTTGCGCTTCGGTAATTTCAGCCAGCATCTACGGCCACGCAGAATGGTTTCTCATTATTTAAATACATCATCGTGAATTGTTTGCAGAGCTTAGTGAGCGATGTCAAATGGTAGGAAGAAGAGTACTGCTGAACGTCTAGTCAACGACAAGATTGCCACAGGCCGAACGAACACCTTTAACTTTTACAAAATGTGTGAAGTGCTCTGCATTCACAAACTATGCTGCTTCATGTAAGCGTAGCGTAACTTACGGATTCTGAAAACTGCTCCGATGGCACATTTTCTGCTGTAGTAACTTCGAACCCATATGTAGCTCTGTTTCTGGCATGGCTGGTTTAAATGGCTCTGAGCAATATGGGACTTAACATCTGAGGTCATGAGTCCCCTAGAACTTAGAACTACTTAAACCTAACTAACCTAAGGACATCACACCCATCCATGCCCGAAGCAGGATTCGAACCTGCGACCGTAGCGGTCGCACGGTTCCAGACTGAAGCGCCTAGAACCGCTCGGCCACAGCGGCCGGCTTTCTGGCATGTGATCGCCACTTTTCTCTTTATCTACATATTTAATCTCCTATTTATTTGATGCATAATCGTTTGATCCACCCTCGTGTTGATAATAGCGTATCATTCTAATTCTACAATATTATAGTTGGTACTACTAAAGGTACACATGTTGTCGGTTGATAGAGGTATTTATGTAGCCACACACTTTTTGGATTTTAAGCGATTTATTGCACCGTTAACTAGTTTTAGAACCATTGCAGTCACATCATCAGATCGAGGTGAGGGAACATTATTTTCTGGACCGTGTATAGCTGGATGCTAGGTTTGTTGTACTGGAGAAAACAACGTCTCTATTCGATGATGATCCTGCAGTGGTTCGAGAACTAGTTAGTAGTACAAGAAGTGGTATCAAATTTTAAAAGGGATTCGTTGCATATTACACTTACGTAAACCGCCAATTCGTCATCCATAATGGATATAATGATTTTACATCAAGTTGTTAGATATTTAAAGCTATTTCATACTGTCTAAAAAAATCTGTACAGATCAGAAAAGCTGAAACAAGTGACTTAGGATCATAAGAAAAGGGCATACAAGTATTATATGAGAACAAGAGAAAGAGAAAATCACAATACTAACATTAAATTGATGCGCTGTTGGTTAAGTAGCTAACACAGAAAGAACATCGATTCTTGCACTCTCCAACTGACATATTAACCTACTGTAATTCTACTACTTCTGATCGAATTCATCTATTTAGTTCTGCACTTGTTCTGAACGATCCTTGAGGGTCTGTGGTGTCTACTGCTACGGGTATTTTTAAAATACAGCTCATACTCGAAGACTTCGCTGCCTACTGCTACATGCACATAAAAATTGTGATACAAAAAATAGCGCTGTTTTTAATGACGATTTATTAATGGTGTAGTGGAAATCTACAGAACCACTGATATGACGAAGTAATACGCTCATGGGAGGCTGATGTTATTTTCTCGAGAAGATACTTTATTGCGAGATGCAAAGTTCTGAGATAGTTATTGAGTTTCCGCAGTTTTGAGCAAATTTAGACAATCGCCCCGTCCTTTTTTCGTCGTCCACCTGACTGTAGTTCACGCAGAGAGGTGGCGCAGTGCGAAGACACTACGTCTCCATTCGGGAGGACGGCGGTTCGAGCCCCCTCTGGCCTTGCATACATAGGTTCTCTGAGATTACGGAGCTAATGACCCCGCTACTGTGCACGCTAAATTCGCAAACACATACACGCTCAAATTTCCATGCTTTCCTTAATTCGCTTAGGCAAATGGCAGAATGGTTCCTTTGAAAGGGCGCGACCGATTACCTTCCACAATCCGAATTTGTGTTTGTTTTGTAACGAACTTGCGTCAGTGCACTTAAAAACAGTAACTTATAATACAGGTACAGTATTCTTATATATACTATAAACGCTATAGTCTGTGCGTGCGTTAGTATGTTTGTTACCCTTCGTGTTGAAACGGTTGCACAGATATGGATGAAATTTGGAATGGAGATAGCTTATACCCTTAGCACATGGGCTACCTTATATAAACTAATCAAAAGGGTGGGAGTGGGCTTGGGGGTACGGCTGAAAAATCAGTGTAGCTCACGACGCGGGAATACCCATACTTTACTCACTCAGTATTTCAGAATGAGAGCACTTAGTAACTTGCAACAAACTTTACACATAATATCATACCTTTACGAAACTTTTCCTCGCCGATAGCCCGTATAAAATGATGAAAGGAAAAAAGTTTATGGCTTACCACATTACCGCTGTTCATGCGGTAAAACTGCAGAATGAAACATGACGTTTTAATTTATTACTTCTTTACTACTAATTATATTCGCGACTGCTTTTGTAGATACTTTCACTTCTACCACTGAATATACCAGCAAAATTATATCCTTGTAAAGCACGTATTTCAGGAGATATGACGTCACAAACACTGAGAAAACGGAAAGCTGCCGCATTGTAAGGTGATATATTCGATTTTTCTTATTGTGTGACTGAGGACAACTGTGTAAGTTGAAATGACATGTTTAATGTCTCAATATTTGCATAGAAATACACGATTTTACAGAGTTTACAGAGTGACAATGTTAAAAAAGTTGTCAGGATAACGCATCAAAAAGTGAAATAATCCTAAAGACAACAATATTAATTGTTGTGAATTGGCAGGAGCCAATTCACGGAGTTTGGAGGAAGCCGAAAAGCACGCGATTAAGCTCACGCAGGCGGGCGTGATGTCTGGAACAGGTCAGAGAAATAAGACTAGCAAAACAAGAGCAGCTGGTAGAATACTTAACTTTAATCCACAATTGGTGAACATCTCTCGTTACTGTATAGGCTTCACCATATTAATTATCAAATGCTATGGCGCCTTGCTAGGTCGTAGCAAATGACGTAGCTGAAGGCTATGCTATCGTCTCGGCAAATGAGAGCGTATTTGTCAGTGTAGCATCGCTAGCAAAGTCTGCTGTCCAACTGGGGCGAGAGCTAGGAAGTCTCACTAGACCTGCCGTGTGGCGGCGCTCGGTCTGCAATCACTGACAGTGGCGACACGCGGGTCCGTCGTATATTAGCGGACCGCGGCCGATTTAAAGGCTACCACCTAGCAAGTGTGGTGTCTGGCGGTGACACCACATTAATTATTAACCCTCAGGAAGTTAAATTATCCTAAACACGACAACATTAAAGTTTAACTATAAGTTTCTTTACAAAATTATTCTTACGGTTTCGTTATGATGTTGGTCAGTACTACGATAAATGATCTGATTCCGTTTCAAAGTTCGGTACTAATTTTAGGATGACAATCAAGTGTACGGCGGATGGTTAGTTATGTGATAAATTGAGCAAAAGATTACCCAAGGTCGCTCGAGTTTACAGTGGACGCAAGGTGGTGAACCAAGAAGTTTACGCCTCTGCACGCGGTATTTGCCTTAAGCTGCGATGAGCTGTCGTCTGCTAGGCCGCTCTCTCCCCTGAATTTCCTGTAAAACTAATTAAAACCTTTGCTGACTTTTTTCAGCCTAAAGTCTCCCTATGTTTCTCGTTATGCGAGAAAACCTGTACTCATCCCTATGGCTATAACACGCACATGGCTGGAGCAGAGTGCATATTATAATGTCCTCTCAGTTCTCTCAAGTACAATTAACTAATTGACTGGTTCGTTTCTCCTCAGTTGGAGCTAAACGATGCTACAGCTAATTTCTGGAGCGTTCCTCTTATTTTATGGAAACTCACTCTACCAATCGCAAGGGCCCTACCATTAAACTGCGTCGAAATTTTGGCGCCGGCCTGAGTGGCCGTGCGGTTCTAGGCGCTACAGTCTGGAACCGCGAGACCGCTACGGTCGCAGGTTCGAATCCTGCCTCGGGCATGGATGTGTGTGATGTCCTTAGGTTAGTTACGTTTAAGTAGTTCTAAGTTCTAGGTGACTGATGATCTCAGTAGTTAAGTCCCATAGTGCTCAGAGCCATTTTTTTTTTTTTGAAACTTTGGCTCTTTACTCCTTCCTAGTGCGTTTCCGCCAATCGGACGTTTTGTGCCCGCGCCAGACGTCAAATTGCGTACATTGTCTCCCACGTGCGTACCACTCGCTGGACACGTGATCGAAAACGCGTTACTGGTCTTGTTAGTATCCATTTGGAATTCTGAAATGCAGTTTTTAAAAGCTTTCCTTCCTGTCCTCCCTCAGATGGCTCCTGTGGTGCGGCCTAGCCTCTGCTCTCGACCCTCTGAATTCCAAACTGAAACGCCTCTTGCTGCTTGTTGCACCTTCTGCTCATAGACATGCATTATATAGGAATGGTGTGTTAATTACCATCGATTGAGTATCATCCCTTTTTGCATTACATACTGATAGGCAAATTTGCTCATAACAGCCGAATTAAGTTAGGTGTCATATTCACCTTTCCGTTGCAATGTATAACTATCTCATGTAAGGTGCAAATCAGACCTTCATTTATCCTGTCATCTTACACTATCATTATTACCACTTTGCTACTGACCCTATTCGCAATACATTTCACAGAAAGTAGCCAAATGTATCGCTGAATGCATCTACAAAAGCACATGGCTCAGGAGATATGACATCAAATACTGAGCAGCATGACGAACTGCCGCATCATGCACGACGTTTAAATTTATTACTTCTTTATGACTGACTCTAGTCACAACACATTTCGCCACGTACACTGCTGGACGTACCAGCAACATTATATCACTGCGTGACACTTATTTCAGGAGATACAATGTCATAAACATTGAGCTGCATGAAAATGAAACTGCAGTTCTAAATTAGCTAGAGGTTCAGATGATATATGTGTGCACATACGTGTGAAATATGCTAAATATTAGTGAAATAGATTTAACATGTGTACACATGTAGAAAATAATTGGACATGTCCAAAAGAACAGACACCACACAGTCATATAATTTAATAGATCTAGCTGGGCAGCGAATCCACCTTCAGTGCGGATGCAGAAATACGTCCGACCTTTATTGGGAATCTCAGAAGAGCGAATATGGAAGAAATGGACGGGGGCTGGGGAGTGGATCGGTGTTGAGACGAGCCGAGATAGCCCTTGAGTTGTGGTCCCGGATGGCCCAGTGATTACCGTATTTGCCTAGAAAGCGGGAGATCCCAGGCTCGAATCTCAGTCCGGTACACCTTTTCACTCGTCGCCGCCGATTCCGTGTGATGTCCCAATGCAGTTGACAGCAGTGATTCCTCCCCCCCCCCCCCCCCCAACCCTCCTTTCCTTTCTTCTCCTTTCCACCTTCAATCTTACATATAATGTCAACCAAGTTTGGTAGACATATTAGCTACTAGCTGGAAAGAAATGCTGTGAGGTTAAGAAACAGCAGCCTCCTGTTTGGGAGAGGCTGATAACGTGGAGATAGTAGGATACAAGAGGAAATGGACAGAGATAGGGGGGACAAGGAGATGGATAGATAGAGGGGAAGGATGAGATTGAGAGAGAGGGGGGTGTAGGAAATGGACAAGAAAAAGGGAACAAGAAGAGGATGATAGGGAGAGGGGAAAGAAGAAGATGGATAGAGAGAGGGGCAGGAAGAGATCGACAGAGAGGGGGGATGGAGGAGGTGCTCAGAGAGACGGAATGGGGGAGTTGGACACCGAGTGGGAGGGAGGACAGAGAGAAGTCAGAAGGACATCGACAGAGTGTCAGGAGTGGTGGGTGTGGACAGAGAGAGGGGAGGGGGGAGATGGACACAGAGTGGGTGAAAGAGGAAATGGACTGATAGAAGACTGGAATAAATACATACCCGGGTACTTACATATCTCTACATATACCCAGAGAACAAGTCTCAGGACGTTGTTTACACAGACGTATTGCAGTAGATTACTGGCTCTCCTTACACTCCGTGACAATTATGAACTTTTACGTGCTAATCACCTCGCCAACAATAGTGAAATTATTCAATCCCTTTTCTGGAAGATTTTGTAATTCGCTGCTCGCTCGTGTAAAAATGTTCTGTGTGAAGTAAACGAGGGAGTTGAAAGTCGATCACAATAATTTATATAAGTTTTTCCCATAGTCTCAAAACTTGGTGATGTTTTTTCTCGATGTCTCGCTGTTTGTCTGGCCGGAAGACTTCCAAGAGAAAACTCCTTTGATGGCACACAGGTCTTCGATAGTGAATTTCGGTATTAATGGTTTTTAAAGTTTCTGCTTAATGCGGGTAACACTGAAGGGCACAGCTAGTTGACCTCTAATGATCTTATTTGTTGTTGTTGTTGTTGTGGTGGTTTTCAGTCGAGAGACTGGTTTGATACAGCTCTCCATGCTACTCTATCCTGTGCAAGCTCCTTCATTTCCAAGTCACTACTGCATCCTACATCCTTCTGAATCTGTTTGGTGTATTCACCTCTTGGTCTCCCTCTACGATTTTTACCCTCCACGCTGCCCTCCAGTACCTCCCTTGATGCCTCAGAACATGTCCTACCAACCGATCCCTTCTTCTAACCAAGTTGTGAAACAAATTCCTCTTCTCTCCAATTCTGTTCAGTAACTCCTCATTAGTTACGTGATCTACCCATCTAATCTTATGCATTCTTCTCTAGCACCACATTCCAAAAGCTTCTATTCTCTTCTTGTATAAACTATTTATCGTCCACGTTTCACATCCATTCATGGCTACACTCCATAAAAATATTTGAGAAAAGACATCCCGACATCTATACTCAATGATAATAAATTTCTCTTCATGAGAAATGTTTTCCTTGCCATATGCTCTCTACTTTGACCATCATCAGTTATTTTGCTCCCCAAATAGCAAAACTCATTTACTACTTTAAATGTCTCGTTTCCTAATCTACACTCCTGGAAATGGAAAAAAGAACACATTGACACCGCTGTGTCAGACCCACCATACTTGCTCCGGACACTGCGAGAGGGCTGTACAAGCAATGATCACACGCACGGCACAGCGGACACACCAGGAACCGCGGTGTTGGCCGTCGAATGGCGCTAGCTGCGCAGCATTTGTGCACCGCCGCCGTCAGTGTCAGCCAGTTTGCCGTGGCATACGGAGCTCCATCGCAGTCTTTAACACTGGTAGCATGCCGCGACAGCGTGGACGTGAACCGTATGTGCAGTTGACGGACTTTGAGCGAGGGCGTATAGTGGGCATGCGGGAGGCCGGGTGGACGTACCGCCGAATTGCTCAACACGTGGGGCGTGAGGTCTCCACAGTACATCGATGTTGTCGCCAGTGGTCGGCGGAAGGTGCACGTGCCCGTCGACCTGGGACCGGACCGCAGCGACGTACGGATGCACGCCAAGACCGTAGGATCCTACGCAGTGCCGTAGGGGACCGCACCGCCACTTCCCAGCAAATTAGGGACACTGTTGCTCCTGGGGTATCGGCGGGGACCATTCGCAACCGTCTCCATGAAGCTGGGCTACGGTCCCACACACCGTTAGGCCGTCTTCCGCTCACGCCCCAACATCGTGCAGCCCGCCTCCAGTGGTGTCGCGACAGGCGTGAATGGAGGGACGAATGGAGACGTGTCGTCTTCAGCGATGAGAGTCGCTTCTGCCTTGGTGCCAATGATGGTCGTATGCGTGTTTGGCGCCGTGCAGGTGAGCGCCACAATCAGGACTGCATACGACCGAGGCACACAGGGCCAACACCCGGCATCATGGTGTGGGGAGCGATCTCCTACACTGGCCGTACACCACTGGTGATCGTCCAGGGGACACTGAATAGTGCACGGTACATCCAAACCGTCATCGAACCCATCGTTCTACCATTCCTAGACCGGCAAGGGAACTTGCTGTTCCAACAGGACAATGCACGTCCGCATGTATCCCGTGCCACCCAACGTGCTCTAGAAGGTGTAAGTCAACTACCCTGGCCAGCAAGATCTCCGGATCTGTCCCCCATTGAGCATGTTTGGGACTGGATGAAGCGTCGTCTCACGCGGTCTGCACGTCCAGCACGAACGCTGGTCCAACTGAGGCGCCAGGTGGAAATGGCATGGCAAGCCGTTCCACAGGACTACATCCAGCATCTCTACGATCGTCTCCATGGGAGAATAGCAGCCTGCATTGCTGCGAAAGATGGATATACACTGTACTAGTGCCGACATTGTGCATGCTCTGTTGCCTGTGTCTATGTGCCTGTGGTTCTGTCAGTGTGATCATGTGATGTATCTGACCCCAGGAATGTGTCAATAAAGTTTCCCCTTCCTGGGACAATGAATTCACGGTGTTCTTATTTCAATTTCCAGGAGTGTAGTTCCCACAGCATCACCTGATTTAAGTTGACTCCATTCCATTATACTCGTTCTGCTTTTGTTGATGTTCATCTTATAGCCTTCTTTCAAGACACTGTCCATTCCCTTCAACTGCTCTTTCAGGTCCTTTGTTGTCTCTGACAAAATTACAGTGTCATCGGCAAGCCTTAAACTATTTATTTCTTCCCCATGAATTTTAATTCCTACTCCAAATATTTCTGTTGTTTCCTTTACCGCTTGCTCAATGTATAGATTGAATAACATCGGGGATAGGCTACAACCCTGTCTCACTCCCTTCCCAACCACTTTTTCCCTTTCATGCCCCTCGACTCTTATAACTGCCATCTGGTTTCTGTACAAATTGTTAATAGCCTTTCTTTCCCTGTATTTGACTCCTGCCACCTTCAGAATTTGAAAGAGAGTATTCCAGTCAATATTGTCAAAAGCTTTCTCTAAGTCTACAAATGCTAGAAACGTAGGTTTGCCTTTCCTTAACCTATCTTCTAAGATAAGTCGTAGGGTCAGTATTGCCTCAGGTGTTCCAACATTTCTACCGAATCCAAACTCATCTTCCCCAAGGTCGGCTTCTACCAGTTTTTCTATTCGTCTGTAAAGAAATCGTGCTAGTATTTTGCAGCCTTGACTCATTGAACTGATAGTTCGGTAATTTTCACACCTGTCAATACCTGCTTTCTGTGGGATTGGAATTATTATATTCTTCTTGAAATCTGAGGGTATTTCGCCTGTCTCAAACATCTTGCTCACCAGATAGTAAAGTTTTGACTCCCAGGGCCTTGTTTCGACTTAGGTCTTCCAGTGTTCTGTCAAACTCTTCACGCAGTATCATATCTCCCATTTCATCTTCATCTACATCTTCTCCCATTTCCATAATATTGTCCTCAAGTACATCGCCCTTGTATAGACCCTCTATATACGCCTTCCACCTTTCTGCTTTCCCTTCTTTGCTTAGAACTGGGTTTCCATCTGAGCTCTTGATATTCATACAAGTGGTTCTCTTATCTCCAAAGGTCTCTCTAATTTTCCTGTAGTCAGTATCATCTTTCTCCTAATAAGATAAGCCTCTACATCCTTACATTTGTCCTCTAGCCATCCCTGCTTAGCCATTTTGCACTTCCTGTCGATCTCATTTTTGAGACGTTTGTATTCCTCTTTGCCTGCTTCATTTACTGCATTTTTATATTTTCTCCTTTCATCAATTAAATTCAATATTTCTTGTTTCCCCAAGGATTTCTACTAGCCCTTTTATTTTTACCTACTTGATCCTCTGGTGCCTTCACTAGTTCATCTCTCAAAGCTACCCATTCTTCATCTACTGTACTTCTTTCCCCCATTCATGTCAATTTTTCCCTTATGCTCTCCCTGAAAGACTGTACAACCTCCGGTTCTTTCAGTTTATCCAGGTCCATCTCCTTAAATTCCTACCTTTTTGCAGTTTCTTCAGTTATAATCTGCAGTTCATTACCAATAGATTGTGGTCAGAATCCACATCTGCCCTGGAAATATCTTACAATTTAAAACCCGGTTTCTAAATCTCTGTCTCACCATTATATAATCTATCTGAAACCTTCCAGTGTCTCCAGGCCTTTTCACGAGTCTTAAAACAAGTGTTAGCTGTGATTAAGTAATGTTCTATGCAAAATTCTACCAAGCGGCTTCATCTTTCATTACTTGCCCTACTTTTCCTTCTCTTCCTTTTCCTTCTATCGAATTCCAGTCCCCGATGACTATTAAATTTTCGCCTCCATTCACTATCTGAATAATTTCTGTTATCTCATTATACATTTCTTCAATCTCTATGTTGTCTGCGGAGCTAGTTGTCATATAAACATGTACTACTGTGGTGGCGTGGGCTTCGTGTCTATCTTGGCTACAATAATGCGTTCACTATGCTGTTCGTCGTAGTTTACCCGCGCTCCTATTTTTTATTCATTATTAAACCTACTCCTGCATTACCCCTACTTGATTTTGTACTTATAACCCTGTATGCTTGTTCTTATTTACTGTATGCACAATAATGCAAACATGATAATTTACATTATTTAGAGTATGGCAAGGCCTACTATAGTAATAACGTGCTTTAGAATGTGCTGACAAACGCGAAATACGCTAATTCATACAAAAAATAGTTAATTTAGTGTTATGACTGAAAGCAGACTTTTAACGATGTCGCAGAAGCTATGTACGCTTTGTTTTATGCAGTCCAGGCAACGGCAAACAGCCAGCCTATGATAAATTGAAAGTTGTTTCAGTACAGATGGTAGCACTACAGACTGCTGGTACACGAGGACCAATCCTCCGCCATGCAAGGCAGGTCTTAGACTCATCGATCGAATAATAGCAGTAGCAGTGGAGTGGAATAATTGCGTAGGGAGCGATAATGGAATACTTCGATTTGCTGGGAGAATAATGCGAAGGCGTAGCCCATCTACTGCAAAACGTAAATATCGTGTCGCATTTTTGGTTGCGATAATTCTTTGGGGATCAGCCGATTAAGTCGGGAATGTCTTCTTTGTTCGCATCCGTAGCACACTTTTCTTTTGTGAAGTGTGAGAGTTGTATGGAATCTTTTCGTGTAGATTAAAGTTATCAGTGCACGTAGAAAAGGTAAGGATGGTTAGGGTTTAACGCCCCATCGATGTCGAGTTCGTAACAGGCGGCACACAGCAGTGGAATGGCCAACCGTGTGAGTAAACACCTTGGTGATATGCTAGACTCGTGTTGCGGAGGACATCGGTTCATCTCCCCGTCCGGCCACTTAGATTTAGGTTTTCGGTGGTTTTCCTGGATCACTTACGATAAATGCCGGAATAGAGTATTTGAAAAGGACACGACCTGACCTTCAGATCCATCTCTAATGACCTCGACGTCGGCGGGATGACGCGATGTTAAACACTAATCTTCCTTCCTTTCTTTTTAGTATTGGGGAAGTACGGAAAAGTACTCAACAGTGGCTGTTTTTAAGTAATGATGAGAGTAGTTCTCTCAGTTGATGAAAGAGAACCACAAAAAATCTGAATCTGGATGGCTAGGCACAGAATGTGAGTCCATTGTGTTGACCGCGTGTAATGTAGGGCTGTGATACACGAGAGTGCGAATCCCGGCAAGTGACCGCCAAGTATACTTCCCTCATCCGACGAAAGGGTCACTGTTAACAGCGAGACATCCGGAGCGGTGTGGGATTGAGCGCAGGACACTCAAGTGTAACCTAACACCGAGGGATTTATGCTACCACACCTCTTCCCAGTTGATGACAAAATACTTCCATCACCACTTCCGGAATCTATTACGACACTACGCAAAAAAGGCTGAAGAGAGTAGATTATCATCATGAGACCAGAATGAGATTTTCACTCTGCAGCGGAGTGTGCGCTGATATGAAACTACCTGGCAGATTAAAACTGTGTGCCCGACCGAGACTCGAACTCGGGAGTTTTTTCCTTTCGCGGGCAAGTGCTCTACCATCTGAGCTACCGAAGCACGACTCACGCCCGGTACTCACAGATTTACTTCTGCCAGTACCTCGTCTCCTACCTTCCAAACTTTACAGAAGCTCTCCTGTGAACCTTGCAGAACTAGCTCTCCTGAAAGAAAGGATATTGCGGAGACATGGCTTAGCCACAGCCTGGGGGATGTTTCCAGAATGAGATTTTCACTCTGCAGCGGAGTGTGCGCTGATATTAAACTTCCTGACAGATTAAAACTGTGTGCCCGACCGAGACTCGAACTCGGGACCTTTGCCTTTCGCGGGCAAGTGCTCTACCATCTGAGCTGCCGAAGCACGACTCACGCCCGGTACTCACAGCTTTACTTCAGCTTCAGCTGGCAAAGGCCCAGAGTTCGAGTCTCGGTCCGATACACTGTTTTAATCTGCCAGGAAGTTTCATATCAGCGCACACTCCGCTGCAGAGTGAAAATCTCATTCTGGAAACATCCCCCGGGCTGTGGCTAAGCCATGTCTCCGCAATATCCTTTCTTTCAGGAGTGCTAGTTCTGCAAGGTTCACAGGAGAGCTTCTGTAAAGTTTGGAAGGTAGGAGACGAGGTACTGGCAGAAGTTCGAAAAAAAAAATTCCACGTTTAGCCTCGTAACGCGCAATTAAGTCCGCACAGATGGTTCTTCGTTGCTCTTTATGGTCTTCTGTTAGGCATTGAGGAACCCACTGGGCACACACCTTCGAGTAACCCAAATATTGGTCTTATGTCCAAGCGGTAGGTGGATCAAAACAGAATGTCCAGACACTTTGTGACCAAAATGGTACTGAAACAGAGGATGACAGACTAAAGGCCGAAATACTAAATGTCTTTTTCCAAATCTGTTTCACAGAGGAAGACTGCACTGTAGTTCCTTCTCTAGATTGTCGCACAGATGACAAAATGGTAGATATCGAAATAGACGACAGAGGGATAGAGAAACAATTAAAATCGCTCAAAAGATGTAAGGCCGCTGGACCTGATGGGATACCATTTCGATTTTACACAGAGTACGCGAAGGAACTTGCCCCCCTTCTTGCAGCGGTGTACCGTAGGTCTCTAGAAGAGCGTAGCGTTCCAAAGGATTGGAAAAGGGCACAGGTCATCCCCGTTTTCAAGAAGGGACGTCGAAGAGATGTGCAGAACTGTAGACCTATATCTCTAACGTCGATCAGTTGCAGAATTTTGGAACACGTATTATGTTCGAGTATAATGACTTTTCTGGAAACTAGAAATATATTCTGTAGGGCCCGCATCTCGTGGTCGTGCGGTAGCGTCCTCGCTTCCCACGCCCGGGTTCCCGGGTTCGATTCCCGGCGGGGTCAGGGATTTTCTCTGCCTCGTGATGGCTGGGTGTTGTGTGCTGTCCTTAGGTTAGTTAGGTTTAAGTAGTTCTAAGTTCTAGGGGACTGATGACCATAGCTGTTAAGTCCCATAGTGCTTAGAGCCATTTGAACCATTATTCTGTAGGAATCAGCACGGGTTTCGAAAACGACGATCGTGTGAAACCCAGCTCGCGCTATTCGTCCACGAGACTCAGAGGGCAATAGACACGGGTTCCCAGGCAGATGCCGTGTTTCTTGACTTCCGCAAGGCGTTCGATACACTTCCCCACAGTCGTTTAATGAACAAAGTAAGAGCATATGGACTATCAGACCAATTGTGTGATTGGATTGAAGAGTTCCTAGATAACAGAACGCAGCATGTCATTCTCAATGGAGAGAAGTCTTCCGAAGTGAGAGTAATTTCAGGTGTGCCGCAGGGGAGTGTCGTAGGACCGTTGCTATTCACAATATACATAAATGACGTTGTGGATGACATCGGAAGTTCACTGAGGCTTTTTGCGGATGATGCTGTGGTATATGGAGAGGTTGTAACAATGGAAAATTGTAGTGAAATGCAGGAGGATCTGCAGCGAATTGACGCATGGTGCAGGGAATGGCAATTGAATCTCAATGTAGACAAGTGTAATGTGCTGCGAATACACAGAAAGAAAGATCCTTTATCATTTGTCTACAATATAGCAGGTCAGCAACTGGAAGCAGTTAATTCCATAAAGTACCTGGGAGTGGGCATTAGGAGCGATTTAAAATGGAATGATCATATAAAGTTGATCGTCGGTAAAGCAGACGCCAGACTGAGATTCATTGGAAGAGTCCTAAGGAAATGCAATCCGAAAACAAAGGAGGTAGGTTACAGTACGCTTGTTCGCCCACTGCTTGAATACTGCTCAGCAGTGTGGGATCCGTACCAGATAAGGTTGATAGAAGAGATAGAGAAGATCCAACGGAGAGCAGCGCGCTTCGTTACAGGATCATTTAGTAATCGCGAAAGCGTTACGGAGATGATAGATAAACTCCAGTGGAAGACTCTGCAAGAGAGACGCTCAGTGTCTCGGTACGGGCTTTTGTGGAAGTTTCGAGAACATACCTTCACCGAGGAGTCAAGCAGTATATTGCTCCCTCCTACGTATATCTCGCGAAGAGACCAGAGGATAAAACAAGAGAGATTAGAGCCCACACAGAGGCATACCGACAATCCTTCTTTCCACGAACAATAGGAGAATGGAATAGAAGGGAGAACCGATAGAGGTACTCAAGGTACCCTCCGCCACACACCGTCAGGTGGCTTGCGGAGTATGGATGTAGATGTAGATGTAAATGTAGATGGTGGACGAGTGTGTAAGCACTACCAACAGAGAGGACCAGTTGAGCAGAGAGATGATTGGTTGTGATCCGTCGATCACTTCCAAAGAGAGCATCCGCACGCTCCAACGTTGCAGGCGATAGCTGCAAAAGTCACTGCAGAACTGAAAGAAACATGAGGGGAGCTCCCTGAGCAGGAAATTACAAGGCGAGCTGAAATTCCAAAACCACTCATGAGTGATACAAGTGCCCAAAACACTACAACATGGTGCGGCAACCATAAAACCTGGACTATGAAGCAATGGAAGACTGTCATTTGGTCGGATGAATTTTGTTTCATTGTATTTCCAACTTCTGGCCGAGTTTACGACCAAGAATGAAACGTGGCGGGGGATCACTCACGATTTGGGCAGCCGTATTGTGGTATTCCATGGGTCCTACAGCTGCTCTACAAATTCGCATTATTGTCAAGGATTACGTGACCTTTTTGGCTGATCAGGTCCATCCCATGGAACAATGTTTTTCCCCAGGGTGGATGCTATTTTCCAAGACGACAGGGCTCTTGTTCACACGACTGCTCCTCTGAGCACGAGGATGAATTGTCGCATCTCCCTGGACACCAGAGTTACCACACCTCAATATAATTGAGCATTTGTGGTCTACTTTGGAGAGGAAGGTGAGTGATCGCTAAGCACCTCCATCAACGTTACCTAAACTTGTCAATATTTTGCAGGTAGTGTGGTAAAATATTCCCTTGGGAATCGTACAGGACCCGTATGTGTCCTTTCCGAGACGACTGGAAGCTATTTTGAATGCCAACGGTTTTCTTACAGGTATTAGGCGTGACAATATGATGGGTTGAGGTCTTTCCATATTTTTGTCCACCCCCTGTGTTTTTCAACTTTTCGAACGAATGCTTTTTAAATGACGTAGTCTCTGAATTCCAATTTGGAAGTCGCGCTAATTCGATGTACGAGGGTCGTTCAATGACTAATACCTCACATTTTTTTCTCAGAACATGTAAGTAGGCTGTTTAGTTTTTTATGCTGGTAACGCCACGTAGCGCTCTGTATGAAAATCACTGGCTGTGCTGTGTGCAGTCTGTGGCTGGTTGGCATTTTTGTAATATTCGCTATTGTAGTGTTGGGCAGTTGGATGGGAACAGTGCGTAGCGTTGCGCAGTTGGAGGTGAGCCGCCAGCAGTGGTGGATGTGGGGGGAGAGATGGCAGAATTTTGAGAGCGGACGAACTGGACACGTGTCCATCAGAAAGAGTGTTTTTGTAGTACTGTATATCATGAACTGATATATATATATATATATATATATATATATATATATATATATATATGATGACTTTTGAATATTATTAAGGTAAATACACTCCTGGAAACTAAAATAAGAACACCGTGAATTCATTGTCCCAGGAAGGGGAAACTTTATTGACACATTACTGGGGTCAGATACATCACATGATCACACTGACAGAACCACAGGCACATAGACACAGGCAACAGAGCATGCACAATGTCGGCACTAGTACAGTGTATATCCACCTTTCGCAGCAATGCAGGCTGCTATTCTCCCATGGAGACGATCGTAGAGATGCTGGATGTAGTCCTGTGGAACGGCTTGCCATGCCATTTCCACCTGGCGCCTCAGTTGGACCAGCGTTCGTGCTGGACGTGCAGACCGCGTGAGACGACGCTTCATCCAGCCCCAAACATGCTCAATGGGGGACAGATCCGGAGATCTTGCTGGCCAGGGTAGTTGACGTACACCTTCTAGAGCACGTTGGGTGGCACGGGATACATGCGGACGTGCATTGTCCTGTTGGAACAGCAAGTTCCCTTGCCGGTCTAGGAATGGTAGAACGATGGGTTCGATGACGGTTTGGATGTACCGTGCACTATTCAGTGTCCCCTCGACGATCACCAGTGGTGTACGGCCAGTGTAGGAGATCGCTCCCCACACCATGATGCCGGGTGTTGGCCCTGTGTGCCTCGGTCGTATGCAGTCCTGATTGTGGCGCTCACCTGCACGGCACCAAACACGCATACGACCATCATTGTCACCAAGGCAGAAGCGACTGTCATCGCTGAAGACGACACGTCTCCATTCGTCCCTCCATTCACGCCTGTCGCGACACCACTGGAGGCGGGCTGCACGATGTTGGGGCGTGAGGGGAAGACGGCCTAACCGCGTGCGGGACCGTAGCCCAGTTTCATGGAGACGGTTGCGAATGGTCCTCGCCGATACCCCAGGAGCAACAGTGTCCCTAATTTGCTGGGAAGTGGCGGTGCGGTCCCCTACGGCACTGCGTAGGATCCTACGGTCTTGGCGTGCATCCGTGCGTCGTTGCGGTGCGGTGCCAGGTCGACGGGCACGTGCACCTTCCGCCGACCACTGGCGACAACATCGATGTACTGTGGAGACCTCACGCCCCACGTGTTGAGCAATTCGGCGGTACGTCCACCCGGCCTCCCGCATGCCCACTATACGCCCTCGCGCAAAGTCCGTCAACTGCACATACGGTTCACGTCCACGCTGTCGCGGCATGCTACCAGTGTTAAAGACTGCGATGGAGCTCCGTATGCCACGGCAAACTGGCTGACACTAACGGCGGCGGTGCACAAATGCTGCGCAGCTAGCGCCATTCGACGGCCAACACCGCGGTTCCTGGTGTGTCCGCTGTGCCGTGCGTGTGATCATTGCTTGTACAGCCCTCTCGCAGTGTCCGGAGCAAGTATGGTGGGTCTGACACACCTGTGTCAATGTGTTCTTTTTTCCATTTCCAGGAGTGTACATTGTTTGTTCTCTATCAAAATCTTTCATTTGCTGACTATGCCTATCAGTAGTTAGTGCCTTCAGTAGTTAGAATCTCCTATTTAGCTGGCAGTATTGGCGCTTGCTGTGTTGCAGTAGTTCGAGTAACGAAGATTTTTGTGAGGTAAGTGATTCATGAAAGGTATAGGTTACTGTTAGTCAGGGCCATTCTTTTGTAGAGATTATTAAAAATCAGATTGCGTTGCGCTAAAAATATTGTGTGTCAGTTTAGTGTTGATCGCAATAAGTAAAGAGTGAAATGTCTGAGTACGTTCAGTTCTGCTCAGCTGTTTGAAAATCAAATAACGTAAGAGGTTTATCAGCACAATCATTCATAAATTTTTCTAAGGGGATGTTTCAAACATATTTACTGTTAAGAGTCAGAATTTGGTGACAATATACATCAACATGTCTTGTCCATGTCCTATTTTTCTACGTAATCTCCATCACGTTCTACGGCCGTACGCCAACGTTGTAGAAGAGCATGCATTCCCTGTTGGTGAAAGCTCTTGTCCTGCAGGCGTAGCCATGTTTTCACTGCATGACTGACACTCTCGTCATCTTCAAAGTGTGATCCCCGTATAGAGAATCTTTAAGCAGCCCAAAGATGGAAGTCCGCGGGTGCCAGTTCTGGATTGTAGGTTGGATGAGGCAATGATGTCCCAAGCGTGGCTGATTATGGAGCTGTTTCTGCATTTCCTGAGGCCGTAACTTTCTTTACCAATCACCCATCTGTACTCCTATCAACTGCAGCATCACCGTACACTGCACACAAACGTTTATGGATGTCCACCACGGTTTGTTTTTCTGCACACAAGAATTTAATAACAGCACGCCGCTTGTAACCTGAGTCGTATGTAGACGCTATTTTGACGCTGTACTACGGCTCTGCCATCTGCCAGAACGGTTCGAAACTTCACCGGCGCACAGAACAAACATCACATGTGAAGCACCAACAAGGACGTTTGTCTCTGTATATTAATGGCTTTAAAAAAAATGTAGTGCATTGCTTGTTGAACAACCCTTGTAATAAGCATTGACGTAAACATAATTGGAATGTCTGTCGTTATTATTAAACTCCTAGCCACGTGTGGCACGCGAGATGGCGGCAAGTTATATTTTAGGAGTGTGGGTAGGAGGGGAGATGGAGGAGATAAGGACGGTAACAAACTGTCCCCCACCCCCTCTCATAATCGAAGTCTGGATCTGCATCTGATACTGTATTCGTTCAACAGATTGAGTGTCAAAAAATGGTTCAAATGGCTCTGAGTACTATGGGACTTAACTCCTGAGGTCATGAATCCCCTAGACTTAGAACTACTTAAACCTAACTAACCTAAGGACGTCACACACATCCATGCCCGAGGCAGGATTCGAACCTGCGACCGTAGCGGTCGTGCGGTTCCAGACTGTAGCGCCTACAACCGCTCGGCCACTACGGCCTGCGATTGAGTGTCACTGTGTTTTTAAATGACAGATGCAACGTTATTGTCTGGTAAAGAAGTAAACGACAGAGAGGGTCGTGAAAGCAATGACTTTTTTTTGAGTGGGGGGAGGGAGCTGTACAAAATTTTTGGGACCTCCTCTACTAATAAACCTACAAAGAACAAATATGAGAAGATTAGCCATGTTAAAAGTGAAATAAACTTGCAATTTCTCTGTTTCCGAATAACCTGGAAGCTACACAGCACACTGCATTTGAAGAAGAGGAACAGCATTGCCAAAATCGTTCAGTTTTCTGACCTGTGTTAGTTTAATTATAATAACAATCGCGGCAAAATGATCTTTCGGTCTTAGTGTATCTGGGGAATGGCTCCTGAGTCATGCATGAGCTGCTATTTATAATCTTTAGTGTAGTCGCTTAAACCAGTTTACCTCGGAATAATCCTGTGTCAGTGGTAAAAGGTGCTTTTTGTAGATTATCTTGAAGTTGAGAACAAGAATGTGTTGGTGGGGATGGCATCTATTGCTGATGGTTCGTTTTCAAATTGTGCATCACTAGACTTTACATCCAATTCATTATGTATGAACTTGTAAGCCGGCCGGAGTGGCCGAGCGGTTCTAGGCGCTACAGTCTTGAGCTGCGTGACCGCTACGATCGCAGGTTCGAATCCTGCCTGGGGCATGGATGTGTGTGATGTCCTTATGTTAGTTAGGTTTGAGTAGTTCTAAGTTCTAGGGTACTGATTACCTCAGATGTTAAGTCCCATAGTGCTCAGAGCCATTTGAACCATTTTTTTGAACTTGTAAACTGCCAAAAACTCCCCTCGTTTCGTTTCTGCAACTGTATTGACTTTCAGTTTAGACTTTTTCCCACTTTGGCTGTCACTAATACTTTTAGTCCATATCTATTCCGGGCGTGTAGCTGGTCGCTGGAAGATTCTGTCTGTCTTCATTGTCTGTTCTACTTCTTTGTCTTGGCAGAGCTTTTAACTTTCTATTTTGAGTACCACTTAAAAAAGGTCTGTGTACATACATTGTGACTTTCACGTAATGCAAACGTTTAAGAGTAGCCCATATAATAACAATCAGCAATATATTTTACATCCGTTCAAACACAGCTTAGATGAAGAGGATGCAACGTGCGCTACACAGATAATTAATGTACACTGTTGTAATGTCCGAGTCTCTTTCTGTTAGCAGTTTACTTACACTGTGATATTTCTTCCGTGACAAACATATAGGGCTGGTGGACTCTGTGCACTGCACGCAGTGCTGGCCGCCACGCACTTTTGCATTCTCGTTAACGTTAAACAAGGAAGGGTGCGAAATATTTGCAGGCGCAGTTCTGATCGCGTGTTCTTGAATTTCCACGGCTAAATTGAATATAAGAAGACATTTTTGGATAAATCACTAAAGTCAGTTGCGTCAGCTCAAAATACGGGACCCCCTCAGTACGCCAACCCCCTCCCCACGCGTGGCCTTCGGGGCAGTTACTTAAACGCCAGCGAGTACGCAGAGTAGCGCTGACGGATGGCGCTCGCAAAAGAATCCGGCTGTCCAGTGCTGCGGTCTCGCGGCGGTTTGCGCAACTGCGCTGAGGCGGCGTTTCTCTTTCTTCCATTTTTTCCTCCCCTCCGCCGCTCTTTCTCTGCTCCCTCGGCCACCCCTCCCCGGCTTTTTAAAAATAAAAAGGGGACCGCCGAATCGATAAAAAGATTTTGATTTGAAATGAAGAGGAGGGGGGCTGCGCGCTCCGCCCTCGCCGTGGCCATCATGGCGTCGCAGCCTTCTGAACCCTGACGCCTCGCCCAGTCAGAAGCTCGCTAGTCGCCACAGCCCGCGCCGCGTCCTTCATCACCGCGCAGAATTTATTTTCTTTCACTTTAAATGGTAAGGCCCTTAACGACCATACCCAGCTCCTCAAGCTTCACGCATTTCTTAATGCCCAATACGTGGGTCGACCGTTCGGCGGCATTCCACTATCTACGTTCTCCCGGGATTTCTAGTTCTGGGTCTTCATCTGTATGACGTTTCTGTTGTGGACTGACAAGACAGCCAGTCCACAGTGACGGGTAACCGAAAGGCACGCGTACACACACGCCGGCAGGCGTGATGTCTGAAACAGGATACGGAATGAATGCTATAAAGAAAAGTACGTAGCTGCTAGAATACTTAACTTTACTCCATCATTTGTATACAGCATTCTTGATGATACAAGTCAGACTCTCTATAGAAATGGTTAATGGCGCCTTGCTAGGTCGTAGCCATGGACTTAGCTGAAGGCTATTCTAACTGTCTCTCGGCAAATGAGAGAAAGGCTTCGTCAGTGTAGTCGCTAGCAAAGTCGTCGTACAACTGGGGCGAGTGCTAGTACGTCTTTCTAGACCTGCCATGTGGTGGCGCTAGGTCTGCAATTACTGACAGTGGCGACACGCGGGTCCGACATGTACTAATGGACCGCGGCCGATTTAAAGCTACCACCTAGCAAGTGTGGTGTCTGGCGGTGACACCACAGTTTCATTTATTTTTCTAGAGGTCTGTACGGGGTGAAACACCTAAAACTTGGCGGTGGTTACTTCGTAATAGCCGATTCTGGCCACCTTGCCTTTCAATTTTAACACGTTTCTCGGACACATTTGCTAAAGGTTTCAGTGCCAACATGAACAAGTTATATCACTGTACTCGTGTTTTCAAGAGCTTTCGAATGCCACTAAACAAGTACATCGTTCCGTTTAAAAATTTACTTGCTTCAATATCTAGGTCTAGAATTAAGAGTGAAAGACCATCTAAGTGTTTGAAGCGACTAACTCTCTCGAAGGTTAAAATGCTTACAGCCAAGGGTGTCTCGAGTAGGTTTTTCTTATTTATCACCAGGTATTCTGTCTTCTCATAATTAACACGTACTCCCGTTTCCTCAGCGTTTTTATAACTGTTTTGCATCATTCTGGTTACTTCTGCTTTGGAATTACTCACTGACGCTACGTAATCCACGGAGGCTACTCTCGTAATGTTAACATACTGCAGCTGGAAACCTTCGAATTCAGTTTTAGCAGATTCTCAAATAGTCTCCTCTGAGGTAAGGTTAAACAATGTACTTGACATGGCTCCTCCTTTTCTCAGCCCAGTGTACACTTCCACGGGTGTCTTTATTCAGAAATAAGTTGTTTCTATACGGGCGAAACGTAATAAGCCGTAAACACCAGTTTACACATTTTACAAGATTACAATGTATCAGTATTTTTCAGAGACGTATCGATCGTTTCAGTACAGAAGGGCGCCACCTTTTTCCCAGAGATGTGTTGAATATCTAAACTTTATTTTTAGGAAACACTGTTGTTTGTAATTTGACGCAGAAACAAGGAAGAAGCAGAGATGCCTTTTGAGGTGGAGTAACTTCAAGCGGAGTCTGCTTAAACAATTCCATTTGTTCGCAGCAATGAATAGCCTTCCGGCTGGGAACGTATCAGTGGCGGTTCGATACTGGGCCCACTCTTGCAGCTGTTGCATGCAAATGGCCTCGTGGCATATCTTACGTTTAGAACCAAATTATTGAAAGACATGAGCAAATTAAATTTAATTTATTGTTTCTTTTTTTCTAAATGGGTTCGATACTGGGCCCACTCCTGCAGCTGTTACATGCAAATGACCTTGTAGCATATCTTATATTTAGAACCAAATTATTGAAAGACATGGGGAAATTTAATTTATATTTCTCTTTTTTTCTAAATGGGGTATAATTAATTTAGAAAGATTCGACACAATCCTGTTCTTCACAAGATGAAACTTCATCAGCAAAAGATGAACATGGTGGAAAGATAGCATGTGCAGAGAACGTTCACAATTTGTGATGTGCTTCTTGATGAAAACATGAATTCGAAATATCACATTATAAATTTTGTTCTTTAAAGTTCAAACTCAGCAAAATTCGATCAGCATGCAAATGCTAATTTTTTAGTTGAAATGATCAGAAAGTTAGTTTAATTTGTTTTTCTCCTTTCATTAACTTAATACGGAGCGATTTTATGACACAACTCTGCAAATTATTCGTAGTGGTACGTTAATTCCAAAAACCTTCAGTAAACACGAGTATAAGCAGCTAATATACAAAGGCAGTTTCACAATATATTTACTCTTTTAGGAATTTAGTTGTCCATAACCAAGTAAGCTTAAAACGAAACGAGAGAGCTAGTTGCAAGTCAATGATATGGCGCACTAGACTTGCATTCGGCAGCAGCAAGTCTGAAGTTTACATGTGGCCATCATGACTGAGGTATTGTAAGGTTTCCTGAAATTGCCTGCGATGAATTCAGGGATGATTCTATTCATAAGGCTGTTGCCCATTCCTTGCCTAACTGAGCTAACGCACCGTCTGGCCTCTAACTGCCCTACCTTCTTCCCTTTTCTTAGTGCCACATAAAACAGCAAATTAGACAGCTGTAAAAATATTGAAGCGGTCGGAAGGCTGGTAGACTATAAAACACTGTGTGTATGTGTGTGTGTGTGTGTGTGTGTGTGTGTGTGTGTTTATTTCTTTGTTATCATGTTAAAAACCAGTAGCGTTGAACACCGTAGTGCTTTGCTAGGAACGGCCCTATAGTTTAACGTGAACTACGAACCATAACACATCATTTTTTACATTAAAAATCATTGTCAGAGATGAAAAAAAACGATAAGTGACTGCAAAAAAAACCAAGACTGCTCTGGATCGAATCCAAGACTTCTAGATCTGTAGCCTGTCATTTAACCACTGTGCCATTTTTTAACCAAATCTTTTGTTGATCTGAAATACAATAATTACAAGATTTCACAAATGTTGATCCATAACTTAACCATCATCAGTACATCTTTCAAATTATTTACACTGAACAAGGAATTACTACTACTACTACTACTACTACTACTACTACTAATAATAATAATAATAATAATAATAGTAACATGACGATGATGATGATAATGATGATAAAAAGGCCAGCAACAGCAATGAGTATTGTGTAGCCACAGGAACATACATTTTTAAAACAACCAATTGTTTTTCGTTCTTCCTGCAAAATGTTTTGTTTATGCTATGTTATATATTGTTTGAACTGCTTGAGATGTAATTTAGAGAAATTAAAAAGGAGAATTGCAGCAGCTGCTATAAGATTTAATATTTTTTCCTGAAATAAGAATTTCACGTGTATGACAAGAAAATGAATAAGCAATATTTATGATAATGATATGAGTGACGTGTCCAAATTTTTTGCAGATGAAAGTGATCTGTTCAATTTTTATTAATTAAATTGTATACAAATGAAATCAGGCGTAAGAAGCAAAACATGTCATTTCCTTCTCTTACATTTAAAATGATAAGAACAGTATTTACAAAACAAACACAAAATTACACCAAACAATGATATGTTTCTGCTGCATTCACATATGGCCTCAAAACAGTCTGTATTTCAGGCCATTGTTGTGATGTTAACAAATATAAATATTAATGAATTTATGTCTACATTAAATTAGATGTAAATAATAAAAGTCGCGCATTACAATGGTCAGCATATAATATTACCTTCACTTCGGAAATGCACACATTTTCCGTGTGTCAGTTGGTATGTTCCGTATCATAGAAAATGTACAACGGAAGTTTAGAGTTTAATATGGTGTCGACGTCAGAGTCATTAGGAACAGAGCGATGGCTCAGATTGAACGAAACTGTTCGGAGATATCAGACGCGTCTTGTTAAAAGGAACTATTTCAGCATTCACCTGAACTGATACAGTGTAACTACAGAATATACATCTCCTGGCAGCCGAGCAGGGATTTGAGTACCGCACCTGTAGAACACGAGTCCAGTGATTCAGCACATGAAAGCAAGAAACCGCGAACGTGAGAAAGTAATTAGCTTCAAGTTCTCTGTCTTTTCCACACGTCAACACATAAGTCTCACGGAGCTCGGAATGTTGCAGGGTTCTAGAAGGCACTGCACTCGTGGGAATTCCTGAAACAGCTTTGTAGAGTTCAGTGCGTGCAATCTGCAATTCATAAACGTGCCAGCCACAGCCTCGTGTTTTTTTCCTAACAGGTCCCCCTTACATTTGTGCCGCGCAAAGAATTTCCAGACCCTGGGGAGCGCTTCTCCGGCTGCCCATTTTCCTCTCGACTAGCATCAAAGTGAGTTCCGGAAGTTTCTTCGCTCCTCTGGAGATTAAATGTAATTTGATGTCAATTACTGAGACATGGGCTTTCGTATACGTCGGCGCTACCACACATTGCGAATGGAACTAGGAAAAACTGACGACCTGTAGGTCCCCGCGAGCGGCACAATGTGCGTCATATCTTTCGTGGACGAACCGTGCGATGCTGAAAGAAGAATCATTCTACGGTCTGCTTCTAAACGTATACTGAAACAGTCTCTGTAGTGTAACACTTTGGCAGTCCGAAACCCAGTCTTTAGCTCTTATAGCTAAAAGGATCTACATCTACAGCCGGCCGGTGTGGCCGTGCTGTTCTAAGCGCGTCAGTTTGGAACCGCGTGACCGCTACGGTCGCAGGTTCGAATCCTGCCTCGGGCATGGATGTGTGTGATGTCCTTAGGTTAGTTAGGTTTAAGTAGTTCTAAGTTCTAGGGGACTGATGACCTCAGAAGTTAAGTCCCATAGCGCTCAGAGCCATTTGGACCATCTACATCTACATCTACATCCATACTCCTCAAGCCACCTGACGGTGTATGGCGGAGGGACGGTTTCTCGTGAAAGTACAACACGGAAATCAACTGCCGCCCCTTACATAATTTCTGTCTGGAAGCTTCTTTAAACACACAGGGTCAGTTAAAAGCTCTTAAGTATAAAAATGGCTACCATGTTGTAGTAATAGGCGGTATTCAATGATGAGCCAAAACATTACGTCACTGAATATACGTATCAGGGATCCGACAGTTTGTTGGTACATTTGTGGACGTGTGGCATTAGATGTTTACACACAGGGTTCCATAGGATTTACATCAGGCGAATTTGGTCGCCGAGACATCAACGCGAGTTCACTATACGAGGTGCATTCAAGTTCTAAGGCCTCCGATTTTTTTTCTAATTAACTACTCACCCGAAATCGATGAATCTGGCGTTACTTCTCGACGTAATCGCCCTGCAGACGTACCCATTTTTCACAACGCTGACGCCATGATTCCATGGCAGCGGCGAAGGCTTCTTTAGGAGTCTGTTTTGACCACTGGAAAATCGCTGAGGCAATAGCAGCACGGCTGGTGAATGTGCGGCCACGGAGAGTGTCTTTCATTGTTGGAAAAAGCCAAAAGTCACTAGGAGCCAGGTCAGGTGAGTAGGGAGCATGAGGAATCACTTCAAAGTTGTTATCACGAAGAAACTGTTGCGTAACGTTAGCTCGATGTGCGGGTGCGTTGTCTCGGTGAAACAGCACACGCGCAGCTTTTCCCGGACGTTTTTGTTGCAGTGCAGGAAGGAATTTGTTCTTCAAAACATTTTCGTAGGATGCACCTGTTACCGTAGTGCCCTTTGGAACGCAATGGGTAAGGATTACGCCCTCGCTGTCCCAGAACATGAACACCATCATTTTTTCAGCACTGGAGGTTACCCAAAATTTGAATCTGTGTGCTTCCATTGAGCTGACTGGCGCTTTGTTTCTGGGTTGAAAAATGGCATCCACGTCTCATCCATTGTCACAACCGACGAAAAGAAAGTCCCATTCATGCTGTCGTTGCGCATCAACATTGCTTGGCAATGTGCCACACGGGCAGTCGTGTGGTCGTGCGTCAGCATTCGTGGCACCCACCTGGTTGACACTTTTCGCATTTTCAGGTCGTCATGCAGGACTGTGTGGCAGAACCGACAGAAATGCCAACTCTGGAGGCGATCTGTTCAACAGTCATTCGGCGATCCCCCAAAACAATTCTCTCCATTTTCTCGATCATGACGTCATGTCGTCAGACCGGCTTGTGCGAGCCCGAGATTGTTTCGGTTTTTTGTCACACGATGTTCTGCCTTCATTAAACTGTCGCACTCACGAACGCACTTTCGACACATCCATAACTCCATCACCACATGTCTCCTTCAACTGTCGATGAATTTCAAATTCAGAAAACGAATGATTGCACGCTGTTCAAGTAAGGAAAACGTCGCAATTTTAAGTATTTAAAACAGTTCTCATTCTCGCCGCTGGCGGTAAAATTCCATCTGCCGTACGGTGCTGCCATCTCTGGGACGTATTGACAATGAACGCGGCCTCATTTTAAAACAATGCGCATGTTTCTATCTCTTTCCAGTCCGGAGAAAAAAAATTGGAGGCCTTAGAACTTGAATGCACCTCGTAATGCTCCTCAAACCACTGTAGCACGGTTCTGGCTCCCAGAAACGGACTGCTCAAAAATGACATCGCCGTCGGGGAAGACATCAAACATGAAGGAATGCAGTTGGTTTGCAGCTATCTGCGTGTCTTCTATTACTACCACAGGTCCCATGGAAGCGCAGCAGAATGTCTCCCATAGCATGATACTGCACCTATCAGCCTGCGTACGTGGCGCGCTGCACGTTTAGAACAGCCGATCACTTCGATGACGGCGTTTGTGGAGAAGACCATCGAACTAGCGTAGCAAAAACGTGGTTCACCCGAAGAGCCGACACGTCTCTATTGATCACCTGTCGAATCCCGATAGTCCCGTGCCCACTGCAGTCCTAATTGAGGATGTCGTTGAGTCGACATGTGAACAAGTAAGAATGGTCTGCTGCGGAGTACCATGTTCAACAATGTACGACGAACGGTGTACCCCGATACACTTGTGCGTGCACCAGCATTGAGCTCTTCCCGTAGAGATGCCATAGATCACCATATATCCTACTTTACAAAGCAGACAAGTCTCCATGCACCACGCTCTGTGAAGAGTCTTGGACGCCCAACGATTTAGCGCGTAGTGGTAGTTTCAGCGTCCTTCTACCTCTTTCCGTAGATGCTCACGACAGTAGCACGTGAACATTCGACCAGCTTCGCCGTTTTCGAGATATACACTCCTGGAATTGGAAAAAAGAACACATTGACACCGGTGTGTCAGACCCACCATACTTGCTCCGGACACTGCGAGAGGGCTGTACAAGCAATGATCACACGCACGGCACAGCGGACACACCAGGAACCGCGGTGTTGGCCGTCGAATGGCGCTAGCTGTGCAGCATTTGTGCACCGCCGCCG
This sequence comes from Schistocerca cancellata, assembly GCF_023864275.1. Lineage (NCBI taxonomy): Eukaryota > Metazoa > Arthropoda > Insecta > Orthoptera > Acrididae > Schistocerca > Schistocerca cancellata. The sequence goes on along the minus strand of NC_064629.1, from coordinate 879,968,261 downwards.
TCAGTGTCAGCCAGTTTGCCGTGGCATACGGAGCTCCATCGCAGTCTTTAACACTGGTAGCATGCCGCGACAGCGTGGACGTGAACCGTATGTGCAGTTGACGGACTTTGAGCGAGGGCGTATAGTGGGCATGCGGGAGGCCGGGTGGACGTACCGCCGAATTGCTCAACACGTGGGGCGTGAGGTCTCCACAGTACATCGATGTTGTCAACAGTGGTCGGCGGAAGGTACACGTGCCCGTCGACCTGGGACCGGACCGCAGCGACGCACGTATGCACGCCAAGACCGTAGGATCCTACGCAGTGCCGTAGGGGACCGCACCGCCACTTCCCAGCAAATTAGGGACACTGTTGCTCCTGGGGTATCGGCGAGGACCATTCGCAACCGTCTACATGAAGCTGGGCTACGGTCCCGCACACCGTTAGGCCGTCTTCCGCTCACGCCCCAACATCGTGCAGCCCGCCTCCAGTGGTGTCGCGACAGGCGTGAATGGAGGGACGAATGGAGACGTGTCGTCTTCAGCGATGAGAGTCGCTTCTGCCTTGGTGCCAATGATGATCGTATGCGTGTTTGGCGCCGTGCAGGTGAGCGCCACAATCAGGACTGCATACGACCGAGGCACACAGGGCCAACACCCGGCATCATGGTGTGGGGAGCGATCTCCTACACTGGCCGTACACCACTGGTGATCGTCGAGGGGACACTGAATAGTGCACGGTACATCCAAACCGTCATCGAACCCATCGTTCTACCATTCCTAGACCGGCAAGGGAACTTGCTGTTCCAACAGGACAATGCACGTCCGCATGTATCCCGTGCCACCCAACGTGCTCTAGAAGGTGTAAGTCAACTACCCTGGCCAGCAAGATCTCCGGATCTGTCCCCCATTGAGCATGTTTGGGACTGGATGAAGCGTCGTCTCACGCGGTCTGCACGTCCAGCACGAACGCTGGTCCAACTGAGGCGCCAGGTGGAAATGGCATGTCAAGCCGTTCCACAGGACTACATCCAGCATCTCTACGATCGTCTCCATGGGAGAATAGCAGCCTGCATTGCTGCGAAAGGTGGATATACACTGTACTAGTGCCGACATTGTGCATGCTCTGTTGCCTGTGTCTATGTGCCTGTGGTTCTGTCAGTGTGATCATGTGATGTATCTGACCCCAGGAATGTGTCAATAAAGTTTCCCCTTCCTGGGACAATGAATTCACGGTGTTCTTATTTCAATTTCCAGGAGTGTACGTTCACAACCTCAGCGTACTAATAACCTGCCCTTTGTCGAAGTCGTTGTCTCAGTGGATTTCCCCATTTGGAGCCATATCTTCGTCAGGGTGATCCCCCGACTGTGTCTGCTCCGCTTCCATGCTTTTGTTACCTCGTCACGTGCTCTAAACGCCACCAGGCGGCCTGCAACGTACCGGTGAGCAGTGGTCGTAATATTTTGGCTTATCGGTGTAATCGTACTCTTACAAACAAGGACAGCGTGAATGATCAAAGGGATTATTCAAATGGCTCTGAGCACCATGGGACTTAACATCTGAGGTCATCAGCCCCCTAGAACTTAGAACTACTTAAACCTAACTAACCTAAGGACAGCACACACTGAAGCGCCTAGAACCGCTCGGCCACGCCGGCCGGCGCGAATGATCAGAAGCTTGTTTAAAAAGATGCAAATGCTAACGAAAATGATATATATTTATAAAATTACAAACACACACACACACACACACAAACACACGGCCTAAAAAAGTCACTCGATCCCATTTCAAGTTCCCTGTGTAACAGTTCCTAGTAGCATCAACATTTGATCTTCAGTATTTCACGTAATTGTTGAATGGATTTAAAAATTTGAAATGCTGTCACAACCGACTCGTTAAGAGATATAATCATACGTTAAAGGTTTCACACAATAAGTCAAACGGCCGGCCGCGTTGGTCTAGCGGTTCTGGCGCTGCAGTCCGGAACCGCGGGACTGCTACGGTCGCAGGTTCGAATCCTGCCTCGGGCATGGGTGTGTGTGATGTCTTTAGGTTAGTTAGGTTTAAGTAGTTCTAAGTTCTAGGGGACTTATGACCTAAGATGTTGAGTCCCATAGTGCTCAGAGCCATTTGAACCAATAAGACAAACACTGTAGGTACAAACTGTGTATACTTCTTGAAGCAGGCGCTCAAATTACCCACACTATATTTATCCAGTATTTGAGAATGAGAGCATTTGGCGACTTCCAACAACCTTTACACATAATTTCAAACCCTTCGCAAACATTTTTTTTTCACTGATGCTCCCCACAAAATAGTCAAATGGGAAGTTTCACTTACTACATTTTCGCTGTTCATTCAGCAAAACTTCAGAACCAGGCATGACGTTCTAACATATTACTTCTTTACTACTAACTCTTTTCAAACATATATTTCAGACACAATTCACATATACCACTGCATGTACCTCCAAAATTATGTCATTCTACGACACATAGTTCAGGGGTTATTACGTCATAAACATTGAAATGCGTGAAAAACTAGTTTTTACTCAAAACGGAGAGCAAATTATCCGGACTATATTCATTTTAGCCGGCCGGTGTGACCGTGCGGTTCTAGACGCTTCAGTCTGGAACTGCGTGACCGCTACGGTCGCAGGTTCGAATCCTGCCTCGGGCATGGATGTGTGTGATGTCCTTAGGTTAGTTAGGTTTAAGTAGTTCTAAGTTCTAGGGGACTGATGACCACAGATGTTAAGTCCCATAGTGTTCAGAGCCATTTGAACCATATATTCATTTTGGTGAGCCTGTTGTAAAACATTTCCTTGTACTTAAATTCGGTTTTTTTGGCAGTGCATCTTGCTATAATACACATTAAATACGACAACGTAACATGAAGTAACAGTGGTAAGCTGCACCGTGGATACTTCACGGGTGAATGTGTATTGTTTCTCAAGGTACCGCCAGCAAAGTCAATGAGGAAACCGCGCGAGGTTGTTAGCACCGTGGGCTCGTATTCGAGAGGACGGCGGTTTCAGTATTGGTGACCCAGCTTTGGATAATAATTTTTATGCCCCCCCCCCCCCACCCTGGCCCTTTCCTTAACGACAAAAATATTCAGTCTCCAATCATATTAATGTGATCACCTATCAAAAGCCCCAATAACCCACCTTTTGCATCGCGAGCCGCTGCGACAGTCATTGAGGTTCTGGAAGGTGCCGACAGGGATGTGGAGACACGCCGGCTCCAGTGCCGTGGTCAGTTACATTAGGTCTCCAGCTGCCGTATTGGCGTGCAAATTCGAACCTTCGACACCGGTGGACAGCAGTCCGCAAGGGTGGATGAACGAGCAACCTGCTGCGGAGCTCTATATGCAGCAAAGTTCGCTGAAAGGTCGTTAAGGAGGTACTGTTGGTAACCCCTTCGTTCATCTTGGTTGTCAGTTGCTCAACAGTTGCCGTCTATTCACCTGTAAACATGTCCGCCCCGATAGCTGAATGGTCAGCGTGACTGACTGCCGTCCTCAGGGGCCCAGGTTCGATTCCCGGCTGGGTCGGGGATTTTCTCCGCTCAGGGACTGGGTGTTGTGTTGTCTTCAAAAATGGTTCAAATGGTTCTGAGCACTATGGGACTCAACTTCTGAGGTCATTAGTCCCCTAGAACTTAGAACTAATTAAACCTAACTAACCTAAGGACATCACACACATCCATGCCCGAGGCAGGATTCGAACCTGCGACCGTAGCGGTCTCGCGGTTCCGGACTGCAGCGCCTAGAACCGCACGGCCACTTCGGCCGGCTGTTGTCTTCATCCTCATCCGGCGCGCAGTTCGCCAAATGTGGCGTCGAATGTAATAAGACCTGCACCAAGGCGGCTGGACCTGCCCCGCAGGCGGCCTCGGGGCCAATGACGCCAAACGCTCATTTCCATTTACCTGTACACATCTCCGTTCACCCCTGTCATTTATGGCCCGTGGTGCACCATAGTTGCCTCTGCGCCGGTGGTGAATAACGCCACTTTGCCATGCACGTTGTACTACAGCATGCGAACGGTTTAGAAGCATAGCTGTTTCGGAAATGGGCCCGCATCTCGTGGCCGTGCGGTAGCGTTCTCGCTTCCCACGCCCGGGTTCCCGGGTTCGATTCCCGGCGGGGTCAGGGATTTTCTCTGCCTCGTGATGGCTGGGTGTTGTGTGATGTCCTTAGGTTAGTTAGGTTTAAGTAGTTCTAAGTTCTAGGGGACTGATGACCATAGACGTTAAGTCCCATAGTGCTCAGAGCCATTTGAACCATTTTTCGGAAATGGTCACCCTTCACCCGCAAGCCAATGATCACGTCCTTTTGGGCGTGAAGAAAATTGCGCTGTTTCCGCATTACGACTGCATTGTTTCCAGCGTTCTCCCGACACGGTCCACTGCTAGTTCTGCCACCTACCATCTGTGAATGGTACGTTGTACGTTATTGTACGTTGAGGTCGAACACATGTGGTGGTCATATTAATTTGACTAGACCGTGTATATATAATAACATATTTTGAGTATGTAGCCGCTAAAGCTACAAGGTTATGAACCTTACAAATAACCAAGAATAAGTAAATTTATTGCTATTTAGCAATAAAAAAAATGGTTCAAATGGCTCTGAGCACTATGGGACGTAACTGCTGTGGTCATCAGTCCCCTAGAACTTGGAACTACTTAAACCTAACTAACCTAAGGACATCACACACATCCATGCCCGAGGCAGGATTCGAACCTGCGACCGTAGCAGTCGCGCGGTATTTAGCAATCCCGATCCCCTTCCTCGACTAAACGAGAATTGATGGTTCTCTATTGCTCTCTGTCTTGCAGGTAGCACTCAAAACTGATGGATTACCTGAGGGGAGTGCAGGGGCGGAGGGTAATTCAAATGGCTCTGAGCACTATGGGACTTAACATCTGAGGTCATCAGTCCCCTAGACTTAGAACTGCTTATACCTAACTAAGCTAAGGACATCACACACATCCATGCTCGAGGCAGGATTCGAACCTGCGACCGTAGCGGTCGCGCGGTTCCAGATTGTAGCGCCTAGAACCTCTCGGCCACCCCGGCCGGCCCTTAGAATAAAAGCTCATCCATTCTCTCTGTACACTAGAAAAATTTACGCTTTAATTTTATTATTACTAATAATGCACCTTACAATACTGCTTTTCGACTATCTTACTTCAGTGCTGCTTCTGCAGCATAGTTTATTATCTTAACAAATTAACGGCATTTTTTTTTAGTGTAGTTGATTTCAAGCTTTATCTTGTACACGTCGCAGAAAATTAGCATCCAGTGCAGCCATGCATAGGAATTTAAACCTTGCATAGCTTTGACTCTTCAGCTGAAATTATTATCTCCAAGTTATTTAATTAGTAAATATTTCTATAGCGTAACAAGTATTAGATGGGGCAAGTTTGTTTCAATGCAAACACTTAGGCGCCCTGGTCACAGACTGGCTGTCATTTCCACGACTGTGCATTTACCACCTACGGTTCTGTGGAAACTTTTGCTCGACACTGATTAGTCTTTATTATCAGGTTGCCTTTCACCAACCTGCATAAACTGAAACGTGCTCTCGGGCGCAGCACGATTCGGATGCGTGACTCTTGCGTTAGCATTGTCTCACCTGGGCGTGCACGACTCTCATTGCCAGAAACGTAGGCTGTGACGTCTTTTAAGTTTTCCAGCATCACTGCGTCACCGGTGTTGGAAGTGGTGCGTGTGTTGGGGCTTCAACTTTAAGAGGCGCGGAGTCGCCTCGCCTGTGGCAAGGACAAACGTTTCGCAGAAAGCCACAGAAAGCGCAAATCCGGCCAGGTGGCGCGCCTCTTTAAACTTAGTTTAAAGCTTTGTCTTACACAGATACCGCCGTTGTGCTTACTTCGGTAATACTGTGACAGCTAAGTGGTCCTTCAATAATTCACTGTAGTCAGATTTACTACGTCCTGAACCATCCGCAGCGCTGAAAGCACTCGTCCCTTGGTCAGAGAGGTGAAAGGAAATCAATTTTCGTTCTACTTTTCACGTCCGCTTTAGGTGCAAACGGAATTTATTGCCCGTTCCTTCTGCGCCCAAGTGCCTGCATTCAAACAAACTTGTCCCATCTAATACTTGTTATGCTGTAGAAATAGTTACTAATTAAATAACTTGAAGATAATGATTTCCACTGAAGAGTCAAAGCTGTGCAAACTTTAAATTCTTATGCATGACTAGTTACGTAGAACGCTAATTTTCTGCGCAATCTGCTTTAAGTGCCAATAGAAAGACACTCATTTTCTTTATAAAAATTAGATGATTATGTTCACAATATTCTAGAATATTCGTATTTTCACTGAAACGTAGCGCAGTTTCCGTGTAGAAAGAAGGAGATCATGAACTGTCAGTAAAAAAGATTGAAACAGAAGCCAAAGTATTATGTAAAAAAACTTGCGTAATTATTTACACAATGGCTGAAAAGGAAGACAGTTCTCCAGAATTGGAAGAACGTAATTTATTTTGAGAAGACGATGACTTACGGCTCTCAAATACTTTTTCAAAAATCATTATTTGTAGCTACATCTGTATGTAACTGCTTTATTGATACACCATCAGCTTCCGTCAAAGAACAGATCACCCACAGGCATTAAGAATTACATTAATTACAACTCATGCGTCCAAAAGTGATCATTTATATCGAATCCAGTGATATCCATTTGTTGTGTTAAAGATATAATATGTGGGACAGCAATAGTGTAACACATGAAGCAATATGTTGTCAGGGCGAAGCAAATGGATAAGGTGATTTCGACACGAATGTTCATAGTTGGATGCGAGACATGTAATTAGCGTAACTGCTAATGTCTGTGAATGGTCTGTTGTTTGATCGAAGGTGGCAGTGTGTTAATAAAGCTGTTGAACAAAATCATAATCTTTTAAAAATGCTGCGGTTGATCTACTTCGGTTTTCAGTGTGGTCCACTGTTTAAAAAACTGTTTACAGGAGGTTCTAGAGTGATCACCACACATTATCCTTATTACACGCTTCTGTGCAACGAAGAATATTTTTTCCTCAATGACGAGATACCCCAGAATATTATGCCATGCGACATTAGTGAAACAAAAGAGGAAAAATAAGTCCACTTTTTGACATTTTCACCTCCAAAATTGAGATTATCCTCAAGGCTATAACTCGAAGAGACGTTTAAAAAGGTCTGTAACATGCAACTTCGAGTTCAGGCTCGTACTAACATACACGCCTAAGAATTTAGGCTATTCTGTTTCATTTATTGATTTACTCTCAGACATTATTTCTAATGATGTGGCCAGACCTTCTGCAGCTCTAAATTGCATGTATTGTGTTTTATCTAAATTGAGACAGTCCATTTGCAGAAAACCAGTTATTAATTTTCAAGAAAATATTATTTACATTGCAATTTCAGTGCCTTAACTACTGCGCCACCTTGTTCATTTAAAGTAGTTGCCATGTAATTATACACATCTGAACATAACCTGACAGGACAATTGGAAACCAAATTAATGGTACAACGTATCATTCATATTATAAAAAATACACGCAGATGTACTATTTCAATGAACCAGCCAAACGCTGACACGTCGGTATTTAGTTCGGAATGAAAACAACAGACTATCTGATATTCGGGGATGACTCCCTCAAGACATACTGTTGTCAACATCATCGCCTGAAGAAGATAGCATTTACTCAAACAAAAATTTATTTTAATTACATAACAAATATTCATGTGTGTATGTTAGATATGCTCCTCTTTATTAATGAAACTTGCTCCTATTAATACCATTTACACCAGAAAATATACAACGTCAACGAATATAGTTTATGAATAATTTTTTTATGCCGAAGGATTTTATGAGACTATCATCGATAACATTAATGTCGTAATTTTGTGTGTCTTGTTTATAGTTTTCTTTTAGTTTGATTGTTTCTTCTACATTAATTGATTTGATTCTTTGCCCATTATGATAGCTGTTTGCATGCTTTTAATTTTTTGTTTGTGCCACTGAGGGCATTAATCTGTAAAACATGTATGTTTTAAAAATCCTTCTGCATGTCTCAGAGGTAGTAAGCGCAGACAAAATTATAAATTATTTTAACGAAATCGAGAGAGGTTTGTAAATGAAGGAAGGTTAGGGTCTAGTATGCTAAGAAATCGACTGTGGCCTTATTTAGGAACCATTCCGGCATTGTCCTGGAATTTTATGGGGAAGAGAAGAGTCTGATCTCCCAGACGAGATTTTATTTTTAAATTTAATTTTGTTTTTATTTATTTGATTTCAGGCAGAGTCCATTTCACCATTGCTAACACTGCACATAATGATACAACCAGGTACTTGGTCTCATTTTATTACAAAATAGCCGGCCGGAGTGGCCTAGCGGTTCTAGGCGCTACAGTCTGGAACCGCCCGACCGCTACGGTCGCAGGTTCGAATCCTGCCTCGGGCATGGATGTGTGTGATGTCCTTAGGTTAGTTAGGTTTAAGTAGTTCTAAGTTCTAGGGGACTGATGACCTCAGAAGTTAAGTCCCATAGTGCTCAGAGCCATTACAAAATAGAAAACATAATTAAACGAGTTAAATACCAGACTTCGAACGCCCTTCTTCTCGAATATGAGTCTGATGTTCGTAAGCAAAACCCTGTAGGGCTACGAAGAAAACTTTTTTTTTAGTGCTGTGCGCTCGTTTCAGAAAGATTAAATATGGTCACGTTATTCGATTATTAAGGCGAGAAGGAAACTTAACAAGCACAGTTGTTCGCTCAGTACTCGAGTTGCCTCACTGGACGTCCTGGTTGTTTTGCAGCAATCCTGTGGCTGGCCATCAGAGTATTTGTGTGGCATTACACCGCCGCGCTACTTCGAATACATGCAGCCAGCCAGCAATCGTACATACGAAGAGAGCGGCGCAACTGTTAAGCAGTTCTCACCTGGCTCTGAGCGAGCGGTTACGACAGCAACTTCGACGAGAACAGCGGCAAATCTCGCTCATTAGTATCTCACTTGGTATGGAAATGTGGGTTGCCCCGTTGGTTACCGACGCTTTCCGTTTCTTTTCGACACTCCGTATGTAGGCTGCGCCTTTAACTCCCCTGCTTCAGAAAAGTTTAGGGGAGGCTTCGGGGAGGATTCTCCCTGCCACTTCGAGCTATACAGGGTGAATCTGAACTCCACCGACAACATTTCTGACGTTGTTCGGGGCTATTTTCTGAGCTTCTCGCAAACAGTACACAGTTCTGAGCCGAAAGAAGTCATCAGACGCACCAGTAACTTCGAGTGCCCCAGGGGAGTGTCATAGGACTATTACTGTATATAAATGACCTAGTAGTAAATGTCAGAAGTTCTATGAGGCCTTTCGCGGATGATGATGATGTATATAGAGAAGTCGCGGCGCTAGAAAATTATAGCGAAGTGCAGGAAGACATGAACAGCATTGACGCTTGGTGCAGCGAATGTCAATTGACCCTCAACACAAAAGAATGTAACGTATTGCAAATAAATAAAGAACCTTTATTGTATGATAACGCAGTAACATAACAATCACTGGAAGCAGTTACATCCATCAAACATCAAAGGGTATGCGTACGCAGCTGTTTGAAATGGAATCATCACATAAAATCAATCGCGAGTAAGGCAGATGACAGACTGAGATTCATTGGAAGAATTCTCCGGAGATGTAGTCCATCGACAAAGTAAGAAGCTTACAAAACACTCATACAACCAATACTTGAATATTGCTCATCAGTATGGGATCTGTACCAGACAGGACTGATAGAGGAAATAGAGGAGATCAAAAGAAGGGCAGCGCGTTTCGTTACAGGTTCGTTTAGCAAGCACGAAAGCGTCACAGAGATGATCAACCAGCTGCAGTGGCAGGCGCTACTGGAGAGGCGTTCTGCATCACGGTGTGGTTTATTGTTAAAATTCCGACAGCGTGCGTTCCTAGAGCAGTCAACATATATTGCCTTCTCCTACGTATATTTCGTGAAAAGACCGTGAAGATAAAATTAGAGAGATTCGAGCCCACACGGAGGCTTAACGGCACTCGTTATTACCGCAAACTATTCGCGGTTAGAACAGGAAAAAGGGGGGGGGGGTGACAGTGGTACACAAATCACCCAAAGCAAAGTGGCTAGCGGAGTGTATGACGTAGATGTTGATGTACAGTACTTTGGTGCGAGGAAATCCTTGTCTCCTGTGGCTCGCTACAGAGTAATTGCAATTCCTTTACTTTCGTATCTCCAGTTTATCTTTGTGTCTGTGCTGCACTGAAAATATATACACAACCACACAAATGTCGATGGTATCTGCCTACTGTCTGTCTTGTTCGGAAAAAAACCTTATTCCATTCACTGACGGTATTGCTGTTGATTACAGTAATATCCAGTTTCCTCTTCGCTCTCAAATTTGTATTTAGTTCTGTTCGGTTCTGCCTCGGGATTGTTTTTCTGTCAGTGTTAGTTGTCCATTAACAGCGATACACAACAGCACGAATACATTTACTGATGAAGAGTTGAGCGATGTGGACCTCGCATAAGATCACTGAATGCAATGGAAGGGCAGCCCAACGACGCAAGGCTGATCTGTTTTCGCATCGCCGCCAATCACAAAAAAAAGGTTGAAATGGCTCTGAGCACTATGGGACTTAACTTCAGAGGTCATCAGTCCCCTAGAACTTAGAACTACTGAAACCTAACTAATCTAAGCACACCACACACATCCATGCCCGAGGCAAGATTCGAACCTGCGACCGTAGCGGTCGCGCAGTTCCAGACTGTAGCGCCTAGAACCGCCAATCAGAGCACAGTATTTTCGAATCTGTACTTAGGTGCGTACAAGAAAAAAGGAAAGAAAGAAGATTAGATTTTAACGTCCTGACGACAAAGAGGTCGTTAGAGACGGAGCACAAGCTCGGATTGTTTTGGTTAAATATGGGGAATGAAATTAGGCGTGCACTTTCGAAGGAACCACATCGGCATCTGAAAAATCACCGAAAACCTAAATCTGGATGGCCGGAGGCAGATTTGAATGGACGTCCTACCGAATGCGAGTCCAGTGTGCTAACCACTGCACCACCTTTCTCGGTGTCTATGAGCCTGTGTTTTGCGTTTCGCGTTCTGGTAATGGCATATTACAGGCTTTTTTGCTGTCGTTTTCACAGAAATAAAGGTAATTAGGGTAACAAACCGAATATATCATAATGAAATTTTTACTCTGTAGTGAGACAGCGGAGATTAGGAGTCCCTTATATGTAAATACTCAGACTGTTTTCCTGAACAAACAGTGGTAGCAGCTATTTCTGTAAAATATCTGGGAATATGCGTGCGGAACGATTTGAAGTGTAATGATCATATAAAATTAATTGTTGGTAAGGCGGGTGCCAGGTTGAGATTTATTGGGAGAGTCCTTAGAAGATGTAGTCCATCAACAAAGGAGGTGGCTTACAAAACACTCGTTCGACCTATACTTGAGTATTGCTCATCAGTGTGGGATCCGTAACAGGTCGGGTTGACAGAGGAGATAGAGAAGTCCAAAGAAGAGCGGCGCGTTTCGTCACAGGGTTATTTGGTAAGCGTGATAGCCTTACGGAGATGTTTAGCAAACTCAAGTGGCAGACTCTGCAAGAGAGGCGCTCCGCATCGCGGTGTAGCTTGCTGTCCAGGTTTCGAGAGGGTGCGTTTCTGGATGAGGTATCGAATATATTGCTTCCCCCTACTTATACCTACCGAGGAGATCACGAATGTAAAATTAGAGAGATTCGAGTGCGCACGGAGGTTTTCCGGCAGTCGTTCTTCCCGCGAACCATACGCGACTGGAACAGGAAAGGGAGGTAATGACAGTGGCACGTAAAGTGCCCTCCGCCACACACCGTTGGGTGGCTTGCGGAGTATAAATGTAGATGTAGAAATATTGTCGGTGGTGTTCATCTTCATCCTATATCTCTCGTGTATCGCAGTATGACGAAAACTGCTAGAAAGCTTTTGTTTTATGTCCAAGAGGTCGACCTGCTTCGTGTCGTGCTATCTACGATACATGCTTTTGTGTTCTTATATTTTTGTGTCATTGTTCTGTTTATAGTGGCCACTTCTCCATACATCTCAAGTAAATGCGACTTGCAAGAAGTGATATGAAGTGTCGTTGCCTCTCATTTAAAACGTATATGACAGGATCGCCAGAAACACACTGGTTATTTTGATTGCATTGATAAGTTATCGTATGATTTTGTCTAACGCCTTGTATAACTATCTGCGAGCAATACATTACATTTTCTTCTGATGACAATCAGCCAGTAACTCTGGCTTTAACGGCTAGTGTTTTTGTCCTTGGTGCTTTGTGTGTTAGACTGTGGTCTAACGTACGTCCCAGTGCCTAACATTACGTCTCCTAACGCTAGGGACAGCCTTAGTGGTTATAAAGACATAGCCGATTATCAGACTTGAGTTCAGCTAGCCAAACTGTTCACAAAGGGTGATTCCGTAAAGATGTTACAAACTTTCAGGGATGACGGAGAAGGGTAAATGTATCAATTTGAGTAATGGGGCCCTGGTCCAGAAGCGATCGACTCTAAAGATATGAACGAACACCTATTCAGGTTCCGCCTTAGCCTTGCGCAACGCTCAAACTAAAGGCTCCAAAAAATCTTGATCATGACTTACAAAATTCCCGCTGAATACCGCCCAGTACCTTCAGAAAATTTCCTCTGTTGATGGGCTAATAACGGCGCACGTGACTCGATGCCCGAGACACCTAAAATCGTAACTCTTCGGCACAGTAAAAATGATTTCCATTTACCACAAATTTCACAACATGTTTCATTTACGACAGTTGTTCAAAATGACGTCCCCCAGCGTCAGTGCAGACATGGCATCTTCGCACAAACTTCTGTCGTACCCGTCCTGATAACGCCATATCGTTTGAACAGTGTCGCAGGCAGCGAGAATTCTTGCCAGGAGATGCTCTTCAGTCTCGACAGGCGTCTCGTGCATAAGACTCACATGGCGCCACAAGAAGAAAGTAAGTGAACTTACTGGCCACGAAACAGGACCTCCTCAGCCTCCCCAATTCTCAGGGAATGTCTCATCCAGGTGTTCACGAACGCTCAGTTCAAACGGAGGTGGGGCTCCATCACGTTGGAACCACATCAGTTGAAGAATAACAGCGCTCGTCGAAATTGCGTACCCTACAACCATAGTACCAACAGTACCAATATAAGGAATTTCACTGTCAGAGGCATCAGAACAATTTTCACTTATAACTTCTGTCAGTAGGCTGTTTAGGTTCTTATATTGGTAACGCCGCCGCCACGTAGCGCTCTCTGTTTGAAAATCACTGGCTGTGCTGTGTGCAGTCTGTGGCTAGTTTGCATTGTTGTCTGCCATTGTAGAGCGGCAGCTGGATGTGAACAGCGCGTAGCGTTGCGCAGTTAGAGGTGAGCCGCCAGCAGTGGTGGATGTGAGGAGAGAGATGGCGGAGTTTTGAAATTACATATATTATGACTTGTGATGATATTAAGGTAAATACATTGTTTGTTCTCTATTAAAATCTTTCATTTGCTAACTATCCCTATCAGTAGTTAGTGCCTTCCGTAGTTTGAATCTTTTATTTAGCTGGCAGTAGTGGTGCTCGCTGTATTGCAGTAGTTCGAGTAATGAAGATTTTTGTGAGGTAAGTGATTTTTGAAAGGTGTAGTTTAATGTTACTCAGGGCCATTCTTTTGCAGGGATCTTTGATAGTCAGATTGCGTTGCGCTAAAAATATTGTGTGTCACTTTAGTGAATGTTTGAGTACGTTCAGTTTTGCTCAGCTGTTTGAAAAGCAAATAGTGTAAGAGGTTTATCAGCACAGTCGTGTATAAATTGTTCTAAAGGGGACGTTTCACTTCCAAATCAGTCGTTTCCGGACCAGGGCCCCTACCTCAAGTTGATACATTTAGCCAGCTCCAACATCCCTGAAGGTTTGTGACATCACGAAATCACCATGTGCGTAGACGAGCTAGGTCGGGTCGTGAAATTATCCGACCGGCGCCAAGTCACGCCGGTGTGTGTTATGAAGCTCGTAGTGCAGAAGATCGGTGATAGCAGTAAGGTTCACAACGTGCCTAATTTCAATCCTTCTTTTCTGTTAGGATGTACAAAGGGGCGACATAAATTCGTAAACACAAGAACAACTTTAACAGAAAAGACTAAAAAAACTGTGAGCCGTGGTGCTAAATAAAGCAAACAGCACTAATTCTTCTGCAGTACAAACTCCATAAGACACTTGGCCACAGCCCTGCACTCGTTGGTAGCGCTCTGATGACGTTACGACCTGCCACTGATGTCGAGTGTAGGCTGAAATTATCATATGTCAGCTAATCTTGGCAGATATGCTAACGCGTTAATGCGCAACCGTTTTGCACTGGAAAAAAATTAGTTCCAATTTTCGCCACCAGGTGCAAATCTGGCGCTGTACAGCATCTCGTCGGCGTCTCCAGTGCTCATATCGAACAAATTATGTAATCAGCGGTTAATAATAAAATCGGCATTATGCCTTTTTCACTTTTTTTACTTTTCTGCTCACGTCCCGTTCCTAATTCATTACATGTGGGAACATTTCTATACTTCTTCCTTGCATTCACAGCGGCAGATCGCATCTGGTGCCCAAAATTGGAACTATTTTTTTCCATGTTAGCCGTTTCCTCATTAACGCATTACAATATCGACCAGGTTTCGCTGCCATACGATAATTACAAACCACAATGGACCTCTGTGAGTAACTGTACTTTAATTATAACCATCCCAGCCGGCCGCGGTGGTCTAGCGGTTCTAGGCGCTCAGTCCGGATCCGCGCGACTGCTACGGTCGCAGGTTCGAATCCTGCCTCGGGCATGGATGTGTGTGATGTCCTTAGGTTAGTTAGGTTTAAGTAGTTCTAAGTTCTAGGGGACTGATGACCACAGATGTTAAGTCCCATAGTGCTCAGAGCCATTTTTTTAACCATCCCAGGGATTAGCCGAATGGTCTAAGGCGCTGCAGTCATGGATTGTGCGGCTGGTCCCGGCGGAGGTTCGAGTCCTCCCTCGGGCATGGGTGTGTGTGTTTGTCCTTAGGATAATTCAGGTTAAGTAGTGTGTAAGCTTAGGGACTGATGACCTTAGCAGTTCAGTCCCATAAGATTTCACACACATTTTCGTTTTATAACCATCCGGTATAAACAGCTGGGCTTGCTGATTTTGTTTGATTTCTAAAGACAACGAACTACGTCTTCATAGCCTTCGAGGATGTTGCTAGCATTAGGAGACGAAACGTTAGATACAGAAACATGCCTTCGACCACGACTTGCTGACTTTGTTTGATTTCTAAAGATAACGAACAAGACTTGCAACGCAGCTAGCACTTTCTTGGCATGAACTAATGGCCGCTATCGACAGGGGATCTCAAGTTGATTCCGTATTTCCAGATTTCCGGAAAGCTTTTGACACCGTTCCTCACAAGCGACTTCTAATCAAGGTGCGGGCCTATGGGGTATCGTCTCAGTTGTGCGACTGGATTCGTGATTTCCTGTCAGGAAGGTCGCAGTTCGTAGTAATAGACGGCAAATCGTCGAGTAAAATTGAAGTGATATCAGGTGTTCCCCAGGGAAGCGTCCAGGGACCTCTGCTGTTCCTGATCTATATAAATGACCTGGGTGACAAACTGAGCAGTTCTCTTAGGTTGTTCACAGATGATGCTGTAATTTACCGTCTAGTAAGGTCATCCGAAGACCAGTATCAGTTGCAAAGCGATTTAGAAAAGATTACTGTATGGTGTGGCTGGTGGCAGTTGACGCTAAATAACGAAAAGTGTGAGGTGATCCAAATGAGTTCCAAAAGAAATCCGTTGGAATTCGATTACTCGATAAATAGTACAATTCTCAAGGCTGTCAATTCAACTAAGTACCTGGGTGTAAAAATTACGAACAACTTCAGTTGGAAAGACCACATAGATAATATTGTGGGGAAGGCGAGCCAAAGGTTGCGTTTCATTGGCAGGACACTTAGAAGATGCAACAAGTCCACTAAAGAGACAGTTGACACTACACTCGTTCGTCCTCTGTTAGAATATTGCTGCGCGGTGTGGGATCCTTACCAGGTGGGATTGACGGAGGACATCCAAAGGGTGCAAAAAAGGGCAGCTCGTTTTGTATTATCACGTAATAGGGGAGAGAGTGTGTCAGATATGATACGCGAGTTGGGATGGAAGTCATTAAAGCAAAGACGTTTTTCGTCGCGGCGAGATCTATTTACGAGATTTCAGTCACCAACTTTCTCTTCCGAATGCGAAAATATTTTGTTGAGCCCAACCTACATAGGTAGGAATGATCATCAAAATAAAATAAGAGAAATCAGAGCTCGAACAGAAAGGTTTAGGTGTTCGTTTTTCCCGCGCGCTGTTCGGGAGTGGAATGGTAGAGAGATAGTATGATTGTGGTTCGATGAATCCTCTGCCGAGCACTTAAATGTGAATTGCAGAGTAATCAAAAATGGTTCAAATGGCTCTGAGCACTATGGGACTCAACTGCTGAGATCATTAGTCCCCTAGAACTTAGAACTAGTTAAACCTAACTAACCTAAGGACATCACAAACATCCATGCCCGAGGCAGGATTCGAACCTGCAACCATAGCGGTCTTGCGGTTCCAGACTGCAGCGCCTTTAACCGCACGGCCACTTCGGCCGGCTGCAGAGTAATCATGTAGATGTAGATGTAGACTCGATACTTATAAAACACCGCAGATGGCAGGTTAAGTGCCAAGCACTGACGGACTGCAAGCCTAGCCACATAACACGGCGATGCGAAAATCAGTCTTCCTGTCGGCTTGTCGGTAATGCTGGCTCAAAGAGGTGTGAATGGATTGGCTGGCGCGTATGTACATAGCATCTTGGGCAGGCGGCAGCTGGGGACCAGGTGTCGGCCCCCAGCTGGCCCGCAAACGCGAACCGGTTCGCCAGCCACTGGTCACTGTTGTTTCTTATCGCCGGCCGCTGCACTTCCGCGTGCCTTATTGTATAACGGACGTTCCGTTCGGCCCTTTATTACTGGCGGACTCGCCAAACCTGTTTTTGTCCACTCTCTGAAAAGAGACGGGGGACCGGCCACGCAAAAAACAGCCGACTGGACGCGGAGAGCTTTGTTCTAGTGGACACACGTGCGCGTGCGTAAGAAAGGGGCGGGCCGCCCAAAGGGGTGCGAACCGGACAGACGAGTCGTGTCCAGCTACCTGGACCCGCCGCAACAGCTGCCGGCGTGGCTGGCGCCGCAGGGGAGAACCGGACGCAGTTCGTGCCACGCGCTTCCCTTCCGATCTACTGCCGAATACTGCAGCTAGCCGCGTTAGGGAACACTGTAGCGTCGTTATGACACAACTGTGCTAAAGGGGGGAGGCTGGGGACGGAAGCCGGTCGTGACCTTGTCAAGGCAGCCACTAGGTCACCTAAGGCTGGACGGCCGCGCAGTAGCTGCGATCTCGCCTCTCCAGTCTCATTCAATTGTTCCACGTTGTCAGATTTCTGTCAATTAAGTTGACGAACGGCTCTAAAGCGGTCGGTGTTTTACTTTTCCATTACTAAACGGGTCTCTTACGTAGGACAGCAGTCGCGAAAGAATGCTGATTAAACGTTTACACGATTTTACGGAAATCATTAATACAGAAACATCTGTAACGAAAGGTCGGTTGTGGTCAGTGCCCTGTCCTTGCGGAAGGTACTAGAGACGGACGGCAACTTGAGTAGTGTTATTAAAAGTATTTTATAACTACTAAAACATTCGTATTTATACCATTATACGCGTGTAGACTTATTGATCGAAAACATCTTCAGTGGTAATATTTTTTCCGGATTTCCGCTTACATCTGGATCTGCTTGCACGTTTCCGAGTTGGGCACTGATGTTTCGGGCTAGTTTCACGTTAGTTTGCGGCAAAATACATTCATTGGTCTGAAATACAACGAAATGTGACACTAACAATGACTGCTTACGTTCACTTTTTTCCAAGTAAACGTGCTACATTTCGTCGTGTTTCACATTTAAAAAAAACGTATTGTGCTGCAAACCAACTTGAAATTATGCTAGAACATCAGCGGCCAACCCTGGACCACCTGGGAAATGCGTAAGCAGACGACACTTTCAAATGTACGCGGAAATCAGGAAACAATGTTTTAAATCAATAAAACGGAAAGCAAATAGTGATATAAATATGCAAAATTGTTAAGCACCACTATAACCATATTAATGAAGAATTAACTAGGATGAAGGAAGCATCCTGGCATTCGCTTCGAATGGTAGAGTGAAAGCGCCGGAAATCAATCTGGATGAACGAAAACGACTCGAGAGCCTTACCATCTCGTTCGACCCTTAACGAGTTATACGGGATACCAAGCGCATACGACGTGGATACTCGTAAGGACGATGTCAATGAAACAAAGAAAACGAGAAAGTAGCAGACATTCAATCAGTAACTGTAGGACTCTTCAATACGGAAAGCAGAAGATAAAATCGAACGAGCAAGCCCCTGCTGACAATTTCTGTCGGTATCAAAAAGACAATGTAAGTAGACTTACAACTCGCTTCAAAGAATGAAGGATGTCTTCTTCCCGTTTCATTCGTAAGTGAATCGGGGAAGGGCCTTAGCGCATGAACACTAAAAACGTATCCTTTGTCACGCGGTTTACAGTGTTCTGCATAGTATACACGCAGATGTAGGAAACAATGAAAGCCGATTTATGATTTGCAAAAATCCGCTTTTGAGTTTAGTATCTGGAATAGGCAATTTAAACGGCGCATGTTTCTCCAAAACCGAAAACAGTACAGAACTCCTAAAACAGGAATTACGCGAGCTAGAAGACCATGTATGGATAGAAAATTTTAAGTCTTCTAGGAGAGGGACTGAACAATAGACTACGAGGTAGAAATGCTACCTGAAATATGTTATATAATTTCAGTGTCTTAAGGAAAGATCTGTCATGCCGTATTTGAAATCGGAGGGTAACAGGTTCCAAATTGGTTTGTACGAATGTGCAACTCCGCCCGTAACCTACGTTATTTTCTCAGCTGTTTTGTAGGTTTGGTGTCCAATTAGGAGCAGCCCATCCTTTCCTCACAGTGTGTTCAGAAAGCACGTTCTCGAATCGCCTCAAGGCAGCAGAGGCCGCGCTCTTCTTCCGCGCCTTATTTTTCTCATAACTTAGGAAAACGTTCCAGTTTCGTTTAGGAGCTTTATCCTCCCACGGCAAAGTCAAGCTTCACTGCCAGTCGGTCGAGGCTCTACTTCTGGTCTAAATCACAGCTATATTGACGTGCATTTCTCGCCATCCACAGGACGTTATCGACAAGAGCAAACAACATGTGGATCAGTAACAGCCAAGGTGTGCTGCTTCCGTTATTTTTATAAAAAATTTTCTGCGATGGCCCAGAGAAGATAAGTGAAGTGCCTCAGACTCGAGTTCTTGGATACTTGGAAATATCTCGCCATTCTACTGGAATTATCGAGGTAAGTCCTAAAACTATGATTTAGAAGGTTCAATTAGCAATCGAACGAGTCGAGATTCAACACATGACTAGTCATAGTTCCTCTATGGTACTTTGCATGTTTACTTATTGCCGATACATTTGTATGTGCATGTAAATGCTGTATGGCGAAATGTGCTTGTTCTATTTTGTGAGTAGCTATTACTCGCAGGCGACTGCAAAGAGCGAGTGTAGGTATGTCTTTGTGTTTCTTCTCAATCCCCACCCTTCGCCCATGCATGGAACAGGTAGGGACATTAATATAGATTCTTCTACAATTAATAGTATCCTTTGCCACGCACTAGACGGTGATTTGCAGAGTATATATGTAGATGGTGCATTGTACACTTCTTTGGAATCGCATCAACATGGCTCTGCAGCTTAACATCACCCGACGGACGGATCACCAGCAACTGTTACATGATGAGAGAGACTTAAGAATCATCCCAGGAACTTAACGTGACAAATTCTCTTCCCTTTACTAGCCAAGCACCACTGTTGAATGTTTCCTCCACTACCAGGAATCGAATTGGCTACCTCTACGCCGATCGCCACGGCACTACGGCATGTTACTGACCTCGGATACGAAAAAAAAATGTGAGGTCGCCCTAGGGTTCGGTTTTCCTTTCAGTCTCCCCCCTCCCCCTCCCCTCCCCCCTCCCCAAGCACTTGTCCAACATAACTAGTTTCTTTCTCAGGATGGTCGGACAAAGATACACCGCCTCCTTTTCCATTTTAAGTAACAAAGCTGGTGTTGTTTAAACCACGCGTCACTTTAGCGACCGCTCTCTACGGTTACAGTTTTTGTTTGTGTAGGCATCTTTCGTAGTTTCTCACTCTAATGATGATGTTAGGAAAACCGTCCAATCTCACGTGCTTAATTTTTTGTACTGTTTCTAGACATGTTTCTTATATGCATCAAAACTTCGTCAATGATGTCAATGACATAATAGCTACTAGCAGTTCGTCCTCATCCATTACAATGGCAGTTGAGCTCCGTGGATGTGAATTAAATTACTTTTTCAATAGCAAAAAGCCGCTTTTGAAAACTTTATTTATGAGGAGACGTATTTCGGATTTTCATGTTGAGTATTTAACTGTATTACACAAATTGAGGATGGATGAAAATCCGAAGCCTGTCTTTCCGGAAATGTTGCATGAAAACCCGAAACCCGTCTTGCCGCAAATAAAGTAAAAGCAGTAGACGGTTGTTGCATTTTCTCAAGTAAGAATACACATAACTATCTTAAAGTCTCTAATCTACTAACTTACAATTAAGATATTAGTTACGATGTAAATTTTACAGTACAGTACCAGCGACGAAGTTTATACAGAAAATAGTGAAGCGTGTCAGTTGACATCAAAAGAAGGAAAAAATTAGAGCTTGATACAGATGGTTTTCTTAAGCTCCCTGCCAGAAATGCATTCGTTCCACGTCACATACCTCGTTGCATTGTTTATCGCTACGTCGTTATTTCACGGATAACCGGCGATTCCTCAATACAAAAGCTTTTCCTGCACTTGCGGGATCTTGGATCCAGGCGTACGTGGAACGTTTAGAAACGACTTCATCGACGAACCATGGATCTCCGAAGATAATCAGAAAAGTGTCACCACTAGTAAATCACATTTTTTAAGTGTCGCAGCTACAGTGTTGTTTTGTGAATTTGGGTAATTAGGAATCAATTAACTTGTGGCCTCGCCCGCTCGCCGAGTGCTGTAAAGCGCTGCGTTTGGGATACGGAGAGGCAAACCTGCCGCGATTGAATTTTCTTCGCCGATTAACGACGAGGGCTGATGGGCCGGCCAGCCTGGATGTGGTTTTTAGGCTGCTCCTCACATGCAGCTTGGTGAATAGGGGGCTGGTTCCCTCGTTATACCTCGGTCACAGAAAAATTTGGAAAATGTTCTTGCGCTTGGACATAAATTTACTCCAGCTGCATAGAGATGGGGTACATGAATTCCGTCCCTGTGAGGCGGGGGAGGAGGGAGGAGGAGGCGGGGGCGGGGGGAAGAGAGTGTTGACGTCAGGAGGGGCATCCGACCACCAACCTCCACTACCATTGCCTCAAACCATACAAAAATGCCGACCCCGTAGCATAAACAGGACAACGCACAGAAGAAGAAGAAGAAAGTTGTGGCCTTCACAAAGGAATAAGGAAGGTGGGAAAAAGTAAAGAAAGTTTGATTTTAGCGTCACATCAATACCGAAGTCATAGACGAAACACTGGGTCGGATTACACATTCTCTTCAAACGAGTGAGGGAAACCACAGAAATCTAAATAAGGATGGCCGGCCGGGGATTTCTTTTGGTCGGGCTAACGTCTGACAGGATAACTATTTTATAAATGGCAAAATTTACCTGACAAAAATGTTGTAATGCAACGACATTTGACGCGTCGTCGGGGATTCATTTTGTTTGTATTTATGTAGATTTTGAGTCTCTTCAGTGTGCTAGCTTTTCAGAAACAGAAGCAAAGATATTGAATTTTCTCGAGCTTTGTCCTTCGAAGTATATCGCCGGGGTGTTAAACTGACCACAGTGTCGACATTAGTTAGATTAGGATGCAGAAGCGTACATTCAATCGTTTTGGCCGTGTGGCATTCACGGCTGGGCTACGAACGGTGGCGCCGGTGGAGGGGGATGCAGAATGGCTTCGGCGAAGCAATCACTTTGTGTAATTAATGGCAGCTTGCCTTAAATGGGGATAAATGCGAGAGAATAGCGTGAAGAGGAGCTTTTTGTGTGCAGCATTAGTATCTGGATTCAGTTGCATCAATCAAATACCGGTATATAGGATTAACGCCGCACGGCGATGTCAAGCAGGGGAACGGGAAAGAAAAATTAGTTGCTGTACGACCAAACGAACGAGTTAGGTTCATTGCGTGAATTCTGGGAAGTTTAGAGCTGCAGTAACGGAAGCTATGGTCAAAATAATTGTGAAATAAGTTCCTGAATGTTTATTTATTCATTTATCGTATGGCATCTACAGAGATAGTCAATTTCATACATCCAAATATAAAGCATTTATGTACTAAGATTTAAGATCATGTTTGTTCGATGATGATAGCATTATTTAAATATTAATTAAAATCTAGTTTTTATATAGCACTTCATTTTTCGGTGTGTGTCTGCCACAGTGCGATTTGCATTGACTCCATCCATTCTGTCGCAAAATTTGTTGCTCCTAGTAGATCATCGCAAGTATCTCCCAGTTTCCGGTGTGGACATGTTCCGTACTGTTTGATCTGGAGTTCCACAGTCGTGTTGAAGATTTTCAGTCATTTTCCACTTGCAGAGCAGAGCTTTCATTCTGACATGCCCTGTTCTGATTCTGTTCAGGAGTCTCCATAATCTCCGAGGAAAATGGACTCCTGGAAGTGCTTTGGTTGAATCTGCTTATCCCGTGTAGTTGTGGTTCTGAAAGGCTGCTACTCGATGTTACTGGGATCCACACTACGTCACGTCGAATTAAATTCAGAAGACGTATATATTGTAAACAGCGCTCCGCAAGTCATACGCCTTTTTAAAAAACGATAGCTTGAACAGTTAGAAAACTGCTAAGTGAATAATTGTTCTTTACGTATAATTGGTTTCGGTCATTAGGACCATCATCTAGTAGATATAACAGTTTTCAGCATAATCGTTGCTTAAAAGGAAAGTTATGAGTATGTCCGTTGTAAAATAACATTTGCTGCTGCAGTCACGATTTTTCTTTATTTATTTTCCACACAACGCATTTCGGGAAATAATTCTCATCATAAAGTACGTTTTCCATATGCTATTACCTCTTTAGGCGTGATTTTTGTGATATGTGAATCGAAAAATGTCATATAACACGAAAAATGCGTTCGATAATGGGAATAATTACCGGAAATTGGTCGCGTGGCAAATAAATCAAGAAAAATCGAGAGTGGAAGAAGTAAATGTTATTTCATAAAACAAAACCATTATTTTTATAGTCCGCAGCTCGTGGTCTAGTGGTTAGCGTAGCTGTCCCTAGATTATTTTTACAGTCGCATGCTTTCAATACGGACAGAAAAAGGAAATCCCTCGAAATCAGTTACACAACAGAAGGTAAGGTCCATTAAACTTCTCCACGTGACCGAAACTTTTCTTAAGTTGCAAACATTTCGGCACATTTATTGACCGCACATGTAGCGGTCGCGACGGAGTACGTTGCTGGTTGCAGTCCTGTGATCGCACTGAAGGTAGCTTTATGAAGAGACTGGGATTCACAGCCTATGGCCCACGAAGAAAGCATCATTAACAGCAGCGTCTATTGCTGTGTATGGTGTATTGCTGCGTGGTTAATCATATACAAGGTGTCAATATTCAGGGATATGACAGGAAAGATCCTTAGAAGCAGTGCAGTGTGTTAGGAACCGGGCGCCATTGTATAGGAGAGCATATAAAAAACTGTAAGCAAAAAAGAAACAACAACTGACCGCTGATGACGCTTTTAATTAAAGCGAAATGCGTCTGATTCAGATAAGACTTTATATCGGCTCTAAAATGCATACCGGTACCTTAAGAGCTATGATAACTTCTTCATCTTCGTTATTGTGCGACAAATCTCTTTTTCTGCAAGCTCTTTGCTTGCCATATTTAGAGAAGTGGAGCTATGGATCAAAACAAGGCAAAAGTTTCCAATAAACATAGACTGTCAAATCCATACCTTAACTTCTATAAGCACTTGTTCATCTTCGCTACTGTGAAACTCATCTCTTCTGCTGAACAAGTGCACATAGCTCTTAAGGTATGCAATTTAGAACTCATGTTTATTAGGCAATTTTTTGTTGTTTTCGTCGATGTTACTTCCTCCCAAAATATAGAAAGCAAAGAGCTTGCAGGAGAAGCGATTTGTTTCATAGCGTCTTTGATGAAGTGTTCATAGATCTTAAGGTCCCTGACCATTCCTCCTGAGAACTCTTGTATTGTATTGGCGGTAGTTGTCAGTACTAGGTGACACATCTGTTTAATTTCAAACGTATTCCTAAGGCGGAGTGGAGAATCTTCGTTTTGAACTGAGTTTACATGTTTTACGTGTTGTCTCTCTTTTCTTTTTCGTTTAAAGGCCCTCTTTCGCAGTCGTAGTGTGACAGCTAATGTGGGAATTATGCCGTCTTGCGAGACTGTATAATGTCTTATTTCGAAGAACCGCGTTTCACTTGATATAAAAGCATCGTCAATGGTCAGTCTCTTGGTTGCTACATTACTTCCATTTGTTCTCCTACGCACAGGTGTCCGATTTCTTATATTCTCGCTTGCGTATTTTTATGTATTCATATTCACCTCAAGATTGCGGGTACTTTGTTATATGACATACGAAGTACACATAACCGCGACGTGTGTATTGATACTTGAAAACATGCAGACGAGAAAATATTACGGCTGGTGCAGTGCGGTGTGTTAGGAACCGGGAGCCTTTGTATAAGAGAACATATAGAAATACTGTAAGCAGAAAAAAACAACAACTGACCGCTGATGACGCTTTTGATTAAAGTGAAATGCGTCTGATTCAGATAAGACTTTATACAGCCGCAAAAGACAATGTAACTGCCATATCACTTGTTACATGTTTTGTTTGCTCGGTGTCATATTTTATACATTTTATACACTTTCGGTAAGTTTCCTCCTCGTAACTGTTTGAATGATAGGTATTTTTGGTTGATTTTCTTGATGACGCCTGTGCAATAGCGCGGAAACGTAATCGAACGATATTCAATGACTAACATGCTTCGAGGTGGTAATTTGCTCATATGATAACTGCGGGGTAGGCGGCTGCCCAAAGAGCCAACTTCTCACTCGCCCTCACCACCACTCTCCTCGGAATAATTAAAGTGGACCCAGCAATAATGAGAAGACCGCTCCCGCATTTTATAAAAGATATCTCCGAAATTTGAAAGCGAAGTTTGCGCGCTGCCTGTCCGCTTTGTTTAACTACATCGGATGCTGTGTAATCATCCTCATTTATAGACGGACGCCCTAATTGTGACAAAAAAACGAGCAGAGTCACTAAGCGAGGCTCCCTGTCGCTGCCCTTACGTCCCTTAATTGGAGCCTCGGCGATACACTCCGGCAGGTAAAGATAAAAGGAAGAACTTCGTTTGTATTGACGCGCCCCTTACACGGCAACTACTGTTACGGAGACAATAAACAGGAGACGGTCTACCTGAAACTTCTCTCCTTCCTCTATCAGAATTTTACATATTAGGAGCCCGAAGTATTTTTTCATCTTCACTGTACATCGAGAATCGGAGGTAGATGTACCACCCGGTTTGACCATAGCAAATCAGTATAAAATCGTCCTGTCATTTGATGAATTTCCATTCCCTAAAATTAGAGACTTGAGTGCGCTTGACTGTATTTATTTATTTATATATTTATTATTATTATTATTGTGTACTGCTCATGTACTGCACATCTGTAATATTAACTTACAGAGGATGTCTGGGTAGATGTAAGAGGTGACCTGAAGGCCCTAACCCTATCAGGTGAAAAATAAATAAAACAAAATAATACCGACACGGAATAAACAAGTTAACAGTCTCATAAATATTTCTTTTCTTTCTGGGTGTGCATGAACACAGAACGTCTATATCTTCGATTATCTGAATACGTTTGTCAGAGGATCGTGTTCTGTGGGCCTTGCTTTGGGAATTCAGATTTCTTTATTTCTTTAACCAGACAGATCGAAATCCAAGCGCTGATTTCAAAAGACTAGGAAAAATCTTGCAATTGTTGTTTATTAAAGAAGAGAAAACGGGAAAAATGGAGCTTAAATTTCCTTCTACTTTCAAGTAGTCAGAGACGGAGTACAAGCTCGGAGTGCACAAGGATGGAGAAAAAATTCTGCCGTTGTTATCTTTCAGGAAACATCCCAGCGTTCGTCTGAATTGATATGGCGAAACAAAGTCAAAACTTTAACCAGGATGGCCAGACAGGGGTCCGCAGCTCGTGGTCGTGCGGTAGCGTTCTCGCTTCCCGCGCCCGGGTTCCCGGGTTCGATTCCCGGCGGGGTCAGGGATTTTCTCTGCCTCGTGATGACTGGATGTTGTGTGATGTCCTTAGGTTAGTTAGGTTTAAGTAGTTCTAAGTTCTAGGGGACTGATTACCTAAGATGTTGAGTCCCATAGTGCTCAGAGCCATTTGAACCATTTGAACCAAATAATTGCCACCGAATGTGGATACAGAAGTCTTCTAGACGAGTATCGAAAAAAAAGAAAAAAAGTAAGTTGTAGCTTGTTTTTCCTACAATACTATGTTCTTTGTCAAATTAATGAGAAAAGACGGGAACCAATCACGATCTATTAACAGTCTTTAAACAGGCTACAGCAAAATCTATACATCGATAAAATGACGATCAGATGCTCTCCTTTCTCGTCATTTTAACGCAAGAACACCACTGCATTCCGCTCATACACGGATAACCCATGTTACGTTATCATACGAAACATGACACGAAAAATTAACTCAAGAGAAAAGAAAGTCGATTGGTTGAATGATTGGCTTCGTGTGGCTTTAGGTAGTATACGTATATATCACCTACTGTTAGAGATGCTATGACTGTCTTCCAAACTGACTGCTAGTATAACAAGAAATTAGTATTTCAAGGTTTAAGGTAATCTGGATAGGTGTTCCTTTAGTGCAAATAACTTGAGTTGCGAGTCTGTGTGTAGTACAAAAAGCTGCGTGTATTAAATTTAACTCCCCATGAAAGTGATTGGATGGATTGATTATTAGCTCAGGGGAAGAATAATTTTGAAGGAAAATTAGGGTTCAACGTTCGTCGAGACAAAACGCAACTTTGGGTTGACAAAAGGTGCGAAAGGAGATCGGCAGTGCCCTTTCAAAGGAGCCACTCTTGCATTCGCTTCAGGCGCTTCGAGGAAATGGCTGGACAAGGATTTGAATCGTCGTCCTTCTGAATGCCAATTCAGTTACCTACCAGCGCGCAACCTCGTATTTTTTAATTACTATTATTTTAGAGTCTTCCTCGCCTTATAACACAAGCTCTTTGGCATAGACTTGCGGTCTTCAAAGGAACTTTCTACAAAAAACGAACCTAGAAAAAAGAGAAGTGAATTGAAGCAGAGCATGTTCTTCACTTCTGACTGGTTATTGCTGTGAAATGCAGTGGAAAAGCCCGCATCTCGTGGTCGTGCGGTAGCGTTCTCGCTTCCCATGCCCGGGTTCGATTCCCGGCGGGGTCAAGGATTTTCTCTGCCTCGTGATGGCTGGGTGTTGTGTGCTGTCCTTAGGTTAGTTAGGTTTAAGTAGTTCTAAGTTTTAGGGGACTGATGACCATAGATGTTAAGTCCCATAGTGCTCAGAGCCATTTGAACCATTTTGCAGTGGAAAACTGAAATCCTCTTGATAAATTAAACTCAAAATCTCGCCCTTTGTATCTTGAGGTAGTGCAATTCACGACACGCCAATTACCCAGACTATATTCATCCAGTATTTGAAAATGAGAGCACTTAGCGACTTACAATAATTTTTACACATAATTTCAAAATTTTTCGGGACTTTCTCCGGCTGACACCATCCACAAAATAATGAAAGGCAAAAAGGTTACCTGTTACTATATTTCCGCTGTCCATGCCTTAAAACTTCAGCATGGGGTACGACGTTTTAATGTATTAGTTCTTTACTACAAATTCTATTCGCAACACATTTAGCAGGCAGTATTCACAAATCCCACTGCATGTACCTGCAAAATTATATCATTGTACGGTACACGGTTTAAGAAATATGACGTCATAAACATTGAGATGCATGAAAAACTAACTTTTAGGAGCTGTTTTATACATGGAAGTTTGTTTCTTTAAAGAATCGCTGTTGGGGCTGGGATGGGGGTGCTACTGGTAGAAAGCTATTATCCACAAGCCAAGCATACGTGCAACTATACTGCTACTAAAAGAAATTTTACGGCATTCTTCATGGACATTTTCGAAAAGTTACGCGTCTGCAAACAATGAAATACGTTGATCAATGTATGTGCTGCGTACAGAAAAGTATTTTTATGCAAAAGATATTGTGTCTTGGAGTACATATGATTACTCTTGGGTATTAACAGAATATTTATTCATAGTTCCGCTTTTGGGTCACATTTGCAGCCACATGGATATCTGTAATCCGAAAATAACCTAACGATGTTTGGCCGAGGGTATTTGTGGTAGCACTATCATTTCGCCCTCTTCCATTCATGAATAGAGCGCGGCAAGCCTCCTCAAATTTTCTCATCGTGGTCATTTCGTGAGACGTATGTGGGAGGAAGTAATATGTTGCCTAACTCTTCCTGGCACCTACGCACACTTCCACGGGATGGACAGCCCCTTTCTTATAGCTTCTGCCACAGGAGTTTGACGAGAATCCCTCTTGCTAACTAATCGAACACGTAAAAAAAAAAAAAAAAAAAAAAAAAAAAAAAAAAAAAAAAAAAAAAAAAGCCTAGCTCTTCTAAGAATCTCCTCTAGATCTTCTATAAATCCTGCTTGGTGTTGGTCGCAGGCTGACGGGCATTACTCAAGAATCAATCGAACAAGTCTTTTGTAAGCTAATTATTTCGTGAATGAATTATATTTCCTTGGTACTCTCCCTATGAATTATAGCCTGGCGTCTGATTTTTTATGCGGTAATTCTACTCCGGACGGCTGCTCCCACGTTTCCAGTGATTTATGTCTGTAGTCTAATCGAACAGTGGCGTATCTTTTTCGCTTATGCGAGTAAATGTCCAGCAGCATCCAGAATGAATCTTGCGCTCTGCAACGGAGTCTCCGCTGTTTTGAAGCTTCCTGGCAGACGAAAACTGTCTTCCAGTCTTCTTGACGGGCAAATTTCTTACATTATATTCTTTGGTTGATGTCGGAGTGGTATTCGCGTTGACGGTGGTTCAGATCCCTGTCGGGTCACCCATATAAAGATTTCCTACGCGTAAGGTAAAAGCCGAGATTTTGAAATGGATGCGGTCAATTACCTTCCTCATCATTTCGCAGTCCAAGCTTGTTCTTACTCTCTAAAGACCTTTTTATCGATGGGACGTTAAATCCGACTTTTCTTTAGTTTTTTTGAATGACAAATATAGAGTGCCTGAACAGACGGTGTAAAATTTGTAAGAGTATTTTCTGATCAGTAGAAAACGTGATCTCCAGAGTCAGGCAAGTCTGCCAAGCGAAGACTGAACAGAGTAGCCGCAAAGAAATACGAGATTAGTCGCGAACAACTTGTGTGTCAGGCTGTACTAAGCTCGGTCGTGCTTGACGATGCACTGCCTAAGGCGGCTCACCGTTTACTAAAAAAAGAAGTTGTCACCATTTCTACTCACAGTGTTCCGTTGAGTATTCTGCGTTCTTTTGTTAAATTTTTCACTGCCGCCATTGTATTGTTGTAATTCAATGCTGTACGTCTCAACTGCTGCAGGTTCAAATGGTTCTGAGCACTATGGCACTCAACATCTGAGGTCCTTAAACCTAACTAACCTAAGGACATAACACACATCCAAGCCCGAGGCAGGATTCGAACCTGCGACCGTAGCGGTCGCGCGGTTCTAGACTGAAGCGCCTAGGACCGCTCGGCCACACCGACTGCTGCAGGGCATGGTGCACTGAGCACATGTCATCAACAAAATAACTTAGAAAACAATAAATGACGGGTTCTCTCTCACGCTGTTCGGACGATTAGGCACATACAGTTTGCTTAGCTCATTTCCGGATTCTCTGTACATTTTTGGGAGTCCCATGCACATACAGCGCGATTCTATAAGGACGTTTCAAACTTTCAGGGATGATGGATAAGGGTAAATGTATCAATCTGAGGTCAGAGGCCTTGGTCCAGGAGCGACCGAGTCGAAGTTATGAGCGAAAATCGTTCTGATACCTCTGACAGTGGACCTCTTCTGCGGAAAGCTCTTTGCTTTCCATATTTTGGGAGGAGGTATTATGGAGCAAAGCAAGAAATGAATGTCCAGTAAACGTGGGCTCTAAGAGCTATGGGCATTAGTTCATCTTTGCTGCTGTGAAACAATCTCTTCTATCGAAAAAGTGCTCATAGCTCTTAAAAGACATATTTTGGAGCCCATGTGTACTAGACAATTTTTTCTTGGTCCATACTACCTCCTCCCAAAATCCAAAATATGAAAAGCAAAGAGTTTGTAGTAAAAGCGGTCCTCTGACGGAGGTATCAGAAAGATATTTGCTCATAACTTTTGACTCAGTCGTCACCGGACCAGGGTCCCTTGCCTCAAATTGACACATTTACCCTTCTCCATCATCCCTGAAAGTTTGTAACAGTATCACGGAATCACACTGCATACACACTGCACGTTACACGTTTCCGGAAAATTTTTGAAAGAAATCTGCCACATATGTATAAATAACTTTATATTCGTTTATTTTTATTTTAAGCCTTAATCTGCCATGAAGTAAAAAATTCATGAAAGGCAGCACACAAACTGAAAAGAAGTTTTATCCAATAAAGACCTTTTTTGAAAGTCAGAAAGTGTAGGAGATGAAATGATCGGTGGTGAGAGCTGAAATACAAAATGGATTCAAAAATATGTTTATTGGTGGAACCTTCATTCTGCGATTCGACTTTTAGTGATCATGATATGGTACATGGCACAAAGGTAGTTCATGTCTGCACTCGCCATTATAATTCGAGAAAGCAAATCTGCACCAGAGAAATCAACTATTTAAAAATTAGCGTACATGAAGTGTCCGAGAGAATAATGTCCAGCAATTTGAATCGAATAAAAATTTTGGAAATGACTTCCAAGAATCGAATATTCCTTGCTGAGTTGATACCACGATATAAGCATTCATTTTCGGACTGAAAATTTTGTCCTGCCATTTAATACTAGGGAACTTGCAATGCTAGAGCGATAGTCCATCACACACACTTGTGTAGCAAACCTGGAGAACATCTTTCTAGTGATAAGCGAAATGTGAAATTCAAGGGCGTATGTTTGCAACAGATTGAGGTACAAGAAATCGCGTAGACTGTCACGACAACGCACTTCTCTAGTCGAGCAGATGGACATAGACTTCGATGTCGTAACTGTAGCTCTGGACATTCTTTCATTCCCTATCTGTTTCACACACTTATTTATTTTTTGAGAGTATACAGGAGTTTAGTTTAAAGTGTTAACATAGCTTTAACAAGAAAGCATATTAAAACTTTGTTTCGACCAGGTATGAGAAATGAGATAGCGTTTCTTTATTTCTAAGTCTGTCGCCAAAATTACAAAGTGATGTGGCGCAGACGTTAAGGAAGGGACTAGCGTGCAGGAGGAGCTGGGTTCAAATTCCCCCGCGGCCATCCAAATTCAGCTTTCCCGTAGTTTTCCCAAACAGCTTGAGGTAAAAGTTGGTATGATGCCATTGATTTCTTTCCTCATCCGTGTCTAATACGAGGCCGTGCTCCGTCACTAATGATCCCGTCGTCGACGCGGCGTTAGATCCAAATATCCGATACTTTGTGGAAATACAAACTTAAAAATCCGTGACGTAAGTTAAATGTTTCTTCGAGTTTATTTTAATAACCGCTTTGATGTTGAATAACGGATAATAATTTCTATCAGTCACGACATACACCAAACAGGTTGCTTTCATAGCACGCGCGAAAGAACACTGACTGGAACGAAAAGATATGAAACCTTAGGATTTTTAACCTGCAGTTCATTAGGTAAGGATCACAGTAGTGTGTTGACTTAGCCCAGTTTTCTTCCGCTGAAACCTCCAATAATCAACTTTGGCACAAGTAGTAAGTTCCAGTTTATGTGAATCAACAGCTATTTCCACACTTACACCTCTGCAAATTCTTTGCGTTTCAAACTCATTTGACCGAGGAGCCCTATGTGTTATTGCCGACGAAGATAATTTTAAACTTCCTTGTCCACTGTAAAGTCTGCAGCGTCTCCTGCCTTTAATGTAGAGGATGTTAACTATTGTCGGTACAAACCAAAGTGGCGAGTAGAGGACAATGGTGCAAATGGCTCTGAGTACTATGGGACTTAACATCTGAGGTCACCAGTCCCCTAGAACTTAGAACTACTTAAACCTAACTAATCTAAGGACATCACACACATCCATGCCCGAGGCAGGATTCGAACCTGCGACCGTAGCGGTCACGCGGTTCCAGACTGAAGCGCCTAGAACCGCACGGCCACACCGGCCGGCCAGAGGACAATGAAACAAGCAAATAATCCTAATAAACATGAGACCGGAAACTAAAGGTTTTCCGATACGACATGTTACAACCGACTACATGATCACTTCATCACATTCTCCGAGGATCCAGACTACAGATATGCAATTGAGGACAAACATATAACAACTAGTGTTCCACATAGCCATCGTTCACATAAAGGTAGGCTTTAGCACCTCTCCTCGTCGATGTCTCCATATGTTCAAAAATCCCAGGCGTGTTCCGAATGCACTGTTAACAATCCACAATGAGTTTCCGGAGTTTATCGGGACTGCTGGAATGCACCCAAGCTGTTAAATATCCACACATAAAATATCCAGCGGTTCACGTCGTGGGGCCCGGAACGCCATGGTATTGATACACTTGTTGTCGGAACGCTATTTACCAATACTTACGTATCCGTAGTGACGATAAAATCAAACGGGGACAATTTATCACTTTGTAATTTACTCCTCACTTGCGGTGTTACGAAATGAACGTAGCCTTAGACATTAAAACTGTTGTAAAATCAGCATGGCTTCACTTGTGCATACATCGCATCGGGGAAACCATTGATATCCGGACCTATGTTTATCAGGATTATTTGCTAGTTTCATTGTCCCCTAGTCACCCATTTCGTTTGTATCTATAAAAGTTAAAGGGACTCTATGTCTTTAAATCTCTCTTGTTTTTTCTTTTCTTGGTGGCAGTGTGTCTTTGTTGATATAATTTTTATACTGTATTTGAGGTAAGTCGCTTTTTATCTTCACAGGTAACTCGCTTGACTGTTGTCTATAGGCCTTTCGACGGCATTTCTTTTCGTATTAGCTTCAGTTCTCATTTCCTTTCCGTAACACGTGTGCGTGAGAAGATCAAAGAAAGCACAGGACAACGGATTTTTAAGCCCCCTCCGTAGCGTTTCGTTGTGCGGAGTAGCTAGAAGCGGAGATGATATTTGACGCGACGCGAACAGCCTCGGCGCCAAGAAGAGCTACACAGAAACGGGTTGGCGCTGCCAGCCCCTGGCGAGACACTGGCTGCAGTTTTAATATTCTTTCATTGCCTTATATCCTTCTTCACCCCTATAATCGGCGTTCCCTTTTTTTCTATTTTCTCGTGATTGCCCCTCGTCCGCCGTCTCACTCGGCGCAAGGCGCCCCCTCCCCCTCCCCGTTTCTTCCCCCACCCCCTCCCCTCCCGAGGCCTTGCTGGGGCCGCCTGCCCATTTCCCCAGAGAGCTTATTGCTAATTTCGCAGCAAACGACCAAAGGAAAGAAATCCTTACAGAGCATAGCAGGCTCCCTCAGTCGCGTATCCATCTGAATGCCAAGTAGGCCCGCGCCGTCCCTCCCTGCTTTGCATTTTATTTTCGACTGTTTCGCCTGTCTATTTTCGTTTTTTATTCTGGTCCGTCTGTTTCTTACGAGGCAGAAAACGCCGAAGAAGAGAATTTCTTGCGGAGCTTTCGATAGCGAAATAATAATAGCGACTCGCACTAATCCCGTGGCAGACATTAGCGAGGGCTTGCTCGGGGGAAACAACAGCGGCTCCGGTCAGGCGTGGTTCCATTCTTCTCCTGCCGTTGTATTTAGAAGCTAGCAGCAGGCATTGTGAAACTTGAGTTTCTTCTGGCGCGTCGAATGTTCAGATAACTTACGGGAAGGGAGCCGGATAGCGTCCCCGTCAACTCACGATACTTCGACACCCCTTCACTTTTAAGGCACAAATGAGATGAGAGATCTCTGTGCATGGCAACTTAACCTTCGATGGACACCAACGAGGAATCAAAAGGCAACATACACTGTAAACAACTTGCGTCTTCAAATATGGACAATGCCAGACGTTATCGATAGTGAAATATTAATTAGCAACAGGTGACCAAGAAGCACTAATTCTGTCCGTCTGTTGTTTTGACCAGGAAAATAGCGAGATTACAGACAGAATCTAGAGCCGGCCGTTGTGGCCGAGCGGTTCTAGGCGCTTCAGTCCGGAACCGCGCGACCGCTACAGTCGCAGGTTCGAATCCTGCCTCGGTCATGGATGTGTGTGATGTCCTTAGGTTAGTTATGTTTAAGTAGTTCTAAGTCTAGGGGACCGATGACCTTAGATGTTAAGTCCCATAGTGCTCAGAGCCATTTCAACCATTTTTGAACAGAATCTAGGCAAATACGTGCGTCTGTATTTATAGCTCGCTGACAAACCCCGCATTTCCCGGCAAATCATTTCGCCAATTTTCTATTAGAAACGAAAACAAAAAATGAAATGTCTGCAGTGAAGTAGCGAAAAAATTTCATTTCCATGTATTCGTGAAAATACCTTTGAAATTACGAAACGGTCATACAAAGAAATATGCATAATATAAAAATGTATAAGTACAGTATCAAAATTAAGAAACACGATCCCCGACAGTTTCTGTACACTGCTTCGCGTGTCTACAACGCGATTTTGT
Source organism: Schistocerca cancellata (assembly GCF_023864275.1). Classification (NCBI taxonomy): domain Eukaryota; kingdom Metazoa; phylum Arthropoda; class Insecta; order Orthoptera; family Acrididae; genus Schistocerca; species Schistocerca cancellata. The sequence continues at coordinate 879,933,099 of NC_064629.1, read as the reverse complement.
AAATGTCTTCATGACAACGCCTCTTCATAGCTCTATAAACGGCTATCGTTTTCGCCTACAGCTATTTGCGTTTCGCAGTTGAAATCTGTCAAAGGCACTGCCACGTGTCAGGGATTACCTTAAGTTGACTCGGTTGTAGGAGTTTCACAGTAGCAAAGAATAAATGTATTAAAACTTCATGCACGATGCGGCATTTTTTCACGTATCTCAGTGTTTATGACGTCATATCTCCTGAACCATATGTGGTACTGTGATATACTTCTGTATGTGCATTTAGCGGTACACATGGATACTATCTGCAAAATTTATTATTAGCAGCACAGACAAATACATTTAAACGTCATGCATAATGCGGCAGTTTTTCACTTATCTCTTTGCTTATGACGTCATATCTCCTGAAATATGGGAGGTAGAAGGTTCTTATTCCCACAGCGATTGTTGCGTGACATGAGGGATATGTGTACCAAGTGTGATTGAAATGTTCAAATGGTTTATTTGGAGATGTGAAACATACACACACACACACACACACATTTTTATAATATAATGTATGTATATCATTTGTTAGTTTAATCTCAACAACAGTAACATATTTCTGATTGCTCGCCTGTTGTTAATTAGTATTTCACTCTCGATAACTTCTAACGTTGGTCTTCTTTGGTTGCGTGGTGGCGCTACTTGTTTACGACGTGTGTTGTCTTTCCGCTCACGCCGTCTTTTGATTCTTGCTTCGCGTGGCCTCGCCCACCGAAGTTTTAAGTTGACATGCACAGTGGTCTACCGTTTCGTTTGTTCCTGAAAATGACAGGGTGTTCACCTATCGAAACATCGGCCGTTGTCAGTCTGAACTCTCGTAAATTATTTTAACGTACAGGAATTATCTGAAGGTGAACGAAGTGAGAAATCACACGCCCGCATCTCGTGGTCGTGCGGTAGCGTTCTCGCTTCCCACACCCGGGTTCCCGCGTTCGATTCCCGGCGCGGTCAGGGATTTTCTCTGCCTCGTGATGGTTGGGTGTTGTGTGCTGTCCTTAGGTTAGTTAGGTTTAAGTAGTTCTAAGTTCTAGGGGACTGATGACCATAGCAGTTAAGTCCCATAGTGCTCAGAGCTATTTTTTTTGAACCAGAAATCACACAGCTCACATCTGTTGTTGGGACCGTGACATGCGGAGTAAGATTTTCTGATGACTTGACTGCTAGGCTGTTTATCTGCTGGGAGTTTTGTTTTCGGGTGATAGTTCCGGTGCTTTCTCCCTTGTAAATTTTCATGGGATGTTATCTGCACAGGCTAATCAAGAACCATATCGGCGTTTGACGTCACAACCTGAAATCGCGGCCGCATTTGGTTGGAACTTCACCTCGCACTGCCTTTTAACAACAATGAATGGCTACTCAGCGGATCAAAGAAAGCACTATTCTGCTCATAGGGAAAAATCGTGCTTTTATGCAGTGGCAGATCTTACACCGTGAGGCAGCGTCGGCCAACAATCTTACTACCAGCCAACAGTTACACGAGCGGTCGAGCAAACGGGTTGATTTATCATTTTTATTTGGCTGCGTTCGTGTTTATTTTAGTGACATGAAGAAAATTTTATCTGTGTTGGATGGTGGACGTCACCTAGTAGTAGAGTTCTGGAGGGGACCTCCGACTGTTTTTTCCACATTTTCCCCTTTCAGACAAGTGCCTTCAGAAAAGGCTTCTTTACACTTAAACTGGTATTCGGTGGTAACAAATGTCTCTTTATCAGAGACATTATTCTTGCTGTTGCCATTATTCATTTTATATCCTCTCTGCTTAGGTCATCATTTGTTACTTTGCTACCAAACAGCTAACTTCTCCTGTTTCTTTTAGGGTCCCATTTCCTATTCTAATCCACGGAGCATCACTGATTTAATTCTATTGTATTCCATTGCCCTTGTTTTCCTTTTGTTGATGTTCATCTTGTTACCTCATTTCAAGACACTGTCTATTCTCTTCAAATGCACTTCCAAGTCCTTTGTCGTCTCTGACATAAGAGTTTATTTCTATTCGTTTGTAAATTGTCCTGCAGTCCATTAATTCTGACCTTACATTCTCGTCTAAGAATTACTGTCTTCTGCCACACGTGTGAGAAAAATTATTACATCAACACGTTTGATAAGCTACTGTGGTTTCTTGACACTTCTTTGCTGGAGTATCTGATCTCTGTTTGTGCCATTGCTAAATAGTACACTGAATCACATTAAGTATCTTATTTTCATAGTATTAAGAATCGACTCATCTTTCTTACGATCGCATGGTCAATTTTAGGATACTGTTGCCAAAAAAGCCAACACTGAATGGCAAACATGTTCCACCATAAGCATCTACATTCGCGTGAACTTATATAACTCCCACGCTACCACACAATGCATTGCGGAAGGGATCTATCGCATTAGAAGTCGTTCACATTTCTGTCACAATCGAGTTTGGGCTGACTCAGAAAAGACTGTATCTGTTTTTTATGCAACCATCATTTAACTGTTGTAATTGTCCTTTTGACATTTACGTAGAATAATTTGACGGTCCGTTTGAAAGAGCAATTACTTTTTAACGGGTTTTAGAAAGAATAAGAAAATCATTGTTCCAGGAAATCTCATTCAACTTATCCGAACATCTCTTTAACAGCCGTGTATGGGCATGAACACTGGTAAGACAGCTCCTCAGTTGAGGGGCCTGGTGGTCTAGTGGTAAACCGCTTGCCTCGAAACAGAAAGGTCGCGGTATCGAATCCTAGTCGGACCACGGAATGTTTAAGTCAGCCTGCAATTTTTCCTTTACGGTTGATAATACAACGATTCGCCAGAAACGACACATGGCTGGGATTCCACGTTAAACTGTGGATCCCCTTTCTTCAGTAGGATTTCTGGTTTAGGTTAGGGACATGCAAGTCGCCTAAGCGGCGTCCAATTGAAAGACTTACACCAGAGCGTTGAGTCGCACACAATTATTCCTATGCCCCTGAATTGCCACTAAGAATTCATTTAAGCATGCTGGGTGCAGATCCCTCGTAAAACGGCGTTAGTAGGGAGTTATGTATCTCCACTCGCAATTTACACCACTGAAACTGAACAACGATAACTTATTTTGACACGAAACTCTCCCCTCCGGCATGTGAACACAAGATATCGAAACTCTCCATGTCCTCCCTTTACATTCCGATCATGGACCTGGCATCGCAACTGTACAAAATAGTCAGAGCAATAGCCAAGACACGAAGTTCTGTAACTGTCGGAGTCTCAGTTTCCTGGCTTTCTGATTTTGTTGACTGCTACTTGTTCAGAACATGACAACCAGAAGCCTGACTTCAAACCTCCGACTGGCTTCCATCCACAAGAAAATATGAAGCTATTGACTTGGTGATAAAATTACAGATTACGATAGCTAATTAAGAAATTAGTCGTAGTTCAGCAATTTATCGGTTTCCAATATTTTACGAAGTGTTTAATGGCCGACGTGGCTGTCAATATCAAGAATACTAATAGCAACTGAAAGTGGTCCTTCAACTGCTGGACTTGTGGTCAAGTGGTAAATCCCTTACCTGGAAATCGAAAGTTTACATGGTCAAATCTCGGTCGGAACATGGAATATTTCAGTCAATATTTAATCTACCCTTCACTTGAAAATTCACCAGGAACGAGACTCGGTTTGAGATTCCACCTCAAACTGTAGGTCCCCTTCCCCACTTGTGTTCCTGTGGTACGTAGCGATACGCAAGTCGCCGTACTGACGTCCAATTGAAAGACTTACACCAGGCTATTGAGCCACAAGAATTATTACTATTATTATTATCTGGATGTTTCCGGTAAAACCACGTACACGACGAACGGTTCCCTATTTATATATATATATATATATATATATATATATATATATATATATATATATATATATATCATCATCATTTAAGACTGATTATGCCTTTCAGCGTTCAGTCTGGAGCATAGCCCCCCTTATACAGTTCCTCCATGGTCCCCTATTCAGTGCTAACATTGGTGCCTCTTCTGATGTTAAACCTATTACTTCAAAATCATTCTTAACCGAATCCAGGTACCTTCTCCTCGGTCTGCCCCGACTCCTCCTACCCTCTACTGCTGAATCCATGAGTCTCTTGGGTAACATTGCTTCTCCCATGCGTGTATCATGACCCCACCATCTAAGCCTGTTCGCCCTGACTGCTACATCTATAGAGTTCATTCCCAGTTTTTCTTTGATTTCCTCATTGTGGACACCCTCCTGCCATTGTTCCCATCTACTAGTACCTGCAATCATCCTAGCTACTTTCATATCCGTAACCTCAACGTTGTTGATAAGGTAACCCGAATCCACCCAGCTTTCGCTCCCATACAACAAAGTTGGTCGAAAGATTGAACGGTGCACAGATAACTTAGTCTTGGTACTGACTTCCTTCTTGCAGAAGAGAGTAGATCGTAGCTGAGCGCTCACTGCATTAGCTTTGCTACACCTCGCTTCCAGTTCTTTCACTATGTTGCCATCCTGTGAGAATATGCATCCTAAGTACTTGAAACCGTCCACCTGTTCTAACTTTGTTCCTCCTATTTGGCACTCAATCCGTTTATATTTCTTTCCCACTGACATTACTTTCGTTTTGGAGATGCTAATCTTCATACCATAGTCCTTACATTTCTTATCTAGCTCTGAAATATTACTTTGCAAACTTTCAATCGAATCTGCCATCACAACTAAGTCATCCGCATATGCAAGACTGCTTATTTTGTGTTCACATATCTTAATCTCACACAGCCAGTCTATTGTTTTCAACATATGATCCATAAATAATATGAACAACAGTGGAGACAGGTTGCAGCCTTGTCTGTTATATATATATATATATATATATATATATATATATATATATATATATATATGTGTGTGTGTGTGTGTGTGTGTATATGACAGAAATTCGAACAGATAAACCTTATACTTATGAAATGTCTATCTAAGGAAATATTGTTTAATCTCTCGTCGACGGCGAGGACATTAGAGGCAGAGCACGAGCTCAAATTGGGGAAGGTTGAGGACGGAAATCAGCTGTGCCGTTTCAAAGCAACCTTCCCAGCATTCACCTTTAGTGATTTGGGGAAACCGCGGAAAACGTTAAGCTTTAATTGGCGGCCGGGTATTTGAATCGCCGTCCTCCCGAAGCTGAGTCGAGTATCTTACCACTGAAGACTGAAGAAGACGAAAAAGAAGCAGAAGAGAGCGCTTAGTCTCGAGAGAACTTCAGAAAAAAGCTGCAGAGTATCTGGCGGGCACCTTGACAGAGGGTTGGCTACACGCGGATGGCGCTGGCGTTCCGTCGATAGCAACGGAATACTTAATTAGGCAGCCAAAAAGCTGGCAATTAGCTCGGGCCTCTTCGGTTCTGGTGTTCAGCGTCACACCGATAGCGAACTCGCTGGGGAGAAGGGCATAAGAAGCAACGGCCTCTCTCCTCCCGGAGGAGCCACTCCTACCCTCCATCATGGTCGATTCGGGCTAACTGAGGAATACCTTCGATGAGTCAGTGCTAATTACAGTGGGAAACACACAATCGAGCCTGCAAAACGTTCTAGTGCGGGTGCTAACTTTTGCTCCGAGTGTTCGTAGGTATCCCTGTTGTGTTGTCCAGGTCGTGCGACACGATGTGGAACGTTTCCTCTGAATGTGTTGTCTATGTTTCAGTAAAGGTTGCGTCATTAGATTCAGCGACATTACACAGAATTCTAACAGTTACCACTGACGTCAGTTGAAATGGTCACCCGAATGTCACACTGAGGATCAGTGTTACGATTCAGGGCAGTGTTATTATCCACAACTGAATATTTTTCGTAGTAAGGAAAATTGGGGTTTCGTATCCCGTCAACGATGAGGTCATTAGCGTCAGAGCACGAGATCATATTGGGGTAATGATGGAACGGGAATCGACCGTGTCCTTATCAACGGAACCACGCCATGATTTGCCTTAAGACATCTACGGGAACCACGAAAATGCTACATCTGGATGGCTGGAAGGGGATTTGAACCGGCATACTCCCGAACGCGAGTCCAATACCTTAACCACGGCGCCACCTCGCTAGCTAGAAGTGTTCATCAGTAACGCTTATCAGGTCAGTATGGCTGAAAGAACAGAGCAATTTTGAAGAAAATCAGTATGTTTTCTGGCGGATTTATTTGATCCGCTCTAGAGAGATATCATTTTACAAGCTCTATAGAAAGAAGGGCGTCGAACATCACGTAAACAGGTACTGTACGTGTAAAATTTCGAAGAGAAAACAGACACAGAACAATAAATTTTATGAGAGGCTACAGGGATGATACACAGGAGTTTCCACGTAGTATTGACGTTCTAGTGTTGCACAAACAGGTCCAGATAACGAAACAAGATTTTCGGCACTTGTTCGACGGAAAACATAAGAACACTAGGTAATACCGTTAGTGCTTCTAAACATTATATAGGCCGAGAAAGTGAAGCAATTATATTTTTTTACCGAACTAACGATGCAGTTATTTCTGTATTCTAAACCTTCTGACAAGAAGAATGCAGTTATCTAGTCAACCTTTGGAGTGAAGATCTTCACAAAAGCGACAATCAGATGCACTTGATAGCGTTTTTCGATGTTCACTTGGCAACGGAGGTGACGTGGCGCAACGCCGACTGGCCGGGCCCTCCCTTATAGCACCTCCAAGTTGAGGGAGTAGACGCGATGGATGAGCACAGTTCAACGACCCACCCGGCCCCTCAGATTTAATTTACCCACGATTTCCCTCATTCACTTCAAACTTTGAACAAAGCCACGACCGAGATCTTTCCTCATCGGTTGCAAACAGAGCTCGTACTTCGTTTCTAACGACCGCGAAGTCGAGGCTACGTTACTCTAATCTTACTTTTTCACAGCTGTTTTTGTGGAACGTTTCACTCCAAACAATAACAAGCGTTATTATGACGTACACATGTCTTTACAAACTCCCACAGTTAAAGAAAGGGAATAGTTACATCCATTTAAACACATATTATAGACTGAAGAGCCAGAGAAACTGATAAACCTGCCTAATATCGTGTAGGGCCCCCGCGAGCACGCAGAAGTGCCGCAACACGACGTGGCATGGACTCGACTAATGTCTGAAGTAGTGCTGGAGGGAACTGACAATGAACACAAGGCATCGGCTTGTTGCAGATGTCCCAGCGCTCATGCGTAGTCTGGCAATGCTATGCTGAAGGAGAAGGTGCTACGTGTGTGGACGAACTCTTCGAATTCGAAACTCGATTAAAGTACGCTGTTTCTCAACTATAGCTCGCTGTTTCTCATGCACCTACATAGATACGTTACACAACGCCATGATACACGCTACAATTCGGAACCCTCTAGAGGGCTGCAAATATGTAGACAGTAAGAATAAAGACGTAGAACGTTAACAACGTTTGTTTTGTTTAAAAAGCTTTAAGAATTTTCACATAAATTTGGAAGCATTACTTTCGAGCACGCCACCGTAAAAGTAATTTCGTGGGTACTGTTTACAACATTTGTTACTGATCCAGCGGACAATGCCAGAAGCTGTGTGAGGCTGTTCGCAGATAGTGCTGTTGTCTATAGGAAGGTTGAAACGCCGGAAGACCACCGAACTGCAGGAAGATTTTCAGAGGAGCAAAGATTGATACAGGGGCATATAGTTTGTGCTGAACGTAAATGAGAGTAACGTATTGCATATATATAGGCGAAGAGAGCAATTACTGTTTGATTACGGTATTGGCGATAAAACACAGTAAACCCTGTAAGATACCAAGAAACAAAATAAAACGGAATGAGGTTCGTGGGAAGAATCTTAAGGAAATGTAATACATTCATTAAAGAAGTGGGATACAGAACACTTGTAAGGTCTAGTACTGAGTATTGACCATCAGTGTGGGACTCTTACTGCGTTGAGCTTATAGGAGAAATAGAGACGATCGAACGAAGAGCGGCACGTTTTGACGAGGGTTGTTTGGTAAGCGCGAGAGAGTTACAGAGATGCTCAACAAAGATGATACAAGGAAGGCATTGAGTATCACGGAGAGGTTCAGTGTTTAAATTCCGAGAGCGTACGTTTCAAGACGAGTTGATCAGAATATTACTTTCTTTCATTTATGTCTCTCGAAACGACCACGAGGAAAACACAAGAGAAATATACGGAACCTTACCATCAGCCGTTCTCCCCCTGTACCACTCACGAATGGAAGAGGGAAGGACAAGAACGCTAGGGGTGTCACAAATACCCTCCGTCACACACCACAAGGTGGCTTGCGGAATACAAATGTAATTTTTTTTAAGGCCACCATTTTTGACACCGTCGCTTAGAACCAAACCCAAAGAATCCGTGACGTGTAGTACTACGAGATCGAAAGCCTCCAGCTTTCTATTCAAGATATAATTAAAACCTGGCTCTAAAATTTGGGCTGTGGCGACCAAAGCGGGCTTCTTTTATCTTTTTCTGCGCGCCCCTGCCGCCTGCCGCGCCGATCGATCGGAAACTTGGCCGAGCATTCTTCAGGCACAGAAGACGACGCCGTTGCTTTCCCGACGTCCTGTATATTTTACAGATCGGCAAGTTAAATATTGACGCAGCTAAAGCAAACCCCAATATGGCCACTGGTTTCTGAATGTAATTTTTGTCCCCCGAGCGCAGGGGCGCGCCCTCGCCAATCGGAAGAATATTGCGGACCCCCCTCCCCCCACCCGGCCAACCTCCCCCACTTCCCCTCTAAGAAAGTCGCTCCCCCCTCCGCCCCAACACTGCCCGGAAGATGCACGGCGTTTGTGAACGCTTTCAACAGCTACGACTGAAGTCTTTGCTTCTGATATATCACACCGTGCGTGTTTTCGTACCGCTACCATTGACGCGTTAGAACATTATTTTGCTACTTTTGATGTTTTCATCTCGTCTTTTGTCTTGAATCCGTAGATTGGTCAACAGCATATCTCGTCCTCCATTTCCCTATATTTTTCACGACTCTCGTCAGCTCGCAGACGGTTATCAGTTATAGACCTACGTTTACATCTTCATTCCGCAAGCCGCCTTCCGATGCGCAGTGGAAGACACTTTCGGATTGGCATATGCTTTTCCTACGATTAGTGTTACGTGGTCGTCCACTCGTACCAGAAGGTTCATCCAAGGTATTTTATGGTTGTTGCTGTTTCCAGTGATTTATCATTGCTAACATAGTCGTATTTATCTCTTCGCCTATTGATGTGCAATATTTTACATTTATTTACGTTCATGGTCAACTGCCAGTCCCTCCGCCAATTATCGACCCTCTGCAGGTCTTCCTGCATTTCGATACAGCCTTCTCGCGTTGCATCCTTCCTACAGACAACACTATCATCTAAGAATAACCTATGACGCTTCCGACATTAACCACTAGACTGTTTATAAATATTGTAAACAGTGAAGGTCCTCCCTTGGGGCACTCCCAAAATTACCTTTACTTCTGCGAAGTAGCGAATATTACGATGGCGAATTTTTTGTTGTGTTTTCAATGCTGGTAAAGGAATTACATGTTATGCTTATTACTCTGTCGACTTCTCCAAAACGCTGACGAAAGTTGCAACACTCTGTCGCTAGAGGGCTCCGAATTGCAGCTTGCAACATGGCGGAGTGCAACGTAACTATGACGGTGCTTGAGAAGCAGCGTACTGTAATCGAGTTTCGAATTCCACACTTGGAGAACACTCTCGATCAACATTTCTTCTTCTTCCGTGTCCGAATGCACCAATTATATCTTCCCTTCCCAGTAATTAGCACCGTAGGTTACTCTGTCACTGACTTTCAAAATATCGTCTTTAGTGAATGTAATAGACATATCTGGCCAAATCAATAGGTGGTCCAAGACCTGTATTGCTCCGCATTCACACCTATCGCTATCACTGTAGCCCCATTTAAATAGGTTTTATTTGCACCCAGTTACTCCAGTGCCAGCCGGTTTAATGATCTCCAAGCTGTAAAAGGTAGTTAAAACCCTGCAGATCCCTCCTCAAGTAGTTCCATTGTGGAGTGTGGCACCATGTCTTCCTACTGCGGGATTTCAGCCGGACACGTTGTTTTCGGTGCATATGCATCGGGTGTCGAGGATCATTCTTTTGTTTTGATCTTTCGGTCTCGGCGGCTACTTGTCTGCGGATAGTGGGTGACCAACATGACAATGCCAGAACACACACGAGCGCTGCGACATCTGCAACTATCGGCTTTCTTGCGTTCGCTGCCAACGATCATTCTCCGTACAGTCCCGATTTGGCCACATCGGATTTTTATCTGTTTCCAAAACTTAAAGAACACCTTCTAGGTCTTCGCTTTGATAGTGATGAAGCGGCGCAAGCAGAGGTGATGTTGCGGCTTCGTCAACAAAGTCAAACATTCTACAAAAAATGGTTCAAATGGCTCTGAGCACTATGGGACCTAACATCTGAGGTCATCAGTCCCCTCGAACTTAGAACTACTTAAACCTAACTAATGTAAGGAAATCACACACAACCATGCCCGAGGCAGGGTTCGAACCTGCGACAGTAGCGGTCGCGCGGTTCCAGACTGAAGCGCCTAGAACCGCTCGGCCAAAACATTCTACGCTGACGGTATCAACAAAGTGGTCATTACAGAACGAGATTTTCACTCTGCAGCGGAGTGTGCGCTGTGAGGACGGGGCGTGAGTCGTGCTTGGGTAGCTCAGTTGGTAGAGCACTTTGCAGCGAAAGGCAATGGTCCCGAGTTCGAGTCTCGGTCCGGCACACAGTTTTAATCTGCCAGTAAGTTTCACATTAGCGCACACTCCGCTGCAGAGTGAAAATCTCATTGTGGAAACATCCCCCAGGCTGTGGCTAAGCCATGTCTCCGCAATATCCTTTCTTTCAGGAGTACTAGTTCTGGAAGTTTCGCAGGAGAGCTTCTGTAAAGTTTGGAAGGTAGGAGACGTGGTACTGGCAGAAGAAAAGCTGTGAGGACGAGGCGTGAGTCGTGCTTGGGTAGCTCAGTTGGTAGAACACTTTCCCGCGAAAGGCAATGGTCCCGAGTTCGAGTCTCGGTCCGGCACACAGTTTTAATCTGCCAGGAAGTTTCACATCAGCGCTCACTCCGCTGCAGAGTGAAAATCTCATTCTGGAAACAGCCCCAGGCTGTGGCTAAGCCATGTCTCCTCAATATCCCTTCTTTCAGGAGTTCTGCAAGTTTCGCAGGAGAGCTTCTGTAATGTTTGGAAGGTAGGAGACGAAGTACTGGCAGAAGAAAAGCTGTGAGGACGGGACACGAGTCGTGCTCGGGTAGCTCAGTTGGTAGAGCACTTGCCCGCGAAAGGCAATGGTCCCGAGTTCGAGTGTCCGTCCGGCACACAGTTTTAATCTGCCAGGAAGTTTCAAAGTGGTCATTCGTTGGGAGAAATGCATTCATTGCCAAGATGAATTTGTTGTGAAATAATTATGTAGACATGAAGAATGAAGATGTAGAATGTTAATAACGCTTGTTTTATTTAAGGAGCTTTAAGAGTTTTCACATAAGAAAACAGGAGGCACTACTTTTTAGCACATCCTCGTATTAAATGCCCGCTCAAACTCTCCGCACAGGAAGCAAGAATTGAACGTTATCGTTGGTTCGGAGACCCCAGGGAATGTTCAGCCGCCTACCTGGAAATGGTTTTCTTTCCCCATACGCAATGGCAGATTTTCACACGTGGTACACGGGAGTTTATCTTAAGTGTATCTGATGAGGATAGATGACTGTAATGGGTGTCTGTACAGCGTGATGCATGTACGTGTCATATGATGATGAGGAAAAGGAGGGGTGAAACCGGATGCCGACAATAGCCTACACCTCTCGATCAGCACCCAGGACTCCGTCGGTCTAAACTTCACCATCCGCCGGACGGAAAACTAGCAACCGCATCATCGTCTCTCACTTCGTGAGACTCTGAAAAGAAGTTTGTAATTTAATCTATGAAGTTGGAATAAAATCTGGTCATCAAGTAGTTCGCCAACGGCCTTGCTGCAGCGGCAAAACCGGTTCACGTCACATCACCGAAGTTAAGCGCTGTTGGGCTTGGATAGCATTTGGCCGGCCAGTGTGGACGTGCGGTTCTAGGCGCTTCAGTCTGGAACCACGTGGCCGCTACGGTCGCAGGTTCGAATCCTGCCTCAGGCATGGATGTGTGTGATGTCCTTAGGTTAGTTAGGTTTAAGTAGTTCTAAGTTCTAGGGGACTGATGACCACAGATGTCAAGTCCCATAGTGCTCAGAGCCATTTGATAGAATTTGGATGAGTGACCGTCCGGTCTGCCGAGCGCTGTTGGCAAGCGGTGAGCACTCAGCCCTACTGAGAAGCTACTTGACTCCGGTCACGAAAACACACAGCCGGGAACGCGTTGAGCTGACCACATGCCCCTCTAGACCCAAGTCCACTGACGCCCATAAGCTCAGTATGACACGGCGGTCGGTCAGTACCGTTGGGCCTTCCGAGGCCTGTTCGGACGGAGTTTAGGTTTAGGATCGGGTATTTCACGACACCACTGTTGTGACTTGGCAAGACAGCCAAGCCACTATGATTGGTAGCCGAAAGGCACGCGGTAAGCTCACGCAGGCTGGCGTGAGGTCTGGAACATTTAAGGAAGTTAGACTTTTGCAAAAGGGTCGTAACTGTTGGAATACTTAACTTTAATCCATAATTGGTGAACATCGGTCTGACGGTACATGCGTCACAAGATAAATAGCAAATGATAATGGCGCCTTGCTAGGTCGTAGCAAATGTAGCTGAAGGCTATGCTAACTATCGTCTCGGCAAATGAGAGCGTAATTTGTCAGTGAACCATCGCTAGCAAAGTCGGCTGTACAACTGAGGCGAGTGCTAGGAAGTGTCTCTAGACCTGCCTTGTGGCGGCGCTCGGTCTACAATCACTGACAGTGGCGACACGCGGGTCCGTCGTATACTAGCGGACCGCGGCCGATTTAAAGGCTACCACCTAGCAAGTGTGGTGTCTGGCGGTGACACCACAACCACCTCATCTCTTTTCGATTAACTACTGTTGGTGAGAATTTCTTCCACCATTAGGATTGGAACCATCTCTCAGCGAGGATCAACAACAGCGACTACGGTGTAGGATAAGCTCTTTGCGATGGCGCAGTTACCGTAATAGATGTGTTATCCGATAGCAATTGTATTAACACCTAGAGAGATGCGATGAAAACGTCACCCTGGTGCAAACACTGGCAACTTATTCTCAGTGTAGAAAAATTTAAACTTTTGAATTTCACGAAACATCAAACTGAGACAACATTTGCTATAGGTTTACTTAGTCACAGTGCTTGCGAGTAACGCTGCATGAAGATATGAAGGGGGACGAGCGCACCGTACTAGTCGCAGGGAAATTACGTCACAGGCTTCGATATATCGGCAGCATATAGCAGAACTGTCGTCTGTGTAGATAAGAGATTGCTCACAAAACATTTATACAGCCTATAATTGAACGCAGGCGATCAAAACAATTCGCATAATATTTCGCGAAAATCTTTTAGAAAACTGCTTAAATAGATTTTTAAAATATCGAAACAAGATCTTCATCAAGGGTAGTCCATAACGGATGGATATTTAGTTTGTGGCCTATATACGAGGCGTTTTTGTTACCGAATAGTTGAACGAAGAAAGTACTTTACTAAAGCTAAGCTACATGGTTTTTTTTTTTTTTTAGACAGAATTCGGTACTTTGGGAAAAGAAGAGCGCAGTGAAATAGCAATTCTCTTTAGCAGTGTACATTTTCGAGTCAACAGCTGAGAAATATGGTGAAAGTGAAGTGTAAACCTACTGAATGGACGTATGGACGTCGACTGTCATGTAAACGATGACGCGGAGCTGTCTCTTCTTCACATGTATCACATTTAGCAGTTTCTTTTACGAGTCGTTACACTGCGAATGCTGAAACGACATTTGCATAAACTGCCGAATACCATTAAACGAAATGTTTGCTATAATATTTAGGTGGAAAAGGTTACTAGAACAGGCCATACCGCAATGAATTAACTTACTTGGAAATTTTTCCTTGTCAAGGACATTGCTTTTATACTGGTTAGTCAGAAACAGTCTGATAAGCTTGTAAGTCTGTTGCAGGTGATGTGTTGAGAAATAATTGTTAAGAAAAGAATTCGATACGTCGCGCCGTTTCCGAGTTATTTTGCGTTGAAGTTAGGCGATCAGGTCGATGCGGCAAAATTTAAGCATTTACACGCGCCAAAATGCGGCAGTGTAGAGACGTATGTGGATCCCCGAGTTACCACTTGTTCAAATGCTCATTGCCAGTTAAAATGTGCCTGTTTAGGAAATGATAAATTTAGGCTATGGTGAGCAAAAGCTCTCTTGTTCGGTTTGAGGAAACCAAATAAGGAACACGTTTGGAGACACTGCCTCTGGCAGGCTGCTTGAATTTGCGCGCACGATGACCTGATTGGTTAGCTTCAGTGACAAGTAAGTCGGAAACGGGGCTACGTATGAAATTTTTCCTTTACAGTTATTTCTCGCACAGCCCCCCCTCCCACCCTCCTGCAACACCCATACAATCTTTTCAGAATGTGTCTGACCACCCTGTATATTGAAGTGAAGTAATAAGGGAGTTCGCGTTCTTTCATTTTATTTATTTTTGTCTTTGTTTTCGGTTTTATTTTGCCATTGGGGTAGAGGTGGACTGCCGCCAACCACATTGCGACACTTTAGTCTATTTGCAGGTTTTATTTATGTGACAGTTTAATATAGGATTCAAAAATACCAAATATGATTATACAGATGGTAGTTTTGTTTACAGTGGTTGATTACTGATGAGTTAAAAGGAATATAAGAGTTTAACGTCTCACAGTCGTGAGTTGTAAGAAACAACGTACAAGTTGGGATACGACAAGGATGACGGGGAAAATGGGATGTGATCTTTTCATGATAACCATGCTGATATTCGTACAAATCGATTTAAGAAACGACAGAAAACCTGAATATTGATGTGGGAACTGTAGGAGAATTGTAATGGAAGCTACGAGTATTACGGTTTCTGAATGATCAGTCTTCTGACTGGTTTGATGAGGTCCGCCACGAATTTCTCATTCCTCTCTTGTGCCAACCTTTCCGTCTCAGAGTAGCACTTGCAACCGGCGTCCTCAATTATTTGTTGGACGTATTTCAATCTCTGTCGTTATCTGCAGTTTTTATCTTCTAGAGGTCTTTTTTTTATCTTCTACAGGTCCCTCTAGTACCGATACGGCCGCAGGTTCGAATCCTGCCTCGGGCATGGATGTGTGTGATGTCCTTAGGTTAGTTAGGTTTAAGTAGTTCTACCATCTAGGGGACTGATGACCTCAGATGTTAAGTCCCATAGCGCTCAGAGCCATTTGAACCATTTCTTAACAGATGTCATATCATACTGTCCCGTCTTGTTGTCAGTGTTTTCCATATATTAAAAAAAATGGTTCAAATGGCTCACAGCACTATGGGACTTAACATCTATGGTCATCAGTCCCCTAGAACTTAGAACTACTTAAACCTAACTAACCTAAGGACATCACACAACACCCAGTCATCACGAGGCAGAAGAAATCCCTGACCCCGCCGGGAATCGAACCCGGGTATTCCATATATTAGAGTGGAATGTTACGGACTCGGAGGTGAGAGTGTGGGTGACACTGTACCACCTCACTGAGCAGGAAGCACAGGGTGCTCCATGGATTTCTGAATCAGGAAGCGAGAGGCAGGCAAATGCTACTTGCGCCAGGACTGGGAATGTCGATTGAGAAAGGAAAGGGAGTCCGTTGACAGATGCATCATTGTGGTCCTGCTTCTGGGAAGGGAACACGATGGGATTTGGCTCATCAAATGTGAGGGGTTAGCATAACGTTTTAATTATTGCTTCGAAAAACCAAAGTTACGTAAACATTTTTTTAAATTTATTGCAGGTACATGTCTGCGGACACTTTAGAATTACCGCACGAGGTAGCAAGAGCCAAAGCAGAAGGCTCGGCTCTTGATAAAGTGGACTATGGTGCGGTAATTGGTTTTCTGCATCTGAAGGGAAAAAACACTGCAACAATCCATGCTGAGTTTGTGGAGGTGTAAAGAACTTAACTTAAAAACTGAAATCCAATATGGAGTTCCACTAGTACTCACAGCCGAAATCCTACCGAACCGAGGCAGCAGCGGACATGTCGCAGCTGTGTAAGGACAATCCTCATGACCTCTTTAGCCTCCTGATCACCATGGAAGGCTGTGAGTGCAGAAAAAAAGCCTCAGCAAAGGTGCAAACCAGGCAGTGGAAACCAGCACCGAAGACGGCCAAGACCCGACTGTCATCGGGAAAGTTGATGCAGAGAGTTATTTGGGACCAGCACGGTGTGGTGCTAAAAGATTAGGCTCTTAAGGGGCAAAACGTCACAGGATCACACTACTGAAATCTCCTGATGGGGTTACGAACAGCTGTCAACAGGAAACGTCGCGCTAAGGCATGTTTTAGCTCTACGACGATGCCCTAGCTCATTCTGCACGGATTAGAGTCACACACGGTGCTTCTTTGAGCTATCAAATTTTTTTCTAATTCCCGTAAATTCCGGGAAAGGGGGCGATGAGCTCTCACGCCGCGTTCAATCACGTCTCAGATGTGTTCGATCGGATTCATATCTGGCGAGTTGGGGGGGCCAGCACATCAATTGGAACTCGCCACTGTGTTCCTCGAAATACTCCATCACATTCCTGACATGGCGCATTATCTTGTCGAAAAATGCCACTGCCGTCGGGAAACATGACCGTCGTGAAGGTGTGTGCGTGGTCTGCAACCAATATAGGATACTCCTTGGCCGTCGTTGTGGTGTCACCGCCAGACACCACACTTGCTAGGTGGTAGCCTTTAAATCGGCCGCGGTCCGCTAGTATACGGCGGACCCGCGTGTCGCCACTGTCAGTGATTGCAGACCGAGCGCCGCCACACGGCAGGTCTAGAGAGACGTCCTAGCACTCGCCCCAGTTGTACAGCCGACTTTGCTAGCGAAGCTACACTGACCAATACGCTCTCATTTGCCGAGACGATAGTTAGCATAGCATTCATCTACGTCATTTGCTACGACCTAGCAAGGCGCCATTACCAGTTTATATTGAGATTATATAATGTATCAACAAGAGCGATGTTCACCAATTATGGAATAAAGTTAAGTATTACTTCAACTACGTACTTTATTTGCTATATTAATTACATTGTAATGTTCCAGACCTCACGCCAGTCTGCGTGAGCTTAACGCGTGCCTTTCGGCATCCTCGCATAGTGACTTGGCTGTCTTGCCAAGTCACAACAGTCGTGATGCCTTGCACGAGCTCCACTGGACCCACGGATGGCCACGTCAATGTTCTCCAGATCATAATGGAGCGCCGCCAGCTTGCTTCCGTACAGTCATGAACGGGCTATTCTCCTGGAAGACAACGGATTCGCGCTCTCCCGTCGGCATGATGGAGAAGGTATCGGAATTCATCAGACCATACAAGCTCTGCCATTGCGCCAACGTCCATTGCCGATGGTCACGTGCCCATTTCAGTCGTAGTCGCCGATGTGGTGTTAACATTGGCACATGCATGGCTCATCGGCTGCGGAGACCCATCTTTAAGAGTGTTCGGTGCACTGTGTTTTCAGATGCATTTGTGCTCTGCCCAGCATTAAAGTCTGTTGTTAGTTCCACCACAGTTTTGTTTTACCAGTCTGCCCAGCCTACGATGTCCGACACCTGTAATGAGGTGTGGCTGCCCAACTCCACGACGTTGTTTCTGTGGTGTCACCGCCAGACACCACACTTGCTAGGTGGTAGCTTTAAATCGGCCGCGGTCCATTAGTATATGTCGGACCCGCGTGTCGCCACTGTCAGTACTTGCAGACCTAGCGCCACCACATGGCAGGTCTAGAAAGACGTACTAGCACTCGCCCCAGTTGTACGACGACTTTGCTAGCGACTACACTGACGAAGCCTTTCTCTCATTTGCCGAGAGACAGTTAGAATAGCCTTCAGCTCAGTCCATGACTGCGACCTAGCAAGGCGCCATTAACCGTATCTGAAGATAGTCTCACTTGTATCGTCAATAGCGATGTACCACAATGATGGAATAAAAGTTAAGTATAACCTAAGCTGCATACTTTTCTCTATAGCATTCACAACTTATCCTGTTCCAGACTTCACGCCAGTCGGCGTGAGTTGACGCGTGCCCTTTCGTTAACCTCACCCTGTGTCTAGACTGTCTTGTCTAGACACAACAAAAGTTGGCGACGAGGATGGGATAAAAGTTAAGTATAACCTAAGCTGCATACTTTTCTCTATAGCATTCACAACTTATCCTGTTCCAGACTTCACGCCAGTCGGCGTGAGTTGATGCGTGCCCTTACCGGTAACCTCACCCTGTGTCTAGACTGTCTTGTCTAGACACAACAAAAGTTGGCGACGAGGATGGGATAAAAGTTAAGTATAACCTAAGCTGCATACTTTTCTCTATAGCATTCACAACTTATCCTGTTCCAGACTTCACGCCAGTCGGCGTGAGTTGATGCGTGCCCTTACCGGTAACCTCACCCTGTGTCTAGACTGTCTTGTCTAGACACAACAAAAGTTGGCGACGAGGATGGGATAAAAGTTAAGTATAACCTAAGCTGCATACTTTTCTCTATAGCATTCACAACTTATCCTGTTCCAGACTTCACGCCAGTCGGCGTGAGTTGACGCGTGCCCTTTCGGTAACCTCACCCTGTGTCTAGACTGTCTTGTCTACACACAACAGTTTCACCTTGGTTTCGCCATGTGTTGAAGACACTCACCACAGTACTCCTCGAACACCCGACAGGTTGTGCAGGTTGCGAAATACTCGTGCCGAACCTCCGAACCATCGCAATCTGCCCTCGCAGATAGACCTCGCAGATAGACCGCGCCTTCCCCATTCTACACACAAGCAGCACGCTCAGTGATACTACATGCACCGTGCATGTGTCTGACCAGCAGGTAACGCTGCTGTCGCCTGAACGGGTTTATATCGATAGTAGATCTGTGGTCGTGATGTTCTGGCTGATCAGTGAACATATCAATGAGATGTGTTGCGCATAAAGAGCTGCCCACAAATTTAGTGTAATACGGCTGATCAGTGTCGTCTTTTTAACGTGAAGTTAAGGAACAGGTCGCTACGGTCGCAGGTTCGAATCCTGCCTCGGGCATGGATGTGTGTGATGTCCTTAGGTTAGTTAGGTTTGAGTAGTTCTAAGTTCTAGGGGACTAATGACCTCAGAAGTTGAGTCCCATAGTGCTCAGAGCCATTTGAACCATTTGAAGGTACAGGTGGGGCAGGGAGCTGTGAGCTTCTCGGGGAAGCCCCGGTCTCCATTACGCAGGTGTTACAGCTGGCTCGCGATCGCACCACTTCCGTACTACTCGCTGCTCTTTGCATTCTGTTCTCTGCTGCTAAAAGTATTCCTCCATTTTGTCAACTTCAGTTTACAACATGAGGAGGTGCAGAGACACGTACTCGATAGATTCAGCGAAAACTGCGCCAGGCCACGACTAACCGCCTCTCCCTCCCTCTCTCTCCCTCTCTCCCTCCCCCTCCCTCCCTCTGTCTCTCTCACTCTCCCTCTCTCTCATGTGGCCTCTCAGCCACGCGTCACCGCACCGGCTCCTCGACTCATTCTGATTCCTCGCCGCTGCCAAAGACACACCTTGCGTGGGGGGCGGGGGGATTCACAACTGTCACCACAGAGTATGGTGTCGACCAAAAATCGCTCTCAACACGCTGAAACGCGGGGGAAGTCTGTCTGCCAAACCTTCTCCACTATCACTTACACTATTAACTGTCCCTAGGTTTGTACATTGTACAGGGGTTAGGCAAAATAATGTGAATACTTGTACTTACTTGGAAAAGGGTTATTAATAAGGGGGTTGGACCCCCATTTGCCCGTAATACGGCTGCGATTCTTCTTGGAATACTGGCATATAATGACTGTATAGCCTATAGTGGAATGTTATGCCACCATTCGATCACAGCCTCTTCTAACTCCCTATAGTGATGAGGGAGGCGGAAATCTGCTCCGGAGTCTGCGTTCCAATACCACCTACAGGGGTTCGATTATATTGTACTGTCCTGGCTGTGTGAATGGCTGCATCGTCTTGAACTATGTCATCATTGTTCAGGAATAACATTTGAATCCTGACTGAGAATCTACATCTACATCTACATCTACATTTATACTCGGCAAGCCACCCAACGGTGTGTGGCGGAGGGCACTTTACGTGCCACTGTCATTACCTCCCTTTTCTGTTCCAGTCGCGTATGGTTCGCGGGAAGAACGACTGTCTGAAAGCCTCCGTGCGCGCTCGAATCTCTCTAATTTTACATTCGTGATCTCCTCGGGAGGTATAAGTAGGGGGAAGCAATATATTCGATACCTCATCCAGAAACGCACCCTCTCGAAACCTGGCGAGCAAGCTACACCGCGATGCAGAGCGCCTCTCTTGCAGAGTCTGCCACTTGAGTTTGCTAAACATCTCCGTAACGCTATCACGGTTACCAAATAACCCTGTGACGAAACGCGCCGCTCTTCTTTGGATCTTCTCTATCTCCTCTGTCAACCCGACCTGGTACGGATCCCACACTGATGAGCAATACTCAAGTATAGGTCCAAAGAGTGTTTTGTAAGCCACCTCCTTTGTTGATGGACTACATTTTCTAAGGACTCTCCCAATGAATCTCAACCTGGTACCCGCCTTACCAACAGTTAATTTTATATGATCATTCCACTTCAAAACGTTCCGCACGCATACTCCCAGATATTTTACAGAAGTAACTGCTACCAGTGTTTGTTCCGCTATCATATAATCATACAATAAAGGATACTACTTTCTATGTATTCGCAATACATTACATTTGTCTATGTTAACGGTCAGTTGCCACTCCCTGCACCAAGTGCCTATCCGCTGCAGATCTTCCTGCATTTCGCTAAAATTTTCTAATGCTGCAACTTCTCTGTATACTACAGCATAATCCGCGAAAAGCCGCATGGAACTTCCGACACTATCTACTAGGTCATTTATATATAATGTGAAAAGCAATGGTCCCATAACACTCCCCTACGGCACGCCAGAGGTTACTTCAACGTCTGTAGACGTCTCTCCATTGATAACAACCTGCTGTGTTCTGTTTGCTAAAAACTCTTCAATCCAGCCACACAGCTGCTCTCATATTCCGTAGGCTCTTACTTTGTTTATCAGGCGACAGTGCGGCACTGTATCGAACGCCTTCCGGAAGTCAAGGAAAATAGCATCTACCTATGAGCCTGTATCTAATATTTTCTGGGTCTCATGAACAAATAAAGAGAGTTGGGTCTCACACGATCGCTGTTTCCGGAATCCATGTTCAAATGGTTCAGAGCACTATGGGACTCAACATCTTAGGTCATAAGTCCCCTAGAACTTAGAACTACTTAAACCTAATTAACCTAAGGACATCACACACACCCATGCCCGAGGCAGGATTCGAACCTGCGACCGTAGCAGTCCCGCGTTTCCGGACTGCAGCGCCAGAACCGCTAGACCACCGCGGGAATCCATGTTGATTCCTACAGAGTAGATTCTGGGTTTCCAAAAACGACATGATACTCGAGCAAAAAACATGTTCTAAAATTCTACAACAGATCGACGTGAGAGATATAGATCTATAGTTTTGCGCATCTGCTCGACGACCCTTCTTGAAGACTGGGACTACCTGTGCTCTTTTCCAATCATTTGGAACCTTCCGTTTCTCTAGAGACTTGCAATACACGGCTGTTTGAAGGGGGGCAAGTGAGAAAGAACACGTGACATTAATGCAGAAACGAGGCTTAAGTAACGCTGTGTTGCGAGCCGAGGCACGGAAATCTGTGCCCACCGCAGCAATGCTGTCTCGGCGTGGCTGTGCAGCGCCATAACGTGACGCGGCGCTGGGAATCGGCGCTACTCTGTGGCAGCGGCTCGGCAGATAACGAGCGAGCCCTGTTTTTGTTTGAGTTGAGGGCCAGCCGCAGCTCCGTCCCTTCCGCTGCACACCGGTTACCCACTGCTCCAGTCACACTTCCCCTTCCCTATACAGGGTATACTCGAATACACCGACGAAATTTCGAATCCTGTTCAGGGATACTTTCTAACTAAAGGGTGGTTATATTTAATTGGTGCATAACTTCTTAGCGTTTTTGTTTTGCCGGTTAATGTGAGTTTATTTACCGATTGTCATTTTTTATTTGTAGTTCACTGTTGCTATTTGAGTTCACATGTTGTCATTTGTAGATGCTAAGTTGTGCTGTGGACGCTAGAAAATGGAGTGCCAAGTGTAGAAACCGGAACCTTTCCGACATATTCTTCTGTCTGAGTTCAGAAGAGGACGACAGTAGCGGAGGCAGCCAGAAAGATTTGCGCCGTGTACGGGGATAACGCCATTGGAGTGGGAATGGCCAAAAATGGTTTTCTCGTTTTAAGGAGGATCATTTTGACGTTAGTGACTCTCCATATTCAGGAGGACATTCGGGGTTTCATGAAGATTGTGTAAACGCTTTAATCTACACTACTGGCCATGAAAATTGTTACACCTCGAAGATGACGTGCTAGAGACGTGAAATTTAACCGAAAGAAGAAGATGCTGTGATATGCAAATGATTAGCTTTTCAAAGCATTCACACAAGGTCGGCGCCGGTGGCGACACCTACAACGTGCTGACATGAGGAAAGTTTCCAACCGATTTCTCATACACAAACAGAGGTTGGCCGGCGTTGCCTGGTGAAACGTTGTTGTGATGCCTCGTGTAAGGAGGAGAAATGGGTACCATCACGTTTCCGACTTTGATAAAGGTCAGATTGTAGCCTATCGCGATTGCGGTTTATCGTACCGCAACATTGCTACTCGCGTTGGTCGAGATCCATTGACTGTTAGCAGAATATGGAATCGGTGGGTTCAGGAGGGTAATACGGAACGCCGTGCTGGATCCCAACTGACCGGCCGGAGTGGCCGAGCGGTCCTAGGCGCTACAGTCTGGAACCGCGCGACCGCTACGGTCACAGGTTCGAATCCTGCCTCGGTCATGGATGTGGGTGATGTCCTTAGGTTAGTTAGGTTTAAGTAGTTCTAAGTTCTAGGGGACTGATGACCTCAGAAATTCTCATAGTGCTCAGAGCAATTTTTTTTTATCCCAGCGGCCTCGTATCACTAGCAGTCGAGATGACAGGCATCTTATCGGTATTAACTTCTTGATTCAGTAATTTACCAACAGCCGTATGTATTGCAGAAATTTATTCTATTTTATGAACTTCTATATTCTACCAGTTTCGGCATTATATTGAACTTATCGGCATGACTGTAACGAATCGTGCAGCCACGTCTCGATCCCTGACTCAACAGATGGGGACGTTTGCAAGACAACAACCATTTGCACGAACAGTTCGACGACGTTTGCAGCAGCATGGACAATCAGCTCGGAAACCATGGCTGCGGTTACCCTTGACGCTGCACCACAGACAGGAGCGCCTGCAATGGTGTACTCAACGACGAATCTGCGTGCGCGAACGGCAAAACGTCATTTTTTCGGATGAATACAGGTGCTCTTTACAGCATCATGATGGTCACATCCGTGTTTGGCGATATCGCGGTGAACGCACATTGGAAGCGTGTATTCGTCATCGCCATACTGGCGTATCACCCGGCGTCATGGTATGGGGTGCCATTGGTTACACGTCTCGGTCACCTTTTGGTCGCATTGACGTCACTTTGAACAGTGGACTTTACATTTCAGATGAGTTAAGACCCGTGGCTCTACCCTTCATTCGATCTCTGCGAAACCCTACATTTCAGCCGGATAATGCACGACCGCGTGTTGCAGGTCCTGTACGGGCCTTTCTGGATACAGAAAATGTTCGACTGCTTCCCTGGCCAGCACATTCTCGAGATCTCGCACCATCTGAAAACGTCTGGTCAATGGTGGCCGAGCAACTGGCTCGTCACAATACGCCAGTCACTTGTCTTGATGAACTGTGGTATCGTGTTGAAGCTGCATGGGCAGCTGTCCCTGTACACGCCATCCAAGCTCTGTTTGACTCAATGCCCAGGCGTATCAAGGCCGTTATTACGGTCAGAGGTGGTTGTTCTGGGTACTGATTTCTCAGGGTCTATGCACCCAAATTGTGTGAAAATGTAATCACATGTCAGTTCTAGTGTAATATATTTGTCCAATGAATACCCGTTGATCATCTGCATTTCTTCTTGGTGTAGCAATTTTAATGGCCAGTAGCTGGCCGTGGTGGTCGAGCGGTTCTAGGCGCTTTTGTCCGGAACCGCGCTGCTGCTACGGTCGCAGGTTCGAATCCTGCCTCGGGCATGGATTTGTGTGATGTCCTTAGGTTAATTAAGTTTAAGTAGTTCTAAGTTCTAGGGGACTGATGACCATAGATGTTAAGTGCCATAGCGCTCAGAGCCACTGATGACCTCAGATGTTAAGTCCCATAGTGCTGAGAGCCATTTGAACCATTTTTTAATGGCCAGTAGTGTAGAATGATCCACGTCAGTGTAATCGATAACTGGCAAATGTGATGAACTGTCATTATTCCCCAATTTTGCGACGTTTGCATACGATGGGAAGGTTCGAAAATCGGGTGTATGTGTACTGCACGCTCTAAACCAAAATCACAAAAATCAGTGGGTGGCCATATGTGCATCTCTGCTTGTTAGTCATCAATTGGCTCGTGAACAACAACGAGTCTTCCAGTCGTGCATAGCTACTGTTGTCGAGAAATGGTGTCTTTATGTTAACATAAGGAAAAGAAAGAAATGACTGAGTCCAACAATGCAGAAACACCCCGTACAAAGACCTGCGAGCCTCCATAAAAGATAATGTTATGCGCGCGGTGGAACAGCGACGGTTTGGTGTACTACGAATTGTTTCCCCGAGGTGTAACAATCATTGCTGATATTTATTGTCAACAACTGAGACTCTTGCAGTCGCATTCCAAGAACAACGACGAGGAAGGCTGCCTAAAGTGCTGCTACTTCACGGTAACGCCCGCCCGCATACTGCCAGACTACAAAAAACACTACATAGGAGTTGGGTTGGGAAATAACTTCGCACCCAGCTTATTCACTTGATCTTATGGCCTCTGATTTTCACGTTTTCCACTCTCTATCGAACAGCCTTCAAGGAACATCCTTTCTGGATAAAAATACACTCCGAATATGGTTGAACGAGATCTTCGTCTCAAATGCACACGTGATTTCTACAGTCGCGGAATCGAAAGACTACCCCGGCGTTGGCAGACTGTTGTAAATAGCGAATGAGAACATGTTATTGATGACTAAAGCCTCTGTTATGTGTAGTTCTACAGTTTATTAAACTTACGTAAAAACGCTACGAACTTTTGCAGCAACCTCATACTTAAACTTTGACTACTTCATAGCGGTCCAACGCAAAACGAGTGATCGTAGGGAAGCGAAACATCGTGCGGACATTTACAAGGACGTGAGAAGATAAACAACGCATAAACCATTGAAAGAGACTCACTTTCATTTGCATATAAGAGGCTAAGATTTGTTAATTGTGTGCCATGTACACGTTCCAAGTTTCAAACGTCGCTCAAATGGTTCAAATGGCTCTGAGCACTAAGGGACTTAACATCTGAGGTCATCAGCCCCCTAGAACTTAGAACTACAGAAACCTAACCAACCTAAGAGCATCACACACATCCATACCCGAGGCAGGATTCGAACCTGCGACCGTAATGGTCGCGCGGTTCCAGACTGAAGCGCCTAGAGCCGGCCGGGGTGGCCGAGCGGTTCTAGGCGCTGCAGTCTGGAACCGCGCGACCGCTACGGTCGCAGGTTCGAATCCTGCCTCGGGCATGGGTGTGTGTGATTTCCTTAGGTTGGTTGGGTTTAAGGAGTTCTAAGTTTTAGGGGACTGATGACCTGAGAAGTTAAGTCCCATAGTGCTCAGAGCCATTTGAACCATTTTTTTGAAGCGCCTAGAACCGCTCGGCCACAACGGCCGGCAAACGTCGCTCAGTGTGACGACCAGCTGCATCCACGACAACCTGGAACCACAATAGAGATTTCTCTACTGATTCCCGAAACATCTACGGCAGGATGTTGGTGCCGCGCGGAGTGACCACGCGGTTAGAGGCGCCATGTTACGGACTGCTCGGCCCATCCCGCCGGAGGTTCGAATCCTCCTTCGGAGATGGGTGTGTGTTGTTCTCAGCGTAACTTAGTATACGGGACTGCTACGGTCGCAGGTTCGAATCCTGCCTCGGGCATGGGTGTGTGTGATGTCCTTAGGTTAGTTTGGTTTAAGTAGTTCTACGTTCTAGGGGACTTATGACCTAAGATGTTGAGTCCCATAGTGGTCAGAGCCATTTGAACCATAACTTAGTATAAGCAGTGTGTAAGTCTAGGGACCGATGAACTCAGTAGTTTGGTCCCTTAGGAATTCACACACATCTGAACATCATCTGGGATGTTGGTGTCCTCCCTCGCTATGCTCATTTTCAACCTCCAATGTTTGTTAGTCTTTCAGGACACTGCTAACAACGCTAATCCTGCAGCACACAGTTTGAATATAATTCCTATAAAGTTAGGTACCCGTACGATAAATAGTACTTGTTTTCCGTAGCTCAAATAGGCAACGGCCTTGCCGCAGTGGAGCCACCGGTTCCCGTGAGATCACCGGAGTTAAGCGCTGTCGGATGTGGTCGGCACTTGGATGGGTGACCATCCCGCCGCCATCCACTGTTGCCATTTTTCGGGGTTCACTCAGCCTCGTGATGCCAATTGAGGAGCTGCTCGACCGAATAGTAGCGGCTTCGGTCAAGAATACCATCATAATGACCGGGAGAGCGGTGTGCTGACCCACGCCCCTCCTATCCGCATCCTCCTCGGGCGACGACACGGCGGTCGGATGGTCCCGGTAGGCAACTCGTGGCCTGAAGACGGAGTGGATCAAATAGCGAAATTTTAGTTGCGAGGGGCGTTCAATAGGTAATACAACACATTTTTTCCTCTGCCAGAATTGGTTGAAAAAATGCGGAGTTTGTTGTGGGACATCATGGAATATTCCCGCTTCAACCACTATACTTTCATGGAGTTCCGACAGATAGCGATGCTAAACATAGCCCTTAAATTGGCGTCTTTAAAGGAAGTGCGTTCCAAACAGATAGCTGTCATTAAGTTTCCCTTGGCAGAAAACTAGAGCATCACAAATATTCGTAGCTGCTCGCAGGATGTCTACGGAGACTTGGCAGTGATCAAAAGCACGATGAATCGCTGGGTCAGGCTTCTGTCATCATCACAACCAAGCCCCACAAACCTGTCCGTTGTCCCGTGTGCCGGCTAGCAACACACAGCTGTGACTCCTGTAGTGAAGGAACGGCTTCAGTGAGTTCGTCGCCACAAAAATGCAAACGAATTGCTTCTTCTTCATGACAATGCATGGCCTCTCGGAAGTCCGCGCACCCGAGGGGAAGTCACAAAACTGGACTGTTCTTCCTCATCCACCCTACAGCCAATATCTCACATCATCCGACTTGCATCTGTTTGGCTAAATGAAGGATGCTCTCAGGGGGAAACAATACGTGGATGATGTGGAGGTTAGTGATACAGCAAGACGTTGGTTACGACGTCGACCAGTAAAGTTCTACAACGTGGACATACAGGCCCTGACAGTAAGGTGGCGTAAGCAGCTCACAAAACTTCGTTGGACTATTCTTCCTCATCCACCCTACAGCCAATGTCTCACACCTCCCGCCTTCCATCTGTTCGGCCGAATGAAGGCAAAAAATGGTTCAAATCGCTCTGAGCACTATGGGACTTAACATCTGAGGTCATCAGTCCCCTAGAACTTAGAACTAATTAAACCTAACTAACCTAAGGACATCACACACATCCATGTCCGAGGCAGGATTCGAACCTACGACCGTAGCGGTTGCGTGGTTCCAGACTGAAGCGCCTAGAACCGCTCGGCCACAACGGCCGGCTCGTTATCAAACTCGCCAGGAATTACTGCTACAGACAATGCAGGTCCTTCTCAACCAGATCCCTAGTGAACGTTGCGCGACATTATCGGTAAATACCGTGGTCCCACACTTATCCGGCAGTCCCTGAAGCCTACGATAAGCAACGTTGATAGTACAGTAACTGACTTTACCTGCGTTTTTGTTTTTCGTTTCTGATCGCTCTCTGGGTTGTTTGCGCATGTTTACAACGTCTTTTGCTACACTCTGGATTTTGCTTCTGGCTATCCATTCACATCGTGAATTCCACCGTCGACGATGACGGGAATCGCGTTTTTGTTCAGCTGGTCTCAAACGTCACCGGCAATGTGAGTGATCATAAACTTTGTTCTACCAACGCCAGTTAGGAATGAAAAAGCTGCATACAGTGGTCATTTGGAAACAGGTACCACAGAAAAGGTTGTTACCCACCATATAGAGCTGCAAGTTTTCAGTGGAGTTAACAAAACAGAAACTGGACAGTAGTTGAATGGAAGCACGTATTGTGGTAAAATGACCGGCACTGTTGTCTCTTATCAAATGATGTAACCTTCGAGTGCACCGACGATGTAATGAGACGTTTAAGCCACAATGTGTGCGGGTTATATATGGTTCATTCACATTAGTGTGATCACCGACCATGACGTCTACGTGCAATAACCACTCACAGACGACATGTCACTTGCAATAGCGGAAATACACTCCTGGAAATTGAAATAAGAACACCGTGAATTCATTGTCCCAGGAAGGGGAAACTTTATTGACACATTCCTGGGGTCAGATACATCACATGATCACACTGACAGAACCACAGGCACATAGACACAGGCAACAGAGCATGCACAATGTCGGCACTAGTACAGAGTATATCCACCTTTCGCAGCAATGCAGGCTGCTATTCTCCCATGGAGACGATCGTAGAGATGCTGGATGTAGTGCTGTGGAACGGCTTGCCATGCCATTTCCACCTGGCGCCTCAGTTGGACCAGCGTTCGTGCTGGACGTGCAGACCGCGTGAGACGACGCTTCATCCAGTCCCAAACATGCTCAATGGGGGACAGATCCGGAGATCTTGCTGGCCAGGGTAGTTGACTTACACCTTCTAGAGCACGTTGGGTGGCACGGGATACATGCGGACGTGCATTGTCCTGTTGGAACAGCAAGTTCCCTTGCCGGTCTAGGAATGGTAGAACGATGGGTTCGATGACGGTTTGGATGTACCGTGCACTATTCAGTGTCCCCTCGACGATCACCAGTGGTGTACGGCCAGTGTAGGAGATCGCTCCCCACACCATGATGCCGGGTGTTGGCCCTGTGTGCCTCGGTCGTATGCAGTCCTGATTGTGGCGCTCACTTGCACGGCGCCAAACACGCATACGACCATCATTGGCACCAAGGCAGAAGCGACTCTCATCGCTGAAGACGACACGTCTCCATTCGTCCCTCCATTCACGCCTGTCGCGACACCACTGGAGGCGGGCTGCACGATGTTGGGGCGTGAGCGGAAGACGGCCTAACGGTGTGCGGGACCGTAGCCCAGCTTCATGGAGACGGTTGCGAATGGTCCTCGCCGATACCCCAGGAGCAACAGTGTCCCTAATTTGCTGGGAAGTGGCGGTGCGGTCCCCTACGGCACTGCGCAGGATCCTACGGTCTTGGCGTGCATCCGTGCGTCGCTGCGGTCCGGTCCCAGGTCGACGGGCACGTGCACCTTCCGCCGACCACTGGCGACAACATCGATGTACTGTGGAGACCTCACGCCCCACGTGTTGAGCAATTCGGCAGTACGTCCACCCGGCCTCCCGCATGCCCACTATACGCCCTCGCTCAAAGTCCGTCAACTGCACATACGGTTCACGTCCACGCTGTCGCGGCATGCTACCAGTGTTAAAGACTGCGATGGAGCTCCGTATGCCACGGCAAACTGGCTGACACTGACGGCGGCGGTGCACAAATGCTGCGCAGCTAGCGCCATTCGACGGCCAACACCGCGGTTCCTGGTGTGTCCGCTGTGCCGTGCGTGTGATCATTGCTTGTACAGCCCTCTCGCAGTGTCCGGAGCAAGTATGGTGGGTCTGACACACCGGTGTCAATGTGTTCTTTTTTCCATTTCCAGGAGTGTATAAAGCGTTATGGGGAAGTAGGGCCGGGCGCGGAAAATAATACAGTCGCTGTCGTATTGCGGAAACGGAGTGATTTATCTGACTTACAAAAGGGCATAATTATTGGCTTTCAGGCCAAAGGTGGAAACTTTTCCGAAACGGATAATTTTGCAAAGTGTTCACGTGCCGTCGTGGTTAAAGTATACCGAGAATGGCGAAATGGCGCCTAGAACCGCTCGACCACAGCGGCCGGCGGTGCACTCTGCAAAGATCAGTATGTGGATGATGGTGAGCTTAGAGACACAGCAAGACGTTAGTTATGACGTCGACTAGTAATGTGGTACCATCCGGACACACCAGCCCTGCCAGCAAGGTGTCGTAAGGCTGTCGCATTGAACGGAGATTATGTTGATAAATATGATTTTGTAGCTAAAAAAGTAGGGATTAATATGGTGTATTGGAATCGTGAATAAAACCAATTTGCTTTTCACAACGACGCAATGCTGATCTTTCCCAGCAGCGACGACAACATCTTCACAGTACTGCAGCATCTGTCTGACGGTTGTTGCATGCTATACGTTTCGGTGATTGGAAATTACCGTAGTTAAAGTATTTTCACAGAAACAAAGGCAACTCAGGTAACAAATAGATTAAATCACAATTTCGTTATAGTTGTATAATGAATCACAGAAGAGCAGGGGTCGCTTATTCCGAAATACTCGAAAAATATCCCTGAACAGTTTCTGAAATTTTGCCGGTGGAGCTGGGTTTCACTTTGTACAGATGTGGAATAATTATTTGGTACTCGCCAAATGCGGCTACTGTGACGTGTCCTTCTTCCGTGTGTATCAAAGAAATGATCAAACTTCTTGAAGCAAGATTTTTTGTTAATCTTCTTACTGTGGAAAGATTAAAACCACAAGAACCTCTCCTACATCGGGCCAGGCATTCTCCATGTGTTAGTATTACATTCATTTTGACACAGCCGGATAGCAGAACGCGTTACTGCACCGCCTCTGGGATTCAGGGAGGTGAGCTATCCCCGGATTAACGACGAGGGCTGGTGAGCCGCCCAGCCTGCATGTGGTTTCGCACATTTAACTGGATGAATACAGAGCTGGTGGCCACGTCCCGCCTCAGATACACACTCCGCAAACATTTAGAGAAACGTTCTGACATTTGAAGCCGGCCGCGGTGGTCTAGCGGTTGTAGGCGCTCAGTCCGGAACCGCGCGACTGCTACGGTCGCAGGTTCGAATCCTGCCTCGGGCATGGATGTGTGTGATGTCCTTAGGTTACTTAGGTTTAAGTAGTTCTAAGTTGTAGGGGACTCATGACGTCAGCAGTTAAGTCCCATAGTGCTAAGAGCCATTTGAACCAAGCCTTTTCCAACCAACAACAGTTGGTGTACACAAATTCTGTCCCGGTTGAAGCTGGTGGTGTCAGAAAGGGCATCTAGCCATGAGTTACGAATAAATGGCTCTGAGCACTATGGCACTCAACATCTTAGGTCATAAGTCCCCAAGAACTTAGAACTACTTAAACCTAACTAACCTAAGGACATCACACACACCCATGCCCGAGGCAGGATTCGAACCTGCGACCGTAGCAGTCCCGCGGTTCCGGACTGTAGCGCCAGAACCGCACGGTCACCGCGGCCGGCAGTTACGAATAACCTTGTCAAAACCCGTATAACAAATGCCGACCCCGAAGATAAATGGGAAAACGCGAAGGAAAAGTAAAATTTTATTTTGACATACGTGTTGCAAAAGTTCTCACATCTAGTTTGCAATGTAACACTTAGACATACATGTGACAAAAATAGTAAAATTAGTAATAGTTAAAGAAGAAATACACAATTTTGATTTGTTTATGACTCGTATTATGGTAGTTGTTTGTTAACTGATTCCGTTACAGATGCAATTTTGAAGGATACATATAGCGCCACCACCTACCCGAACTTCATAAAACTATAGGGGCTTAAGCACTAATATTCGATTTTTCAACCGAAATCGGCCGAGCAAAAGAAAATGTATTGCATTTTTTATTGTACTCCCCTCGGATGCCACCCCTATTAAAGAACATTCTGCTTACTTTGGGGCGCTTGAAATGGTGTAGAACTATGACCAGGCGACCATGTGACCCTCTACTACTGACGTATGACATCGCGGCGAAATGGTGGGTAAGTACGAGCGATTGTATGTAATTAGTGCTATGAGATGGGTCGACGAGGAGACTTGCGATAATGCCATTTTGTTTGGACGTGCCCATGACCACACCGTTCGATTTCTTTGTGTATCAGTGCGGACCGTCTAAGGAGTATACAAGCATTGGCGCACCACTCGCAGCTATGTAACGTGACGAAAGATTATGCAGGACGAAAACTTTTCCAGTCCGATGTCTTTTTCATTCCACTCACCGCACTGTGGCGTAAGTAGTGTTTCGGAATACGAACACTACTTTCGTTTAGAATTTATCCCCACACGAATCGTGAAGACTGCGACTAGTTCGGTATGGCATCGTTTCAACCTGTAAAAAACTTAGGAGGGACCTATGTATCGAAAGAATCTTGTGTCTCATGAAGATGCCTCATCTGGAGTAGTAGATAAGCACGGAGGACAAAAAAATTGTCACCCCCTTAGGAGGCATCTTGCTAATACTGTGTAACTCAAACTGTAGTCCAGAGAATTCATCAGGAATTGGTCTCCGAGAGTGTGGAAATAAACAACCGGGATCATGTTCACGTTAACCTGTATGAGTGCGAACAAGTTATGACCAGGAAAACACCCTTAAAGGATCACTAAACCATGTCTGGCTTGAATTACACTGTCGAGTCACATTAATGCCATCATCCGCCAAAAGACTGAATAACCATCTTTTGCGGAGCGGACCGTTACGAGCACGCAGGAAGAGAGTGAATGAGGTTCTGCAAGGTATCAACAAGGATGTAGAGCCATACGGATTCAAGTGCCGTGCGCTAGATTTATCAGTGGAGGATCCGTGGCACGAACAGCCCCATCGAAGAGGTTCACAGATTTTCGATTGGATTTAAGTCCACGGAGTTTGGTGGCCAGGAGAGCACGGTAAACTCATTCTGGTGCTCTTCCAACCACACACGTAAAACGCGAGCTGTTTGACACATTGCTTGTCCTGCTGGTAGATGCCACCACGCAGAGGAAACCCAAACTGCATGCAGGGGTGGACATGGTCCCCAACAATAGACGAGAGCATCCAAGGAATGCCACGAAACCATTTCCCGGACCATAACACTCCATCCTTCGGCCTGGACCCTTACGTATCACACCATACACGCCAATGGCCATCTGTCCGATAAAGTATAAAATGTGATTCATCTGAAAAGACCATCTATCGTTACTCATAGGACCTCCAGTTGCGGTGTTGGCGTGTAAATTCCAGCCTTCCTCACCGATGTACAGCAGTCAGCATGGGTGCACGAACCAGGCGCCTGCTGCACCAGCAACGGTCGGTGGGGAGAAACTGTTAGTAGCCCCTTGGTTCACCTGGGTGGTCAGTTGCCTCTCAGTTGCACGTTTATTCGCCGGTACACGTACCCGCAGCCATCATTCGTCCCTGTCATCAGTGGCCTGTAGTGGACTACAGCGCCGATTTTGGATAGCGCCATTTCGCGATTCTCGGTATACTTTAACCACGGCGGCACGTGAACACTTAAAATTATCCGTTTCGGAAAAGTTTCCATCTTTCGCCCGAAAGCCAATAATTATGCCCTTTTGTACGTCAGATAAATCACTCCGTTTCCGCAATACGACATCGACTGTATTGTTTTCCGCGCCCCGCCCCTACCTCCCCACAACGTTTATATTCCCGCTATTGCAAGTGACATGCCGTCTGTGAGTGGTTATTGCAAGTAGACGTCATAGTCGGAGATCACACTAATGTGAATGAACCATATATAACCCACACACATTGTGGCTTAAACGTCTCATTACGTCGTCGGTGCACTCGAAGCTTACATCATTTGTTAAGATACAACAGTGCCGGTCATTGTACCACAATACGCGCTTCCATTCAACTACTGTCCAGTTTCTGTTTTGTTAACTCCACTGAAAACTTGCAGCTCTATATGGTGGGTAACAACCTTTTGTGTGGCACCTGTTTCCAAATGACCACTGTATGCACCTTTTTCATTCCTAACTGGTGTTGGTAGAACAATGTTTATGATCACTCACATTGTCGGTGACGTTGAGACCAGCGGAACAAAAACGCGATTCCCGTCATCGACGACGGTGGAATTCACGATGTGAATGGATAGCCAGAAGCAAAATCCAGAGTGTAGCAGAAGACGTTGTAAACATGCGCAAACAACCCAGGTAGCGATACGAATCGAAAAACATGAACACAGGCAAAGTCAGTTACCGTACTATCAATGGGGCATATCGAAGGCTTCAGGGACTACCGAGAACCGCCGGATAAGCGTGGTACCACGGTATTTACGGATTATGTCGCGTCAATGGACAGGCCTACATGCCTTGCCCGCGGGGCGCGTTCTGCACGAGCAAACCACAGCCGTGGAATGAAGCCCGAGTATCTCTGAACTCTCCTCTACATCGGTAATTGGGTCGGGCGGAGAATCCGAGTCATTGTCAGATACTAAACGATTTCTTTTTACAACGGCCATTGGGGAACTGGTTGAGATGGACCTGCATTCTCTTTAGCAGTAATTCCTGTCGAGTTTGATACCGATTGTCATTGCAGTGAGCGACACTTGTCTCACGTTCCTGTCGGTTAGGAGCGTTTTACGACCACCATGCATTCCAAGCAGAGAGCTTAGTTGGATTTTTCTTGGAGGAAAACCAGAGCACCGCAGATATTCGTAAGTGCTTGCAGAATGTCTACGGAGACCTGGCAATGAACAAAAGCACGGTGAGTCGTTGGGTGAGTCGTTTGCCATCATCGCAACTAATCCCCGCAAAGCTGTCCGATTTCCCGCGCGCCGGCTGGCCCCACACAACTCTGACCCCTGCTACGTTGGAACGTGCGGACACTCTTATTCGAGGTGATCGACGTACCACAGTCAAATTCCTGGGCGCTCGATTGGACGTCTCTGTTGGTAGCGCTGGCACACTCATCCACGACTGGGATACTCAAAGGAGTGTACCCGTCGGCATCCTTGCCACCTAACAGAAGCCCATAAAGAGCAACGACAGACCGTCTGTACGGAATTGCTTGCGCTTTGAGAGCCTGATCGAGACAACTTTTGTCGAACCCCATCACCAGCCGTCAAACGCGTTCATCTCTTTGAACCGGAAGCAAAACGACAATCCAGTGAGTAGCGCCACACCACCAGTCCTCCAAAGGAAAGGTTCAAAACCGCACCCTCAGCCGGTAAAGTCGTGGCGGCGGTCTTCTGGGACTTAGGAGGGGTTATTCTGTTTGATGCCCCCTCTCATGGTGCAACTATCGACCCTGAGGTGTATTGCGCTACAGTCAGAAAATCGAAGAAGCGACTTCAGCGTGTTCGTCGGCACAAAAATGCAAACAAACTTTTCCTTCTCCATGAGACTGCAAGGCCCCAACAAGTCTGTCACCTGAGGGGAGCTCACAAAACTTCATTGGACTCTTCTTCCTCATCCACTCTGCAGCCGGCACTCGTACCTTCGGGCTTCCATCTGTTTCGCCCAATGAAAGATACACTCCGTGGGAAGCAACGTGAATAAGTGGCTCCGACGTCACCAGTAGAGGGACAAAATAGTTCAGATGTCTCTAAGCACTATGGGACTTAACATCTGAGGTCGTCAGTCGCCTAGAACTTAGAACTACTTAAACCTAACTAACCTAAGGACATCACACACATCCATGCCCGAGGCAGGATTCGAACCTGCGACCGTAGCAGCAGCGAGGTACCGGACTGAAGCGCCTAGAACCTCTCGGCATGTTCGAGTATAATGACTTTTCTGGAGACTAAAAATCTACTCTGTAGGAATCAGCGTGGGTTTCGAAAAAGACGATCGTGTGAAATCCAGCTTGTGCTATTCGTCCACGAGACTCAGAGGACCATAGACACGGGTTCACAGGTAGATGCCGTATTTCTTGACTTCCGCAAGGCGTTCGATACAGTTCCTCACAGTCGCCTAATGTACAAACTAAGAGAATGTCGACTATCAGACCAATTGTGTGATTGGATTGAAGAGTTCCTAGATAACAGAACGCAGCATGTCATTCTCAATGGAGAGAAGTCTTCCGAAGTAAGAGTGATTTCAGGTGTGTCGTAGGATTATTGCTATTCACAATATATATAAATGACCTTGTGGATAACATCGGAAGTTCACTGAGGCTTTTTGCGGATGATGCTGTGATATATGGAGAGGTTGTAACAATGGAAAACTGTACTGAAATGCAGGAGGATCTGCAACGAATTGAGGCATGGTGCAGGGAATGCCAACTGAATCTCAATGTAGACAAGTGTAATGTGCTGCTAATACATAGAGAGAAACATCCTTTATTATTTAGCTGCAATATAGCAGGTCAGCAACTGGAAGCAGTTAATTCCATAAATTATCTCGGAGTAGGCATTAGGAGTGAATTAAAATGGAATGATCATATAAAGTTGATCGTCGGTTCAAATGGCTCTGAGCACTATGGGACTTAACATATCAGGTCATCAGTCCCCTAGAACATTTTTTTTAATTCTTTATTTCCAGAGAACTTAGAACTACTTAAACCTAACTAACCTAAGGACATCACACACATCCATGCCCGAGGCAGGATTCGAACCTGCGACCGTAGCGGTCACGCGGTTCCAGACTGACGCGCTTAGAACCGCACGGCCACACCGGCCGGCACGGCCATCTGTCCGATGGTGCATAAAACACGATTCATCTGAAAAGGCCTCCTATCGCCACTCGGAGCACGGCCAGTTACTGTATTTCCGTGCAAATTCCAGCCTTCGTTGCCGATGTACAGCACCCAGCATGCGTGCACGAACCAGGCACCTGGTGTGAAGGCCCGTACACAGCAACGTTCGCTGAACGGTCGTTGAGGAGACGTTGTTGCTAGCCTCTCGGTTCAGTTGGGCGACCAGTTGCGCAACAGTTGCACGTGTGTTCGCCCGTACACATATCTGCAGCCGTCGTTCATCCCTTTCATCCATGACCCGTGGTGCACCACAATTGCATCGACATCGGTGTTGGATAGCGCCATTTTGCAATGCAAGGTAGTCTTTAACCACGGCCGCTCGCGAATAGTCTAAGGGCTTACGCAATTCTGAAATATTTCCAACCCTGGCCCCAAAATCCAAAGATCATGCCCTGTTGGACGTCAGGTAAATCGATTCGTTTACGCATTACAACGACTGCACGGTTATCCGCGTTCCTCGGACACGCTTTGTATACTCTCCACCGCTAGTGCTGCCCCCTGCGTCTCTGAGTGATTACTGCACGTCGACCTCGAACATACACTCCTGGAAATTGAAATAAGAACACCGTGAATTCATTGTCCCAGGAAGGGGAAACTTTATTGACACATTCCTGGGGTCAGATACATCACATGATCACACTGACAGAACCACAGGCCCATAGACACAGGCAACAGAGCATGCACAATGTCGGCACTAGTACAGTGTATATCCACCTTTCGCAGCAATGCAGGCTGCTATTCTCCCATGGAGACGATCGTAGAGATGCTGGATGTAGTCCTGTGGAACGGCTTGCCATGCCATTTCCACCTGGCGCCTCAGTTGGACCAGCGTTCGTGCTGGACGTGCAGACCGCGTGAGACGACGCTTCATCCAGTCCCAAACATGCTCAATGGGGGAAAGATCCGGAGATCTTGCTGGCCAGGGTAGTTGACTTACACCTTCCAGAGCACGTTGGGTGGCACGGGATACATGCGGACGTGCATTGTCCTGTTGGAACAGCAAGTTCCCTTGCCGGTCTAGGAATGGTAGAACGATGGGTTCGATGACGGTTTGGATGTACCGTGCACTATTCAGTGTCCCCTCGACGATCACCAGTGGTGTACGGCCAGTGTAGGAGATCGCTCCCCACACCATGATGCCGGGTGTTGGCCCCGTGTGCCTCGGTCGTATGCAGTCCTGATTGTGGCGCTCACCTGCACGGCGCCAAACACGCATACGACCATCATTGGCACCAAGGCAGAAGCGACTCTCATCGCTGAAGACGACACGTCTCCATTCGTCCCTCCATTCACGCCTGTCGCGACACCACTGGAGGCGGGCTGCACGATGTTGGGGCGTGAGCGGAAGACGGCCTAAAGGTGTGCGGGACCGTAGCCCAGCTTCATGGAGACGGTTGCGAATGGTCCTCGCCGATACCCCAGGAGCAACAGTGTCCCTAATTTGCTGGGAAGTGGCGGTGCGGTACCCTACGGCACTGCGTAGGATCCTACGGTCTTGGCGTGCATCCGTGCGTCGCTGCGGTCCGGTCCCAGGTCGACGGGCACGTGCACCTTCCGCCGACCACTGGCGACAACATCGATGTACTGTGGAGACCTCACGCCCCACGTGTTGAGCAATTCGGCGGTACGTCCACCCGGCCTCCCGCATGCCCACTATACGCCCTCGCTCAAAGTCCGTCAACTGCACATACGGTTCACGTCCACGCTGTCGCGGCATGCTACCAGTGTTAAAGACTGCGATGGAGCTCCGTATGCCACGGCAAACTGGCTGACACTGACGGCGGCGGTGCACAAATGCTGCGCAGCTAGCGCCATTCGACGGCCAACACCGCGGTTCCTGGTGTGTCCGCTGTGCCGTGCGTGTGATCATTGCTTGTACAGCCCTCTCGCAGTGTCCGGAGCAAGTATGGTGGGTCTGACACACCGGTGTCAATGTGTTCTTTTTTCCATTTCCAGGAGTGTATGTGGTCTCATTAATGTGACCGGACTGTGTCTTATGCAGTGAGTCTCTCGTTCAGAAACCGCATTTGAATGTCAGCTGGTTGTGTGAGAACAGATCGCGCTCTGCCTCGTCTAAGAACGAGAAACACCTACTAGCAACTGTCGGATCATAGACTACCGAGACTACTGTTTATCGCTCCGGGATGTTGCTGCTCGTTGGTCACCATCTCACGACTGTTGTGCAGATATCTAATCAAAGCTTTCAGGAGAGCCACACTCAACGCCACGCAGGATCTCAACGCTCCCACGCAACTAGTTCTTGAGAGGATAGAGATATTGTTTGCTCGGCCGTGTAGGGTCGTACAACCACGCCACGTGATTAAGGCAATGGACGTGCTTGCAGAAAGACAAGTATCACACAGGCAGTGCGAAGGGATCTGGAGCATCACTAAGAGTCAGTACAGAGACAACTATTGAGACTTCCCTAGACGTGGCTGCAGGTGGAGCACCGACAATGGTGTGTCCTACGACAACACTGCACATATGAGTGGCGCCATGTGGTCTTTCCAGACGAGTTACGATCTGGCATACAGCATCATCACGTACGCATCTATGTGTGGAGGCCTCGAGACGAACAAACATTGGCTGACGGCATCCGTCATGCGCCTGTATAGAACGGTTAGTACTGAGTAGTTGCTCTTCCAAACAACATCTCATGCGAGCAAACCAGTTGCTTCTTTACCTCTGGTTACTCTTGCTTTAGGTACCTGGGCTGTGCACGGCTTTGTCTAAAAAGACAGCAGAGAATTATATTGAATAATGTTTATTCAAGATAGGACATATCAAATATACGGGAAGTCACCCTAAGATATTCAGTTAAAATACAGACAGAAAATACCCCTATCAAATGCAGTAAGGTTACGTTCAGAGCGTTACGACAATGGTAGCAAAATTTCTGAACTCATTTGTGATCAAAGATATGTGAAAACTCAGTCAGTTTCATAATCACTATATACGAAATATTCAATAGCTCAAAACAGCTCAGAGTTCAACATGATGATTTACAAATTATCACATGCGATACAAAGAATAGTAGCTCATACTCTGTTTATCCTTAGTCCCGTAATGCACTGGAGCACGTTCAGACCTCTCGAAATATGAAGTCCCTTCAGAAGTTAGTGTGGTGGTGGCCGTTCATTGCCATTTAATAAAATGCCATACGATACTACAGGTAGTTCTGCCTTCTTCCAGAACGAACATCAAAGTGTTCGCTTCAAGATCCATCCAGTGTCCTTAAAAGTTAAAGTCTCATAGTGGCTGTTCACCGCCCAGAATCTATCACATATACATCTGAAATACGCACGTTACCACAGGCAGGTCTGTGTTCTTGCAGCACAAACGAGCTCTTCACTCGAAAAGTGCCAGTCTCCACTTGATTCCCATAGTGCTCTGCTACTGTCTGCTTTTCCATTGGCTGAAGGTCATCCCCACCAAAATACATCTCTCTTAAGTGCTACAGACATGATCTGACTCATACTGACCACTTCCGAGACTAAACTAATTTAATATACAACAACAATATTTAAATAAGGAAATGTTATAAATATTCGTTAGCACTCAAATCATTCACAATAATTACAAATAAACGATTGTTCATAAATAAACAAGCCAGTGTTCTTACGCTTGTGCGCTCACGTTAACTGACAAAGAATTGTCGTTGCCGGCCGTTATGGCCGAGCGGTTCTAGGCGCTTCAGTCGGGAACCGCACTGCTGCTACGGTCGCAGGTTCGAATTCTGCATCGCGCATGGATGTGTGTGACGTTCTTAGGTTAGTTAGGTTTAAGTAGTTGTAAGTCTACGGGACTGATGACCTCAGATGTTAAGTCCCATAGTGCTCAGAGCCATTTGAACCATCGTGTTGATACCACATTCTGTTCCTTGTTCCCAAAGGTAATTCTTCCAAAAACAGACCTAATGTTTTTGCAGGAATGTGGTGTACTTCCTACCATTAAGATCTCCCTCGATGAGATAGGGGCCTAAATTCTGTCCTCCAGAATCCCACACCATACATTCACCGACCACGGTTTCTGGTGTGCAACTTTTTGCAGCCAACATGGATTTTCAGTTGCCCAGTAATGCATGTTATGCAAATTAACATTTCCATGGTTCTTGATTGTAGCCTCAGTAAATAAAATCAAATTAATAAATGTGTCATCCCTCTGAATCTGAAGTTGAGCCTGTAGTGCTGGCAGAAGTGCCAACACCGTGTTACTAGAGGAGGCCGAAATGCACGCGTTTTAGCTCACGCAGGCTGGCGTGAGGAGGGAAGGACTATACTGACGTGAGGTCTGGAACATGACAAGGAATTAGAATTCAGAAAGCGGACGTAATTGGTTTGATACTTAACTTTAATCCATTAATGATGAACGTCGCTCTTGATGGTACATGAGTCACGATATTATCTGTTCAGAAGACATAGTAACTGAATATGGCGCCTTGCTAGGTCGTAGCAAATGACGTAGCAGAAGGCTATGCTAAACTATCGTCTCTGCAAATGAGAGCGTCTGTAGCCAATGAATCATCGCTAGCAAAGTCGGCTGTACAACTGGGGGAGTGCTAGAGAGTCTCTCTAGACTAGACCTGCCGTGTGGCGGCGCTCGGTCTGCAATCACTGATAGTGGCGACACGCGGGTCCGACGTATACTAACGGACCGCGGCCGATTTAAAGGCTACCACCTAGCAAGTGTGGTGTCTGTCGGTGACACCACAGAGCCCATCGGCAGAATTCAATGCGACGCATACAATCTGTACCATTTAATTGTTGGTGGAGACTGATATGGTAAGGATGATATTTATGGCGATGCAGAACACGAACAATACTACTCTGGCTCATGCCAGATTCCCTTGCAATTTGACGCGAACTAACACAAGGATCTCGAACCACTGTGGCGAGGGCGTAGTTAGTAACTTTTCCTTGCCGGATATGTTTCCGATGCGTTAAAGATCCAGTTGTTCTCAATTTATCATACACATATTTTACGACGTGTAGGGTGAGTACGTTGAGGAAATCTTTCAGCGTATAAGTCTCTAGTTCTTCGAAGGAATTCATCATTCACATTCGCTTGATTCGGCGATGCTAGTCTTACCGTTCCTATTAGTGTTGTATTGCGAAACCGTCGAATGGTGTTTACATGTCAATGGCACGTTAGATGGATACGCCGTATTCGCGAATATTTACTATTTGCACGATATACGAGAGAGAATTGTTAGAGCATGTGCTTCAAATGGTTCAAATGGCTCTGAGCACTATGGGAATTAACTTCTGAGGTCATCAGTCCCCTAGAACTTAGAACTACTTAAACCTAACTAACCTGAGGACATCACACACATCCATGCCCGAAGCAGGATTCGAACCTGCGACCGTAGCAGTCGCACGGTTCCAGACTGTAGCGTCTAGAACCGCTCGGCCACCCCGGCCGGTGCATGTGCTTCGGTAAGTGCCACAGTGATAAGGAATACCACTCAATCCATGATAAGAAGATTGCAGCCCTGCGTTGATACTAATGGTCATCACTTCGAACACCTTCTGTAAATGGACGTTCATGCCACTTTTTTGACCTTCGTTGACCTTCAAACACATCATTGGATTCGTCTCGATAGCCCGTATCAGAAAATAAGTACCAAACTATAGCATCCCATTAAAAAAAAACAAAGCTAACCTTCATATCTCTGACGCGACCCCACCTAGGAACAAAAAACCAACGTCATAGTATCGCTCCCGTTGTCCCATGCTACATTTGTCCCACAAACTTTTCAGCTACTATCATGCTTTCGGAGTTATTCTAACTGGCAGGAGTTACTGACTCACCCTGTATATGCTCAGCACCTGGCGTAATGGTATGGAGTGCCATTGGTACACTACAGGATAACCATTGGTCCATTTAGCAGTTCATTTTGCAGCAAGCTCTCAAGTTCTGACGTTAAGGTCGGTGACTACGCTCTATCTTCGTTGTCTCCGTGACGTTATCTTCCAGCCAGAGAACGCAAAGTCGTATGTTGCCTGTGTTTTCTTCTTATACCTCGACATGTTCGGCTATTTCCGTGACCTGCATGTTCTCCATACCGCTCAACTTTACATAACATCTTGTTATGGGTTACCGAGAGGTTGGCGCCGGCCGCGGTGGTCTAGCGGTTCTAGGCGCTCAGTCCGGAACCGCGCGACTGGTACGGTCGCAGGTTCGAATCCTGCCTCGGGCATGGGTGTGTGTGATTTCCTTAGGTTAGTTAGGTTTAAGTAGTTCTAAGTTCTAGGGGACTGATGACCTCAGATGTTAAGTCCCATAGTGCTCAGAGCCATTTGAACCATTTTTGAGAGGTTGGCAAGCCGCCGCTAACCAGCTGCTGTGATTGATGAACTCTGGTATAGAATAAAAGTTGCATGGAATGAAATATCCATA
The DNA here is from genome assembly GCF_023864275.1 of Schistocerca cancellata. Taxonomy (NCBI): domain Eukaryota; kingdom Metazoa; phylum Arthropoda; class Insecta; order Orthoptera; family Acrididae; genus Schistocerca; species Schistocerca cancellata. Next base: position 879,889,640 of record NC_064629.1, on the reverse strand, counting down.
TCGATGCCTCGTCTGGTTAGAGTCGCTATTCCTGCTAGAAGCTCTGTGTATTAAATATCGCACGCTGTACAGTCCCAAATCATTTACAAACATAATCATGTATTCTTCCTATTATACTGCATATGCACAGTGAGTAAATCTCAGGATATCTTCAATTCTATCTCCCATATCATGGGAATGGGCTGACGCTGCCACCTGGACACAAGCAGACGGCGTACGAAGAAAAGCTACCAGCAAGCAGACATCGAAGTTTGAACGCCTTGTAGCACGACAGAAGACTACGCAAGAACCACCTAAGCGTACTGTCATCAACCTTACAGGAAGAACGATCAATGACGCAGCAATGTCGGTGCTCGAGAAAGGACTCAATTCGCCCCGACCCCGACATCTCTACCGATTGTGGACATTACAAGCAGTGTGGAGCAGGCCCCCTACACTCTGCCAGCCAATGAAGCAGAAAAAATATGTCGTGAAATGTGCCGTGTGCTCACCAGGGCCGCACCACTGAAACAGAACATCTCGAAGGAGGAGAGAGAGAGCGGCCATCCGCGAGTTACGCAGCGATCCTGAGTTGGCGGTCTTGCCTGCTGACATAGGCAATGCAACAGTACTGCTCTTTCACTCAGAATATAAGAGAAAAATGTACCAACTTCTCGACGACGTAGCGTACAGAAGGATAGAAGGAGACCCGACAAGTCGCCTTCAAAGAAGAAACGTTGAAGTTCTTCGCAGTACCTTGGATGGAAAAACTGCACTGCCACGACTGTATGGGCTACCAAAGGTCCACAAGGATGGGACACCTATGCGTCCAATAGCCAGAAACATAGGAGCAGCAACCTATGAAATGGTCCAACACCTGACGGGTCTCCTTAGTCCATTTGTGGGAAAATGCGAACACGACATCCGCAATTCCACTTTGTGCAACGTATACAAGAACTTCGGCTCCAGGATAGCGACTTGTTAGTGAGTTTCGACGTAGTGTCCCTCTTCACTAGGGGACCACTGAAAGACTCCATCGATCTGATAAGCAAGAAATTCGACAACAACCTAACAAGGCTCTTCGAGTTCGTGCTCACCTCAACATACTTTCTGTTCGACGGAAATTATTATGAACACACAGATGGCGTCGCCATGGGATGCCCGCTTTCACCGGTTGTAGCCAACTTTTTTATGGAGAATTTCCAGGAGAAGGCACTAGAACAAGCCACACAAAACCAACTTGAAACTTCCTGGCAGATTAAAACTGTGTGCCCGACCGAGACTCGAACTCGGGACCTTTGCCTTTCGCGGGCAAGTGCTCTACCAACTGAGCTACCGAAGCACGACTTACGCCCGGTACTCACAGCTTTACTTCTGCCAGTATCTCGTCTCCTACCTTACAAACTTTACAGAAGCTCTCCTGCGAACCTAGCAGAACTAGCACTCCTGAAAGAAAGGATATTGCGGAGACATAGCTGTGAGTACCGGGCGTGAGTCGTGCTTCGGTAGCTCAGTTGGTAGAGCACTTGCCCGCGAAAGGCAAAGGTCCCGAGTTCGAGTCTCGGTCGGGCACACAGTTTTAATCTGCCAGGAAGTTTCATATGAGCGCACACTCCGCTGCAGAGTGAAAATCTCATTCTAAAAACCAACTTGTTTCTTCCGCTACGTGGATGACACGTTCGTTGTTTTGCCACATGGAACAGCTTAAATGAATTTCTCGAACACCTCAACTCGCTGCACTCCAACATACAGTTTACGATGGAGGTGGAGCAGGATGGTGCCCTACCGTTTCTTGACGTCCCGGTGAAACGGAAACCTGACGGCAAGGTGGGACACAGTGTATACAGAAAACCTACACACACCGATTTGTACCTATATGCCCTCAATATCCACCACAACTCCCAGCGTGAAGGCGTTTTGTGCACACTTGTTCACAGGGCACGATCGATCTGCGATCAGGAGAACCTTCCAGCAGAACTGCAGCACCTCGGGACAACATTTCGGAGAAACGGGTACAACCAGAAGCAAATAAGACACGCACTCAGACAGACTGCGGCAAGAGAACAAGAAGAAGAAACAGAAGAACACAAGTCATTGGCGTGCATTCCGTTTGTCGGAAACACCTCAAGAAAAATCGGTAGAATCCTGGGGAAACACAATGTGAAATGTGTATTCCGATCCCCTGCAAAAACCTTGACTCTACTGGGTTCAGTGAAAGATGACCTAGGCCTTCGAAAACCAGGCGTTTATCAAATTCCCTGTCAGTGCGGAAAATCATACATTGGGGAGACAGTCCGCACTGTAGGAGAGAGGTGCCGCGAACACAAGCGCCATACCGAATTACGCCAGGCCACTAAATCAGCCGTGGCTGACCATTGTATAAAGACTGGCCATACTATGGACTATGAAAAAACTACTCTGTCAGTCCTCCTACTTCTGGGACTGTGTTACTAAAGAGGCCATCGAAATCCGACTACAGGACGATCTAATTAATAAAGACAGCGGCCTTCAACTTATTCAGGCTTGGAACCCTGCACTCAGTCTGGAGAGAAAGATGCGGTCCCAGAGATCGATGACCGCCCCCGACGGCGGCACAGGGAGACTGCAGACCCCAGTTCAGACCCAGGCGCCGCTTCCCCCACCACCTCCAGTAGCCGCCGCGCCGGCCGCACCGAAGACACCAGGAGAGGAACGGTGGAGGGGGTAACGGCTAGTATATATTGGGCGCCGAGAGGAACAGCACAGCATTCGTCAGGAACCATCTGAAGATGGCAGCGTGTACGTCTGCCGAAATATTGTTGAGAAATTACGAAGCTACCCGGTCGGATACCCGAAAACTGTTCAAATAAGTACATTTTTGTTACTTTCTAGCTTTCCTGCTGTTTAGGTTTTAATGGCTAGCAGCGTATATGAGCTGCCCTCGACCCGCACCTTCTCTTGACTGAAAAGCTATGTTTCTACCTTTTATTCTGTCAAATATCTGCCACATTCAGCCCTTGTCGGATTTCAGCATTTATGCAAGTCCTACATAATGCAGTATAATAGCGCAGTTACAAAAATAGAAAAAAAAGCAGTTCGCAATTAAAAAAGCCTTCCTCTGTTACTTTGTGCAGAGGTATGTCCGATCATTAATCAGAAATGTATACAGCCCTGAAAACATTTTGGCACAAATAGTCTTCCCCTTTAGCGCCGACGCCAAATATTTGTCTTCGAGAATGGTGGCTGGCTGTAGCCTCTACACGAATCCGGACAGAGAGGAAACAGCGATTGTTGAGTGTTAGGGATCCAAGGACACATCGTATGTCAGTGTCCAAGTATTCACTACCGAGGATTCTCTGGACCATTCTCCAGATAGTTTATCTAGCAAACTAGCACTCTGGCAGCATGTGAACAGCATCGCAGACTATCTCGAAACATTTTTATTTTTAACTTTCCTTTTTGCGTCGTAGTGAACCGCAGGGCCGCTCTCAAGCATCGATAATTACTTGTCAACATGAAATTGTCAGTGACGCGTGTAGTGACAAAGACACTCACTAAACCAGCGGGCTGTGCATAGATTTTAAAAGACTAACAATTAATATTTGATAATTCTTTAATTTTTAAATAATATTTTCTTTTATCATTAAGTAGGGCTGGCCGCTGCCGCCGAGCGGTTCTAGGCGCTTCAGTCCGGAACCGCGCATTGCTACGGTCGCAGGTTCGAATCCTGCCTCGGGCATGGATGTGTGTGACGTCCTTAGGTTAGTTAGGTTTAAGTAGTTCAAAGTTCTAGGGGACTGATGACGTCCGATGTTAAGTCCCATAGTGCTCTGAGCCATTTGAACCATTAAGTAGTAAACATTTTATTACTTACATTTTTGCGTTTATTTCAGTAGTTATTTACGAAACTGTACCAAAAACTGCTTCAAGTACTCACAATGAGATTTATATCTCTGCAGCGGATTGTGCGCTGGTATGAAACTTCCTGGCAGATTAAAACTGTGTGCCGGACCCAGACTCGAACTCAGGACCTTTGCCTTTCGCAGGAGGACTACGGTTCAATCCCGCATCCGGCCATCCTGATCTAGGTTTTCCGTGATTTCCCTAAATCACTCCAGGCTAGTGCCGGGATGGTTCCTTTGAAAGGGCACGGCCGACTTCCATCCCCGTCCTTACCTAATCCGATGAGACCGATGACCTCGCTCTTTGGTCTCTTCCCCCAGACAATCCAATCCAATCCAATCCTTCCGCGGGCAAGTGCTCTACCAACTGAGCTACCCAAGCACGACTTACGCCCCGTCCTCACAGCTTTCTTTCTGCCGGTATCTCGTCTCCTACCTTCCAAACTTCACAGAAGCTCTCCTCGAACCGTGCAGAACTAGCACTCCTGGAAGAAAGGATATGATTATTGATCATGTGTTCGTGATTTATACTGAGAGACTAGAAACAGGCTGGAAAGTTTGTAAGGGTGTTGCAGGGTAGGTTGCACTGAGAAATAACTGTAAAAAAAATTCGATACGTTGCGCTGTTTCCTATTTAATTAGCATTTAAGTTGACCAATCAGACAGTGGTTCATGGTGTGGGTTCCTGTAGTCATGTCCTAGTGCATGAACCACGGGCAACATATGAGTGGCCAAGTAAGTGGTCCCGACAGTCGGGATACCAGTTACTTTGGAATAAGGCTGGGCATCTCGGACATATTCTGAGTCGTGGTCACCTTTGTGCTCATACGGCAAAGACTACCAAATCCACCGGTTAGTCCCTCAGCCGTTAGGGATAAAACCCAATGGGACTCGGGGCAAGTAAGGCTAGCAACCTGCTTCCCTGGTTCTTTAAATATGATGCTGGCAACAGTCAGAGCAAAATGCCTCGGACCTTTGGGGGTGACGGAGTCCCACCTCTAACTGATAAACCAGAGACTCCTAAAATACGACTTGGCAAACAAATGGTAATGAGATGGGGAGCTATTAATATCAATGGGGGCTACTCTGGGAAGAAGGTAGAGCTGGCAGAGGCTGCAAGCAAGATGGGGCTGGACGTTTTAGCTGTTAGTGACGTTCGGGTAAGGGGTGATAAAGAAGAGGAAGTGGGAGAATACAAGGTCTACCTGTCAGGAGTCAAAGCAGGAATAGCACAATGGGGTGTAGGGCTTTACATCAGGAAAGAAATGGAACCCAGCGTAGTTGCAATAAGGTGTGTAAACGAACGACTGATGTGGATAGATTTGACAGTGTCTAGCAAGAAAATTAGGATTGTGTCAGTATATTCGCACTGTGAAGGGACAGATCAAGATAAGATGGATAGTTTTTATGAGGCACTCAGTGATGTAGTTGTTAGAGTAAAGGACAAGGACAGTGTTCTGCTCATGGGTGATTTTAGCGCCAGAATTGGAAATCGAACAGAAGGGTATGAAAAGGTTATGGGTAAATTTGGAGAGGATATGGAGGCCAACGGGAACGGGAAACAACTCTTGGATTTCTGTGCCAGTATGGGCTTAGTAATCACAAACTCCTTTTTTAAACATAAAAACATTCACCGGTATACTTGGGAAGGCAGGGGATTGGTTGGTTGGTTTGGGGAAGGAGACCAGACAGCGTGGTCATCGGTCTCATCGGATTAGGGAAGGATTGGGAAGGAAGTCGGCCGTGCCCTTTCAGAGGAACCATCCCGGCATTTGCCTGGAGCGATTTAGGGAAATCACGGAAAACCTAAATCAGGATGGCCGGACGCGGGATTGAACCGTCGTCCTCCCGAATGCGAGTCCAGTGTCTAACCACTGCGCCACCCCGCTCGGTGGGAAGGCAGGGGAACCAGATCTGTCATTGACTATATAATAACAGATCAGGAATTCAGGAAGGCTGTGAGGGACACACGTGTATTCAGGGGATTCTTTGATGACACTGATCATTATTTAATCTGCAGTGAAATTGGGATTGTGAGGCCGAAAGTGCAGGAGGTCAGGTCCATATGTAGGAGGATAAGAGTGGAGAAACTTCAGGATAAGAAAATCAGGCACAAGTACATAACAGCGATTTCAGAAAGGTACCAGTTAGTTGAATGTAGTCAATTACAGTCATTGGAAAAGGAATGGACAAGGTACAGGGACGCAGTACTAGAAGTGGCTAAAGAATGTCTTGGAACAGTAGTGTGTAGAAGTAGGATGAAGCAAACAGCTTGGTGGAATGACACAGTCAAGGCAGCCTGTAAAAGGAAAAAGAAGGCGTATCAAAAATGGCTACATACTAGAACTCGGGTAGACAGAGAAAGTTATGTTGAAGAAAGAAACAAAGCCAAACAGATAATTGCAGCGTCCAAGAAGAAATCTTGGGAAGACTTTGGAAACAGGTTGGAGACCATGGGTCAAGCTGCTGGAAAACCATTCTGGAGTGTAATTAGCACTCTTCGAAAGGGAGGTAAGAAGGAAATGACAAGTATTTTGGACAGGTCAGGAAAACTGTTGGTAAATCCTGTGGATGCCTGGGCAGATGGAGGGAATATTTTGAAGAGTTGCTCAATGTAGGTGAAAATACGATCAGTAATGTTTCAGATTTCGAGGTAGAATGGGATAGGAATGATGATGGAAATAGGATCACATTTGAGGAAGTGGAGAAAATGGTCAATAGATTGCAGTGCAATAAAGCAGCTGGGGTGGATGAAATTAAGTCGGAACTCATCAAATACAGTGGAATGTCAGGTCTTAAATGGCTACACAGGATAATTGAATTGGCCTGGGAGTCGGGACAGGTTCCATCAGACTGGACAAAAGCAGTAATCACACCAATATTGAAACATGGAAACGGAAAAGATTGTAACAACTACAGAGGTATCTCTTTAATCAGCGTTGTGGGTAAAATCTTCTCAGGTATTGTTCAAAGGAAAGTGCGAGTATTAGTTGAGGACCAATTGGATGAAAATCAGTGTGGGTTTAGGCCTCTTAGAGGTTGTCAGGACCAGATCTTTAGCTTACGGCAAATAATGGAGAAGTGTTATGAGTGGAACAGGGAATTGTATCAATGCTTTATAGATCTAGAAAAGGCATATGACCGGGTTCCTAGGAGGAAGTTATTGTCTGTTCTACGAGATTATGGAATAGGAGGCAAACTTTTGCAAGCAATTAAAGGTCTTTACATGGACAGTCAGGCAGCAGTTAGAGTTGACGGTAAATTGAGTTCATGGTTCAGAGTAGTTTCAGGGGTAAGACAAGGCTGCAACCTGTCTCCACTGTTGTTCATATTATTTATGGATCATATGTTGAAAACAATAGACTGGCTGGGTGAGATTAAGATATGTGAACACAAAATAAGCAGTCTTGCATATGCGGATGACTTAGTTGTGATGGCAGATTCGATTGAAAGTTTGTAAAGTAATATTTCAGAGCTAGATCAGAAATGTAAGGACTATGGTATGAAGATTAGCATCTCCAAAACGAAAGTAATGTCAGTGGGAAAGAAATATAAACGGATTGAGTGCCAAATAGGAGGAACAAAGTTAGAACAGGTGGACGGTTTCATATACTTAGGATGCATATTCTCACAGGGTGGCAACATAGTGAAAGAACTGGAAGCGAGGTGTAGCAAAGCTAATGCAGTGAGCGCTCAGCTACGATCTACTCTCTTCTGCAAGAAGGAAGTCAGTACCAAGACTAAGTTATCTGTGCACCGTTCAATCTTTCGACCAACTTTGTTGTATGGGAGCGAAAGCTGGGTAGATTCAGGTTACCTTATCAACAAGGTTGAAGTTACGGATATGAAAGTAGCTAGGATGATTGCAGGTACTAGTAGATGGGAACAATGGCAGGAGGGTATCCACAATGAGGAAATCAAAGAAAATCTGGAAATGAACTCTATAGATGTAGCAGTCAGGGCAAACAGGCTTAGATGGTGGGGTCATGTTACACGCATGGGAGAAGCAAGGTTACCCAAGAGACTCATGGATTCAGCAGTAGAGGGTAGGAGGAGTCGGGGCAGACCAAGGAGAAAGTACCTGGATTCGGTTAAGAATGATTTTAAGTAATAGGTTTAACATCAGAAGAGGCACCAATGTTAGCACTGAATAGGGTATCATGGAGGAATTTTATAAGGGGGGCTATGCTCCAGACTGAACGCTGAAAGGCATAATCAGTCTTAAATGATGATGATGATGAATCAGGCAGTTGCGCGAGCAAATTGAAGCGGCTCACCGGATACAGTTAGTGTCAGTTGTTCTCATAGCTTGGGTGACAGCGCACGAGACTGCTCTCCGTTTGGCTCGGGTTCGATCTATACTACCGTTCCACGTCCAATTTTTGTATCGCTCTCTTGTCTGGTTTTAGGAAACCAAACGAAGTACACGTTGGGCGACACTGTCTCTTGGGAGCAGCTTGAACTTGCGCTCGTAACGGCCTGACTGCCCGACTTCAAGGTTAATTAACTCGAAACGGGGGGAACGTTTCGAAGTTTTCTCTTAAAAATTATTTTTCAGCACAAACTACCATGCAATACCCTTACAAGCTTTTCAGACTGTTTCTAACCACCCTGTATAAACAAATGTGAAACACTGAAGAAAGGTAGTTATTAGATTAAAGTAAATTGCAGCAATAAAATACTAAATGCAAGTTGTACCGTGGTAGACAGTTCACATTAAAATATAAGTCCCTCTACCACTGACTGGTTAAGTCATAAGAAGGCCCCGGCATACCGCAGCCAGTAGACCCATGCCTAGTATAGAGCTGTTGCGTTCACACCAATCTTCGGTTTGATGCCAGATTTATCTCACAAAATACGAATTGCTACCACATACAGCATTCGTTGAAGTCACAACAGTGGCCTGTATATAATAATACGAGATGTGAATGACGGAGCCTAACATCACTTGTAACACACGATGTAGAATCTGCAAAACGTTACTGAACTACTGTACGAGAAAAAAGTACAAAATATTAAAGAACAGAATCCGGGCAATGTGCAGGGACTTCGTACCGTGTGTGGATGGGAAGTGGCTCTTTTCGTTTTCATCATAACAGCTTTCTTTAATAAGCGAAGGTGATATGCTCAGATACACGTTATGGCTGGTTCGAGAGCTGTTACATCTACCTCTAGGGTAAGATACAGAGCCAGTAGACTTTCAGAGCAGGCTACCTGAAATGGAGGAGCACATTTTAACGCGCAACAGGACGAAACCACGAAAATAGACGTAACCGCGTCCCTCAGCTTAGTGAAACGTTTTAGTAGGAGTTTAACGTATGCGGTGTTCTCGAGGGCAAATGTGGGTCATAATCATAAAGAGCTACACGTAAGCTGTTGACTACGGATGTCTGGTTAATTTTTGCCTTTCATGCGAGTATCACTTCTATGGTTTCGGCAGAAAGTACAAATGGGGGAAATATAGTTGGCGCATTTCCCCTGCAGAGAATACTGGCGATTGCAGTCAACGTCTTTCGTGAAATAAGGGGGTGGTGATAGCCGCTTCGTTATGCGGTTCCTCGACGGAAGTGAAGGGGACGCTAGGGTGGGCAGGAATCTCAGATACCAAAGGGTGGCTCTCCTGCACAACTTGCCGCTGCCGGCTGCATTGAGAAAATTCTTGCACTGATCAGGTGGTTAGCTTTTCTTGCTCTCTACGAGACAAAATGCAACTACTTGTGGCAGACTCTGGCCCTTCCTGTCCACTAGCACTGATCACCTTCCTACCGTCAGCATGGTGACGACTTCACGATAGTCAATACTTTATCCTCTTAAACTTTTTAGTTTATTTTTTGGCTTGTAGCTTACGATATACAGCTAGCTTAATCTTATAAATAGTACAGGGTGTTCTAGTAGGAATGGTCAATAATCAGGGATATTGCAGGAACCATCATTTAGAGCAAAAAGAGTCGAGTAGAAATGGAGTCTAAAATGTATACCTCAGATGCTACGAGCACTTCTTCATCTTCAATACTGTGAAACAAATCTCTTCCACTGAACAAGCGCTCATAGCTTATAACGTATGCACTTTAAAGCCCATGTTTACTGAACATTTTTACTTGTATTGGTCCATACTACCAACTCTCAAAATATGGCAATTTGAGTTAATTTACTGCTCATTTAGAGAACTGTTGCTTTACATCTTATAACAGGTCGTTCATTTTACAGTTTTTCATGTAGATTACAAAACATATTGCATATTACAAACAGCAATTACTGTTTTCAGCAATTACAATGGAAGTAATAATAAATTAAAAATACATTAGAAATTGAAAATAAACCACTAAAATATTCAAATTTTAAGAAGATATGATGATAGATGTTAGTAAAGACTTGGAGAGAAAGAGATAGAGACAAAAATTGTCGTATCTGAGCCAGCTTCGTCTGAACGCCTCGGCACTACTTCGATCCTTGCAGTTCCGGTTCGCTACAGTCTCATTTACGGATTAATATTTCTAAACACTTTTAAAAAAATACTATAACTATTATGTACATTGTGGAAATCGCAGTGGTGTGTGAATGTAAAATATGTAATTTCGTGGTGTTACTAATTAACCTTCAATACTATATTACATGTCTTGAATTTTACCTGTTATGTTGCTTATACACTAAGTTACAAGTGTTACATCCCAACAGCGGTATAATGACTGTGGGATGGATATGCCTGCTGTTTATACTTAAACTAGAATAGGTTTACAGGTTTGATTGCATTACAATGTTTATTCTAATACAGTTTAATTATTCTAGATGTTGTGTAAGGTTGTCTGCGGTACGTGTTGGTGAAAATGTTCGCTGTTTGAGTGAGTGTATGTTTCGGTATTGCTGCCTGTGTTGGGGTTCGAATTGGAATTCTGTCTTACATGTTTCATGTGTGTTGCAGTGTTCTGTTATATGGCCGTATTCCGTCTGTATTCGCCATGTAATGTCCCTGGGACGTCCTCAGCGATTCAATTATTTCCCACTCGTCTTTGCCTCTTAATGCCCGTATCAAGTCATTGTCGTACTGCGCTGGTGTTTGGTGTGCTTTTCTGTTTCGGTGACAGTAAAAAAGGTATGTGGTTTGGGGATCCATGTTCCCCACATGTACAAGTAGCACTCTGGCTGCGGCCTACGCGGTGTAAGTGCGCAGGGTAAGGACCTTATCGCTAAACTCCTATTCCCTTTGCCAGGTATCTACCCGCCTTTTAACGAGTTGGTGTTCTCGGTGATGTCGTGTTCGGTAACCTCGACTAACATATCCTGTCTCTCCTCCGCATTCAGTACATTACAGCCCAAAACAGAATGGTAATGTCGATAGGGAAGGTTCGAAGCACCACGTAGAGTGATTCCACTGTTGTGGTGTTGAAAGCTCCTGACTGCCTTAACTGGGCACATCTCTGCCTCGATGCACAATGTTCCTATTCGTCACCAGCAGGAATTCCGCAGAACTTCTCCATCCCTTTGTCACGGTACCGTCATCCTTTGTCACGGTACCGTCATCTCGTCTCAGGCTAGTGGCGTCTTCAGACGCTCCGTTTGTATTATGAAGGGTTCCCCCCAAATGTTGATTTGGAGTTGTTTCTGCACGTGTGTGTTTCTATGTTCTTCTCGTGTTTTTTTAAACTTTTGTTTGTAGCGTTGTTTTTCTTCCCTGAACTGTACGAGCCTGATATCTCTGTCCCTTGCCGTAGTCGCTCTTTGATGACATTTCCGCCGGCCGCTGTGGTCTAGTGTTTCTAGGCGCTTCAGTCCGGAACCGCGCTGCTGCTACGGTCGCAGGTTCGAATCTTGCCTTGGGCATGGATGTGTGTGATGTCCTTAGGTTAGTTAGGTTTAAGTAGTTCTAAGTCTAGGGGACTGATATCCTCAGATGTTAAGTCCGATAGTGCTTAGAGCCATTTTAATCATTTTTGATAACATTTCAGTTTGTTTCTTGAGTCTTTGTTCAACCTTGTTAGTCTTCTAATCCATGGTATGTTTAACTTTCGTCTTGAGTCAGCGGTCGGAACTGCAGCCCTTTGTGCTTTTTGTTGTAAGTCAGTCAAAATATGTGCTTTATAATCCACTGACCCCTCAACTGCAAATGTGGAAAGCAAAGAGTTTTCAGTAAAGACATTTTTGCTTCCTGTCAGCCCTGAATGCTGACCGCTCCAACTGGGACACCCTGTACATTTGCTCGAGTTGTTACAGATAATTATTGTTACGGTGTAGTTTTAAACACACTGGCTGCACTGTGTTGGTACAACAGTTAATCTGAAGAGTGTGCAGTTAGTTTTGCGATCCTGCGAGCTTTGCTACAGGTTGGAAAAAAGGTGTCCCAAATGTGTAAATTCGCGTAAGAGCACTACTGCAGCTTCGTGCAGACTGTAACATCTAAAGAAAACACAGTTTGCTTCTTCCTTTATTCCACAAGAACAGAAAGGAGTATGCATCCAGTACATACGTCCGCGAAAACGTCCGAGCTTAAATTTGATGCTAATTATTAAAGTAGTCAGTTCGTCCGGACTGCGAGTCTATTGGATTTAATGGATGACTAAACTCCGGGTATGTTATTGCACACACACACACACACACACACACACACACACACACCAAAAAAAAAAAAAAAACCAACGAAGCCCGCATCTCGTGGTCGTGCGGTAGCGTTCTCGCTTCCCACGCCCGGGTTCCCGGGTTCGATTCCCGGCGGGGTCAGGGATTTTCTCTGCCTCGTGATGGCTGGGTGTTGTGTGCTGTTCTTAGGTTAGTTAGGTTTAAGTAGTTCTAGGTTCTAGGGGACTGATGACCTCAGCAGTTGGGTCCCATAGTGCTCAGAGCCATTTTTTGAAAAAAACGAAAACACCGTCGGAACAGGCCTTGAAGGCCTAGCGGTACCCACCGGCCGCCGTGTCATCCTCATCCCTAGGCGTCACCGGATGCGGATACGGAGGTCATGTGGCCAGCACACCGCTCTCCCGGCCGTTATCAGTTTTCGTGACCAGTGCCGCTACTCCTCAATCAAGTAGCTCCTCACTTGGCCTCAAAAGGGCTGGGTGCACCCCGCTTGGCAACTGCACTCGACATACCCGGACGGTAACCCATCCGAGTGCTAACCAAGCCCGACAGCGCTTAACTTCGGTGATCTGACGAGAACCGGTGTCACCACTGCGGCAAGGTCATTACCGTCTTATGGCACACTTCTTGTTTTCGAGTCTTGCCGTGGGTTCCAGTTCCCGCTGCTAGTTTTATGATGCCTTAAATGGGACATATCTATAATCCCTAGTTGGAAATTACGAGATATGCCCGTTACGGCAATAACTTTTTTGGCTGGGTTATTAACAACTGCATTACCCATAATACCATTGCGTTATTTCACGGAAGCGACGATAACATAATTCTGTCTCTACATTTCTACTATGAAATCTATTAGGGAATGCATGGCGAACGGTAGTTCCCAATATGCCACTTATTTGGATTTCTTTCCATTGCATTCGCATATGGATAAGAAGAAGAATCCTGTAATGTTTGAATACTCCATTAGTAGTGTAGCGCTTGACACAGTCACGTCGATTAAATATTTGGGCGTAACATTGCAGAGCGATATGAAGTGGGACAAGCATGTAATGGCAGTTGTGGGGAAGGCGGATAGTCGTCTTCGGTTCATTGGTAGAATTTTGGGAAGATGTGGTTCATCTGTAAAGGAGACCGCTTATAAAACACTAATACGACCTATTCTTGAATACTGCTCGAGCGTTTGGGATCCATATCAGGTCGGATTGAGGTAGGACATAGAAGCAATTCAGAGGCGGGCTGCTAGATTTGTTACTGGTAGGTTTGATCATCACGCGAGTGTTACGGAAATGCTTCAGGAACTCGGGTGGGAGTCTCTAGTGGAATGGAGGCGTTCTTTTCGTGAATCGCTACTAAGGAAATTTAGAGAACCAGCATTCGAGGCTGACTGCAGTAGAATTTTACTGCCGCCAACTTACATTTCGCGGAAAGACCACAAAGATAAGATAAGAGAGATTAGGGCTCGTACAGAGGCATATAGGCAGTCATTTTTCCCTCGTTCTGTTTGGGAATGGAACAGGGAGAGAAGATGCTAGTTGTGGTACGACGTACCCTCCGCCACGCACCGTATGGTGGATTGCGGAGTATGTATGTAGATGTAGATGTAGATGGAGCGCCGAAAGGATGCTTGCTTGAAAGCCTTCCTGCACGCTGTAATTAGTCTACTACTGTCTTTGCGGTCGTTACTGAAGTGATAGGTATTAGGCTGTAGAGTATTCCTAGTTTTGTCACTTAATACCGGGATTTAAACTTTGTAAGTAGTACTTCGGGGGATGGTTGGCGTCTACTTTCAGGCTTCGGCAATTCAGATTTTTAATTTCCGTGGTGCTCTCCCGCGGGTGAGACAAACCTGTGAACATCCGGACTGCCCTTTCTTGCATATGTTCTATACGCCTGTTAGTTTTCTTTGGTATGGGTCCCACACACTTGAGAAATATTATAGTATGGGTCCACAAGTGTTTTGTAAACCATTACCTTTGTAGACTGATGGGCTTTTTCCTAGAATGTATTTGTTTCAGTCATTTAATCTTATCACTATATTGGACCCGCTCTGTAGGGACATATTTAAAACTCCAAGGTGAGACTCAGCTCCTGGACCTAAAATAAAACCTTCTCGGTTAACGCTTCAATTCTCAGTGCATCCGCGGCGTTTTGGAATGAAAAGGCGAAGAAAATATTGACTGTTCTATTACGCTATTGGCGATAAATCACAGGAAACAGTTTTTTAAAATAACTAACTCAATTTTTATTTTATGAAAATAAATTTTAGAGAAAGAAAGTTGACATCTTTACAGCAATTTCTTTCTTTAAAATTTATTTTCAGCTAATAAAAATTCGGATAGTTAAAAAACGCGCCCAACAGAAGTGAAAGTTTTTCGAAGTCTTTTTTATCCTCACATTTAATAAAATCGTAAAAATTATTTCAGCGAAGAAAAAAGCTTAAAACCGTTACTGTAGGGCCATCCTCTGAGAAGATCTAGTTAATAATCGAGAGCACCTTTTTTTCAAAAATATTGATACATCTCGAAGAATAATTATTATTTTTTAATTTTTCAAACAAAAAACTCTAAAAAACGCATTAAGAAGGACTTCTCCGAATTGGACGAAAATCGGTTGATGTGATGCACATGTACAGACAAATAAACGATTACGATTTCAGGAAAAATGAATGAATTATTCAAGAGGAAGAGCTTCACAAATTGAGCAACCAATAACGCGTTGGTCAACCTCTGGTCTTTACGCAAGCAGCTATTCGGTTGGGCACTGATTGACAGAGTAGTTGGATTTCGTCTTGAAGGATACGTGCAAAATTCAGTCAAATTGACACTCTACATCGTCAAAATCCCCAGCTGGTTCGAGGGCCGTGCCTGTAATACTCCAAACGTTCTAATTTGGAGAGAGATCCGGCAACCTTACTGCCCAGGATGGCTTGATCTGAAGGGCAGCAAAACCGGCCGTAGAATTTCGTCGACGTACCGCTGTGCTGGGACAACTGAAGGGGTTCTGTTATGAAAAGAAATGGAGCCCCAGACTATCGCTCCTGGTTGTCTGGCTGTATGGCGGGGGACAGTCAGGTGCGTATCCGACCGCTGTCTTGCTCCAGACACGTCTTCACTGGTCATCGGGCTCAGTTCGAAGTGGGGCTCATCAGCGAAGACAATTCCACTCCAGTCAGTGAGACTCCAGGCAGAAGACGTGTCTGGAGACAGCGGTGGGATGCCAGCCTGACTGTCACTTGCCATACAGCCCGACAACCAGGAGTGCTGATGTGGGGCGCCATTTATTTTCGTAGCAGAACCCCTTTGGTTGTCATCCGCGGCGTACTTACAGCACTGCGGCACTTCGACGAAATTCTACGGCCGGTTTTGCTGCCCTTCAGATCAAGCCATCCTGGGCTTACATTTCAGCAAGATAACGCACGCCTACACACGGCGGTAGTTTAAAAAAAAAATGGTTCAAATGGCTCTGAGCACTATGGGACTTAACTTCTTAGGTCATCAGTCCCCTACAACTTAGAACTACTTAAACCTAACTAACCTAAGGACATCACACACATCCATGCCCGAGGCAGGATTCGAACCTGCGACCGTAGCGATCGCGCGGTTCCAGACTGTAGCGCCTAGAACCGCTCGGCCACCCCGACCGGCAGCGGGAGTTTCCACTGCTTGTCTTCGTGACTGCCAAACTCTAACTTGGCCAGCAAGGTCACCGGATCACTCCCAATTGAGTGCGTTTGGAGCATTACGGGCAAGGCCCTCCAACCAGCTTGGGATTTTAAGAAACAGACGCCCCAATTGGACAGAATTTAGCACGATATCCTTGAGAAGAACATCCAACAACTCTGTCAATCAGTGCCAAGCCAGATAGCTCCATGTATAAGGCCCAGAGTTGGACCAATGCGTTATTCACTTGCTCAATTTGTGAAGCTTTCATCCTGAATAAATCAACCAATAAACAACTTAATTTAAAAAGAGTGCAGTTTGATCTCTTGACGTGTATAGTCCAAGAGGGACTATGCAAAATAACGACTGAAATGTGTTAACTTCATATGGTGCATTGAAGATTGTCACTTAGTGACCGAAATCTACACTACTGCCCACTAAAATTGCTACACCAAGAACAAATGCAGATGATAAACGCCTATTCATTGGACAAATATATTATACTAGAACTGACATGTGAGAAATCAGTAGCCAGAACAACCACCTCTGGCCGTAATAACGGCCTTAATACGCCTGGGCATTGTGTCAAACAGAGCTTGGATGGCGTGTACTGGTACAGCTGCCCACGCAGCTTCAACACGATACCACAGTTCATCAAGAATAGTGACTGGCGTATTGTGACGAGCCAGTTGCTCAGCCACCATTGACCAGACGTTTTCAATTGGTGAGAGATTTGGAGAATGTACTGGCCAGGGCAGCAGTCGAACATTTTCTGTATCCAGAAAGGTCCGTACAGGACCTGCAACATGCAGTCGTGCATTATCCTGCTGAAATGTAGGGTTTCGCTGGGATCGAATGAAAGGTAGAGCCACGGGTCGTAACACATCTGAAATGTAACGTCCACTGTTCAAAGTGCCGTCCATGCGAACAAGAGGTGACCGAGTCGTGTAACCAATGGCACCCCATACCATGACGCCGGGTGATACGCCAGTATGGCGATGACGAATACACGCTTCCAATGTGCGTTCACCGCGATGTCGCCAAACACTGATGCGACCATCATGATGCTATAAACAGAACCTGGATTCATCCGAAAAAATGATGTTTTGCCATTCGCGCACCCAGGTTCGTCGTTGAGTACACCATCGCAGGCGCTCCTGTCTGTGACACAGCGTCAAGGGTAACCGCAGCCATGGTCTCCGAGCTGATAGTCCATGCTGCTGCAAACGTCGTCGAACTGTTCGTGCAGATTGTTGTTGTCTTGCAAACGTTCCGATCTGTTGAGTCAGGGATCGAGACGTGGCTGCACGATCCGTTGCAGCCATGCGGATAAGATGCCTGTCATCTCGACTGATAGTGATACGAGGCCGTTGGGATCCAGCACGGCGTTCCGTATTACCCTCCTGAACCCACCGATTCCATATTCTGCTAACAATAATTGGATCTCGACCAACGCGAACAGCAATGTCGCCATACGATAAACCGCAATCGCGATAGGCTACAATCCGACCTTTACCAAAGTCGGAAACGTGATGGTACGCATTTCTCCTCCTCACTCGAGGCATCACAACAACGTTTCACCAATCAACGCCGGTCAACTGCTGTTTGTGTATGAGAAATCAGCTGGAAACTTTCCTCATGTCAGCACGTTGTAGGTGTCGCCACCGGCGCCACCTTGTGTGAATGCTTTGAAAAGCTAACCATTTGCATATCACAGCAACATCTTCCTGTCGGTTAAATTTCGCGTCTGTTGCACGTTATCTTCGTGGTGTAGCAATTTTAATGGCCAGTATTGTAGATTTGCTACAATAAACACAGTCTGCGACTGATTGCTGTACCTTTTTAACCAACTGACTTGTTTGACTAACTGCGGGCTATACTCACAGTGCCGGCCATTGTGGCCGAGCGGTTCTAGGCGCTTCAGTCTGGAACCGCGCGACCGCTATGGTCGCAGGTTCGAACGCTGCCTCGGGCATGGATGTGTGTGATGTCCTTAGGTTAGTTAGGTTTAAGTAGTTTTATGTTCTAGGGCACCGATGATATCAGATGACAAGTCCCATAGTGCTCAGAGCCATTTGAACCATGCTTACAGTAAATAGCAAGTATGAGAATTTGAATGTTAACGAGTCATCGAGAACTCGATTTTCTCGGGTTTTCAGATATATCACGAAACTCAAAAAAGTAATCGATATTTATAAAAAGAAAGCAATAGATCCTGTTAAGTCTTACAACTTTTTCATTGAACTTTTTCAGTTATCACAATTAAGCATTTTACTGTACATAACCTTGGTTGCTCCACGCAGCACTTGATCTTGCTTGCTCTGGGGTTTTCTGATGGGTCATGGAAATTGCAGTAAACTCTGCAGCAAGTCAAATGTTGTCAGGAAACAGTACATATGTCAAATAAGTATAGTCAAACGATTATATTTTGCTTCATGGACCACTGATTATGCCTAATACGAATAGGCGAAACGTGGTTGACTAAAAACGAAAGAAACATTCAGCCGAGGAAAGTGGGTAATATTTGTTGTTATCTCTCCTCGGTGATTTTAGCTATGGTATACGGAACGTTTCTGTGCCTAACGTTTCATACTGTAACGTCGGAGACATCCTCAGAGGACATAAGAATCGGTTACATGCTTTTCGAATATGCTCAGCAACCCGACTAACTGTGTAGTGGCCGGCTAGTGACGTCATCCGGTTGCGGAGTCTCGTCGTCGAGTCGTAAGGAGCTTGTACCGCTGTTTGCTTTGCTTAACACCAAGGCCCACAACGTGTCTAATTTCATTTGACTTCTCTCCACATCCTAGTATAGTAATGATTGGGCCTCGATAAAACCACAGTGCCAGGTAATAGAATTTGGTGGTCCTTATTCAGGTGCACGACCTGCTACTGCCAATTTATCCGTGTTGCCCAGACGACAGTTCAAAAAATGGTTCAAATGGCTCTAAGCACTATGCGACTGAGGTCATCAGTCCCCTAGACTTAAAACTACTTAAACCTAACTAACCTAAGGATATAACACACATCCATGCCCTAGGCAGGATTCGAACCTGCGACCGTAGCAGCAGCGCAGTTCCGGACTGAAGCGCCTAGAACCACTCCGCCACAGCGGCCGGCAGACGACAGTTGATTTTGTGTTAATTAAGATGGGTATTAATGCTTCTTTTAGTAGTTAGTATGTAGACGTGAGCACAGGTACAAGGGATTTTTTATACTCCTGATGCAGCAAGAGGTGCGCGTAGGTGTTACGTAGTATTCAGATATTCGAATTCTTTTTTGCCGTTTTGTAAATAAAACCGCTTTTCCTTGCTGCGACTTAATTTATTTTCCCCAGACTCATTTCGCCTTTGTCTTACTCTAAGACATCTTAAGTGGGATCTGGGAATAATAAATTAAGTTGCCGCAAGAAAAGGCGGTTTTATTTACAAAACAAGTATTTCTGTGCTTGCTGCGGAGGATGGCCACGCAAACAAAATTGTATTTTTTGTCGGTGTGAACAGTGACTGAATACTGTGTTTTCTTAGCACTCTACTGGTGCAATCTGTAACTGTTTTTACGAATGGAAGGAAAACTTTCGCTTTAGCTTACGGATGGTTTCAGTTGGTTTCAATCCGGTCTGCGGAAGAAATCCGTGGCGCACGCATTGTACTCCGCACGGGACACATTTTCCGATACATTAGCCGACGATCGGTTCGTCTCGGGTTTGTAGTTCATGACGTAGACCGTGCAAGTTTTGCTTACTCCGCGCATGCGCAATGTCACTTTGCCGCCGCTCGATTTGAACAAGTAAGAGACACACGTTACCAGTATGGCAGTTAGGTTATGGCGCATGTGTCATGTGCGTGCAGAGAGTGAATGTAACAGCTCGTTACATTGTAGTAGTGCGGGAAGAAATATTTTGGCCGCTGCATCATGTACTGACAACACACGCACGTTATTTACTGCTATCTGCCTACAGCTGTGCTACACTTGTCCATTCGTGCGTTAAGTTCTGTTCTAGTTGTTGGCTGATTTCGTGCAAGAGTTTTCGTGCGTCTTTACTGCATTTATTCGTAAAATGTCTGGCAATAAGAAGAGAAAAGTGGATGCTGAATGTTGCCAGTTCCTTGAGAAATGGTTCTCGCTTCCCACGCCCGGGTTCCCGGGTTCGATTCCCGGCGGGGTCAGGGATTTTCTCTGCCTCGTGATGGCTGGGTGTTGTGTACTGTCCTTAGGTTAGTTAGGTTTAAGTAGTTCTAATTCTAGGGGACTGATGACCATAGATGTTAAGTCCCATAGTGCTCAGAGCCTTGAGAAATGGACAGGGAATAATTTGTTTACCATGTAAAAAGCTGTACCTGTTTGCTTGTTGTGCAGTGAATCACTATCTGTTGTGAGTGAATATAAAACGAAAAGGTACTTTTCTGCGAAAGACATATGTCAACAACAGCTTAAAGGGAAACTGCGGAAAGACAAAATTAAAATATTAATTTTTAAATTTGGACAAGAAACAGCAAACGTTTGCCAAATCGAGGACACAGTGAAGCAATTCAGTTACAGCTAGGTTTATAGTGAATAGAAAAATTTGTTAATCGTTAAAAACTTTTGCTGAGGGCGATATCGTAAAGGAATGTTTCTTGGACACTGCAGATATACTATATCACACTAGAGAAAAGGAGGTCGAACAGATAATTTGTCGAGACGAACAGTTGTTCGTCGATTTGTATGATAACTGACGACATTAAAAAGTCTGCGCGGTCGTGCTGCGAGATACGAAGCATTTGCGAGCACTCTGGGTGAGATTTGTCAGACACAGCTCAGTTACCAGTTTTGGTTAGTGATCTAGATATGTAATTCAGTATAATCGGAGAATTATGACCATTATAGCCATTAAAAGGAAGCACTAGTAGTCAAGATATTTTTGAAGAGGTGAAAAAGACCATGGAATAGTTCAGTTTGGTTCAAATGGCTCTGAGCACTATGGGACTTAACATCTATGGTCATCAGTCCCGTAGAACTTAGAACTACTTAAACCTAACTAACCTAAGGACATCACACACATCCATGCCCAAGGCAGGATTCGAACCTGCGACCGTAGCGGTCACGCGGTTCCAGACTGAAGCGCCTAGAACCGCACGGCCACACCGGCCGGCAATAGTTCAGTTTGCAGTGGAGTCAAGTCGCTGGAGTTTTTTTTTTTTTTTTTTTTTGACGGAGCAGCTGCGATTGCTGGTTCACAGCATGTTATTATTGGCATGTTAAACGAAAAACATGCTGAATGAATATTGAGAAAGCCAATTAAACAATTCCCCATTGCATCTTTCACCAACAACGTTTGTGTACTAAATCAGTTTAAATAAAACAACTTAAATTGGGACGAACACATAGAAAACTGCGTTTTATTGGAAGAACACTTAGAAGATGCAACAGATCTACTATGGAGACTACCTACACAACGCTTGTCCGTCTACTTTTGGAGTAGTGGCTGCGCGGTGTGGGATTGTTACCAGATAGGTTAACAGAGCACATCGAGAAAGTTCAAAGAAGAGCAGCACGTTTTATATTATTGAGAAATAGGGGAGAGAGTGTCACGAACATGATGCAGGGTTTAGGGTGCACATCATTAAAAAAAAAAAAAAAGACGTATCTCACTGCAGAGGGATCTTCTCACAAAATTTCAATCACCAACTTCCGAATGCGAAAATATTTTGCTGGCACCGACCTACATAGGGAGAAACGATCGTCATAATAAAATAAGGGAAATCAGAGCTCGCACGGATCTATATAGGTATTAGTTTTTTCCACGCGCTGGCCGGAATGACAGTGCGGTTAAGGGCGCTACAGTCTTGAACCGCGTGACCGCTACGGTCGCAGGTTCGAATCCTGCCTCAGGCATGGATGTGTGTGATGTCCTTAGGTTAGTTAGGTTTAAGTAGTTGTAAGTTCTAGGGGACTCATGACCACAGCAGTTAAGTCCAATAGTGCTCAGAGCCATTTGAACCAGCCATTTTCCACGCGGTTTTAGAGAGCGGAACAATAGAGAATTATTGTGAAGGTGGTCCGATAAACCCTCCACCAGTCACTTAAGTGTGATTTGCAGAGTATCCATGTAGATGTAAAAAAAAAAAAAAGTCATGGATGTGGTTATCACGAGCATTAATTTTTTGAAGTCTGATGCACTAATTCACTGTCCGTTGAAACAGTATTCCGTAACGTAAGTTTTTAAGACAGCTATTGTAAAACATCGTAAGTAAAGAAGCAGTGTTCATGACGCTTAAGTTAACGTAAACATCTGAAGACCGGGTGAACATGAAATGAATGTACTCTCAAAAACGTGTGTTTTGAGGCATAATTTGTTGGTCCTACGTGTCGAGAAAGGGTTGCCATTCATATTGGTGCATTACCCGATAAACATTAACGTCACGGATGCTATAGTCCTGACTTCATGCGCTAGGAGCGCTGCTGTCGCGTAAAGATGACTGCGGCCCACGAGCTGGAATATGTGAATAAGGCCCACCGGTCACCAAAGGTTGCCCCTTCTGGCTTTAGCTGCTTCTCTTTCGCCTGAAATTCCACTCTATTAAGATGTAGAGCTGTATTTGTCTTTTTTTTAGTCATTTCTTCTGAAAGTAATTCTTAAATGATCGAGCTGCTTCTCCCAATATTGTGACTCACAGATTCGTTTCTTCTTTTCTGCTTGGGATAGTGATTTGAAATTTTGTGAAGGTATGTGCACATGTGAGTGGACTTTATGTAGATTTTACGCTCTAATGCTCCATCAGTTTCTCGGAGTACGCGTGCATCCAGAAATGAAATTTGACCTTCTGCCCCCCTTTCCATTGCGAAATGAAATTTGACGGTCTGCGCCCCTTTCCATCGCGAACTTTCTGTTACAATTAATAATATTCAGTAAATGTAGAAATTCTGAGGGTTCGTTTTCTCGGTGATGCCATGTAAAGAAAGTGTTATCAACATACCTTAACCTACATTGTGTAGTATTCTTGCATTGTCCTTCACACTATGAAGACATTGCAGTCTCCAGTATAACGTTCTGAAAATGGGCAGTCCCAAAAGGTAAAAACAAAAACAAACAAACAAAATTGCAATACAAACGGATGCAAATGTGAACTGAATGTAGATGAATGTGGCTGTCGAGTGACATTCTATCGCGACTAAGCGAGTTCAGCGTCCAGCGAAATTGCGGTGTTTGTGGCGCGTGTTAAAATTTGAAGGCTGCGACTGTAGGCGACGTTGCGGCCCAAATGTCACGACGGGCGGCGGGGGCCTCCGTGCTGCCGCCTCCGCTCCTTTCGGCCGCCCCTCTCGGCCGTTCCTTTTTATATCGGGGGAGAGTGCGGGGGCGGGAGGACGGCCCGGCCGCCTCGCGCATCGATCGCCTTCTTTTCTCATTCCTTGCCGGCGCTCTTATTAAATGCGCGAAACAGACAATAGAGGCGCGTATATCTTAAAAAAACAACACGCTCAGTTCCTCGCTGCTGTGTTATGTTTAATGTTACTGCCTTATTTCCTACTTTTCTTTAAATAAAATGCAAATTAAGTCGAGAGAAATTTCCTCCTTTTCTCCCGAATTTCGTTTCTCTTTTGTTTAAGGAAAGTTCTTTTTCCTTTTGTTCTCGCTTTTATATTTCTTTATTGTTCTTTTTGCCCGGCTCGCGCAGGCGTCTTCTGCGTAGTCTTCCCCTTCCGTTTCTTCTGCACCCCTCCTCCCCCCCCCCCCCTTTTCCCGCCGGACTCGGAGATAATTATTTTTGCCGCTGGGCGGAGCCACGTATGCGCCACGATCTCGACGTATTGTTTCTCGGCGCGTCTTCCACCTTTTTGTTGCGCGAGTAATGAGGTTGTAGCTCGGAAATTTATCCGACGTGGCTGCACAATGTCCCCTCCAGTTCAGTTTAGCAAACTTTTAATTAGTAGAAGTGGCGGAAAAAAACTTTGATGAAAAGGGACTCTGGATCGAGTTTTATTAAAATGCGTTATTCATACGACTTGTGGACAACGATCGGAGATGGTTCCTGGTGACAAAAAAAGGGAAGACAGTAATTTAATTTCGGTGGCCCACACGCGTTGATCGGCAAGGCGTAAGATTTTCCCGTAAGCGCCTTGCGGATTTTGAATGTGATTACATCACTAACAGAGACAGAGCTAGTTCAAAAGTATCTCTAATTTTCAGCACAGCGATTCATAAGCGTCTTAATAATTTGCTTTCGAAATCAGGAATGAACTTGGCTTGAAGCTTTGGAGACACGAATGCAAGGGCACTTGGCATGTGTCACGGCTCAGATGTCGCTTTTTTGTTGTAGGAAAAGAATGGATTGACACCGCTATCTTTTAGGATTCGCACTGCACCTTAGCGGATTTCTAAGCTTCATCTTTAGTAAATGATGCTGGGATTGTGTCGAGAATAATTTCTTAGAACGCTAAAGTGAAAGTTTGCGGAAAAAATTCGAATTTACAGCTATGACATACAACAAATTAACGATTCATCACAATCATAACTATTTTTACAAACAAATTTTTGTGTTTTGTTCTTTCAGATACAATATTTTTACACTTTGTTCTTGATTATGGAAACTAAAATATTAATCGCGCATAATCATTCTCCCTGCACTAGGTACTAGTAGTACAGTTTAATTTTGCGACTACTTCAAAACAATCCCGACAGCCAGGATTCAGCGCACCGACTGGCAGCAGACTTCCACACTGGCGAGTTTTTCTAGCACTTTCTGGTTATTAGGTCGCGTCGTTGTGGAACACTAAAACAACTAAAATGCCGACGATTTCACCGTCCTTGCAGCGGTCCTCTTCAGGGCAACTAAGTGTTGGATTCTAGTGATGGTCTTCCCTCATATACCGTCAGTTGGCTACCGACGTCGCATTTTGGGGTACCTTTGGACAACTTGAAGTAAAAATTTTTGTGAAAGGGTGTCTTTACGGTAGGTTGTCCTGTAGGTAACATCAAGTAACATCCGCAAACGTGCTAGCCATGCACAAATAATCCATCACCTGCGTTCCATCTTAGATTTTAACAACAGGGCGCTATTCCGGAAACATCTATGTGTGCTGTCTCAGTTATCGACATACGGCTTGGAACACGTCGACAAAATAATGTACAAGCAAGCCGACACGTCGGGTGAAGCAGAAAAGAGCCGTCAACTGAGGAAATTTGTAGAGTTCGTGAACATGAAGTAAGGAAGGAAGTAATTTCAGAGTCTAACGTCCCTTCGACAGCAAGATCATTAGAGACAAATGGTTCAAATGGCTCTGAGCACTATGCGACTTGACTTCTGAGGTCATCAGTCGCCTAGAACTTAGAACTAATTAAACCTAACTAACCTAAGGACATCACACACATCCATGCCCGAGGCAGGATTCGAACCTGCGACCGTAGCGGTCGCTCGGTTCCAGACTGTAGCGCCTAGAACCGCACGGCCACTCCGGTCGCCTCATTAGAGACAAAGTTCGAGCTCAGATAAGGGAAGGATGAGGAAGGAAATTGGCCATCGGCTTTTGAAAGGAACCATTCCAGCATTTGCCTGGAGCGATTTAGGGAAATCACGGACATTCTAAATCTAGATGGCTGGACGGGGATTTGAACCGTTGTCCTCTCGACTGCGAGTCCAGTGTGCTAACCACTATGGCACCTCTCACAGGTTAACAGAACTCAGCTGAAACTCGATACATCTCACACTGTGACGAATCCTTCGACGCATACCATCAGCAAGGGAACTACAGATGTGCTGTCTAAGGGTCAACGCTTTGAGTTCACACAACATAAAAACATTTAACTAAAATTGAAACGTCCCCTTTGGAACAAATTATACTTGACTGTGCTTAAACTGACACACAATATTTTTAGCGCAACGCTATCTGACTTTCAAAAATCCCTACAAACGAATGGCCCTGACTAACATTAACCTATACGTTTCACAAATCACTTACCTCACAAAAATCTTGGTTACTCGAACTACTGCAATACAGCGAGAGCCACTACTGCCAGCTAAATAAAAGATTCAAACTACGGAAGGCACTAACTACTGATAGGCATAGTTAGCAATTGAAAGATGTTAATAGAGAACAAACAATGTATTTACCTTAACAGTCTAAATATATATTAGTTCATGACATCCAGAGTTACAAATTTCAAAACTCCGCCATCTCTCTCCCCACATCCACCACTGCTGGCGGCTCACCTCTAACTGCGCAACGCTACGCGCTGTTCACATCCAGCTGCCGCTGCCCAACACTACAATGCAAGACAACAATGCAAACTAGCCACAGACTGCACACAGCACAGCCAGTGATTTTCATATAGAGCGCTACGTAACGTTGCCAATAAGAAAACATAAACAACCTACTTACAAAATTTTTAACAAAATTTACCTTTATGATCCTAGTAAGGAACGGATACAAGAACGAATTAGTAAAAAGTAAACAATAAATTGTCTGGAGGAGATAGTTTCACTTAGGAACCACTAGGACACGTAGTTTTCAACCACCAATCATTTCATGTGATATGTTTGACAGTAAATTCGCATTTTTCCTGTACAGAATCCAACATCTCTAAACTTAAATACTGATTTGTACCTGCAAGCATCGAGTTGCCATCACCCATCGCAAACCATGAGTTTGCTCAAAACACTTGTTCATAGAGCTCATACTGTCTCAGATCTAGATAGCTTACCTCAAGAACTCGCCCATCTGAAGACAGTATTCAGCGAAAATGGGTATCCCATCCGGCAGATTAACAGGGCACTAACAGTTAAAACTAAGAAGCAGGAAGTGAATAAAGAGGACAGCATGCCAGAACAATCTTTAGCATTTCTTCCTTTCGTTGGCAACACTTCGTTTAAAATAGCAAGAATCCTCCGAAAATTTCAGGTAAAAGTGGTTTTCCGCCCACCATCGAAGATTGCGGACCTTGTGGGATCAGTTAAGGACAATCTGTTACTACGAAAGGCCGGAATTTACAAGATACCGTGCCAATGTGGTATGGTTTACATAGGTCATACCACACGCACCGTGAAAGAACGCTGCACTGAACATCAACGTTACACCCGCCTTTTGCAGCCAAGCAAGTCCGCTGTTGCTGAACATTGTATTTCTACTGAACATTCAATGGAGTATGAGAAAACAATGATTTTGTCCACAGCAACGTCTTTCTGGGACTCCATTATTAAAGAATCCGTAGAAATACGACTGGCGGAAAATCTGTTAAACCGTGACAGCGGCTACCAGCTGGACAGTGCATGGAATCCCATCATCTCCACGATCTGCTCAAATAGAAGACGACAGAGTGCGTCGACGGCCGTGGCAAACAGCAACGCAGAGGGCGACTGAGTTCCGCAATTCCATCAGCGAAGGCGCTGCCGGCGGGCAGTGTGGTTCAACTATCAAGTTTTTGACGCATGCGCAGAATAGTTACAGTACGCTATACATTGCGGAACGGAGGACGTTTTCGCCAGTTTGCGACGGCTCACCTAAAGATGACTGGCAGGTGCCCAGTTGGAATATCGTGCGAAGTATTGAACGACGACCGGCTGCAAGCCCGAAATTTGTTTGAACATAAAACCTGTGTTTACCAATGTGCCTGCAGATGAGACCTTTGACATTGTATAGTAGTAAATACTACCAGACATCTGTGTCTTGGAGCAACGTGCTTGTCATCAAGTGTCTTGGTGCAACGTGCTTGTCATCAACATGTTTTAGTTGACACAGCATACACTCCTGGAAATGGAAAAAAGAACACATTGACACCGGTGTGTCAGACCCACCATACTTGCTCCGGACACTGCGAGAGGGCTGTACAAGCAATGATCACACGCACGGCACAGCGGACACACCAGGAACCGCGGTGTTGGCCGTCGAATGGCGCTAGCTGCGCAGCATTTGTGCACCGCCGCCGTCAGTGTCAGCCAGTTTGCCGTGGCATACGGAGCTCCATCGCAGTCTTTAACACTGGTAGCATGCCGCGACAGCGTGGACATGAACCGTATGTGCAGTTGACGGACTTTGAGCGAGGGCGTATAGTGGGCATGCGGGAGGCCGGGTGGACGTACCGCCGAAGTGCTCAACACGTGGGGCGTGAGGTCTCCACAGTACATCGATGTTGTCGCCAGTGGTCGGCGGAAGGTGCACGTGCCCGTCGACTTGGGACCGGACCGCAGCGACGCACGGATGCACGCCAAGACCGTAGGATCCTACGCAGTGCCGTAGGGGACCGCACCGCCACTTCCCAGCAAATTAGGGACACTGTTGCTCCTGGGGTATCGGCGAGGACCATTCGCAACCGTCTCCATGAAGCTGGGCTACGGTCCCGCACACCGTTAGGCCGTCTTCCGCTCACGCCCCAACATCGTGCAGCCCGCCTCCAGTGGTGTCGCGACAGGCGTGAATGGAGGGACGAATAGAGACGTGTCGTCTTCAGCGATGAGAGTCGCTTCTGCCTTGGTGCCAATGATGATCGTATGCGTGTTTGGCGCCGTGCAGGTGAGCGCCACAATCAGGACTGCATACGACCGAGGCACACAGGGCCAACACCCGGCATCATGGTGTGGGGAGCGATCTCCTACACTGGCCGTACACCACTGGTGATCGTCGAGGGGACACTGAATAGTGCACAGTACATCCAAACCGTCATCGAACCCATCGTTCTACCATTCCTAGACCGGCAAGGGAACTTGCTGTTCCAACAGGACAATGCACGTCCGCATGTATCCCGTGCCACCCAACGTGCTCTAGAAGGTGTAAGTCAACTACCCTGGCCAGCAAGATCTCCGGATCTGTCCCCCATTGAGCATGTTTGGGACTGGATGAAGCGTCGTCTCACGCGGTCTGCACGTCCAGCACGAACGCTGGTCCAACTGAGGCGCCAGGTGGAAATGGCATGGCAAGCCGTTCCACAGGACTACATCCAGCATCTCTACGATCGTCTCCATGGGAGAATAGCAGCCTGCATTGCTGCGAAAGGTGGATATACACTGTACTAGTGCCGACATTGTGCATGTTCTGTTGCCTGTGTCTATGTGCCTGTGGTTCTGTCAGTGTGATCATGTGATGTATCTGACCCCAGGAATGTGTCAATAAAGTTTCCCCTTCCTGGGACAATGAATTCACGGTGTTCTTATTTCAATTTCCAGGAGTGTATTTTATGAGCAGACAGACGGACCTGCAGTGGGATCTCCCCTTTCACCTGTAGCAGCTGACATATACATGGAAGCATTCGAAGAGACAGTACTAAATTCCACGCCACTGCGTCCACATTGTTGGCTGAGGTACGTGGAAGACACGTTCATCATACGGCCACAAGGGGAAGCATAACTACCCAGATTCCACCAGTACCTCAACAGCTTACAGAAAAACATTCAGTTCACTCCAGAAATAGAGAACAGCTAAGCGACTCCTTTTCTGGATGTAGAAGTATACAGAACATATAGCGATAAACTATGACGTAAATTGTACAGGAAACCATCACACACGCACAGATATCTACATGCAGAATCGCACCACCATCCACCTCAAAAGAATGCTGTGTTACGTAAGCTGACAGCCTGAGTTCACCGGATTAGAGACCCTGACAACCTCCAAATGAACTGAATGAGCTCCGGAAACAAAAGGAAAGAAGAATTTCTTGCTGTTGCTCCTTTATGTTATTTGAGAATATCAGCGACCGCGTGTGCAGGGTGCTGCGCTGCGGAGGAATTAAACCAATATTCCAGAGTGGCCCCAAGATCCTCGATCTGTTGAGATCCACGAACTATTCGTACGTGCTTTCCACACTTCTGACGTCTAAGATCATCGATGTCAGTGCGACGAAGTCTACGTTGGTGAAACCGGGAGAGATATTAGCATTCGCGTGTCGGAGCATGAACGTTACGTGCTACTAGGGCAACTCCACAATTCAGCTATAGCATAACACCACCGGGACTGTGGTCGACCTATTAATTTTCAGCTTCGTATGCTTGCTCGGCAGCCGTGGATGCAGCAACGAGAAATAAGAGAGGCTATCAGAATAATTAAACGCCCTAAAAGCATGATCAAGGAAGATGGCTACAAGTTATCGATGTCCTGGCTGGCAGTGATTGCAACCCAATGGGCCACGAGTGTTCCCCAGCCAGCAGCTCCACATGGCCCAGGTTCAACAGTATAAACAAGCGGCCACAAGAGAACTGCCTTGCAGCATCAGAACGCTACCCCTGTGTCAAGCTGCCAATCCGCGTTATCTACCAATCACCTGCCACAGTAGCACTGGCAATAGCCTATCATACAATCAGTTCTCCACAGCAATCTTTACTCCGAATTGTCCAATGACATCCCGGAAGTCGGTAGGCACCCGACAACCGAAATAAGACGGTATGCAGTGGACACCATCACCAGGATCCCGTTTCAAGCAATTCTCATTTCCCAATGCTGAAATCCATTACGAGGTATACCCCCCTCTCCAAACCTAGTCGCAACGCTCCACCGCAGACCATCCTTCTACACTACTGGCCATTAGAATTGCTACACCACGAGGATGACATGCTACAGACGCGAAATTTAACCGACAGGAAGAAGATGCTGTGATATGCAAATGATTAGCTTTTCACGCAAGGTTGGCGCCGGTGGCGACATCTACAACGTGCTGACATGACAAAAGTTTCCATCCGATTTCTCATACACAAACAGTAGTTGACCGGCGCGTACCATCACGTTTCCGACTTTGATAAAGGTCGGATTGTAGCCTATCGCTATTGCGGTTTATCGTAAGGCGACATAGCTGCTCGCGTTGGCCGAGGTCCAATGTCTGTTAGCAGAATATGGAATCGGTGGGTTCAGGAGGGTAATACGGAACGCCGTGCTGGATCCCAACGGCCTCGTATCACTAGCAGTCGAGATGACAAGCATCTTATTCGCATGGCTGTAACGGATCGTGCAGCCACGTCTCGATCCCTGAGTCAACAGATCGGGACGTTTGTCAGACAACAACCATCTGCAAAAACAGTTCGACGACGTTTGCAGCAGCATGGACTATCAGCTCGGAGACCATGACTGCGGTTACGCTTGACGCTGCATCACAGATAGGAGCGTCTGCGATGGTGTACTCAACGACGAACCTGGGTGCGCGAATGGCAAAACGTCATTTTTTCGGATGAATCCACGTTCTGTTTACAGCATCATGATGGTCGCATCCGTGTTTGGCGACATCGCGGTGAACGCACATTGGAAGCGTGTATTGTCATCGCCATACTGGCGTATCACCCGGCGTGGTGGTATGGGGTGCCATTAGTTACACGTCTCGGTCACCTCTTCTTCGCATTGATGGCACTTTGAACAGTGGACGTTACATTTCAGATGTGTTACGACCCGTGGCTCTACCCTTCATTCAATCCCTGCGAAACCCTACATTTCAGCAGGATAATACACGACTGCATGTTGCAGGTCCTGTATGGGCCTTTCTGGATACAGAATATGCTCGACTGCTGTCCTGGCCAGCACATTCTCCAGATCTCTCACCAATTGAAAACGTCTGGTCAATGGTGGCCGAGCAACTGGCTCGTCACAATACGCCAGTCACTACTCTTGATGAACTGTGGTATCGTGTTGAAGCTGCATGGGCAGCTGTACCTGTACGCGCCATCCAAGCTCCGTTTGACTAAATGCCTAAGCGTATCAAGGCCAGAAATGGTTGTTCTGGATACTGATTTCTCAGGATCTATGCACCCAACTTGCGTGAAAATGTAATCACATGTCGGTTCTAATATAATATATTTGTCCAATGAATACCCGTTTATCATCTGCATTTCTTCTTGGTGTAGCATTTTTAATGGTCAGTAGTGTATTTTTCTCCCTCCGCCACGCTGATATTTAGTTCATACCTGCAACTCCACAGGTCGCCAGAGTCGTACTCATCGTTCCACGTCCTTCATAATAATGATGATTTTCAAGCATCGTCACTATCGCCATTACATCATAACATTATCCACACAATAGTCAGTGATTATGTTTTAGTTCTAATACAAAATCATCTAAAAAGCTTAGAAATCACCAATAATGTCCACCAATGTGTTTTTTTAAAAATCTGCATCTACATCTGCATCAGCATATATATTCCGCCAGCCACTGTATGGTGCGTGGCGGAGGGTACTTTGTACAATTATTAATCAATTCCTTACTTGTTCCAGTCGCAAACAGAGCGAGGGAAAAACGATTATCTATATGTCCCCGTACGAGCCCCAATCTCTCTAACCTTATCTTCATGGCCCTTGCGCGAAATGTACACTATGTGATAAAAAGTACCTGAACAATTGGCTGAAAATGACTTATAAGTTCGTGGCGCCTTCCATCGGTAATGCTGGAATTCAATATGAAGTTGGCCCACCCTTAGCCTTGATGACAGCTTCCACTCTCGCAGGCATACGTTCAGTCAGGTGCTAGAAGGTTTCTTGGTGAATGGCAGCCCGTTCTTTACGGAGTGCTGCACTGAGGAGAGGTACCGATGTCGGTCGGTGAGGCCTGGCACGAAGTCCGCGTTTAAAACACCCCAAAGGTATTCTATAGGATTCAGGTCAGGACTCTGTCCAAGCCAGTCCATTACGGAGATGTTATTGTCGTGTAACCACTCCGCCACAGGCCGTGCATTATGAACATGTGCTCGATCGTGTTGAAAGATGCAATCGCCATACCCGTATTGCGCTTCAACAGTGGGAAGTAAGAAGGTGCTTAAAACATCAATGTGTGCTGTGATTGTGTCACGCAAAACAACAAGAGGTGCAAGCCTCTTCATGGCAAACACGACCACACCACAACACCACCGCCTCCGAATTTTACTGTTGGCACTATACAAGCTGGCAGATGACGTTCACCGGGCATTCGCCATACCGACACCCTGCCATCGGATCGCCACATTGTATACCGTGATTTGTCACTCCACACAACGTTTTTCCACTGTTCAATCGTCCAACGTTTACTCTTCTTAAACCAAGCGAGGCGTCGTTTGGCATTTACCGGCGTGATGTGTGACTTATGAGCAGCCGGTCGACCACCAAATCCAAGTTTTCTCACCTCCCGCCTAACTGCCATATTAATTGCAGTGGATCCTGATGCAGTTTGGAATTACTATGTGATGGTCTAGATAGATGTCTGCGTGTTACACATTACGACCCTTATGAAACGTCCCCTTAGAAAAAGTATAAATGACTGTGCTTAAACTGACACACAATATTTTTAGCGCAACGGAATCTGACTTTGAAAAATCCCTACAAAAGAATGGCCCTGACTAACAATAACCTATACCTTTCATGAATCACTTACCTCACAAAAATCTTCGTTACTCGAACTACTGCAATACAGCGAGCGCCACTACTGCCAGCTAAATAAAAGATTCTAACTCCTGAAGGTACTAACTACTGATAGGCGTAGTTAGCAAAATGAAAGATTTTGACAAAGAGCAAACAATGTATTTACCTTAATAGTGCTCAAAAGTCATAAACATATAGCAGTTCATGACATCCAGTCTTACAAATTTACTGTCTCTGATGGACACACGTCCAGATTACCCGCTCTCAAAAACTCCGCCATCTCTTTCCCTACATCCACCACTGCTGACGGCTCACCTCCAACTGCGCAACGCTACGCGCTGTTAACAGCTAAGTGCCCAACACTACAATAGCAAATTCCAACAATGCCACCCAGCCACAGACTGCACACAGCACAGCCAGTGATTTTCATACAGAGTGCTACGTGGCGTTACCAATATAAAAACCTAAACAGCCTACTTACACCCTCTTCAACTATCGGCAGTCTCTGTCAGTCAACAGACTAGGTCGGCCTGTACGCTTTTGTGCTTTACTTGTCCCTTCACATTTACACTTCACTATCACATCAGAAACAGTGAACCTACGGATGTTTAGGAGTGTGGAAATCTCGCGTACAGACGTATGACACAAGTGACACCCAATCACCTGACCAGCTTCGAAGTCCGTGAGTTCCGGGGAGCGCCCCATTCTGCTGTCTCACGATGTCTAATGGCTACTGAGGTCGCTGGTATGGAGTACCTGGCAGTAGGTGGCAGCACAATGAACCTAATCTGAAAAACGTATGTTTTGGGTTGTGTCCGGATAGTTTTGATCACATTGTGTACGTTGGCGGCATCATCATCTTTTGTTGTAAAAAAAAAAAAAAGAAAAGAAAAGCAGCATCCAGTAGTTACGGGCTCTGAAGCCGACTACTGCAAAGACGGTCGAAACGTCGCCATTTTAATTGTTTCATAATGACGCAGCATAATACTCAGAATGATATTATTCAAATTTACACTTGCTACGGAAGCCTACCAAGGTACAGGGGTTGGACAAAAACATAGAAACACCACAAACACAGTACATTACATCTACATCTACATGATTACTCTGCAATTCACATTTAAGTGTTTGGCAGAGGGTTCATCGAACCACAATCATACTATTTCCCTACCATTCCACTCCCGAACAGCGCGCGGGAAAAACGAACACCTAAACCTTTCTGTTCGAGCTCTGATTTCTCTTATTTATTTTGAAGATCATTCCTACCTATTTAGGTTGGGCTCAACAAAATATTTTCGCATTCGGAAGAGAAAGTTGGTGACTGAAATTTCGTAAATAGATCTCGCCGCGACGAAAAACGTCTTTGCTTTAATGACTTCCATCCCAACTCACGTATCATATCTGCCACACTCTCTCCCCTATTACGTGATAATACAAAACGAGCTGTCGTTTTTTGCACCCTTTCGATGTCCTCCGTCAATCCCACCTGGTAAGGATCCCACACCGCGCAGCAATATTCTAACAGAGGACGAACGAGTGTAGTGTAAGCTGTCTCTTTAGTGGACTTGTTGCATCTTCTAAGTGTCCTGCCAATGAAACGCAACCTTTGGCTCGCCTACCCCACAATATTATCTATGTGGTCTTTCCAACTGAAGTTGTTCGTAATTTTTACACTCAGGTACTTACAAGGGAATGGTCAGACTTGTCATGTCGAAACCTGTGTTGCTTTTTTTACCACTGTGAGTTAACATTGCAAGAAGTCTGTATGCAGAATTTTAGCTGCTGACATGACCTGGAAGTCTGTAAACAATTTTATGAAGTAAGACATTATTGTCGCATGGTTTCCGCGCTTATAACTGCCCTTGTACATCCCTGACCTCTCTCGCTACGTTATACCAACGCCATCTAGGGACAAGGTGGCGTTAGCTACGCGCCGCTCTCTTGCCACAGCAGTGAGAGAGCTGATTCCCCAGTGAAAGCGATCGTATGATAATTAAACATTCGTTGACAAATATGGCTGATATGTTATCTACAACATTCTTTCCAAATAGCAATGAAATAGACACAAATAAATATACGGTTTAGAACACGTCCAAATTTTATTTCTTGTAATTACCGCAAAAATGCGAAATATTGATACAATGTTCAAAACCTAGGTTTTTTGTGCACCAAGAACATACAAGCAAAGACGACCCTGCGAATCACAGACGTTGTTAGATGTCCGTAGACAAAACTGGGCTGGTGTTAGGAATGAATCAGGCCTAGTATCAGTATATTTCGAGGAGTGCCACGCATATTTAATCAAATTCTGTAACCGTGGGGAGGAAAATTGATGATGTACTACTGATTGCAGCTTGAGAATATTGTCACGGTGATAGACAGGAAATTGCAGTGATCTGCAGACAATAATTTTCTCTGTTAGTTTTCTGTAAAATGCCTTCCACTGACGTTCGTCGTGCCGGGTGGAATCTGAAGTATCTCTACTTCTTTGTCAGGGTGGGCTCGAAATACAGCTTTTAATGAATCAGACCTTTTATGACCTGACCACGAATCTAGGAGAAGAGATTTGTTCCCGCAGATCGGAATAAAAGCATGACGCATGAAAAGTGTAACGTTTTCATTTCCCATTTTTCCAGACTTCGATGCGTCTACCGCAAGATTGTTTGCGTAGAACATTGTTCTTTTGACACGTGATCCAAAACGTCCAGCTGCTTCTTGAAGACACACATATAGTTTAGGCAGCAATGAACTTTCCAGACTAATTATGGGCATTATAGTGTATGAATGGGTGAGTGAAGTCGTGGACTGCGCAATCGCCTGAATATGTTTTTTCCCCTTTGAATGACAGTGTTCTTTTCGTACGCAGTTCTTTTTGAAAACCTGACTGATCTGCATTGTACACGTTGTTGTTGTTGTGGTCTTCAGTCCTGAGTCTGGTTTGATGCAGCTCTCCATGCTACTCTATCCTGTGCAAGCTTCTTCATCTCCCAGTACCTACTGCAACCTACATCCTTCTGAATCTGCTTAGTGTATTGATCTCTTGGTCTCCCTCTACGATTTTTACCCTCCACGCTGCCCTCCAATGCTAAATTTGTGATCCCTCGATGCCTCAGAACATGTCCTACCAACCGATCCCTTCTTCTAGTCAAGTTGTGCCACAAACTTCTCTTCTCCCCAATCCTATCCAATACCTCCTCATTAGTTACGTGATCTACCCACCTTATCTTCAGCATTCTTCTGTAGCACCACATTTCGAAAGCTCCTATTCTCTTCTTGTCCAAACTATTTATCGTCCATGTCTCACTTCCATACATGGCTACACTCCATACAAATACTTTCAGAAACGACTTCCTGACACCTAAATCTATATTCGATGTTAACAAATTTCTCTTCTTCAGAAACGCTTTCCTTGCCATTGCCAGTCTACATTTTATATCCTCTCTACTTCGACCATCATCAGTTATTTTACTCCCTAGATAGCAAAACTCCTTTACTACTTTAAGTGTCTCATTTCCTAATCTAATTCCCTCAGCATCACCCAACTTAATTTGACTACATTCCATTATCCTCGTTTTGCTTTTGTTGATGTTCATCTTATATCCTCCTTTCAAGACACTGTCCATTCCGTTCAACTGCTCTTCCAAGTCCTTTACTGTCTCTGACAGAATTACAATGTCATCGGCGAACCTCAAAGTTTTTACTTCTTCTCCATGAATTTTAATACCTACTCCGAATTTTTCTTTTGTTTCCTTTACTGCTTGCTCAATATACAGATCGAATAACATCGGGGAGAGGCTACAACCCTGTCTTACTCCTTTCCCAACCACTGCTTCCCTTTCATGCCCCTCGACTCTTATAACTGCCATCTGGTTTCTGTACAAATTGTAAATAGCCTTTCGCTCCCTGTATTTTACCCCTGCCACCTTCAGAATTTGAAAGAGAGTATTCCAGTCAACATTGTCAAAAGCTTTCTCTAAGTCTACAAATGCTAGAAACGTAGGTTTGCCTTTTCTTAATCTTTCTTCCAAGAAAAGTCGTAAGGTCAGTATTGCCTCACGTGTTCCAACATTTCTACGGAATCCAAACTGATCTTCCCCGAGGTCGGCTTCTACCAGTTTCTCCATTCGTCTGTAAAGAATTCGCGTTAGTATTTTGCAGCTGTGACTTATTAAACTGATAGTTCGGTAACTTTCACATCTGTCAACACCTGCTTTCTTTGGGATTGGAATTATTATATTCTTCTTAAAGTCTGAGGGTATTTCGCCTGTCTCATACATCGTGCTCACCAGACGGTAGAGTTTTGTCATGACTGGCTCTCCCGAGGCCATCAGTAGTTCTAATGGAATGTTGTCTACTCCCGGGGCTTTGTTTTGACTCAGGTCTTTCAGTGCTCTGTCAAACTCTTCACGCAGTATCTTATCTCCCATTTCATCTTCATCTACATCCTCTTCCATTTCCATAATATTGTCCTCAAGTACATCGCCCTTGTACAGACCCTCTATATACTCCTTCCACCTTTCTGCTTTCCCTTCTTTGCTTAGAACTGGGTTGCCATCTGAGCTCTTGATATTCATACAAGTGGTTCTCTTCTCTCCAAAGGCCTCTTTAATTTTCCTGTAGGCAGTATCTATCTTACCCCTAGTGAGACAAGCCTCTACATCCTTACATTTGTCCTCTAGCCATGCCTGCTTAGCCATTTTGCACTTCCTGTCGATTTCATTTTTGAGACGTTTGTATTCCTTTTTGCCTGCTTCATTTACTGAATTTTTATATTTTCTCCTTTCATCAATTAAATTCAATATTTCTTCTGTTACCCAAGGATTTCTATTAGCCCGCGTCTTTTTACCTACTTGATCGTCTGCTGCCTTCACCACTTCATCCCTCAGAGCTACCCATTCTTCTTCTACTGTATTTCTTTCCCCCATTCCTGTCAATTGTTCCCTAATGCTCTCCCTGAAACTCTCTACAACCTCTGGTTCTTTCAGTTTATCCAGATCCCATCTCCTTAAATTCCCACCTTTTTGCAGTTTCTTCAGTTTCAATCTGCAGTTCATAACCAATAGATTGTGGTCAGAATCTACATCTGCCCCAGGAAATGTCTTACAATTTAAAACCTGGTTCCTAAATCTCTGTCTTACCATTATATAATCTATCTGAAACCTGTGAGTATCTCCAGGCTTCTTCCATGTATACAGCCTCCTTTCATGATTCTTGAACACGTACGATTCACTAATACTAGCGATCTTACTTTTTTGCATTCGTAAGAAAAGCTTCTATCATTTCGATTTGTGTCACTTCATTTTCCGACCTGTTTCTCGATACAAATTTTGTTATTTTTCGTGCCACAATTTTATGTGATCTTTTGAAGCGACTAATCCAACTTTGAGAAGCTGTAAATTCTTTAGCGCCTATCGCGTTGGCAATCTCTAACGCCCAATTACGCAAAGTTGTATTGCTGACACTAAATGACTGTTGTCTGGCATCGGTATATAGCTCAAAAAGTCGCGCATTTATCTCCGTCGCAATTTCCAGTCGACTCTTACGTCGTCCAGCGACTTCCTTTTTCCATCTATACAATTCACGTTCAGAACGGACAAAGCGATACTTATTTTGAACAGTACTGACACGTAGGCGTTTCTTACCACTTTCGTTCAATCAATACGTCACCGCTTTTTCTTTGTCTGATAAGGTAATTGTAGTTTCTGGTGTTAATTTCGGAGATAATTGATGATGGTACGTGGCACTATCACTAAAGAGTCTTCATGAGTGCAACTTTCGTCGGTGTCTTCGCCGTCTGTAGATTCACAGTCTGCAATATCGAGTTTTTCAGTTGTTTCTAGCCACATGTCTGCGCCCTTTACATGTTCGTCTAGAAGTTTAACAACCATGTCGCACAACACATAGTCTTCACGCGTGTTTTCTGTTGATTGCTTCATTTGGCGTCTGTGGCATATCTCCATGGCAAGCAGCAAACCATTTACAGGGTTCGCCATCACCTGTGAGGGGAGATTGAATGGTCACCGTAAAGTGGCTTGCGGAGTATAGATGAACATATACATAACATCTTTCACATCTCTAACCAGTTTCAGGACGGTATGTTTCGAAATACGTACCAGAAATTAAAAGGACGTGCATGCCACAGAAACGAATATTCGTTTCCCCTTCCCACCAAAACCGTGCAGCGATATTCCTCTTTAGTGAACGCCGCGATAAGACGGTCGCACTTCCCGACCATGCGCACAACGCTCGCGACTCGCCATTTCCAGGGGTGGCCAGCCGTCACTGCAAGCGCCAAGCAGGAAACACATCCATGTTCGTGATTTTTTTTTAGGTGACTTCCAGTTCATGTCAGCAGCTACAATTTTGTGTACGGACCTTTTTGCACAGTTAAATAACAGTGCTAAAAAAAGCAATACATGTTTCGGCATGACAAGTCTGACCATTCCCTTGTTAGTTGAATTGACAGCCTTGAGAAATGTACTATTTACCATGCCTAATATGATGTAGAAAGACAACTAACGTTCAAAACAGCTTCCAGTCGTCTCGAAATGGACAAATACAGGCCCTGTATGATTTTCAAATTTTATTCCATTCTTCCCGCAGAACAGTGTCAAGTTCAGGTAACAATGAAGGAGGCGGATAGCCATCACCCACACTTCTCTCAAAAGTAGACTACAAAGGTTGAATAACATTCAGATCTTGTGATTGCGGTGGTTAGGGAGACGCGAGCATTCATCCTCGTGCTCACAAAACCAGTCGTGGACGATGCAAACTGTGTGAACAGCAGCCCTGTCGTCTTAAAACGCAGTGTAACTATAGAGGAACACACGTTGTAGCATGGGATGGATCTGATCAGCCAAAATGGTCACATGACCCTTAGCAGTGATGGCCATGGAATACTGTGATATGGCTATCCAAATCATCACCGAACCCCAGTCATGTTTCGCTTTTGAGATGTAAACTCGCCTAAACGTGGAGTCACCCTACCAAATGACTTTCTTTCATTGCTCCATAGTCCAGACTTTATGGCATCGGCAACACATATTCCAGTTACGGGC
This sequence comes from Schistocerca cancellata, assembly GCF_023864275.1. NCBI lineage: Eukaryota > Metazoa > Arthropoda > Insecta > Orthoptera > Acrididae > Schistocerca > Schistocerca cancellata. The sequence goes on along the minus strand of NC_064629.1, from coordinate 879,849,213 downwards.
ATATCCATCACTGATGAACGTTTTTGGAATTCGAGCTCTCCTTGTAATTCCCTGCTTCTAGAGCTCCCTCCGTGTTGCTTTCGTGCTGAAGGGTTCGCGAATGCGACAGCCATATCTGCAGTGACTTCTGAAGCTGACATCCTTTTATGTTTCGTCACAATTCTCTTCAATGACCGTCCGTCACGATCACTCAACACACACTTCCGTCGCGTTGTGAATTAGCGGGTGATGTTTTACCTCTTTCTGTTTATGTGTTGTATATTTTTGATACGATACCTCATGAAACACCAAACACTTTGGCTCCCTTGGCTGCACATGCGTCCACCATACGAGCAACAACAATTTGCTAGCGTTCGAGTTCGCTTAGCTCCGACTTAATACAGTCACCACTACATAGAACACTGATCAAACCATGACTGACGCAATGTATTGAGGTCACTGCGCAGGTGCCGTTCGTGGTCAAGTACAGGGCAATTACAAATGATTGAAGCGATTTCATAAATTCACTGTAGCTCCATTCATTGACATATGGTCACGACACACTACAGATACGTAGAAAAACTCATAAAGTTTTGTTCGGCTGAAGCCGCACTTCAGGTTTCTGCCGCCAGAGCGCTCGAGAGCGCAGTGAGACAAAATGGCGACAGGAGCCGAGAAAGCGTATGTCGTGCTTGAAATGCACTCACATCAGTCAGTCATAACTGTGCAACGACACTTCAGGACGAAGTTCAACAAAGATCCACCAACTGCTAACTCCATTCGGCGATGTTTAAAGCTTCTGGATGCCTCTGTAAGGGGAAATCAACGGGTCGGCCTGCAGTGAGCGAAGAAACGGTTCAACGCGTGCGGGCAAGTTTCACGCGTAGCCCGCGGAAGTCGACGAATAAAGCAAGCAGGGAGCTAAACGTACCACAACCGACGGTTTGCAAAATCTTACGGAAAAGGCTAAAGCAGAAGCCTTACCGTTTACAGTTGCTACAAGCCCTGACACCCGATGACAAAGTCAAACGCTTTGAATTTTCGGCGCGGTTGCAACAGCTCATGGAAGAGGATGCGTTCAGTGCGAAACTTGCTTTCAGTGATGAAGTGATGGGGTTATGTGAAAGATTCAGTGTTTAAATCTCCTCTACCAAGAAACGTGCCAGAACTGCGAGCTCGCATCAACGATGCTTTCTAACTCATTGATGGGGACATGCTGCGCTGAGTGTGGGAGGAACTTGATTATCGGCTTGATGTCTGCCGAAGCACTAAAGGGGCACATATCGAACATTTGTGAATGCCTAAAAAAACTTTTTGAGTTTTTGTATGTGTGTGCAAAGCATTGTGAAATTATCTCAAATAATAAAGTTATTGTAGAGCTGTGAAATCGCTTCAATCATTTGTAATAACCCTGTACAACAGTGCAACCTGCATGCTGAGCTAGTACCTGCATTTATGTTCAGGCATGTATTTCTGGTTGTTTCCATATTTTTGTTAACCACCTGTATATTATCTAGCCCTTTTTCGTTAAGATATTACCATGCATTCACCCAAATTAGGCCTACGGAATTAACTCTATTACACTGTGTCCCGATTATTTTTCGACACATAAACGGCCTCTAGCTATTAAGAAAACCATATGAAGTGTACATACATACTCGACAAGCCACTGTACACTACGCGGCAAAGAGGTCTGCGTACCAATATTAGCGATTTCTTACCGTGTTCCATTTGTCTATTTAGCGAGGGAAAAAAATGGCCGTTTACATGACTCTATTCAAAACCTAATCACTCACATCCCTACAAGAGATATACTGTAGTGGCCCCATAATGGCCACAGTAATTTTCGAGTACAAATACTCTAAATTTACCAACAAGCTGTGTTCTAAGAATTCGCAATGAAGCTGTCTTCTAAGAATTCCCAATGAAGTTCTCCTATCATTTCCGTTATACACTCTAAAAAAATAATTAAAAAACCACCCACAACGAAGGAATTATCCGAATGGGGCGGAAATCGACGGATGTGATGTACATGTACAGAGAAACGAATGATTATAATTACAGAAAAATTGGATGAGTTATTCAAGAGAAATAGCCTCACAAATTGAGTAAGTCAATGACGCGTTGGTCAACCTTTGGCTCTAATGTAAGCTTGGAATTGATTGACGGAGTTATTGGATGTTTGCCTGAAGGATATCGCGCCATATTCTGTCCGACTGGCGCATTCGACATCTATTATCATGCCTGCATCAGAAGTACTTCAGTACCTTGGAACAATGTTCTGTAATTGGTCTTGTGTGTGATTTCTTTCACTCATGCACTGTAGTCCACCGAAACTTTCTAACAAATCAATATTGTCCATTCGCTTTCCCTAATAATGACTTTACGTGACCGTTCCGTTTCATATCGCTTCTCAGTATTACCCCCCAAATTTTTATGCAATGTGTCAATCGCCGGCCGGTGTGGCCGAGCGGTTCTAGGCGCTTCAGTCTAGAACCGCGTGACCGCTACGGTCGCAGGTTCGAATCCTGCCTCGGGCATGGATGTATGTGGTGTCCTTAGGTTAGTTAGGTTTAAGTAGTTCTAAGTTCTAGGGAACTGATGACCTCAGATGTTAAGTCCCATAGTGCTCAGAGCCATTTGAACCAATGTGTCAATCTCAGTAATTAGACGTGTGTGGTACTCACGTATGAAAAGTAACTTTTCGATTTGCATCCATAGCAAACAAAAGTTACTGTCCATTCCTGTTTATTACACTTAAATTCGTAAATACAAGACTAATATGTGTAATATTAAAGTTTATATGTTAGCGCAAAAGTAAACAAACAGCATATATTACGAAAGTCACTTAACAATGACCGAGCGAGGTGGCGCAGTGGTTAGCACACTGGACTCGCATTCGGGAGGACGACGGCTCAAACGTGCGTTTGGCCATCCTGATTTAGGTTTTCCGTGACTTCTTTAAATCGCTTCAGGCAAATGCCGGAATGGTTCCTTTGAAAGAGCAAGGCCGACTTCCTTCTCCATCCTTTCGTAATCCAATGGGACGATGACCCCGCTGTTTGGTCCCATCCGCAAATCAACTAAACAACTTAACAATGAACGGCAGATCTCCCACCACAAGCATTCACATGAAAAGCTAATAGCGAAGCTGTAGCGTGGTAAGAGTAACATAAACCTAACAAAATAGCTAATATCATCGCAAAGAAGTTATTAAAGAGAACTGATATTTCATCCTAAGCCGCTGCTGTACGTAAAATAGCAAGTGCGTGGCAGAAGCAGCTCGCGATAATTGTTCGTAAAACGACCTGAGATCACGGCCGTTCGAGTTTAATGTAATCTCCGTAAACCGGCCAGCTGTACCCACGGGACCGTGCACTCAAAAGAACGCGCGTAGTAACTTCATATGCCAGCGGAAATGCAATGCTATGAGCTAACATTTGATAACGTTGTACATGCAGATGCCTGAACAAGCCGTATATGGTAATGTGATCTCAGTCGTTAGTCTGTTAGATGATTTTTTTTTACAATTTCCTGCACATTTAGGGGAGGTACCGGGTGATCAAAAAGCCAGTATAAATTTGAAAACGTAGTAAACCACGGAAAAATGTAGATAGAGAGGTAAAAATGAGACACATGCTTGGAATGACATGGGGTTTTATTAGAACCAAAAAAAAAGAAAGTTCACAAAATGTCCGGCAGATGGCACTGGACAGCAAAACGTCAGTGACTGCTACCGTGACGGGTGAGAGGTACGCCGATATGTTACAGAATCGCATCATCCCCAGCCTGGCTGATAAACACCTGCTGGACCGTACGATGCTTATGCAGGATGACGCTCCACCCCATATTGCTAGACGCGTGAAAGATCTCTTGCGCGCTTCGTTTGGTACGATCGTGTGCTCAGCCACCACTTTCGTCATGCTTGGCCTCCCAGGTCCCCAGACCTCAGTCCGCGCGATTATTGGCTTTGGGGTTTCCTGAAGTCGCAAGTGTATCGTGATCGATCGACATCTCTAGGGATGCTGAACGACAACATCCGACGCCAATGCCTCACCATAACTCTGGACATGCTTCACAGTACTGTTCACAACATTATTCCTCGACTACAGCTACTGTTGAGGAATGATGGTGGGCATATTGAGCATTTCCTGTGAAGAACATCATCTTTGCTTTGTCTTACTTTGTTATGCTAATTATTGCTATTCTGATCAGATGAAGCGTCATCTGTCGGACATGTTTTGAACTTTTGTGTTTTTGTGGTTCTAATAAAACCCCAGGTCATTCCAAGCATGTGTGTCAATTTGTACCTCTCTATCTACATTATTCCGTGATTTATTCAGTTTTCAAATTTATACTGACTTTTTGATCACCCGGTACTTCCGGACTTCTGCTTTTAAGAAGTGCAAGGTAGTATTCAGGTTGCGAATCGCATATTTGTTTACTTTATTTTTTGGTTGTTAATCAGGTTCGGTGGGACGACGCGAGATGAAGCTAGTTGGTTCAAATGGCTCTGAGCACTATGGGACTCAACTGCTGTGGTCATAAGTCCCCTAGAACTTAGAACTACTTAAACCTAACTAACCTAAGGACATCACACACATCCATGCCCGAGGCAGGATTCGAACCTGCGACCGTAGCGGTCGTGCGGTTCCAGACTGTAGCGCCTTTAACCGCTCGGCCACTCCGGCCGGCCAGAAGCTAGTTGACCATGGAACGAGTCAGTACGTAGTTTACATAATGCTGAATCAAAACTTTGTAAACAAAAGTATCACGTCATTTTTACTTGTCTTTAGTCCTTGATACGTTTGTTCATATTCAGTGTCTAGTACCTGATGTTTTACGGGGGGCTTTCAGTAAGTAATGCAACACTTTTTTTATCGACAGTTGCGGTTGATAAAAAATGCAGATTTTGTTGTGGGACGTCGTGGAGTATTCCCGCTTCAGCCCCTGTTGTTTCATGAAGTCCAGCAGCTGGCGGTGCTATACGCAGCCTTCAAAATGCGTCTGTAACGGAGGTGCTTCTCAAGCAGAAAGCTGTCACTGAGTTTCTATTGGCGGAAAACCAGAGGATCATAGATACTCATAGGCGCTTACAGAACGTCTACTAAGACCTGGCAGTGAACAAAAGCATGATGAGTCGTTGGGCGAAGCGTCTGTCATCATCGGAACAAGGTCGCGCAGACCTGCCCCATCTCCCGCATGCCGGTCGGCAGCTGTGACTCCTGCAATGTTGGAACCGGAGGACACTGTCATTCGAGGTGATCGACGGATCACAATCAAACACAACGCTGCTCAGCTGGTCGTCTCTGTTGGTAGTGCTCACAAAACTTCATTGGACTGTTCTTCCTCATCCACCCTACGACTCGGATTACGCACTTTCCGACTTCCGTCTTCCCAATGAAGGAAGCTTTGCGTGGATGATGGGGAGGCTATTGATGCAGCAGGAGGTTAGCTCCAACGTCGACCAGTAGAGTGGTACCATGCGGGCGTATAGGCTTACCCAGTAAGGTGGCGTAACGCTACCGCATTGAACGCAGATTATGTTGAAAAACAGGGTTTTGTAACCAGAAGAGTGGGGAATAATATGGTGTATCGGAAACCTGAATAAAACCAATGCACTTTCAGGAAAAAATGTGTTCCTTTGCTTATTGAACGTCCCTCATACATACGTTAAAACATAATACTCCAGAGAGACAAGTAATTTAGCTTTTTACAGATAACAAAATTATAAGAATTGCAAGTTTATAGTTTCAAGAAGTGTACTTATATCAATTATCGATTCCAGTTACTTTTCTCACTAATGTGGCCACGAAATAGTGGCTCTGAGCACTATGGGACTTAACAACTGTGGTCATCAGTCCCCTAGAACTTAGAACTACGTAAACCTAACTAACCTAAGGACATCACACACATCAATGCCCGAGGCAGGATTCGAACCTGCGACCGTAGCAGTCGCGCGGTTCCGGACTGCGCGCCTAGAACCGCTAGACCACCGCGGCCGGCACGAAATAGTGCACAGCAAACCAGGTCCACTATTTGTTCGAGATAACTTTTCTTGTTTCTTTATTTATCGTGTGGTGACAACAGCAAATGTTAAGAAATACATATAGTCTACAGTCATACATATAAAGATTTAGCCGCAGAGCTAATGTTCTTGAATACTGAAAATTGATAATTCAGTAATACTAAAAGAAGAATATTTAAACAATAAAATTAGGACTGTTAATTGAAACAGATACATTTAATCAGAATTCAACATCTAATAAATGAAGCCAGTTGATTGCAGAGGGTGAAGCACAATAAAGTCATTGAATGGTCCTGGGTACTTTCTCAGAGGGCAGTCTCTGCCAGATGCTGAACCGTTTGTTCTTGAGCCCAACAATCGCTGGCTGGAGAGTTTCGGAGTTCCCACTTGTGCATCATAGCGTTGGATCTGGCGTGACCAGTCCTTATCCTATTCTGTACTGTCCACTCACTTCTCTTCAGATCAAATCCTGGAAACTGGCAGATGGATTTTCAACACCTTGACGTTTTATTGTAGCAGCATTACATCTCTTGCACCACTCTGCTTTGATGTCAAATTTCTAGTTGTTTCTTCCATTATGCCACAGCGGAGTCAATGGAAGGAGCATCATTTAAGATTGTATGAATTGAAAGGTCGTGGGAATAGTCGGGGTGATGTTGCTTCCTCCATTCTCGATTGGTTGATTGTTGCCGTCGCAGTTCAGCTGGTGAAATGTTACTGATGCCGTGCAAGCAAGAGATCGGTGTGGATTTTAGTGTACCCATAATAATTCTCATTGATTCATCCAGATGAATGTCTATTTCCCTTGAATGAGCACTACGTTGCCTCACTCAGGCACAGTATCCAGCTATTGGGCACACAAGTGTCAAAGCTGCAATGCGTAGAGTGAATGCTTTAGCACCCCAGGTTTTGCCAGCCAGTTTCTTTATGATGTTCTTTCAAAATGTTCAAATGTGTGTGAATTCCTAAGGGACCAAACAGCTTAGGTCATCGGTCCCTAGACTTACACATTACTTAAACTAACTTATGCTAAGAACAACACACACACCCGTGCCCGAGGGAGGACTCGAACCTCCGGCGGGAGGGGCCGCGCAGTCCGTGACATGACACCTTAAACCACGCAGCCACTCTGCGCGGCGATGTTCTTTCGCGTCTTTAGCTTTTGGCTATCATTTTCCTGATGGATTTTATATGTTAGATACCGATAGATTGTGACACCTAGGTATTTAGGCTGGAAATTGTGTCAAACGAAGCATTTCTTTGTTAATAAATAAGTTCACATACATAAACATAATGTTCTAACTGGATATAAATACCACACAGTCGATACTGAAGTTGGAAAAACCTGGCTTTACGTGTTTCTGTACATGAATAGTTATTATAGTTACACATTCTAAACGTCTGCTGCCACAATTGAAAAGAAATAGAATGCCACAGAGACAAAAGCTCGCATCGTTGCACGCTGCCGAAGCAGATCCACGTCGCTTTGTTAAACTACAGCTCGCCTTAACGGCCACGACTAATTGTTCCATTACTCACATTTCGAAAGTTCTTATAACATCATATGGGACGGACATTAATTTGCTCAGCACAATCAAAAATCTTTTACATTGCTATAAGGCGTCGTTCAGAAACTAAGTTTTAATTTCGAGTGCAAGCAGGTGACATTGGCCTCGTCTTCCATACCGTGACAGAGTTTATCTTGGAACGCAGTGTCCCAGGCCAGAATGTGAGACAGGGTGGAAGCCACACACGAGATTAACGAACATCGGTTGCACTTATCGTGTAGCCTGTGAATGTGTTTACGATGTTTCCTCTCGCGTTAGGAAGGAGGGAATCTTTAGTGGTTAATGTCCCGTCGACAACATAGTAAAAGAAAGCTCCGTTTTCTTACGTGCGAAAATTTATCGCAGCGTGCTGCGAAATACGCTTGCGACTTCCGCTGTTCGATGCGCCCCGCGGGACGCTGTGTCGAACGTTTTCCTTGGCGAGGAGCGGTGCGTGTTAGAACGCGAAAAAATGAATGTTGTGTTTTTCGTGCTTTCTTAATAATTTGACAACTGCACATGATAGAGTAATACGACAATCGCCTTCTGACACTTTTTGTAGTGTAGTGAACTAAAAATTTTTCCATCTACATTTTTTGTGGAAGCGGGAAGCGCGAAAAAAGTTTCTGAAAAGTTTGAATTTATTTTTACTGTTCGTTGGAAGTCGGTGAAGACAACAGCTTCTCCTAGCTCTGGAGCGGGCGCGCCGTGTTTCGTAACACGGGAGGGCACGCGGTGTACTTTGTACACATGTAAAAAAATAGCAGTCTTCGTATTAGCAAGGTAAACATATATGAGCAAAATCACAGTTAAATCGTAGTTTGATTCAACAACGATATAATAAACTTACACTGTGTTAGTTGAAGCAGTAGTGAAAGATAGGTATGCGTTCACAATTGTAAAACATCAGTGGAAGGATATAGGACAATGATATTTGTGGTTGGCGCTCTTTATGCAAAGGCGCGCCCGCTAAAAGATGAGGGCAGTATTGTGCGGTTCATTGGCCTGTCGCGATTTCCAGAGCCCTGGAAGAAACATTTTGCTATAGTCCGAATAAAATTACTTTATAGTTGACTCTTCCACCCCCCCCCCCCCTACATACACAACGACTCTAACTAAAGGGTTCTGATATGGAAAAGTCTATCTACACTTTCAGTGAAAATGTGCTTAATTCATTAGACAAAAAATTGCAAGCAACTGGTATATTTTGTGATCTGTCAAAGGCATTTGGCTGTGTAAATCACAATATACTTTTAAGTGAATTAGAATATTATTGTGTAACAGGAAATGCTGCAAAATGGTTCAATTCTTATATCTCTGGCAGAAAACAAAGGGTGTTATTAGGAAAGAGACATGTATTAAGCTATCAGACACCATCCAACTGGGAACTAATTACATGTGGGCTTCCACAAGGTTCCATTTTAGGGCCCTTACTTTTTCTTGAGTATATCAGTGACCTTTCATCAGTAACATTACCAGATGACAAGTTCGTTTTGTTTGCCGATGATCCAAACATTGCAATAAATAGCAGATCAAGTGTAGTCTTAGAAAGATCGGCTAATAAAATATTTGTGGACATTAACCACTGGTTCCTAGCCAATTATTTGTCACTAAGCATTGAAAAAACACACTACATGCAGTTCAGAACTTGTAAGGGCTGTCAAACGAGTATATGTCTAACATAAGATGACAAGCAGATACAGGGTGTTTCAAAAATGACCGGTATATTTGAAACGGCAATAAAAACTAAACGAGCAGCGATAGAAATACACCGTTTGTTGCAATATGCTTGGGACAACAGTACATTTTCAGGCAGACAAACTTTCGAAATTACAGTAGTTACAATTTTCAACAACAGATGGCGCTGCGGTCTGGGAAACTCTATAGTACGATATTTTCCACATATCCACCATGCGTAGCAATAATATGGCGTAGTCTCTGAATGAAATTACCCGAAACCTTTGACAACGTGTCTGGCGGAATGGCTTCACATGCAGATGAGATGTACTGCTTCAGCTGTTCAATTGTTTCTGGATTCTGGCGGTACACCTGGTCTTTCAAGTGTCCCCACAGAAAGAAGTCACAGGGGTTCGTGTCTGGCGAATAGGGAGGCCAATCCACGCCGCCTCCTGTATGTTTCGGATAGCCCAAAGCAATCACACGATCATCGAAATATTCATTCAGGAAATTAAAGACGTCGGCCGTGCGATGTGGCCGGGCACCATCTTGCATAAACCACGAGGTGTTCGCAGAGTCGTCTAAGGCAGTTTGTACCGCCACAAATTCACGAAGAATGTCCAGATAGCGTGATGCAGTAATCGTTTCGGATCTGAAAAATGGGCCAATGATTCCTTTGGAAGAAATGGCGGCCCAGACCAGTACTTTTTGAGGATGCAGGGACGATGGGACTGCAACATGGAGCTTTTCGGTTCCCCATATGCGCCAGTTCTGTTTATTGACGAAGCCGTCCAGGTAAAAATAAGCTTCGTCAGTAAACCAAATGCTGCCCACATGCATATCGCCGTCATCAATCCTGTGCACTATATCGTTAGCGAATGTCTCTCGTGCACCAATGGTAGCGGCGCTGAGGGGTTGCCGCGTTTGAATTTTGTATGGATAGAGGTGTAAACTCTGGCGCATGAGACGATACGTGGACGTTGGCGTCATTTGGACCGCAGCTGCAACACGGCGAACGGAAACCCGAGGCCGCTGTCGGATCACCTGCTGCACTAGCTGCGCGTTGCCCTCTGTGGTTGCCGTACGCGGTCGCCCTACCTTTCCAGCACGTTCATCCGTCACGTTCCCAGTCCGTTGAAATTTTTCAAACAGATCCTTTATTGTATCGCTTTTCGGTCCTTTGGTTACATTAAACCTCCGTTGAAAACTTCGTCTTGTTGCAACAACACTGTGTTCTTGGCGGTGGAATTCCAACACCAGAAAAATCCTCTGTTCTAAGGAATAAACCATGTTGTCTACAGCACACTTGCACGTTGTGAACAGCACACGCTTACAGCAGAAAGACGACGTACAGAATGGCGCACCCACAGACTGCGTTGTCTTCTATATCTTTCACATCACTTGCAGCGCCATCTGTTGTTGAAAATTGTAACTACTGTAATTTCGAACGTTTGTCCGCCTGAAAATGTACTGTTGTCCCAAGCATATTGCAACAAACGGTGTATTTCTATCGCTGCTCGTTTAGTTTTTATTGCCGTTTCAAATACACCGGTCATTTTTGAAACACCCTGTAGAAGAAGTGGGCAGTGTTAAATTCTTGGGATTACAGTCAAAGAACAGTCAAAGAGACTGTGTCTGTGATACAATATCCACAGTCAACGTCTATCTTCAAGAGTTCTGGGAACCGGGGTGATGCAAAACTTTTTTTTGATGTGTGTATGTACTGTTATTGTTATAACAGAGATTGGCTTACATTAGGTAAGCTGTGAAACCAAATTTTAGAAGGCTGTCAATAGTTGAGACTGGGACTCCAGAGTCGTAAATATATCACCTATTTGAAGTGTAGTGGCATAGGGAAGTGTTTGGCGTATAAATCTGATGACGTGCAGTAGGTTGAAGCTTCTAACCTCGTCAAATGCAGTGAAAGCATTTCTCTTTTTAAATATTATCAAAAAACTTCATTATTTTTATTCAGTTAAATAATTTCAATGTATTTTTTTATTTCTAAAATTTGCTGCGGCATTTTCATGGTGATATTAACGTTTTTTATTTGATCTGATTTTTCTTCCTATCATTCTATTTTCATTTTGAATCTGCTTGTTTCACTTAAAATCTATAATCAAGTACCAACTATGCCAACTGCTTATCGGTTGGTAACGCGGCATTCTGTGTAGAAAGTGTGAGAATAGTTTCAGGTAGCCAATGATAGCGAGAAATTACAGTTTGCTTTTACCATTAAAACTGAAATTTTTCTGCAGAAGATGGCTACGCAAACAAGCATACGAAATTTTTCTGTCTTGAGTTTGCTCGTAGAAGTTAGTCTTAAACGCCGAGAAAAAAGCGATGTGATTTTAGTTCTGCTGCAGATTGTTGATCGCCGTTTTCTCGGATACATTACGCATAACTTGGTTGTGATTAGATTATGACACGAGTTTAAATGCAGAGCTGCAAAACCCGTCGTCTGCAGCAGTACAGTCGTTTGTCACTTAAAATCGGCTGTCGACAGAGCATTTTCCATTTCCGTCATACCTCTCTGCGACCGCTTCTAACATTTCTCCGCGTTACATGTTAACAGCATATATGAAGTTACCCTTTGTGTTTGTGTGGCGCACTTTAACAGAGCGGTAGTCGGCAGTGGATGTGACGGTACTGTAGCGGCAAATGACAGACGTCAACTACCGAGTAATTTTAATTTTAATCGGATTGTGGCTCGGGGCAGTGCGGAGCGGCGGTAGTAGTGGTAACAACGAAGGCCGAACATGCAGCGCTGTGCTCGAGCTACAGAAAAATAAAAGCTTCTGTTAATTTTGGAAGACTGTGTACTATTGGGAAGAGGCCTCAGGAAGCGCAAAGCTGTAGGACAAATGTCCTTACATAGTGAAGAAGAAGGAGCGTCTAATATTTTTGTAACAAAACATTTGCTCGATAATTCGGATAAGTTTAAGGCATTTTTCAGATTCACACCTAACCAGTTTCATTAACTTCTTCCATTAAATGAAGACAAACTGAGAAGTAATCGGCCATGTTCCACAAAACGTGCTGCTAGGATACCAACTCGGTAAAGCTGTTCAAACTCTGAGGCACAGAAGCGGTTAGCCAACATTTCTGGTGAATGTTTCAATAATTAGGTCGGAAGAATTAGCTTCTCTGTTGTCAACCGTGCGCATGAAAACGAACACTGCACTTCTCGCCTAGTAGTTTGCTGCTGCTTAGTTCAAATTCCCCCCAACCAAGCAAATCGCTGAGACGTGCGGGACAGATTCCCCTTGACGCACGCAAGCGTTTCCCATAGGCAGAGCGCTAGGCGACACTGCGTTACTCGCTCCTGGTATGTTTGCATTGTGTGGGTGGGGAGAACGGTCTCGGACGTGTTTTACGCAGCACGTTGCGGGAAATTCTCGCGACTAGGGAAGGCGTAGCTAAAAAATGGCTCTGAGCACTATGGGACTCAACTGCTGAGGTCATCAGTCCCCTAGAACTTAGAACTACTTAAACCTAACTAACCTAAGGACATCACACACACCCATGCCCGAGGCAGGATTCGAACCTGCGACCGTAGCAGCAGCGCGGCTCCGGACTGGAGCGCCTAGAACCGCACGGCCACCGCGGCCGGCGAAGGCGTAGCTAATGAGGGACGTTTTAGTGTTTAATGTACCGTCGACAACATGGTCATTAGAGACCCATAGGCACTCAGCTTCAGCGACTTATCGAAAGCACACAAAACCTAATTTGGATGTTTGGACGGGTATTTGAGTCTCACTGTTCGCGAATCGACTCCATTGCCTTACCAATGCGCAACCTCGCTCGGGCCACTTGAGCTTAGTAGAAAACTAGTATGGTTCTCGTTTTACATTATAAGCAAGCAGTCTGAGAGCTGCCACTTCTTCAACTAATCACAAATGCTCATACGGAAATAAGAGCACTGCTCCTGCCCTGATATATGCCCCCAAACAGAAAATATTATTTATGCATTACGCGATCTGATTTTTGACTGATAGTAATGAGATGGCAAAGCTTCAAAACGCCAGCAGCGGGGGAATTTTACTCGGTCGTAATATCTTTTCAACGTTGGATATGTAGTGGAAACTGTTCAAAACGGTTCAAATGGCTCTGAGCACTATGGGACTTAACATCTATGGTCATCAGTCTCCTAGAACTTAGAACTAATTAAACCAAACTAACCTAAGGACATCACCCAACACCCAGTCATCACGAGGCAGAAAAAATCCCTGACCCCACCGGGAATCGAACCCGTGAAGCGAGAATGCTACCGCACTACCACGAGCTGCGGACCGGTGGAAACTGTGAACTCCACGCTGCACTGATTCGAGGTGTGATGATATGCATCTGAGATGTTCAACTAGCACAAGTAATGTACCCTACTAGCAGTCACCTATCACCACCTAATAAGCTTCCTACTGACGAACATTACCAATTGCGAATCTGTCGTCACTACCGTCGGATGATCTGGGAGTGCTGCATCAACATCCAGCTTACCTTAACTGCTGAAAATAATTTACAAAGATTAAATTCTAAGGCAGCAAGTGTGTTCCATGCGACCCTTGAGCATAGTGCAACATACATTCAATAGATACGTTGTCCCGGAGGACCAAGTCTTGAAACTCGCATCGATGCTGTTACCCGTGGGAGAATTGGTAAGTCATGAAAAGTGGTGAAGATAATGAATTTTCATAGAAAAATTAAACTGATATTCCATACAATTGACAAAAAAAGTTTAATTTGTAATTCTTCTCTAATGGCTGTGAATACAAATTTGAAAGGAACTATCTTTAAATCCATTCAGTGCAGTACCTTAGAACCACGCCACAAAATTAACACTCCCCAGTACTTAAAACATCATTTAAAGTAGAAAGACCTGCCTATAAGTCACGTTGAGGTTACAGACGCCAACAACCGAAATAGAGTCGGATCACTATCTGCTATAAAGAAATTACGAGAGTGGAGAAAAGTCCACATGTAGGAAGAGAAATTTCCAAATGAACAGCAACGCGAAAGAATGACGACTCTCAGAAACTATTAATACTATGAAGCACATCCGTATGAAAGGAACTGCAATGCGGGTGGATTATCCACCTCACCATTTACATCAAAGTGTGCTGGTCAGATGACTCCACCTTGCACATTAGTCAAATGTCTGAATTACTATTTGTTGTCAGCATGCTGATCAGGCAAAAGATGAGACGAGAAATGAGGAATCCGCTGTAGTTCAAACAGCTTGCTAGAACCAATCGCAATCATACGCGCCTTTCGTTCCCGCGGACGGACTCCGGTCAAAGTCTTAAGCGTCACGGTGAGAGATCTCTCCTTTTCCGTATTTAACGAAAATGCTTCGCGTGAGGCGACAAGTTGACGCGCGGATCATTGTTCTGCTACCAACAAGTGACTAATACCATGCATGTTACAGATCTAGTTGCAGACCTACGATATTTGAAAAGGTGCTCACAATGAAACGGCCGCCTTTCAACTGAAAGACATAATTGCACTAATGTAATGATCACAGAGTTTGCACACTTCGAAGACAGAGTGTAACATATTTTTGGCTGCGCCCTTAGGTTGGTCATCTAAACTGTTCTGTATGCCAGGGCGTTTCCTGTAACCGTCAAAAGGGGGCTTTGTCGAGCATGAACGTGAGGGATATATCTATCAGGGATGTACTGCAGTGGTTTGTGTTCGGTTCCTGCTACGCTATTTCCAAGATCTCTGGTGTCTTCAAGCACCTGTTGGTAATAAGCTTTTGAATGAACTTGGCAGAAAGCAGCACTTTGCTAATAGCGAGAGCAGGGAATGGCTAATGATAATGCCGTCATACTGCTTCGTAGGTTGATAAGATGAAAATATGAATGTTGAAACGATTTCATGGAGTGGCTGGAAGCTCGCGAAATCGAGGAGTCAAAGAGAAGCGACGGGCGTCTGTGGTGGAGGTGACGTTTTAAGGGGAGTAGAATATGTCATATCAGGAGATAATGGTCCTCAATGATCAATAAAGTTGTTTTGTCAACACGGAAATGAAAGAATTCACAAACGCGATCTCGTGCGGTGGGTGTGGAAAACTGCTCAGTCTTCCTGTTCCGTAGGCGAGTGTGGCGGAGTAGTGAACGGGTTCGTGGTCTGGAGGCAGTGACCTCACAACAGAGCATGGCTCGCTGGTTACTGGTGTTTAATTAACGAGATGGACTTTTTGATGTCTACTAGAAGAACATGAATTTTGTTTGTCCACATGGCAACTTCAAGTCAGGTGTTTCTTTTTCTCTTCTTTGTGTCTGACCAATTAACTTGGAACTGTTACTTTGTTTTTGTTTGCGTGGATGTTATCGGCAGAATTTGGTAGGCGCCAGCTGTTAGCAGTGTACATTTTGTGCTCCAATAGTGGGATCTCGGAATATTTATGAATGTTTTCTGATAATTACAAGACGTTTAGTTTGATTCCCGGCCCGCTCGGAGATCTTCTTAGTCTCAACTTCATCACAAAGACGAAAAAGTCACTGAACTGGCGTCAAATAGAAAGACTTGCACCACATGGGTGAACAACGCTAGCCAATAATGCCATACCATCATTTCATTTCGTTTTGGTTTTGGGGTAGTGAAAAGTTTAAGCCTGTCTTTCGGGTCAAAGCGAGGCTGGTGACCCTTACTTTAGGGGATTAATCCGGGCTCGCCACTAAGCGTCTGAGCAGATGTGCCGTGCAGTACGTCGCGTAATTTGTCTGGCACATTGTGAAGAGTGACTGGATTCTGACAGCGGCCGCGAATGGCATCTCGCACGACGCCACACAACTTCCGAGGACGATACGAAAGGAACATTTCAGCATAACGTACGAGAATTTCTGCCCTGTAATTATATCGACTTGCTGTAGCAAGGACATGTACAACAGAGGTAATTAAAGTCATCTTTCGATACGGAAACGACCCTAGAACCAGGGTAACTACAGGGACCATAATAATACAACATATGCTAGAAATATCACACCATGGTCTACATAACTGTCATTTATCACTATCGAGTGGGTGAATGTTGGGTTCTCACTCAGGTCCTATCCATCTTGCTCTACAGCCAAATGCACAGAAATTGAAAGAGTGGGTTTGGTAAAGAAAATAATGAAGGATTACTGTTCAACGTCACGTCAACACCGAGATCATTCAATCAAAGTCTGAACTGGACAAGGATGCTCCAGAAAATCTGCTATGGTTTTCTTTTCTTTTTTTTTTTTTTTAATAAACCATCCCAGAATTCACCTGACCTGTGTTAGGAACAACAGGAAAATCTAAATCGGGGTGGTCTGTCGGAAAGTTGAGCTCTGCTTCCTCCGAACATAAATCCAGTGTCCAAACGACTGCAACACATCTCTCGATACGTAAATATTAAGTCTACCGACAGATTTCAAATGTTGTTCAGGGATGACAAACTGCCTATTGGCTTCTGTCTCGGGTTCTTCGGCCGACGTTCATCTAATGATTTTTCTGACGTTTCGCCAGCACGAGTGGCTGGCATTGTCAAAGCTTCACCCTCCATTGCCGGTGGTGAACTGGAGGCGAGCTCGCGGCCGCAGGCTATATGTACCTGGCGCGCCAACGTCCGAGGGCTTCTCCGCGGTCATTTCCGGTGCGTTTCTCCTCTTGCTACCTGCGACGGTCGTTCGCTGCAGTACGGGAAGCCAGGACCCGTTTACCTTAAGGCTTTCCTCTTTCTTGTTGAAACTGTTCGCGTGTTTTTGGATTTCTACAGCTTCTCTGAACAGGCGCGTGTGAGAGTGCTTCTCTACAGACAGAACTTCCGTGTCGGCGAATTTTATTACGTGGTCGGTCTCATTCAGTGCGTGCTCTGCCACGGCCGATTTCTCCACCTGCCCCAACCTGCAATGTCGCTTATGCTCTTTGATCCTGGTGTTAATGGATCGTCCAGTCATTCCGTCATAAACTTTTCCGCATGTGCAAGGTATACGGTATATTCCCGACATTGCAAGTGGGTCTCTTTTCTCCTTCGCCGATCTAAGACACTCTTTGATCTTCCTTGTCGGTTTGAAAATCGTCTTTACGCCGTGTTTGCGCAATATAGGCCGATTCTGTCCGTCACTCTGGGAATGTATGGCAGAAAGGCCGTACCCGACATTTCTTTTTCTGGTTCCTTACTTCGCCGAGTGTTTGGCTCTGTTACACTTCTAATGTAATTTTTGGAGTACCCATTGCTCCTCAGAACAGTTTCCAGGTGTTGCATTTCTCGTTTGAGGTGTTGAGGCTCACATATTCGTCCTGCTCTCGTTACGAGCGTTCTAATCATGCCTCTTTTCTGGCTCGGGTGGTGGTTTGACAGTTTGTGCAGGTATCGGTCTGTGTGTGTCGGTTTTCGATACACGCTGTGTCCCAGGTTTTCGCCGTCCCTTGTGACCAGCACATCTAGAAATGGCAGTTTCTTGTTCTTTTCTACTTCCATGGAAATGTTATGTTGGCATGGAGGCTGTTCAAGTGTCTCAGGAATTCACCGAGCTGTTCTTCACCATGGCTCGACACCATGAAAGTGTCATCGACGTACCTGTACCACACCTTAGGTTTGCAAGTCGCCAAGTCCAGTGCCTGTGCTTCGAATTGTTCCGTGAAGAAGTTGGCCACCACTGGACTGAGAGGACTACCCATGGCGACGCCTTCAGCTGTTCATAGAAATCGCCATTCCACGTGAAATAGCTCGTGGTGAGACATGCATGGAAGAGCTTTTTGATGTCTTGCGGGAACATGGAACCGATGTACTCCAGAGCGTCGCTGAGTGGCACTTTCGTAAATAACGAAACAACATCAAAACTGACCAGGATGTCGTTTGGCGCAAGTTTCAGTTTCTTCAGCTTCTCAATGAAATGTCCTGAGTCCTTAATGTATGTGTCGGTCTTTCCCACGTGTGGCTGGAGCAGAGAGGCCAAGTGTTTCGCCAGTTTATACGTTGGTGAGCCAGGAGCGCTAACGATCGGTCTCAGTGGAACGTTGTTCTTATGGATCTTGGGTAATCCATACAGCCGAGGTGGTAGGGCTTCTGTGTTGCGCAGGTTTCTCTGTATGTCCGCCGGCAGAGAAGATTCCTTGATTAATCGATTCGTATTCCGAGTGATACGCTGCGTCGGATCTGCGCTTAGTTTTCGGTACGTCGTCGGATCTAATAGGTCTCGGATCTTTTGCTCATAATCTTCGGTCTTCATTACGACGGTCGCATTCCCCTTATCGGCAGGCAGTACCAATATACTCTTGTCGGCGTTGAGATTCTTAATGGCTTGTACCTCCTCTTTCTTCAGGTTGCAAGCTGGTGGTTTTGCTCGGCGCAGTATCCTGGCTGTTTCAGTGCGTATTTCCTCTGCCCTTTCACAAGGAAGGGTCCGAATGGCTGCTTCGGTGTTGGCAATGATGTCCTCCATAGGTATAGTTCTCGGGATGATAGCGAAATTCCCTCCTTTTTGAAGAACAGACACTTCCTCTTCGGTCAATTGTCGTTCCGTGAGGTTGACCACTGTGTGTGACATGTCGGGAATCGCCTTGTCGGTCTGCTTCCGGCATCTTTCAAACTTTTTCTTTTGCCGCTCGGTGCAGCGCTCGAGTTCGTTCTGCATGCTCCTGTGAGTGATGCTGTCGATCTTGTCCCAGTCGTCTCGATGCATTCTGCTACTTAGTTGATAGAAAATGTCCAGAAGTTCCTGATCCGTTCTTGCCAAGTCTCTCCGTGTTGTATGTATTCGCTCACGAAGAAAAGCTCGTTCCATTCTGTCGTAGATACGATGTGCTTGGGCGGTGGTGAATAGGCGCTTGCATCTCAAGAACTTCGGTGTAGCACATTCATCTCGGCACCGTGATAGAAAGGCGAGAGAGGACATCAGTCGCGCTTTCTTCTTCCGTCGTTGGTCAAGGCGTCGGTACAATCTGCAAATCTCCTCCCCGTAGAGGCGTAATACAAAATTGTTAAGGCTTTCGTGGCCACTTGTTGACAAACTGCCTATTGGCTTCTGTCTCGGGTTCTTCGGCCGACGTTCATCTAATGATTTTTCTGACGTTTCGCCAGCACGAGTGGCTGGCATTGTCAAAGCTTCACCCTCCATTGCCGGTGGTGAACTGGAGGCGAGCTCGCGGCCGCAGGCTATATGTACCTGGCGCGCCAACGTCCGAGGGCTTCTCCGCGGTCATTTCCGGTGCGTTTCTCCTCTTGCTACCTGCGACGGTCGTTCGCTGCAGTACGGGAAGCCAGGACCCGTTTACCTTAAGGCTTTCCTCTTTCTTGTTGAAACTGTTCGCGTGTTTTTGGATTTCTACAGCTTCTCTGAACAGGCGCGTGTGATAGTGCTTCTCTACAGACAGAACTTCCGTGTCGGCGAATTTTATTACGTGGTCGGTCTCATTCATTAGATGAACGTCGGCCGAAGAACCCGAGACAGAAGCCAATAGGCAGTTTGTCAACAAGTGGCCACGAAAGCCTTAACAATTTTGTTCAGGGATGTTTCTCATGTGAGCTGATACGAAGTACCGATGTTCTCTGTTGTGATCGTTAGTGAATAACTGCATTTCCCGAGGGTTGACGAGAGACGTCTACACAGTTCCCAAACACCAGGAAGCTAATTTTAAGATGTACGTGGCTTCAGTATAACGAGTGCTGGCAAACTACACAGAATGATTGGGATTACCATCACCTACTTTTTTTTTTGACAAAAGATTGAGCATGATTATATATGTGCCGGATGATATACTTGTGAGATTCTATAGAGATTGTGTGGAAGAACTGGCTGCTCTTCTAGCTGTACTTTATGGTAATTCGGTGGAGCAACGGAAAGTGCCTAGAGATTGGAATAAACCGCAATTTATCGCCATTTTAAGGAAAGCTCATAAGACATATGCACATAATTATAGGCCTAGGTCGCTGACGTTAATCTGGTAGAGAATTATGGAACATAATGAACGTGAGAGCATTTCAACGTTTTTGAAGTACGAAAACCTAATTTTCCAGCCATTTGAGGACACTTACAGCAGCATCAAACTGAAATTTGAATTAATGATCCTAGAGAATGCCAAGGATTTATTCGCGACGCTATCATCTTGTCATCGTCGTCTTGCATGCATTCAGAAACAATTGCTGAGTGTTCCCCAACGTTTTTTGCAAGACACACTGATGTCCATTCTCTTTTTAAAACCGAAGATGTTTCCTTGAAGAATTCTACCTATTGTCTGTCAGTTTTGATATTGAAAAGTAAACTCAAATCCTGAAGAAATATGGTAAATGCAAGTCTATAGCCCCCTGGTTTAGTTAGACGAAAAAAGGTAAAAGGAAGATTAGGTGATTAGAAACATAGCACAAATCGTGTCGTTTTCAAAGGAACCACTAAGACATTTGCCTTAAGCGATTCAAAACAACGACATGAAGCCTAAATACGAATAGCGGGAGGGGGAAATGATCCCCTGTCCTTCTAAATGCGTGTCAAGTATCTTAACCACAACGCCGAGACTCATTTTTTGGGCAATAGATTGTCATAGTAGCCTGTTAGCCATCATATAATTTCGTAGTCGTCTGACGAAAAAGGTAAAGCACCCAAAAGGGGGAGAGGGAACGAAATAAAACGTCACAGCTTGAAAGGGTTCAGAGATAACAAAATCGAGTCAAATTAACAAGGAACTTGGCAGTATGGGCCCACTTACGAGTATGACGTTGAACCTTCTTTGGCCTGGAATGCATGTATTGTTTCGGTTTGGGTGTTGTAAAGGTGTCGTATGCTCTTCGAGGAAAGATGGACCACAATTGTTGTTCAAAATGGCTCTGAGCACTATGGGACTTAACATCTGTGGTCATCAGTCCGCTAGAACTTAGAACTACTTACAACCTAACTAACCTAGGGACATCACACACATCCATGCCCGAGGCACGATTCGAACCTGCGACCGTAGCAGTCCCCCGGTTCCGGACTGAGCGCCTAGAACCGCTAGACCACCGCGGCCGGCCCACAATTGTTGTAACTGGTCCTTAATATCCTGGATACCGATACTCGGGCGGAGTTGATGTCCGAACTGATCCCATATACTTTATATCGGGGACAGATCTGGGGCTCTTGCTGGTTACGGGGATACCTCAACATCACGTAGACACGTGCCATTTGTGGACGAACTTTGTCCTGCTGGAAAACGACATGACGATACCGTCGCATGTGGGGTAACACATGAAAACGCACGAAGTCCGTGGCGTGCCGATGTGCCGTCAGAGTTCCTTTAATCGCTACCAGCCTTGATCTGAAGTCATACCCGATGGCTCCCCACACCGTGACTCTAGGAGTAACACCGCTACGCTGTGCCTCTCCAAAACACTGGAAGACTGTGTTGACATTTCTGCGGAGCCCAAGACGCTTCAGGCAGTGGACCTCGGAACAGGCTGTTCCAGAAGTTAGGATACATGGGCCTTTTCGCTGCTACCTGCGACGTACTACTGGGAAATATCGCTTCGGACAAGCAGTTTGGACAATTGTTTGAACTTCACGCCGATCTTACAAGTTCTTGGGAGGAAACAAACACTATTCCAGCTATTTAGGCTTTGCTACTGAACAAAAAGCGAGAAAAGTATGAGCGTTCTTTTTAAAGCTATTAAAATCAGAGTGCCTTGATGGAACGCAGAGCCTATCATGATGGACTTCGAAATTGCTATCGTCCAGTCAGCTTCAAGTTTGTTTCCTGAAACTGATATTATGGCTTGTAATCATCGTTTTAATCAGTGTCTCTGGCAACACATTCAACGTTGCAGCCTTGTTCCTGCACATACAGAAAACGAAGAAACACGCTGTCATATAAAAATGTGTTCACCATTAGTTTATTTTCCCCTGGAAATGTTGAATGATGGATTGTCTGTGTATTCATCAGAGCACACCTGAAAACCAAAAGCTTCAGGACATCTACGACTATTTTTTGGACCGGGGCTCGATAACGAGCATTTATAAAGAGATCTGGAGAAATTCAGTGGAAAGCACCATCGCACTAACAACGTTTTTGAAAGACAGAACCGAAGGATAAATACATTAACATCAAAATTTCATCAAAATGTTCATTCATTAGTAAAAAAAAATTGAAAAGACGCAGAGTATCACGGTCACTAGCTGGACCGATTAATGTTAAATTTCAATGAGAAAAAAAATCAGAGAAGTCAGAAATTCAGACTGACAAGATTAATGCAAAGGCTTTAAAATAACTTCATACTGACGGCAACTGAAAATCACTGGAGTTTATCTATCATCTCCGTAACGCTTTCACGATTACTAAATGATCCTGTAACGAAGCGCGCTGCTCTCCGTTGGATCTTCTCTATCTCTTCTATCTGGCATGGATCCCACACCGGTGAGCAGTATTCAAGGAGTGGCCGAACAAGTGTACTGTAACCTACTTCCTTTGTTTTCAGACTGCATTTCCTTAATATAGGCATCATAGTTACAGTCAACATGGGCTGGACAAGTTGAGTAGGGCTTTACTCGTACAGCTGTTTTATCAAAACAACAACAATAGTGCTGCTGTTCTTAGCGAGTATCGACGCATTGAAGGAATACGGAGAGATTCTCTTTCCGCGCCGAGGTTGAACATGATTCGGAAGTTCCAGTTGACTGGCGATATGGGAACTGGTCCTGGGAGAGGCTGGCGGCTAATTGCGTCACAAATTGTTGAAGAAGTTACTGTTGCCATGGTTGAGAACACTGGACACAATGTGTTATCTTCATGCAGTTCACGACAGCTGAACATTCCGTGGTCCACCATTCTAAAAGTGATGCGAACAATTGTGAAATGCTATCTCTAGTGCGGCTCCTGGGTGTCCTGAATACAGATGGTCGTCACATCAGGCTACGTTTTAAACCTGAAACTTAAAAATGGTACGCAATTAACAAATGTTAATGGAAGGTAAAACGTGTTCCTTCAGTGGTTTATTCGTTATTTCTCTCCAGCATGTCCTCACAAATGTTTTCACGAAGTTTCATTGTCCGATGATCACTCGTTTTTCATAGGGGCTTCCCTCGATAGCGAAAGTTTAATTTCAAAATGGTTCAAATGGCTCTGAGGACTATGGGACTCAACATCTTAGGTCATAAGTCCCCTAGAACTTAGAACTACTTAAACCTAACTAACCTAAGGACATCACACACACCCATGCCCGAGGCAGGATTCGAACCTGCGACCGTAGCAGTCCCGCGGTTCCGGACTGCAGCGCCAGAACCGCTAGACCACCGCGGCCGGCAAAGTTTAATTATAACCACCCTGTATATACCACGGCACGCATTGTAATTATCTCTTCTCTGAAGCTCATGTTCCCTACGCGAGGTATTCAAACGATGTAGCAAAATCGTCGCACAATATTCCTCGAATACCGGTTCCTTAAAATTACTCAACAGAATCTCGTGCCAGCAACATCTCGTTCCTCCCAAAAATTACCATTTACATTACATTATCATCTCTTTTCCACTTTGGTATCGCTACACAGACCTATTAAGATCATAGTACTGCGTCTCTGAGTTCCCTACTCTAGAATTTGTAGGACTCGCCTCAACTATCTACCTTCATTTAAAGATGCAACTTGTCAGAACCCTTCCACAAAATCTGAGCCCTCCATTATACATCTGTACTACTGACTTTATGTGATCGTCTAATTTTATATCGACTTGCTCGTATAGTGTAACGCGCAGCGCGCTAGGCTTGCGAGAAGGGCAAGTGAGTCAGACCCAGATCGAAACGGCGGACGAATAAACGATCGTGGCTGGTACGCCTGAGACAATACGGTACACAAACTGTTCAGATACGATCACGCACAGATAGAATGTTCTACTATTAAGAAAAAAATGAACTATTACTGTTACTAAGGAAAAGTGCTATATGCAGAGGAGCTTAAACAGTGTATTTAAGATGTTATTCATCTTTATTTGTGTTATTCATGTCAGTCGAGATAGAACCACCTCATGTCCAAAATTAGACCTGCACATCATGTAGTGATGTTTTAATATTTTGATTAAGTAATGCTAATGATTGTGAACGTCATTAGCTTGAGCTCGGTGCAAATTTGCTCTCCATAATTTACTGGTGTGTGTGTTTTGGTAACTGCCGCTACACACAGCACAGAGTGCACTGTGTCAGATTCTATCCTGTTTGCTATTCAGAGGTAAATCTCAACAAATGTAACTTCAGTAACTAATATCCAATTTTCTCAAATATATATTTCTAAATTAATGTGCCTAATTAGGTTGCGACCGTTCATTTTTTTTCATTCACTTATAATTTTACTACTTCTGTTAACTCTCAAGGTTAAGACCCATTAGGTTTTACTGTCAACTTCACAAAATTCGAAATTATAGTCTGATACCCTTTTCCATGTACAGGGTGATTCAAAAAGAATACCACAACTTTAGGAATTTAAAACTCTGCAACGACAAAAGGCAGAGCTAAGCACTATCTGTCGGCGAATTAAGGGAGCTATGAAGTTTAATTTAGTTGTACATTTGTTCGTTTGAGGCGCTGTTGACTAGGCGTCAGCGTCAGTTGATGCTAAGATGGCGACCGCTCAACAGAAAGCTTTTTGTGTTATTGAGTACGGCAGAAGTGAATCGACGACAGTTGTTCAGCGTGCATTTCGAACGGAGTATGGTGTTAAACCTCCTGATAGGTGGTGTATTAAACGTTGGTATAAACAGTTTACAGAAAATGGGTGTTTGTGCAAAGGGAAAAGTTCTGGACGGCCGAGAACGAGTGATGAAAATGTAACACGCATCCAGAATTAGAGAACTGGCTGTTCTCTCAGCTCGAACAAGAAGCACAACAATTCATATTTCAGCAGGATGGAGCGCCACCACATTGGCACTTATCTGTCCGTAACTACCTGAACGTCAACTACCCGAGGCGATGGATCGGCCGCCAGGCAGCCCGTGACAGAGCACTTCATCACTGGCCTCCAAGAAGCCCTGATCTTACCCCCTGCGATTTTTTCTTATGGGGGTATGTTAAGGATATGGTGTTTCGGCCACCTCTCCCAGCCACCATTGATGATTTGAAACGAGAAATAACAGCAGCTATCCAAACTGTTACGCCTGATATGCTACAGAGAGTGTGGAACGAGTTGGAGTATCGGGTTGATATTGCTCGAGTGTCTGGAGGGGGCCATATTGAACATCTCTGAACTTGTTTTTGAGTGAAAAAAAAACCTTTTTAAATACTCTTTGTTATGATGTATAACAGAAGGTTATATTATGTTTCTTTCATTAAATACACATTTTTAAAGTTGTGGTATTCTTTTTGAATCACCCTGTATAATGCGTCAGAGCGGAGTTAGGCACTTCGTTGGATTGGGGCAGCCGCGGCTCGGCGGCTCGGCACATTTTTTGTGCTCCTATGGCAGCCGCAGGGTTACATCTACTTTTCTGACAACACTTCCCGCCCAGGCACACACGAGTGAGTCGAGAGAAGGATAAATACACTCCTGGAAATGGAAAAAAGAACACATTGACATCGGTGTGTCAGACCCACCATACTTGCTCCGGACACTGCGAGAGGGCTGTACAAGCAATGATCACACGCACGGCACAGCGGACACACCAGGAACCGCGGTGTTGGCCGTCGAATGGCGCTAGCTGCGCAGCATTTGTGCACCGCCGCCGTCAGTGTCAGCCAGTTTGCCGTGGCATACGGAGCTCCATCGCAGTCTTTAACACTGGTAGCATGCCGCGACAGCGTGGACGTGAACCGTATGTGCAGTTGACGGACTTTGAGCGAGGGCGTATAGTGGGCATGCGGGAGGCCGGGTGGACATACCGCCGAATTGCTCAACACGTGGGGCGTGAGGTCTCCACAGTACATCGATGTTGTCGCCAGTGGTCGGCGGAAGGTGCACGTGCCCGTCGACCTGGGACCGGACCGCAGCGACGCACGGATGCACGCCAAGACCGTAGGATCCTACGCAGTGCCGTAGGGGACCGCACCGCCACTTCCCAGCAAATTAGGGACACTGTTGCTCCTGGGGTATCGGCGAGGACCATTCGCAACCGTCTCCATGAAGCTGGGCTACGGTCCCGCACACCGTTAGGCCGTCTTCCGCTCACGCCCCAACATCATGCAGCCCGCCTAAAGTGGTGTCGCGACAGGCGTGAATGGAGGGACGAATGGAGACGTGTCGTCTTCAGCGATGAGAGTCGCTTCTGCCTTGGTGCCAATGATGGTCGTATGCGTGTTTGGCGCCGTGCAGGTGAGCGCCACAATCAGGACTGCATACGACCGAGGCACACAGGGCCAACACCCGGCATCATGGTGTGGGGGGCGATCTCCTACACTGGCCGTACACCACTGGTGATCGTCGAGGGGACACTGAATAGTGCACGGTACATCCAAACCGTCATCGAACCCATCGTTCTACCATTCCTAGACCGGCAAGGGAACTTGCTGTTCCAACAGGACAATGCACGTCTGCATGTATCCCGTGCCACCCAACGTGCTCTAGAAGGTGTAAGTCAACTACCCTGGCCAGCAAGATCTCCGGATCTGTCCCCCATTGAGCATGTTTGGGACTGGATGAAGCGTCGTATCACGCGGTCTGCACGTCCAGCACGAACTCTGGTCCAACTGAGGCGCCAGGTGGAAATGGCATGGCAAGCCGTTCCACAGGACTACATCCAGCATCTCTACGATCGTCTCCATGGGAGAATAGCAGCCTGCATTGCTGCGAAAGGTGGATATACACTGTACTAGTACCGACATTGTGCATGCTCTGTTGCCTGTGTCTATGTGCCTGTGGTTCTGTCAGTGTGATCATGTGATGTATCTGACCCCAGGAATGTGTCAATAAAGTTTCCCCTTCCTGGGACAATGAATTCACGGTGTTCTTATTTCAATTTCCAGGAGTGTATATTCTGAGTTGACGCAGAACAAAAAACTATTGTGTATTTATTGTGCCCCACGTAAGGCACGCACACGTAGCAGCCACCTCGTAAACAGTCCAAGATATCGAAACAGGTATTCGACGAATGATCGAGAGGAAATATCTAGGTAGTACTTACTATTTTTTATTTATTGAAGGAAAAAAGGAAAGAAGATCAGGGTCTAGCTCCCCGTCGACGACGAGATCATTAGAGACGGAATACAAGCTCGGATTGGACAAGGTTGGGGAATGAAATCGACTGTGTCCTCATGAGAAACCCTTATCAGACTGGCCGCACACTGTGTTAAACGCCGCTCCTGCACAATGAAGCTTACATGGGGACTTAGCAACAGTTGTTTTTACCGCGGACGATTCGCAACTGAAACGAAAAAAAAGGGGGAGGGAGTGTCAGTGTTACACGAAATACCCTCCACCCCACACCATACGTAGCTTTCGGAATATAGATGTAGATTATATCTGATTATAAGGCCGGGTGTAAACTACAAGAGACTGTCTTCTGTTGGAAGGATTTGGCAAAACTGCAGCGCACCTGTAAAGGAACTCGGATACAAGTTACAAGTGTGGCCAATTATGGAATACTGCTTCAACCTTTGAACTCCTCGTCAAGTAGGCATGGGAGTAGACATCGATCGAATTTAGTGACGCTCTGATAGGACGATAATAGGTCAGTACCACTCATATTAAAGTGTAGCATAAGTGCGTAGGCAATTAAAATGGCCAGTCGCGTAAGTTTAGAGAACCAGGTATCGAGAAAAACTTTGCAGCTGTTTTGGGGGACATGGCAGGAGTCTCCAAGAGAGCGTTCTCGATGTGGGAAAGCAAAAAACAGATCAGAGAACGCCGTTGTCCCCTGTAAACGTTATCCACAAAGATAACGGCCAATCGTTCGATCACCCTAAAACTATCTGCGAGACAAATCACAACCAAAATTGGCACTTCTCGGAGCGAACTATGGCGAATGTAAGCCTGAACGTCGAGGCAATCACAAGGAACAAGACATCTTCTCGACACACTGCCAAATACACAAATGTGACGTATTA
The DNA here is from genome assembly GCF_023864275.1 of Schistocerca cancellata. Taxonomy (NCBI): domain Eukaryota; kingdom Metazoa; phylum Arthropoda; class Insecta; order Orthoptera; family Acrididae; genus Schistocerca; species Schistocerca cancellata. The sequence continues at coordinate 879,821,028 of NC_064629.1, read as the reverse complement.
TGCTTTCAAGAAACTCACAGAGCTGTAGAAGGAAAAACACCTGGAATAAAAGGGATGCGACTAGCTGTGGAAGCACCACACCCTTAACGCTACAGTGCCATATTCACTAGACCAGGCACGGTCGTATCCTCTGTCGATAAAACCACAAACTGTGCACTGAAATACTAACAATTTGTGCACATCCGTGTACGAACATCCAGGAGACAAATTCGCTTTCTCGCAGCCAAAAAATTTTAACAACAAAAATACCGAATTCACAATAGCAGATTTTCATTGACACAACATCAACCGCGGCTACGACGAAACACATGAAAACGGACAAGATCCAAATTTTTCCCCCTCTTTCACAAGTAAACTATGGAAGTGTGACTGCAACCTGATAACCATATCACCAGCTACAACATACAAGACTGCTGTATTAAGATGGTAGATCAGCCCGTTCCTCGAACCCAGCTCAGACCAATTGGAATACAAGTCTATGCCGCAGTTAAGACCGCTACGCTGCCGTTCTGCAGACGATTTAACTTCAGGAAGGCCAAATGTATATGTTTTCGGGAGGAACTTAACAAAGTCATTACGGACCTCATCCCTACATTTGGAAATTATCAGGTATTTCTAAAAATATTACAAATCTCGAGATAATGCATACCATGAGGCTGCAGACAGCAGTTCATTCCGTGCCTCCCATACAGATCTAAGAAAGTTCTCGCAAAATTGGAAGGTGGCTATAATATCGCACCTTAGTGCCAGTGGAAATGAAACGGTAGGCGTAACTCAGTCCCTGGGTGGAAAAGCCCGCACAGGTGTGCTGTCCCGCTTAAACACAGGAAGTAGCCAAGACGGACCTGAGCGCTGAAGCACAATACAGCGGCGGCCTGCTGTATTGTAGCGGGGCTGGAAGGATAAACGGAAACTGAAAATCTTGGACGCAGCTGAGAGGAACAAGGAAGCGTTACCTCGGAAATCACGCAGGCTGGGTTATTTCCGAGCATGTTTTACTCTGAGAAGCGTATCATTGTATGAATTCCTAATTAATGGGGATAGGTATTTCCTCGCAAACTTTCCGCGCTGGACGACAAAAGACTAAACTATGGTTGGTCGGCGTTCGGAAGAATCTGTAGAGAGGGAGATTTCGAGAATATGATTCGCCTTCTGCAGTTACGAGGGATGGGAGCCGAGCATTGCTGGTAAGCCAGCGGTGGAGACAAAGAGGTCTTCCGTTTTGAGTGCCCGTGTTTGACGGTCCCTCAGTATCAGCTTTTGTTGGTACAGACGGATTTGCTGTCTCTGCTCTCAGGAGATTTTATAGTTGGAACGGTTAGGCACTGCACTGTTGTGAACTTATACGATTCTGGACTTCTCCTCCAGATAGGGAGTTATTGTTGACTACGCAGCGTTCAGTGATTGAGAGTTCTTCTTCTGTCAATACTCACGTAGAGACATTATCTGAATTCCGTCCTTGTGGCTGGGAGTTCGCGTTTCTTGTCTGTAGAACACAGAGATGAGAAGGCAGTATTAGGTTATTCTAGTCAGAGGACCGCCTTCTGCCGTCCTATTGTTTGAAAGAGTTTATCTTGTGGCTGGAGTTCTTCCATCGTCGCATAAATGTAGGAGAACCATCACTCTGACGCATCGGACGCAGTACATGCAGTGATATTGATAATTGCTTCGGCTTATTAGGGCTATAAAGCTAAACAACTGTGACCACTAAGTTTATTTTCACTGAGGTTGCACACCACTGAAGATCGTCTTTGAAAGTAGTGTCATCTAACGCTATTTTGTCGAAAGTCGACATGTTAAGAAACGTGGCTGTTGTACTTAAGGTTTATAATTTATATAAAAAACAGCTACCAGCCACATGTATGGTTTAAAAAGGTTTATTATCTTCAGACCATGACCGGTTTCGGATTTATCTTTACAAACCCATCTTCAGATGGCAGATTACAAGCGTTCTTAGTTGGACCCAGTTTTGTTTATGTTATTCATTTGCTGCACAGGGAAAGAAAAGAAATATTTTTGTTGTCATATCGGTAATGGTATTTTTACGACAGATTTACTTCTTTTACAAGATCAAATTGCTCAGAGATGGTTTTTATAAAAAGTGTATCAAGCTTGCGTTCAAAAACATAAACGCACGAATATTTCGTCAGGCAGAACTACACAGCTCGTAAGTACACTAACCTGCAAGTTCACTAATGTTTATAAAAACCATCTCTGAGCAATTTGATCTTCTAAAAGAAGTAAATCTGTCGTAAAAATACCATTACCGATATGACAACAAAAATATTCCTTTTCTTTCCCTGTGCAGCAAATGAATAACATAAACAAAACTGGGTCCAACTAAGAACGCTTGTAATCTGCCATCTGAAGATGGATTTGTAAAGATAAATCCGAAACCGGTCATGGTCTGAAGATAATAAACCTTTTTAAACCATACATGTGGCTGGTAGCTGTTTTTTATATAAATTATAAACCTTAGTGTCATCTAATGTTTGGTACGTAGATGATGTCATTTACATCACGTTATTTATACTAGATCGTGTAGCCATAAAACGGGGCAGATTTGGGCAATTGATCAATAATATTAGTTAGGAAATTCATTTGTATCTCTTTATGTCCATTGGACATTGATGTATAAACATTTGAAATATATAAAGGGGTTTTAGTCTACAATAAAAGTATAAGCAAAAACAGTATTTACCATTTTGTAGTTACTAGTTCCCTTAATCATTTATTTCTGTTGATGTTGTAATTTATATGTTAAAGAACAAGAAGGAGGAGATACTATCACCATAAGGAGATCCTAAGATCTGCTTCAGGGGTAGTGAGATAGGGCCAAATCTTCATTTTCGAGTTCAGTATTTTTCGTTGCGCACATTCATTTTTTACACCTGCCTGGAGTAGCATCTTGGAAAATATGAGAAATATATCAGAAAGACCCTTTTAATGAATGTACAACTATGCGGTACGGTACTGACGGAAATGGTAAGTGAAGCGAGGCAAAATAGATAGACTGAGAGCTTGCAGAGGATGGACATGACACACAACAGCAAAATAGCCTGGAATCGTATTAAAACTTTCAACGGTGAAAAAGGCTTCAGACAGCCTGCCGAGGTAGCACCCAACCAAGTGACTCATCAAATCCTCTTGAATGAAAAGTCCAATAGAAAACACTAAAATGTAAAAATCAGCAGGGTCCTACTCTGAAAAACGGTAAAGCCCGTATTACAGGATGCCCCTAAACCGTATACCTACGCACCAGCGCCACAAGCGTGCATATCTGTAACTACAGGCTGCTTCACGTAGACCTATTACACCGTCCACGCGGGATATACCTGGCGCACATGCGCAGTGGACTGTAATAACGCAGATAGAACTGTCTGAACTCTTGTACAGTCGTTCGTTCTACCGCGAGAAACTCAAGGGGGGCTGTGTGACAAATTGGAACATCATTCGTTCAAATTATTTATGTGAGATCAGGGTTCCTGTTTAATAAGAAATTGTTTTTTATCATTATTTATTAAGTTATTGTTATTCTATTATTTGCGTTACTACTGTTATGAACTACAAACTCAACAGTTAGTTTTATGTTAGACACTTGGTCACACAGGTATTTTTATATCTAAATTTGTGTTTTGGACATGGAGGACCCACTTGTTTTTGGAGATGTTTCCCAGGCAGTGACAGTAAATCTTCGGATTAGGGCAGAACTACGACGTAAACGAAAAGCCAGACGTTGCTGAGTTGGACATTATATTGCTTATGAAAGAACTGAGGCCGGAAGATTCGCAAGAATTTCGGAACTTGCTGAGGATGGACATGGCCTGTTTCGAGAAGCTGCTGTCTATGATAGAAGATGGAATTAGCTAGTGTGACAGTCATGAGGGAAGCTATCTCGTCTTCTCGAAAGTAAGAATTAAGTCGTATAAATATATGTTTTGTGATCATACCAACCCAGATCACTGATAAAATACCAGTACATGCCCTGTTATGTTGCAGGCTGGTTGTAACATTACGGTTCCTGGCGACTGGGGAATCATTTAAGAGTCTGGCTTTTGGCCACAGAATAGCACAGCCCACCTTTTCAAAAGTTGTTGTGGGCGTATGCACTGCAATTTGCAACACTTTAAAGGATCAACACTTAAAGGTTCACCTGTATTATTTTGCGTGGCCGTGCGGTTCTAGGCGCTTCGCTACCTAGTGCGCATGCACGGATTGACGGCATTTTAGAACCGCTGTCTATTCTGGCGCGTGGATAATGTGTCTGCTAATTTTCGTAGTTTGATCCGTTCCACGTCTAGATGGTTGTCGCGCTAGACCGGTACCGCTGACAGTGGCGCTGCTGCAACCTGAGAAGGAACCAGTCTCGTGAAAGAGCTGCCGACCTATAACACTTTTTGTCACCTGTACAAACTATAAGAGAGACTCATTTTGAATCGCGCATGGCAGGTTCTATAGATCTGAAACTTATCTCTCAACAAGCTGATTCTAGACCTTGCAATTCATGCACCAGCCCAGTTCTGTACCTGACAGAACACATAAATGGGGTACTAAAATAAAGAGATTACAGGGTCATTGGTCGACATCAGCTTTGCATACGATACGGTCAACTATAGGATGCTCTTCCTAAAACTCTATTATGAATTCAACAGATTACCACTTTGTCAAGATCCTTGCGTCTGTCTTACAAAGTCGGCCGGTGTGGCCTTGCGGTTCTAGGCGCTTCAGTCTGGAACCGCGTGACCGCTACGGTCGCAGGTTCGAATCCTGCCTCGGGCATGGATGTGTGTGATGTCCTTAGGTTAGTTAGGTTTACGTAATTCTAAGTTCTAGGGGACTGATGACCACAGATGTTAAGTCCCATAGTGCTCAGAGCCATTTGAACCATTTTTTGCCTTACAAAATAGATAATTTTACTTCGTTCTCGATGGGACAAAGAGCCTATGGAGAAACCAAAGAAATGGACTAGCCCAGGGTAGCCTTCTGGTCCCCTTCCTTTTTAACTTATACATTAACGACCAGCCAACACACGATCATACTGAGCATTACCTACATGCAGATGACCTGGAAATAACAGCTCAGGGAAGGCATTTCGAGGATAAAGAGCAGAAGCTGGAGAAAGCACTCAGACACTTTTTAGAGTTTTATCAAAGTAGCTCCCTTAAACCGAATTCTTCGAGGACTCAAGAAGGCGCGTTCCACCTCCGATCTCGGGAAGCAAAGCGGAAGCTCAGTGTTTCCTGGAATAATACCACATTGGAATACGCAGATCAACCAGAATATATGGGTGTGATGTAGGATAGATCGCTGACGTATAACTCCACTGTGAAAAGATCCGTCAGAAAGTGGCCTCCAGAAATAATATTTTCAGAAAACTCGTAAACAGCAAATGGTGATCAAAATCCGCTTCCCTGAGAACCACCTCACGTGCACTATACTTCTCTACAGCCGAATATATCTGCCCGGTATGAAACCGATCAAACCACGCGAAGGAAGTTGATATAAACCTTAATGAAACATGTCGAATAACAACGGGGTGTATGAGACCCAAGCCCCCATCAAAGCGTCACAGAGTCGGCGGTCTTGACAGAACACCTCACCAATTCACAGAGAGGCTCAGTCAAGTCATCGATGTTGACATCCTCTATTTGGCATTGAGAAGCCCCGCGAAGACAAACAGATGGGGTCATGGGGTCATGGTAGCGTTGATGACCATGACTGCGTCTGTGGTGCTGTGCAAGTCATGGAGCACCTCCTGGCCTGTCCAATATGGAGAAAGGAAAGAAGATGGGAACGAAATCGGCCGTGCCACTTCAAAGGAAACATCTCAGCAAAACTTAAGCCTAGATTGTAAGACGCGGGTTTGAACTTTCGTGCCGGCCGGTGTGGCCGTGCGGTTCTAAGCGCTTCAGTCTGGAACCGCGTGACCACTACGGTCGCAGGTTCGAATCCTGCCTCGGGCATGGATGTGTGTGATGTCCTTAGGTCAGTTAGGTTTAAATAGTTCTAGGGGACTGATGACCACAGATGTTAAGTCCCATAGTGCTCAGAGCCATTTGAACCATTTTTTGAACTTTCGTCCTCTCGAATGCGAGGCTAGTGTGCTAACCACTGCGCCACATCTCTCGGCTCCTGTTCAAACAGTCCCTACAGATGCAACCCCGATGACATGTAAGTGGACAAGACAGAAGCTCTGGAGATGGCCCAATACTGGGCTGAAGGACTGTGGTTTGGTTTTCGGACACGAAAAAGTAAAGTAATGTAAATGCGATTGTTGTGCTATGATCATCGTATATTTCAGATGGGTAACGTGGGAATAAGATAAGTGAGATTAAGGTACATGCGGCGATATACAGTACATACTGTCCCTCGCTTGGCACGCGAACGGAAAAAAACAGAAAGCCACTATATTAGTACGAAGTACTTTCCGCCATGCACTGTGCAGTGGGTTGCGAAGTTTTTTTGGTAAATTTGTGTGTAAGTTGGCCGGACGAGAATTTGATCCATTCTTACTTGGAATACAAGTTCACTGCTTTAGTGACTGCATCATCTGGTTTCGTCGCAGGTTTGAGCTTGACAATGATTTGGAGAAACCCCAGGTAACATAAATTGATAGGTACGCCCATAGTTTCGACAGAAATAATCGTTTGCTGAATTTGTACATCCGAAATCACAGAATTCAGAAAATCATTGGTAGTAGTCGTAGGTATCGTACCGAAGTAATCGGAGCTCCAGTTTTTCTGCAGAAGACTATACAGGGTGGTCCATTGATCGTGACCGGGCCAAATATCTCATGACATAAGCGTCAAACGAAAAAAACTACAAAGAACGAAACTTGTCTAGCATGAAGGGGGAAACCAGATGGCGTTATGGTTGGCCCGCTAGATGGCGCTGCCATAGGTCAAACGGATATCAACTGCGTTTTTTAAAAACAGGAACCCCCATTTGTTATTACATATTCGTGTAGTATGTAAAGAAATATGAATGTTTTAGTTGGATGAATATGCTACTTAATACCGCTTCAACCGCACGCGAGCTATGTGCCGGACATCCATCATGTTGGAAGCACATCGCCATTCTGTCATGCAGTGAAACATCTTACAGTAACATCGGTAGAACATCACGTAGGAAATTAGCATACAGTGCACCATTTACATTGCCATCGATAAAATTGGGGCCAATTATCCTTCCTCCCATAACGCCGCACCATACATTAACCCGTCAAGGTCGCTGATGTTCCACTTGTTCCAGCTATCGTGGATTTTCCGTTGCCCAATATTGCATATTATGCCGATTTACATTACCGCTGTTGGTGAATGACGCTTCGTCGCTAAATAGCATTCGTGCAAAAAATCTGTCATCATCCCGTAATTTCTCTTGTGCCCAGTCGCAGAACTGTACACGACGTTCAAAGTCGTCGCCATGCAATTCCTGGTGCATAGAAATATGGTACGGGTGCAATCGATGTTGATGTAGCATTCTCAACACCGACGTTTCTGAGATTCACGATTCTCGCTCAGTTCGTCTGCAACTGATGTGCGGATTAGCCGAAACAGCAGCTAAAACACCTACTTGGGCATCATCATTTGTTGCAGGTCGTGGTTGACGTTTCAAATGTGGCTGAACACTTCCTGTTTCCTTAAATAACGTAACTGTCCGGACACTTGGATGATGTCGTCCAGGATACCGAGCAGCATACATAGCACAAGCCCGCTGGGCATTTTGATCACAATAGCCATACATCAACACGATATCGACCTATTTCGCAATTGGTAAACGGTCCATTTTAACACGGGTAATGTATCACGAAGCAAATACCGTCCGCAGTGGCGGAATGTTGTGAGATACCACGTAGTTATACGTTTGTGACTATTAGAGCGCCATCTATCACAAAGCGAAAAAAGTGGTCCAATTAAAACATTCATATATCTTTACGTACTACACGAATGTGTAATAAAAATGGGGGTTCCTATTTAAAAAATGTTCAAATGTGTGTGAAATCTTATGGGACTTAACTGCTGTGGTCATCAGTCCCTAAGCTTACACACTACTTAACCTAAATTATCCTAAAGACAAACACACACACCCATGCCCGAGGGAGGACTCGAACCTCCGCCGTGATCAGCCGCACAGTCCATGACTGCAGCGCCCTAGACCGCTCGGCTAATCCCGCGCGGCTCCTATTTAAAAAAATAAAGTTAATATCCGTTTGACCTATGGCAACGCCATCTAGCGAGCCAACCATAGCGCCATTTGGTTTCCCCCTTCAAGCTAGACAAGTTTCTTTGTGGTTTTTTCGTTTGATGCTTATTTCGTGAGATATTTGGCCTGGTCACTATCAATGGACCACCTTGTATATGGAGCGCCTGGTAGAATTCCTCAGATACAAAATGAGTTGATGTTGCCCTTAATGAGACTGTCACGTTCTTTAGTGGATACGCAGTGTGAATATTTATATACCAAGTTCATTTTCAGCATTTTTACTCCTCTCGCTATGCGTCGAAGAGTTACGGCAGTTTATGGAAGGAAGATAGTATGACTTGTATGTTATCCACATTTTACACGATTATTCTTATATTTTCTTGTGCTTTTGTCCCGCATCGCCGCAGGGTTGGCATGGTTGCCAACGGATTTGGCATGGTTAGTTTAAGGGGCGGCCGAACGCCCTTGCTGTCACCACCCCCTTACCCGCCCTCCTCCCCTCCCCGGGACAGGATATGTGTACTCCAACAGTCTGCATGTAGTGTTATTCATTTATAAATGAGCGAAAATTTTATAAATGTTTGTGAATTGTGTAACTCAGATGCGCGACCTCGAAGCTGATAGACGCACCGATTGTCGTCGTTAAGCCACTGTGGTTGGGGGAGGGGGAGGGGTTCGATCCGGGGTCGACGCAGCTCCCCGTCCTGGAATCGGCGCTCCAACTCCCACGGCTGTCCGGGTGGGTATTATGCACGATCAGTCACTAGTTACAAGTGGGTTCAGATTACAAAAAGAAAAAGAGGTGCCTCAATTTGTCTTTACTTTCGAAGCAAGAAGGGAACGAACTTTAGATAAAAATGGGGGTAGAATTCAACCCGAACGAAGGTATTACTGGAAATCGGCATCACTCGTTTGAAGGACTGATCCCTTTCGACCATCAATCTACCGTGATGGTGATACGCTGTCGATGACGGAAACATTTGGGAGGGAGCACAGGCTCGGATTAGGAAAAGATGGGAAAGGAAATCGGCCGTGCCCTTATCAAAGGAACCATCCCGGTATTGGCCTCTAGTATTTGCCTCTATATAGGGAGTCCGCAGCTCGTGGTCTCGCGGTAAATTTCTTCCTTCCCGAGCACGAGGTCCCCGGTTCGATTCCCGGCGGGGTCAGGGATTTTCAACTGCTTCGAGACGACTGGATGTTTGTGTTGTCCTCATCGTTTCATCATCATTCGTAAAAGAGGCGAGGTTGGACTGAGCAAAGGTTGGGAATTTGTACGGGCGCTGATAACCGCGTAGTTGAGCGCCCCACAGACCAAATATCATCATCATCTGTTTAGGGAAGCTATGGAAAATCTAAATCTGGATGACCGGACGGAAATTTGAGCCGTTATCATCCCAAATACAAGTCCAGTGCGCTAACCACTGCGTCACCTCTGACGGTCAGAGTAAGGTTCACGGGTTCAATGATCATCGTGCAATGGAGACCAAGGTTCCAAGAGCTATAAACGTAACCAGAAGAGGAGGTTATCTTATTTATCAGACAGGAGATAGAATCATTTCATCCAGGCAGTTAACATGTGAAGAAATTGTGGCTCAAGCTCTAACCAATAATCTTTCAAGCTCTACAAGGTTTACAGCTTTCAAGATTAAAGTGTTATCGACAATATCAGGAAGCTTTCGTAAGAAACAGAATCTGCTGCGCAATAGGTATGTAAAAGAAGGAGAAATCCGCAGACAGGCAGTTGTCGTTTAAAATTCGCTCAGCCACCAGAAGTGCAATGCGTGGGGTCCGTAACAACTATTATAGCATAATATTACTGCGGGACATGTCCATGGGCTCACAGGGTAGATGTTATCGAGTTATATTTATGAATAACGTGGCAGTATGGGATCACTTATCAGTATGACACTGCACCCTCTCCACCTGTAACCGCAGTCTGCTTTTTCTAAAAGCTGGAAATTTTGATAAATGCTCCGGTTGCCAGTGCACGAAAAAAATTGCCCAGCTACTTGTGGGCTGAGACAGGGACTAATATAGCATGAGAGAGGCACTGACAGAACTGAAATTGTGAAGGCTTCTCATGAGTACTGCCTGGATAGTTCAGTCTGTAAGATCTGTAAGAAAGATCCATCTTTCACCTTCCATGATAGAGAAGGTTCAGCTTCGATTCCCGGTCCGGCTCAAAGTTTTAATCCTGCAGGAAGTTTCAAAATCGCGCACAATACAATACAGTGTGAAAGATTCATTCGTGTTGGATTTCTCCTCGAAACACATGAACTGTCTCATGGGCGAATACATTTCATCGGTACGTAAACGTCTATTTAGCCTTGACACAAGTACGCTGCTGGACAAAAAAAGTGAAGCACCAAGATGGAAGGACGATACGAAATGAAACTTCATGGGCTGACAGGGTAGGTGAGGTTATTTTGTTATAGAGTTATATTTACGAGGCGTCTTTTTTAAGTAAGTACTGTTTTGAAATTAAAAAAGAGACGTGCTAAGATATCTCAATAATTTTATTTTTACATGAAAGCCTGTACCTTAATCTACGCACTGACGCAATTACAGTCTGATTCTTCCTTGTTTACGTTGTGTACTGAGTGCTTAAGATGCCTCCGATAATCGTGAGTCCCGCCGACTGTGAAGTACGGGCTGTTATTAAGATTTCTTAGTGCTAAAGGCCTAAAAGAGATCGATATTCATCGTGAGATCTGTGCAGTTTGCGGAGAAAACATTATGAGTGATGGAACGGTAAGAAAGTGGGTGAAAGCATTTAAAGATGGCCACACAAATGTGCATGATGAACAACGGAGTGGGCGTCCTTCGGTCGTTAATGAAAGTTTGGTGTAGGAAGTGGACAATAAGGTGAGAGAAAACAGACGATTTACGATTTCCTCCTTGCGGGATGACTTTCCTAATGTTTCTCGTAGTGTTTTGTATGGCATTGTGACCGAGCAATTGAATTACCGAAAATTGTGCGCACATTGGGTAACGAAAATGTTGACGGATGTGAACAAAACCAAACGCTTAGACAGTGCACTGACTTTGCTTGAGCGGTACCACAACGACGGTGATGATTTCTTAAGCCAAATTGTTACGGGCGATGATACATGGGTGGCCTACGTCACACTAGAATCAAAGTCGAGCAAGGGCATCGTTTTGCTGCAAGACAATGCCCGTCCGCATGTGGTGAATCAGACCAAAGATCTCATCACATTTTTTCGATGGGAAACTCTAGATCATCCTCCGCACAGCCCCGGTCTTCCGCCCAGTGACTACCATCTGTTCCTGCACTTGAAGAAACACCTGGGCGGTCAGCGTCTTCAAGACGATGACGAAGTCAAAACAGTGATGATTCAGTGGTTAACAAGTCAGGCGGCAGACTTCTATGAGGAGGGTATTCAAAAACTGGTACAACGTTATGACAAGTGCCTCAATATTGACGGAAATTATGTAGAAAAGTAGATTAAGCTACAGGCTTTCATGTAAAAATAAAATTATTGAGATATCTTAGCACTTCTTTCTTTAATTTCAAAACGGTACTTACTTAAAAAACACGCCTCGTGTAAAGAACTTGGCAGTCTGGGCTCACTTATCAGTATGACACTGCACTCTCTCCGCCTGTAATCGCAGTCTGGTTTTGCTAAAAGCTGGAAATAACCTCTGCTCCCCATATTTCATCTCTGCTACCTTGAAAATCTGAAAGAGTGTAGCCCAGTTAACATTGTCAAAAACTTTTAAATCTACGGATGATGTAAGTGTAGACTTGCCTTTCTTCAACGTAATACGTAATGTCGATATTGCCTTGTGTATTCCTATATTTCTCTGGAACGCAAACTCATCTTCCCCTAGCTCGGCTTCAACCAGTTTTTTATTCTTCTGTAAATAATTCGTGTCTACACTCCTGGAAATGGAAAAAAGAACACATTGACACCGGTGTGTCAGACCCACCATACTTGCTCCGGACACTGCGAGAGGGCTGTACAAGCAATGATCACACGCACGGCACAGCGGACACACCAGGAACCGCGGTGTTGGCCGTCGAATGGCGCTAGCTGCGCAGCATTTGTGCACCGCCGCCGTCAGTGTCAGCCAGTTTGCCGTGGCATACGGAGCTCCATCGCAGTCTTTAACACTGGTAGCATGCCGCGACAGCGTGGACGTGAACCGTATGTGCAGTTGACGGACTTTGAGCGAGGGCGTATAGTGGGCATGCGGGAGGTCGGGTGGACGTACCGCCGAATTGCTCAACACGTGGAGCGTGAGGTCTCCACAGTACATCGATGTTGTCGCCAGTGGTCGGCGGAAGGTGCACGTGCCCGTCGACCTGGGACCGGACCGCAGCGACGCACGGATGCACGCCAAGACCGTAGGATCCTACGCAGTGCCGTAGGGGACCGCACCGCCACTTCCCAGCAAATTAGGGACACTGTTGCTCCTGGGGTATCGGCGAGGACCATTCGCAACCGTCTCCATGAAGCTGGGCTACGGTCCCGCACACCGTTAGGCCGTCTTCCGCTCACGCCCCAACATCGTGCAGCCCGCCTCCAGTAGCGTCGCGACAGGCGTGAATGGAGGGACGAATGGAGACGTGTCGTCTTCAGCGATGAGAGTCGCTTCTGCCTTGGTGCCAATGATGGTCGTATGCGTGTTTAGCGCCGTGCAGGTGAGCGCCACAATCAGGACTGCATACGACCGAGGCACACAGGGCCAACACCCGGCATCATGGTGTGGGGAGCGATCTCCTACACTGGCCGTACACCACTGGTGATCGTCGAGGGGACACTGAATAGTGCACGGTACATCCAAACCGTCATCGAACCCATCGTTCTACCATTCCTAGACCGGCAAGGGAACTTGCTGTTCCAACAGGACAATGCACGTCCACATGTATCCCGTGCCACCCAACGTGCTCTAGAAGGTGTAAGTCAACTACCCTGGCCAGCAAGATCTCCGGATCTGTCCCCCATTGAGCATGTTTGGGACTGGATGAAGCGTCGTCTCACGCGGTCTGCACGTCCAGCACGAACGCTGGTCCAACTGAGGCGCCAGGTGGAAATGGCATGGCAAGCCGTTCCACAGGACTACATCCAGCATCTCTACGATCGTCTCCATGGTAGAGTAGCAGCCTGCATTGCTGCGAAAGGTGGATATACACTGTACTAGTGCCGACATTGTGCATGCTCTGTTGCCTGTGTCTATGTGCCTGTGGTTCTGTCAGTGTGATCATGTGATGTATTTGACCCCAGGAATGTGTCAATAAAGTTTCCCCTTCCTGGGACAATGAATTCACGGTGTTCTTATTTCAATTTCCAGGAGTGTATAATATTGTCCTCAAGTTTGTTCCCCTTTTATGGACCATCTATGTATTCTTTCCACCTTTCTCCTTCCAGCTTTCACTACATTGCTTAGTACTGGTTTGCCGCCTCAGCTCTTGATATTCATTGAGATGCTTCTTTTTTCTCCAAATGTCTCTTTAATTTTTCCATAGACGGCATCTATCTCTTACCTAGTCATGGATATTTCTACAGCCTTGCATTTGTCCTTCAGCTACTTCTGGTTAGTCATAATGTATTCTCTTTCAGTCTCGTCTGTGTTCACTTTCACTTGCTTCATGAGCTTCATTTTTATATTTTCTCTTTCCGTCAGTTAGATTCACTATCCCCTGTGTTATCAAGCGATTTCTGCTAGGCCTTGCCTTTTTACTCATGTGATCGTCTGCTGCCTTCACTACTTCGTCTCTCAGAACTACCCATTCGTCTTCTCTTGTATTCCTTTCCCTGGTTTCAGTTGCCTAATACTCGCTCTGAAACTTTCAATAACCTCTATTTCCTTCAATTTATCAGGATCCATCTCTTTAAATTCCTACGTTTTTGCAATTTCTTTAGTTTTAATCTGCAGTTCATAACCAACAAATTATGGCCAGAGTCGACGTCTGATCCTGGAAATCTTTTACAGTCTAAAATCTGGTTCCGAAATCTCTGTCCTACCCTTATATAATGTATCTGAAACCTCCCAGTGTCAACAGGTCTCTTTCAGGTGTACAACCTTCTTTCATGATCCATAAGCCAAGTGTTAGCGATGGTTAAATTAAGCTCTGTGCAAAACTCTGCCTGGTAGCTTCCTCTTTCATTCCCTTCCACCAGCCCATGTCCTCCTACTATTTTCCCTTCTCTTTCTTTTGCTACTGCTGAATTCTAGCCCCTGTCACAATTGCAACTTCATCTCCTTCACCCGAACAACTTCCTGTACCTCATGATACATTATGTAAATCTCTTCATCATCTGCGGAACAGTTTGCCATCTAAACCTGTACTACTGTGATGTGTGATGGCTTCTTGTCTGTTTTGGATACGAAAATTCGTTAACTATTCTGTTCATAGTAGCTTAACAGCATTATTATTTTCTTGTTCATTATAAAGTTAACTCCTGCGTTATCCCTATTTGGTTTTGTGTTAATAACTCTGTACTGATCTCACCAGAAGTCGTGCTCTACCTGCCACTGCACTTCATTAATTCCCACTATAACTTCAGTCTATCTATTTCCCTCTTTAAATACACTAACTCAGCTACCTACAAGATTAAGGCTCTAACTTTCCACGTTCCAACCTGTAGAATGCCAATTTTGGTTCTCCAGATGAAGACATCGTACTGAGTAGTCTCGCTCGGAGATCCGAATGGGGCTATGTTACCTCCGGAATATTTTACCCAGGAGCACACCATATCATTAAGCCATATAGTAGAACTTCACGCGCTGGGGAAAAATAAAGCCTGTAGTTTCCCCTTGCTTTCAACCGCTCGCAGTAGCAGCACAGCAAGGTCAATATTACAAAGCCAGGTCAGTCAGTCACCTAGACTGTTGTCATTACAATTACTGAAGAGGCTGTTACCCGTCTTCATGGACCATGGGTTAGTCTGGCCCCTTCGCAAATACGCGTTCGGTATGATGGCTCCTACGGTGCGACTATCTGTCTCGCTGGGACACGGAAGCTGCCGCACCTCGGCAAGGTCCACGGTTCATGTGTGTCTTAGTACGGTATCTAGCGCGAATATCATTATATGAACTTACAAGGGTAGCCCTTAAAGAGAAACTGTGAAGTTTTGATCGCTCAATCATTCATTTATCATTAACTTACGACTTTCGAAAGAGAGGAATAAGATTAAGGCTTAATGTGTCGTCTATGACTGCACCAAAGGGATCCCGCAGATAATGTGGATTTGGATCATTTTATTTGTTTTCTCTAGCGGAATGCTATGGTAATGTGGCGCGAGGATTTCAATGTATTCTAGGTCTGTTAATCGTGTAGCTGCAGTTTAAAAAAGTAAAAAATAAAAAAATACGTAGCTTGATATTTTCGGGGTCATGATTGAAAATTTCTGACTACCTCCCGTATGTGTGTAGACCTCGCAATAATTGTTTTATGTGCGTCTTCTATGACCTTTTCTGGCCGATAGGCTCTAATGTTTGAGACGACCCTCGCAAAGACCGTAGGACTCCGTAACGCAACCGGACAAACCTAATAAGCTGCACTGCTTTTTTCGCACTGGGGCAGAACAGATTATGGTACGAGCGATGCAACCTTAGCATAATCGGTGACTTGGGCGCTCTCCAGATTAGATGCGCGCATTAGGAAAAGCGGCCGGCGCTTCTTTTAATTCGGCCGCCTTCTTCGGGCGCCGCCTTCTCGCGGCGAGGAGCGATTTCAGTTAGGTTATTCGGGCCGAGGTGAAATACGCTAGTATTTAGCGCGGCTATCTGATGGCGCGAGGCGCGGGAATTGCAGCGCGCGATAAGAAAGACAGATCGGCGCTCCCCCTCACTGGCGCCATTTTTCTCGCCGTCTTTTCTGGCGCTGCCCTCCGCGTAATTTCCTCTTTCCTTTCCCCGCTCTCTACCTGCGCCGCAGCCTCCGTCTGCCGCCCCCGCGCCTCCCGAAGGCGGCCGGCACAAAACAGAGACCCAGAAAAGAAATGCTCCTCATCCACAATGCGCGGGTCTCGGCAGTCATCGTAAATTTGCAAGTTACTCTGGAGCGATTCGTTTTTATGAGACTTTCTACTTTTTGACTTATCTACCACATTTCTTAATTTATTATACTGTCTGTGCGTCTGTATTATCGTGTTTGTGTGGGTCGCCTGACGAAACTGCATTATCGCGGCTCATCGTCGGTAATCGGCCTGAAACTACTTAGCTCAAATATTTCGGCTTTCCTAAAGTTAAAGCACCACTGAATTTATTTTTCAGTGCAGTCCACTTTTAGCTTAACTATAATACATCTCTGTCTCGACGAAAACCTCCTCATTCGAGCAGAACTTTTACCTGTGAGACATTTCTTCATATTTTGTAAAAAATGAAATGGCAGGTAGCCACGTCGAGTGAATACGGACATGAGGAGGACGTTGGAGTGGGTGCGGTAGGTTTGGCGAGGGAGGAGGGGGGGAGGGGGGGGAAGAGGGGAGAGCAGAAATTCATAACACAATTGGGGAGACAGCCGCAGATGAACGCGCTAGTTGCTTTGTCGTGATACTTTCTTCTTCCCCAAAATGGGGCACTATTTTTCTTCAGTTTCTCATCTAAGCGGTCTAATGTCTAAACGTAGTATTGTCTAGTGATCGTTTCTCCTTTTACTAAGAAGTCTAGGACGCACTTCGCATCCCAAAAACGGATCCCAAATAAACCCTTTCTGTGCTCAGCTGCTATCCTGTCTAACCGTTTCTGTCCACATCACTTTCCATATTACACCCACTCAGATACTTCCCACATCCAAACTTCGACCCACAGTTAGCAGAAGCCCCCGTCATGTCGTCGTCATAACGAAGAAAATGTACATCACAGCACCATCATCTCGTCATAAACATTATCGCCTATAATAACTTATTAATTATTTCTTTCACATTAAACTAGAAAAATTATATAATACAATTGCAACGAATGACAGTTTTGGCCCTAGCAGTCCGCCCCCAGAAGGGAAATGTAAATAACTTTTAAATAAAAAATTAACTTACGATCTAAAATCAGCCACCATCGATCACATCACCTGTGAACGGGTGCAATATACACTGAAGAGCCAAAGCAACTGGTACATCTGCCCCATATCGTGTATGGCGGCCGCGAGCCCGCAGAAGTGCCGCAACACGACGTGGCATGGACTCGACTAACGTCTAAAGTAGTGTTGCAAGGATCTGACACCATGAATCCTGCAGGGCTGTCATAAATCCGTAAGAGTACGACGGGGCGGAGATACTTTCTGAACAGGACGTTGCAAGGCATACCGGATATGCTCAATAATGTTCATGTCTGGATGGTTCAAATGGCTCTGAGCACTATGGGACTCAACTTCTGAGGTCATTAGCCCCCTAGAACTTAGAACTAGTTAAACCTAACTAACCTAAAGACATCACACACATCCATGCCCGAGGCAGGATTCGAACCTGCGACCGTAGCGGTCACGCGGTTCGAGACTGCAGCGCCTAGAACCGCACGGCCACTTCGGCCGGCGTTCATGTCTGGAGGGTGGTGGCCAGCGGAAGTGTTTAAACTCAGAAGAGTGTTCCTGGAGCCACTTTGTAGCAGTTCTGGATGTGTGGGGTGTCGCATTGTCCTGCTGGAATTGTCCAAGTCCATCGGAATGCACAATGGACACGAATGGATGCAAGTGATCAGACAGGATGCTTACGTACGTGTCACTTGTCAGAATCGTATCCAGAAGTATCAGGGATCCCATATCACTCCAAATGCACACTCCCCACACCATTACAGGGCCTCCACCAGCTTGATCAGTCAAAAAAAATGGCTCTGAGCACTATGGGACTCAACTGCTGTGGTCATAAGTCCCCTAGAACTTAGAATTACTTAAACCTAACTAACCTAAGGACATCACACACATCCATGCCCGAGGCAGGATTCGAACCCGCGACCGTAGCGGTCGTGCGGTTCCAGACTGTAGCGCCTTTAACCGCTCGGCCACTCTGGCCGACGCTTGATCAGTCCCCTGCTGACATGCATGGTCCATTGATTTATGAAGTTGTCTCCATACACATATACGTCCATCCGCTCGATACAATTTGAGACGAGATTCGTACAATCGGGCAACATGTTTCCAGTCATCAACGGCCGATTGTCCGTGTTGACGGGCTCAGGTGAGGTGTAAAGCTTTGTGTCGTGCAGTCATCTACGTTACACGAGTGGGCCTTCGGCTCCGAAAGCCCATATCGATGATGTTTCCTTGAATGATTCGCACGCTGACACTTGTTGATGGGACAACATTGAAATCTGCAGCAATTTGCGGAGGGGTTGTACTTCTGTTACGTTGTTGGTCCCTTTCTTGCAGGATCTTTTTCCGCCCGCAGCGTTGTCGGAGATTTGATGCTTCACCGGACTGCTGATAGTCACGGTGCACACGTGAAATGGTCGTACGGGAAAATCCCCACTTCGTGGCTACCTTGAAGATATTGTGTCGCATCGCTCGTGCGCCAACTATAACACCACGTTCAAACTTACTTAAGTCTTGATAACTTGCGATTCTAGCAGCAGTAACCGATCGAATAACTGCGCCAGACACTTGTCTTATATAGGCGTTGCCAACCGCAGCTCCGTATTCTGCCTGTTTGCATACCTCTGTGTTTGAATTCGCATGCGTATACCAGTTTCTTTGGCGCTTCAGTGTAGATGTACGTGTAGAACAACTCATCAACTTTACTCAGCACGTAAACAAACACACTTACATATACATGAGACTTTCGTATAATTAAATTAAATATATTTTCGACCCACAATTCTCAGAATCGTTTTACGGAGGTGTTCTATGTTTGTAAGGCAAATGCCGGAACTGGAAATCCCTGCAAAATATTCGCAGTTGGGAATCCCTGTGCTCCACTACCAGCTCTCCTTGTATTTGGACGAAAAAATCATGACTCTGCCCGAACAGCACGCTCTACCTTTAGCGGCAGTGAAAGAAAAAAAACTAACCTATCAATTAATTTCATATTTGTATTAGCGTCATCTAACAGATGATGATACCAATTTGTGTTATCAACGACATCAGGCTTGAAATAGAAATAGTTCTTGAAGAGCCCTTGTGTAGCTTGTTTATTAAACAAACTAGGTGAGTATCCGGCTTTGTCCGCGTGTGTATTTATTCCAACGTTATTAATCCATCTCCTCCTTGCCCGTTCTCTGGCTGTCCCCTCTTGCCTCTCTCTCTGTCCATCTGCTCCTCCTCCCTTTGTCCCTCTATTTGCTCCTTCCCACTCGCTCTGTCCATCTCCTCCTCCTTCATATCTGTGTCCATATCCTTCTTTCCTCTTTCTGTCTTCCATGTCTTCCACCCCCTTTCTCTCTCTCGACATTATCACCCCCACCCCAATACGTGGTTATTGGTTCTTGCCCCTATAGTATTTCTTTCTAGATAGTAAGTAATATCCAACTAACTTACAGGAATGGAGGCGGATGACGTCGTCGACACCATCTGATATTTCGACAGGAGACCACCCTGCCATTTTCAGGTCAAAACTAAAGCAGGAAAGCGCTGTGCAAGGAAATTTAAAATCTCCATTTGCAAAGCAATTATGAAATAACACACACACACACACACACACACACACACACACACACACTCACACACACAGACATACACAAACACTGTAAACACTAGCGCCACCACACCAACCAAAGATGACCAACGCCAGCCGGCCAGAGTGGCCGAGCGGCTCTAGGCGCTACAGTCTGGAACCGCGCTTCCGCTACGGTCGCAGGTTCGAATCCTGCCTCGGGCATGAATGTGTGTGATGTCCTTAGATCAGTTAGGTTTAAGTAGTTCTAAGTTCTAGGGGACTGATGACCTCAGAAGTTAAGTCCAATAGTGCTCAGAGCCATTTGAACGATTTTTTTTACCAACGCCAGAAGTTATCGACAGTGAAAATTACTACACAACGGATGGGGTACCATTAGCTCTGTCCTTCCATTTTTGACAAGGGAGAGAGCAGGACCCTCGCAGAATTTAAGCAAAAACCTTCATCTCTACTTACAATGTTATTTGCCAGTTTAATTTCAGCTGATTCCTTATTAACACTATCCTGATGTCTTGAAAAACAATCGCTTGGCAGCTCTTGTAAATTATTTATTTAAAGATCAGCTTCGTAGCTTAGAAGCCACATCATCAGGTTGGATCTTTTATTGAATGTAACTACAACAGATCACAATGGTAGTGAACGGTTTTTCCAGTTTAACAGATCTAATCTGATGATATGGCTCTAAGCTACGAAAGCGGTCGTTAAACAAATTGTTTACAAGAACAGCCAGGAGGTTATTAGAGGTGTCTACTCATGGCTGCATTCCCTCAAACAAGATAGTGCGTAACTATCCCAGTACCTAGTAGTGCATGCCAGAATCTCCATGTTATATCCCATAGAGTGACCTACACCAAGACAATGTTCTGCAATAGACGATTTACTCTGCTGTTGTAAGTGTGTGATGCTTATGCTCAATACACCGGTCCTCCACGATCCCGATAGTCTGATCAACATATGACATCACACAACTGCAAGGTATACGATAAACACCTGAGTTATGCAAACAAAGATCATCCGTATCGGAACCTAAAAGAATACAGAGGTCGGAAAACACATTTCACTCCGTTTCTCAGCATAATACGACCAATCTTATGGAAGGCATGAATAAGGCTCCATGAATAAGGCAGAAAGGTTACTTGGTGCCAACTCAGCGCAACGCACGTGTGATCTATCTTTTACCACATCCATTCCAACGAAAGGTGACCTCAAGATGGGTTAACTCAGCTGACAAACTCTTTGGGTCTGAAACGACGTCCGCCCTGTGAACCAATATACGAAGTATACCTTCACGGCCGGCCGGGTTGGCCGAGCGGTTAAAGGCGCTACAGTCTGGAACCGCGCGACCGCTACGGTCGCAGGTTCGAATCCTGCCTCGGGCATGGATGTGTGTGATGTCCTTAGGTTAGTTAGGTTTAAGTAGTTCTAAGTTCTAGGGGACTGATGACCTCAGAAGTTAAGTCCAATAGTGCTCAGAGCCATTTGCACCATACCTTCACGCTCAGCCGGATGGTGACAACCACCAGCCTGTAAATAGAAGTCAGTGAGAGTAGGCATTCTATAAACACATGTGCCAACTGACCACCGACCTTCTTCCCGACCAACGCATCAAGGAAGGAAAGGCAGCCATCACTGTCCACCTCCATCGGGAAACGAAAGTGCAGGGGGATTTGATTCAGGTGTTCTAAAAAGTCGTTCCGATTATCACTGCCACGAGGCCAGACAACAAAAGTATCGTCTAAATATCTGAAAGAAACATTCATGTTTCAAAGCCTCCGACTCCAGTCGCACGTTCCTCGAAGATTTCCATAAACAAATTTGCAATAATAGATGACAACGGGCTTCCCATCGCAACTCCATCTGTCGGCTCTTAGTACTGGCCCCTGAATAAAAGGCAAATGGAATTTAATACATGTCGAAATAGGTTCTTAAATTCAACACCAAACCTAACCTCAGTTAACCGTACCGAATCTGACAGAGAAACACGAGTAAGGAGAGAGACCACATGAAAACTTACCAGAGTCATTCAATGGAATTCCCTACAATCGACGTAAGAAATCCGTCGAGTTCTTAATATGAGGCCCAAATCAACCAACCAGTGGGTTCACAAGAGTAGTAAGGTGTTTTGCTACACGATATGTGTTACTCATAATCGGACGAAGAGGAACCCTTCTTCGTAAATCTGCGGAAGGTAATACAACCTATGGGGAACAGCACAGTAAGTATTAAGACACTTGAAAGTCTCCTGCGACGAGGAACCTTTCTTCAGGAGATTGTTAGTTCTTCTCTCAACCCTTTTTGTGAGGTCGGCGCCGATCCTACGATACGCTGAATCAGATAGTGAACACTGCATCTTTTGAATGTAATCCCGCTTTTTCAGAACTGTAGTATTGTCCTTGTCCACGGATGAAATAACAGTATCCGGATCAACAGTAAGTGAACGTGAAGGAGCCCCCACTGCTGCTGTTATACTACTCTTGGGTGGACGTGGCGTGCTCCAGTCAGCACACGACATCTCTCTCCTAGCCTCCTCTGCAGCCTCAGGAGGTAGTTCAAAAGCACCCTGTTCGACAAAACTAATAAAATCAACCACTGGCAAACGCTTAGGCGTCGGTGCAAAATTTAAACCTTTCAAATGGTTCAAATGGCTCTGAGCACTATGGGACTTAACTTCTGAGGTCATCAGTCCCCTAGAACTTAGAACTACTTAAACCTAACTAACCTAAGGACATCGCACACATCCATGCCAGAGGCAGGATTCGAACCTGCGACCGTAGCGGTCGCGCGTTTCCAGACTGCAGTGCCTAGAACCGCTCGGCCACCCTGGCCGGCTTTAAACCTTTCCCTATCACGCGTAAAGCTGCGTCGTGAAAAGCTTTCGCCGTGAGATTTATCACAGAACGTCGAGATATATCATTAGATTGCGACACACGGAAACATTCAAACTTCGGAAAATGTCGGACAGTTATAGAATGAAATTCCCAGTCAGACGGCGACCATGAAGTACGATCCAGCCAATCCCAAGAAAAAGCCGACATTTTCGAAGCAATCATTAAATGACGCCGTTTAATTCCTTGGAAACAAGGTCCAGCTGTCGACGAGTGTAATGAATCCTTTTACGAACAAGAGCTGGGTCAGTGCATTGCTTAACGCGAGTGGTGGTAGGAGTATTAATATGATGCACAACTTTGACAAATTTTGGGACAATTTTTTGATCACGACAGCTTAACAAAACAACAACGCACATTGCTGCAGATTTTACCCAAACTTCCCAAGCAACGATGCATTTACGCACTGTGGAGGTAAACAGTGTGAGACCAGAGAGAGTATGAATACTTACTGTGCTGTTCCCCCTACGTTATATGGCCTTCTGAAGATCCACGAAGAGGAGGTTCCTCTTCGCCCGATTATGAGTAACACATATCGAGTAGTATATCACCTTGCTACTCTTTTGAATCCCCTGGTTGGTTGGCGTGGGCATCATATTAAGAGCTCGATGGATTTCTTTGAATGACACTGATACTCGGGTAAGTTTTGATGGGGTATTTCTTTTTACTCGTGTTCTGTCAGATTCGGTACGGTTAATTGAAGTTAGGTTTAGTGTTGAATTTACGAACCTATTTCGACATCTGTTAAATTCCATTTGCTTTTTATTCAGAGAGAAATACTAAGAGCGGACAGATGGAGTTGCGATGGGAAGCCCGTTGTCATCTGTTATTGCAAATTTGTTCATGTAAAACTTCGTGGAACGTGGTCTTGGAGTCGAAGGCTTTGAAACATGCGTGTTTTTTCAGATGTGTAGACTATACTTTCGTTGTTGATAATTGGAACGACTTTTTAGAACACGTGAATCAAATCCACCCGAATATTCGTTTCACGATGGAGGTGGAAAATAATGGCTGCCTTTCCTTTCTTCATGTGTTGGTCAGGAAGAAGGTCGATGGTCAGTTGGCACACGTATTTGTAGGAAGCCTACTCTATTTACAGGCTGATATTTGTCGCGATCCGGCTGAGCGTGAAATTATACTTCGTATCTTGACTCACAGGGAGGACGTCGTTTCAGACACTGAGAGTTTTTAAGCTGAGTTAACCCATCTTGAGATCAACTTTCATTAGAATGGATGTAGTGAAAGATAGTAGTGCGTTGTGCTATCGACAACCCGTGCACCGGGAGGGTGATGATAATAACGAGTTGGCACCAAGTAACCTTTCTGTTTCATGCAGAGAACATTTTCAAAAAGATTGGTCGTATTATGCGGAAATCTGATGTGAAATGCGTTGTCCGACCACCATCTAATATTAGGGGTGTTTTAAGTTCCGTTAAGGACTATCTTGGTTTGCGTAAGGCGGGTGTTTGTCGTATTCCTTGCAGTTGTGGCATGCCATATATCGGTCAGACTATCAGGACGGTGGAGGCCCGGTGTATCGAGCATAAGCATCACGCTAGTAAATCGGCTTTTGCAGAACATTGTCTTGGCATCGGTCACCCTATGGAATGTAACACCACAGAGGTTCTAGCATGCACTTCGAGCTATTGGGATAGTGTTATTAAGGAAGCAATTGAAATTAAATTAGTAAGTTACCTTGCAATTAGAGCTGGATGGTTTTGCTTAAATTCTTCGTGGAATCCTGCTCTCTCCCTTGTCAAGAAACAGCGGGACGCAGTTAAATGCTGCCTCATCCGTTGTGTAGTAATTTTCGCTTTGGCTAACTTCTGGCGTCGCTCATCTTTGGTTGATGTGGTGGCGCTAGTGTTTATAGTGTGTGTATGTGTGTGAGTGTTTGTTATCTTTCCGGAATCACTCTGCAAAAAGAGGTTTAAAATTTCCTTACATAGTGCTTTCCTGCTGCAGTTTTGGCGATAGGGTGGTGTCCTGTCGAAATATCGGCTGTTGTTGACGATGTTACCCCTCAGCATTTCCGTAAGTTATTTGAACATTGTACACTCCGTGAGAAACTCAGGTCTCACATTAAGTAATATGTGTACCTAGTTTGGGTAAAATCGATCCAGGGGCTTAGGAGGAGTTTTTTTACCCGCTGTTTTACCCGCAATCATATATATTTTACATATATTTACTATATTTCACATACATTTGTACACCTATTTCACCTGTATCTCTAGCGAATTTCGCCCTACAGTTTCGTTTTCCACCAGCTCAATGTATAAGACGTCGTAGCTCCTGAACTATGAGTCGTAAAATGGTATAACTTTGTAGGTAAATTCAATGGTGTATATGAAGAGTGTCTGAAAAAGTATCACGGATACAGTTGAGAGTAAAGATGTAACAAATTAAAACGTCATGCGGGATGCGGCAGTTTTGTTGTATGAGCAGCCAAATTGTAGTAAGCGAGAAAACTTTTTCCGTTTCATCATTTTGAGGAGGTTATCAGCAAGAAAAAGTTTCGTAAAGATTTGAAACTAAGTGTAAAATTTGTTTCAAGGCACTAAGTGCTCTCATTTTCAAATACTGGATGAATAAAGTTTGGGTATTCGCCCGTTATGGGCTACGCTATACTTCCAGCCTCACTCCATCCTTTTTATAGGTAGGTGTTTCTTACCCCACACAGCGATTCTTTCCAGGCGATAAGTGATATGTGTACGAAGTTTGGTTGAAACTGGTGCACTGATTTAGGAGGATATACGGAACATACACACGTTCATATATATACTCATACATTTTTATAATATTTATGAATGTAAGGCAGGGACATGTGGGGAACAGTTCGTGTGGATTTGCGTTCGAGGAAGACATCTACATCTACATCTACATTTATACTCCGCAAGCCACCCAACGGTGTGTGGTGGAGGGCACTTTACGTGCCACTGTCATTACCTCCCTTTCCTGTTCCAGTCGCGTATGGTACGCGGGAAGAACGACTGTCTGAAAGCCTCTGTGCGCGCTCTAATCTCTCTAATTTTACATTCGTGATCTCCTCGGGAGGTATAAGTAGGGGGAAGCAATATATTCGATACCTCATCCAGAAACGCACCCTCTCGAAACCTAGCGAGCAAGCTACACCGCGATGCAGAGCGCCTCTCTTGCAGAGTCTGCCACTTGAGTTTGTTAAACATCTCCGTAACGCTATCACGGTTACCAAATAACCCTGTGACGAAACGCGCCGCTCTTCTTTGGATCTTCTCTATCTCCTCCGTCAACCCGATCTGGTGTGGATCCCACACTGATGAGCAATACTCAAGTATAGGTCGAACGAGTGTTTTGTAAGCCACCTCCTTTGTTGATGGACTACATTTTCTAAGGACTCTCCCAATGAATCTCAACCTGGTACCCGCCTTACCAACAATTAATTTTATATGATCATTCCACTTCAAATCGTTCCGCACGCATACTCCCAGATATTTTACAGAAGTAACTGCTACCAGTGTTTGATCCGCTATCATATAATCATACAATAAAGGATCCTTCTTTCTATGTATTCTCAATACATTACATTTGTCTATGTTAAGGGTCAGTTGCCACTCCCTGCACCAAGTGCCTATCCGCTGCAGATCTTCCTGCATTTCGCTACAATTTTCTAATGCTGCAACTTCTCTGTATACTACAGCATCATCCGCGAAAAGCCGCATGGAACTTCCGACACTATCTACTAGGTCATTTATATATATTGTGAAAAGCAGTGGTCCCATAACACTCCCCTGTGGCACGCCAGAGGTTACTTTAACGTCTGTAGACGTCTCTCCGTTGATAACAACATGCTGTGTTCTGTTTGCTAAAAACTCTTCAATCCAGCCACACAGTTGGTCTGATATTCCGTAGGCTCTTACTTTGTTTATCAGGCGACAGTGCGGAACTGTATCGAACGCCTTCCGGAAGTCAAGAAAAATAGCATCTACCTGGGAGCCTGTATCTAATATTTTCTGGGTCTCATGAACAAATAGAGCTAGTTGGGTCTCACACGATCGCTGTTTCCGGAATCCATGTTGATTCCTACATAGTAGATTCTGAGTTTCCAAAAACGACATGATACTCGAGCAAAAAACATGTTCTAAAATTCTACAACAGATCGACGTCAGAGATATAGGTCTATAGTTTTGCGCATCTGCTCGACGACCCTTCTTGAAGACTGGGACTACCTGTGCTCTTTTCCAATCATTTGGAACCTTCCGTTCCTCTAGAGACTTGCGGTACACGGCTGTTAGAAGGGGGGCAAGTTCTTTCGCGTACTCTGTGTAGAATCGAATTGGTATCCCGTCAGGTCCAGTGGACTTTCCTCTGTTGAGTGATTCCAGTTGCTTTTCTATTCCTTGGACACTTATTTCGATGTCAGCCATTTTTTCGTTTGTGTGAGGATTTAGAGAAGGAACTGCAGTGCGGTCTTCCTCTGTGAAACAGCTTTGGAAAAAGGTGTTTAGTATTTCAGCTTTACGCTTGTCATCCTCTGTTTCAAGAAAGAGTATTGGACTTGACGGTGGAGCCATTTGCTTATGAGCTCCTTGTACCCCATGCAGTCGATGGTTTTGATTGTTGGTTGCATTTAAAATTTTGCCACGAATGCTTTTGGTTTCATAGACTAACATTTAGTTTAAGGAATAGTATGTGTGGCTTTAACAGTCTTGTTACTTCTAATAATTTTGGGTTGCACTTGCTAATGTGCATTCACTTGATAAAGTAACATTTCTGCTCTCCGACGCCTCTGCCATTAGCAATAGGCGTAACAACAACCGCATCTCTTGCAGTTGGTCGTTCAGAATAACATCAAGAATACCTTTTACAATCAGTGCTTAGT
Organism: Schistocerca cancellata; assembly: GCF_023864275.1. Taxonomy (NCBI): domain Eukaryota; kingdom Metazoa; phylum Arthropoda; class Insecta; order Orthoptera; family Acrididae; genus Schistocerca; species Schistocerca cancellata. The sequence goes on along the minus strand of NC_064629.1, from coordinate 879,793,510 downwards.
AATAGATGCACTCAATTCATTGCAGTTCATCGGCCGACTTTTTTTTAAAAAAAAACTTTATTGATACAGTACAATAATAATTATACAAAATAACCCACTATCTAAACTAATTAATGGGCCTTATAATTTATGCAACAACAACAACTGCAGCTATTATACAGGGTGAGCACAAAGTCTTGCCCTGATTATAACAATTTATTACAGAATAACCGTTTGACATAATAATTTACATTTGATGCCGTTACATAGGTTAGTGTTACTAGTTCTTTTTAAGTCCACTTACGTTAGTGAACCTCAACGAGTGCTCCCTTGGTAGCTCGGAGAATGTCGAGGCGGTATTACAGTTCCCGGCAGGTGTTTCGTAACATGTGTTCTGTCACAGTACCCACAGCAGCTTGTGTCCTAGCCTTCAGTTCGTCGACGTCAACAGCTGGTGTGACGAAGATTCTGTCCTTTACATAGCCCCAGAAAAAAAAGTCCAGGGGCACAATGTCTGGAGAACGGGGTGTCCAGGGCGTTGGACCGTTCCTTCCAATCCACCGATCCGGAAATGTTTCATCCAGGAAATCACGCACTGTCAAAGTCCAGCGGGGGATGGGGTGGGGGGAGGGGTGAGGGGGAGGGAGGGGGGTGCTCCCTCTTGCTGGAAAATTGTCCATGGTTGATATTCTTCTAACTGTGGGGCAATGAAGTGTTGCAAAACGTCTAAGTAAATGCTAGCGGTAATGGATTTTTCCGAGAAGAAAAACTGTCCAAAAACCTTGTTATGCATGAGGCCGCACCAAACATTCATTTTTTCGCTGTTTCGCTCTAACTGTACAGTAGCATGTGGAGACTCAGAACCCCATCTACGGACATTATGCCTATTTACCATTCCACTGACATGAAAGGTGGATTCATCTGTAAAGCATCGTATGTAATCGTTAGCGCCATCAATCCTGTTGAGAATCTCAGTTGCAAATTCAGCACGTGTCAGAAAATCATTCGGTTGCAAAGCTTGCACGATTTGCACTTTGTAAGCAGGCAACCTAAGCCTTTCATGAAGAATCTTCACCACACTTGCTTGCGGTATTTGACGTTCACGTGATGATTCAAGAGTTGATTTAGACGGACTCCGTTGAAACGATTGCCGAACACGATTAACAGTTGCATCACTCACACGAGGCCTGCCACCTCGAGGATGATCTTCATCGCTGCCTGTTTCGTTAAACTTTGCATCATACCATGGCTTTATTGATTTAACGTCAGGAGGTCTGCGTCCATGAGAAGCCCGAAATTTACACTGAACACTGATGAACGATTTCGTTTCGTGAAACCCAAGCACACATTGCGCTTTCTCCTACTTCGACGCCATTTCACCAGAAACTAATGTGACCTAACAGACCGCGTCGGCGTTGTGGAGCGCTAGCGCCATCTATTGGTCACAACAACTAGTAACACTAACCTATGTAACGGCATCAAACGTAACTTATTATGTCAAACGGTTATTCTGTTATAAATTTTTATAATCAGGGCAAGACTTTGTGCTCACCCTGTACTTTAGTACAGTACTTTAGCACCCCCCTCCCTCCCCCTCCCCCCCTCCCCCCACCCCACCCCCCGCTGGGCTTTGACAGTGCGTGATTTCCTGGATGAAACATTTCCGGATCGGTGGATTGGAAGGAACGGTCCAACGCCCTGGATACCCCGTTCTCCAGACATTGTGCCCCTGGACTTTTTTTTCTGGGGCTATGTAAAGGACAGAATCTTCGTCACACCAGCTGCTGACGTCGACGAACTGAAGGCTAGGACACAAGCTGCTGTGGGTACTGTGACAGAACACATGTTACGAAACACCTGCCGGGAACTGTAATACCGCCTCGACATTCTCCGAGCTACCAAGGGAGCACTCGTTGAGTTTCACTAACGTAAGTGGACTTAAAAAGAACTAGTAACATTAACCTATGTAACGGCATCAAATGTAACTTATTATGTCAAACGGTTATTCTGTTATAAATTTTTATAATCAGGGCAAGACTTTGTGCTCACCCTGTACTTTAGTTGGTGGCTATTACTATTGCTATGGACAAGGTAAATGCAATCTGTTAATCTACTCGACAAAATACAAAGTCTAATTCTGCAGCGTCACAAGTGTGCCAGTAGTGTTGCAAACCTACTGTTTCTGGCCCGTCCACTGAGCTAATCCAAGTGGCGTACCCCTGGTACTGGGCTGGCCCAAATTACTTTAAGTCGCTGCAGTCCTTATCGTGTTAGTGTTGTTAGTCAATATATACATTCTAATCTACACTGCTAATACCTAATAGCTAAATGGAAGTGCTGTATGAGGTTAATATTTTTGATACACCTGCCTCTTTGATCCTGGAGCTCGGCGGATCTCTGTCGTAACGGCGACCGGCCATTTCGCGCCCGACGGCACTGGGCAGGTGCATCTCAGCCTTAATAGCTTTTTATTCATTGACCATTATGGTCCCAAATGAACTCCCTCGGGTTCTTCTGTGATACCTCGTTTGCCAAGGTGCTGAGGACCTGATAGGTATCTGCCCATCGTAGCAGGAATTAGGTGTCTCGGTTCGGTAGTTGATATCGTAATTCGGTTGCCACGTCGTCGTATATGACGTGGTGGGGTGTACCGTCTTCAGCGCCACAGTTACACGCGGGTGTAGCCCGTTTCCATGCCCTGTAAGGAAGTGCAGCAGACCCCTACTCGGCTCAAAGTAACCCATCTGTAGTCTCTCCCTAATATCAGGCAACAGTTAAATGCCCTTCGCACCGTTTCCTCATTCTCCCATGACTCCTGCCACAATTCCTCCCCCCTTCTTCTAATTTCAAATTTGTCGCCTGCCTGTACCCCCATAATCTCCCTGGTCTTTCCAATGATCCCTTTGGTTATCCAGTACCATGCTGCTGCCTGTTCTCATATCCTAATGTCTAATGGACATAGCCCCATTAACACTAGCAGAGTCCCTACAGGAGTTGTTCGGCACGACCCGACAGAGCGTAACAGCATATTCCGCTGCACCCTTCTTACAGTCATGGCAGGCACCACCATCGTGAGTTGTGTGCCCAGACCCCAGCCCCGTATCCGACTATTGACGTTAAAGTGCTGCTGTGATAGAGTTTAATGAGATTGGATGGCAGATTATTTAAGACTTCGAAAGCTCATTGGGCTATGGCATCTATATGAGATGTGTAATTCCATTTTTCATCTATTATGACCGCTAGATATCTAGCCTCGCGGGGCGGAAAACTGGTGTTCCCCCAATTATTACAGTAGGATTCCTAATTAGACTACCTTATAGCAGTAAATAGATTGATTTGTGTGGTGCAACCTTCATTTTCGATTTGTGGCACCATTCAGCGAGCAATGCCACGGTTCGTTCTCCTTTGGGTTCTAAGTCCTCGCGGCTACGCCCGCCTACCAGCAGGAGGAGGCCGTCTGCGTAGGCTATCACGTCCAGCACGTCCTCACTGAGCCGTAGTTTTTCTAGCAGTGGTTCCATGTTTACATCTCAAAATAGTGGCCCCAGAACAGATCCCTGAGGACGCCCTTTCTTATTTGTTTTATTTATTTTTCCATTAGGCGATGATAACCAGATCTCCCTGCCTTCACAATACGAGGTGCATTCAAGTTCTAAGGCCTCCGATTTTTTTTCTAGTTAACTACTCACCCGAAATCGATGAAACTGGTGTTACTTCTCGACGTAATCGCCCTGCAGACGTACACATTTTTCACAACGCTGACGCCATGATTCCATGGCAGCGGCGAAGGCTTCTTTAGGAGTCTGTTTTGACCACTGGAAAATCGCTGAGGCAATAGCAGCACAGCTGGTGAATGTGCGGCCACGGAGAGTGTCTTTCATCGTTGGAAAAAGCCAAAAGTCACTAGGAGCCAGGTCAGGTGAGTAGGGAGCATGAGGAATCACTTCAAAGTTGTTATCGCGAAGAAACTGTTGCGTAACGTTAGCTCGATGTGCGGGTGCGTTGTCTCGGTGAAACAGCACACGCGCAGCCCTTCCCGGACGTTTTTGTTGCAGTGCAGGAAGGAATTTGTTCTTCAAAACATTTTCGTAGGATGTACCTGTTACCGTAGCGCCCTTTGGAACGCAATGGGTAAGGATTACGCCCTCGCTGTCCCAGAACATGGACACCATCATTTTTTCAGCTCTGGCGGTTACCCGAAATTTTTTTGGTGGCGGTGAATCTGTGTGCTTCCATTGAGCTGACTGGCGCTTCGTTTCTGGATTGAAAAATGGCATCCACGTCTCATCCACTGCCACAACCGACGAAAAGAAAGTCCCATTCGTGCTGTCGTTGCGCGTCAACATTGCTCGGCAACGTGCCACACAGGCAGCCATGTGGTCGTCCGTCAGCATTCGTGGCACCCACCTGGATGACACTTTTCCCATTTTCAGGTCGTCGTGCAGGGCTGTGTGCACAGAACCCACGGAAATGCCAACTCTGGAGGCGATCTGTTCAACAGTCATTCGGCGATCCCCCAAAACAATTCTCTCCACTTTCTCGATCATGTCGTGAGACCGGCTTGTGCGAGCCCGAGGTTGTTTCGGTTTGTTGTCACACGATGTTCTGCCTTCATTAAACTGTCGCACCCACGAACGCACTTTTGACACATCCATAACTCCATCACCACATGTCTCCTTCAACTGTCGATGAATTTAAATTGGTTTCACACCATGCAAATTCAGAAAACGAATGATTGCACGCTGTTCAAGTAAGGAAAACGTCACCATTTTAAGTATTTAAAACAGTTCTCATTCTCGCCGGTGGCGGTAAAATTCCATCTGCCGTACGGTGCTGCCATCTCTGGGACGTATTGACAATGAACGCGGCCTCATTAAAAAAAATCGGAGGCCTTAGAACTTGAATGCACCTCGTAGCTCCTCAGATAGCCATAGAGGGGCCCTGGGCACTCCTTCTCACGCAAGCGGGAGAAGAGCGAGGGCCAACACAGGTTGTCAAATGCACCACTGATATCCACCGTGATGCCCACCACATACTTGTGCAGGGCTGAGCTGCAGACCTCGGCCGCCAGGGCAGTTGCGTCAGACCCTGAGCGCCCCGATCGAAAGCCAAACTGCCTGCCGCTCATCCCGCGCAGTATTCTGTGTACCGTCAGTCTGTCAGCCAATAGCCTCTCCAATATTTTCCCCAGAAGTCCAGGAGGCATATTGGTCTGTAGGACATGGCTTCCATAGGATCCTTGTCTTAGCCTTTCTTTATAAAAACGACATTTGCCTTTTTCCAAATTTTCAGAATTTTGACTAGCCTTAGGCACTCATTGTCTCCACTACTATGCCGTTGTGCCCTGGAGCCTTCCCCCCTTTTAGTGATTTGATATGTGCCGCCACTTCTTCCGCCGAGAAGGGGTACACCACAGTGTTGTTGGTGTACTCATCAAGATCATCCCCGCGGATCTGACGCTGGATTTCGGTGTCCTTGTTTTCTTCATCACCTGGCAGCAGAGTCCGAAGGAGCACCGCAGCAGTCTCCTGCCAGGACTCTGTCACTCGGCCGCCATCCCTGATGGTTGAAAGAACCGCGAGAGATCTTATTTTTTCCCTGACAAGCTTATAGGGGACTCCCCAAGGGTCAGTGGGTAGCTGATGCAGCACATATCTTTCCCAACTTTTTACCTCCTTTAGTTCTTTATGGAAGACATCTTTGGATTCTCGATATCTCTCTAGCCAGAACTGTTTGTCCTTCCAGATGTCACTTCGCTGGTAGTACCTCCTCGTCCTTCTTACAGACTGACGCATACGTTCAAGGTCGGCAGTCAATGGGGATGGGGAGGCCGCAACGGCTCTCCTCCTGGTTGGTACGGCAGCTTTCACCGCTCTGACTATTGACCGTATCAGCTCTTCGGCATATCTATCCACGTCTTCGTCACTTTCGGGCAATGAAGGAACATCACTCTCCCGAGCTAGGCTTTCCGAATCTGCTCTATTGATGTTATATTGAACCTCTCACCCCATGTCCCAGCGGCACTCCTCATCACTTAGGCTGAACAACTTGGTGTAATTGCTGTCGTTGTAAAATTTGACTCCTGGTGGCGGCTCTGGATTGTTGTGAACGCTAGGGGCGATTTACAGTATCCGTGGGAGAGTTCTTGGTTCAAGTGGCTCTGAGCACAATGGGACTTAACATCTGTGGTCATAAGTCCCCTAGAACTTAGAACTACTTAAACCTAACTAACCTAAGCACATCACACACATCCATGCCCGAGGCAGGATTCGAACCTGCGACCGTAGCGGTCGTGCGGTTCCAGACTGTAGCGCCTTTAACCGCTCGTTCACTCCGGCCGGCGGGAGAGGTCTTTGTCCAAGCTGAAGATGATGAGTCGCTCTTCTCGTAACACTTCCAACTGGAGCACAGTCGGAGTCTACTTCGGTGGCTGTTGGCTTTTCCATGATGGCTGGTGCTTTCGGCACCTATTGGAAATAGACGTTTGAAAACTTCTGACTAGAGACAGCATTTTCCACTTGAAATCTATTAGCGGAAGGTCTGTATTCATCTCCGGTGGTGGATTGGCTGAAAGGGCTGGATCTTAAATCAGTTTGTGGCACGATTTGTAGATCGTGAAGTCAGTAGCCCTCCTCCTAGGTGTGCCCCCTGGAGATGAAATATTGTAATGCAGGCTTTCTCGACGAATTTCATTGATGAAATCTACTCTGGTTATTAGTCGAGTCGTGGCGTCATGTCGTAATGTTTCTAAGAGTTTTCTACTTGTCATCGTCAGGCGCTACACGTCCAGTTGGTTCCTTTATAGCCGCTGGACCTCAAACGCACTCTGCCAAGGGCCCGACGGGTGGTTTAGTCGGGAAGAGATGTCGCGCCCGGTGCTGGGCTGTGTGGGGTGGGTTAGGGGGGGGGGGCTGAAGGGTTGGATGGCGGGGGGTCCGGCTGTCGAGTCCTGGTACTGCATATTTATTCCACTCGCTGCTTCCACTGCTTACACATCAGAGCGTTCCTGACGTATTTTTGCTAACGCCACATCCCATGCTGAGCTCAGTCGGAAACTCATGTCCCGGTTGAGAAGATCGTCATGTACTCTTACTTCTATTATTTCTTTGATGACCATATCCCGGTACCCGTATGCGCTGCACAGGACCTTTTGTCCATTTAAAAGCAAACATGTGTCCTTCACTGACGCTCTGCTCTGCTACTGCACACTTGTCAGTTCGACCGCGGCGAACTCTTCTCGTATGTTCTGGACAGCGCTACGCGACGCATCGCTGCGTCCGGCCATTGTAGTACCTATCACACTCGCAACTGTTGCTGTAGACACCAGGCGCCTGTAGCCATAGTTGGTCCTTGACTGACCCAAGCATATTGTTGCCTTCAACCGTTGAGCGGAAAATCGTTGTTATATTGTTCCTCTCCATTGTTTTGGCAATCTTGGCTGTCGGCTTCCCTGCGTACGGAAGGAACGCCAGACGCTCGAGCATAGATTTACGTGCGCAGGATGGTCGCAGCTACTGGCGTTTAGGTTCAGATCCTTACGTTACTTCTAGACGGAGGTCATGTTTTGAGACTGGTGCGTGTATCACATCAGAGTGAGTGACCCATTAAGTTATCGTTCCGCGAGCAAAGAAAGTATGAAAGAGCTCGCAAGTGCTTTCCCGTGAGCGGGTATGGAATTCTGCTTAATTTTCCTGTTTTTATCTGAATCTCCGTTTTACTGAGCTATCACGTATCTGTTAACAAGAGGGCTGTAGCGAACCTGACGAGGTCTGACTGTAGCCAGTAAATTCGATTTGTTTCTGTGGAAACGTGAACTGGGGTGTTTTTGTATGTCTTTTGACCGACTGAATTTGAGCTATATTCCGGTTGTAGTTTTGCGGAAATTATCGGCGGAAATTTCTAGGGGTCAGCTGGAGGCGATGTATGAACTGTTAGCGGTGCACACGTTGCAATCAAGTAGTCGGATTTCGGAGTCTGTCCCAAAGTTGCCAGACTGCTTCATTGCATTTATTAATGGTATAGCAGTAGTGACAATGTCAACCATTTCTCGTGGACCAAAGTGAGGCTGGAGGCCATTAGTGAAATTGATTTAATAGTCTAGGAGTACACGGGATTAATCCGGGCCCACTGAGGCTAAACAAGCAGAGCAATACATGTTGTAATTTGTCTCGCGCTCCGCTCACCTGTGTGGATCTTGGCCGCGGCCGCGACCGGGTCTTGGCACGATGCCGCGGAATTTCTGAGAAAAGGATGAAAAGTAACTTTCACCTGGCGAACACAAGCTCTGTCCACAAATCAGCATCTATTTACAAGGCACTGCTCACCCGGAACACAACTCGCTCTTTTTACGCATCATGTTCTGTGAACAGTGGATGCAGGCCAACATACACTACTGGCCATTAAAATTTCTACACCAAGAAGAAATGCAGATGATAAATGGGTATTCATTGGACAAATATAGTATACTAGAATTGACATGTGATTACATTTTCACGCAATTTGGGTGCATGGATCCTGAAAAATCAGTACCCAGAACAACCAGCTCTCGCCGTAATAACGGCCTTGATACGCCTGGGCATTGAGTCAAACAGAGCTTGGATGGCGTGTACAGGTACAGTAGCCCATGAAGCTTCAACACGATACCACAGTTCATCAAGAGTAGTGACTGACATATTGTGACGAGCCAGTAGCTCGGCCACCATTGACCAGACGTTTTTTATTGGTGAGAGATCTGGAGAATGTGCTGGCCAGGGCAGCAGTCGAACATTTTCTGTATCCAGAAAGGCCCATACAGAGCCTGCAATATGCGGTCGTGCATTATCCTGCTGAAATGTAGGGTTTCGCAGGGATCAAATGAAGGGTAGAGCCACGGGTCGTAACACATCTGAAATGTAACGTCCACTGTTGCAAGTGCCGACAATGCGAACAAGAGGTGACCGAGACGTGTAACCAATGGCATACCATCACGCCGGGTGATACGCCAGTATGGCGATGACGAATACGCGCTTCCAATGTGCGTTCACCGCGATGTCGCCACGGATGCGACCATCGTGATGCTGTAAACAGAACCTGGATTCATCCGAAAAAATGACGTTTTGCCATTCTTGCACCCAGGTTCGTCGTTGAGTACACCATCGCAGGCGCTCCTGTCTGTGATGCAGCGTCAAGGGTAACCGCAGCCATGGTCTCCGAGCTGATAGTCCATGCTGCTGCAAACGTCGTCGAACTGTTCGTGCAGATGGTTGTTGTCTTGCAAACGTCCCCATCTGTTGACTCAGGGATCGAGACGTGGCTGCACGATCCGTTACAGCCATGCCTGTCATCTCGACTGCTAGTGATACGAGGCCGTTGGGATCCAGCACGGCGCTCCGTATTACCTTCCTGAACCCACCGATTCCATATTCTGCTAACAGTCATTGGATCTCGACCAACGCGAGCAGCAATGTCGCGATACGATAAATCGCAATCGCGATGGGCTACAATCCGACCTTTATCAAAGTCGGAAACCTGATGGTACGCATTTATCCTCCTTACACGAGGCATCCCAACATCGTTTCACCAGGCAACGCCGGTCAACTGCTGTTTGTGTATGAGAAATCGGTTGGAAACTTTCCTCATGTCAGCACGTTGTAGGTGTCGCCACCGGCGCCAACCTTGTGTGAATGCTCTGAAAAGGTAATCATTTGCATATCGCAGCATCTTCTTCCTGTCGGTTAAATTTCGCGTCTGTAGCACGTCATCTTCGTAGTGTAGCAATTTTAATGGCCGGTAGTGTACAAATTGCTCCTAGATTTTCCGAAAGCATTCGACACTGCACCATGCTGCAGACTGTTAAGAGACGTCCAAGCTTACAAAATACGTCCCCAGAGATGTGACTTGCTCGAAGACATGGGATGTGAGTGTTCATCAGAGGCAAAAGTAACGTCAGGAGTGGTCCAGGAAAGTGTGATAGGACCTCTCCTGTTGTCTATATGGATAAACTATCTGTTGGGTATGGTGGGCAGTAATCTAAGACTGCTAGGACGTTGTTGTGTATGGAAAATTTCCTGACTGAATCAGTGCGGGGATGATCAGAATGACTGGAACGGAATTTCTGTTTGGTGCAACGAATAACAGCTTGATTTGAATGTGGATGAACCCAAGTTAATGTAGATGAGAAGGAGAATACGTAAGTGTAATGTACGAACATAGTATTAGTGTTATGCTAATTGACTCGGCTTTGTCGAATAAGTACCCAGGCGTTACGTTGTGAACCGACGTAGATTGGACCACCCACATATCGTCGTTTGTGGGCGAATAGTGTGGTTTATTGGTAAGGTTCTGGGAAAGAGTAGCGCACCTGTAAAGGAGACGATGTAAATAATGCTTTTCCGATCCGTTCTTGAGTACTACTCGAGTGTTTGGGATTACCACCACGTAAGATTAAATGGAGGCATCGAAACACTTGAGAGGCCTGTTGCTGTATCCCTTACTGGTCGAGCCGGCCGATGTGGCCGTGCGGTTAAAGGCGCTTCAGTCTGGATCCGCGTGACCGCTCCGGTCGCAGGTTCGAATCCTGCCTCGGGCATGGATGTGTGTGATGTCCTTAGGTTAGTTAGGTTTAAGTAGTTCTAAGTTCTAGGGGGCTGATGACCTCAGCAGTTAAGTCCCATAGTGCTCAGAGCCATTTGAACCAACCTTACTGGTCGCTTCGATCGGCGCGAGAGTGTTACTGAAATGTGCTGTGAGGTTAGATGGCAAACACTACTCGGAATAAGGCAGTCTTCTCGCGAAAAGCTGTTGCGAAGTTTTAGAAAACGCGCATTTGTGACAGACTGTAGAACGATTCTAACATTAGTGTTGCATAAGACGCGTAAAGACGTAATAATGATGATTAGGTGCTCGTAGAGAAGCTTACAAGTCATTATTGTTCTCTAGCGCCATTTTGGAACAGGAACAGCAGAGAGAATGGCTAGCAGTAGTATAAAGTACCCTCAGCCATGCAGTGTAAAGTGGCTTGCAGAAACTGAACGCTCAGTCGCAGACGGCTAGTCACAGGGTGTGGCTAAGCCATTTCTCCGCAGTATCCTTTTTCAGGGCAGCACCAGTCCAAAAGGGTATGCAGATTGCCGGAGAGCTGTTGAGGAATTTGGAAGGTACTGGGTGAGTACTGGCATATAGGAGCTCTGTAATTCACACCTATACGACTTGCCCACTACAGACGAGGGTCAGGATTCGAATACTGTCGCTTTAATCTGCCACGAAGTTTCACAGCACCATACTCTCCCCTGTAGTGTGAATGATTCCTTCTGAGTATATACCGGGTGTCTCTCTTGTGGGTCATCAGGCGCATTTCCTTTGGTGTTTCGGCAGATATTTGCAGTTTCGTCCTTGCAGTATGTAGCTGGGGTCAGCCCAAACAAATACTTCTCATTACATCCTTCATGCGACGCCCAACGTTGGCGGAAAGCGTCGGCTTGTTTCCTGTTACAAACAAAATTATTTTTAAAACGGAATTTTACGTGCCAGTTCGCAGAGCGGTCCCAAATTGAGTTTAGTGTGATATGCATTTGATCTGTATGTATTAACAGGGACAGAAAAACACGAAGAATGACCAATAGTCCGGCAGCGACTGACCTGCGCTGCTGCTGTATGGCTACAGTCAGCACCGGCCATGGAGGTGCCATGGCTGCTGCAGTACTGGTTATTCTTCTTGTTTTACTGTTCCTGTTAACACATATCGATAAAAGAATATCCCACTAGACTAATTTGGGACTGCTCTGTCGAATGGGTGCGTAAAATTCCGATTTGAAAAGCATTTTGTTTGTAATGGGAAGCAAACCGACGCTAGACGTCGCAAGAAAGACTTCACGAGCAATATTTGTTTGAGCTGATTCCAGCTCTACTTCACAAAAACGAAACTACAAATATCTGCTGACACGCCAGAGAAAATACGCCTGACTACCCATACCAGAGACATCCGGTATAGCAAGTGTTGCAGTGTGACGTGAAAACTATGAATGACACCTGAGTTACTGAAATTTATATTCACTATGGATGCAGTTATTGGCCTAACTATATACTCTTACGTAATTGAAGCACAGCGGTTTGAATTAGACAGTTTAAACTAAGGCCTTAGCGCGAGAGAAAACCACAGTGTGTTACGAGGAAATGAGGAACGTTACTTGGTAGAATCGCAATTACTTATTGAATTCGGTCCTAATGTGGCTCAGTGTGTACGCAGGTCTACCTCTCCCTGCCTGACTCTGCCTCTCTCACTGACAGTCCCCTCTGTCTTCTCTTACATTCTCCCCACACATTTCTTGGCTGATTTCGTCTTCTGTTATACCGAGTGAGGTAGAGCAATGATTGACTCCTTCGTTAAGCTTCTCAAACGACCTTTCGACATACGCTTGACACGTCCACACAATTTCAATTGTTGTTTATGGAGAGATTTTCCCAGAAACTTTGTATTTAAATTTTTCCAAATATCTGTGTTTCGGATCCTGTCCTTGCTAGTCTTGGCCTTGCGGGATTAGCCGAGCGGTCTCAGGCGCTGCAGTCATGGACTGTACGGCTGGTCCCGGCGGAGGTTCGAGTCCTCCCTCGGGCATGGGTGTGTGTGTTTCTCCTTAGGATAATTTAGGTTAAGTAGTGTGTAAGCTTAGGGACTGATGACCTTAGCAGTTAAGTCCTATAAGATTTCACGCACAATTGACCATTCACGCTAGTCTTGTTTTCTATATTCCAGAGGTATCTCACTACTTTGGATCTGACTTTTTGCTTTTGCTCGTTTACCCAGAATCCAAAAGTCGCAGCGATATGTCAATAGCAGTATACAGGTAGGTCTATATTCAGCTTACTTCTCCTCTTCCGATATTTGTCTCGTGTTGAGGTAGTAAGTCGGGCTGCTATAAGCATAGGCCCTGCTGCCGTCAGTGTTTATTTACTTACTTCTTCCACATTCCCATCTGCACTGGCGACAGAATCGCAACACCGAGTGATCAAAAAGTCAGTATAAATTTGAAAACTTAATAAACAACGGAATAATGTAGATAGAGAGGTAAAAATTGACACACATGCTTGGAATGACATGGGGTTTTATTAGTACGATGTTTATGCAGGATGGCGCTCCACCCCATATTGATAGACGCGTGAAAGATCTCTTGCGCGCGTCGTTCGGTGATGATCGTGTGCTCAAAAAATGGTTCAAATGGCTCTGAGCACTATGGGACTTAACATCTGTGGTCATCAGTCCCCTAGAACTTAGAACTACTTAAACCTAACTAACCTAAGGACATCACACACATCCATGCCCGAGGCAGGATTCGAACCTGCAACCGTAGCAGTCGCGCGGTTCCGGACTGAGCGCCTAGAACCGCTAGACCACCGCGGCCGGCTCGTGTGCTCAGACGCCACTTTCGTCATGCTTGGCCTCCCAGGTCTCCAGACCTCAGTCCGTGCGATTATTGGCTTTGGGGTTACCTGAAGTCGCAAGTGTATCGTGATCGACCGACATCTCTAGGGATGCTGAAAGACAACATCCGACGCCAATGCCTCACCATAACTCCGGACATGCTTTACAGTGCTTTTCATAACATTATTCCTCGACTACAGCTATTGTTGAGGAATGATGGTGGTCATATTGAGCATTTCCTGTAAAGAACATCATCTTTGCTTTGTCTTACTTTGTTATGCTAATTATTGCTATTCTGATCAGATGAAGCGCCACCTGTCGGACATTTTTTGAACTTTTGTATTTTTTTGGTTCTAATAAAACCGCATGTCATTCCAAGCATGTGTGTCAATTTGTACCTCTCTATCTACATTATTCCGTGATTTATTGAGTTTTCAAATTTATACTAACTTTTTGATCACCCGGTACAATGTGTTTCATGCGTCCGACGTTGTACGGAATCAGTACCAGGGAGGCAGGCTCTGATCGCCACATACGCTACAGTATCGGTTTTCGCAGGAATACAAGACTTAGGAGCAGCCTTGAGCAGTTTAATACTTCTCACTGGTGTATTTGGGGCATCTGCGTAGAGCTGTGCACAAGCTCAAAGAGTAGCCTTTCAAAGAAACAACTGGGTATGGATTGACCAAATCAAATACTGTAGCTCGACGTAAGTACAACAGCTAACTGTTTCAGTCTGTTCGTGATGGAGATGCTAATGCTGAAATGCTCTTTTTTATCCATACGAGGCACGACTGCACCTATCTGGCTACCATAACTCGCAGAGCAGTCGACGTTGGATTTCTGATAATTCTCCTCATTTACACGAAGACCTCCTGCGTGATGCAAAAACAGGATATGATGCGCAGTTAGTGCAACGCCAACTATGACCAATCTTTCTCCACCTGTCACTTCTGGTATGTGAGCAACATACTGCAACTTTTTCAAGGAACTAAGAGGGCGTGCTGAAAAGTAATGCCTCCGAATTCTTTATCTAAAACTCTTAAAGCTCTTCAAATAAAACAAACGTTATTAACATTCTGTATCTTTATTCTTCATGTCTACATATTTCGTTCTCAAACAGTCACCCTGGCGACGAACACATTTCTCCCAGCGAGAGACCAGTTTGTTGATACCGTCACTGCACAATGTTTGACTTAGTTGGCGAAGCTACATCATCACCTTAGCTTGTACCGCTTCATCATTATGAAAGTGAAGCACTCTAAGACGTTCTTTAAATTTTGCAGAGAAATGAACATCGGTTGGGACCAAGATGAGAGTGTATGGAGGATGATCGATGACAGGGAACCGAAGGTATCGGACTGCTGCAGACATCGCAGCGCTTATGTGTGGTATGTACTGTCACGCTGCAGGAGAGTGTGCTCCGTGTCTGGATGAACCCTTCGAATTCGAAACTCGATTACAGCACACTGTTTCTGATGCTCCGACATAGTTACGTTACACATCACCATCTTACACGCTACAATTCGAAACCCTCTAACGGCAGAGGGCTGCAAATATATGAACATGATAAATAAATTTAATTTTATCCATATTTTGCACCTTCAAACGTAACTGTACACTCGAGGTATGAATTAAAAAACAAGCCTTCAGTCACAATTTTTAGTGTTTTATTCAGTACACGATGCATTTCGGACCTTGTCGGTCCATCTTCAGGTGTAATTCGTCTTAATACATGCTGTATTTGTTCTCTTGAATGAGGTGAAATGCATATCCCCGTCACGAAAAGGTTTGCTGTTGGGTTACGAATTCCTTAAGTCAGACGCGGAAAATATGTGCGAAATAGTGGAAAAGATGAATAGTGTAAACTTACCAAATAATCAAACAAAAGCGTTTTTAACGTTTTAGTAACAGCGTAAGTTTTTTTCCCTCCATCGTTTTCAAGCACATCACTTCATACAAGAGGCAAATGCGCAACCACATGTTTGTAATCTGTGAAGTGTTTACAAACATGTGGTTTTCAAAAAATGGTTCAAATGGCTCTGAGCACTATGGGACTCAACTGCTGTGGTCATAAGTCCCCTAGAACTTAGAACTACTTAAACCTAACTAACCTAAGGACAGCACACAACACCCAGCCATCACGAGGCAGAGAAAATCCCTGACCCCGCCGGGAATCGAACCCGGGAACCCGGGCGCGGGAAGCGAGAACGCTACCGCACGACCACGAGATGCGGGCTTAGTTTTTGTTCCTTCAATTCGAACACCTATGTTATTTAAACATAAAATTCATCAAATATATGCTAATTAACGTATATAACTGTCATCTTATGAAAATGGCACGTCTTCGTATTTCTAATTACATATAGCGCACAAAAATCGAGTTTTCATTGAAAATATAAACTTTTAATTGCTGATCTTTTATAAAAGATTATTTAAATTAAAAAAAACATTAGACATTAATACTTTCATCCTTACGCGTTTTACACTATGCAAAAATGCTCACCGAACGTACACCTTCGTTTAAAAATTTACGACAGTTGGGAATCGAACCTGGGCCTCGTAGCCGGTGAGAATAGAAAAGCAAGAATAAGTAGAGTTCTCCCTGTGCCATGCGGGTCGGGTTTACAAACATCTCCAACAAGACGCACTGTGACAGCAGGAAAATGTGACTGAAAAAGATAACCGAGTTTCTCTGGCAAAACAAATCCATAATCCAAAAGTCTACAAATATTTAAAACATCTCGCAGGCAATGATGGTAAAATGATAGCATCTACATGCAGGCTTGTTAGGAAAGATTTGCGGAACGTAGGCATACTCAACCGTGATGACATCAAGAAATGCAGTGATATGTTGCCAAAAAAACAACCATTGTTAGAGGAAATTTCACTAAAGTACAGGCTATTTCTGCTTGTGACGTTGGCTTAAGGACTATTCTGAACGCTTGTCGTCAGGAAAATCCTCGATGTTCGATCCTCCTAGGAAAAATATCAAACAACACAGTTCTTTAACCAAAGTGAACAACTGTGGTAAAGTCGTCGTCAGGCGCACTGTCTATCAATTTTACAATATTGCGAGTACCCAACATCAGCAACATTAAGGAAAACGTTAACTGAAAAAATAAATTTTACTGGAGCTGTTGGACCTGTGAGATGCATGCTAAACGATATAGCATTTAAATTCAAGCGTCAGAATGACAGTAGACAATTTTTACTTGAACGCAACGACATAGTGGCCTGTAGAATTAAGTTTTTGTGGACGATGAATTCGCTGCGTACTTCATATGACATGCGATCTATATGTTATTTGGATGAAACTTGGTTTACTCAAACCCATTCACTAAAGTGCAGCTGACAGGATTCGAGCCGAAGTAGGGACCTTAAGGTATTTGTTGGGAAATGGGGCAGGCTCATTTTTGTGCATGTGTGGTCAGCGAAGACTGGTTTTCTTACGGAAAGTAAATTAATTTGCAGATGAAGTAAAAGAGAAAAAAATAAGATTACCGTTTGAAAATGAGCACAGCTAAGATTAAAAATTAGTTTGATTCCAGTTTCTTGTATTGGAGGAAGTTTTCATCACTCCCATGGACAACGCCAAGTCTCATTCAATAGTTATAAACCGAACACGCAGAAGGCTGAAATACTTGCTTGGCTAACTGCGAAAAAATATTGGCTTCTCACCTACAGGCAGAAGAGCTGAAATGTTCGATGAGGTTCGTTTAAACCAGGGCTTCACAACATACGTGCTCGCGGAGCAAGCTGTGAGCAGCAAGGCGCGAGCATGGAGCAGCGCGAGCATGCTACCCCCACTACCGGACCAGAGCGGAGAGTGGGGAAAGTCACGTAGGGCACACAACAGCTGCCGCCAGTCAATGTAAATCCGCGGCCACCTGCAGGGATATCACTCACGAATTATTACTGCGACAAATGAAACAAATAAAGGAGAATGTACACATGCCACATAATTTTATTAGCTTAGTGTATGCGTCTACCTTTGGAGATAAGAGAACCACTTGTATGAACATCAAGAGCTCAGATGGAAACCCAGTTCTGAGCAAAGAAGGGAAAGCAGAAAGGTGGAAGGAGTATATAGAGGGTCTGTACAAGGGCGATGTACTTGAGGACAATATTATGGAAATGGAAGAGGATGTAGAAGAAGATGAAATGGGAGATACGATACTGCGTGAAGAGTTTGACAGAGCACTGAAAGACCTGAGTCGAAACAAGGCCCCCGGAATAGACAACATTCCATTGGAACTACTGACGGCCTTGGGAGAGCCAGTCCTGACAAAACTCTACCATCTGGTGAGCAAGATGTATGAAACAGGCGAAATACCCTCAGACTTCAAGAAGAATATAATAATTCCAATCCCAAAGAAAGCAGGTGTTGGCAGATGTGAAAATTACCGAACAATCAGTTTAATAAGCCACAGCTGCAAAATACTAACACGAATTCTTTACAGACGAATGGAAAAACTAGTAGAAGCCGACCTCGGGGAAGATCAGTTTGGATTCCGTAGAAATACTGGAACACGTGAGGCAATACTGACCTTACGACTTATCTTAGAAGAAAGATTAAGGAAAGGCAAACCTACGTTTCTAGCATTTGTAGACTTAGAGAAAGCTTTTGACAATGTTGACTGGAATACTCTCTTTCAAATTCTAAAGGTGGCAGGGGTAAAATACAGGGAGCGAAAGGCTATTTACAATTTGTACAGAAACCAGATGGCAGTTATAAGAGTCGAGGGACATGAAAGGGAAGCAGTGGTTGGGAAGGGAGTAAGACAGGGTTGTAGCCTCTCCCCGATGTTATTCAATCTGTGTATTGAGCAATCAGTAAAGGAAACAAAAGAAAAATTCGGAGTAGGTATTAAAATCCATGGAGAAGAAATAAAAACGTTGAGGTTTTGTCGATGACATTGTAATTCTGTCAGAGACAGCAAAGGACTTGGAAGAGCAGTTGAATGGAATGGATAGCATCTTGAAAGGAGGATATAAGATGAAAATCAACAAAAGCAAAACGAGGATAATGGAATGTAGTCGAATTAAGTCAGGTGATGCTGAGGGAATTAGATTAGGAAATGAGACACTTAAAGTAGTAAAGGAGTTTTGCTATTTGGGGAGCAAAATAACTGATGATGGTCGAAGTAGAGAGGATATAAAATGTAGACTGGCAATGGCAAGGAAAGCGTTTCTGAAGAAGAGAAATTTGTTAACATCGAGTATAGATTTAAGTGTCAGGAAGTCATTTCTGAAAGTATTTGTATGGAGTGTAGCCATGTATGGAAGTGAAACATGGACGGTAAATAGTTTGGACAAGAAGAGAATAGAAGGTTTCGAAATGTGGTGCTACAGAAGAATGCTAAAGATTAGATGGGTAGATCACATAACTAATGAGGAAGTATTGAATAGGATAGGGGAGAAGAGAAGTTTGTGGCACAACTTGACCAGAAGAAGGGATCGGTTGGTAGGACATATTCTGAGGCATCAAGGGATCACCAATTTAGTATTGGAGGGCAGCGTGGAGGGTAAAAATCGTAGGGGGAGACCAAGGGATGAATACACTAAGCAGATTCAGAAGGATGTAGGTTGTAGTAGGTACTGGGAGATGAAGAAGCTTGCACAGGATAGAGTAGCATGGAGAGCTGCATCAAACAAGTCTCAGGACTGAAGACCACAACAACAATGCGTCTACATTCGCATTAATTTGTGAACTGTTACACAATAAAAGATGTCACTGAAGTGTGGGATTCTCGGTTATCTTGTACTTTTTGCCCTTTACAATTGCGTCTATGTTCGGAGTAATTGTTCTTGTGCATTTTAGGCGCAGCGTACAGTTTAAATTTCGATCAGACAGTGCGTTTCTCAGGCGCGTCTTGTTACATTTCATTGCAGAGAACAGTTGTTCACAAACATACGTGGAACCGAACATTGATATTATTGTAGCCGCCAGTTTGTGCAAACGAGGAAATCTATCCTGAGGGAAGTGTCTGTAGAATTCCAAAATGTTTTTCTTGTTCTGAAGTTTGTCTCTGTATTCTCTGTCACACTGCAGGTCAATAATTTCTTGCTGCAGCTCAGGACGAATCTCTTCAATATTCGCTGAATATGGAGAGAACACATCAAAATCACCGTCTAGTGCTGTCAGATCTTGAAAGCGCTGATCAACTAAACTATGTGAATAACGTTCACAGTCTTTGTGAACATCTTGCATGGATGATAATTTAGGAAAATGAGCTAGGTTTCCTGTTTCCAGCTGACTCACCCAAAGTGTCAATTTCATTTTAAAAGCTCGTATTCGATCTATGAAATGAGTAATTAGCAGATCTTTACCTTGTAGTAAAATGTTCAAAGCATTCAGATGGCTAGTTAAGTCTGCTAAGTACGCGAGATCACATTCAAACGTGCGCGCGCATTTCCCCTCCCTCCCCTCCGCCCCTACTCCGCGACCTTGCAGCTGCTCGCGAGCACGTGCCTGAGCAGACGCGAGTACTGGCGCTCAAAACCGGCCAGTTGTTAAGCCCTGGTTTAACCGAAGTAAAACCTATATACGAGCTTGATGTACTGGCAAGTGAAACGGGGCACCGAGTATTACGCTTACCGACTCATTGCCAGCACAACCAGACTGGGCTCATTTGGGCTTAATTCAAGAGAGAAGTAGCCGCGAGGAACAACATGTCTGAAATCGCCAATGTTGAGCGCTTACTTGACGAAGCCTTGGAAAACCTCACAAGCGAAAAATGGGTTAAATGTGTTCAGTATGCAGAAATTTACAGAAAGAAGATTTTGAGAAAGAAGTCGTCCCATAATCATCACCTGCAACGATGACTGAGCAACCACAGATGACGAGAGCAGCGAAGAAGAAGCCAAATAAGAAAATGCGATGAGGCGGATGACACAAGTGAAGACAATTGAGATGGGACATTGCTACATTTTACACTTTTCTCTCAGTTTACTGTCCAGTTATAACATGAGCATTTCGAAAGTAATAATTCAATAAAATATTGTCTGGTTAGTATTTTGTATTCGTTCGCAAACGTGGGATACTGTTGTGTTCAGTGACGGCGGAATGTTATGGAAAACAAGGTAGGTATTTACAGCAGTTAGTCGCGTAGTAATCCGGTTTTATTGCAGAACTAGATTTCAGCTATCTTAAAGGTTCAGAATGTGTCATATTGACCAATTATGAATTTTTGTTATCGTGATAATTTGCTCGAAATGGCAGTAGTTATATTTTTACTCCGGAATGCGTTTTGGTCACTGATTCGCGTACATTTACACTTCATATAAATATATAATACCTAATGCTGTCCATAATAATTTTACACACTGTAGACGGCAAATAACGAATTGAATGAGAGCGCTTTTAAAATGTTTTAAAATTCAAATATTGCACACGTACTTTGCTTACATAAAGTTATGACTGACACAGGCTAAATCAATATTTCGCCGTAAAAACGTAATTATATCGATTTTGGTCAAATCAGAAACTACACTCCTGGAACTGGAAAAAAGAACACATTGACACCGGTGTGTCAGACCCACCATACTTGCTCCGGACACTGCGAGAGGGCTGTACAAGCAATGATCACACGCACGGCACAGCGGACACACCAAGAACCGCGGTGTTGGCCGTCGAATGGCGCTAGCTGCGCAGCATTTGTGCACCGCCGCCGTCAGTGTCAGCCAGTTTGCCGTGGCATACGGAGCTCCATAGCAGTCTTTAACACTGGTAGCATGCCGCGACAGCGTGGACGTGAACCGTATGTGCAGTTGACAGACTTTGAGCGAGGGCGTATAGTGGGCATGCGGGAGGCCGGGTGGACGTACCGCCGAATTGCTCAACACGTGGGGCGTGAGGTCTCCACAGTACATCGATGTTGTCGCCAGTGGTCGGCGGAAGGTGCACGTGCCCGTCGACCTGGGACCGGACCGCAGCGACGCACGGATGCACGCCAAGACCGTAGGATCCTACGCAGTGCCGTAGGGGACCGCACCGCCACTTCCCAGCAAATTAGGGACACTGTTGCTCCTGGGGTATCGGCGAGGACCATTCGCAACCGTCTCCATGAAGCTGGGCTACGGTCCCGCACACCGTTAGGCCGTCTTCCGCTCACGCCCCAACATCGTGCAGCCCGCCTCCAGTGGTGTCGCGACAGGCGTGAATGGAGGGACGAATGGAGACGTGTCGTCTTCAGCGATGAGAGTCGCTTCTGCCTTGGTGCCAATGATGGTCGTATGCGTGTTTGGCGCCGTGCAGGTGAGCGCCACAATCAGGACTGCATACGACCGAGGCACACAGGGCCAACACCCGGCATCATGGTGTGGGGAGCGATCTCCTACACTGGCCGTACACCACTGGTGATCGTCGAGGGGACACTGAATAGTGCACGGTACATCCAAACCGTCATCGAACCCATCGTTCTACCATTCCTAGACCGGCAAGGGAACTTGCTGTTCCAACAGGACAATGCACGTCCGCATGTATCCCGTGCCACCCAACGTGCTCTAGAAGGTGTAAGTCAACTACCCTGGCCAGCAAGATCTCCGGATCTGTCCCCCATTGAGCATGTTTGGGACTGGATGAAGCGTCGTCTCACGCGGTCTGCACGTCCAGCACGAACGCTGGTCCAACTGAGGCGCCAGGTGGAAATGGCATGGCAAGCCGTTCCACAGGACTACATCCAGCATCTCTACGATCGTGTCCATGGGAGAATAGCAGCCTGCATTGCTGCGAAAGGTGGATATACACTGTACTAGTGCCGACATTGTGCATGCTCTGTTGCCTGTGTCTATGTGCCTGTGGTTCTGTCAGTGTGATCATGTGATGTATCTGACCCCAGGAATGTGTCAATAAAGTTGCCCTTCCTGGGACAATGAATTCACGGTGTTCTTATTTCAATTTCCAGGAGTGTATTACAACGTGTAATAGAGATGCGCACTAGCAAAAGCGTGCCAGAAGCCATCCACCAGTTCGCCCGAGCAGAGCTGTAGCAGCCGTTGCGTGTGTGAACAAGGAAAACTGTACGGGGTGGCGGCAGGTTATCTGAAATATTTTCGTACTCGTGGCGACGACCTCGAGCGCTTGAATGTTGATACGGGGCTGCTCATCTCCCACGATGGTGACTCCCTAGTCTGCTGCGGGTGGTGCTGTTTCTTCCCGTTGGGCTCGGTGTACTCTCTGCCGGTGGTTCGCCATCTGCAAATTAGGAACAACGTTAGAACTGAAAGGGATTGTGTTCTACTTTCAGAGAACCAGAGAGGTGACATAGTGATTAAGACACTAGATTGTCACAAGAGACGAATGTTGTGCTATCAATTTTTCTAAATTTATTGGATAACTGACTGCTCCGCAGATGGACTCACGCGACGTAGTAAGAAAATTATGTAAACGTAATCTGTGACTCTGCAAATGTGAACCAATGTCTGTTGACAAATGATTCTAGTTTCTTTAGAGAGGGATCTTGTCTCTATTACTCACGCCTGTCTTAGCTTCCGATGTAGACACACGCTTTGATAGGAGATGCGGTTTTTCTAATGTCCTCATATCACTTAATCTCTGAAATGTTCTCTATTGAATTGAATTACTGCGTCTACTTGGTCCTAACCTGTATTTATCTGTTTCAGCTTTAATTTGAGACGAGGTGAGGTGGAAGTCTTGATAAAGTGATACAATTGATCGGCCGCCAATGTAGCAGCCTATATGCATATTTGCATGATGAATCATAGAACCTCCCTTCATCATCTTCTCATGATTTACGAAGTCCGATTACAGTCTGTTGGCCGAGGGCTGTAACCGAGCGGTTCTAGGCGCTTCAGTCTGGAACCGTGCGACCGCTACGGTCGCAGGTTCGAATCCTGCCTCGGGCATGGATGTGTGTGATGTCCTTTGGTTAGTTAGGTTTAAGTAGTTCTAAGTTCTAGGGGACTGATGACCTCAAATATTAAGTCCCACAGTGCTCAGAAACTTTTGAACCATTTTCTACAGTCTGTTGTACGCATTTTTATGCACGCTAGCTCTGGCGATTCAAACCTTTATTACCGTTTCACGGTCTAGAACCACACTGTGAATAGCTGACCACGAAAGCCAGCTACGCCGATTTTAAAGTAAAACTTTTATTCATTTCATTTTATTTATCAGAAAGTCTCGTTTTTCTTCATAGTTTTGCTGCTCTCATAAATTGCACCAGTAAACATTTTAATGACTAACTCTGAACCGGAGCAGAAACATAGTGTCATCGATCATAATTTCTGCTAGGAAAAGTATGCGCTTTGCAACTTCAGTCACTACATAAATTTGACATACAGTAATTAACATAGCTACGAATAGTCAAAAGTACGTATTTTAGTTAGAAATCATCGTGTTGGGAATTTATTTAATGAGATGGACAAGACTTTTTTAGTGTTATTACGTACACAAGGATAGAGAGCAGTGCATTAAAACAGGATGTCAGCAAATTTTTTACTCCATATGATTTTACGTTTATGGCATTAAAAAACTATTGCTACGCAGCTTGAAATCAACGTACATTTAGTTCACTTTCAGAGAAACGACAGTGGCATGAAACCATATAAACAATGCGCAAACCACATTGGAACGTCACTATTTGGTCACTGTAGTAACATGACTTTAAAAGCATGGAGATTTAAGGAAAAAATCTTACCTTACTGCAAAAATAGCCTGTAACTGAAAAGAACTCAATCATGTGAGATTTAGGTAGGATGGTTTGGATTATGTCGCCTCACATTAACGTATACCTCACTGCGCAGTTATACTACGAAACGTGGCAATGCCATTCCCACAACGCATCAGAGAAAAGAATACAAACTTGTGTACACGCAGTTAGACATCGGGACATATCACAATAGAATAGCCAATATCCAGCAACATGAAATTAAATAAATTACTGAAATATTACGAAAAGAAATTATATTTTACCAATTGTTATGGTGAAACCTCCTGGCAGATTAAAACAGTGTGCCAGACCGAGACTCGAACTCGGGATCTTTGCCTCTCGCGGGCAAGAGCTCTACAATCCCAGCTACTCAAGCACGACTCAGGCAGCCGCCTCACAGGAATGCCAGCTCAGCAAGTTTCGCAGGAGAGCTTCTGTGAAGTTTGGGAGGTAGGAGAAGAGGTACTGGTGGAAGTAAATCTGTGTGGGCGGGTCGCGGGTCGTGCGTGGGTAGCTCACATTGTAGAGCTCTTGCCTGCGAAAGGCAAAGGTCCCGAGTTCGAGTCTCGATCTGGCACACAGTTTCAACCTGCCAGGAAGTTTCATGTCAGCGCACATTTCGCTGCAGAGTGAAACTTTCATTCTGTGTTAGTAAATGTTGAAAACTTCGAACTGAAATTCAGAGTTTACGAGGGCTACTTTTTTTAACCTCTGATCGCTCGTGAAATGGAAACCACAGAGAAAATCAAAACTGATTTCTTACAAAATGTAGCTACACCTTACAGCTACTTCTCTACATAATCGCCGCTCCGATTAAGGTATTTGGCTTTGCGTAGTACCAACTCTTCAATAATCTCGACACAGAAGAGAGCCGCCTGTGATTTCCACCAATTCCCTACGCTGGTCTGCAGCTCGTTGTCAGTGCCAAAGTGTTGTTCTCATTGCCAGTTGTTCGTGTGAGCGAAAAGATTAAAGTCAGATGGAGCCAAGGTGGGGCTGTATGGTGGGTGATCAAACACTCCCCATTGAAAATACTCACAAGGGAACCTCCCCATCGCACCCCCCTCAGATTTAGTTATAAGTTGGCACAGTGGATAGGCCTTGAAAAACTGAACACAGATCAATCGAGAAAACAGGAAGAAGTTGTGTGGAACTGTGAAAAAAATTAGTAAAATATACAAACTGATTAGTCCATGCGCAAGATAGGCAACATAAAGGAGAATGTGAACTCAGGAGCGTCGTGGTCCCGTGGTTAGCGTGAGTAACTGCGAATTGAGAGGTCCTTGGTTCAAGTCTTCCCTCGATTGAAAATTTTACTTTCTTTATTTTCGCAAAGTTATGATCTGTCCGTTCGTTCATTGACGTCTCTGTTCACTGTAATAAGTTTAGTGTCTGTGTTTTGCGACCGCACGGCAAAACCGTGCAATTAGTAGACGAAAGGACGTGCCTCTCCAATGGGAAACGAAAACATTTGATCCCAAGGTCATAGGTCAACCGATTCCTCCACAGGAAAACACGTCTGATATATTCTATACGACACTGGTGACGGCATGTGCGTCACATGACAGGAATATGTTGTCGACCCTCCTAACTTGTACACTTAGCGAATGGGTAAAAAGATTCTTCTACCTTGCCCGATTTAGGTTTTCTTGTGGATGTGATAATCACTCCCAAAAAAGTGATGAAAACATAAGAGTTTGTCACATAAACAGAAAATAAAAAATTAAACTTTTCACTCGATGGAAGACTTGAACCTAGGACCTCCCGTTCCGTAGCTGCTCTTGCTAACCACGGGACCACGGCGCTCCTTGACTGCAATTGTCCTTGATGTGGCCTATCTTCGCATTTTACTAACTTTTTCATAGTTCCACACAACTTCTTCTTGTTTTATCGATTGATCTGTGTACAGTTTTTCAAGGCCTATCCACTGTGCCCACTTATAACTAAATCTGAGGGGGGTGCGATGGGGAGGTTCCCTTGTCAGGAGAGTCTTCGTTGCCCCTGCAGTTGAGGTTGAGAAATGTCATGACAGTTACGTTATGTGGGTTGCATGAAGTCTGGCGAAAGCCCATCAGCACGACTTCACACGTAGCGGAAGACATTATTTTCTAATTAGCTTTAAGTGACGTGATAGGTGGACATACTAGAGACACTGCGCAACACATCTACGTGAAGTTTAAACTAATTTTCACTGTGGTTTTAATTTCATGGCTTATCGGAAGTTGAAAAAATAAAGCGCTCGTAATTTAGTGCCGAGCCACAAATACACACGTCAAAAAAAGTCTTGCATCACCTCGGTTCCGAGAGATCAACATAAACATAATATCCGCTCTTTTTGTTGCTCATGAAAACCACACATTACTTGTTGTACCACCATACAGCGGGACCTTCAGAGGTGGTGGTCCAGATTGGCTCTGAGCACTATGCGACTTAACTTCTGAGGTCATCAGTCGCCTAGAACGTAGAACTAATTAAACCTAACTAACCTAAGGACATCACACACATCCATGCCCGAGGCAGGATTCGAACCTGCGACCGTAGCGGTCGCTCGGCTCCAGACTGTATCGCCTAGAACCGCACGGCCACTCCAGCCGGCTGGTCCAGATTGTTGTACACACCGGTGCCTCTAATACCCAGCAGCACATACTCTGCCATTGATGCATGCCTGTATTCGTCGTGGCATACTATACACAAGTTCATCAAGGCACTGTTGGTCCAGATTGTCCAACTCCTCAACGGGGATTCGGCGTCGGTCCCTCAGAGTGGTTAGTAGGTCACGTCGTCCATAAACAGCTCTTTTCAATCTATCCCAGGCATTCTCGATAGTTTTCATGTCTGGAGAAGTGCTGGCCATTCTAGTCGAGCGATGTAGTTATCCAGAAGTAAGTCATTCACAAGATGTACACGATGGGAGCGCGAATTTTCATCAAAAAATGGTTCAAATGGCTCTGAGCACTATGCGACTTAACTTCTGAGGTCATCAGTCGCCTAGAATTTAGAAATAATTAAACCTAACTAACCTAAGGACAGCACACACATCCATGCCCGCGGCAGGATTCGAACCTGCGATCGTGGCGGTCGCTCGGTTCCAGACTGTAGCGCCTAGAACCGCACGGCCACTCCGGCCGGCGAATTTTCATTCATGAAGACGAATGCCTCGCCAATATGCTGCCGATATGGTTGCACTATTGGTCGCAGGATGGCATTCACGTATAGTACAGCCGTTACGGCGCGTTCCATGACCGCCAGCGGCGTACGTCGGCCCCACATAATGCCACCGCAAAACAGCGGGGAACCGCCACGTTGTTGCACTCGTTGGACGGTGTGTCTAAGGGGTTCAGCCTGACCGGGGTGCCTCCAAACACGTCTCCGACGATTGTCTGGTTGAAGGCATATGCGACACTCATTAGTGAAGAGAACGTGATGCCAGCCCTGAGCGGTCCATTCGGCATGTTGTTGGGTGCATCTGTACCACGCTGCGTGGTGTCGTGGTTGCAAAGATGGACCTCGCCATGGACGTCGGGAGTGAAGTTGCGCATCATGCAGCCATCTGCGCACTGTTTGAGTCGTAACACGACGTCCTGTGGCTGCGCGAAAAGCATTGTTCAATATGGTGGCGTTGCTGTCAGGGTTCCTCCTTGTCATAATCCGTAGGTAGCGGTCATCCACTGCAGTACTAGCCCTTGGGCGGCCTGAGAGAGGCATGTCATCGACAGTTCCTGTCTCTCTGTATCTCCTCCATGTCCAAATATCATCGCTTTGACTCACTCCGAGACGCCTGGAGACTTCCCTTGTTGAGAGCCCTACCTGGCACAAAGTAACAATGCGGACGCGTACGAACCGCGGTATTGACCGTCTAGGGATGGTTGAACTACAGACAACACGAGCCGTGTACCTCCTTCATGGTGGAATGACTGGAACTGATCGGCTGTCGGACCCCCTCCGTCTAATAGGCGCTGCTCATGCATGATTGTTTATGTCTTTGGGCGGGTTTGGTGACATCTCTGAACAATCAAAGGGACTATGTAATACAATACCCACAGACAACGTCTACATTCAGGAGTTTTGGGAATCGGGGCTATGCAAAACTTTTTTAGATCTGTGTAGTTTCCTTAGGTTTATTTAGGACGGCTGAAGCCACTTGCACCAATCTTTTCCACCTGTGGCATCCTATGATTTAATCATGCTGCACGTCCGTAAGTTCCACGGAAAGGTGCTTTCCGTTTTCTCACTATGTGTTGTTATTAGTGGGTAACGTTGGGAGCTCTGTGAGGGTGAAGGGTTAATAGAGGAAGTGGAGAAGATCCGAAAAACAGCGCGGGTTGGTTTCTTAGGGGACAAAGTGTCACGAAAACGATCACCCAACTCCACTATCATTCGCTGCGAGAAAGGCGTTCTTCAACAAGATGTCATTTATAGTTGAAATTCCGAGTGGTGCTCTCCTAGAAGAGTCAGTCAATATACTTCTTCGTCCTAGGTTTATCTCACGAACAGGCCATGAAGGTAAAATTAGGAGAATAGAGCTCATACGGTGGTTTACCAGCAATCGCTCTTCCCGCTCATCGTTCAAGATTGGAACAGGAAAGAGGGCGAGTGACAGTGGTGCATAAAGTACCCTCTGCTCCATACCATAAGATGGTTTGCGGAGTATAGATACTGATATAGATGTAGAATTTCCTGTATAAGGTTTGAACCACGAGTATACATAAGACTATACTTGATCACATTTGACTAATTACATGAAAACAAACTCGTAAAATATGAAAGATTCGAATGTTCAGCTTGTGTCATAAACCATACAACAAGATCTCACTTATCAACTATCCTGTCCTTGGCTATCCAAAAAACATTCACAAATGCCTCTGTTGCTAGTGTCCAGCCGGCCCCTGTGGCCGAGCGGTTCTAAGCGCTCCAGTCCGGAACCACGCTGCTGCTACGGTCGCAGGTTCGAATCCTGCCTCAGGCATGGTTGTGTGTGATGTCCTTAGGTTTAATTAGTTCTAAGTCTAGGGGACTGATGACCTCAGATGTTGAGTCTCATGGTGCTCAGAGCCATTTGAACCACCTAGTGCCCACTTCCGGAACGAGCTCTGCTCAAAATTCAGTGCTCTGTTTCATTTAATAGAAAGCTGAAGCATTTACTTTCGTCAGTGTTGTAACTTCTTCTTAAAAACGATGAAAGAAATATACAGCCAGTTTTCTTAGTCAAATAGTAAAGTCAATTCTTCCATCATTTTCCAGACACATTTCCTTATCTTTTCGTCACCATAACCCCCCTTCTCTTCACGTCTTGTATTTTATCGAGGCTTCCTCCCCCACCCCTTCTCTTACATCCCTTGCTGCCATCCCTGCGTGTAATTTTTCTTTGTTCTTCTACTTTTTTTGAACGAACATTAATTGTGTTGTTTTCTGCTTTAGCTACAGCTGTTTCGACTATTTATGCTGTATTTCTAAGTTTTGTATTTAATGCAGGATGTAATACATCTTATAACATATGTGTCGCACTGAAGGTAAAGTAAAATATGAAGGATGCCTAATTGCACTAACCTTGCCAGGATAAGTTAATAAATATCACGGAAGGAATTTCTTAATCATTTCTATGAACTTCCTGAAAGATTAGAATTATAATATAAATTAACAGGGGTAACTTATCAGTTATGGAAAACACCAAGAATTACGCTACAGGAAATCTTAGGTTATCAGTTTAATACGTGTTATAGGCCATAATAGTCGTCAAGTTGACAAAATTTTATCCAAACCAATGAATCCAAGGAAAAATGAGACAGCTCGTTACTCTACTGCACAAAAACCATCTGTTTGATCCAGCGTAGTCATCATTTTATGTAGTGAGAATTTTGAACAGAATTGGTTTCTATGTCGTATATGTGAGAGCTCAAATCATGAACTTTCAGAAAACGTGTATTATTTTCATTGCTATTATTAACATCCATGTAAAATGAAGAACTAGTAGTGCTGCTAGACGCTACAGTCTGGAACCGCGCGACCGCTACGGTCGCAGGTTCGAATCCTGCCTCGGGCATGGATGTGTGTGATGTCTTTAGGTTAATTAGGTTTAAGTAGTTCTAAGTTGTAGGGGACTGATGACCTCCGAAGTTAAGTCCCATAGTGCTCAGAGCCATTTGAACCAATGCTGCTAGAAATTGTGTAGAAACATTGAATAACAATATAACTGTTAGCTGTTAGGAAAGTAAAA
Organism: Schistocerca cancellata; assembly: GCF_023864275.1. Classification (NCBI taxonomy): domain Eukaryota; kingdom Metazoa; phylum Arthropoda; class Insecta; order Orthoptera; family Acrididae; genus Schistocerca; species Schistocerca cancellata. The sequence continues at coordinate 879,763,245 of NC_064629.1, read as the reverse complement.
CTTTCTTGTATCTAAAAAAAAGTCAGTTTCTTTTAATATATTCAAGTTTTTGTTGTGGCTGATTCTTTTCTAGAATAATTCTCTTTTTCTGCCATCTTATTAAAAAGTTGTATTATCACGTGGTAGCTCATACTTACAATTTAATTTTTTATTAAAATGTTTAATGTTCAAAATGGTTAAAATGGTTCTAGGCATTATGGGACTTAACATCTGAGGTCATCAGTCACCTAGACTTAGAACTACTTAAACCTAACTAGCCTAAGGACATCACCCGAGGCAGGATTCCAACCAGCGACCGTAGCAGCAGCGCGTTTCCGGACTAAAGCGCCTAGAACTGCTCGGTGACAGCGGCCGTCTAATGTTTAATGTGCTTATACTAAATGTCTCTCCTTAATAATAACAATAATGGCAGTAATAGTGTTATCGCTGATATTGTTATCAGCTCTTACTCGTTAGTTAAATTCCAACTGCCATTAGATATATTCAGATCAGGTTTGTTCAAATGGCTCTGAGCACTATGGGACTCAACTTCTGAGGTCATCAGTCGCCTAGAACTCAGAGCCAGTTAAACCTAACTAACCTAAGGACATCACAGACATCCACGCCCGAGGCAGCATTCGAACCTGCGACCGTAGCGGTCTCGCGGTTCCACTCTGGAGCGCCTAGAACCGCACGGCCACTTCGGCCGGCTCAGATCAGGTTTCAAATCATTTTTAATTCTATTGCTATAATTCCATTACTATGTATAATACGAAAATTGTCATTCGTTAAGCAATCATGATTTAAAAAAATCTTGATTCGATGTAAGAGAGGACCTGAGTGCCCTAATCCGACCAAGTTAATTAAGGAAATAAAAATACAAAAACTGTATACAGAATATCGCATATTTGTTACTTCATCTTTTAAAATTCTTTCTTTTCTCGGGAGCTATAAAGGTAAAACTACATAATATTTACGAAGGTAATGCGAAAATAGATGTTTATGTCCTGTGAGCGGCTCGAAGACACAGACTTTTTTTAAAAATTTTCTTCTTTTAGCCGGAGATGATTTTTGTGTGTACAGGCGTCGAATCCGATAAGGAGAACACGGGAAAAGGCGCTGTGAAGCTGGTAGCTGGTGAATGTTTGTGAAAGAGGGCGGCAGCCGGACGCTTAGGGCGGCCAGGGGTGGGGGCGGGTGGGGGTGGCGGTGACTGGGGAGGGGGGGAGGGTAAAGGTGGGGGAGGGGCGCGGAGGCGGCGCTGCAGCCGCGCGCCGATTAATTGGGAAGCGAGGAGCAAACTTCTGCGACTCTCCCTCCACTTTTTCTGTCACTTTGCTCATTCTTTTTCGTAACCCTCCGTAATCCCCAGATAAAAGCGGGAGGGGGAAAGAACAAAATGAAGTAGAATTTAAGGGACGCGAGAAGAGAGATTAAAGAAAAAAATGACGCGACATAATAAATGAGTGAGGGAGGCTGGCGAGGGTGAATCTTGACAAGCGCGAGTTCCCCCTGCACTTCCTTTTTCAAGAAATCACGATTGAGGAGTCGTGCGTGAATTCACAGCCTGCCCCACAAGTCTCCTCGCCAGACGCTGGGGCCGGCGTCTTAGCATTAGTGGCATTGCTGTGGCACCGGCTTATCGCCAGGAGGAAGCGATAACGGGGTCTTGTGACGCGGGGAGAAAGGCTCACGTCGCGCCAAGAATATATTCTTGAGCGCCAGCACCGACCTAGGTGGCGCAGAAGCTAACACGTTGGGAGAAAGCCGGTTCAAATCCCCATCAGAGCACGCAGATTTACGTTTCCTGTGGTTTATCTAAATCGTCTTAGGCGAATGCCGGAATGGCTCTATTGAATATTTTGAAAATTCATGTTACCAACACTCCTCCTAGTTACACAGTGGGGAAGAAAGTAATCAATCTTATTCGAAATTGCACAGTCCATACAGTGCTTCCATTAGAACACTCCATAACTTCATATAATCCATAAATATATCATCTCTCTTTCTTTCTCTCTCTCTCCCTCTCCCACACATACGCCAATAAATCTCCCTTCCCTTATTCTAGCTTATATAGAGGGTGGCGGGAAACAGTCTGAAAAGCTTGTAAGGGTACTGCAGGGTAGGTTGTGCTTAAAAATAATGGTTAAGAAAGAAGTTCGATATCTTGCGCTGTTTCCGAGTTATTTAGCATTGAACTTACCCTAACAGGTCGTCGCTCGTGAAAATTCAAGCCACCTGCCAGATACATTAAGTGTCAGTTGTTCTCATAGTGTTGATGATACATCCTAAGATTGCTCAGCCTTTGGCTCGGGTTCGATCTTTACTACCGTCTCATGTCAATTTTTGTATCGCTCTTTTGTTCGGTTTTAGGAAACCAAACGAAGAACACCTTTGGCGACACTGTCTCCGCTTAGCAAACTTCAATGCTAATTAATTCGGAAGTGGCGCAAAGTATCGATTTTTTCATTTAACGATTATTTCTCAGCAAAATCTCCCCTGCAACTTCCTTACAAGCTTTTCAGACTGTTTCTGACCACCTTGTATATAGTCCTATCGAATTTGGTATTCCCTTTCTTTGCTCCAATCTTTGAACTAAAATATCCAGACAATTACTGACGGATCAACCTACATTCTCAAACATTTACAGATGAGAAAGAAGTGACAAGTGACAGATAATAATCCTATGTATGATTGGCTTCGAACCCGAGACGTTTGAATCTGAAGTCTGGCACTTAACCACTGAGCCATAAGAAGTGGCTGCAAGATGGTGCTACGTTCTTAATGTCCTCCTCGTCGACAGGACATTGAACTTTAACCTTACGGACAGCTAGCTGCCCTTCGCGCCTAGCGACACCTCTTTTGTGCCGGGTACTTTGAAGGGCAGCGTCTTTCGCACTTTCGTATGAAGGTTCTGAGATACCCATCTCGCGTGAAATCTGTGATAATTGTTTCTGAAGCAGCAAGAAGCAGCTATAAGTGACCTGCATCTGCACTGGTTACATTACTGAGCACCTGCACTGAGGTATATACGATATTTCTGTGCCTTTGTTATTTTGAATTACGATGCAAAGTTCCTTTAGGCATGCATGTATGTAAAAAGGAACATGCACTGCGGCGACTACAGCCGTTATGAAGTACATTAAATGTATTCGTAATTGCGAATATGAACAACCATCAGCTGTAGAATGGAATGACGACAATGAAAGTTTGTACGGACCAGGATTCGAACTCAGATTTCCCGCTCCTCGCCAGCGATCACCTTGCCATTTCTCTATCCGTGCTCGACTCACGGCCGGACCCAAATTCCATATGTTGTCAACCATGCGTCTACAGCCTGTACTCGCCCATCTATTATGTATGTTCCCGTACAGGTGAGACATTTTACTTGAAAGTCACCTATCCGGTGTCGGCGGATAAATACGATATTGAAGTGCCTGTCGAAAGAAACTTTGCATCGTATTCGGAATAACACAGACACTGCAATATCATATTTTCTGAATATTCTGGTATAGCGGACCCGTGATGTCCAGTGCCTCGTTGCAGAGTAAATGCTTTTCACTTGATTTCTTACTACTGCACACAATCGACATTTTCGCTGTAGTTTAGATATTTTCAGTTCAATACAGGTACAACCTGTATTCGTACATCCATTATGTACAGGGTTATTACAAATGATTGAAGCGATTTCACAGCTCTACGATAACTTTATTATTTGAGATATTTTCACAATGCTTTGCACACGCATACAAAAACTCAAAAAGTTTTTTTAGGCATTCACAAATGTTCGATATGTGCCCCTTTAGTAATTCGGCAGACATCAAGCCGATAATCAGGTTCCTCCCACACTCGGCGCAGCATGTCCCCACCAATGAGTTCGAAGGCATCGTTGATGCGAGCTCGCAGTTCTGGCACGTTTCTTGGTAGAGGAGGTTTAAACACTGAAGCTTTCACATAACCCCACAGAAAGAAATCGCATGGGGTTAAGTCGGGAGAGCGTGGAGCCCATGGCATGAATTGCTGATCATGATCTCCACCATGACCGATCCATCGGTTTTCCAATCTCCTGTTTAAGAAATACCGAACATCGTGATGGAAGTGCAGTGGAGCACCATCCTGTTGAAAGATGAAGTCGGCGCTGTCGGTCTCCAGTTGTGGCATGAGCCAGTTTTCCGCGGGCTACGCGTGAAACTTGCCCGCACGCGTTCAACCGTTTCTTCGCTCACTGCAGGCCGACCCGTTGATTTCCCCTTACAGAGGCATCCAGAAGCTTTAAATTGCGCATACCATCGCCGAATGGAGTTAGCAGTTGGTGGATCTTTGTTGAACTTCGTCCTGAAGTGTCGTTGCACTGTTATGACTGACTGATGTGAGTGCATTTCAAGCACGACATACGCTTTCTCGGCTCCTGTCGCCATTTTGTCTCACTGCGCTCTCGAGCACCCTGACGGCAGAAACCTGAAGTGCGGCTTCAGCCGAACAAAACTTTATGAGTTTTTCTACGTATCTGTAGTGTGTCGTGACCACATGTCAATGAATGGAGCTACAGTGAATTTATGAAATCGCTTCAATCATTTGTAATAGCCCTGTATATTCCCGTACAGGGACATTGCATCGTAATTCGGAATAACACAGGCGCTGCAATATCGTATTATCCACCGACACCGGGCAAGCGACTTTCAAGTAAATTGATGATGATGTTTGGTTTGTGGGGCGCTCAACTGCGTGGTTATCAGCGCCCGTACAATTTCCCAACCTTTTGCTCAGTCCAATTTCGCCACTTTCCTGGATGATGATGAAATGATGAGGACAACACAAACACCCAGTCATCTCAAGGCAGGTGAAAATCCCTGACCCCGCCGGGAATCGAACCCGGGACCACGTGCTCGGGAAGCGAGAACGCTACCGCGAGACCACGAGCGGCGGACTTTCAAGTAAATTGTCTCCCCTGTACGAGAATATACATAATGGATGTACAAGTACAGGCTGTAGACGCATGACCGACGACATGTGTAAGTTTGGGTCTGGTCGTGAGCCGGCCGTTGTAGCCGAGCGGTTCTAGGCGCTTCAGCCCGGAACCGCGCTGCTGCTACGGTCGCAGGTTCGAATCCTGCCTCGGGCATGGACGTGTGTGATGTCCTTAGGTTAGCTGGTTTAAGTAGTTCTAAGTCTAGGGGACTGATGACCTCAGATGTTAAGTTCCATAGTGCTCAGAGCCATTTGAACCATTTCTACAGTCTGTTGTACGCATTTTTTTGCACGCTAGCTCTGGCGATTCAAACCTTTATTACCGATACACGGTCTAGCGTCACACTGTGAATGACTGACCATGAAAGTCAGCTTTGAACTATTTGAATCTGGCCGTGAATCATGCACGGATAGGCAAATCGTAAGGCTACTACTCGCGATAAGCGGGAAATCCGGGTGCGAATCCCGGCCCAACACGTATTTTCATTGTCGTCATTCCTTTCGACAGCTGATGGTTGTCCGTATTGGCAACTGCAAATACATTTAATGCACTGAGGTAGGTGGTCTCATAGGTTAAGACACTCGACTTTATTCGGGAGAACGTTGATTCCAATCCGCACCCGGCCAAGCTGGTTTACTTTTTCCGTGGTTTCTGTAAATGGTCTTAGGGATATACCGGACTGGAGCTACTAAAAACAACACAGACGATTTCCTTCTCTATCCTTCCCCAGTCGTAATTTCTGCTCCGTCTCTAAATAGATACTCCCAAAGGAACTGTGCAACGCATGGCGAATAAGATGGGATGTAAATAGGCCTTTAAAAAAGGAACATACCCATCATCTGACTTAAAAGATTTAGAGAAACCATGACTAACCGAAATCTGGATGGATTATGGAGTGTTGAACCCCTGTTCTCCCGAACCCAAGTCGACCGTTTTTACCACTGCGTCACGTCGCCCGTAGGCCAAGAGGGAATCAGTTCAGAGGTACTCCAGGAGATAAGAGAACAAATAGTAGCCTTTCGAACGACACTACTGAAGAAATTCCTCATCAAGAACATAATTACGATCATACGATAGAACAGTTAGGGATGTTATCATAAAAAAAGGAAAAAAAACAGTCACTTGGATAAAAGTGGTACAGGCAAATGTGTGTGACACATATATTGGACAAGGCACAAGTTCCTATTTGGAATGCGCTTTTCTTGTCAGCGAAGAACGTTTTAAGTATCATCCTTCAGAGCAGTGGTAGATTTTAACCGTGTAGCCCTTTACCCTTCATCAGGACACGCTTTACAGCCTGCGACAGAGCTTCCCTAAATGTATATCCTCCAATTCGTTCAGTGCTCTCCAGGGCCTCAGTGTGGCATACACCACCGCACTTTAGCACTGCCTTCACTCGTTCGCTGACGGAGGCGCCATCGTGTCTATCGTACGGGTTTCTTGACACACCGGTGTGTCGGCTATGACGTTACCGATGCTGCTGCTAATTGTGCAGGTCAATTACCCAAGCCTTTTAACTATTCTGTCCCCTCAGATGATCTCAGCGTTCCTATACGCAGGAATATTCTATTGATCTCACACGAGTTGCCCCCGGGGACCAACTCAGGAAGATAAAATTTCTCCTCGTCTTCGTCTCTTGCATCTCGCCACAAGAAGATAATTTTAGCTAGACTACGTTAACCGGCGACCGCGCAACACGTCGCACTCACTGTCACGAACCACTGACGGTACGCCATTTCCTAAACCAGCATCACGTTTCTTAAACCCTTACTTTTTAAAGCATGTTTGTCGTCTGAGCTATTCGAGATTCCAGCAGTCAGTACAGACTGCAGAACGCGTTCTACTCTCTACTCGCCATAACATCGTCGCGAAGGATATTTAATTTTCGACCCTGGACGCCGGTTGTTTTAGTGACTTCTACCGAGGGGCCTCTTAAAAGTGTGGACCTTCCTAATTGTTCATTTCACGTATCCACCATGTTTGTTGCTTTGTAACTCACGCGCCAGTTACAAAGTCATTAGTTCTTATGCACTGGTGTGCAAAACTTTACAACGAAAGTAACTTTCACATGATGTGCCCCTGCCAAATAATTAAACTTGGAGCATACGAAGACAAAACTTACGTTATAGTACAGAAGGTAATTGACGATATGAGACGAAAGGAAACGACACATTTATTGAAAGGAAATGTTACACTGAGGTCAACGAGAGCTATGATTGTCTCCTGGACATTACTAAAGGCGGGATGTGGTACTCAACACTATGAGCGATCAACAAAGTCGCTAGCGCACGTTCTGCAACATGTTCCTATGTCACAAGGTTGGTAAGGAGTTTTTGTGGTAGGGTGTTCCATTCCTTCACCAGCGCGGTTGATGACTGGTGGATGGCCACTGGTGCACGTGCGCCTGCTGCCACGCGTCTCTCCACGGCATCCCACAAGTGCGCGATAGGATTGTCAGCGGAACGCAACTTACTGGTCGTCGTGCAAAGATACCACCCCAAAGCAGTCACCGTGCCATTATGGAGCGTGAGATTGCGTGTCTTGCAGTTCTGTCAAATGTGTCCAGAATGAGATTTTCACTCTGCAGCGGAGAGTGCGCTGATATGAAACTTCCTGGTAGATTAAAACTGTGTGCCCGACCGAGACTCGAACTCGGGACCTTTGCCTTTCGCGGGCAAGTGCTCTACCAACTGAGCTACCGAAGCACGACTCACGCCCGGTACTCACAGCTTTACTTCTGCCAGTACCTCGTCTCCTACCTTCCAAACTTTACAGAAGCTCTCCTGCGAAACTTGCAGAACTAGCACTCCTGAAAGAAAGGATATTGCGGAGACATGGCTTAGCCACAGCCTGGGGGATGTTTCCCCCAGGCTGTGGCTAAGCCATGTCTCCGCAATATCCTTTCTTTCAGGAGTGCTAGTTCTGCAAGTTTCGCAGGAGAGCTTCTGTAAAGTTTGGAAGGTAGGAGACGAGGTACTGGCAGAAGTAAAGCTGTGAGTACCGGGCGTGAGTCGTGCTTCGGTAGCTCAGTTGGTTGAGCACTTGCCCGCGAAAGGCAAAGGTCCCGAGTTCGAGTCTCGGTCGGGCACACAGTTTTAATCTGCCAGGAACTGTCAAATGTGGTTGCAAATGAACCAGCCGTTTTACCTAGGTCCCTTGTTGCCTGTCACACAAGGTGGCGATCATGTGCGGCAGTAGTTGACCGCGGGCATCTGCTCTCCTTCAGACAGCAGTGGGTGTGTTTCGGAAGGCTCCCAATGCACGCGAAACAGTGCTGTGAGCAATACCAAACTCCTGGGCTACACTCGTCACATTTCGTCCTTCTTCTAGTTTCCCCATGATTCTTCCCCGTGTAATGTTATCCAAATGTTGTCTCCGGGTCACACTTAATGAAGAACACCACCAAAATGTATAAGGGGCGTTCAAAAAGAAACTAGTCGGAGGCATAATTACTGAAACCAGTACCTGTATGTCAGAAGTACTGATCCTGGCTATTGAGACACTTGTCCCACTGTGACACAAGGCGGTGAATGGCTGTCTCATAAAATTCCGGGGTCTGCGATGTGAACCAGTTCCGGACGTACAGCTGGACGTTGTCGTCCTAGGTGAATCGTTTGACCCTCAGAGCCTTTTTAAGGGGACCAAAAATGGCGTAATCACAAGGAGACAGGTCCAAAATGCATGGAGGGTGGCCGAGAACCTCCCATTTGAATTTCTGCAGGACTGCCGCGACTGTGTTGGCCGTATGAGGCTTTGCATTGTGTGGAGCAGAATGGTCCCACGGATGAGATTGCCTGGTCGTTCTGATTCAGCAAAGGGTGGTCAACGTTTGCGAGTAACGCTGGGCATTTACTGTTGTGAATCTCTCCCTGTGATTACACCATTTTTGGTCCCCTTAAAAAGGCTCTTAGGGGCATACGATTCACCTGGGACGACGACGTCCAGCTGTACGTGCGGATCTGGTTCACATCGCAGCCCCGGGAATTTTATGAGACAGCCATTCACTGCCATGTGTCACAGTGGGACAAAGGTCTCAATAGCCAGGGTCAATACTTCTAACATACAGGTGCTGGTTTCTGTAATTATGCCTCCTGCTCGTTTCTTTTTCAGCGCCCCTTATAACTGCTTGCTGATCGACACACTGCCTCTTCCGGTTCCTTCATCTGCCTCGTGTCGAAGCGCCAGACCCATTTGGCACTGTTGTCACGCTGTCCTTACGCCATGGAAGGCCTATAGCAACATACTCCCGCATTTCATTCGTTCCCATCGCGTAGTTAACATGTAATGTTACTTTATCTGTGTCGTCCTTCAGTTTTGCAGAGCAGTGTAGTCTTACCCTTCAACAAATGACATCTGGATTCCTATACCTTTCCTAACTTCAAGATCTACGGAGTCGTTTACTCAGAAACCGATTCTTTTTCAAGCTATGATCTGGGTGCTTATGACCTCAGCCGTTTCGCTTCCCCAGCTTTTTTTTTTTTAAAAAAAAAAAACCTGTGGCTGAATAACAACGCACAGGGAGCAAATGTTACTGACTTCTAAAAAGTGTGGTTTCAGAACATGCAAGTTAATAAACGGTGCTATTAATCAGATTATACCTGCCTCCGTGGCTGATATCGTTAACGCGCACTTGTGCAGTGAAGCTCGACTCGGAGGTAGCCGGTTCGAATCTTTGTACTGGCATAAATTTTAACAGCCAGTATCTGGAAGGAAAAGGCACAGGTTCTGAACTGAATTTCGAACCTTCCGCACTGTAAGAAGTAGTGAGGCCATGTGACACTTTTCCACGTCTACATTTACACAGATACTCCGCAAGCCACCGTACGGTGTGCGGCGAAGAGTACCATGTACCACTACTATCATTCCCTCCCCTGTTCCACCCGCAAATAGAGCGAGGGAAAAACGACCGTCTATATGTCTCCTTATGAGCCCTGATTTCTCGTATCTTACCTTCTCGGTGCTTACGCGCAATGTATGTTGGCGGCAGTAGAATCGTTCGGCAATCAGCTTCAAATGCCGGTTCTCTAAATTTTCTCAGCCGTGTTCCTCGAAAAGAACATCAGAACATGGACCTCCAAAACATCTACAGAGCTATTTAGAGCTGCAAGTGATAGGAAAAGCACTGCAAAGATGGTTGCCAACATCCGGAACGGATAGGAACCAGAAGAAGAAGATATATCTACACAGGTTTAAATTAAAACTAGATAGCAGTCATCAAAATGGAGTCGACAGATACCTGAGAACGTGCAACACACGAGTGTAAGAAGCAATACGTCAGTGATACAGCGAACGACAAAATTCGAGTGTCAAATGTGTACAATGTAAGAACACTGGATAAAAATTAGGCACCTCTAGGAGACATGACGCTAATACCATGAAACACCGCCTCTAATACTGATAATCGCCTCAATTCGGCAAGGAAGACGGTCAGGTTTCTTTAGGTATACTATATCAAGCTACAGCCATTCAGTGATGATTAGATGCCGTGAAGCTACCAAACTACGGGAGAGTTGATTGCTTCGTTTCACTCAGTGTTGTGTTGGCAGAAGAGCCAACACCATGCTACTAGAGGAAGCCGAAATGCACGCGTTTTAGCTCACGCAGGCTGGCGTGAGGAGGGAAGAGCTATACTGACGTGAGGTCTGGAACATGTCAAGGAATTAGAATTCAGAAAGCGGACGTAATTAGTTTGATACTCAACTTTAATCCATTAATGATGAACGTCGCTCTTGACAGTACATGATTCACAATATCAATATCAATAGTAACTGAATATGGCGCCTTGCTAGGTCGTAGCAAGTGACGTAGCTGAAGGCTATGCTAAACTGTCGTCTCTGAAAATGAGAGCGTATGTAGGCAGTGAACCATCGCTAGCAAAGTCGGCTGTACAACTGGGCGAGTGCTAGGAAGTCTCTCTAGACCTGCCGTGTGGTGGCGCTCGGTCTGCAATCACTGATAGTGGCGACACGCGCGTCCGAAGTATACTAACGGACCGCGGCCGATTTAAAGGCTACCACCTAGCAAGTGTGGTGTCTGGCGGTGACACCACACTCAGTCCTAGAGAATTTCCGTGAGATTAAGATCTGGAGATTTAGCCCAGTCGAGCACAAATAGGATGCCAAAGCGTTGGTCAAACCAGCAATGCGTGCGTGAAGCCCTGTGTGGCTGTGAAACGTCCCCTTCGAAAAATTAATGAATTACTGTGCTTAAACTGACACACAATATTTTTAGCGCAACGCAATCTGACTTTCAAAAATCCCTACAAAAGAATGGCCCTGACTAACATTAACCTATACGTTTCACAAATCACTTACCTCACCAAAAATCTTCGTTACTCGAACTACTGCAATACAGCGAGCGCCACTACTGCCAGCTAAATAAAAGATTCAAACTACGGAAGGCACTAACTACTGATAGGCATAGTTAGGAAATGAAAGACTTTAATAGAGAACAAACAATGTATTTACCTCAATAGTGTTCAAAGGTCATAATGTATATAGCAGTTCATGATATCCAGTATTGCAAATTTCAAAACTCCGCCATCTCTCTCCTCACATCCACCACTGCTGGCGGCTCACCTCCAACTGCGCAACGCTACGCGCTGTTCACATCCAGCTGCCAAACACTACAATGGCAGACAACAATGCAAACTAGCCACAGACTGCACACAGCACAGCCAGTAATTTTCATACAGAGCGCTACGTGGCGTTACCAATACAAAAACCTGAACAGCCTACTTACAGCTATTGTCACCTTGAAAGTCGGGAGTGTCCCGCAGCACACTTGTACTTATTTTTTTTTTTTTTTTTTTGTACCTAAGGAACCAAACTGCTGAGGTCATCGGTCCCTAGACTTACACACTGCTTAAACTAACTTATGCTAAGAACAATACACTCACCGATACCCGAGGGAGGACCCGAACCGCCGGTGGGAGGGGCCACGCAATCCGTGTCATGGGGCCTCAAACTGCCCGGCCATTCCGCACGGCGCAGCATACTCATCATGAACGTGGAGAAGACAAAATGGTAAAAGTTGGCCGCGGAAAATGTTGAAATAAACATCCTGGTTCATGCACACCTTAACATGAGTGAGTGGGCTCAAAAACACCCCCAAAATATCGCAGAACCATCCTCCATACCCTACGGGTTAAATGCCTCATTGGGCGGTCGGAGCACTTATTTAAAAAGACGCCAAAACGCCACTCGTCGGACCACACTATACGCTACCAGTCAGCGCAGCTTCATTTGCCGCTGTGAGCAATGGCCTTTTGCGAATTACCCTACTCCAAATGTCCACGAATGTCCATGGCATGCAGTTCCCTTCGCATTGTTCGTTCGGAAATCTGTTCAGGTGGCTCTACATTTACTGATCGTAGCAATTTCTGCCGAGTCTGAAGCCGATTGCTACTGACGAGGCGTGACACTCGTCTCCGATCCCCAGTGTGCTAGGATCTTTCTATGACCACTGTTCTTATGGCGTGAAGTGGTACACTATTCTTTGAAGACATGTTGGAGAATCCGCGTTGACACACTAACAAATCCACCAAATTCATTTACGGTAGCCATTGCGTCCCGTCTTCACGTTGACCAGTCTTACTGCGCTGACCCCATAAAAACCGAGCGAAGTGGCGCATTGGTTAGCGCACTGGACTCGTATTGGGGAGGACGACGGTTCAAATCCGCGTCCCACCATGTGATTTCCCTAAATCGGTCTAGGCTAGTGCCGCGATGGCTCCTCTGAAAGGGTACGGCCGATTTTCTTCCCCATCATTGAGACAAGCCGAGCTTGTGTTCTGTCTCTAATGACCTCGGTGTGGGCGAAATGTTAAACCTTATTTTTTTCTTCCTTCCTTTGCCTTTTTATTTTCATTCCATAAAAATGACTAGCATTTACACACCACTGTATTGGCATGACCCTAGGTATACGATGGAGGCTCACACTACCTCCTGGTACCACCTGTACACCACCTAGAGCGCTCCTAAGCGAGTAATCTACTTTTTTTTCTAACATTTTGTCCGATGATCTTATCTACCACTGCAATTTTTCTCTGTAATTCTCCGTACAGAGTGTAGCGGAGTGCATGTAGTGTGGTTGTTATTTGCCTTGTGAGGTGGCGCATTGATGAGACAAGAAAATGGTTCAAATGGCTCTGAGAACTATGGGACTTAACTTCTGAGGTCATCAGTCCCCTAGAACTTAGAATTACTTAAACCTAACTAATCTACCCCCCCCCCCCCCCCCATGAACCATGGACCTTGCCGCTGGTGGGGAGGCTTGCGTGCCTCAGCGATACAGATAGCCGTACCGTAGGTACAACCACAACGGAGGGGTATCTGTTGAGAGGCCAGACAAACGTGTGGTTCCTGAACAGGGGCAGCAGCCTTTTCAGTAGTTGCAAGGGCAACAGTCTGGATGATTGACTGATCTGGCCTTGTAACAATAACCAAAACGGCCTTGCTGTGCTGGTACTGCGAACGGCTGAAAGCAAGGGGAAACTACGGCCGTAATTTTTCCCGAGGGCATGCAGCTTTACTGTATGATTAAATGATGATGCCGGCCTCTTGGGTAAAATATTCCGGAGGTAAAATAGTCCCCCATTCGGATCTCCGGGCGGGGACTACTCAAGAGGATGTCGTTATCAGGAGAAAGAAAAGTGGCGTTCTACGGATCGGAGCGTGGAATGTCAGATCCCTTAATCGGGCAGGTAGGTTAGAAAATTTAAAAAGGGAAATGGATAGGTTAAAGTTAGATATAGTGGGAATTAGTGAAGTTCGGTGGCAGGAGGAACAAGACTTCTGGTCAGATGACTACAGGGTTATAAACACAAAGTCAAATAGGGGTAATGCAGGAGTAGGTTTAATAATGAATAGGAACATAGGAATGCGAGTAAGCTACTACAAACAGCATAGTGAACGCATTATTGTGGCCAAGATAGATACGAAGCCCACACCTACTACAGTAGTACAAGTTTATATGCCAACTAGCTCTGCAGATGACGAAGAAATAGAAGAAATGTATGATGAAATAAAAGAAATTATTCAGATAGTGAAGGGAGACGAAAATTTAATAGTCATGGGTGACTGGAATTCGAGCGTAGGAAAAGGGAGAGAAGGAAACGTAGTTGGTGAATATGGATTGGGGATAAAGAAATGAAAGAGGTAGCCGCCTGGTAGAATTTTGCACAGAGCACAACTTAATCATAGCTAACACTTGGTTTAAGAATCATGATAGAAGGTTGTATACATGGAAGAACCCTGGAGATACTAAAAGGTATCAGATAGATAATATAATGGTAAGACAGAGATTTAGGAACCAGGTTTTAGATTGTAAGACATTTCCAGGGGCAGATGTGGACTCTGACCACAATGTATTGGTTATGACCTGTAGATTAAAACTGAAGAAACTGCAAAAAGGTGGGAATTTAAGGAGATGGGACCTGGATAAACTGAAAGAACCAGAGGTTGTACAGAGTTTCAGGGAGAGCATAAGGGAACAATTGACAGGAATGGGGGAAAGAAATACAGTAGAAGAAGAATGGGTAGCTTTGAGGGATGAAGTAGTGAAGGCAGCAGAGGATCAAGTAGGTAAAAAGACGAGGGCTAGTAGAAATCCTTGGGTAACAGAAGAAATATTGAATTTAATTGATGAAAGGAGAAAATATAAAAATGCAGTAAATGAAGCAGGCAAAAAGGAATACAAACGTCTCAAAAATGAGATCGACAGGAAGTGCAAAATGGCTAAGCAGGGATGGCTAGAGGACAAATGTAAGGATGTAGAGGCTTATCTCACTAGGGGTAAGATAGATACTGCCTACAGGAAAATTAAAGAGACCTTTGGAGATAAGAAAACACTTGTATGAACATCAAGAGCTCAGATGGAAACCCAGTTTTAAGCAAAGAAAGGAAAGCAGAAAGGTGGAAGGAGTATATAGAGGCTCTATACAAGGGCGATGTACTTGATGACAATATTATGGAAATGGAAGAGGATGTAGATGAAGATGAAATGAGAGATACGATACTGCGTGAAGAGTTTGACAGAGCACTGAAAGACCTGAGCCAAAACAAGGCCCCCGGAGTAGACAACATTCCATTGGAACTACTGACGGCCTTGGGAGAGCCAGTCCTGACAAAACTCTACCATCTGGTGAGCAAGATGTATGAAACAGGCGAAATACCCTCAGACTTCAAGAAGAATATAATAATTCCAATCCCAAAGAAAGCAGGTGTTGACAGATGTGAAAATTACCGAACAATCAGTTTAATAAGCCACAGCTGCAAAATACTAACACGAATTCTTTACAGACGAATGGAAAAACTGGTAGAAGCCGACCTCGGGGAAGATCAGTTTGGATTCCGTAGAATTACTGGAACACGTGAGGCAATACTGATCTTACGACTTACCTTAAAAGAAAGATTAAGGAAAGGCAAACCTACGTTTCTAGCATTTGTAGACTCAGAGAAAGCTTTTGACAATGTTGACTGGAATACTCTCTTTCAAATTCTAAAGGTGGCAGGGGTAAAATACAGGGAGCGAAAGGCTCTTTAACATTTGTACGGAAACCAGATGGCAGTTATAAGAGTCGAGGGACATGAAAGGGAAGCAGTGGTTGGGAAGGGAGTAAGACAGGGTTGTAGCCTCTCTCCCATGTTGTTCAATCTGTATATTGAGCAAGCAGTAAAGGAAACAAAAGAAAAATTCGGAGTAGGTATTAAAATCCATGGAGAAGAAATAAAAACTTTGAGGTTCGCCGATGACATTGTAATTCTGTCAGAGACAGCAAAGGACTTGGAAGAGCAGTTGAACGGAATGGACAGTGTCTTGAAGGGAGGATATAAGATGAACATCAACAAAAGCAAAACGAGGATAATGGAATGTAGTCGAATTAAGTCGGGTGATGTTGAGGGTATTAGATTAGGAAATGAGACACTTGAAGTAGTAAAGGAGTTTTGCTATCTGGGGAGCAAAATAACCGATGATGGTCGAAGTAGAGAGGATATAAAATGTAGACTGGCAATGGAAGGAAAGCGTTTCTGAAGAAGAGAAATTTGTTAACATCGAGCATAGATTTAAGTGTCAGGAAGTCGTTTCTGAAAGTATTTGTATGGAGTGTAGCCATGTATGGAAGTGAAACGTGGACGATAAATAGTTTGGACAAGAAGAGAATAGAAGCTTTCGAAATGTGGTGCTACAGAAGAATGCTGAAGATTAGATGGGTAGATCACATAACTAATGAGGAAGTATTGAATAGGATTGGGGAGAAGAGAAGTTTGTGGCACAACTTGACCAGAAGAAGGGATCGGTTGGTAGGACATGTTCTGAGGCATCAAGGAATCACCAATTTAGTATTGGAGGGCAGCGTGGAGGGTAAAAATCTTGGGGGGAGACCAAGAGATGAATACACTAAGCAGATTCAGAAGAATGTAGGTTGCAGTAGGTACTGGGAGATGAAGAAGCTTGCACAGGATAGAGTAGCATGGAGAGCTGCATCAAACCAGTCTCAGGACTGAAGACAACAACAACAACAACAACAACAAGTAACCTAGGGACATCACACACATCCATGCCCGAGGCAGGGTTCGAACCTGCGACCGTAGCGGTCGCGCGGTTCCAGACTGTAGCGCCTAGAACCGCTCGGCCACTGCGGCCGGCTTTGTGAGACACTGGAGCTGTATTCAGGAGGAGAGCGACTGAAATCCCCTTCT
This sequence comes from Schistocerca cancellata, assembly GCF_023864275.1. Classification (NCBI taxonomy): domain Eukaryota; kingdom Metazoa; phylum Arthropoda; class Insecta; order Orthoptera; family Acrididae; genus Schistocerca; species Schistocerca cancellata. The sequence goes on along the minus strand of NC_064629.1, from coordinate 879,746,595 downwards.
GGCTACATAGATTAAAGTTTTCTGAGTTTTCCCTAAAACATTCAGAGCCAATTTTGGATTGGTTCTGTGATGCTATGGGCTTGTGTTTCCCACCACGACTCTCGTCTACTCATTCAGGTTAGAGTGAAAGTCAACCAGGAAGTTTATTACAACTTTCTGGGTGACTTCTCTTCTAACTCTCCATGTTGAGTATGCTATGGCCACTCCCGTCTTCTGAGATACAACTTCAGTGTTCACTGAGTTGCACGTAGACGTTCCTGGTTTGACGAACTGGACACTTGAATGGCCCGCTAAACCACCCGTTGTTAATCTGTTAGAAAATGTCTGATACCACGAAGGCGTGCTGAAAAGCAATGCCTCCGCATTTTTTAATGTGAAAAGTCTTGAAGTTTGTTAAATAAACCGAATGTTATTAACACTCAACATCTTTATTCTTCGTGTCTGCATATTTGCAGTCCTTAGCCGCCAGGGGGCACTGAATTGTAGTGTGTAACATGGCTGTGTGTAATACCGTAACTATATTGGAGAGTGAGAAACAGCGTGCTGTAACCGAGTTTCCGAAAGAACGAATTCGAAGAGATTAACCACGCATGGAACACCCTTTCCTTCAGGAAACAATTCCAGACCACACACGAGCGCTGCCACATATGCAGCAATCCTATATCTTAGGCTCACTGTCATCAATTATCCTCAGTAAAATCCCGACTTGGCTCCATCCGATTTTCATGTGTTTACAGTCCTTACAGTACATCTTCGACGACTTCACTTTCATAGTGATGAAGCAGTGCAAACAGAGGTGCGGTTGTAGCTTGCATCAACAAAGTCAGACATTCTACAGTGACGGTATCAACAAACTGGCAGCAATATCTTCGTCACCAGAGTGACTATGTTGAGGAATAAATATGTAGATATGAAAAAGCTGTAGAATATAAATAACGTTTGTTTTATTTAAGAAACTTTAAGAGTTTACACATAAAAAATTCGGAGGCATTTCTTTTCAGCACGCCCTCGTATATGGAACAGTGGGGGGAACATAACAATCAAAATCTCAACATTTTTTAGCTCTACTGGATCTCATAATCAATGATTAGCCTCAGCTGGATGTGACATACCTGGAGAAACTTGTCGCCTCTCTTCCTCACCGAACTGAGGCCCTTACCGTCATGTGCCTAAGGGTAACCTTTTTTTTGTCCGGAGTGCTTAATACACCAGCTGCTCTCCGCTTCACTCCATAGGTTGGGGTGTAGAGGATGAATGCAGAGGTAGATATTTAATGCCCGTCGGCAGTCTCAGTTGCTTATTTGTATTCGACGTCGGTCGTGGAAGGGACCGCTCCGAGAACCCCAAGCAAACAAGCCAAACAGAAACAAGGGACGCACTTTTCCTGCCTGTCGCAAGCCTAGCCGCGCTACAGCATCGATAGCTTTTACAAAGTTTAGGTAATGCCCTTCGCCGTCTCCATTTTAAATCTAGAATACGTCAATAATCGTTCTCAGTTCCGAGGCAACTGTTGCCACAGGTTATTCGTTTCTGTCTGTCTTAGTTAGCAGGAAATGTACTGACAGAAAAAATTGCAACACCAAAAAATCATTAATGTAGAGTAAAGAAATTTCGGGAATATATCTGTCTGGGTAACATATTTAAGTGATTAACATTGCAAGATCGCAGGTAAATGTAAAAGCGAGAAAGCTATTGTAAATGTGAAATTCTGGTACATTAATAACCGGTGTAACCGCCAGAATGTTGGAAGCAAGCATGCAAACGTGTATGTATTATGTTGTACATGTACCGGTTGTCAGTTTGTGGGATGGAGTTCCACGCCTATTTCACTTGGTCGGTCAATACAGGGACAGTCAGTGCTGTTTGTGGATGACCCCGGTTTTTTTGTCCGATGATGGTGGTCGAGCAGGTCAATGCAACTTGTCGACAGTCAGTAGAGTATGATAAGTTACAGCAGCGGTATGTGAGCGAGCGATATCCTGTTGGATAACACCCCCTGGAATGCAGTTCATGAGTGGCCGCACAACAGGTCGAATCAGCGGATTGATGTACAAATTTGCAGTCAGGGTGTGTGGGATAACTAGCAGAGTGCTCCTGCTGTTATACGAAGTGGCACCCCAGAACATAGCCGGCCGGTGTAGCCGTGCGGTCTGGGCGCTTCAGTCTGGAACCGCGTGACCGCTCCGGTCGCAGGTTCGAATCCTGCCTCGGGCATGGATGTGTGTGATGTCCTTAGGTTAGTTAGGTTTAAGTAGTTCTAAGTTCTAGGGGACTGATGACCACAGAAGTCAAGTCCCATAGTGCTCAGAGCCATTTGAACCATTTTGAACCCAGAACATAACTCCAGGTGTAGGTCCAGTGCATGCAGGCAGGTTGGTTGCGGGTCCTCAATGGGCCACATTACAACCAACACACGGCCATCACTGGCACCGAGGCTGAACCAGCTTTCATCAGAAAACACAACTGATCTCAACTCTCCCCTCCAATGAATTTCGATTGACACCACTGAAGTCGCAAATGTTGATGATTTGGGGTCAGTGAACTGCAGACTACTATGTGTCTAGCTCGGAGCAGTCACTGAAGTAACTGATTTGTATGATATCGTTGTGTCACTGTGGTGCCCACTGCTACTCTAATTGGTGCTGCAGATGCAGTACGATGCACCAGTACCATAGGCCGAACACGATGGTCTTGTCTCTCGGTAGTGACACGTAGCCGTCCAGACCCCAGTCTTCTTGTGACTCTACATTCCCCTTACTACAGCTGCCAGCAATCACGTACAGTGGTTACGTTCCTGCCAGCTCTTTCTGTATTATCGCAGAAGGAACACCCAGCTTCTCGTAGCCCTTATGAACCACCTCGTTCAAGCTCAATGAGATGTTGATAATGGCGTGTTTGTGGGCTTAAAGACATTCTAGACTAACATCAACTCACCACTTCCAGTCCCAAAGGTAACTACGGCTCGCGACCGCTATAGCGTGTATTTGAACCAAACCTGATTTGCATCTTCATAGTGCCACTACTAGCGCCACTTCTATTAGACTAGTGTGAACTCTGAATAGACATCATCTTTCAGATGTAGAAAGATGCCTACCATCGTTCATTTATGTGGCACAACTCCTTGGTGTTGCGACTTTTTCCGTCATTGTAGCTGACTTACAAGGGGAAGGCCACAGAACGCGGCCAAACAATTCAGCTCATTTTAGGCAGGTCACTTCTGCACAACCTAAAATGAAAGACTAAGATATTCTGCTTCAACAACCCCCCGTTTTTGAGAAAACTACGCCTATAGTTCATGACTCGCAATAGACCCAGAATTCATGGGATAGATAGACAATTGAAAATTGAGCATTTTTCATCTATATATACAGTGATCAGCCAGAACATTATGACCACCTAGCTAATAGCCTTCACCTTTGGCACAGATAACAGACGTTCGATCACATCCCAGATGCGTTCGATCGGGTTCAGTTCTGGCGAGTTGGGAGGCCAGCACATCAATTGGAACTCGTCACTGTGTTTCTCGAACCACTCCATCATACTCCTGACCTTGTGACATGGCGCATTATCTTGTTGAAAAATGCCACTGTCATCGGGAAACATGACGTCATGAAGGAGTGCACGGGCTCTGCAACTGGTGTACGATACTCCTTGGCGCCTTGCGCTAGCTCCACTGGACCCACGGATGCCTACGTGAATGTTCTCCAGTGCATAATGGAGCGGGCGCCAGCTTGTATCCGTCCCGCAGTGTGGATATCAAGGATCTGTTCCCCTGGAAGACGACGGATTCGCACCATCACATCGGCATGATGGAGACGGTATCGGGATTAATCAGGCCATGCAACTCTCTGCCACTGCGCCAACGTCCAGTGCCCACGATCACATACCCATTTCAGTCTTAGTTGCTGATGTCGTGGTGTTAACATTGGCATATGCACGAGTATTCGGCTGCGGAGGCCCACCGTTAAGAGTGTTCGGTGCACTGTGTGTTCAGACACTCTTGTACTCTGCCCGGCATTAAAGTCTGATGAAATGATAATTAAATTGACACCCTAGCTGCAAGCAGGCGTTGATACACTTCATTGGGGACATGTTGAAAATGTGTGCCCCGACCGGGACTCGAACCCGGGATCTCCTGTTTACATGGCAGACGCTCTATCCATCTGAGCCACCGCGGGCACAGAGGATAGTGCGTCTGCAGGGACTTATCCCTTGCACGCCTCCCGTGAGATCCACATTCCCAACATGTCCACAACACTACATTCGTAGTGCGCCTAATAGATGTTTGCCCATCATACTCATTACTCGTGGCAGATTAATCTACCAAGTCCCGTACCAAGTCCCGCGGTGGCTCAGATGGATAGAGCGTCTGCCATGTAAGCAGGAGATCCCGGGTTCGAGTCCCGGTCGGGGCACACATTTTCAACATGTCCCCAATGAAGTGTATCAACGCCTGCTTGCAGCTAGGGTGTCAATTTAATTATCATTTCATTTCTAGCAAAGCTGCATGGTCATCGACGGTAACTGTTCTTTCGGGAACAGATACTACCGTCATATGTAATTAAAGTCTGATGTTAGTTCCGCCACTGTTCGCCGCCTATTCTGTTTTACCCGTTGGCCCAGCCTACGACGTCCGACATCTATAATGAGGGGTGGCCCCCAACACTAAGACGACTGAACATGGTTTCTTCTTGGTTTCGGCACGTGTTGAAGACACTCACCATAGCACTCCTCGAACACCCGAAAAGTCGTGCAGAGCTCCATGATCAGCGACGCTCGGGACGTCTTTTCACAGCCATTATTCGCGCCGAACGGCGCATCACAACTCGACAGTTGGCTATACAGTTGTCGGCCAGCATTGGAAGTGCGTCTGCGATTATCGAGACTTTCGGACATTCAAGGAGGTGCTCACGATGAGTTTTACGAATGCACACAGCGGATCACGGGATTCAAAGAAAGGCCATTTCACCTGCGTTTTGAGACCGACGGAGAGGCCTTTCTGAAGTGTCGGCAGAAGTGCCAACACTGTTTTGTTTCAGCAGACTAAAATGCACGCTATAAGCTCACGCAGGCTGGCGTGAGGTCTGAAACAGGATACGTAATGAATGCTATAAAGAAAAGTACGTAGCTTCTGGAATACGTAACTTTAATCCACATTTGTAGAACATCTCTCGTTACTGTACAGGCTTTATAATCACAATATCCATTGGTAAGGGCGCCTTGCTAGGTCGTAGCAAAAGTAGCTGAAGGCTGTGCTAACTATCGTCTCGGCAAATGAGAGCGTAGTTGTCAGTGAACCATGGCTAGCAACGTCGGCTGTACAACTGGGGCGAGTGCTAGTACGTCTCTCTAGACCTGCCGTGTGGTGGCGCTCGGTCTGCAATTACTGACAGTGGCGTCACGCGGGTCCGTCGTATACTAGCGGACCGCGGCCGATTTAAAAGCTACCACCTAGCAAGTGTGGTGTCTGGCGGTGACACCATACTTTCTGTCACGGATCGTTACGGGAGACGAGAGCTGGGTACACCACTTTGCTCCGGAAACAAAAAGGCAATCCATGGAGTGGTATCATCCTCATTCGTCACACAAGAAGAAATTCAAGACAACCCCCTCTGCCGGAAAAGTCATGGTGACAGTCTTCTGGGATTGTGATGGCATTCTCGTGAATGTGATGCCAAGAGGGTCAACCATCAATTCAGAAGCATACGTGAAGACCCCGAATAAACTCAAGAACCGTTTCTGAACCGAACCGTTTCCGAACCGTTTCGGACAAGAATCCAGCAGGAATCTTGCTCCAACACGATAATGCACGCCCACACACAAGTCTGAGAACTCGGGAACACATCGCCAGATTGGGTTGGACATCATTGTCTCATTCACCCTACAGTCCATCTCTTTGGCTGGCTTAAAGATTCTCAACGGGAAAGACACTATGAAGATGACGAGAATGTCAGTCATGCAGTGAAAACATGGCTACGTCTACAGGACAAGAGCTTTTACTAGCAGGAAATATATGCTCTTCCACAACGTTGGCATACGCCCATAGAACGTGACGGAGACTACGTAGAAAAATAGGACATGTACAAGAGACGTTGGTGTATATTGTCACCAAATTCTGGCTCTTAACAATAAATATGTTCTGAAATAGAAGTGAGGCATTACTTATTGAACGACCCTAGTACGTATGGCCAGAATTTTCTCGTGTTCTCGGTAATATCTTTCGTTAAGGTATGGCGGTGGAAGTTTTTGTATGCTTTGCCCATTGACGTTCTTATGGACGCACGAATTTCTACTAACTTTGCCTGTCGATATTTGCCCGTTCCTTTTTGAAACGGGAGTGGAACACTCTGTCTCTTCAACATATTCCAAATATGATTATTAAACTACGGAGGGTCCTTTCCCTCCTTAATTAACTTACTAGGGGTATAAGTTTCCAGATTCTGCCCATAATACCTCTACGTCTGTAATATTGGAACTAAATGAGTCCATTTATTGTCTCTGTGGGATGTTAACAATTGCCTGTCTGCTTTTTCTAGCAAAATTCTCTCCTAGCCTTCTTGGTGAATTTATTAACTTTAGTAACCAGCGGTGCTATGATGACATCATGATCACTAATCCCTGTCTCTATACTGATATTGTCTATAATGTCAAGCCTGTTTGTAGCTACATGGTCTCAAATATTTCCATTGCATGTGGGTTGTCTAACAAGTAGTTCAAGGTAATTTTCGGCAAATTCGCCTCCAACTAAATCTGCATTATCTGGGTATTTCTGCGCTACTGAGCGAAGACTTTCCTTGAATGATTCTACAACTCTTACGGCGGAATCAAGCGGCCGGTGAAAACATCCGATAATTAACTGATTTCACCTAGGCCTGCTACTCGTGTCTAGATAACTTCTTTCCCTTCCTACGGCGTCTAATCTCTCTTTTCGATTTACGTTCCACGCCTCGCTAAATATTTCCGAGCTTTTTACTTCAGGTTTCAGCCAGCTCTCATTCCGAGAATCATTTGGGAGTGACATCTTTCCTGGAGGGCAGTAGTTGAGGAACTATGTTACGAATACTTTGATAATTTATTGTTAAAATTTTGACAGTGGAAGTGCCTGTATTTGGTACACAATCTGATTTCACTCTCTGCTTACTGACTGGCGATCATTCACCAAAGGACCTCAAACTACCAACTATCCAAAGATACAATCTTGTGCACTTTAAAAGTACTCTGCTATGGAGTAGCTACTTCCCTTGTATAGTGCATTCGGGACCTATCAAATGGATTTCTGCAACTCTCCACCCCATAGCGCAGATCCAGAAATCTGCAGCCATGACCATCACAGAACCGACAGAGCCTCTGGTTGAGGCCCTCCACATGGCGCCATACCAAAGAAATACGATCGACTCTGGGTGTGATGCTGCATATTGTTAGCTCTGCTTGCAACCCGTCTCCACAGCTTCCGCCAGCCTCCCATTGGAACTGAGGATGGTCTCAGAACCCAAGTGACAGGCGTCGTTGGCACTGGAATGGGCAACAACTTGCAGAATACTGCACCATGCACCCTCGGTAACCGTAGCCATGGCCTCCTCCACATCTCCCCCCCCTCCCCCCTCTGCAGACACACCAGATGCACATTGGAATTCTTCCCAGCCTTGGACGATGTTTCCCTAAGGGGCTCCATAACGCACCTAAGGTTGGGAGCTCCTGATAACTAGTGAACCCCTTCCCCTATGTGCCTCCTCGAACCCTGCTGAAGGAGCGGCCATCTGTGTGGTCACAGAGTGAATGAACGAAGCCAAATGGTCAGCCCCCATATTGACTGTCCTCCCCGAGCGACGCGAACACGGAACAACCCACCATTCATCCTGCAGTGAGCCCCCGCTGGAAGATGCCCCGACAGCAGAGCCCATAGGAGAAACAAGCGACACCCGACGTGACCCATGCGTCGCGCCAGTTTCTCCTCTGCCGCAGTAGCCTGCTGACGGGTAACCGTGGCCATAAGCGTCTTCAGCTGTTCGCGAACTGTGGCCAGCTCCTACTGCGTCTGCACACATCACGCACACATACTATCTATCCTACTAAGTTAATAATTAAGCTATGGAACAAACGGAAAAAGCTAAAGATATGGCTTGCCAGACTCCTGGTGCTTTGCCGACAGCTGAGAAATAACTATCCGAAAATATTTCGCAGACAGTATTCACATACACCGCTGGATGTTCCCGCAAAGCCTGTGTTACAAGCATGCGGTTCAGGAGACATAACGTCATAAACATTGAGCTGCGTGAAAACTAAACTGCAGGGCAAAATTTGCTAGAGACACAAGTGAAACATGTGTACAGATACGTTCAAAATACACTGAAGCGCCAAAGAAACTGGTATAGGCCTTAGTATTCAAATACAGAGATATGTGAACAGGCAGAATACCGCGTTGCGATCGGCAACGCCGATATAAGACAACAAGTGTTGTTAGATAGGTCACTGCCGCTACAACGGCAGCGTGTCAAGATTTTAAGTGACTTTGAACGTGGTGTTATAGTTGGCGCACGAGAGATGAGACACAACATCTCCGAGGTAGTGATGAAGTGGGCATTTTTCCCGTACAACCATTTCACGAGTGCACCTTGAAAATCAGGACTCCGGTAACACACCAAATCTCCGACATCACTGCGGCCGGAAAAAGATCCTGCAAGAATGGGACCAACTACAACTGAAGAGAATCGTTCAGCGTGACAGAAGTGCAGCCCTTCCGCAAATTGCTGCTGATTTCAATACGGGCCATGAAGAAGGGTCAGCGTACGAACCATTCAACGAAACATCATCGATATGGGCTTTCCTACCCGAAGGCCAAATCGTGTGCCCTTGATGATTACACGACACAAAGCTTTACGCCTCGCCCGGACCAGTCAACACCATTAGGCTATTGATGGCTGGAAATTGTATCGAGTGGATGGACGTGTACGGGTATGGAGACAGCTTCATGAATCCATGGGCCCTGCACGTCAGCAGGGGACTGTTCAAGCTGGTGGAGGCTCTGTAATGGTGTGGGGTGCGTACATTTGGAGTGATATGGAACCCATGATACGTCTAGATGCGACTCCGACAGGTGACAAGTACGTAAGCATCCTGTCTGATAACCTTCATCCATTCGTGTCCATTGTGCATTCCCACGGACTTGGGTAATTCCAGCAGGACAATGCGACACCCCAAACGTCCAGAATTGCTACAGAGTGGCTCCAGGAACACTTTTCTGATGTAAACATTTTCGCTGGCCACCAAACTCCCCAGAAATAAACATTGTTGGGCAGATATGGGATGCCTTGCAACGTTCTGTTCAGAAGAGTCCTCCACCCCCTTGTACTCTTACGGATTTATAGACAGCTGTACAGGATTGATGGTGTCAGTTCCCTCCAGCACTGCTTCAGACATTAGTCGAGTCCTTGCCACGTCGTGTCGTGTCAGTTATACTTGCTCGCGGAGGCCCCTACACAATATTTGGCGGGTGTACCACTTTTTTTGGGTCTTCAGTGGTATATTAAATGCGACGGTGAGTCAAATAAAAACCTTAAATTTGTAATAACAATTAGAAATTTCGCACCGTTATCCTGTAAGTTGGTAAGCGTGCTACAAACAGCGTGAAGAATGGCCTGTAGGTGGCAGCATAGTGCAGATAGACACATACCGTCGCAGTATCAGTATGAAGATGGCCGACCCACTTGCGACATGCACCATGGAAGAACAGCTTTCTGTTATTCGGCTTTCTCGTAGTGAAGGTGTGAAATCTATTGAAATTCATCGACGAATGAAGGTTCAGTACGGTGATGCATGTTTGTCACAGCAGCAAGTCTACGAATGGAGTAGGAAGTTCGCAAATGGAGTGACTTCAGTGGGAGATGGTTTGTTGGTTTGGGGAAGGAGACCAGACAGCGTGGTCATCGGTCTCATCGGATTAGGGAAGGATTGGGAAGGAAGTCGGCCGTGCCCTTTCAGAGGAACCATCCCAGCATTTGCGTGGAGTGATTTAGGGAAATCACGGAAAACCTAAATCAGGATGGCCGGCCGCGGGATTGAACCGTCGTCCTCCCGAATGCGAGTCCAGTGTCTAACCACTGCGCCACCCCGCTCGGTCAGTGGGAGATGTTCCTCGTCCAGGTCAGGCACAACGAGTTGTTATACAGATCTCCTGAAAAATCATCTGCAACCTGCAATCAAATCAAAGCGACGTGGATTGCTGTCAGCAGGTGTCCTTTTGCGACATGACAATGCAAGGCCCGTACAACAGTTGCAACAATCACAGACCAGCATTTTGAGTGTCTTCCTCATCCACCATACTCACCAGACCTTGCCCCAAGGCGGCCCAAGTGGCCGTGCGGTTCTAGGCGCTGCAGTCTGGAACCGCGAGACCGCTACGGTCGCAGGTTCGAATCCTGCCTCGGGCATGGATGTGTGTGCTGTCCTTAGGTTAGTTAGGTTTAACTAGTTCTAAGTCCTAGGGGACTAATGACCTCAGAAGTTGAGTCCCATAGAGCTCAGAGCCATTTGAACCATTTTGAACCTTGCCCCAAGTGATTTCCATATGTTTGTACCACTCAAAGACGCAATGGGAGGAAAGAAATTCCCTTATGATCAAGAGGTAAGTCACGCGGTGCATGAGTGGTTGCGCGGACTACCAAAATAATTTTTTTCAAAAGGAATTTGTGCACTTTGTAAGCGCTGGAGGACTTGCATTGAGCGTGGGGGAGATTATGTTGAAAAGTGATACAGCTTTGTACCACTTCTGCATAATAAATAATATTTAAAAAAATATTTAAGGTTTTCACTTGACTCACCCTCCTACATGTGCTTATGAGAGCAAAGCCACGGGTAAAAACCTCCTCTTAAGCTCCCGGATAGATTTCAGTCAAATTTGTTAGACATATTATTCCTATACGACCCTAAATCGCTCCAGGCACGTGCCGGGATGGTTCCTTTGAAAGGGCACAGCCGACTTTCTTTCCCATCCTTCCTTAATCCGATGGGACCGAGGACCGCGCTGTTTGGTGCCTTCCCCCAAATCAGCCAACCACCCAATACTTACTGTCGGCGTAAGAACCGGCAATCTCCTGTCGGAGTTGGGGTGATAACGTGGAGACAGAAGGAGGTAGGAGGAGATGGACAGATAGAGAAGGGGAAGGAGGAGAAGGACACAGTCAGGGGAAGGAAATGGAAAGAGAGAGGGGGAGGGGAAATGGACAGCGAAAGGACAGAGTCTCGTACAGATTCCTGTATGGAGGACATAGTGATAGACATCCCTGGAGTTGTGAAACAGCTGAATGGGTTGAAAATAAATAAATCGCCAGGTCCTGGCGGGATTCCAAATCGGTTTTACAGAGATTACTCTACTGCATTGGCTCCTTACTCAGCTTGAATTTATCGCAAATCTCTTGCCCAACGTAAAGTCCCGAGCGAATGGAAAAAAGCGCAGGTGACACCTGTATATAAGAAGGGTAGAAGGACGGACCCTCAAAATTACTGACCAATATCCTTAACATCGGTTTGTTGCAGGATTCTCGAACATATTCTCAGTTCGAATATAATGAATTTCCTTGAGACAGAGAAGTTGCTGTCCATGAATCAGCACGGCTTTAGAAAGCATCGCTCCTGCGAAACGCAACTCGCCCTTTTTTCACATGATGTCTTGCGAACCATGGATGAAGGGTATCAGACGGATGCCATATAACTTGACTTCCGGAAAGCGTTTGATTCGGTGCCCCACTGCAGACTCCTAACTAAGGTACGAGCATATGGGATTGGTTCCCAAATATGTGAGTGGCTCGAAGACTTCTTAAGTAATAGAACCCAGTACGTTGTCCTCGATGGTGAGTGTTCATCGGAGGTGAGGGTGTCATCTGGAGTGCCCCAGGGAAGTGTGGTAGGTCCGCTGTTGCTTTCTATCTACATAAATGATGTTTTGGATAGGGTGGATAGCAATGTGCGGCTGTTTGCTGATGTTGCTGTGGTGTACGGGAAGGTGTCGTCGTTGAGTGACTGTAGGAGGATACGAGATGACTTGGACAGGATTTGTGATTGGTGTAAAGAATGACAGCTAACTCTAAATATAGATAAATGTAAATTAATGCAGATGAATATGAAAAAGAATCCCGTAATGTTTGAATACTCCATTAGTAGTGTAGCGCTTGACACAGTCACGTGGACTGAATATTTGAGCGTAACATTGCAGAGCGATATGAAGTGGGACAAGCATGTAACGGCAGTTGTGGGGAAGGCGGATAGTCGCCTTCGGTTCATTGGTAGAATTTTGGGAAGATGTGGTTCATCTGTAAAGGAGACCGGTTATAAAACACTAATACGACCTATTCTTGAGTACTGCTCGAGCGTTTGGGATCCCTATCAGGTCGGATTGAGGGAGGACAAAGAAGCAATTCAGAGGCGGGCTGGTATATTTGTTACTGGTTGGTTTGATCATCACGCAAGTGTTACGGAAATGCTTCAGGAACTCGGGTGGGAGTCTCTGGAGGAAAGGAGACGTTCTTTTCGTGAATCGCTACTGAGGAAAGTTAGAGAACCAGCATTTGAGGCTGACTGCAGTACAATTTTACTGCCGCCAACTTATATTTCGCGGAAAGACCACAAAGATAAGATAAGAGAGATTAGGGCTCGTACAGAGGCATATAGGCAGTCATTCTTCCCTCGTTCTGTTTGGGAGTGGAACAGGGAGAGAAGATGCTAGTTATGGTACGAGGTACCCTCCGCCACGCACCGTATGGTGGATTGCGGAGTGCGTATGTAGATACGTAGATGTAGAGAAAGAGATGGACAGAGAGAGCGGGAAGGAGGACATTGACAGATTGAGAGGGGGGGGGGAGGAGGAGGTGGAGTGAGCGAGAGAGAGAGAGGGTGGGAGATGGAGAGGGACAGATGGGGGAGGAGGGGATAGACAGAGAGGGGAAGGTGGAGATGTACAGGGAGAAGAGGAAGCAGAAGATGGGCTGATAGAAGATTAGGATAAATGCACACCCGGGTAATTCTGGGTACTCTGTTCGTTCTTAATACTGTTTATGACAAATTACATTTTTTACAAACTTCGTAATATTGTCAAAAATGGGATATTGTGTACAAAATAAACCATAAGAAACAAGTCAGTATAATTTTAACAAAACTCTGTGATGTACAAGTTAAATGTTTTGTTTCATGAAATTGAATGTAAAGGGGAGTCAACTAATCGCAGGCAGAAACCTACGAATGGCGCTTCGTTTGCAATAAAACAAAAAGAGTGATTTAAGATTACAGTTTGGTAGAACCTTTCCTGCAGCCATTGTTTGCATGTGACGCAAGCGCGCCACACAGCGCTTCTCTTGTGTCTCGACGAGCGACATAATGGCGAGCCGGCTTGCTGGCAGGCACGCGGGGCTCCGCCTTACGGCCTCGTCCTCAGATTTACGATAGTATTCTCTTCGATATTGTGCGCGCCTTCTGCAGCCTCGTTTTGTCGCCGTTAAATATATCTCCCTCGGAGGGCTGCTACTTCGATTAGAACAAATGCCCTCGCTCACAAAGACGATGCAAAGAATTTGTTATGAAATTTGCTGCAAGGCGCCGGCGAAAGGAAAAGGGACGACGGAGAAAATCCATGTCGATAAATTTCTACAGCCATTTTATTCTCTTCTAGTCTGCTAAGGGCTGCGGCCTTTGAATTTTCGAAAATACGGAGTACTTTTTTCTCTGCTCTTACTCGTTGACAGAGGATTTTTTTTATTTTTTTTAATTTTTTTTTTTTTACCAGAGCAACAAGATCTTAAATTTGAATTCTGGAAAAATGTACCAGGAGCAGTTTCCTGTCGTATTTCGTCAATTAGCACTCTTCGTTGTGAAATATGTGACGAACTTTTGAGGCGAATTGTTACAGTAGTGCTGCTAAACCTAATTTTTAGTGGTGCACCCGTTTTTAAGTGCCAGAGGAGCCCACGATCAAGTTACAGAGTGGACATTATTAATTTTTCGTCACAAAAAACAATAACTAACAAACTTTGAAATTATTCTTTACCTTATTAAATGAAGTCAATGTTTCTTTACTGACTACTATAATTGGACAGGAACCTTTATGCTGATTTCGGCCGCAACGGCTATAGTCCGTGAATGTGTATTAGGAATATGTACACAACGTCCGCCTGCTTCGCTGATTACTAACGTGCTTGCCTCCCATGCAACGAGTCCGTGTTCGAATCCCGGCCCGGTTGGAGGTTTGATCATCATTTCATCCTCATCACCGGCGCGCAAATCGCCGAATGTGGCTTCGACTGAAAAAGACTCGCACTCGGCGGCCCAACTTCCGAGGATGGGTCATCCCAGTCATCAGTGCCATACGATCATTTAATTTCATTTCATGTACTCAACGTCAAATCTTCATGGGTATCTGCACGCGAATCTGCGAGATGTCTGCACACGCTCATTAACTAATGGTAAACGGTGCACTTATGTACTCCATCATTAAAGTTGAACTTATACGAGGATGTGGGTTACACGACATTTGTATCGTACTGAGTCGTTGTTCGAAAAATACCCATCCAAAATCATTATGTTCCTCTACAGTGATTAAGTACTGGTACGGAAGTGCACTGTTTACCGCTTAATGAACATCAGGATAGTGCGTTCAGAGACATATTTATGTGTAGATGCACATGGAGCTTGACAGTTGTGTATACAGGACAGTCAGAAACAGTTTGAAAAGTTTGAGATGATGATGTTTGGTTTGTGGACCGCTCAACTGCGTGGTTATCAGCGCCCGTACAATTACCCAATCTTTGCTCAGCCCAATTTCGCCACTTTCCTGGATGATGATGAAATGATGAGGACAACACAAACACCCAGTCATCTCGAGGCAGGTGAAAATCCCTGACCCCACCGGGAATCGAACCCGGGACCCCGTGCTCGGGAAGCGAGAACGCTACCGCGAGACCACGAGCGGCGGACAGTTTGAAAAGTTTGTAATGGTGTTGCAGGCTAGCAGTCAGGCCGTTGGGGCCGCAGATTCAAACGGTCTGCCAGTATGGTGTCGCCAATCGGGTTCAGGAGAGCGATACAAAAATTGGACATGGGACGGTAGTAAGGAATGAGCCAAAGCCAAAGGCTGAAAAGTCTCGTGGACCGCGCGCTATCATCTACGCTCTGAGAACAACTGGCGCTAATTGTATCTGGCGGGCAGTTTGAATTTGCGTGTAAGGGCCTGATTGGCTAACTTAAATGCTAATTAAATGGAAAAAGGCGCAACGTACCAATTTTTTTTTTCAACAATTATTTTCTCAGCACAACCTACCTACAAGCTTTTCAGACTGTTTCTGACCACCCTATATGTTTGTGACAAACATACACATAATTATCCCCTGAAAATGACTGTTGTGACCGAAATCAGCTGACAGTGTGTGACGTGGAGACTTCTGTCTAATTAGTACAGCCAGCGAAAAAACAGCGACCACATTTACAAACTTTGTGCGGTCTGTGGACCTCAGTTCGAACAAATAATCTCTGTGTAGTGTGAATAAGCTTCAGGGTAACTAAGTAGAGCTTGCGTGCCTTGACTTTTGTTGAGTACAATACCGACGCCTTCTGAAGGAACTTTATCACTCTGGAGTACCTAGCCAGATTAGAGACTGTAATGAAAATTCGTAGACAGCCTGAACACTTGTGTACTCGATGCAGTATCATCAACAGACTCGAATTCACTGTGGCTCTTTATTAACAATCTACACAGTACCCTACGGAAAAACACGTTTTTATAATCTCCAACTAGGCAAAAAACTACCACGACCATCGCTGTTCTTGACTAATATTTCGAGTGCAGTCCTCAGCGATTACAATTGCTATGGGATCATGAAGACTGTTAGTCAGTGTCGCATGTCACTTTTGTAACTGAGTTCAGTGATAGTGCTGCACACGCTACAAAACTCTCTAGAAACTGTCCTAATATTTTACGCTCGTAAAAACTGTGTTTTATGATGTATAACTCCAACTTCGCTAATGGGGAGTACCTATTTCCTAAGAGGGAATTGTATTAACCTTCTTCTGTTGCATCTCAATGATGCAACGTAATTTGTAAATAAAATACTGCTATGTGTTGTAAGCTCGCCAGACGAAATACTAGTCATCCCCTTAAAAGAACACAGTGTTAGTTTTCGAGCACTGTTTTTAGTGTAGCATTGGAAACAACACAGTAATGGAACGATGAGAAGGTGTGACAAAATGGCAGAAAGAAGCTATCGTGTTTGTCCATGACTACATCATGAATGAAGTTCGCCGATTTGTTGCTGTATCAACGCGGACTGTACTAAAACTCAACTCAGACTCCGTCGGTACAGTCTTTGGAAGGCCCAGTGGTACAGACCGACCGCCGTGTCATCCCCAACCAATAGGAGTCATTGGATGCGACTATTGAGGGGCATGAGATCAGAATACACCGCTCTCCCGGTCGTTGTCAGTTTTCGTGACCGGACCCGCTACTTCTCATTCATGTAGCTTCTCTATCGGCCTCGCAAGGGTTGGGTGCACCCCTCTTGTCAACTGCTCTCGGTGGATCCGGACGGGACCCATCCAAGCCCTTACTTCGGTGATATGACCGGAACCGATATTACCACCGTCGCGAGGCCGTTGGCATGCGGACTGTTCAACGTGTCTAAAAGGAAGGATGTACCACTCGCAGCCATATAACACGGTGGCCATAGAAAGATTTTAACCAACAGGGATGAGAGACGAGTGTCACAGCTTCTCCATTTAAACCCGACACGAATTCCTGCTGTCAGTATATGTAAATCCATTTCAAGCAGATTCCGAGCGAATACCTCCAACGGAACTGCACCCCATGGTCGTTTGGAACCGTGTACTTCGCAATAGGGCACTGCTTGCAGCGGCACATAAATCTGCGGGTCAAGCAACACAGAAATTGGATGGTAACTGACAGAAGCCAATACTGTGATCCAATGAGTCACGATTTTGCCTCTTTTCAAATAACGTAAGGTATACAGTGCACTGACAGTCCAAAGAGGCGTTCAACAGACAGTGCAGAGAGCAGAGGATGTACTGCACCGACGGACCAGTGAGGTGCTCAGCGGACAGTGGGGGAGGGAGTACTACACCGATGGTCCAGTGACGCGTTCAACGGACAGGGAGTGGAGAGAGTATTGCACCAAGGGTTCAGTGAGGCATTCAATGGACTGTGAGTAGAGAGCGTGCTTCGGGTCGAGGGTGGTTTTGTGATGTTTTGGGGATGTTCTTCGTACCATGACTTAAGTCCACTCAGTCATGTTACTGTGTACATGAGCCATGTTTATTATTTCAACATTCTTGGCGATCAAGTTTTGAATTTTTTTCTATATCTTCTTGATGACTATGCAGTGGACAATCTTGCCTTCCAAGATGACAAAATCCGTGATCACAGGGCTACAGGCTTTCGTTCTTGGTTTGTAGACCACCCAGACACCACTTCGCAACGCGACTGGCCAGATACGTCCAGAACATATGTGGGACTGTTTTATGGGTCAAATGGCTCTGAGCACTATGGGACTCAACATCTTAGGTCATAAGTCCCCTAGAACTTAGAACTACTTAAACCTAACTAACCAAAGGACATCACACACACCCATGCCCGAGGCAGGATTCGAACCTGCGACCGTAGCAGTCCCGCGGTTCCGGACTGCAGCGCCAGAACCGCACGGCCACCGCGGCCGGCGGACTGTTTTAAACAGCGCGTGTGTAACGTAGCAGTCATTATCCCCAGAAATGGAATCTAACCATCTACATCTACATCTGCATCTACATACATACTCACGGTGCATGGCCGAGGGTACCACGTACCCTTACTATTCATTTTCTTTGGAGTGAGGGAGGAACGACTGTCCATAAGCCTCCGTACGAGCCCTTTCTCTCATCTAGCTTCGTGGTCCTTAAGCGAAATATACGTTGGCGGCGGTACAACCGATCTGCAGTCAGTCTGAAATGCCGGTTCTCTAAATTCCCACAGTAGAGTCACGCTTAAAGAGCGTTCCCTTCGCTCCAGGGATCCCCATTTGAGTTCAGAAAACATCTCCATAATAATTCCGTGCTGACAGAGTCTACCAGTAACAAATCTAGCTGTACGCCTCTGAATTGTTCCTATGTTTTCCTTTAATCTGACCTGGTGGGGATCCCAAAAACTCGAGCAGTACTCAACAATGGGTCGCATTAGCGTTATATACGCTGATTTGTTTATAGATGAACTACATTTTCCCAAAAATCACCCAATAAAACGGAGTTCTGCTATTCGAATTAATTAACTTACATTTTTCGATACTTAGAGCTAGCTACCATTCATCATACCAACTAGAAATTTTGTCTAAGTAACCTTGTATCCTCCTAGAGTCACTGAACGATGATACCTCACGATACCAGTACAGCCCAACGCCAGTCAGCAAACAGTCGAAAATTGCTGTTCACCCTATCCGCCACATCGTTTATGTATATAGGAAATTACAACGTCCCTGTCACACCTTCCTGGGGTACTACAGAAGATACCCTGGTCTCTGATGAATACCCGCCGTCGTCGAACCTCTTACGTGTCTGGGAACATTTTCCGTATGCTCGGAACTTCGTTAACAGTTTGCAGTGGGACACTGTGTCAAACGCTTTCCGGAAATCTAGAAATATGGAACCTGCGTGACGCCCTCCATGATTTGTAGGCTATCATATGAGAAAAGAGAAAGTTGAGCTTCGCACGAACGATGCTTTCTACGTCCGTACTGATTTGTGAACTACGATTTTCCGTCTCAAGGATATAGTGTGGTGTCACCGCCAGACACCACACTTGCTAGGTGGTAGCTTTAAATCGGCCGCGGTCCATTAGTACATGTCGGACCCGCGTGTCGCCACAGTCAGTAATCGCAGACCTAGCGCCACCACATGGCAGGTCAAGAAAGACGGACTAGCACTCGCCCCAGTTGTACGACGACTTTGCTAGCGACTACGCTGACGAAGCCTTTCTCTCATTTGCCGAGAGACAGTTGGAATAGCCTTCAGCTAAGTCCATGACTACGACCTAGCAAGGCGCCATTAGCCTTACAGTGCCTGTAATTAAAGTCTCATTTGTATCGTCAAGAGCGATGTACCACAATGATGGATTAAAGATGAGTATTAACTTAGCTGCATACTTTTCTCTATAGCATTCATAAAGTATCCTGTTCCAGAACTCACGCCAGCCGGCGTGTGTGTACGCGTGCTTTCGGTTACCCGTCACTGTGGACTGGCTGTCTTGTCAGCCCACTACATACAGCATACTTGAAAGAATTTGTGCAGCCTCTTTTTCATCGAATCGAGGCCATTGTCAAGGTTTGAACGTCATGTTTCCTGAATATGACAAATTTTTTGCGTGGTGTGATAATCTACGTATACAGGGTGTTACAAAAAGGTACGGCCAAACTTTCAGGAAACATTCCTCACACACAAATAAAGAAAATATGTTATGTGGACATGTGTCCGGAAACGCTTAATTTCCATGTTAGAGCTCATTTTAGTTTGTTCTTCCACCTATGCTCAATGGAGCACGTTATCATGATTTCATACGGGATACTCTACCTGTGCTGCTGGAACATGTGTCTTTACAAGTGTGACCCAACATGTGGTTCATGCACGATGAAGCTAACTGCACATTTCAGTCGAAGTGTTCGTACGCTTCTCAACAGATTCGGTGACCGATGGATTGGTAGAGGCGGACCAATTCCATGGCTTCCACGCTCTCCTGACCTCAACCCCCTTGACTTTCATTTATGAGGGCGTTTGAAAGCTCTTGTCTACGCAACCCCGGTACCAAATGTAGAGACTCTTCGTGCTCGTACAGTGGACGGCTGTGATACAATACGCCATTCTCCAGGGCTGCATCAGCGCATCAGGGATTCCATGCGACGGAGAGTGGATGCATGTACCCTCGCTAACGGAGGACATTTTGAACATTTCCTATAACAAAGTGTTTGAAGTCACGCTGGTACGTTCTGTTGCTGTGTGTTTCCATTCCATGATTAATATGATTTGAAGAAAAGTAATAAAATGAGCTCTAACATGGAAAGTAAGCGTTTCCGGACACATGTCCACATAACATATTTTCTTTCTTTGTGTGTGAGGAATGTTTCCTGAAAGTTTGGCCGTACCTTTTTGTAACACCCTGTATACACACACTTGTCAGACAGAAAATATTATTCACACTCTTAATGTGTAAATGAGCACACTTTCGACACTTTGGCAAAACTTGATGCGCTGTTATAGTGTGTGGGGACGCAGAGAACACATTGGGTCATCCCTGCATGCGAATAATGGGGAAAACTGTTGGTGTAAGGGATTTTGATAAAGGTCCGCTTAAGACGGCCTTTCAAAAGCTAAAGAATGTCAATGGAAAATTTGAGGTTTGTAGGGCAGCCTATTGGATGTGGAAGAAGGAAGTGAAACTATTAGCAGATGACTTGGCCGTACTCAAGGATGTGCATATCGAAATATTGTCAGCTCTAAAAAAAAAAAAAAAAAAAAAAAAAAACTGCATCAGAATTCACCGAAATCTACGGTCTCCGGGAAGACGAAAGCGTTACAGCAATGGCGGGATTATCATAATCCATAATCCAACTACAGGTGAATGAATCACGTTAGTTTAACATAACATCGGTGGTCGTGTCTGATGTGAGCAACACAGAATGAAACCAGATTAACGGCCGGAACATGTTTATCCTATTCACGAAATTCAGCTGAGACTTCGTGGAATCGTTTATGTCCACAGAGGGTACTATCAAATACTAAACTACATCAGTATTATATTTGACCCGTTTACACCAGTTCATGGCTGAAGCTTACAAACCGGTGAAGACATTTTCCAGCTGTTAGTTTTTCGGTAGTGCAATTTCAGAATCATGTTACACTTGTTTGGGAATCGTGATGATATACTGCAGTTTGTCCCAGTTCTGCTAATTGTAAACGTCGTGAAACGCATATGGGAAGACAGATAGCCAGTTAACACCTGAACACCTCCGCCTCATAGTATTGAAAAATTTTTGATCTACAAGTAGACTCCTGGTGATCTGCAAACGCTTTACAAGGATTTACGGAATCGAAGGTATGTCGAACTGTAGCTGTGCACAGCCGTGAATGGTTCGTACCGTTAACAGTTGTGCCTTATTTTCTGTTTGTCTTTTATTGTGAGAGTGAAAACTCGTAGAGAGTGGAATCACTAAACAATCTTATTTTATGTTGCCTCTTTTCCCAATGTACAGCAGCAACAGTACACTCGCTCGCAGCGCCAGAAATCCTTTCAGTACACACGGCAACATCGTAGCGATAATCGCTCGCATAACTAGATTAGAAGTCAACCAGTATGGACCAATGCAGAAGAAAGGCTGCAGTGTTTGATTTAATTTCGTTTATGAGTACATTAATAAATGCAACAGGAAGTTTTCGCTTCACCCACAAGTTATTTCATGCCTGGTTAAAGCGCGTTCATGATATTGTTCATAGATATCAGAGAATATGAAAGTAAAGCTTCGCAGTAAAACCCTTACAAAACTTTCTAGAATGTGGCTATCTTCTTAATCTTATCATGGTACTCTAAGCGAGATGTGCTTGATATTGCAGTGTATTTCTTCACCTCTTAACTAAAAAATATTACATCCACAAGAGCTGCATTCATGTCAGGCTGACGGCAGCCGTTTCTAGGGTTTGTAACACGCGTCTACTGCCCAGTCGTGGCAATTTGCGAGATCGCTATGAAGCAGCAGTGGCCGGCGAGCACAGTTCTCTCAGTGAGATCGCATTATTACTATCGTAGTGCGCGTGGCTCCATTGCTTCACATGTAGCGCAGAAAGGCCCGAGGAAATGCTGCTGCGAGGTCGCAATAATAAATCCCCCGTGTGTGCGTCGAGCCTAAGGGCTTCGCTGTGTCTTTCCTAGCTGTATCCCGTCTCATGGGATCTGCTGTTTACGTGATTTGATAACTGTATTATTTATTTCAACTTTGTAGCCTGGTGCTGTTCCTGTCACTAGTCATTAGAGAAGTAGTGTGTACCTTCTGTCTGTACGACATGTAAACTTTGTTCTGTATGTGGTCTCGCATTTTAACTGTTTATGAACCGTATTTTCTGATGGGGAGATTGGGGGACCAATGCAGTACTAGCCTAAACGAGCGTAGAAAACCACACCGAAGCTGCCCGGTGTGTCAGACAGTAGGTTGTTAATTCGCCGCACGGATTCCATCCGGATGTGACTCGCCCCCTGTATCGAAAAGGAGCACTCAGGGCGTTGAGCCATACGAGCATATCGAGTAAGGGCCTCACTCCACACCATATATGTTGTACGGCATTCCTCTCCGAATAGGTCATAGTAAACCCGAAAAAAGTTATCTGCTCAGAGGAATCACGTGTCTAGTTGTACGTGAATAATGCACAGCGTGTTTACGCATTGGTAGACCCCCACCTCGGAAGGATTGCGTGCAATACGGAGAAAGCACTGCAATGTTCGGAAATGAATCGTTTAGTTGACGTAAATGGTACCTTGAATCGGAACTGTTACCTCTAACTGGTCGACAAAAGTGTTTCCCATTCACATGTAATATTTACAAAGACTTTCACTTTACAAGCTCTGTCTTCCAGTAAGGAAATTCTCTTGTCCAAACAATATAACACCGAGACAAGGTCCACCTAAAGTCTCTGGTACAGCCTGAAAAAGGGCGCTAAACGTCACCGAAAAACAATCCTGCAATCTTAATGATCTGCACCAATTGTTATGGCAGAAGGAGCTGGGTACTGTAAATCACTCACTTTAAGTGCAACGCATCTAGATAATGAGCTACACTGAGCAACTGAATTAAAGGATGGCTTTTTCGAAGGGCCGTAATTCCCACCCATTGCGACGCTTAAGTATGAAATCAACGATGCGCACAAACTTCCTTAGTAACAGTGTAAAATCGTGGCGCTCTGGAACGTCACCCTCGGGCTCGACGAAGTTTCAAACAGCGAGGTCTCGACACATGCCAAAAAAGCCACAGCTCAGAAGTTCATGTGACGTATAAGGTGGGTTACTGATGTCACATTGTCACAAAACTGCACCATATTTCTACCTAACGCCACCATGGGCGTGTCACATGACCGAAAGGTCGTCACACCCCACCTTACCCATATTTCACCCTTCTCCTGACGTCTCTGCGATGGAGGTTAGAACTGCGACGCATAGTATACCGAAAACATGTGATTCTCTTATGAGTGCCGAGAAAAACATCCTAAACAACCGCCGCTCAAAATCGGCACTAAAAGGCCGCACGGGGTGGCACAAAAGATCTCAATGAAACCACCCCTTTCCCTGGAGTGTTCATTCCCACACATTTCGCTGTGAAAAATGACAGTGCAGAGTGCGATGAGCAACAGGAGGACGCACTTGACAGCATTCGACGCTGCTGACACCCTCGGACGTTCCAATTCTTCTCTAAGGAGCTTTTGGTTCTCCTCCTGCGAACCACGAACCAGGGTAATTAACACTGAATATGACTAGGCCGTGCATAACCAAATGTTTAAGAGTGAATATGAGCTACATTTCTCGATAAAATGACAAACATAGTAAGTGGCTACTCGGATTTAAAATATGTATGGTGTGCATTTAGCGATATTTTAGGTTATATGGCACCCTTTCTGGGCCTGATGACGAATAGCAGGTCACAATCGAAGTACATCACTCACGTTAACTACATAGAACATTTCCACGGTAAAAAAAGACAACGTTGTACAATGCTTTTATTGACCGAAATCTTTACACGGCAGAAGGCGCTATACCCTACCAAGGTTTCTGGGTCTCAGCCCCATTTCCAGGTGTATCTGAAAACTAAAGTAAAATGTTTGTAACCCACTCCTTTAAACAGTTCAAAAGCTTAAAAATTTAAAATTTAGGAACTATAGAATCAGAAGTGCAACAAAGTAACAGTTACATTACGCGGAATAAATAAATAATAGCACAAGCTGAAATACACAGAAAAAGCCCAAATCTGGATCCAGTAACAGAAAAGCCAAAACATAATAAATGGCAGGTTGTGAAATCGAGGAATTAAAAGGTAGAACTTTTAAAAGATGGAAATATCCTTAAAAATTAAAATATTTAAAAAAAATTAAAAACTAATTTTTGTACAATGATTAATCATGTGATATTATTAAATTAAAAATAGGATACAGAACGCAGACTAAGGAGCTTTGGCAGAGTTAGTTTTTAATTTTTTTTTTATATTCCGTGTCATGTAACTGTTGCTTCGTTACGCTTCTTCTGTTATTAGTCACGCTGCTTTTTCCTATTTCCTTATTAAAGTGAAAATCTCTCGTACTGAACTGTCATTACTTTCGGTTACTACGTATATTTCTTCATTATCTGTTTTCAGCTTTCGTACGTACTTTTACTTTAGTTCCTCTTCGTGCCGTGTTATGCGCCTCCTGACGATGGTTTGACAACGAAAGCTCATCTCAGTGGAGAAAAAAAATTGTCGCCATCTTGCATAACGGTACTCGCGTCATCAGCTGACGTCAAGACAGCGTCCTCTGTGTACACCCCCGGGATAACAAGGCCGTCCAGCAGTGTTAGTGACGTCACACTAAGCGGCCCATAGCCGCCGCAGCAGTCCACGGACACCTCCGTACAGACGCGCCTGATGCTAACGATCTTCTGTCCGTCATACAGAAAGGAGCGAACTAATCGATAATTCGAACCAAAGACCAAATTATATATATTCTTGTAAACAGCATAACGAAATACCGATTACATATACGGGCAGGAATAGGTTCTAGAACTCCTCTGAAAAGTGTTTATCTTCAGTACAAGAATGAACATCAAATTGTCAGGTTTTCTAAATAGAAAAGCACTTGTTAGAAACAGACAGCAATAATGAGATTTCTTCGTGGAAAAGGAA
Organism: Schistocerca cancellata; assembly: GCF_023864275.1. Taxonomy (NCBI): domain Eukaryota; kingdom Metazoa; phylum Arthropoda; class Insecta; order Orthoptera; family Acrididae; genus Schistocerca; species Schistocerca cancellata. The sequence continues at coordinate 879,721,672 of NC_064629.1, read as the reverse complement.
ATAAGCTGTAGAGAGATTGAAAATGGTAAGTAAAGAGAGCCTCAGCCTTTTGCTCACATTCTTACATGTAATGCACTTGGTTGTTTCTCATTTCCTTACCTTTCCTAACATTTTTAATATTGTTTCAATAAGTGTATCTTCAATAGCAGAGTTAACCTCAAATTTTCAGGCTTTTCTTAAAGGAAAGAGCAGTCCCTTAGTATCACAGTGCAAGACAGAATCTTGTGTTCAGTAATGTCTGTTAAAAGGAGTATATTTGATATCTATCTTTTGTTTCCATTCTTTATTACTGGGGATACACTTGTAAAAATTCTTGGAAAGAGCTGTCACCATGAAGATATGAGTAAATTCACAATAGTCACGTGTTTTATGAGATAAAGCGAACTCTTGTTACCTTATTGTAAACGAAAGTTGTGAGGGTTTTGCTGTGTATGACAGTGTTTAAGATAATTTACTTTCAGTGTAATAGCTTGAAAATGTTAAGTCCTGCTGTCAGTTGGCATCTGTCACCACCTGTATGCGAGTTTCAAAGCTAAATAGTGTTCTGACAATAATAAAATAGTGGCAAAGTTCCTCAATCGATTAAACTTATTCCTGCCCGTATATCTAATCGGTATTTCGTTATGAACCTTTATGCTGTTTACAAGAATATATATAGTTTGGTCTTTGGTTGGAATTATAGTTCGCTCCTTTCTGTATGACGGACAGAAGATCGTTAGCATCAGGCGCGTCTCTACGGAGGTGTCCGTGGACTGCTGCGTCGGCTATGGGCCGCTTAGTGTGACGTCACTAACACTGCTGGACGGCCTTGTTATCCCGGGGGTGTCGGTGCAGCCATCTTGAATAACGGTACTTGCGTCACGATCTGACGTCACGGTGGCGCTCTCTGATGGCGACGATCTGAACTAAGTCAGTTGGAGTCCAGACCTGGTAGCGAACACACATGCTTGAAATTGGTTACATAATAAAGACAAGTCCATTTTTCCCACCATTATCGTACTGGAATTTGAACTTCCCACCATTTTCTGGGGGGGGGGGGAGGGGGGGTCAGGTTAGTGGAGGTAGCCCACGTGTCGTATCTTCCCGCCAAAATCCACCATCTTGGATGACGTCTCGGTGGTGCTCTCTGGTGGCGACGATATGAACTAAGTCAGTAGGAGTCCAGACCCAGTGGCGAACAAATATGCTTGAAATTGGTTACATAATAAAGACAAGTTCTTTTTTCCCGCCATTTTCCTTGCTTAATAGACATAACTGGGGTGTGACGCATTATCATGTTGGAATTTGAACTTCCCGCCATTTTTTGGGGGAGGGGGCGCGTGGCACTTTCCCTCCAAAATTCAAACTTCCCGCCATAATCCGCCATCTTGTATGACGTCATCGCCGCCCTTCTTGGATAACGGTACTTTGGGGCAGTACCCCTGTTGTTCCAATACTGAAGACGTCCTACCTCAGTGGAAGTTATTGACGGGACTGCTGTTGCTGTAAGTGACCAAGCAGCACTTGACACAGGTAGTGCCAGCACTCGCGCAGTGTCAAGAGACATGTCCAGCCCGTAGTCAACAGGACGGAAAGTTTTTCGGTCTATATTACATTGGTATCTGTAGAAGATCCAGATGGTGCAGCAACTGAAAACCTCATGATACCTTGCAATGTTCTGAATTTGCTCTCCGGTTTCCTACATGGCGCAAAGTGGATACTCCACGGCTTCGTAATAATGTGTGGATTGATGAGGAACATATTACACTACATGGTGCAGTGAATGCACAGAACTGTCGAATTTGGGGTACTGTTACACCACGTGTTGTGCACGAAGAGCCATTGCACGCGCCGTATGTAACTGTGTGGGTGTACATTCACAAGCACCTTTGTTCTCTGTTCGTTCTTTGAAGAGAATACACGTAGAGGGACTGTCACGTGTACCGTGACGTCTGCTCGTTATCGAGACCTTGTACTGCATGTGATTCCTGTCTTGGAAGTGCGCACCTGTGTGGAAACCACTGTTTTCGTGCAAGATAGGACAACGAAGGGACAACACCTCATGTCCTTCGCCCAGTGAAAGATCTGCGTACTGCAACCTTCCTTCTTGCGTTTTTGACCTTATCTGCCCACTTCTCGTTCCTAATCCATTCCATATGGAAACATTTCTATACGTCTTTCTTGTATTCACAACGGCAGGATTGCACCTAGTGGCCAACATTGGAACCATTTTTTTCCCAGCGTAAATCGCTTCCGTATTAACGCATTAGAGCACGTACAAAGTTTCGCTGCCATACGATCATTACAGTCCACACTCCACCTCTGTGTGTATCTGCACATTAATTATAACCACTCGGTACAACATCAAAACCTGTGGGCTTGGCTTGCATCTGAATTTATGCTCAAGCATGCATCTCTTGTGATGTTTTCATAGTTTTGTCCAATCCCTGTTTAGTAGGGACAGTTATTCATGTACTATTGTTCTAAATGCTTTATCCGAAAATTATCTTGAGTAGCTAATCAGAGAATCGACTCGTGAATGAAATATTTTAGATCTGCTGGTTACCAGCAGTTCAGAAAGTTTCGACCAGTTGACTTATATTAAGAAACCGACTATCATAAAGGCCCTTACAGCATCACTGAATACGGCTAGAAACAGGAATGTAAAGAAAGGTAAGAAGATATTTCTCCTTAACAAGTGCCATAAGAAACAAAGTTCAGATTACATGTGCGGTTCACATTAAACCTTAATCTCCAGCGATGAAAACGTTGAACATAAATGGATAAAAATTCATGAGTAATGTGCAGTACGCCTTAGATAAGAACGTGCCGATCAAAGTTGTGAGGAATGGGGAAGGGGGGCTACGGCTCGACAGCCGTGTCAAAGAGCTGCTCCGAAAGCGAAGAAAGCTTCACTGTAGACTTAAACGTATCTAAAGCCTCGCGGCCAAACAAAAAATTAACGACGCCAGAAGTAGCGTAAGGAGAGCCTTGCCTGAAACGTTCAACGAAATCGAAAGTATTAAAATAGGAATAACACGATAAATACATCACCGTTCTGCCGGCCGCTATGGCCTAGCGGTTCTAGGCACTTCAGTCCAGATTCGCACAGCTGCTACGGTCGCAGGTTCGAATACTGTCTCGGGCGTGTGTGTGTGTGATGTCCTTAGGTTAGTTAGGTTTAAGTAGTTCTAAGTTCTAGGGGACTGATGACCTCAGATGTTAACACTTTGCCCTCCGCACGTATCGTACAAATGTATTCGCTTGGCGCCGGCAGTGCTAATTCGGATTACTTGGCTTGTCGCTGGCCACTCGTCACCTTTCCGTTGATGGCAAGCTTGAAACACATTGACTTTTGCGCGCTTTAATTTTCCGTAAATCCTCTATTTTGACGTATCGTTCCACAAACTCGAATTTTCTTTTCAAGTAACTTCTCTGCAAGTTCTACACTGTTATAATAGTAATCCATGCAGAAGTGATGCCACTTTCCATCAGAAGGTGTCAGTAGTTCCGTCACTGTTTTTGCTAAAGGCTGTCCAGCGCCGGAATATATCTTGAATGAGGAAATGTATCCCGTAATCGAATCACACAGCATGCGAATGAGTATGCCGTATTTCGTAATTTTCGACGGAGCCGGCCTGTGTGGCCGTGCGGTTCTGGGCGCTTCAGTCAGGAACCGCGTGACCGCTACGGTCGCAGGTTCGAATCCTGCCTCGGGCATGGATGTGTGTGATGTCCTTAGGTTAGTCAGGTTTAAGTAGTTCTAAGTTATAGCGGACTGATGACCACAGATGTTAAGTCCCATAGTGTTCAGAGCCATTTGAACCATTTTTTTTTCGACGGATTGTAAACTTTAAAATTTAATCGTCCACTCCACGGTACCATTCCTTCATCAATTGAGATGTTTTGACTTAGATTAAACGTTTCTTTAAACTTTTTCGAAAAATAATCAATTGCGAATTGCACTTAGACAAGCCGATTGGCATTATCCGGTTTATTGTTGCTGTTGGAAATCATTTTATAAGTTCGAGACCCGCAACGTTGACAAATTTGTCATTTTTAAAATCGTTTCCTCCTATTGCAATTTTGACTGTAATACTTGTTGGTTTCGTTGCTAATATATTCAAATAGATCGTTGCCAATATATAATTCTACGATATCCTCGACGCTCTGTGTATCTTTGGGAAATATGTTTGGACCCGGGGATCAAATGGCTCTGAGCACTATGGGACTTAACTGCTGTGGTCATCAGTCCCCTAGAACTTAGAACTACTTAAATCTAACTAACCTAAGGACATCACACACATCCATGCCCGAGGCAGGATTCGAACCTGCGACCGTAGCGGTCGCGCGGTTCCAGACTGTAGCGCCTAGAACCGCTCGGTCACTCCGGCCGGCCCCGGGGATCCTTCAAATTTATTATTGGTCCTCGGTAAATCAAAGTCTGACCACTGTGCACGGTCTTCTTCGTCTGATTCAGCCGAATCAGTTGGCAACCGTAGCGTTCGCGAAATTCTTCTTGGACGTATATCACTATCCTCCGACGATTCTGCTTCACTTTCATTTTTTTGATATCCAGTGTCTTCTACCCAATCGACCAAGTCGCCCGGAACGTCAGACAAGTCGTCCGCGCATTCATCATAAATAATCCTATTGTCTCTTTCGTCCGCCATGATGAAACAGCATAAGTACTTATAAAAACAAAAAACTTGTTGACGTGCGTAACTTATTGTTACCTAAACAAAACACCAACAGAATGCACAAGATACTAAAGTGCTGTCGCTCGCCACTGCGTGATACTATGCTTAAGACCTCATTGTGGTGCCGCGCGGGATTAGCCGAGCGGTCTGAGACGCTGCAGTCATGGACTGTGAGGCTGGTCGCGGCGGAGGTTCGAGTCCTCCCTCGGGCATGGGTGTGTGTGTTTGTCCTTAGGATAATTTAGGTTAAGTAGTGTGTAAGCTCAGGGACTGATAACCTTAGCTGTTAAGTCCCATAAGATTTCACACACACACACACACCATTCGGTGTCACCGGCCGTTGACCGCTATATCACGCACGACACCACTGTGGTGTCGCCGGACGGCATACTGTTAAGTCCCATAGTGGTTAGAGTCATTTGAACATCACCGTTCTACGGTCGATTGACGCAGCACTGATACAAGTAATTCTGTTACCAAGTGCCAAATTGTTGTTGAACACTTTATAGAAAATTGTATAAATTGATGGTTGTTATACCGGAGTGGCCGTGCGGTTCTAGGCGCTACAGTCTGGAACCGCGAGACCGCTGCGGTCGCAGGTTTGAATCCTGCCTCCTGCATGGAAGTGTGTGATGTCCTTACGTTAGTTAGGTTTAAGTAGTTCTAAGTTCTAGGGGACTAATGACCTCAGAAGTTGAGTCCCATAGTGCTCAGAGCCATTTGAACCATTGAACCAATGTACAGGAAGTGCAATTGAAATGCAGAATTCTGGCGAAAATCACAATTTCGTTGACATACTAAGTCCAGTGAACGTTGAAGTCCAAGTTACAGTATAGCATCCGGATTCTAAGTCCAGAGCGCAGCCGAATCAACATCGAACAGCAGGTTCACCGCAGCGTAGTACTTCCCAGTTGTGGAGCTGAAACATAGTACGATGAGAACTGGCTTGTAGACGTCTGGACCGGGGTTAAATAAGGCTCCATAGTTAAGGGAGCCGGCGGCTGGGATCGCTGTATATTCTGGGCCACCAACCGCTGAGTGTTATGGGGTGCGTTTTGGAGCGAGCGCGCGCGAAGGCCGCATGCGATGTTAGCAGCGGGCCAGTCACGAAGTGTGGCCAACGACGTACACTCCTGGAAATGGAAAAAAGAACACATTGACACCGGTGTGTCAGACCCACCATACTTGCTCCGGACACTGCGAGAGGGCTGTACAAGCAATGATCACACGCACGGCACAGCGGACACACCAGGAACCGCGGTGTTGGCCGTCGAATGGCGCTAGCTGCGCAGCATTTGTGCACCGCCGCCGTCAGTGTCAGCCAGTTTGCCGTGGCATACGGAGCTCCATCGCAGTCTCTAACACTGGTAGCATGCCGCGACAGCGTGGACGTGAACCGTATGTGCAGTTGACGGACTTCGAGCGAGGGCGTATAGTGGGCATGCGGGAGGCCGGGTGGACGTACCGCCGAATTGCTCAACACGTGGGGCGTGAGGTCTCCACAGTACATCGATGTTGTCGCCAGTGGTCGGCGGAAGGTGCACGTGCCCGTCGACCTGGGACCGGACCGCAGCGACGCACGGATGCACGCCAAGACCGTAGGATCCTACGCAGTGCCGTAGGGGACCGCACCGCCACTTCCCAGCAAATTAGGGAGACTGTTGCTCCTGGGGTATCGGCGAGGACCATTCGCAACCGTCTCCATGAAGCTGGGCTACGGTCGCGCACACCGTTAGGCCGTCTTCCGCTCACGCCCCAACATCGTGCAGCCCGCCTCCAGTGGTGTCGCGACAGGCGTGAATGGAGGGACGAATGGAGACGTGTCGTCTTCAGCGATGAGAGTCGCTTCTGCCTTGGTGCCAATGATGGTCGTATGCGTGTTTGGCGCCGTGCAGGTGAGCGCCACAATCAGGACTGCATACGACCGAGGCACACAGGGCCAACACCCGGCATCATGGTGTGGGGAGCGATCTCCTACACTGGCCGTACACCACTGGTGATCGTCGAGGGGACACTGAATAGTGCACGGTACATCCAAACCGTCATCGAACCCATCGTTCTACCATTCCTAGACCGGCAAGGGAACTTGCTGTTCCAACAGGACAATGCACGTCCGCATGTATCGCGTGCCACCTAACGTGCTCTAGAAGGTGTAAGTCAACTACCCTGGCCAGCAAGATCTCCGGATCTGTCCCCCATTGAGCATGTTTGGGACTGGATGAAGCGTCGTCTCACGCGGTCTGCACGTCCAGCACGAACGCTGGTCCAACTGAGGCGCCAGGTGGAAATGGCATGGCAAGCCGTTCCACAGGACTACATCCAGCATCTCTACGATCGTCTCCATGGGAGAATAGCAGCCTGCATTGCTGCGAAAGGTGGATATACACTGTACTAGTGCCGACATTGTGCATGCTCTGTTGCCTGTGTCTATGTGCCTGTGGTTCTGTCAGTCAGATCATGTGATGTATGTGACCCCAGGAATGTGTCAATAAAGTTTCCCCTTCCTGGGACAATGAATTCACGGTGTTCTTATTTCAATTTCCAGGAGTGTATAATCTGGAAAGATTTTTTTGGAGGAATAAAAGAAATAAACTCTGTTGCCATCTGCGGCATCGTAAGCTTTTATTACCGACATACGTAACATTTCCAACCACATTATTTGCGAAGTGTAGTTTTCCCGAAAGATCACGTCATATTAAGCGATTAATTTGATGATAATTGGCTCACATTATAATTAACAGACAGCACGTTTGTACTTAGCTTTCATTTATTATTTTAAATCATTCGTGATTTTTTGTTCCGCTTGTTGTAAATACCATTAGGTACCGGAAATCCATTTTAAGTTATAGACACTTCTACTTCATCAATAACATACAGTTATAATGGTAGTCGTGTCTGTAAACCTTTACATTAATACCTGAAACTTAAAGTCTGTGCATTATACGTTGGAAATTGTTCATTTTCTAGTTCTCGTTTTAGGAGTAACATATCTGCGACGATGTGTATCATTTTGCTCCGGTTGGGCGGAGCATCTTGATGAGCAGGGGTGGAGCTTAAGTGGGGTGGGCGGGGACTGTGTGTCGGGATCTTTGCAGGTTTTAAGCTCATGTCACGAAGTGTGGCCAACGACGTATTTCTCGATCGTACCTAATGGAGCGCGGCGCTGCTCGGTGCGAAGATTTATCAGTGGTGGATTCCACAGAGAGTAAAATTCTATCTATTGAATTGATAGAAAATTCTAAGTACACTATTGGCCATTAAAATTGCTACACCACGAAGATGACGAGCTACAGACGCGAAATTTAACCGACAGGAAGAAGATGCTGTGATATGCAAATGATTAGCTTTTCAGAGCATTCACACAAGGTTGGCGCCGGTGGCCACACCTACAACGTGCTGACATGAGGAAACTTTCCAACCGATTTCTCATACACAAACAGCAGCTGATCGGCGTCGTCTGGTGTAACGTTATTGTGATGCCTCGTGTAAGGAGGAGAAATGCGTACCATCACGTTTCCGACGTTGATAAAGGTCGGATTGTAGCCTATCGCGATTGCGGTTTATCGCTTCGCGACATTGCTGCTCGCGTTGGTCGAGATCCAGTGACTGTTAGCAGAATATGGAATCGGTGGGTTCAGGAGGGTAATACGGAACGCCGTGCTGGATCCCATGGCCTCGTGTCACTAGCAGTCGAGATGACAGGCATCTTATCCGCATGACTGTAACGGATCGTGCAGCCAAGTCTCGATCCCTGAGTCAACTGATGGGGACGTTTGCAAGACAACAATCATCTGCACGAACAGTTCGACGACGTTTGCAGCAGCATGGGCTGTCAGCTCGGAGACCATAGATGCGGATACCCTTGACGCTGCATCACTCAGGAGCGCCTGCGATAGTGTACTCAACGACGAACCTGGGTGCACGAATGGCAAAACGTCATTTTTTTCGGATGAATTCAGGTTCTGTTTACAGCATCATGATGGTCGCATACATGTTTGGCGACATCGCGGTGAACGCACATTGGAAGAGTGTATTTGAAGTGTCGGCAGACGTGCCGACACTGTTTTTAGAGAAGGAGGCCGAAATGCACGCGTTAAGCCCACGCAGATTGTCGTGAGGTCTGAAACAGGATACGTAATGAATGCTATAAAGAAAAGTACGTAGCTGCTGGAATACTTAACTTTAATCCATCATTTGTATACAGCATTCTTGATGATACAAGTGAGACTCTCTCTAGAAATGGTTAATGGCGCCTTGCTACACTCCTGGAAATAGAAAAAAGAACACATTGACACCGGTGTGTCATACCCACCATACTTGCTCCGGACACTGCGAGAGGGCTGTACAAGCAATGATCACACGCATGGCACAGCGGACACACCAGGAACCGCGGTGTTGGCCGTCGAATGGCGCTAGCTGCGCAGCATTTGTGCACCGCCGCCGTCAGTGTCAGCCAGTTTGCCGTGGCATACGGAGCTCCATCGCAGTCTCTAACACTGGTAGCATGCCGCGACAGCGTGGACGTGAACCGTATGTGCAGTTGACGGACTTTGAGCGAGGGCGTATAGTGGGCATGCGGGAGGCCGGGTGGACGTACCGCCGAATTGCTCAACACGTGGGGCGTGAGGTCTCCACAGTACATCGATGTTGTCGCCAGTGGTCGGCGGAAGGTGCACGTGCCCGTCGACCTGGGACCGGACCGCAGCGACGCACGGATGCACGCCAAGACTGTAGGATCCTACGCAGTGCCGTAGGGGACAGCACCGCCACTTCCTAGCAAATTAGGGACACTGTTGCTCCTGGGCTATCGGCGAGGACCATTCGCAACCGTCTCCATGAAGCTGGGCTACGGTCCCGCACACCGTTAGGCCGTCTTCCGCTCACGCCCCAACATCGTGCAGCCCGCCTCCAGTGGTGTCGCGACAGGCGTGAATTTAGGGACGAATGGAGACGTGTCGTCTTCAGCGATGAGAGTCGCTTCTGCCTTGGTGCCAATGATGGTTGTATGCGTGTTTGGCGCCGTGCAGGTGAGCGCCACAATCAGGACTGCATACGACCGAGGCACACAGGGCCAACACCCGGCATCATGGTGTGGGGAGCGATCTCCTACACTGGCCGTACACTACTGGTGAATGTCGAGGGGACACTGAATAGTGCACGGTACATCCAAACCGTCATCGAACCCATCGTTCTACCATTCCTAGACCGGCAAGGGAACTTGCTGTTCCAACAGGACAATGCACGTCCGCATGTATCCCGTGCCACCCAACGTGCTCTAGAAGGTGTAAGTCAACTACCCTGGCCAGCAAGATCTCCGGATCTGTCCCCCATTGAGCATGTTTGGGACTGGATGAAGCATCGTCTCACGCGGTCTGCACGTCCAGCACGAACGCTGGTCCAACTGAGGCGCCAGGTGGAAATGGCATGGAAAGCCGTTCCACAGGACTACATCCAGCATCTCTACGATCGTCTCCATGGGAGAATAGCAGCCTGCATTTCTGCGAAAGGTGGATATACACTGTACTAGTGCCGACATTGTGCATGCTCTGTTGCCTGTGTCTATGTGCCTGTGGTTCTGTCAGTGTAATCATGTGATGTATGTGACCCCAGGAATGTGTCAATAAAGTTTCCCCTTCCTGGGACAATGAATTCACGGTGTTCTTATTTCAATTTCCAGGAGTGTAGTTCGTAGCCATGGACTTAGCTGAACGCTATTCTAACTGTCTCTCGGCAAATGAGAGAAAGGCTTCGTCAGTGTAGTCGCTAGCAAAGTCGTCGTACAACTGTGACGAGTCCTAGTACGTCTCTCTAGACCTGCCGTGTGGTGGCGCTCGGTCTGCAATTACTGACAGTGGCGACACGCGGGTCCGACATGTACTAATGGACCGCGGCCGATTTAAAGCTACCACCTAGCAAGTGTGGTGTCTGGCGGTGACACCACAGTATTCGTCATCGCCATACTGGCGTATCACCCGGCGTGATGGTATGGGGTGCCATTGGTTACACGTCTCGGTCACCTCTTGTTCGCATTGACGGCACTTTGAACACTGGACGTTACATTTCAGATGTGTTACGATCCGTGGCTCTACCATTCATTCTTCATTTGATCCCTGCGAAACCCTACATTTCAGTAGGATAATGCATGACCGCATGTTGCAGGTCCTGTACGGGCATTTCTGGATACAGAAAATGTTCGGCTGCTGCCCCGGCCAACATATTCTCCAGATCTCTCACCAATTGAAAATGTCTGGCCAATGGTGGCCGAGCAATTGGCTCGTCACAATACGCCAGTCACTACTCTTGATGAACTTGTAAGGTGTCAGGTAAATCCAACACCTTCCATGAAAACCCTGACATGATAAGCAAATCCAGTAGTATGTCACATAGCTCTGAATAAATCGTGACATTAAATTAACCAAAGTAATACGAGTAACGAGTGAGCAAATGGAATACCACAGACTAACACAAGAATGCCTAAATGCATGTCATATCTTTCCACCGTGAGACAGACGCAGTTCCGAGGGGAGAAACGATAACAGAAGCCGAGAGCAGAACTGTGTTAAGTGAAAAGGCCCTACGATAAGGGACGGACACCCACGTCGCCAGCTAACCGCTACGACCACACCACCCGCAAGTTTTTAGCATGAGACTTTTTCGCGTCTCTGTTACGTTACGACCACCCCCCTGCCCATGTTAAAAGCTAGAGCCCTCCAAAAGAACAGTATAGATCTTACGATAACGCTAAAAGGACCACACCAGCTGCAATTTTTAGCGTGAGACTTTTTCGCGTCTCTGTTACGTTGCAAACTTTAAAAATATTGCCCTACCACGAAAAATATAACGTTTCTCATTGGATAGACAGAGGTTTTGTAGGCAGAGCTTAAAGTTAACATTGATTGGTCAGATGAAAACACAGCCAGATAGTTTTTTTTAAACCAACTTCGGTAAATTATAGTAAGGAGAAGTTAGGAGATAGTTGCTAGAGAGTTGCTTCCGAGAGGGCGAGCTGGACGGAGCTGTGCTGTCCGCCACCCCCTGACGAACACCAACAAGGTAATGAACGCACGCGATGCAGCATTTTTGAGCGCATAAGGCTTCACTCAGAACTGCAGAAGTCTCATCTGTTACACCCCCTTTTTGCGTAATACTTGTATCGATCGTCAATTAAAGCTCATGGTGTTCACAGTTGCCACTTGAAGTAAAAATCTGAAACACGATGATTTTTCTGTTATATAGTTATTGAGAAGCCACATCAGCCACTGTAATTTACGACAAGTTAGATAAGTAATTAAAGATAATTGAGGGTCACTGTAGACCATTTTGATAGTTTTCTCTTTTGTGAAACTTAATTTAAACCTAGATTATAGATGTGATATGGCATAGGTCATCCTTCGATCCATTGTAGAACTTGGAAACCCATTCAGGGAATATTCGTTCACATTTTTGTTGAACGCAGTTGGTTTTTACCATCCTGTATTAAAACATTTCCTTTTATCAATAGTGCAATTTATAAACGATGTTTTGTGAGTAGAATAAAATTTCCAATGGTAAACTTAACTGCTTTTTCGAAGTTATTTTATCAGCTAACTAAAAATAGGAAAGCCTTGAACCCCTTCCACTAAATTTAGTTAGTATTAAGATTCTTTTACAGGGAGTGCAGTGGAGCTGACCCTGAAATCATTAAGTATTTGGTTATATCATCGCTAGTCTCACTGAACTCCTCTGAATTCTACATGTCATGTGTGGTCTGGCGTCTCCTTACCAGCAACAGGTCCCAGGTTCAAATTATTCAATTCCCTAAAAAACACCCTCAGAGCGTCGTTGCGCGGAAGTGGTAGGGAGACACGATATAGAACAAACAGACACCACACAGAATGTTTAGAAACTGTGGTGTCGTACTGAAGCTGCACTGGCAGCTGTACCTGTACACGCCATCCAAGCTCTGTTTGACTCAATGCCCAGGCGTATCTAGGCCGTTATTACTGCCAGAGATGGTTGTTCTGGGTACTGATTTCTTAGGATCTATGCACCCAAATTACGTGCAAATGTAATCACATATCAGTTGTAGTATAATATATTTGTCCAATGAATACCCGTTTAACATCTGCATTTCTTCTTGGCGTAGCCATTTTAATGGCCAGTAGTGTAGTTATGGTCTTACGTTAAATCAGTAAACGGAACAAAGGCATTTGTCAAGACACTCTGTGACCATAATGACATCTACATGGAGGATGAGAGAGAGAGAGAAGGTCGAAATACGGCTGCCATGGTACCTTCGATTACTATCATGGGTCCCATCGAAGCTTAGGTGAATGTCGCCCTGCGCATAACACAGCCCCACTGGCCTCCATCCGTGGCGTGGTGCAAGTTTAGAACAGACGTTCGCCTGGGTGACGATATTTTCGGACACGAACATCGAACTCGAAAGTTGTCTGTTATATTTGCCAAATTTCAGATTCTCCGTTAATTACGTGTCGACTTTTCGCGAGAAACCACTGCTCTACGAACGTATGCTCTCTAACCTTTAACAGTAAACCACACTGTGATACAGAACATCTCTCTTGGAGCGCAGGAGCTACGCCAAAGGATTTTCTTGAGCAAATCCATGTCACCGGCGCGCAACCTAAACGAACCTGTAACGAATCGTGCTGCTCTTCTTTGGATCTTATCTATTTCGTCTATCAATCCTGTCTGCTAAGAATTCCAGTATTCAAATACTGCTCGAACGAGGGTTTTGTAAGCTATCTCATTTGTGGGTGGACTGCACTTCCTGAGGATTCTGCCACTGAATCTGTTATCTGCCTTCCCTGCGACTAGTTTTATGTGGTCGCTCCTCTTTAAGTCTCTCCGTACGTGAACTCATAGATATTTTATGGATGTAGCTGCTTCCAGTGGTTTTTTTTTTCCAGCAGTGTTGTTGTCATACAAAATGGGTCTTTCTGTGTGTTTATGCGGAGTACGTTACATTTGCTTATGGTGAGGGTCGCTTACCATTTCCTGCACCAAGCGTCGGTCCTCTGCAGGTCTTCCCTCATTTCGTTACAATTTTCTAGCTTTGTAAAGTTTCTTTGTACAGTCGTACCATCTCATGGAGCTTTCAACGTTGTCCACTATGCCATTTGTATAGACCCTATTTCTGAAAAGTAATGGTTCTATAACACTCCACTGGTGTACGTCCAACTTTAGTTTTACGTCTGAAATTCCTCACCGTTGGCCGGCCGGTGTGGCCGAGTGGTTCTAGGCGCTTCAGTCTGGAACCGCGAGATCGCTACGGTCGCAGGTTCGAATCCTGCCTCCGGCATGGATGTGTGTTATGTCCTTAGGTTAGTTAGGTTTAAGTAGTTCTAAGTTCTAGGGGACTGATGACCTCAGATGTTAAGTCCCATAGTGCTCAGAGCCATTTCATCTACATCTACATCCATACTCCGCAAGCCACCTGACGGTGTGTGGCGGAGGGTACCTTCAGTACCTCTATCGGTTCTCCCTTCTATTCCAGTCTCGTATTGTTCGTGGAAAGAAGGATTGTCGGTATGCCTCTGTGTGGGCTCTAATCTCTCTGATTTTATCCTCATGGTCTCTTCGCGAGATATACGTAGGAGGGAGCAATATACTGCTTGACTCTTCGGTGAAGGTATGTTCTCGAAACTTTGACAAAAGCCCGTACCGAGCTACTGAGCGTCTCTCCTGCAGAGTCTTCCACTGGAGTTTATCTATCATCTCCGTAACGCTTTCGCGATTACTAAATGATCCTGTAACGAAGCGCGCTGTTCTCCGTTGGATCTTCTCTATGTCTTGTATCAACCCTATCTGGTACGGATCCCATACTGCTGAGCAGTATTCAAGCAGTGGGCGAACAAGCGTACTGTACCCTACTTCCTTTGTTTTCGGATTGCATTTCCTTAGGATTCTTGCAATGAATCTCAGTCTGGCATCTGCTTTACCGACGATCAACATTATATGATCATTCCATTTTAAATCACTCCTAATGCGTACTCCCAGATAATTTATGGTATTAACTGCTTCCAGTTGCCGACCTGCTATTTTGTAGCTAAATGATAAAGGATCTATCTTTCTGTGTATTCGCAGCACATTACACTTGTCTACATTGAGATTCAATTGCCATTCCCTGCACCATGCGTCAATTCGCTGCAGATCCTCCTGCATTTCAGTACAATTTTCCATTGTTACAACCTCTCGATACACCACAGCATCATCTGCAAAAAGCCTCAGTGAGCTTCCGATGTCATCCACCAGGTCATTTATGTATATTGTGAATAGCAACGGTCCTATGACACTCCCCTGCGGCACACCTGAAATCACTCTTACTTCGGAAGACTTCTCTCCATTGAGAATAACATGCTGCGTCCTGTTATCTAGGAACTCCTCAATCCAATCACACAATTGGTCTGATAGTCCATATGCTCTTACTTTGTTCATTAAACGACTGTGGGGAACTGTATCGAACGCCTTGCGGAAGTCAAGAAACACGGCATCTACCTGTGAACCCGTGTCTATGGCCCTCTGAGTCTCGTTGACGAATAGCGCGAGCTGGGTTTCACATGACCGTCTTTTTCGAAACCCATGCTGATTCCTACAGAGTAGATTTCTAGTCTCCAGAAAAGTCATTATACTCGAACATAATACGTGTTCCAAAATTCTGCAACTGATCGACGTTAGAGATATAGGTCTATAGTTCTGCACATCTGTTCGACGTCCCATTTCCTCACCGTTGAGAATGACGCGCTGACTTATGTTTACTGGAAACTCAGCAGTCCAGTTACACAGCTGGTGTAATACTCCGTATGCTCGTATTTTGTTCATTAGGTGGCAGTATGGAACTGTATCGATCGCCTTTTGGAAGTTAAGAAACAAGGCTTCAATCTGGGTGCCGTTATCTACTGCTTTCTGGATCCCGTGGACGAACAGAGAGTGCTGGTTTTCATACGACCATTGTTTACGAAACCCATAATCCTTCCTACAGAGGAGATTTTCGATTTTAATAAACGATATAATACGCGAACATAAAACATGTTCCATAATTCTGCAACAGATCGGCATCAGAGACAGAAACCTATAGTTTTGTGGGATTGTTTGCCAACGGCCAAAACTGAAATGACCAGTGTTTTTTTCTGATCACTATGAACGCTTCGCTCCTCCATTGACGTTCGGTACACACCTGCTAGAAGAAAAGTTAGTTCCCTCGCTTACTCTATGTAGGGTGATATTGGTATCCCGTCAGGTCCAGTGGACTTTCCTCTTTTGGGCGAGTTCAGTTGCTTTCCTATCCCATGATCACATCTTTCGAATGCGTTGATATAAAAGAGTAAAGGAGGAACTATACAGCGATCTTCATCAGAAAAACAGTTTTGGAAAAAGGCATCTAGTATTCAGTGCACAGATCGCTTCTACCAGTTTAAATGAGTCGGAAATTTCGGACCTATTGGTGACCAGGAGATCTAATGTCATTTTTCCAAGTTTATTCTCTGATTAGCTACTAAGGGTAATTTTTGGATAATGTATTTCCAACAATTTCACACGTTTCCCCGTCCCTCTCATCCGCCTTAGAAACTTGCGTGTCTCACTCTACAGCTGGTAAGTTGAAAGCTCCCTCTAATACTATAAGGTGCTCAGGAAATGTACGGAAAATCCCTCCATGTTTTACCTCAAATGTTCTTCCAGTACTGCTGCTGAAGCATCGAGTATATAAAAGGATCAGATGATCATGTTTGCTCCACCTTTTACAACTTCGCCCGAATTATTTCGAATTCGGAATCTATTCTAAGCTCACTAGTTATTAATTTTTTTTAATTTTTTTTTTTTTTTTTTACGACTGTATGCGCTTCTCCACCACTGGCGTTCAACCAATTCTTGCGATTTATGCCACTATAGGAATTTAGAATTACAGTGCTATTAACATCTGCGTTTAGCAAGCTTTCTGTCCCTAGTACTATGTGGACATTATTACTGTTCATAAGCGAGGCTTGTTCTGGCACTTTTCCATAGACGCTCTTGCAGTTAACTAATACCATGTTAATGTTTTCTTTCTCTGATTTGCCATGACGAATGCTATTCTCTTTAATTGATCGGGATAATAGAAATCAGAACGAATGTAATTAAACCTGTCGAGAATTTCTCTATCCTACAAAACCTACGTAAGCGTTCTACACATACTCCACGAACATGTGATTACGGCACGCTCGACCTGTTAAGGGGGTTCCTACAGTTCTCCACTCGATAGCGGAGATCGAGAAAGCTGCATGTAAGAAAGTCATAGAATCCTCTGAATCTCTTTTTTAAACCTTCCACTTGACTCCAAACCATAGGACAGCGATCGGTTAAGGAAAATTTTGGAAATTTGTGGAAGTTCCTATGGGACCAAACTGCTAAGGTCATCGGTCCCTAGGCTTACTCACTTCTTGATCTAATTTAAACTTACACTAAGGACAACACACACACCCATGCCCACGGGAGGACTCGAACCTCCGACGGGGGTAGCCGCGCGAACCGTGGCAAGGCGTCCTAGACCGCACGGCTACCCCGCGCGGCTCGGTTAAGGGAACGACTCTGCTTCCACCCCTCGAGTTATGCCAGCTGTCTTAACAAAAGCCGGCACTTGATGCCTCTAGGAACCAAGGACGGCCTCCGAACCCGGGCGGCAGGCGTCATTCGTGCTGACATTTGTGCCACCATTTGCAGCCTAGCGTACCCGGTGTGCTTTCTCGACCTGTCCATTATTTCCCTAAGGCGCTCCATCACCCGCCTAACGTTTGAGCTCCCAACTGCAATTCCCAACTTCTGCACTTGTTCGGATATCTCAGGAGATCATCCCAAGTTCCATCAAACGAGGCATCCTGCTGACTCAGACGCATTTACAGCAGTGGGCAGTACCTCAAATCTGTTTTTGGGGCGCAAGGGGACAGCCGTGAGGCCAGTTACCAACCTTCGCCTTTGGTCCAGAGATCCTTGACCCCACTACTGTTCATCATTAACTGTCAGATAAGTGTCGGCCGACTAGAACGAGCGAATCGGAAGGCGGTGCGACATCAGAAGTCCCAGGCGACACTACAGGCTCCAGATGCGCCACGGCATTAGTCTCAGGTGGTGAACGCCACCGCACCATGGGACATCGGCCAGAAGCCTGCCTACCATCTCCAACATAGCTTTCTGCTATTTACGCAAAGTGGCCAATTCTCCCTGCATCCACACACAACAGGCGCAATCCCTGTCCACTGTCAACTGATCTACGTCTACATCTACATCTACATGGATACTCTGCAAATCACATTTAAGTGCCTGGCAGAGGGTTCATCGAACCACCTTCACAATTCTCTATTATTCCAATCTCGTACAGCGCGCGGAAAGAATGAACACCTATATCTTTCCGTACGAGCTCTGATTTCCCTTATTTTATCGTGGTGATCATTCCTCCCTATGTAGGCCGGTGCCAACAAAATGTTTTCGCATTCGGAGGAGAAAGCTGGTGACTGGGATTTCGTGAGAAGATTCCGTCGCAACGGAAAACGCCTTTCTTTTAATGATTTCCAGCCCAAATCCTGTATCATTTCCGTGACACTCTCTCCCATATTTCGCGATAATACAAAACGTGCTGCCTTTCTCTGAACTTTTTCGATGTACTCCGTCAGTCCTATCTGGTAGGGATCCCACACTGTGCAGCAGTGTTTTAAAAGAGGACGGACAAACGAAGTGTAGGCAGTCTCCTTAGTAGGTCTGTTACATTTACTAAGTGTCCTGTCTATTCTACATCTACATACATACTCCGCAATCCACCATACGGTGCGTGGCGGAGGGTATCTCGTGCCACAACTAGCATCTTCTCTCCCTGTTCCACTCCCAGACAGAACGAGGGAAAAATGACTGCCTATATGCCTCTGTACGAGCCCTCATCTCTCTTATCTTATATTTGTGGTCTTTCCACGAAATGTAAGTTGGCGACAGTAAAATTGTACTGCAGTCAGCCTCAAATGCTGGTTCTCTAAATTTCCTCAGTAGCGATTCACGAAAAGAACGCCTCCTTTCCTTCAGAGACTCCCACCCGATTTCCTGAAGCATTTCCGTAACACTTGCGTGATGATCAAACCTACCAGTAACAAATATAGCAGCCCGCCTCTGAATTGCTTCTATGTCCTCCCTCAATCCGACCTGATAGGGATCCCAAACGCTCGAGCAGTACTCAAGAATAGGTCGATAGGTCGTATTAGTGTTTTATAAGCGGTCTCCTTTACAGATTAACCACATCTTCCCAAAATTCTACCAATGAACCGAAGACGACTATCCGCCTTCCCCACAACTGCCATTACATGCTTGTCCCACTTCATATTGCTCTGCAATGTTACGCCCAAATATTTAATCGACGTGCCTGCGTCAAGCGCTACAGTACTAATGGAGTATTCAAACATTACAGGATTCTTTTTCCTATTCATCTGCATTAATTTACATTTGTCTCTATTTAGAGTTAGCTGCCATTCCTTACACCAATCACAAAAACTGTCCAAGTCATCTTGTGTCCTCCTACAGTCACTCACACCTTCCCGTACACCACAGCATCATCAGCAAACAGCCACACACTGCTATCCACCCTATCCAAAAGATCATTTATGTAGATAGAAAACAACAGCGGACCTACCACACTTCCCTGGGGCACTCCAGATGATACCCTCACCTCCGATGAACACTCACCATCGAGGACAACGTCCTGGGTTCTATTACTTAAGAAGTCTTCGAGCCACCCACATACTTGGTGACCAATCCCATATGCTCGTACCTTAGTTGGGAGTCTGCAGTGGGGCACCGAGTCAAACGCTTTCCGGAAGTCAAGGAATGTGGCATCCGTCTGATACCCTTCATCCATGGTTCCACAAGAAATACACTCCTGGAAATGGAAAAAAGAACACATTGACACCGGTGTGTCAGACCCACCATACTTGCTCCGGACACTGCGAGAGGGCTGTACAAGCAATGATCACACGCACGGCACAGCGGACACACTAGGAACCGCTGTGTTGGCCGTCGAATGGCGCTAGCTGCACAGCATTTGTGCACCGCCGCCGTCAGTGTCAGCCAGTTTGCCGTGGCATACGGAGCTCCGTCGCATTCTTTAACACTGGTAGCATGCCGCGACAGCGTGGACGTGAACCGTATGTGCAGTTGACGGACTTTGAGCGAGGGCGTATAGTGGGCATGCGGGAGGCCGGGTGGACGTACCGCCGAATTGCTCAACACGTGGGGCGTGAGGTCTCCACAGTACATCGATGTTGTCGCCAGTGGTCGGCGGAGGGTGCACGTGCCCGTCGACCTGGGACCGGACCGCAGCGACGCACGGATGCACGCCAAGACCGTCGGATCCTACGCAGTGCCGTAGGGGACCGCACCGCCACTTCCCAGCAAATTAGGGACACTGTTGCTCCTGGGGTATCGGCGAGGACCATTCGCAACCGTCTCCATGAAGCTGGGCTACGGTCCCGCACACCGTTAGGCCGTCTTCCGCTCACGCCCCAACATCGTGCAGCCCGCCTCCAGTGGTGTCGCGACAGGCGTGAATGGAGGGACGAATGGAGACGTGTCGTCTTCAGCGATGAGAGTCGCTTCTGCCTTGGTGCCAATGATGGTCGTATGCGTGTTTGGCGCCGTGCAGGTGAGCGCCACAATCAGGACTGCATACGACCGAGGCACACAGGGCCAACACCCGGCATCATGGTGTGGGGAGCGATCTCCTACACTGGCCGTACACCACTGGTGATCGTCGAGGGGACACTGAATAGTGCACGGTACATCCAAACCGTCATCGAACCCATCGTTCTACCATTCCTAGACCGGCAAGGGAACTTGCTGTTCCAACAGGACAATGCACGTCCGCATGTATCCCGTGCCACCCAACGTGCTCTAGAAGGTGTAAGTCAACTACCCTGGCCAGCAAGATCTCCGGATCTGTCCCCCATTGAGCATGTTTGGGACTGGATGAAGCGTCGTCTCACGCGGTCTGCACGTCCAGCACGAACGCTGGTCCAACTGAGGCGCCAGGTGGAAATGGCATGGCAAGCCGTTCCACAGGACTACATCCAGCATCTCTACGATCGTCTCCATGGGAGAATAGCAGCCTGCATTGCTGCGAAAGGTGGATATACACTGTACTAGTGCCGACATTGTGCATGCTCTGTTGCCTGTGTCTATGTGCCTGTGGTTCTGTCAGTGTGATCATGTGATGTATCTGACCCCAGGAATGTGTCAATAAAGTTTCCCCTTCCTGGGACAATGAATTCACGGTGTTCTTATTTCAATTTCCAGGAGTGTATAACAGTAACCCAAGCAGTCGCTGGGTGCAATCTAAGCTCTGTTGCTAAGCCACTCCTGGTTGTTACTACACTTCGAAGTCAGCTCACACAATGCAAATGCACTAAAATTTAATCAAAAACGTAGAATACGTTAGTATACACCAGCCAACAGAGATGCACAGATGGAATGCACTTCTTCGCGAATGCAGGTGAGAACTAAAACTAAACCAAATCCTGTGTAATAAACACAAACTTTTGCTGCTGCTGGCCCGTCCGTTGGGCTCCACCTCTGCGGCAGCTATACTGTCATGCACGAGCTGCAGTAGGTCTTCCAACGGCTAATTTGGGGACAGTTTACAACCACTTTTCGTTTTAACTTGTACCAGAAGCCTCCCCACCCCTGATTTTTTAAGTAATTGAACTCCCATGTATAAAACAGCTTCAAGTGTCTGATTAAAATGCGCTCCATTTAAGAAAAGCTAGGTTATTACTCATCTCAATGTTTATGACGTCATATCTGCTGCACTATGTGTCGTAAAATTATGCGATTTTGCAGGTAGAAGCAGTGGTACAAATGTATGCTGTACGCAAAATGTGTTGCTAATAGCCGGCCGGAGTGGCCGAGCGGTTAAAGGCGCTACAGTCTGGAACCGCACGACCGCTGCGATCGCAGGTTGGAATCCTGCCTCGGGCATGGATGTGTGTGATGTCCTTAGGTTAGTTAGGTTTAAGTAGTTCTAAGTTCTAGGGGACTTATGACCACAGCAGTTGAGTCCCATAGTGCTCAGAGCCATTTGAACCATTTTTTTGTTGCTAATAGACTTGTGTTTTAACCGGCGGCCTAGAAACGACGGAGAGCTCCGTACCAGCAGCAGACACAATGATCCACAACCCGCCTACGACTGCCGCAGTCCACTTCACCCCTCCGTCGCCCTACACCGAACCACTCTTTCAGGGTTATTGTGGGGCTCGGCCCCAGGGAGCATCTCACACCAGACGAGTGTAACCCTTATGTTTACGTGGTAGAGTAATGGTGGTCTACGCGTATGTAGAGAATTTTTTTGCGCAGCAATCGCCGACATAGTGTAGCTGATGTGGAAAACCGCCTAAAAACGATCCACAGACTGGCCGGCTCACCGGACCTCGATCCAAGTTCGCCGGGCGGATTCGTGCCGGGGACCAGGCGCTCTTTCCCAGTCCGGAAAGCCCTGCGTTAGACCGCACGGCTAACCGGCGGGCCACAAATAGATTTAGTAATAAAGAAGCAATAAAACTTCCTGGCAGATTAAAACTGTGTGCCCGACCGAGACTCCAACTCGGGACCTTTGCCTTTCGCGGGCAAGTGCTCTACCAACTTTTTTTTTTTTTTTTTTTTTTTTTTTGTAATCTCATTTTGTTCGCTTTTATTCGTTGAATCTGCTCGGGGCGGACGTCGTAAGACATCCGTTTAAGTTCGTTGTTGATCGATTAACTCAGTTTTTTGTTACAGAGGGCTGCTAACCCTCTGACCGAACACGCTGAGCTACCGTGCCGGCTACCATCTGAGCTACCGAAGCACGACTCACGGCCGGTGCTCACAGCTTTACTTCTGCCAGTATCTCGTCTCCTACCTTCCAAACTTTACAGAAGCTCTCCTGCGAACAGGAAAAGGTTCGCAGCTGTGAGTACCGGGCGTGGGTCGTGCTTCGGTAGCTCAGTTGGTAGAGCACTTGCCCGCGAAAGGCAAAGGTCCCAAGTTCGAGTCTCGGTCGGGCACACAGTTTTAATCTGCCAGGAAGTTTCATATCAGCGCACACTCCGCTGCAGAGTGAAAATCTCATTCTGGAAACATCCCCCAGGCTGTGGCTAAGCCATGTCTCCGCAGTATCCTTTCTTTCAGGAGTGCTAGTTCTGCAAGGTTCGCAGGAGAGCTTCTGTAAAGTTTGGAAGGTAGGAGATGAGATACTGGCAGAAGTAAAGCTGTGAGTACCGGCCGTGAGTCGTGCTTCGGTATCTCAGTTGGTAGAGCACTTGCCCGCGAAAGGCAAAGGTCCCGAGTTCGAGTCTCGGTCGGGCACACAGTTTTAATCTGCCAGGAAGTTTCATATCAGCGCACACTCCGCTGCAGAGTGAAAATCTCGTTCTGAAAGAAGCAATAACTTAAAGTGTCATGTTTAACGCTGAAGTTTTACTGTATGAACAGCGAATATGTAGTAAGCGATAAACTTTTTTCCTTTCATTATTTTGTAGTGGGTGTCGGCGACAAAAAATTTCGAAAAGGTTACGTGTAAAGTGTTGTGACTTGGCAAGACAGCCAAGTCACTAAGCGAGGATGCCGAAATGCACGCGCTTAGCTCACGCAGGCTTGCGTGAGGTCTGGAACAGTGTAAAGTAGTTAATATAGCAAATAAAGTACGTAGTTGATGTAATACTTAACTTTATTCCATAATTGGTGAACATCGCTCTTGCTGATACATTATATAATCTCAATATACACTGGTAATGGCGCCTTGCTAGGTCGTAGCAATTGACGTAGCTGAAGGCTATGCTAACTATCGTCTCGGCAAATGAGAGCGTATTTGTCAGTGTAGCATCGCTAGCAAAGTCGGCTGTACAACTGGGGCGAGTGCTAGGAAATCTCTCTAGACCTGCCGTGTGGCGGCACTCGGTCTGCAATCACTGACAGTGGCTCTTCACCGAAGAGTCAAGCAGTATATTGCTCCCTCCTACGTATATCTCGCGAAGAGACCATGAGGATAAAATCAGAGAGATTAGAGCCAACACAGAGGCATACCGACAATCCTTCTTTCCACGAACAATACGAGACTGGAATAGAAGGGAGAACCGATAGAGGTACTGAAGGTACCCTCCGCCACACACCGTCAGGTGGCTTGCGGAGTATGGATGTAGATGTAGATGTAGATATACTAACGGACCGCGGCCGATTTAAAGGCTACCACCTAGCAAGTGTGGTGTCTGGCGGTGACACCACATAAAGTTTGTTGGCAATCGCTAAGTACTATCATTCTCAAACACGGAGGAATGTAGTCTGAATAATAAATCAGTAACGCTACCTCACGACATAGTTCCTAACATAAATACTTATGCGTTAGTTTTAACTCAGGGTTAATCCTCTTAATGAGTAGACTGACAGGGTTTTAAAGTTTTACATTCGGTCAGTAATTTCATGAAATACTCATTAAAAAGAACTGTTGTTGTCCCCTGGAAACCGTCAGTTACGCAACCTCCAACTGGGAATGGGTGTTTTAACCATTTAGTAATGTGGATATTAATTTACTTTCTTATTATAAATTAAGCTCATCGTCCATCTAGTGTTCCTTTCCTTTCTTCGTGCATGCTTCGAGCGATTTATTAGTTTTAATGCATTACAATCCTTCTCAATTTACAGAATTCAGAAAAATGGTACATTCTCTTATTTTTGGCTCTTTAACATTGCTTCCTTCCTACTATTTTTCGAATTCTTCATTCGCTTTGCTATTTCGCCTTTCAGAAATTTGAATATTCTATCCATAACTGATGTCCGTTTTTATTATAGAATTTTCTCTCTGTAACTGTGCCTAATAGTGATGATTCCTTTTCTTGTGTTTCAATATTTTCTGCATATTTTACAGGGAAAAAGCACCAAAATGCCTGCAACAGTGTTACTTCAGAGTCACGAGGAGAAATATGCTCTCACGAACAACTTCAGCAAGCGAATCGCTTATACATTTCGCACCGCTTGGTAAAATATAGGGAGAAGTAACCTAGTGGTGCTGAAGAAATTAGGAGACTCTGGAAAATCTACAGAGACATGTACCAAGACCCAAGGACAATCTTACAAAATGAGTGTTCCTTCCTTTGGGCACCGTTAAGTAGTGAAAATGCTGTAAACTGAAAACCATTAATCTTCAGAAATGTTCAATTAGCCCGATCTGAATTACGAAGGCGTGCTCAAAACAATGCTTCTGATTTTTTATGTGGATACTTTTAAAGGTACATTAACATTCTACATCTTTATTCTTCATGTCTACGTATTTATTTCTCAACATAGTCACCCTGACTGACGACGAACACATTTTCCCAACGAGAGACCAGATCGTTGATACCGTCACTGAAGGAAGTTCAAAATTGTTGACGAAGCCACAATCACACATCTGCTTGCACCGCTTCATCACTATCAAAATGAAGTCCTCGAAGGTGTTCTTTAAATTTTGGAAATATGTGAAAATCGGATGGGGCCAAGTCGGCGTCATTGTTGCAACTGTGGTGTGTGGTCTGGTATAGTCATGCTGAAGGAGAGGGTGCTCCATATGTGGCCGGCCTCTTCGAATTCGTGATTTCAGTTTCCTGAGGGTCTCGCAGTATTTTCTAGGGTTTACGGTGGCGCCTTTAGGCATAAATTCCCAATGCAACACATCTTGAACATTCCAAAACACGGAGAGCATGACATTGCCTGATGATGGAACGGTCTTGCACTTACACTGAAGAGCCAAAGAAACTGGTACATCTGTCTAATATTGTGTAGCGCCCCCGGCGAACAAGCAGAAATGCCGCAACACGACGTGGCGTGGACTCGACTAATGTCTGAAGTAATGCTGGTGGGAATTGACTCTACGAATCCTGCAGGACTGTCCATAAATCCATAAGAGTACAGCGGGTGGAGATCTCTTCTGAACAGCACGCTGCAAGGCATCCCAGATATGCTCAATAATGTTCATGTCTGGGGTCACTGGTGGCCAACGGAAGTGTTTAAACTCAGAAGAGTGTTCCTGGAGCCACTCCCTAGCAATTCTGGACGTGTAGGGTGTCGCATTGTCCTGCTGGAATTACCCAAGTCCGTCGGAATGCACAATGGAGATGAATGGATGCAGATGATTAGACAGAGTGCTTACGTAGGTTCCACCTGCCAGGGCCGTATCTACACGTATCAGGGGTCCCATATCACTCCAACTGCACACGCTCCACACCATTACAGAGCCTCGACCACCTTGAAGAGTCCGATGCTGTCATGCAGGGTCCATGGACTCATGAGGTTGTCTCCATATCTGTACACCTTCATCCGCTCGATACAATTTGAAATGAGACTCGTCCGACCAGGAAACATGTTTCCAGTCTTCAACATTCCGATGTCGCTGTTGACGGGCTCGGGCGAGGCGGATATCTTTGTGTCGTGCAGTCATCAAGGGTACACGAGTGGGCCTTCTGCTCCGAAAGAACATGTCGATGACATTTCGTTGAATGGTCCGCACGCTGACTTTTGTTGATGGCCCAGCACTGAAATCTGCAAGAATTTTGCGGGAGGGTTGCATTTCTCTTTTTTCAGCCGCAGCGATGTCGGAGATTTGATGTTTTACCGGATTCCTGATATTCACGGTACACTCGTGAAATGTTCGCCCGAGAATATACCCACTTCTTCATCGCTACCTCAGAGATGCTGTGTCCCATCGGTCGTGCGCCGACTATAACACCATTCCGTTCCGTTCCGTTCCTAATCACGGACTATCATCTGTCCGGTGGTGGTGGAGGCTAAGCAGCAGTGCTGCTATTCCTCCGTTGACAGCTCTGTTGACGTCATTTTGGCCTCTCGTTTGAATGGACCTCTGGATGCTTCGCTAGTTCTAGTCTGGCGAAGTATTCGACTGCTGGAAGATCTTCTGGGGCAGGCTGCCGCCTGCCGGAGCGCCACTCTTCCCTCAACCACTTCGTTGTGACCTCAGTGATGTGGTCCCAGTCCGAAGGGGTGAAGATGGGGCGGCTGTTCAGCAGTTTGACCTCCTTCCGTCGTTCAAACTCACTTTAAGTCTTGATAACCTGCCCTTATAGCAGCAGTAACCGATCTAACAACTGCGCGAGACACTTGTTGTCTTATATAAGCATTACCGACCGCAGCGCCTATTCTGCCTGTTTACATATCTCTGTATTTGAATGCTCTTGTTTTCGGAGTCAAAATGGTGAATCAACCTTTCATGACCTGTCAGTGTAGTTACGGAACCTACCACCCTCACGCTCAAAACGCAAAAGAAATTTTTGACAGATATCTAATCTTCTCTGGTTCATGTCAGGAGTGAGCATTCGGGGCACGCACCGAGCACACAGTTTTCTGTACCGAAGTTTTATAACGATAGTCTCTACACGCCGCTGTTGTGATACGCCACACGTACTTGAGAGCTGTGTCAGTGTTTACCGACGCTTTTCGCTGATGATTCCGACGAGTTTCGTCCGTTGCCGTACACGGTCGTCCACTTCGAGCTGTGCCACACACGTTTAGGTTATCACCGCCGTTTCCTTCAATACTAGCACGGATAACCCAGCGTTGCACATTACTGATGAGCATACAATCATTACGGCACAAAGTTTTCATTCTTCTCTGGATTTCAATTGGAAGCACGTTGTTTGCGGTTACCAACTCCAGTAGAGCATGTTGTTTCTCATAGCCACGTTACACATCGCCATGTTACACGCTACAATTCGGATCCTTCTAGCTGCAGTGGCTTGCAACCTGAGTCAGCGATGCAGAAAAGTCGACCGAGCAATATGTGTGACATACAATACCTCAACTGAGAACAGAACAAAAAATTCTGGGGCATTACTTTTGAGCACGTCCTCGTAGTAACGATATAATGAACATAAATTTGAGTGCCCATAATGTAGCTTGTTATTGGACCAATGTTATGTATAATTTAGTAGTCGTAATTTCTGATTTTGTATCTTCAGTTTTATGTTCCTAACATGAATTATAAAAATTAAAACCTCTTTGTCATTAAGTGGTTCTCAACACTCTTTCTTTTGTATTGTAAGCATTATTCTTGTTATTTCCATTATACCCAGGTCGTACTTCCACAAAAAAATGTTGTATGTGCAAATGAATCATTAAAGTCAGTATCTTAACTTCAATGTGTAAAAACTTTGTTTTATTTAAGAGATATTTAGTAAGGATATGTATAGGCTAGAACTTATTTTTTTACAAACTATGTAACTTTTATTTTCGATTTCCATTGTATTTGTTTTGTCCAACCTGTTTCTACTTCCATGAGTGCTCTCACATTTTCAGATTTCTCGTAAAGTCTGTATTTTAATGAAGATAATAAAACCAAATCTGTTGATTAGTGCTCTATACTACATATTTATCTGACTGATGGTGATAATTTTCTAAAAAGTCATAAAAAAGTTTGCAAATGATAAGTTACCTAAACTCATTTCTGTGTCCCACTTTCAATTTTTACAGTTACTTGCAAGTTATGAATTCTGTATTCTTAGAATGTTTCTGCCCGAGACAGTTAAGCATCAGCTCAGTTTTTTACATCGTCTGTTATCTAAAATGTATGAGATATTTCTGTCAAACATTTTGATTTATTAATTTTATTTTTATTTATTTACGTTTTTATTTTTTATTCTTATTTTTATTTATTTATTTATCACATTTGTTCATTAATCTTGCTATGTCACCAAATTTTCCGTAGTCTTCCTGTCTTTTGCTGCAGTGAATCAAATACTTTCCTGTAAATACTACATTATACAGTAGTCGGACTGAGAGTGTGTGAAAGCCGTAAGTTCTGTTATTATCTATTTTACACATCTAGTTCCACATGAAGAAGTTGAGGGAAATCGCCATGGTTATGGAACGAATCAGTACTTGAAATTAACAACAGAAAAAAATAATAGAATAATAAACGTCTACAGTATGCATAATAGTAGTAATAAAGTTTACACGAGTTCTGTGCAGGCGATAAGTT
The DNA here is from genome assembly GCF_023864275.1 of Schistocerca cancellata. NCBI lineage: Eukaryota > Metazoa > Arthropoda > Insecta > Orthoptera > Acrididae > Schistocerca > Schistocerca cancellata. The sequence continues at coordinate 879,692,992 of NC_064629.1, read as the reverse complement.
GCTGAGTATTAGCGTAATCAACAATACAAGACAGGAATTTGCTTAAATTTGTTTCCAGGAACTCCCCAACAACAGGAGTGGGCCATGAGAAAATTATTTAGTTTAATAATCTTTGTAAACATTTTGGGAACAGCAGCTATCGCAGTGAAGTAGTATTAAATATTATATAGGACTGTCTTGATCACATAAAAACACAGATTTATTCATAAGCGGCTACCGGTTTCGACTCTATGTAGATTAACTTTGGACCACATTCTGTAATACAGAGTACAACAGAATAGAGGGCAAAATGTAATGTGAGTAACTTTAAGATAAAAATAAATTATACAGCGTTATACCTAGTGATGATGTGTGGAGACGATGGCATGGGGATACCACACACTGATGTCGACTGCAGACTGTGGCAGCGTCATGGCGTTCCGCACTTCATCTTTAGCCAGTGGGGTTTACAATACGATAATACATGTCATATAGCATGAATATGAATCTTAGTACAATTCTGGGTATTATCGTAAGTTGTATCTAAGTAACAAGTTATACGTTATCCAGTTAAAAAATTTACATCATATTATGCTAACAAGTATAACTGAGCAACTAATGACGTCATGTTACTACAACACTCTCTGTGTGGCTTTGTGTACACCAGAGATGGCCTGTAAGACACCGCTTGTTACCTAGTAACGTGGACACCTTATCGATAGCCAGCAAAGAGTCAACGCCGCTGCCATATTGCTTTCGCTTTGGCCGTATATGATCTTTATATCTGCGGTGTTTGCAAGTCGCCCTTCAGCGCAGATCGCCAATATTGCATGTAGTACCACGCACTGCAGAAAACCCCGTGCAGTCACTGTCCAGCCTCACCAGCGATACAAACAATCTGAAGGACGACTTGCATCCAACACAAATATGAAGATCATACATAGCGAAATCGAATTGCCCGCATCTCGTGGTCGTGCGGTACCGTTCTCGCTTCCCACGCCCGGGTTGCCGGGTTCGATTCCCGGCGGGGTCAGGGATTTTCTCTGCCTCGTGATGGCTGGGTGTTGTGTGCTGTCCTTAGGTTAGTTAGGTTTAAGTAGTTCTAAGTTCTAGGGGACTGATGACCATAGATGTTAAGTCCCATAGTGCTCAGAGCCATTTGAACCATTTGAAATCGAATGCAGTAGGTAGCGGCATAGGAACTTTGATCGCTATCGACAAGGTGCCCACATCACTATGTAACCAGCGGCGTCTTATAGCTTCCATACACGATGCCGTTGACTGCTCAGTTGTATTTTATGTGGAATCAGTGGTAAAGAGTGAAAATGTGCTGGACCGGGACTCAAACCCAGGATCTCCGGTGTATTAGGTAGTTGCATTAAGCACTGCGCCACCCAGAGACAGTGTTTATCGCAAATGCGGGGACTATCTCGTCACACTTCCAAACCAACTCACATTCACACCTAGTGCCACCTATCTACAGTCCCGTCCATGTCCTCCATACTGGCAAATTTTAGATTCCTGCTGGAAGTCGAACTTGATGCACATCTGCACTGAAGAGGGAGCCTAAAATTAGCGAGCATACAGGTCATGGACAGGGACTGCAGATAGATGGCACAAAGGTTCAAATGGCTCTGAGCACTATGGGACTTAACATCTATGATCATCAGTCCCCTAGAACTTAGAACTACTTAAACCTAACTAACCTAAGGACAGCACACAACACCCAGCCACCACGAGGCAGAGAAAATCCCTGACCCCGCCGGGAATCGAACCCGGGAACCCGGGCGTGGGAAGCGAGAACGCTACCGCACGACCACGAGATGCGGGCAGGTGGCACAAGGTGGGAATGTGAGTCCGCCTGGAGCATACCGAGATAGTCCACGGATTTGAGAAAAAAACACTGTGTCCAGATGCCGCAGTGGTTAACGCAACTGTCTAGTAAGCAGAAGATCCTGGATTCGAGTCCCAGTCCAGTACACATTTTCATTCGTCGCCGCTGATTCTGCACAAAATCTCGATGCAGCTGAAATCATTAGCTCTTTTCGTTTTCTTTCCTTTCCTTGCTCCTCCTCCATCTTCAATTTACGTAACATGTGTCACAGCAGTGGACTCCACGTGGTGTTTGTTCTTTCAGACATGTTCGAAAGAACAGACACCACGCATTCATATAATCAGTTGTACTTGTTGTGTCCGTGAATGGGGAACAATAAATAACAGCAGGTGGGAGTAGACAACAAGTTCATCCCAAAACAAGGGAAAAGTCGAAAACAAAAAAGTACAATACATACAATAATCACTGGACTAGAGTAGCCACAGGGATGGCTGTTAGCAGAGCCCATGGATGACACCAAGGTCGAAAAGTCGTGAAGCAGAATCCCCGAGTATTCCAGTTTCAGAGGCGAGATGAAATCCTGATATGGCGAACCGAACGTTGTGGTGTCGTCGTATCTGTGGAAGCAAAGTCCAGGCGAGACTGCTGGAGTGAGGTGCAGCACGCGCTAATAAAGCCCTGGGCAGCAATGAGTCTACTGTGGCGTGACACAGCGTGATGCGCATGGTACCAACATGCAGCTATTTGATGTGAGTACGCCAGCTGAGCGTTGATATGTTACTGCAGAGGCAGATATGTTCATGTGCTGTGCCTGCGCTGTTCGCCAGCGATAAAACCTGCGCTAAAAACGACTTCCCGTGGGCCGTATGACACATGAGCTGTGGCCGCGTAGTGGCAAGCACCATGGTGTGGGCATTGATGATGCCACTCTCTTCCCCCGAAAACGCGTCACTATGGTAACGTACTGTGAGGGACCATGGCGGCAACGGAGAGATCCGGCATGTTGGCAGGCCGATGAAGTTCGACCAGGAGCTGGGTCAGCCACTGTGCAGGCCCCCAGAAAATCAGCACCTCCTGCCTCTCTGGGTGTGAGCACTCTCACAATGGCATAGGAGTGTCCAGGACCATGGACATCTCAGGAGATGGCGGTGAAACGGAAGGCAGCTGCAGCTGGGGTGGCACAGGATGTAGCAGCGGCATCTGCCATGGTGGTCAAAGCGGCAGTGTAGCTTGCGATGATGGAGGCTGTGATACCAGGGCCTGCAACACATGGGGCTGCTGCAGTACATGAAGCATTACCTGTGGCTCAGGTGACCTAGTCTCCATCTACTGTGGCTGCAACGACAGTGGTCGCAGTGCAGGAATCCTTCTGGAAGAGCTGGAAGTTACTATGAAACCCACCATGGGCAGCTGCTAGGGGAGACACCATATGCTGGAACATGTTCTGGAACGGAAAGGTCCACAGCAGGAACTGGAATAGTGTGAGGGCGCAGCTGAATCTGGTTCAAAAATGGCTCTGAGCATTATGGGACTTAACATCTGTGGTCATCGGTCCCCTAGAACTTAGAACTACTTTAACCTAACTAACCTAAGGACATCACACACATCCATGCCCGAGGCAGGATTCGAACTTGCGACCGTAGCGGTCACGCTGTTCCAGACTGAAGCGCCTAGAACCGTACGGCCACACTGGCCGGCCTGAATCTGGTGTCTGTGATGATGGCGTCCTGACCTGTCCCAAATAACACAGGTTGTCCTGCCCACTGGTTAGACTACAGTCCCAGGTTCCCACGAATGACCACTGTTGAAAGCCTTGAAGTACACTTTGAGTTGGCTGAAATGTCGAGGGGGTTGGGGTGGCATCTGGGGAACGTGGATGATGGAAGACCTGCAGGAGTCCATGAAGATGTTCAGCCAGTGACCTTTCACCCTATGGCATAGTACAGTATGTCGATAAGGAAAGGAGCAGACCATTTTGCTTGGAGTGGGATTGCCTTAATTTCGACATTTTCACATTGAAAGTTTGCAATACTCGTTCTGCTTCCCCATTAGATTGTGAGATCTGCTGAGTAGATGTGCGTGATGCCCTTGGCTTTACAGAAGAAGGAAAATTCTGTAGAAGTCAATTGTGGACCATTATCAGATCCATTGCTAGCTTCTAATCCCTCCTTTTAGATTATAATCGTTAAAGCTCGAATTGTTCTTCAACTTTTGTAGTATAGTCTCCCTCAGTTGCGTGTAATATCACGGTATATTGATAATTTTTACTTATGGACCGTCTGACAGCAACTGAATAAAACACAATTTTAGTGCCATACGCGTTTTGCCTTCATTTTCTGCAAGGCATCATCAGTGGCATGGAATATGTACATATGTCAGCTATTTAATTTACATTTTTGTCACTGTGCCTATAGGTTATAAACAGTTCTGGTGGTTGGTATTTCCTATTAAGTAGCAATGTTTTGAACTGTACTTACAGGTTGCGTGGACAATTTCTTACATATTACGCTCCTGTTGCATTTTTGGTGTTCTTCTTCTTCTTATGAATGCCAATTTGCTGTTTTTCCCAAATTCCACAGCACTTTGAACTGAACGCTTGTTTCAATGCAATATTTTGGTTTCTGTTGCCGACTGTCAAAAGTTTTTGCCAAAGATCGAATGTTATTGCCAAACTTTCGAGTGTAATTATTGAAGTATCTGTGATCTGTTCGTGTATGCATTTGTGTGTGTGTGTGTTTTGGCGTGATATAATTTTTTTGTGCTGTGTGTGTGTGTTATGGTGTGTCTTTTTTTTTTGCTCTGTTTATGTGTGTGTGTGTGTGTGTGTGTGTGTGTGTGTGTGTGGGTAAATTAGCAATATTATCAATAAAAATTATCAATATATCAAATTGTTCTGTCTGACATTGTGGAATTCAGAGGGACCAAAAAAGGAAATTTGTAAAAAGCGTCCACAACAATAAGCCACTGGGAACCCCAAAACAGCCCTGCGAAATTGATGTGGATTCGTTGCCAGGGGGCGTCTGGTCGGGCCAGTCGAAAAATTCTTAGTGAAGAGCAAGGAGGTTCTCAGCACATGTGATGATGATGATGATGATGTTTGGTTTGTGGGGCGCTCAACAGCGTGGTTATCAGCGCCCGTACAATTACCCAATCTTTGCTCAGTCCAATTGCGCCACTTTCCTGGATGATGATGAAATGATGAGGACAACACAAACACCCAGGCATCTCGAGGCAGGTGAAAATCCCTGACCCCGCCGGGAATCGAACCCGGGACCCCGTGCTCGGGAAGCGAGAACGCTACCGCGAGACCACGAGCGGCGGACTTCTCAGCACATGCCTTGTAGTGTGAGATCATGTGTTCAAGGTATTTGTCCACCCCCAGGAACGTGCTGCGCTCCCTGGCTAATTGCTTGGTATGGAAGATGCACAAATGTCCTTTATGAAGGAAAGCCAACACCTGCTGCTGCAAAGTTGCTGGGATCAGCACTTAGATCTATTCGTTTGGTGTGTGTAAAAGCACAGCTCCATTTCGAACTGAAAAGGCGTCCCGCTGGGAAAACCAACAGCAAAGGGACTCACTGGAAAGTGACTTCGTATCAGACGGCCCGCCTGACTGAATGAACTGGCGAAGGACATGGAGGTTACCGTCTTGCCCCATGGATGTGACGATTTGATGGTAGTCAATTGGAAACATAAGCGTCCTCGATCTGGTAGGTATGAAAGCAAGCTTCCTCGAAAGAATAAAATTCCACATCTGATCTGAGAGGAAGACGATATCATGTGTCTGCGTTGACGTGACAGGCTGTGGGGCAACAGAAGATCTCATAGTTATAATTGTTCAGGATAAGGGCCCAACATTGGATTTTTGTGTTGTCCAGATGGACACAGGTTCGGCATTGAGGCCAAAAACGTTAGGATTATCATAAGTGTGAAGCACCGTGACAGGAACTGCCTTAGATTTAGATCGTTACTGCATCTGCAAAAGATGTCTAGGATGCCAGCGATGCGATCGCCATTGTACATGGTGAGGGCCTGCGTCGAGGCCTCGACCCATGGGCAGCCGAGCTTTTCGAACATAGACCTATTGATCAACGCCACTGTAGCCCAACTATACAGCTGGAATTGTACATACTGATTCTGAGTACACAGCTAGATGAAAAGTTCCTTCGGTTCACGTACAAGCACAAAGGGTCGCTGGGGACGGCTGACAACCTGGGACGAGTCCTGTCTAGTGGAAATACTGTAGTATGTCTGCATCGGGAACGACTCGTCAGAAACCGAATGCTTCAGGAGTGCGGTTTCGTCAACATAGACCCGATGGACATCCATTGCTTCAGAACTGTGGGTGGCCGTGAGAAGAGACAGGCGCCGCAATATCTCTGAGCAAACGTCTTGGGTGTGCCCAGACTTTTAAAAAGGCTCGAGGGGAACGGAAAGCATCCCTGTACTGAGAGATGTAGCTCTGCGGGCGGGGTTGCAGTTTGCTGCCGTTACGGGACTGCCGTGGGCGTGCTGTAGATTGTTTGCTGTGCCCTGAAGAAGCACACATGTCGTGTGGGGAAGAGTCGCGGGTGTCAAGAGCGGTCACCACAGGAGGTGACATTTCCGGCTCTGTGGTGTCAAACAATTCCTGCGACTCGATTATACGAATGACATCCTCAAGCGAAGGGCTCGATAGTTTGGGGCCCTCCTCCCGCAACATGGAGTCCGCGTAAGACTTTCGACGAGGACATACAAATTTACAGGTGCGGGTTATGCCACGTAACTAAAAAAAAAAAAAATGTTCAAATGTTTGTGAAATCTTATGGGACTTAACTGCTAAGGTCATCAATCCCTAAGCTTACACACTACTTAACCTAAATTATCCTAAGGACAAACACACACCCATGCCCGAGGGAGGACTCGAACCTCCGCCGGGACCAGCCGCACAGTCCATGGCTGTCACGTAAATCCATGAGCCAAAAATGCAGTAATCGTTAGAGGTGCTTACACCTGATTCACGCTCAGTTGGCCATATGTTCTTCTTTGGGGATCTTGTGAAAGCTTGTACCACAGTGTCAAGCCCTCTTTCGTCTGCTACTGATTTCTTCTCGCCACACCGTCCCTTCTTCAGATGGCGCACACTTCGCTCTCAGATTTGTGGCGCAATTTCGTTATTGCTGTACGTGACTATGGCGCAGTATCAAACTCTGTCCATCATCGTCTCTGCACTTCTTTCATGTTCCCACACTTCCAATAAATTTCCTAATTACACATATGCATTGTAGTTGTTTAGAATTGGCGTGTGCAATGAATTAACAATTCAAATTATTAATGGGTAGAGGTGGAAAACAATATTGTTTAGCTACACTACTGGCTATTAAAATTGCTACACCAAGAAGTAATGCAGATGTTGAACAGGTATTCATTGGACAAATATATTATACTACAACTGACATGTGATTACATTTTCACGCAATTTGGTGCATAGATCCTGAGAAATCAGTACCCAGAACAACCACATCTGGCCATAATAACGGCCTTGATACGCCTGGGCATTGAGTCAAACAGAGCATGGATGGCGTTTACAGCTACAGCTGCCCATGCAGCTTCAACACGATACCACAGTTCATCAAGAGTAGTGAATGGCGTATCGTGACGAGCCAGTTGCTCGGCCACCATTGACCAGACATTTTCAATTGGTGAGAGATCTGGAGAATGTGCTGGACAGGGCAGCAGTCGAACATTTTCTGTATCCAGGGAGGCCCGTACGGGACCTGCAACATGCGGTCCTGCGTTATCCTGCTGAAATGTAAGGTTTCGCAGGGATCGAATGAAGGGTGCTCTGAAAAGCTAATCATTTGCACATCACAGCATCTTCTTCCTGTCGGTTAAATTTCGCGTCTGTAGCAAGTCATCTTCGTGGTGTAGCAATTTTAATGGCCATCTGCTATAAACGTGATTGCTCGTAGTAATCTCCATTAAATAAAGTACATATATTTGTCAGGGTATCACTGTGTGTGGATGTCAAATGAATTTTCTGCAAGTAAACGGAAATTAGTATTCATATGAAGACCTGTTTTTTCTAGTTCTTGTTAATTATTTATTAGTTTACAAATGGGATAAGTTTTGAAGTTAGACATTTATATTGCCATGTCCGCATTGGGAGTTTACCGGCCATTAGAGGCTAGGTTTCAAGTGACATGTCAGTAACATATGCACCAGGTCAGGTGAAAATGGTTTTCGGTGTGTAAAGACAAAGTCTTATAAAGAATGCAATTACATCAGTAACGGGTGGAAGCGACTTTTTAAGTGTGAACACAATGTTTCTCCGGCATGTAGTTAGTTTAAACACCAGTACCGGGCGAGGGTTACCTTGTCTGTGATTTCCGCATGACGTTACTATAAGTTTCATTAATTTGAATCGTGGACGATGTCAGCCATTATCAAACAATGAGTACTCATTTTGCTTTGTATAATAAGAAGAAAGTGCAGTTTGCTCAAAATAAATTGCATGACAGTTCATAAAGTCGTGGCACGGGATTTTGTACATCGTGCTCCACGTGTTACCTCATGGAAGCAGATGGTTTGTGGTCGAAGTAAACTTAATAGGCGTATCGAAGACGCGCGGGAAATCTTGTATCCTGTACTGTACGAGTACCACAGGCATCCTATGTGGAAGAAGTTTCATGGAGACGGGAAAAGTAAATAAATGTTATAACACTTGTGTTGCAGCATTATGAAATTTACGAAAAATTACACATGATGAGTCGGACCTTCTGACTATAAATCTTTGGACAACTGGTTGTACTTAAATCTGATGAAATTCCACTTGCTGATGCCGAATCCAGGGTCTTTAAAGATTATGACATTAGGTACAAACACTTGTTTATGACCCTAGCGTGTATATACACAGGTTCAACCGCTCCACTGTGGTAGGTTGTTAAGTATGTTGTCATATAACCTGGGAGCTGTTCAGTAGGTGGTTTGTGGTAGTATGTGTGCTGAAATTCGCAGAAAATTACATATGCCAGAGGTGGAACTCAGAACCTTTCGTCAAAGAGCACCGACGAGGCTTCTATCTTTGCAGGATCACACAGATGGATGGGTTTTGTTGCCAGATTTAGTTTGGCTATGTCCGTTCAAGGAACTGGTAATGGTTGGATTACTATTGCGTTTGTTCGTAGTAGTGATGCGAAGAAGAGTTCTTTGGATTCTTTTCCAACAAGGGATGTCATCGCCTGGAAGACTTTTAATATTGTTCATCAGTCTAATTCGTCGTATGGAGGAAGCTACCTCTCCAGTGATGAACCGTTAGTGTTAAGGAGCCGTGTATGTCGTAAGATTGAAAGCTAAAACACCAAGAAGAATCGCTTCTCGGCTTTTGACAAGATCAATGTGTAGGGTTTATTCAATAAGACACAAGTTGAAATAAAAGATTTATTAAAATCAAACATTACAATAATAAAACATAACATCTCCTTGCACTATACAATCATTACCTAAAGAACCACCACTCTTACACCATACAAAAACATGTTCGGAACTTTCAATCTTACGACATACACGGCTCCTTAACACTAACGGTTCATCACTGGAGAGGTAGCTTCCTCCATACGACGAATTAGACTGATGAACAATATTAAAAGTCTTCCAGGCGATGACATCCCTTGTTGGAAAAGAATCCAAAGAACTCTTCTTCGCATCACTACTACGAACAAACGCAATAGTAATCCAACCATTACCAGTTCCTTGAACGGACATAGCCAAACTAAATCTGGCAACAAAACCCATCCATCTGTGTGCTCCTGCTTAGGGCACTTACCAGATGTAGAAGTATGAAACCGAATTTAGTTGCAATAATTACTCGTCTGTTGTTTGAAACTGATAAACAACATTTTATTCAAAATAATCTCCATTGCTATTTATAAATTTCTCCCACCTTTCCGTCAGGCTACGCAAGCCACGCCAAAAAAAAAAAAAAAAAAAAACCAATTCTTCTTTTGAAGAGAACCTGTCAGAGAGCCATTTTCGTACATTTTCATATGAACTGAAGCGTTGTTCAGCGAGAGTGCGTCCCATTGATGCAAATATATAATAATCGGACGGAACCACGTGTGGAGAATAAGCCGCATGCCCTAGTATTTCCCAACTGAACGCCTCGATCGTTTCACTCACTCGTTTTGCTGTGTATGATGGAGCGTTAGCATGGAGCAATATGACTTTGTGTTGCCTTTCTCCATATTCCGCTCGTTTTTCACGTAATGCTCGATTTAAATAGATCATTTGATGTTGGTAGTGATCAGTGCTAACGGTTTCACCAGGTTTTAGAAGCTCACAATAGATGACACCCTTCTGATCCCACCAAACACTGACCATTGTCTTCTTTCGAAAGCGATTTGGTCTTGCACAGGATGTCGATGGTTTACCTGGATTCATCCATGATTTATGACGCTTAGGATTCTCATAATATATCCATTTTTCATCACCTGTCACTATCCGATGGAGAAACGACTTTCTCTTGTACCTGGCGAGCAGCATTTCACAAGTGGTCTTTCGATTTGCTTGCTGCGATCAGTTCATCTGAAACCGATTTTCCCAGTTTTTGCACCTTCCCCATAGCTTTCAACACAAGAGAAACCTTTCTCTGCGTCACATTCGAGTGTCTCTCGAGTTCCTGTTGAGTTTATCATCTTCATCCAGTATGTCATCCGATACTTTGTCTTCGAACTTTTTCCGTGGTTTCCCGCGCTCAGTTTTTGAACCACTCGAGGCGCTGTGTTTTCCCCAAGAGCATGTTCGCCGAAAGCTTCGACAAGCATTCAATGTGATTCAGCAGCAGTTTTCTTCAAATGATAACAGAAAACCAACGCTGTCCGCAAATCGTAGTTCGTAGGCACAAAACTACACCTGTTTACGCGTTTGGAGCAGATACCGATGTACGGAACTTGTGTGCTGACATTCGTTGTCAGCCGTGAATGAAGCAGATGGCGCTGCAGACGCGGTCTCACGGGCCCTACAATGACGGCTAGCACTATCTACAGGGAAATTCCGGTTTCATACTTCTATGCCTGGTAGATATTTCACTTGAATCTGATGAAATTGTACATGCTGTGGTCGAAGTCAGGGTCTTACAACTATACGGCTGTTTGTCATTCTGGTCAACCCCTCCGTGACGCTAGGCTGTTTAGTATGATGCCATATAAACTGGAAATGGAAATGAAGTACCATGCTTCTTTACAGAGCGTAGGGGAACGATGCGGGAGACCCGCACCGCCTTACGAGGCAAGGTCCTAATGGAGGTGGTTTGCCGTTGCCTTCCTCCGACCGTAATGGGATGAATGATGATGATGAAGACGACACAACAACACCCAGTCATCTCGAGGCAGGAAAAATCCCTGACCCCGCCGGGAATCGAACCCGGGACCCCGTGCTCGGGAAGCGAGAACGCTACCGCGAGACCGCGAGGGGCGTGGTTTAATAATTGGCGTCTAATAGTAAGTGTGCTGAAATTTATGAAAATTACAAATGCTGGTGGTCGAACCCAAGTCCTTGGAGCTCCGAAGCTTAGAGTTCTTAGGCTTTGTTGCGAAATTACACAGAGCCTTGCGGCCTCGAGCTGTGTGTCTTGCATCAGGGCTGGGCACAATTGCCAAAAGATGAAAGTAGGTTATGGTAATTAGTGGATGGCACTGGTGTGTGCTGGAAAATACCAAACACCATACTTATATACAGCCTTTCAGAAACTTTTGCGTGCAGCGATGGCCTAGAAATGCCTAAGTCTAAAACTGAGTACATTATACATTTATCTTTTTTTATATAGTGGTTTCACTATTGACTACTTTAATATTTCAGGAAATTACCATTCCTGAAGGAGAAATTACAAATGTGGCCAAGTTCTAGGCTAAGATATGCAGTACAGTGCTTGAGTATCCCGCTAGATCATACTCATGAGAGTCCTTAGTTTTGGGCGATTTAATTATTGACTCAATCTCCGCCTTGTCAGTATCACGGAGATGTATTTCATATATCAGTCTTGGAAAGCGGTTTTCTAAGGGAGGTACATGATTCTCTGTAGAAACTAATTTTTTGTCTAATTCACATGCTACACTCCTGGAAATTGAAATAAGAACATCGTGAATTCATTGTCCCAGGAAGGGGAAACTTTATTGATACATTCCTGGGGTCAGATACATCACATGATCACACTCACAGAACCACAGGCACATAGACACAGGCAACAGAGCATGCACAATGTCGGCACTAGTACAGTGTATATCCACCTTTCGCAGCAATGCAGGCTGCTATTCTCCCATGGAGACGATCGTAGAGATGCTGGATGTAGTCCTGTGGAACGGCTTGCCATGCCATTTCCACCTGGCGCCTCAGTTGGACCAGCGTTCGTGCTGGACGTGCAGACCGCGTGAGACGACGCTTCATCCAGTCCCAAACATGCTCAATGGGGGACAGATCCGGAGATCTTGCTGGCCAGGGTAGTTGACTTACACCTTCTAGAGCACGTTGGGTGGCACGGGATACATGCGGACGTGCATTGTCCTGTTGGAACAGCAAGTTCCCTTGCCGGTCTAGGAATGGTAGAACGATGGGTTCGATGACGGTTTGGATGTACCGTGCACTATTCAGTGTCCCCTCGACGATCACCAGTGGTGTACGGCCAGTGTAGGAGATCGCTCCCCACACCATGATGCCGGGTGTTGGCCCTGTGTGCCTCGGTCGTATGCAGTCCTGATTGTGGCGCTCACCTGCACGGCGCCAAACACGCATACGACCATCATTGGCACCAAGGCAGAAGCGACTCTCATCGCTGAAGACGACACGTCTCCATTCGTCCCTCCATTCACGCCTGTCGCGACACTACTGGAGGCGGGCTGCACGATGTTGGGGCGTGAGCGGAAGACGGCCTAACGGTGTGCGGGACCGTAGCCCAGCTTCATGGAGACGGTTGCGAATGGTCCTCGCCGAAACCCCAGGAGCAACAGTGTCCCTAATTTGCTGGGAAGTGGCGGTGCGGTCCCCTACGGCACTGCGTAGGATCCTACGGTCTTGGCGTGCATCCGTGCGTCGCTGCGGTCCGGTCCCAGGTCGACGGGCACGTGCACCTTCCGCCGACCGCTGGCGACAACATCGATGTACTGTGGAGACCTCACGCCCCACGTGTTGAGCAATTCGGCGGTACGTCCACCCGGCCTCCCGCATGCCCACTATACGCCCTCGCTCAAAGTCCGTCAACTGCACATACGGTTCACGTCCACGCTGTCGCGGCATGCTACCAGTGTTAAAGACTGCGATGGAGCTCCGTATGCGACGGCAAACTGGCTGACACTGACGGCGGCGGTGCACAAATGCTGCACAGCTAGCGCCATTCGACGGCCAACACCGCGGTTCCTGGTGTGTCCGCTGTGCCGTGCGTGTGATCATTGCTTGTACAGCCCTCTCGCAGTGTCCGGAGCAAGTATGGTGGGTCTGACACACCGGTGTCAATGTGTTCTTTTTTCCATTTCCAGGAGTGTATATTCAGAATGTGTTTGTTAAACGCTTTACATATATCTGACTTATCAATATGAAAAACATTTTATACATATTTGCTTTATATCCTCGACCTTATGCAGTTGGCCAGACATTTCCTTCATGACTGATCATATTGTTTTAATTTTATACTGGAAATTAGCTATTTTATTCACAGATCACAAGATTTTTGCATTTATAATTATATTGATAAGATCCATACAGTACTGGGTGTAATTGTTTACTGCAGCTGTATTGCGACTGTTTATAACGTCTTGATATACACTGAAGCGCCAAAGAAACTGGTATAGGCATGCGTATTCAAATACAGGGACATGTAAACAGGCAGAACACGGTGCTGCGATCGGCAACGCTCATATAAGACAACAAGTGTCTGGCGCATTTGTTATATCAGTTACTGCTGCTATAATGGCAGGCTATCAAGATTTAAGTGAGTTTGAACGTGGTGTTATAGTCGGCGCACGACCGATGGGACACAGCATCTCTGACGTAGTGATGAAGTGGCTATTTTCTCGTACGAACATTTCACGAGTGTACCGTGAATATCAGGAATCCGGTAAAACATCAAATCTCCGACATCACTGTGGCCGGAAAGAGATTATGGATTATGCAGGAACGGGGCCAACGACGACTGAAGAGAATCGTTCAGCGTGACAGAAGAGCAACCCTTCCGCAAAGTGCTCCAGATGTCAATGCTGGGCCATGACCAAGTCTCAGCGTGCGAACCATTCAACGAAACATCATCGATATGGGCTTTCGGAGCTGAAGACCCACTAGTGTACCCTTGATAACAGCACGACACAAAGCTTTACGCCTGGCCTGGGCTCGTCAACACCGACATTGAACTCGTCGGACGAGTCTCGTTTCAAATTGTATCAAGGGAGACAACATCATTAACCCACGGACCCTGAATGTCAGCGGGGGACTGTTCAAGCTGGTGGAGGCTCTTTAATGGTGTGGGGCATGTGCTGTTGGAGTGATATGGGACCCACGATACCCCTGGATGCCACTCTGACAGGTGACAAGTATGTGAGCATTCTGTCTGACCACCTGTATCGATTCATGTCCATTGTGCATTCCGAAGGTCTTGGGCAATTCCAGCAAGACAATGCGACACTCCACACGTCCAGAATTTCTACGGAGTGGCTCCAGGAAGACTCCTATGAGCTTAAAGACTTCTGCTGGACACCAAGCTTCCCAGACATGAACATTATTGAGCATATCTGGGATGCCTTGCAACGTGCTGTTCAGAAGAGATCTCCATCTCCGTCGTACAGCCCTGCAGGGTCCTTCAGTGTAATTGACAGTTTGTTCTACATGATATCGTTATCCAGATAGTCAGGCACCCAGGTTGCGTGTTACCCTGTTTTAAACGTTCTAATGAAAAGCTGCTTTCAAAGAGGAGGAAAAATGCCTTGAGGAAAACATTTTATTTATCGTCTAATTTATCAGCACTATAAACATCCTGTTACTCTTGTTCTTTAATGAACTTTAAGGAAGACTCTGTTGTCACTAATTAACATTTCTAAATAGTTTATAATTATATATAACGTGTGTATGTGCACAAATTTCTTCGTTAAAATTTGTGCATTATGGTCTGGCTATTTACTCTAATCAACATTAATTGAGCAGGCAGTTAAGCATAATTTGAAAGTAGGTACCACGCCTGCTGAAATGATGTTACTGTCAGATGTTTCAGATAATGCCTATATTAATATTCGAAATTTGAGAAAGTTATAGGCCTTGGGTAGTTTGTATCGTTACGCAACTGTTAATTTGAAATGGCGGCGAATAAATCGAATCTTGATGAATAATGAACAATAATGTTGTCAAGAGTTGTGCTACTGTTCCTCTGCACTCTGGCTGGAAAGAGTATAGCCTGCATCATGATCGCACGATCCACCTGGAAGAAATCAGGTAGGGTCAGATAAGGCGAGCAACTGGCCACAAAACGGAACTTGGTCTTCCTATCCATCTTTCATGGAATGTCCAATGCAGGTCTTCTCGAACAAGATATGCTAAGTAAGTAGGAGCTCCATCATGTTGGAACCACACAAGGAGATAACGTTTGGTATCTCCCCACAACATGAGAAGAATGTCCCTCAGGAACACAGAGTGAATTCATGCAGGAAGAAGATGTGGGGCTATTAACCAAATCTTGGCAATGTCCGGAGACTGGTGCACTGAAAATTTGAGTTACTAGCTCGTTACAACTGTAGCGCGAGGAGTGTTTTTGTTTCGTATTTTTCGATTCAGTCGTTTTCAGACCAGGCTGCCTTCTCTGAAACTGTTACATTTATTCTCTTCTATCATACCTGATAGATTTTGTCATTATTACGGGAACACCCACTGTAAAGTGTTTTCATATTTGCAACTGCGAAACGTCTGTGGTGGTCGAAACCTTTAGTGGTCGTGGGTTTCCAGGATTACTCATGATGTCTCATAGCATTAACCTTTTACATCGTCGATTGTAGCAGTCCTAAGCACATACTGTGTAAGACAGTGAGTACCAACAGACCAGATGAAGATAGTTGCATGCAGATAGCCAGTAGACTGTTAGTTGTAAAAAGCTGCTGTCGGGAAACTCATATAATATACGGCCAAAAATCTCCGAACGGCCATTCATGTTTGTTCCGTAGCTGCCAGCCATATTACTATTAGCCTTCTTTCGCGACTAATACAGTGTTTAAGCTTCGGAGAACGATTTACGTTCAGTTTTGATGCTCTGATGGAGGAATTTGTTTCAGTTCTACGTGAAGCATTGTGAGTAGCTGCCGAGCTTCTGGGTGAATTTAATTGACACATAACGAACACTGTACGAGGTGCATTCAAGTTCTAAGGCCTCCAATTTTTTTTCTCCGGACTGGAAAGAAATAGAAACATGCGCATTGTTTTAAAATGAGGCCGCGTTCATTGTCAATACGTCCCAGAGATGGCAGCACCGTACGGCAGATGGAATTTTACCGCCAGCGGGGAACTGTTTTAAATACTTAAAATGGCGACGTTTTCCTTACTTGAACAGCGTGCAATCATTCGTTTTCTGAATTTGCGTGGTGTGAAACCAATTGAAATTCATCGACAGTTGAAGGAGACATGTGGTGATGGAGTTATGGATGTGTCGAAAGTGCGTTCGTGGGTGCGACAGTTTAATGAAGGCAGAACATCGTGTGACAACAAACCGAAACAACCTCGGGCTCGCACAAGCCGGTCTGACGACACGATCGAGAAAGTGGAGAGAATTGTTTTGGGGGATCGCCGAATGACTGTTGAACAGATCGTTTCCAGAGTTGGCATTTCTGTGGGTTCTGTGCACACAATCCTGCATGACGACCTGAAAATGCGAAAAGTGTCATCCAGGTGGGTGCCACGAATGCTGACGGACGACCACATGGCTGCCCGTGTGGCATGTTGCCAAGCAATGTTGATGCGCAACGACAGCATGAATGGGACTTTCTTTTCGTCGGTTGTGACAATGGATGAGACGTGGATGCCATTTTTCAATCCAGAAACAAAGCTCCAGTCAGCTCAATGGAAGCACACAGATTCACCGCCACCAAAAAAATTTCGGGTAACTGCCAGTGCTGAAAAAATGATGGTGTCCATGTTCTGGTACAGCGAGGGCGTAATCCTTACCCATTGCGTTCCAAAGGGCACTACGGTAACAGGTGCATCCTACGAAAATGTTTTGAAGAACAAATTCCTTCCTGCACTGCAACAAAAATGTCCGGGAAGGCTGCGCGTGTGCTGTTTCACCAAGACAACGCACCCGCACATCGAGCTAACGTTACGCAACAGTTTCTTCGTGATGACAACTTTGAAGTGATTCCTCATGCTCCCTACTCACCTGACCTGGCTCCTAGTGACTTTTGGCTTTTTCCAACAATGAAAGACACTCTCCGCGGCCGCACATTCACCAGCCGTGCTGCTATTGCCTCAGCGATTTTCCCCGTGGTCAAAACAGACTCCTAAAGAAGCCTTCGCCGCTGCCATGGAATCATGGCGTCCGCGTTGTGAAAAATGTGTACGTCTGCAGGACGATTATGTCGAGAAGTAACGCCAGTTTCATCGATTTCGGGTGAGTAACTAATTAGAAAAAAAATCGGAGGCCTTAGAACTTGAATGCACCTCGTAATTCATTACTAATATCTTCCATGAGGTTGGTTGGTTGATTTGGGGCAGGGGACCAAACAGCGAGGTCATCGGTCCCATCGGATTAGGGAAGGATGGGGAAAAAGTCGGCCGTGTCCTTTCAACTGAACCATCCCGGCATTCGCCTGAAGCGATTTAGGGAAATCACGGAAAACCTAAATCAAGGTGATCGGATGCGGGTTTGAACCGTCGTCCTCTCGAATGCGAGTCCAGTGTGCTATTCACTTCGTCACCTCGTTCGGTGTTCCATTGGTCAATGGTGACGTTGCCCCATCGCTCTATGTGGCGTCGAGCATTTCTTCTTATGTTCACTGCCTCCTGAGGAACAGAATGATCATGTAAATCGATTCCTATTCCAACTCAACGGAGAAATTTGTCACTGACCTTTGTATCTGAACTGCAACAGACCTTTTTTCTTCAGTACCTTAGACGAATTTTTACCTAAAGTTCCGTGTAGTACGCTGTAGGATCAGGTTGTCTCAAGTAGTTAATTTCTGCGGTCTGTCAAACCGATGCTTAGATTTAGTGATCTCCCGACTTTTTATTTGCTAACAGTACCACTGAAAATTGGTTTGGTTGAATACACTTACATAGTGTCGCGAAGACGTGGCAACGTGTACACGGGACACGAAAACGAGTGGGACAGCCATACACTTCCATACCGTTCACTGCATCCCGCAACTCGCTGAGTTTGTCCGCAGTTGTGTCCAACGCGTGCACATCTCGATCGATGTTGTCTTTGATGTGTTCAGTGGGCCTACGGTCATATTATCCGTGGCGCCACAACACTATTCTCATGTCCACAAAATCTTCCTCTAACAAATTTCATGCAGCTTGAAGGCGATGTTGTGGTGCATTATCATGTTAGGGGTATACATTCCCTGTAGGCAAACAAATGGATGGATGTGATCCTACAGGAGGCTCATCTAACTATCGCCAGTGTGAGACAGTGCGAGGGGCGCCATTTGATGCCGTGCAGACGTCCCCCACACGATCGTACCTTAAACATGTGCCTGAATATTGTCTTGCAGGCAAGCGGGATATATTGCTACTTGAGGTTTTACACTGACATCGGAAAGTACCAACGTGTGCCACGACTCATCGTGTTTTCCTGTTTTAGCGTCCACTGGCGGTACTGTTGTTCCCGTGCCAATTTGCATCATCTGTGACGAGTGGTGAGTGGAGGTATACTTATAGGGTGATAGCTGCTGTATCCCGTAGTGGGTGGTACGGCTGGCCATGGGTTTTCCCCGACTCGAGGTACTCGCTGTAGAAACTCGACAAAGTGGCTCGTGGAAAGCCTTAGATCTCGTTGGGCACCTAATATCCAGCCGCATTTATCGCACGTCTTGCCCATACTGCTCCCAACTCTCACACTGTAACATTTCAAGGCCTGGCGACATGCCGCTCAAATGGCTTCAAATGGCTCTGATCACTATGGGACTTAGCTTCTGAGGTCATCAGTCCCCTAGAACTTAGAACTACTTAAACCTAACTAACCTAAGGACATCACACACACCCATGCCCGAGGCAGGAGTCGAACCTGCGACCGTAGCAGCAGCGCGGTTCCAGACTGAAGCGCCTAGAACCGCTCGGCCACTCCGGCCGGCCATGCCACTCAAGTGACGCGTTGAACTTCTCCAATTTAGCAACTTTCTTCAATTCAGCAGCTCACGAATGTACAGTTTCTTAGTTGTATAGCCTTACTGCACAGTTCGCGGTGGGCGTGTTGTTCGGATACGTAACGTATCTCGTGCCAGCCACTTTCGGACGCCGTCACCTCTTGTGAGGATTCTAAAAGTAATCGGAGCCTGACGCTATATTCGTAAAGACTGAATGCTGTATTTAAAAGCACTTCACTCATTTATCCGCACATAGCGTACAGTTTAAATGAGATTATTCGTCCATAGAGTGTAAGACTATAAGTACTTTAAGTAGAGACTAGCAGTTGGTATCAACTAATTCTGTGTACTGCAGTAGCTCTACCAGTAAGCCATTCTGTTTTTATACTTAGTTTCTCCGAATTTTCATTTAAAAAGGATGTATAATGAAACGTTACTCGACACACTGGAAATCCACTACTACGAAAAGAGCTGACATTCTTCGCTTCGTTTCGTTCAGTCACTGTTTTCCTACTTCAAATGGTTCAAATGGCTCTAAGCACTATGTGACTTAACATCTGAGGTCACCAGTCCCCTAGACTTAGAACTACTCAAACCTAACTAACCTCAGGACATCACACACATCCATGCCCGAGGCAGGATTCGAACCTGCGACCGTAGCAGTCGCGCGGTTCCAGACTGAAGTGCCTAGAACCGCTCGGCCACAGCGGCCGGCGATTTCTTACTAGTGTATACTTCACTTGAATATACACTCCCAGACAAAACCACGAAGGAATTATCGGAATGAGACGGAAATCGGTGGATATAATGTTAATGCAAAAAAAAAAAAAAAAAAAAAAAAAAAATAAATAAATAAATAAAAAGAAAAAGCTCACAGTTTCTGAAATATTGATTGATTTATTGAAGAGCAACAGATTCACAAACTGTGCAAGTTAAAACTCGATGGTCCACCTCTGGGCTGATATTTCAGCATGATAATGCCCGCCTGCAAACGGCAACAGTTTCTACTGCTTTTTTCCATGCTTGCGAAAACCTACCTTGGCCAGCAAAGTCTACGGATCTCTCTCCAGCTGAGAACTTTTGGAGCAGTATGGGCAGGGCCTTCCAACCAGCTCGATATTTTAAAGATGTAACACGCCAAGTGGACAGAATCTGGCAGGAGGATATCGAACAACTTTATCAATCAATCCCAAGCCGAATAACTCCTTGCATAAGGATTACAGGTGGACCAATGCGTTATTCACTTGCTCAATTTGTGAAGCTCTTTTTCTTGAATAAATCATCCAATTTTACTGAAATTGTAATCATTTGTTTGTCTGTACATGTACACTACATGTGCCGATTTCCGTCCCATTCGGATAATTCCTTCGTGGTGCGTCTTTTTTTTTCCTTGTCTTAGAATGAAAATTTATGGAGCATTAGGTATGTACCGTAAGAAAGTAACATTATCTTACCACAGTCTTTATTTCTTACGTGTTACACGTAATATCTATTCATGCAGTACATACTGTGCTCATAAGGAGTGACTACCGAGGAATGTAAAAAATTTATATACAGTCATATTTGTTCCTGGTTTCGTGATTTTTAGTTATATTACAGTTCATGCCAAAGTATCTTTTACTGTTAATGAATGGAGTAATTTTAATGGCAAGTGCGAGTAAAAATGTAAAGTTCAGCATCTGCTTAGGACGTTATATTCTTAGTGTTCATTTTTTTACCGAACATAGCTTTACTCTCGGAAGATTATCCCTCAAGATTATTTCGCAAGATTATCCCTTAAGAAAATAGTGGCTCTAGGTACACAAAGTATGATCGAGATTTAGACTTCGAAGCAACACAAAGGTGCTTCAGCGAAGAACGAAAACAGGACAGGACAATCAGTTAAATGAGAATGTCCTACTCGCCGATGCAAGCGTCGCAGTATTCTACAGTGTTACCAGAGGGAATTGTCAATATTCAAGGAAACGACAGGAAGCAAAAATGTGTGGTAAACATGGGCTCTAAAAAGTGTAGCTACAAGCAGTTGTTCAGCAAAAGAGATGTTTTGCACAGTAGCGAAGATGAGCCAGTCCGCATAGCTCTTAAGGTATGCAATTTAGTGCTCACGGTTAAGCAATTTTTTTCTAGTTTTGGTCTATTCCACCAGTTCTCAGAATAAGGAAAGCAAAGAACTTGCAGTATCGAAAATAAAGAAATGCTCACAGCTCTTAACGTATGCATTTTCGATCCCATATTTACTAGCCTCTTTTGCTTAGAATCATCGTTAATGTCATAACCATGACTATTGACCTTTTCTCCTGGGACACTCTCCATAGGATAGGATTTCAAATCCCGTCCTTGTCATCCTGATTAAGGTTTTCCCAGATTCCCATTAATCATTTGACGTGAGTGTCGGAAAGTATTTATGAAGAATGTCACCATCAGCTCTTGGCCTTCACCTGAGGTAACGTTTCGTCTCCAGTAACATGGTCACCGCCGAGACGTAAAATCTCATCCTTTCTTCCTCACTTTGGCTGCAAGAGCTAAAATTCATTTCTCAAAGTCTTCTCTTTAAAATTCACTTAGGAAACATGTTTAATGGTGTACATTCATGAATCTCCCGTGAGCAGTTTTAATGTATCCCCTTATTTTTCATCTCTAGTATTTTCGTGTTGTCCTGTCTTTTTCTTATCGGATAAGACTCGTAAATATATGTACCCTTGTATAAGAATTTTTTTGTTCTTAAACTATAGTACTACTGCATGCCCAGTGTCTTTGTAAAAGTGAACCTCGAATGAATAAAGCTGCTACTACAAATACTGCTACCACTAGCACTATCGATCGCAGCGGCGCAGTGTTGAGACACTGCACTGGTATTCGAGAAGACGGTTGTTCAAATACTTCCGTTACTGCCCTAAATGCGTTAACAAGAATGCCGTGATGATCCATTCGAAAGGACATGGCCAATTTTCTTCCCTATCATTCCTCAATTGGACCATGTGCTGCGCCTGTTTTCAAAAAAATGGTTCAAATGGCTCTGAGCACTATGGGACTTAACATCTATGGTCATCAGTCCCCTAGAACTTAGAAGTAATTAAACCTAACTAACCTAAGGACATCACACACATCCATGCCCCAGGCAGGATTCGAACCTGCGACCGTAGCGGTCGCTTGGCTCCAGACCGTAGCGCCTAGAACCGCACGGCCACTCCGGCCGGCGCTGCGCCTCTTAATGACCTCGTTGTAGAGGGGATGTTAAACCCTAATCTTCCTTTTACTACTACCGCTCCTTTCGGTGCAAAAGCGTATATTCTGAAAATATCGCTGTAACTTCCTTTATGTGCTTACTCACGAAAGGCTACATTTTGTTTCGTCGTTGTAACTAAATGTGTCATTTTTCAGTGTTGCCATGTCTTTTACCTCCGTCATCAATTGATTGTATTACAGGCAAGACATGATTTAGCAGCGGGAGATTCACAAATGTATGTGTTGTGCAGAGATTCTCGGGGCGCTTATAGTTTTTACTTAATCGTAGGTGTAGTGCGAGACTTCATTCTTCCCGTCCAGAATAAATACTGCGAAATATTTGTTCATCACCTCGTGTTGGGCGTGTTGTAACCGCCAATGCGGCACGAAAAGAGGCAACGAGGTAAGGCGCTTTCCTGTGGATAAATATTATACTTTTTTAACCGTGGCTCGCAGAGTTATTCGAAGGCGTCGCATTCGTATTCATAATATTTTCCGCGAACTTTCTATACATAAATCATTGTGGTTTTTCTGGGAGCGCCGCCGATATTCTGTTTTCTCTGCGGCTGCTTTATTCGGCGCTGCCAAAAAAGGGCCTCCAGTCGCGTTTGCAGGCAGATTCATTTATCTTCGTACTAATTGCAGTCGCTGGCTCCTGCTTTTACGTCTTGTAAAATTCCCAGCGATAAAACTCCCCTTCCAGCGCGCTCCACCCTTCCGAGTTTTTTACCCTTCTTTTCTTTTCTCCTCTCTTCTCCTCTCCGCTTTTCTTTTCTTTCCCCTTACTTTTCTTTTGTTTGCTCCGAGGAAAATGGCCACGCTACATTTTCTGTATAGACTGAGGCGCAGAGGCGCTCTCGAATCATAACATAGGGAGGCAAAAAAGTCAAGTTACCCGCCTGAAAGATGACGGACGCTTTTAAAGCGCTATGCGCTCTGCTCATAATTTTAACTTTAATTAACTTTTTCGGAATATATTCGCGGCTACTTACAAAAAGAGAGCGCCCGGCGCTTTCGCCGTTATAAATTGGTGCATTAACGGATTTCATTGCGTCCGAGCCTCGCCGAATTACGTCTCCCGGAAATTTGTCCGCGTCCATCCGATTTTATTTCGAGTAATTTACTGCGTTAGGATCTTCTTTACTTAACTTTCCCAGCATCACAACAAACTTAATTCTAGAATTCCGGGAATCAATGCGGAGACATTAAACCTGAAATGGAAGTGATATACAGACTGTCCTATAGAATGCGGACAATCTCAGCACTCTGAAACAGTTACGCTTATCGTCATTAAGTTATCCGTATACGACATACGTTTTGAGAGGACTAATTTATCGCAGACGCCGGCCGGGGTGGCCGAGCGGTTCTAGGCGCTACAGTCCGGAACCGCGCGACCGCTACGGTCGCAGGGTTGAATCCTGCCTCGGTCATGAGTGTGTGTGATGTCCTTAGGTTAGTTAGGATTAAGTAGTTCTAAGTTCTAGGGGACTGATGACCTCAGAAGTTAAGTCCCGTAGTGCTCAGAGCCATTTGAACCATTTATCGCAGACCTCACACTGTTGAAATTTTGCACATGCATAAAACTTGTTAGCTGTAAATTTTTGAGCTGTAGTTTAACGGCATCGAGAACGGCCATATATGACATGCCATTAGATGAAGTGAAATACTGCGCATAACATCACAAATATGTGATGCATATTAGGCCATTCGTACGGGACAGTTCTAATTTCATCTGTAACTACAAAACTGTTGGAGTGCCTGACGGGGAGTGCTAATTATCAATACTGTTTGATATTTGTCTGCAGAGATGTGAGAGTGTAAAGTCTCGTCGACGTTCGTATCTTTACAGACGGAGCACTCGTTCAGTCGGACTGTGGCGGTGAAGGAAGTCGGATGTAGCTTTGCTGAAGAAACCTTAAGCGATTGAAGGAAAACATGGAAAACCTAAACCAGAATGACCAAAAGGGGGATTGAAATCCAGCCTATCTGAAATCGAGTCATAACCGCTGTATCAACCGTGTGTTTGTGTGTGTGTGTGTGTGTGTGTGTGTGTGTGTAAAACACTTTTAATGTTGTGCACAGATACAGAATTAAGATCATAAAATTAAATTTATCAAACATCCAATAAAATGTGGAAGGCGAAATCAGCAATGGCTTAAATGACATATCAAACGGAATCTGTAGGGGAGGAATGTTCAGGAATCAGAAATAACAGAAATAAATACTTTTACTAATAAATTATCAATTTTAGAAGGATTCCAGTATGCGAAAAAAGGGGAATTAGAGAAAAATGAGGTAACTTTGACATACTAGCACTTCACTTACCTAAATAATCGCATTCGGACGCCTTTATTACTAACCCTCCCAGCACCGATGACTAAATAACTGGGTTCCCAGCCGCACTACATAACGTTGACCCCGTGAGACAAGGTTAATTCACTATCTGTGACTCATCCGTCCGTTCTGACTGCTCAGTTCCTGGAAACCCAGCATCCGTTCAAAGGATCGGCGTATCATAGGGATATCAACGCCGGAAAGTATACAACAATAAATCGAATAAAATGAACACTTCTTCCATTCACTTACATCTGTCACACACAAATACTACAGGACGCACTGGAATATAGCGACAACACAAAATAACTAAAAACGCCTTAAATAGAGGAAAGACTTACTCCTAAAAAGGGCACGTCAAAATAAATTGAGTGCGTAGCGCTTTCAATTATTTAAATTCGAAGTTACACTATTTGAGTAATGCTCACAGTTTATGGTTTCTTATCTCAACTCAGCTAGTCGCTAAAACTTTGCGAAGTCTCAGTAAAACCCGTTGGTTCGATCCGGTAACTAGTCACAGTAACTGAAAACTACGTGTCCTCCAGTCCTTTACCGAACAGAGTTCTTTCCTACCAGCTGTAAACTAACTACGAGCTCCCTTCAGCACTGTACCGAGTCACGCAGACGGCGTCTGTCTTTTTTCCGCCACTCTACGTAAAGCTCTCAGCCTTTTCCTTCTTGCAGCGTTCGCATTGCTTCCCTAATATCTGTCGTCACACTCCACACCTTAGCACTCTGCCCTTGTGATACCAACTGAGGAGCTGCTCGATTGAGAAGTAGCCACTGCGGTCACGAAACCTCAACGGCCGGGAGGGTGGTGTGCTGACCACATGCCCCTCCATATACGCATCCTGATGTGTCGGCAGACGTGCCAACACTGTTTTGTTGGAGGAGACCGAAATGCACGCTATAAGCTCACGCAGGCTGGCGTGAGGTCTGAAACAGGATACGAAATGAATGCTATAAAGAAAAGTACGTAGCTTCTGGAATACTTAACTTTAATCCACATTTGTAGAACATCGCTCTTGATGATACATTAATAGAATCGCAATATCTATACTGGTAATGGCGCCTTGCTAGGCCGTAGCAAAAGTAGCTGAAGGCTATGCTAACTATTGTCTCGGCAAATGAGAGCGTAATTCTCAGTGAACCATGGCTAGCAACGTCGGCTGTACAACTGGGGCGAGTGCTAGTACGTCTCACTAGACCTGCCGTGTGGCGGCGCTCGGTCTGCAATTACTGACAGTGGCGACACGCGGGTCCGTCGTATACTAGCGGACCGCGGCCGATTTAAAAGCTACCACCTAGCAAGTGTGGTGTCTGGCGGTGACACCACACATCCAGTAACACCTATCGGCTGAGGATGAAACAGCGGTCGGTGGGTACCGTCGAGCCTTGGACGCCGGCTTGGACGGAGTACTGCACACCTTACGACAGGAGGACAACACCAGCCTAACACCGACTGATCCCTGTTCCTTCCAGCTCCCGCACCCCCATACACATTCTTGGCCTTCACTCCTTTGATGAATTGTCTCCTAAACATCCATAGAGACGTGCTCACATTGATCACTCGCTTTCTTTCCATCCCGCCTCCTTGCTTGCTCGTCCGGGGAGAATATTCCGGTATGTTACCTTTAACAGGAAAGTAACTCTTGGCAGCTGCTGACCAGCATCCGTTCGGCGTCTGTAAATGGACGTGGGGTTCCCGGAGACGCTATGGTTCCTCACCAACTCCAGTGGAGTAGCACTCTACCGGTTTTGTTGGTAGCATTTGTGGGGAAAGAAACATAAATGAATGTGTGAGAGAGAAACGGGTTCGACGACTTCTCTTTGTTGTTTGTTTGTTTCTTTTTCACATAATTAGAGCCGCACATCGATCAGTGTTAGTCCATTGTGTATTTTATGTCCTCACGAAATGTAAATTGCATTTTACAGGTAAAAAAATTAGCTGCTCGTGTAACTTCTGTGCTTTTGCGTAAAGTTTCAAAAAATGGTTCAAATAGCTCTGAACACTATGGGACTCAACTGCTGTGGGCATCAGTCCCCTAGAACTTAGAACTACTTAAACCTAACTAACCTAAGGACATCACACACAGCCACGCCCGAGGCAGGATTCGAACCTGCGACCGTAGCAGCAGCGCGGCTCCGTACTGGAGCGCCTAGAACCGCACGGCCACCGCGGCCGGCTGCAAAGTTTACTCGCAGAACACAAAAAAGTCTATATAATTATTGTTGTTATTTTGTACTCAATATAACGCTATACATCATGATCAAAGGCAACAGTTTTCTGTTACAACTGATACGAGGCCTATAAAATTAGTGAAAAACAGTCTAGATCGCAATAGTTATTTTATTTAAAATGACCAGTTTCCGCCTAGTCTTAGGCCATCTTGCAAACAGCGCTGTGAAGTTACAGTTTCATCAAGAAGTCAGTGGCTTAGAGTAATTTATCATGGCGTCCATGATAAACATCTTTGGTATTTGCTGGCCTTCTTACTACGACGCCTCTATGGTAACGGCGTCAGGAGATAGTAAGTTCAGGCCCGAAGAGTGCGCCAATATTCTGCTGAATTTCGTATAATTCAGAAGACAATGTAATTACTGTATAATCATCACAGATGATAATTATTTGCCGCGCGGGATTAGCCGAGCGGTCTCAGGCGCTGCAGTCATGGACTGTGCGGCTGGTCCTGGCGGAGGTTCGAGTCCGCCCTCGGGCATGGTTGTGTGTGTTTGTCCTTAGGATAATTTAGGTTAAGTAGTGTGTAAGCTTAGGGACTGATGACCTTAGGAGTTAAGTCCGATAAGATTTCACACACATTTGAACATTTTGATAATTATTTCACATAAATCCATTTGATTTATTCTATACATACATTCTATTGATTAAACAACCGATGTTATGGATAGATTATACATCTACATCTACATCACTACTCTGCAATTCACATTTAAGTGCTTGGCAGAGGGTTCATCGAACCACAATCATACTATTTCTCTACCATTCCACTCCCGAACAGCGCGCGGGAAAAACGAACACCTAAACCTTTCTGTTCGAGCTCTGATTTCTCTTATTTTATTTTGATGATCATTCCTACCTGTGTAGGTTGGGCTCAACAAAATATTTTCGCATTCGGAAGAGAAAGTTGGTGACTGAAATTTCGTAAATAGATCTCGCCGCGACGAAAAACGTCTTTGCTTTAATGACTTCCATCCCAACTCGCGTATCATATCTGACACACTCTCTCCCCTATTACGTGATAATACAAAACGAGCTGCCCTTTTTTGCACCCTTTCGATGTCCTTCGTCAATCCCACCTGGTAAGGATCCCACACCGCGCAGCAATATTCTAACAGAGGACGAACGAGTGTAGTGTAAGCTGTCTCTTTAGTGGACTTGTTGCATTTTCTAAGTGTCCTGCCAATGAAACGCAACCTTTGGCTCGCCTTCCCCACAATATTATCTATGTGGTCTTTCCAACTAAAGTTGTTCGTAATTTTAACACCCAGGTATTTAGTTGAATTGACAGCCTTGAGAATTGTACTATTTATCGAGTAATCGAATTCCAACGGATTTCTTTTGGAACTCATGTGGATCACCTCACACTTTTCGTTATTTAGTGTCAACTGCCACCTGCCACACCATACAGCAATCTTTTCTAAATCGCTTTGCAACTGATACTGGTCTTCGGATGACCTTACTAGACGGTAAATTACAGCATCATCTGCGAACAACCTAAGAGAACTGCTCAGATTGTCACCCAGGTCATTTATATAGATCAGGAACAGAAGAGGTCCCAGGACGCTTCCCTGGGGAACACCTGATATCACTTCAGTTTTACTCGATGATTTGCCGTCTATTACTACGAACTGCGACCTTCCTGACAGGAAATCACGAATCCAGTGGCACAACTGAGACGATACCCCATAGGCCCGCAGCTTGATTAGAAGTCGCTTGTGAGGAACGGTGTCAAAAGATTTCCGGAAATCTAGAAATACGGAATCAACTTGAGATCCCCTGTCGATAGCGGCCATTACTTCGTGCGAATAAAGAGCCAGCTGCGTTGCACAAGAACCATGTTTTCTGAAACCATGCTGATTACGTATCAATAGATCGTTCCCTTCGAGGTGATTCATAATGTTTGAATACAGCCCGACGTCAATGATATAGGTCTGTAGTTCGATGGATTACTCCTACTACCCTTCTTAAACACTGGGGCGACCTGCGCAATTTTCCAGTCTGTAGGTACAGATCTATCGGTGAGCGAGCGGTTGTATATTATTGCTAAGTAGGGAGCTATTGTATCAGCGTAATCTGAAAGGAACCTAATCGGTATACAATCTGGACCTGAAGACTTGCCCGTATCAAGCGATTTGAGTTGCTTCGCAACCTCTAAGGTATCTACTTCTAAGAAACTCATGCTAGCAGCTGTTCGTGTTTCAAATTCTGGAATATTCCATTCGTCTTCCCTGGTGAAGGAATTTCGGAAAACTGCGTTCAATAACTCCGCTTTAGCGGCACAGTCGTCGGTAACAGTACCATCGGCACTGCGCAGCGAAGGTATTGACTGCGTCTTGCCGCTTGTGTACTTTACATACGACCAGAATTTCTTCGGATTTTCTACCAAATTTCGAGACAATGTTTCGTTGTGGAACCTATTAAAGGCATCTCGCATTGAAGTCCGTACTAAATTTCGCGCGTCTGTAAATTTTAGCCAATCTTCGGGATTTCGCGTTCTTCAGAACTTCGCATGCTTTTTCCGTTGCCTCTGCAACAGCGTTCGGACCTGTTTTGTGTACCACGGGGTAAAATAAATTATTTACTCCAGATGGTACTACAAGAAACAAGAGAAATAATTTTTAAATAATCCTATTACAGTTATTTACTATTTTAAAAAAAATCTTTTTTGTCCTATAGGCAGTCCTTTTTTATAATTATTCACTTTTAATTAAACTGTATCTTCAAATGATACGTAATTTGCGTATATCGTTCTTCAATGGCTGACGTTGATGTTAAACAGCACAAAAGCACCCAATTTACGTATATCGTTCCTCAATGGCCGACGTTGACGTTATACAGCACAAAAGAACCCTCACCAGATGTACAGGGCGTTTTCGTAAGAGAGTGCTAAAATTTAACAGGACGTAGAGGATGCCCCACTGAACAATTTGAGTTAGGGAATCTGGTGTCGGAGAAGCCGGCTTAAGGAGATAATAGGAATAAAATCACATTACTGTGTGCTTTTTTATTTACATTAGTTAACTGCAGATACTATCATCGACACAATGAACGTACCACTATACGGTATCTTACAAAATGTGCTGAAACTGACGGCCATCAACCTCAATGCAAGCATGACATCGGCGAACAAGATTCTGACGCACCCCGACAGATATCCCTGGAGTGTTTCGAGTCACATCGCAGGCAGCTACAACTCTGGCAGCCAATTCCATCTCCGTATCCACTGGGGTCTCACACACAAGTGACTTTAGATATCCCCATAGGAAATAATCAAGGGGATTCAGGCCAGGTGACTTCGCAGGCCATGGAATAGGACTTCCTCTTCCAATCCAGCGACCAGGAAACACTTTGCCGATACTGCTCCATCGTATTGTACTGTACGTCTCTGAATAGCACTGAGTAATGAATGGGTCTGTTGCTAATTGACAGCACGTTCTGTCACGGCACAATGTAAATACGATAAAACAGAATCATCCTATAGATAAATTGCATCATGACTTCCCGGTAATCAGGCTCGTCCTTCTTGTTTCCTCGCAGGAAATAAAGAATGTACAAGCAAATAAACAGCAAAGTACGTTTAAACTTGGAGGAGGAGATTAGTGTTTAACGTCCCGTCGACAACGAGGTCATTAGAGACGGAGCGCAAGCTCGGGTGAGGGAAGGACAAGGAAGGAAATCGGCCGTGCCCTTTCAAAGGAACCATCCCGGCATTTGCCTGAAGCGATTTAGGGAAATCACGGAAAACCTAAACCAGGATGGCCGGAGACGGGATGGAACCGTCGTCCTCCCGAACGCGAGTCCAGTATGCTAACCACTGCGCCACCTCGCTCGGTCGTTTAAACTTGTACGCATGTTAGTTGTAAATAAGCTGGAAAACAGTAATGCTAGACAAAGCGGTAGATAAGTTTACTTCCATATCTCCTTCTGTGACCCCCAGGTTCCGTGTCTCATATTATTCAGTGGAACATGCTCTATGTCCTGCTACATTTCTGCACGCTCTTACGGAAACAGCCTGTATATAACGCAATGCTGCCTAGTCAACAGGAGCAGTTTCAGCGACTGTGGTATACTGACTGTTCCGACATCGTCATCTTCAGCTGATGGATAGCGACTCTTCGAAGTATAAATTACTTTATTTTAAGTCACTGACTGCTTTATGTACCTGTCGCGATATCTATCCTTTAAAGCGCTACCCTGAAAATGGCCTGAGACAATGCCGAAAATTGTCATTTTAAATGCCGTGCGGTTCTAGGCGCTTCAGTCTGGAACCGCCTGACCGCTACGGTCGCAGGTTCGAATCCTGCCCCGGGCATGGATGTGTGTGATGTCCTTAGGTTAGTTAGGTTTAAGTAGTTCTAAGTTCTAGGGGACTGATGACCACAGATGTTAAGTCCCATAGTGCTCAGAGCCATTTGAACCATTTTTGTCATTTTAAATAAAATACATAGCTTACAAGACCACTGTGGTGTTTTTTTTTGTTTTTTGTTTTTATATATATAGAAAACTGGGTTTCCTAGCACTATATGATAAATCTGCATTGGATTTTGTTTTTCGTTCTCTTTTTAATTTTTACAACAAAATCCCTCTGTTTCACATTAAAATTTAACAATTTTGGAATGAAACCTGAAATAAACAATGAAAGCTTTTTCCCATACGCACTGTTTATTTTTAATTAACAGACAGAAAGATAACTATATAGAAAAAAAAATGTACCATAGGTTATGCAGCCTGTTATATATCCACATTCAGTTTCTAGATGGTTCACCGCCGGTTTCTAGGTGTGGTTAGTAAGACAGTGATCGCATATAGCAACAAAGCGACCGAAATGAGGTAACGCCCGATAGGTACATAAAATGGTTCAAATGGCTCTGAGCACTATGCGACTTAACTTCTGAGGTCATCAGTCGCCTAGAACTTAGAACTAATTAAACCTAACCTAACCTAAGGACATCACACACATCCATGCCCGAAGCAGGATTCGAACCTGCGACCGTAGCGATCGCGCGGTTCCAGACTGAAGCGCTTAGAACCGCTCGGCCACCCCGGCCGGCCGATAGGTACGGTACCCACCTAACGCACAGGTAAAGCGGATATTATCTTACGTGACCAAAGCAATTAGGACAACTGCCGTAGTCTACGCTAACTTACGATAGTCTACGGTAGCCTACGGTAGTTCTACTACTCTAAACTCCAGGTGTTGCATAGGCTTTATTGGGAACGATGGAGTGAACGGGCTAACTTTTCCGTATCCATCGTGCCACGGAGACTCGTACCTGGCCGCGTACGTAATACTGTCTCCCGAGTCCTCAGAGATGCGGCACAATATGCACCGTCCCCACTATTATCCAGGGAGCCACTCTCCTTGTGGCCAAGGTAGCAGGTTTTTCCGAATTCCTCCTTAAACCAAAGAATTACCAGTATGGAGCTTCCCGTACCAAATGAGGAGTCACAAAAGAAATGCTGGAATGTGTGGTTCGTTGGATAGTATAAATGTAAATTTGTAATATACAGTGTGGATGCGAACTCCACCGACAACATGTGTGAGATATTTCATTTCTGAGTATTTTGGAATGTGAGGCCCTTGGTCTATGGTAGCTCATTATAGAGTAATAGCCGGCCGGAGTGGCCACGCGGTTCTAGGAGCTACAGTCTGGAACCGCGAGACGACTACGGTCACAGGTTCGAATTCTGCCTCGGGCATGGATGTGTGTGATGTCCTTAGGTTAGTAAGGTTTAAGTAGCTCTAAGTTCAAGGGGACTGATGACCTCAGCAGTTGAGTCCCATAGTGCTCAGAACCATTGAACCATTTGAACAGAATAATAATGTAATTATGAAGCATGGGACTTCTATAGTTTTCAGTATTTGAAAACTCGTTGAGATAAGGGTAGTTGTGAGAATGTCGCCTTTCTTTCTCAGCAGGTGTTTGAGCTGCAGCCATCTTTTGGATCGACGCTTCGCACTGACATATTCTAATGTTTTCTCCTTGCATCCTAAAATTTTCATTTATTGTTCATGGCAATAGTTATGACATAGTCGCATAGTGCTCAGAGCCATTTGAACCATTTGACTGCTCATTACAATATTTGACTGTCAACAGTTACTTGTAATGTCTAACTTTCGACCGTAATATTTACATTTACCTGTTACTGAAGAGACGTTTAATGAGAAATACGACTGTAAAGTATAAAGAAGTAAATAACTGCGAAATGTGTAGGTTAGGATGTAGTGTTCGCTTCTTACCGGATATATCACTGAGGCCACAATAACCTCTAATTGTGTTTTGAGATTTTATCTGCACTCCGTTCTTTATGCAAACACCTTAGGCCGTAGTAGGAATAAGTAAATCACAATTCAAGGCGACAATGACTAACATGTTTGTCGTTTCGGAAAGTATGTTCATTTAGAGCAGTCAACTAGTACGAAGGGCAAGAGACAAGGGACTACAGCACGTTTATTATCTGTGACACAGCTATATACAAATTATCCAGTTAATAAGTATTTTAAAACAAATAAAATTATATTTCTGATAAGATAATATGAAAAGGGAGTCTCTTATTCGTGATTAATAAGTTAGGTTAGCAAAATATAGGTATGAAAGTGAACATCCATGATGCCCTTTTCCTATGGCAGTTAAAAGTCTATTTCATGTTAAAATTTTCCAGAAAAAGTAAGTTTCAGCGCAGAATCGGTATGCAGCGTCAGAATCCGGTTAAAAAACCATTCTGGCGATTCCTCGTTCATCCCTGTACGATTAGTACGTGTTAAGAAAAAGGGATGTTGAATTCAGAAATAATATATGTGATTATTTGGTTTGTTACCCAGACTGCCTTTGTTTAGCTGAAAATATACTCACAGTCGTGAAAAAGCCTGTAATATGCAATCACGAAAATGTACAAAAGGAAACAGAGAGTTGGCTCCTGTGAACAGATACACGAATACTGTGATGTGTTTGCTGTCCCTGCAAAAAGTAGATCACCGTAGTGTCGCTGCGCCGCTCTTCCATTACATTTAGTGAACTCACACACGAGGTGCATATCCATTAAATTTTCATCAATAAACATACATGTTATGAATCACTGCCAATGTACAACTAAAATAGCCAGAGTTGTGCCGTACCTAATTCAGCCCTGAGAGTGAAGAGTAAAGCTGCCCTCTACCAAAACTACGGTTTGGTAGTTTTGGTGCATACATGAATGACGTAGGAAATGGTAGGATTACCGGTAGTACTGGTAGCACTGCCCGCCCGGCAAGCCGAGCGGTCTAACGCGCCGTTCCCGAGCGGGAAGGAATCCGCCCTGCGGATTAGTATCGTGGTCTGGTGTGCTGGCCAGCCTGTGGATGGTTTTTAGGTGGTTTTCCGTCTGCCTCGGCGAATGTTGGCTGGTTCCCCTTATCCCGCCTCAGTTACACTACGTCAGCGCTTGCTGGGCAAATACTGTCTCCACTTACGCGTACGCCATGATTACTCTACCACGCAAACATTTGGGGTTCACTCGTACGGTATGAGACGTTCCCTGGAGGGGGGGGGGGGAGTGGGGGAGGGGCCACTAGGGGCTGAACCGCACAATAACCTTGGGTTCGGTGTGGGTGGACTGCTGTGGCCTCGTGAACCACTGAGGGCCACAGTGAGACGAAGCCTCTTCGTCGTTTCTAAGTCCCGGTTCAATACACAATAACACAATTGGTAGCACTGATAAGGAAAGAAACATATATGCATGTATGAGAGAAAAACTGTGAGCCGTCGACTTCTCTTTGTTTCTTTGTTTGCTTTGCACATAATTAGAACCGCACATCGTTCAGTGTTAGTTCATTGTATATTTTATGCACGTACAAAATATAAATTGCATTTTATAAGTCATAAAAATTAGTTGATCACGTAACTTCTGCGCCTTTATGAAATCGAAGAAATCATTTTTGATGGAAGTACGGTCCACATGTACAAAAAAATCTGTACAATTACTGTCGTTATTTTAGTTTTAATAGAACGTTCTTCATCATGATCAACGGCAAGAGCTTCCTGCTATCATTGATAAGGGCGAATTTTCTTTAAGAATAACAGAAATATGTTTTGTACATGGTGTAAACGGTATAAGCTGTCAAAATTATACAGACGGTACATCCCAGCGTGTTTCACAAAAAAGTCTAATGTAATATCGTTATGTCACGTTCTTTATTTTGGCATTCCTAAAAGACAGATACTTGTAAATTTGATAGTAGCCGCATTTCTGTTTACATTGTCAACCGACGGCACACGACCTTGCTTATGTGTTACCGATATCGACGCGGCGGTCAGAGAAAGGCAACGGACGAGCCAGAGCAATGTAAACATTGGACGTGTACGACGATTAGGTACTACGGAAAAAAGAAATTTAAACAGTCGTTGGGTTGTAAAGAACATGTAATTCGTTATACGTAAACAATGAATTAAGTACAACCAGACGGTTTCTCTTTTACAACATCACGGTAACGAAGGTCGTGACAGCAAAGAAAAGCTAACATCAAATAAAATTTGTTTCCCTGAGTACAACCAATTACCACGTAATTTGTTGTACATTAATTACAATCAACTGCTTCCTCTTTTTACAACAGTACCATAACGAAAATTAAATTCAGATTTTTTTCCTTTCCTACAACAATACCGTAACCAAAATGAAACACAAATTACTTTGTTTCCTGTTTCATCAGTACTACAATAAGTGTTCGAAATGCCCACTATTCGATTATACACATGCTTCACTACGGCGAACCCAGTTTCGTCGCATTCGTTCACTCACATGCACTTTTATCTTTATGGTATTGGTAGCATCGAAAATCCTCCGCGTAAGTTCGTCCACATTATTTTCTTGCTGGGCAGAAATACGTTCCTTCATATGACCACAAAAGTAAAAATCCAGTGGATTTAAATCAGTACTGCGTGCTGGTCATTGACCTGGACAAAAATGTCCCATCCATCGGCCTGGAAATCGTCTGTTCAAAAACCTTCGTACCCTGTGACCCATGTGGAGTGGAGCACCATTGTGGACGAACCACATGCTGTGACTTTCGCTAACGGAATATTTTCTAATAAAGTTGGTAGCAATGTTTCCCCTAGAAAGGCTCGGTCATTCTTACCAGTCAATCGCGCAGGTAAAACCTAAGGTCCAATAATGTAACCATCGATTATTCCCGCCCATACATTTACAGAAAAGCGGCGCTGAAAATATGTTGCTACTACTTAGCGCGGGTTATGTCCACTCCTCGTGTGCATGTTATGGAAATTAGTTATACCGTCGCGAGTGGAGCACGCTTCACCCGTGACGAGTGTTTTGTCAACAAATTCATGTTGCGCCCTTCTTAACAAAAACCACTCTGAAAATAATCGTCGCGGAGGGAAATAGGAAATATTGCTCTTCCAACTCTTGTACGCGTTGAATGTAGTAAGCCCACAGACGTTCCTCTTTCTAAGAGCGATAAGAGCGATGAAGCACAGTGTGCGGTGCACCCATATGGCGGGCGATGTTTATCTCTGAGTAGTATCTTCGTGGATGCGGTCCAGAATTTGTTCCCCAGGTTCCAATGCACGTTCTTCGCGTTGTGGGTCTCTGCCTTCCGTGTGGGGTAGTAAAGAGTCAGTGTCTCTCAATGCAAATTAAACACGTACTCGTAATCTGTATATTTCATGATTTACTTAATAATAAAACGAAAGCGTATCAGAAGAGACAACTCATTTCGCATAGAGAATGAAATGCAAAAAAGATAAAGCTCACTACAGTACTTTGTTAAGAATGAATTGCAAAATAATCGAGTAAAAGCAGAGAATTATAACGATACAAAGCTTTGGTAAACAGCGACAAATGTCGATCGTGCAGGAAGTCTTTGTTGTCGGAAGAGTTCTCGATAAATTCGTACAGCTGTCCTCGCCATAAATTAAATGAATATCGCATAATTCAGTGATAGTAAATCTCCCTTCCATCCTAACGTTTAACAGAGTTGCAACAACGTCTGCATAGGTAACTCGACGACTGCCTACGATCGGCGTAGAACAGTGACCCAACCACGCAGACCGAAGTTGCATATGCGTTTGCGACTCACGCTCGCGAAGTCAATAAGCGCAGCGGTAAATAACACGTACCGATTGCTTACGTAAGTCTACCTGTGTTGGGGCAGGGACGAAGCAGGCACTTCGTAGTGTTTTGATCCAGTTTAATGAATTCTCCCAGTCTAATGCATGTAATGTTTCCACAAATCACGTTTAATCTGTGTGCGCTGTCCAGTATCTAGAGTCACAAGAACATTGTCCCGAGATGAACTGTTTTTTTCTAGTACAATCTTAGGAAATCGACAAAAATGTTACTGGACGTTTTAAATCAATTACTTGTGTTCTACTAACATGAATTTTTGGCAGATGATATCGTTTACAAACTGTATGAACTGTGTTGATGCGATGTTTGAAATTTTTAAAGATTTTTTAAAATTTAATCTTTTTATTGAGGAAGTTGTGTTTTATAGCGCTATATGAGAAATTGGTATCGTTTTTAAATTTTTACTTCAACATCCCTCTGTTTCCCATTACAAATCAACAGTTTTCAAATGAAATCTGAATTAAACATTGCAAATCCATTTTGCTAAAAATAATGTTTATTTTTAAGTAAAGGCAGGAGGTTATGCGGCCTTTTATGCAATCCACAGTCAGTTTCTAGACAGTTCATTGCTTCCAGTTTCTAGGGTAATCTAGTAAGACACTGATCGAATACGCAAAACAAAACACTTGAAATGAGGTAACGCCCAGTAGATATACAACACTCCTAACGTATCGGCAACGCGCTTACGATCTTAACTGAACAAGGCTACTAGCAGAACTACTGTAGTCTACTCTTCTGATACTCTACGGTGGTGATATGGCATTCCTGTTGTCAACAGCAAATACCGTGAGTCAATGGAGAAAGTTTGTTCCTGAACAAGATACGCGTTGCGTGCCGTCGATATTTTCACGGTAGTTCAGATATTTTCTGTGCAATACGTATAAGAAGATAATTGGGAGTAAGGAATCAAGCGGAAATCATTTACTCAGCAACGAGGCATTGGCCGTCACAGGTCCCCTACATAAAAATACTCAGAAAACATCTTTGAATAACCTGTCGATAATGTTCTCTAAGACAAGAAACCAGTCGCGTGTACCCCCCCCCCCCCTTCCGAATCAGCTCTTTAATGACTGAAGACATCACACTGTGTTAGCACAGAATCACTGCGTTTCTTGGCTCGATTATACTAGCGTTGTTTCGTTTCTCAATAGCAGAGAATTCTTTTGTGGGAACAGGTGTCAGCACCTGTGGCCGACGAAGCTGCAGTTATGGTTCATTGATAAGGCTATAAGGAGAGAGTGGTAAAGAGCAAGAGCAGCTCGCTGAGCGGCCGGCAAACGCTACTGTCTGGAGAGGTTCTGGAGGCTGCGGCTGGAAAGAGAAGTAGCGCTTAAAGCTGACAGCCGCGCGCTGTGGGCGGCGCGCCGGCCGTTCAGAAGAGCGCCGGCTTCAGAGCTAGCCCAGAAGCAACACCCACGGAGAGGGAGCGTTAGTTTATTTGGAGGAGATGGGGAATAAATTAGGCCTTTATTGAGTAATAAGTCATTCTAGCACTCGGCTCAAGTGATTCACAGGTCTTACGAAAACCGAAATCGCAACGGCACAACATGGGTTTGAGCCACACACCCTCGCAGGAAAGGATTTTTTTTATTATTATTGGATATTTACTGGAAGCAGTATTCTGATACGACTGCTTATTAAGGTTAGTGAAGATAGTTAAATCTTAGATATAAGGCTGTTTTACACATTCAGGGTGATTCAGCTGCCCCGACCGCTGCCGTTATATGCAACTCACAAAATTACATTTGACAACGCGCAAGATTTTTGTATTCACCCGTTTGCTGCATACAAACTATTTGTCCTACAGAAAAAATTTACAGGATTTCTTTGGTAGAAAATTTAAAGCACTTAAATTTTGTGAATACGGTTTCGCTGGAGGCCACAATTTTCGAGTTATTCTAGAAAAACGTCACAAAGTGACCTTTAAACGCACTCTCATCTATCCAACCAAGATATCTAGCATGTTCGTAGCACTATCTCCTAACGCCGTACAAAAATTTCCGACTACACGAGCTATTCCCGATATTTTGGTATCTGTTGATTTGTATTACGCTACCAGCATGGTCGGCTATGTGTTAACAAACGTGCCCGTGAAGGTAATGAGAGAAGAACGACTTTTGTAAACGTTACGCTAAAACTAAATACGTTGACAGTTCGATCCTAACTTAACCCTTACAAGCACAGTGGTTTCGTAGTCAGAAGGTCTGACAAATTGAACAACGCAATTATTTATTTTACACTGTTTAAAATCAGAAAATTGTTCGGTAAAATTTAAACAAAAGTGAATTTTACAACCCCTACGTGCTCGACAAAGCCGCTGGCGTAATAAGGCCAGTCAGTGAAGGCCAAAAAGGTCGAATATCGGGAGTAGTTCCTATAGTCGAAAAGTTTTGTAGGAGGGAGTGCCACTAACAGTATAATAGATATGTTGACTGGTGAGGGATGAGTGTGGAGATGGAGGCGCGTTTGAAGGTCAGTTTTGTACGTTTTTCTTGAATAACTTGAAAACTGTGGCCTCCAGGAAAACGTATCACAGTACAAAGATTAACTACATTAAATTTCCTATAAAAAAAGGTCCTGTTAGTTTTTTCTGTAGGACTAATAGTTTGCGTGTAGTGAACGAGAGAATATGAAAATGTCGCGTGTGGTCAGATATAACACTGCGGGTTGCATAAAGCGCCAGCGCTAGGAGCAAATGAATGACCCTGCGTATAAATTTACAAATGTCAGAATTTGATATGCCGGAAATATATTTAAGATTATTGCAAGTAACGGTCTATTACACTGTTGTTCTGACTCATTAGTGTTTTAACATTTCTTGGCAAGGGAATCTTAAAAAATTTAAGATTTTGCTGTTGTTCATTTTGGAATGAAGCATATTTGGGACAACCAAAAACATTGTGATAAGATTTGTTTGGTCTTGTAGATGTTCTCTCCTTGTGAGAAAGTCTATCACTCCGATCTCTATCACTCCGATCCTATAGAGGTATGCAGTTAAACACGCATCTACCGAGCTCATTAGGATAACTGATGTCACATGTCTCCCCGAAACATTTTTCTGCTATCGTGCGCTGGACTGAAGCGAGCTTAAACTTCTTTCCCTGCTGCGATGTTTCTCATTGCTATTCCCACCGCTGTTATGCTTATTTTCCGCCGGCCGCTGTGACCGATCGGTTGTAGGCGCTTCAGTCTGGAACCGCGCGACCGCTACTGTCGCAGCTTCGAATCCTGCCTCAGGCATGGATGTGTGTGAAGTCCTTAGGTTAGTTAGGTTTAAGTAGTTCTAAGTTCTAGGGGACTGAGACCTCATATGTTAAGTCCCATAGTGCTCAGAGCCATTTGAACCATTTTTGCTTATTTTCCTGGAACGTGGAGAAAGTCGGAATATGGAGGCTAACTCCCTTCTTTGATATAGTCTTTTGCAGAACTATCTACTACTAAATTGTACCGATTATCTGAGTGCCCCTTTAACCACACAAGATGAACGTCTTCTTTGTTGGCTTTCATTATAAAAAAAAAAAATGTTTAAATGTGTGTGAAATCTTATGGGACTTAACTGCTAAGGTCATCAGTCCCTAAGCTTACACACTACTTAACCTAAATTACCCTAAGGACAAACACACACAACCATGCCCGAGGGAGGACTCGAACCTCCGCGTTTCATTATCAATTTCACAACTTCACCTTATAAACTCACATAAGATTTCCACTTCTGGTGCTCCAGTTGCTCCAAAACACGGTAGGATTAGTCCAAACTCAACTTAGATGCATCTGCTTGCTCCCTCAAACTGACGAACGCAATTAACTGAGGTCTCCTGGCAGCTCGACCGTCACCATTTCTCGA
The DNA here is from genome assembly GCF_023864275.1 of Schistocerca cancellata. NCBI lineage: Eukaryota > Metazoa > Arthropoda > Insecta > Orthoptera > Acrididae > Schistocerca > Schistocerca cancellata. The sequence continues at coordinate 879,652,115 of NC_064629.1, read as the reverse complement.
TCCCTTCTAGAAAAATGTAACGTTTCGGTGGTTAGCCTTTGATTCCTCTCGCTTTGGAACAAGGCCGTTGTTGCCGAACGATTAACTGGCACATAATTCAATGCTCATTCTGTTTATAAACTGCTCCAGCATTGCCACTGCTTCTGCGTATTATAATAATTCAGACATCCTGAATGAGAGTGTCCAAGATTTAAGTATTAAGATAAAATTTACTTTTAAATGTTTTTCGTATGTTCATTTGCTTTATTCCTTTTCCGAGTGTATCAGGAAGCATTGTTCTTACCATATATCTGTAATTTTACTGTCAATATCGGCATATCCGTTTTACTGCAGTGTGGAGCTGTTATACGTTAATGCTACGACATATTTTGATGTTTTAATATCACAAAACTTGTCCAGCAACTGTATCTAATTATCGCCCACATGTGTAGCTATCGAAATTCCATTCAAATGTCACACCTGCGAGTTGGCGTTCAAGAACGTTGCCTCATAAATCATACCAAACTGAAAAAGAAGAACATAATAGCGCAGATAATTGTGAAAATTTATTTTCGACAAAAAACTGAAAAATTAGCAGAACTAAGAAAGTCTACGGAAGTGTTTGGAGACACAAAATGTCCCTTTGTCCAGACTAAGGTCGAATCAATCTTCATAAAGATAGAGAGAGCGAGAAGTCCATAGAGAGATGTGCCTATACAAGGGGTGGACAAAATGTTGTGGATGTCGGCTTCCTCTCACTATGAGAGGAAGCCGAAAGGCACGCGTTTTGGCTCACGCAGGTCTGGAACAGGTCAAGGAAATTAGACTAGCAAAAAAGGACGTAGCTGTGGAATACTTAACTTTAATCCATAAATGGTGAACATCGCTCTTGACGGAACATGTTTTACAGCATGAATAGTAACTGCTAATGGCGCCTTGCTAGGTCGTAGCAAATGACGTAGCTGAAGGCTATGCTAACTATCGTCTCGGCAAATGAGAGCGTAATTTGTCAGTGAACCATCGCTAGCAAAGTCGGCTGTACAACTGGGGCGAGTGCTAGGAAGTCTCTCTAGACCTGCCGTGTGGCGGCGCTCGGTCTGCAATCACTGATAGTGGCGACACGCGGGTCCGACGTATACTAACGGACCGCGGCCGATTTAAAGGCTACCACCTAGCAAGTGTGGTGTCTGGCGGTGACATCACACAAAATATGTAAAAATCAAAAACACAACACATTACCACCCCTAATACGGCGTAGGGAAACCGCTGGCATTCTAAACGACTTCCAGTCGTCTCGGAATGGATAAATACAGGTGCTGCGTGTGTTCCATGGGAATATCATACCACTCTTCCTGCAAAACAGTGACTAGTTCAGGTAACGATGATGGACGTGGGTAACAATCACGCACCCTTCTCTCCAAAGCAGACCACAGAGGTTCAACAATATTGAGATCTGGTCACTGGAGGCCAGAGGAGATGCGAAAATTTCCCTTCCTGCTCACAGAACCAGTCCTGGATGATGGGAGCAGTGTGAGCAGTGGCCCAGTCGTCAGTATCACCGCTGGGGAACATACATTGTAACATGGGGTGCAATTCATCAGTCGAAATGGTCGCATTATCCTTGGCAGTAGTGCGACCCTGCAGAGTAACCGTGGGACCCATGCAACACAGCAATGTGGCTGCCCAAATCATCACCGAGTCCCCGCCATGTTCCACTCTTGAGACGTAAACCAACACCGACTCAAAGGAAGGCCTCGGCGCTTGTTCGTGACGTCACGTCAGCTAGGCACGGCGAACGCCAGGTCTGTTGCAGGCATACTCATAATGGTAGTGTCTCCCTCTCTGACACAGGAAAATGTGAAACTGTTGGCGGTAGTTGACCAACACTCATTGTTCTGAGAGATTTCTGCAATCAATTAATTGTGCAATTCATTACACTTCTTAACAAATAGTGTACTCCTGAACTTAAATTTCCACCTGTTTTAAGGATTTACATACAAAAACAACTTCATGGTCCAGCAGCAACAGAATTCGTGCTTCTTTATCTTATTTGTAAATCTGAGGAAGTTACGTATGTACTGGGTTGCTTTTACAAGAAACTGTGAACATATTGGTGCTCTTCTTTAGGTATCTTGGTTAACTATGGGGTGAGGAGCACTGAATGTTAATGAAATATCTTGCGATTGTACACGTTGGGGGAGGGGGTGGGGGACAGAAGAAGAGGCAAAAGAGAGATACTTGTTTTATCAAATAAAATTTTTTTATCTTATAAAGTTTCTCCTTTCAGTTGCAAGAGGGGAATATTTATCTTTTCTAATGTGCACGTTTAAAAAAGTTTAAGCTCAGCAGTATTTTCGATGTATGAAGCTATTTTCTTTCCTGTTTAGAATTCCTTTCGTTGAAAACGACTGTAATCTAATGGCTGGAAACAGTTGGACATTTACACATGTAAATTAGTTCACATTTCCAGTGACGATGTCAAACGAAAATAAATAAATAAATAAAAGAAACGAGTTAATTGTAAGGGGGTTGGGGTAAGTTTCGATAACAAAATGGATCAAGTAAATATAGTTTCTTGAATGTAAAATTTCCGAAGCTTCCAATGGGGCAAAGCATCTTCTCATATTGATCTACGTTTGTTTCGACAGGATTCAGTAATACAGAACTATGATCTTCATTTGTAGCTTTACGATAGTAAGAAAATCTTTCATCTAAATAAAACTGCAGAATCCGAAACAATACCAAACATTTTGTCCAAAAATAAGAGATTTATAGTGATACGTACGCCCAGGCGTTTCTGACTGCAACAGACCTGGCGTTCGCCGTGCCTAGCTGACGTGACGTCACCAACAAGCGCCGAGGCCTTCCTTTGAGTCGGTGTTGCGTAAACTTGGCTGCAATTCCCTGCTTGTGGAGCTCAATTCGTGTTGTTTTAGTGCTGAGAGCTTTCGCGAGTGCGACACTTAGCTGCGCAGTGACTTTTGTAGCCGTAGTTGTCTTACTTTTCGTCACAATCCTCTTGAGTGACCGCCTGTTATAATTGCTCAACACAACACTTTCGTCCGCGTTGTGACTTGGTGGATGAAGTTTTTCGAATGTCCCTGAATCTCGTATAAATCTTCGATAGTATGCCTTCTGAAACACCAAACACTTCGGCTGTCTCGGTTACGGAAGCACGCACCATACAAGCATCAACAATTTTTCCATGTTAGAATTCACTTAGCTCCGACATAATGCTCTCACAGCTGCACAGAACATTATTCTGACCATGAGTGACATTTTCAGTGTATTCAGGACATTGTATAGGTGCCGTTCGTTGTCAAGTGCAACAGTGCAGCCTGCAGGCTTGTCTAGCATCTGCATTTATGTTCAGGCATGCATTTCTCGCTATAAATAGACGGGTGTATTATAGAATAATGTTCCCCCCCTCTTTTTTTATTTTTTACAGACGTGTGTAATCAAGGGATCAACAAGTTATGGTGAAAGTGAAGCTAATACACTGAAAAATTATGACTAGAGTTTAATTGGGACTCCATCGCGAACTGGAACCTTACTTATTTTTAGCGATTTTAGCTGCTTTTCAAAATTATTACTGATTACTACAGCAGTTATCGCAGCAGCGCTATTACTGTTGAATGACACCAATGTCTTTGACCTTTTCGTTATGGTGGAATACTTGAGGGCAGAATTTTACATTTAATCCTTTTCTACTATTTTATGTTTCGGTTCCTGTATTGTCCACAAGTGTCTGGCCGGGGTTTGGGGACAGGTCCTAATATTTTATTTTGCAACGGTAGTTATTCAGCGCTTCGAGCAATGCCATTCGGGTAACCGAGTGCTACGGCTGTCTCTACCGTCAAGAATTATTCTGCTAGGTACATATTTTGTAGAAATTCTTACACTATTCGTTTGAACTTGAACTGCATTTTCTCTACGTGTTCATCGTATGAATGACATCTTTCTGGTTCCTTTCTCAGAAATATGATAACCTCGTCTTTTTCCTTTTTACTGAACATCATGTACATTTTTCTTGGTACTTTTTTAGCTATTTGCACCTTTTTACGCATTAATCGTACAAGTGGATTGTGGCCATTGATCTTTGTCTCTATGTCATGACCCTCAAAATGGTGTAGTGTCCTTGTTGCAACAAGACTAGAACATGTCCAACATGTAAAGGGTTTCGAATTATTTTTTCGAGGTATGTTTTAGACAAAACTTCTATGGCTGTTTCGCAGAAATGTTTCCTTCTCTTGTCCACTCTAATTTTTCCAAACAACTGTGTAGTGTACAGCAAGCCTTTTAAATATTCGCTCTAGGGAACGTAGGTTTTCCCTGAAGTTACCAGTTACTTCTAATGTTGGATCTGGTAGGCGATAGAGGGACTGAACTCCAACTTTTATTCGATTCGTGATCGTTATTCGTTCCCAACTATTTAGAATGCAATTTATTTTCTATCTGAAGAGGAGGACACTACAAGTGCCATAACCCGATTTTCTAGAAACTTCGCTTAGTGAAAGAGGGGTCAAAATAAGCGAACACATCTCGGCTTATCCGGCTTATGCACGACGGTTTCAGAGAAAACGACCGTCAAAGCTCTCGAGGTACTGCATGTGTCTTATAGCGAGTGAGCATTTCAGCCGAAGCTGTGGCACAGTGGCTGGTGTCGTGGCTTCACACATTTGCGCTCCGTGTTCGAAACTCGATTATTATTTTTATTTTCGTTTCACGTTTATCTACCCATGTCTGCAGAAGATAACTACACGAATGTTTTACAATCTTTACTGAAAAAATGTTGTCTTTATTTATCTACTAATTGTATATCTGGTGAATGAATTTAACAAAAATAATGAGAAAATTATTTGGAATTGTTTTAGGTGATGTATCTGTAGTGTGTCTTGATTCATAATTAACTGGAAGCACTTGTTTTCGGGAAAGTGATCCGATATGCGTGGTTCGCCGCGAAATTATTGCCAACGGGAGAAATCATCAGCAATGTTTACTACGTTTCATTTTCGATTGAGATCTGTACGAAGAAACGTCGCGCGGTACTTGTGCTGTTCGGAATTTCTATGTTTCGGATGTTTCTCCTATCGATATCATCCAAGGGAATAGACCAAATCTTCCTGAAGAATAAATATAAGAATGAAATATGAGAGTCGATATACGACTGAAATACTGAAATATAAGAATATGAGTATTTAAAAAGAGTTTAACCGCCGAAAATACCATACACACGTATATTACACTACGGGCCATTAAAATTGCTACACCACGAAGATGACGTGCTACAGACGCGAAATTTATCTGACAGGAAGAAGATGCTGTGATATGCAAATGATTAGCTTTTCAGAGCGCCGGTGGTGACACCTACAACGTGCTGACATGAGGACAGTTTCCAATCGGTTTCTCATACACAAACAGCAGTTGACCGGCGTTGCCTGGTGAAACGTTGTTGTGATGCCTCGTGTAGGGAGGAGAAATGCGTACCATCACGTTTCCGACTTTGATAAAGGTCGGATTGTAGCCTATTGCGATTGCGGTTTATCGTATCGCGACATTGCTGCTCGCGTTGGTCGAGATTAAATGACTGTTAGCAGAATATGGAATCGATGGGTTCAGGAGGATAATACGGAGCGCCGTGCTGGATCCCAACGGCCTCGTATCACTAGCAGTCGAGATGACAGGCATCTTATTCGCATGGCTGTAACGGATCGTGCAGCCACGTCTCGATCCCTTAGTCCACAGATGGGGATGTTTGCAAAACATCAACCATCTGCTCGAACAGTTCGACGACGTTTGCAGCAGCATGGACTGTCAGCTCGGAGACCATGGCTGTGGTTACCCTTGACGCTGCATCACAGACAGGAGCGCCTGCGATAGTGTACTCAGCGACGAACCTGGGTGCACGAATGGCGAAACGTCTTTTTTTCGGATGAATCCAGGTTCTGTTTATAGCATCATGATGGTCGCATCCGTGTTTGGCGACATAGCGGTGAACGCACATTGGAAGCGTGTATTCGTCATCGCCATACTGGCGTATCACCCGGCGTGATGGTATAGGGTGCCATTGGTTACACGTCTCGGTCACCTCTTCTTCGCAGTGACGGGACTTTGAACAGTGGACGTTACATTTCAGATGTGTTACAGCCCGTGGCTCTACCCTTCATTCGGTCCCTGCGAAACTCTCATTTCAGCAGGATAATGCGCGACCGCATGCTGCGGGTCCTGTACAGGCCTTTCTGGACACAGAAAATGTTCGACTGCTGCCCTGGCCAGCACATTCTCCAGATCTCCAACGAATTGGAAACGTCTGGTCAATGGTGGCCGAGCAACTGGCTCGTCGCAATACGCCAGTCACTACTCTTGATGAACTGTGGTATCGTGTTGAAGCTGCATGGGTAGCTGTACTGTGCACACCATCCAAGCTCTGTTTCACTCAATGCCCAGGCGTATTAAGGCCGTTATTACGGCCAGAGGTGGTTGTTCTGGGTACTGATTTATCAGGATCAATGCACCCAAATTGCGTGAAAATGTAATCACATGTCAGTTGTAGTATAATGTATTTGTCCAATGAATACCCGTTTATCAGCTGCATTTCTTCTTGGTGTAGCAATTTTAATGGCCAGTAGTGTATATAAAAATGTATGACACTTATTATGAAACCTAGTTGTAATTTTACAATTAATAGAACGCCCTTCTATCACCTAACTTCATAAGAAAGATTCGTCTAGTAATCTCCTACGAAATGGGTCGATAAATGGAAAACAACATAAAATAAACCAAAACAATATTGGGGTTTCGCACACGGTGCGCAAAAATTAGGAGCCGCTGCGGTAGCCACTGTGCCACAATTTAGGCTGACACTATTGGGCTGAAAGGCATCTAAACTACGTTGAAAACTTGCCGTGTTCTTGTCAGTTAACTTAAGATTTTTGTTTACTGCTATTAATACACCGTCTCTCATCCGTCTGAACCTGTCGTTTTGATAAGCACTTAGATTTTTCCCGAAGATCTCTCTGCTTCCAATTTCTGACTTAGCCAACTCTCGGTGCTGAGTATTGCAGGAGCGGACCTCGCATCTTTTTAATAGTGCTTCGAACTCAGCCAGTTTCTTTGAGAATGCTTTCACAGCTTATCACTAATATCTTGATCTTTATTAGAGTGCACAGAGAAGGTAAATTTTTCCTAATGGCGACATACCGACTTTTGGATAAATCGTCTGAATGATATAACGGATGTAAATTATCAGTATTTTCGATATATCTTATATTCGATATGTCAAAAAGAGTGATACGCATCTGAAAGTTGATATGTATCAAACAGATATCTATTATTACTTACATTTTTCTACGGGAGATCTGTCGTTGTTGATAACAGGTTTGACGTAAAGTCACATAAGAGATATGCGTCCATTTTCACGTAATTTGAATGTTGTATCAGTGCTATTATGGACGCTATAAGAGCCGGCCGTGGTGGACGAGCGGTTCTAGGCGCTTCAGTCTGGAACCACCCGACTGCTGCGGTCGCAGGTTCGAATCCTGCCTCGAGCATGGATGTGTGTGATGTCCTTAGGTTAGTTAGGTTTAAGTAGTTCTAAGTCTAGGGGACTGAAGTCCTATAGGGCTTAGAACCATTTGAACCATTTTTGACGCTATAAGAAATACAGGGAAGTCACAGTTTGTGAGGGGGCTGCTTTCTTAAATTACGCGTTTCGATTTTTGCATCACCAGATTAATCAAAATTTAGATGAGTACTTCATACAAAGATAGTCATCTATCTTATCCTTAAGACAATACGAAAATCTTAGAAATGCGCCTGGAAATGGCCAGCACGGAAGGATAATTTGTTCTACAAATGGGGAAACATTGTTGGGAGAGTAAAATCAACAAAACTTGTGAAGAAACGTCTTGTTACAGTCGCTTTGAAGCAAAACATATAAATGCTTAAAATTACTCCCAGTTCTTGAAAATTTATTCAACGTTTCTTTGCAAATATTATGTTTCAACATAAAAACACGTGAGTCGTGCTTCGGCAGCTCAGATGATAGAGCACTTGCCCGCGAAAGGCAAAGGTCCCGAGTTCGACGTGAGTTGTGCTTCGGTAGCTCAGATGGTAGAGCACTTGCCCGCGAAAGGCAAAGGTCCCGAGTTCGAGTCTCGGTCGGGCACACAGTTTTAATCTGCCAGGAAGTTTCATAAAACACGTGTTGACATTGCTTTACAAAATATTTTCTCACGTATTTCTCACAAATATATCTGTCATTCACTTGTTATTCTTCATCCTGCGTAATATTTTCTTTTAACAAACTATCTTTGTATTGTTTTACGAGGGTTTTCCAGAAAGTAAGTTCCGATCGGTCGCGAAATGGAAACCACTGGGAAAATCCGGTAAAGCTTTGCACGGATGTGTTGGGCAGTGTTCTAGTATGCCCGTCGATCGTGTCGCGTCGCTCTTTTCAGTTCTGAGTAAACAGTGAGCACGTAAAGATGCGCAGGGAATAGCGTCTCCCGCCAGGTATGAGGGCCTGGTTAGAGATTTCGCGTGTCATGCAGCCCACATAATACAACTGTCGAGCAGTTCCTTCTTCATGCCAATTCTCGGCCGCACACTGCAGGGGCAATGAAGACGCTCCTGAAGCATTTCCGATGAGAAGTGTTTGATCACCCACAATACAGTCCGTAATTGGCTCTCCCTGAGTCTCATCTCCGCTCACAAGAACCGCTGGCTATGAAGACAAAATTTTTCCTGAGACAACGAGCTGCAGACCAGTGCAGATAACTGGCCGAAAGCACAGGCGGTTGCTTTCTATGACGAGGATATTGGAAAGTTGATACAACACTACAACAAAACTCGAAATTGGAGCGGCGACTATGTAGATAAGTAGGTGGAAGGTGTACCTAACTGTTGCAAATAAAACGTTTCTGATTTTCACTGTGGTTTCCATTTCGTGACCGATCGGAACTTACTTTCTGGACAACCCTCGTATTTTGGAGCTCTAACACATACCTCTAACGAGAAATTTCACCCCTACTTTCCCGAAATATACAAATAGTTACTGAATAAGTGCGCAAAAGGATTGGGCTCAGGTTAGTCGATTATAAGTGTAACATGCATCCAAAGTTAGTTATCTTCACAGCAAATTAATACGTGAAAAATAAGTGAGTAATAAGAATTGCTTCCTTGAAAATATCCTCCAGTTTTTGAAAAACTGTGCTGTGAAACAACTTTAGTGTTTAGTAATTCTTAATTAAACTATTTAAAATAATTCATGATTTCCGTTTCTGAGCGTAAGACCAGCTGCCTTAGTTTATTATGTCAGGAAGCCGAACGAAGGAAGCAAAAATGCTTGGCAACGCAAAATTTCTTACGTCGATTTGAGCGCGGCACTCCACGTACAGCTGCTGTTGTCGGCAGGGGCGTTGTCTCGAATATGCCTAATTTGTAACCGGAGGTAAGTGTTACAATGTGCATCTCACTGCGTATGACGTTGTGCTTTTAGTTGAGAGTTTTTATTGTTGGCTACGCTGTCGAGAGCCCTGTGGTAGTGACTTCGCATTGTTTGTTTTATATGTGGCGTGATTCCACAGGTGGTCACCGTATAGGAGTGCGGGAGACCTCTTGCAGTTTGCACCTTCAGTCACATTACGGATACCAATTCCTCAGCTTATGTTTATAAACAGCCCCTATCTAAGGTCATTTGCTTCGCTATCAACCAAAAGAGCTAGGGCAATAGAAATACAATGCAAAATGTGGCATTTGTTTCCTGGTAGCTTGCGCGCGGATTCAAAAATGGTTCAAATGGCTCTGAGCACTATGGGACTTAACATCTATGGTCATCAGTCCCCTAGAACTTAGAACTACTGAAACCTAACTAACCTAAGGACAGCACACAACACCCAGTCATCACGAGGCAGAGAAAATCCCTGACCCCGCCGGGAATCGAACCCGGGACCCCGGTGCGCGCGGATTAATGCAAGAGTGACGTCAGGTGCAGCTATAACATTATTCCAAGCAGAAATACTCCAAGAAATTTCGTATGCTCTTATATTGCTCAATTTTTATTGTGGAGGCGATCGCGCTCGAGGTGTGTCAGATATCTCGTCATTCGGGTTTCAAAAACCTACTTACAGTACTAGTTTCATAGAGCATATTGCATTCTATTCAAAACCCGAAATGCGACAGTAAAATTAACATCGAAATACAGGAAATAATACGATAATCATTATAAAATAATGAAACAATTATGGAATTCTCCTTTGTATGGGCCCCAGATCACGTAGGACTGGTTTACAATGATAACGACGGCTAGTTGCGAAGAAGCTCAGTGTTTCTGGCCTTATAATGAACCTCAGTTTACCATGCTACGGTTTCAAGGCATTGATAAGGGAACTGGCCGAGGAAGAATGTGTAGAGTATTGACGTCTTTCAGTCTGTCATAAATTTCAATACTACGCTGCAATCCTTCCAGGAATTAGACACTGCTATGGGGGTATCCAGTGTGTTTGTATTTGGGGGTGGGGGTGGGGGTGGGGGGTGTGTGCGAGGCCGCTGCCCCATCACCCTAGGAAAAAAAATCACCGTAAACACAACTCGAATCCTGCCCCGGTACACAGACAGAGATACCAATTTTAAGAAAATAAGGACATATAATGGTTACTGACTAGAGTGAAACGTACATAGGCTTAAGGCAAGCATGAGGCTGATAAGTACCCCAGTACGACTGATAAAACGATTACTCTTTCTGTGATTGTGGGATAAAGGAGAATAAGGTGCCAAACACTTGCTGTTTTCCTGTAATATATACGAAGCACAGCAAAACCGCTTACCACGAAATCTTTAGGAAAGGAAGGTGCCTCTTCCATAAAATGCTCCGATTTTATTATGTTTTGAAGATACTCAAATATACAAAGCCCCTTTCGATATGATACTAGATAGTAATATTAGTTTGTGAAGTTTGGTGTACTAAAGGTGGTGAAATTAACACTTTAGTTTCCACGTGCATGTTCCGCAATTTCCAAGTAGCCGAACATAACCATTCCCAGTTAACAATCGGTATAGTTGGACCCTATAGCCAGCCCATTCCAAGTAAACAATCTTATGGAGCCATCACCAGCTTGCATAGTGCCTTGTTGACAACTTGGTTCCATGGCTTAGTGGGGTCCGCGGCACACACGAACCATACCATCAGCTCTTACCAACTGAAATCGGTACTAATTTGACCAGACCACAATTTTCCAGTCGTCTAGGGTCCAACCGATATGGTTGGCGAGGCGCTGCAGCAAAGGCACTCTCGTCGGTCGTCTGCTGCCATAGCCCATTAACGCCAAATTTCGCCTCACTGTTCAGACGGATACGTTCATCATAAGTCCCATAGCGATTTCTGCGGTTGTTTTATGCAGTGCTGCTTGTCTATTAGCACCGACAACTCTACGCAAAAGCTGCTGCTCGCGGTCGTTAAGTGAAGACCGGCGACCATTGTGTTGCCGTGGTGAGAGGTAATAGCTAAAATTTGGTATTCGCGGCACACTATTGACACTGTGGATCTCGGAATACAGAATTCCCTAGTGATTTCCGAAATCGAAATGTCCCATGCGTCTAGCTCCAACTACCATTCTGCGTTGAAAGTCTGTTAGTTCCCGTCGTGCGGCCATAATCACGTCTGAAATCTTTACACATGAATCACATGAGTACAAATGCCAGCTCTGCCAATGCACTGCCCTTTTATACCTTGTGTACACGATACTACCGCCATTTTTATGTACATATCTCTGCCCCATAACTTTTTTTCAACTCAGTGTACATATGCTATATCTACCTTACAATTTTAGTTTTACGATGAAAAGTGCGTTGTGTGTGTTTAAAGGCGGAACGAACATAAACATCAGGCTACACTACGGATAAGTCTCTAAATACAACCTCTCGTCGGCATTCGCTGATTCTCAATTGGAATATCACCTTTCAAGCTAACATAGACTTCAGTCCACGCTACTAATCAGTCTGTCACCAGAACCAAGATTTCAAGGGGGAGCCAATATCTCACTCAAGCCAGACATATCATGCTGTCGTCTTGTGAAACACCAAGTGTAAAATTTTTCTCAGTGTAAGTTAGCTTCTTAGTTTATTTCTTCGAACATGATTAGGGTATACATCCATACCACGAGACACGAGATTCCTGGAACGAAGTACGAACGTCAGTTAAAAGATGGCACACTGCGCCGGATGTTAAATGCTACTTATAGCTAGTGGTTGGTTGTTTGTGGGGAAGGACACCAGACAGCGAGGTCATCGGTCTCATTGGATTAGGGAAGGACGGGGAAGGAAGTCGGCCGTGCCCTTTGAAAGGAACCATCCCGGCATTTACCTGGAGCGATTTAGGGAAATCACGGAAAACCTAAATCAGTATAGCCGGACGCGGGATTGAACCGTCGTCCTCCCGAATGCGAGTCCAGTGTGTAACCACTGCGCCACCACGCTCGGTGTAGCTAGTGCTCCCGGCTTCTAGTTGTGACTAACATTGCAGCCAGAAACTGTAAAGTTGTTATTGAGAAAACTGTAACTTCTCAATAAGTGTGATTTGTAGCACATATGTGTTTTTTTGCCACCCTTATGAGTCAGTGAGTGGAGAGTGGTCAAAGTGGTTGCTTTGGCTGAGGTCCAGAGGAATAAATAAAGGTTTAATCCCAAAGTATATAAAGATTAAAAGTGAGAAGAGAAGGTATAAGGGTTGTGGTAGTGATTAAATATTCAAGGAAGTAACTTGTGAAGTTAAAATGTGATGGTGGAAGATCAGGCATCTGTCACCAAGCAAACTGAGTGCTGTTCGATTGTGAGAATCTGGCGAGGAATTATAAACTGTCTGCTAGAGAATGAATAAAGCTGTATTTGGCTGAGAGACTTATTTTAAGAAAATAATTAATTATAATTATGTGTGTTTAAAGGCAGGCCGCCTCTGGAGGTGAGTAGTCAGCATGTCTGGCTTCTGGCTGATGCGCGGAGGACCCGATTAAAAAAAAAAATGGTTCAAATGGCTCTGTGAGAACTATGGGACTTAACATCTTAGGTCATCAGTCCCCTAGAACTTAGAACTACTTAAACCTAACTAACCTAAGGACATCACACACATCCATGCCCGAGGCAGGATTCGAACCTGCGACAGTAGCAGTCGCGCGGTTCCGGACTGAAGCGCCTAGAACCGCTCGGCCACACCGGCCGGCCCTTAAGAAAAGGTTTGTGGTATTACCCACTGCTGAACGGACACTTGAGCCAGCACGGGACGTTTCGTTTGTTGGGAATGGGTCTGAACTTCCTGAAAGGTCCGAACAATCCGGAGGGTGGTATTGCTTGTTATTGAGAGATCCAACATTAAGCGGGCGATGCAACACCTTAGGGAAATAGCGGGAGGTCGGGGGTCACGTCCGAGACATGGAGCGGTTTCAGATTGTAGCGCCTAGAACCGCTCGGCCACCCCGGCCGGCCCTTCAGAAAAGGTTTGTGGTGTTACCCACTGCTGAACGGACACTTGAGCCAGCACGGGACGTTTCGTTTGTTGGGAATGGGTCCGACCTTCCTGAAAGGTCCGAACAATCCGGAGGGTGGTATTGCTTGTTATTGAGAGCTCCAACACTAAGCGGGTGGTGGAACGCGTTAGGGAAATAGCGCGAGGTCGGGGGTCACGTCCGAGACGTGGAGGGAGTTCCAGACTGTAGCGCCTAGAACCGCTCGGCCACCCCGGCCGGCCCTTAAGAAAAGGTTTGTGGTATTACCCACTGCTGAACGGACACTTGAGCCAGCATGGGACGTTTCGTTTGTTGGGAATGGGTCCGACCTTCCTGAAAGGTCCGAACAATCCATAGGGTGGTATTGCTTGTTATTGAGAGCTCCAACACTAAGCGGGCGGTGGAACGCCTTAGGGAAATAGCGGGAGGTTGGGGGTCACGTCCGAGACGTGGAGGCGGTTCCAGACTGTAGCGCCTAGAACCGCTCGGCCACCCTGGCCGGCCCTTAAGAAAATGTTTGTGGTATTACCCACTGCTGAACGGACACTTGAGCCAGCACGGGACGTTTCGTTTGTTGGGAATGGGTCCGACCTTCCTGAAAGGTCCGAACAATCCGGAGGGTGCTATTGCTTGTTATTGAGAGCTCCAACACTAAGAGGGCGATGGAACGCCTTAGGGAAATAGCGGGAGGTCGGGGGTCACGTCCAGACGTGGAGGCGCTCTGAGGGCAGCGACTGAGAGCACTGGGCGCACCAAGCTGCAAATCGTGGCTCGTGTTGGCACGAGTGACGCCCACTGACTGGGCTCAGAGCCCATACTCAGTTCCTGTAGGTGGTCAACATGGGCTTAGAAAACATCCTTCCTGTGAAACACAACTAGCTCTTTATTCACATGAAGTGTTGAGTGCTATTGACAAGGGACAGATCGATTCCGTATTTCTGGATTTCCGGAAGGCTTCTGACACTGTTCCACACAAGCAGCTCGTGTTGAAATTGCGTGCTTATGGAATATCGTCTCAGTTATGTGACTGGATTTGTGATTTCCTGTCAGAGAGGTCACAGTTCGTAGTAACTGACGGAAAGTTATCGAGTAAAGCAGAAGTGATTTCTGGTGTTCCCCAACGTAGTCTTACGGGCCCTTTGCTGTTTCTTATCTATATAAACGATTTGGGAGACAATCTGAGCAGCCGTCTTCGGTTGTTTGCAGATGACGCTATCGTTTATCGACTAATAAAGTAATCAGAAGATCAAAACAAACTGCAAAACGATTTAGAAAAAAATAGCCGAATGGTGCTAAAAGTGTCAGTTGACCCTGAATAACGAAAAGTGTGAGGTCATCCACATGAGTGCTAAAAGGAACTCGTTCAACTTCGGTTACACGATAAATCAGTCTAATCTAAAAGCCGTAAATTCAACTAAATGCCTAGGTATTACAATTCCGAACAACTTAAATTGGAAGGAACACACAGAAAATGTTGTGGGGAAGGCTAACCAAAGGACTGCGTTTTATTGGCAGGACACTTAGAAAATGTAACAGACCTACTAAGGAGACTGCCTACACTACGCCTGTCCGTCCTCTTTTAGAATACTGCTGCGCGGTGTGAGATCCTTACCAGATAGGACAGATGGAGTACATCGAAAACGTTCAAAGAAAGGCAGCACGTTTTGTATTATCGCGAAATGTGGGAGAGAGTGTCACAGAAATGATACAGGATTTGGGCTGGAAATCGGTAAAAGAAAGGCGTTTTTCGTTGCAACGGAATCTTCTCACGAAATTCCAATCACCAACTTTCTCCTCCGAATGCGAAAATATTTTGTTGTCACCGAAATAAATAGGTAGGAACGATCACCACGATAAAATAAGGGAAATCAGAGCTCGTACGGAAAGATATAGGTGTTCATTGTTTCCGCGCGCTGTACGAGATTGGAATACCACAGGATTGTGAAGGTGGTTCGATGAACCCTCTGCCAGGCACTTAAATCTGATTTGCAGAGTATCCATGTAGATGTAGATGTAGATTTAGATTGTTGTGGGTTGGCAGGAGAGCCAACACCGGGTACTAGAGGAAGCCGAAAGGCACGAGTTTTAGCTCACGCAGGCTGGCGTGAGGTCTGGAACAGGAGAAGGAAATTAGACTTTAGAAAAACGGACGTAGCTGGTGGAATACTTAACTTTAATCCAGTAATGATGAGCGTCGCTCTTGACTGTACATTATTAAAGTATCAATAGTAACTGGTACTGGCGCCTTGCTAGGTCGTAGCAAATGACGTAGCTGAAGGCTATGCTAACTATCGTCTCGGCAAATGAGAGCGTATTTTGTCAGTGAACCATCGCTAGCAAAGTCGGTTGTACAACTGGGGCGAGTGCTAGGAAGTCTCTCTAGACCTGCCGTGTGGCGGCGCTCGGTCTGCAATCACTGATAGTGGAGACACGCGGGTCCGACGTATACTAACGGACCGAGGCCGATTTAAAGGCCGCCACCTAGCAAGTGTGGTGTCTGGCGGTGACACCACGTAGATGCCTGCTATGTGTAAGACAGCTCGTAGTATCGATCACGGGGGATGCTGAGCGAGAGTCGTGCAGCGTCGTTCCCAGAACCGATGGCGGTCCTCCGGTTTGGTGCCAAGTGGAAGCCCTAAACCAGAGGATCACACAACTCTGTGACGATCTTGGATACGAATTTCTCGATTTCCAATCTGGGTGGAGAGTTGTAGGTTTAGCGTGTATTGCCGACTCCGAGAGCGTTTATGGGAAGTAGTCTCACTTATAAACGGTAACAATCCCCACATAGTACTGTGGAAAGAAAACTGGCTGAAATGAGATGTTAATGGTCATTAAATCCTACGTTCTTGGTATAATGTTCATCGATAACATAGTCCAGACGGTGGTGGTGGTGGCTTGTGTGTATAGTCATAAAAATACGACAATATCTAGTGAGGTAAGTACCTCATCCGAATGCGAAATAATTTGGTTGAAGATAAACGTCAAACATGGTCATCAAGATGCTTTTTTTTTAGATTCCCTGCATCAAGAGCATTAGTGGCAGAGAATTTGAGAGGAAACTCGGGGAATATGTCACTTAAATTTCCTTGTCACTTACAGTATTAGGTGGAGATTTCATCTTATCAGCTGTAAGCCGAGAGACTCAAGTGATTAAGAGGGGTAGTAGGGACAGGGAATCATGCGAAGTTGTTGTGTATGCCTTATCCAAAAATTAACTTGAGCAGATAATCAGAGAACCGATTTGTGAAAAAAAATGGTTCAAATGGCTCTGAGCACTATGGGACTCAACTGCTGTGGTCATAAGTCCCCTAGAACTTAGAACTACATAAACCTAACTAACCTAAGGACATCACACACATCCATGCCCGTCCGCCGCTCGTGGTCTCGCGGTAGCGTTCTCGCTTTCCGAGCACGGGGTCCCGGGTTCGATTCCCGGCGGGGTCAGGGATTTTCACCTGCCTCGAGATGACTGGGTGTTTGTGTTGTCCTCATCATTTCATCATCATCCAGGAAAGTGGCGAAATTGGACTGAGCAAAGGTTGGGAAATTGTACGGGCGCTGATAACCACGCAGTTGAGCGCCCCACAAACCAAACATCATCATCATCATCATCACACATCCATGCCCGAGGCAGGATTCGAACCTGCGACCGTAGCGGTGGCGCGGTTCCAGACTGTAGCGCCTAGAACCGCTCGGCCACTCCGGCCGGCTTTGCACGTTCATTTAGTAATTGCGAAATCATCACGAAATGCGTAACCAACTCCATTGGCCTACGCTGAAAGATAGGTGTTGTGTATCAGGGCGTGGTTTACTCTTCCTTGAAGAGTAAACTAATATCTTGACGAAAAATATGCTGCATGCAGTGTGGCGTAGTGGCTAGCGAGGTACGAGTCGCCAATCCAATCCTCCTCCTATATTGTTTAGTATTTACCATTTCTGGTAGAATCTCAATATTTCTTGTATTTGTGATGTCTGTATATTATGGAATATTCGATATTTGTATACTAACTGCTCATGAGGCATCCATTTAGCTTTCCGGAGGCGCTTGTCAGGACCCGGTTAAATGGCTCAAAGGATTCGACCGTGTCGTCAAATACAATGGATAAGATATGACATGATGTGTCTGGCAAATGAATAATTTGACTTGGACGGCACAGCACAGCAGTGGCTCGAGAACAATTAAGAGAAGCACGACAGCTGGGACAAATTCCAGGTCGGAATGAAGAAAACATTTAGCGTCAATCAGCAGCAAGTTCACTTAGCAGAAGAACAATTGAAGAACAGGGCCCAAAGTCATGGGACAACGACAGTCATAGACGCAAGATGTTTTGGTCCTATGCTACACAGTGATGCTGACAAAATCTCGCGATTGATGTAATGGGTGGCAGACATCTACCAAGCTCATCATGTAAAGAATGTCACAACAACCGAGAAATTCTTGAAATAATGCGAACGCATCGATGAAATACTACAGAAAGAAGTCGGCCCGAAGAAGTACGATCGACTCCCGAATGGGGTCCCTACAGCAGTTCTGGAAGACCACCATCACCTTGCCTATCTCATACGTCAGGTTCTCAGAGAAGAGATACAGCATTATTTGCCAAACAGTTCACAGTTGTTTCGGACCACCATTCTCTATGCTAGCTGATTAGCCTGATCGATCCATCGGGTCTACTGACGAGATGGGCGAGGCTTCGGGAATAGTGTCACAGTGGTATACAAAAGAGGACGCTAACATAAAGACGCCAAGGAATCCTTTAAGGGGCTCCGGAAAGGCTCAAAATCATGAAAAGTTCAATTTTTACTTTTTTGCGTTTTCTGAATCTGCAGACTATTACCTTTTAATAGATATATAATTTATTCAATTCCCAAGACTACAATTATTTTTAAATTTTTTTTGAAGTGTGTTCTACATGGGCGTGACCCACTGTGGCGCTGTTAAACTGTTGTCAAATGGTGTTATTATTAACGTCCGTGTTCATCAGGTACATTATGGAGGTGATAAAACCTATTTTCAGAGACTTAGCAGCACCTGAACTGTTGAAAAAGTGTATTCACGGAAAAACTCAAAACCCCCAATGAAAGTGTAAATAGTGTTATATGGTCGAGAATCCCCAAGACTGTATTTGTTGGAATAGAAACACTTCACTTTGGTGTGTATGATGCTGTTGCGACTTTCAATGATGGCAACATTGTAAGGTGCAAGGTATTTAGAAATATGGGAATGAAGATAGGTTCTAACATGGTACGAGTGATGCTTGCTTTAGACAAGGAACGCCTTCGGGCTGCAGACAGGGCTGTAAAGAGTCTAGAAATACAAGCAAGAGTAAACAGGAGGAGGAACAAGAGGAAGCTGGAGGAGGAGTTTGCAGAGGATGAAGATAATACATCCTATGGACCTGGAATGCACTAAAAATTTAATCCAATCTTTGTCGCTCGATTCCCAAAACTTTTATTTTCTCATACTAATTACATGTTTTCTAAGGATCTTCCAAACATATTTGTTTCAAACTTTCAGTAAATGTTACACAGTACCTTCTGCATAATTTAACACAGCCTTTTTCCAAAAAAACTGTATATTTTTGAATATATAAATAAAAAATTGCAAAAAAATGTTGTGAATTTTCATTACAATTGAAAAAAAAATCATCTTTAATAACAGAACTAAAATTTTGTAAAATCCCTGTGTTAAGTTGTAGCCCATATTCCAATAAATAATCTGTAAAAAGTTCAACTTCCTACCTCAAATACTTTGTGAGGAAAGATGTAATTTATAAGCGTTATTTTAACATTGCAAGTATAGGGCGTTCCGGAGCCCCTTAACGAAAGACAGTAGCGCGGATGAAATCTCGGTCATCGCAACACTAAATGACATTCCGCTGAACTTATGGAAGTTCCAACATTGCTGAAAACCATAGAAACCTTGAAGAAAGAGGAAATGACCAAAGGAGTATTTCAATCAGTAAACGGGGCAGTGTAAGAGGAACTGGGATCGAATGGGATTGAAAGGATTTTCCGTTATACCACCTTACTATAGCCAACTAGCACTAAGTATTTCAACGACGCCTTGTATCTGGCCATGTAGGATTCATGAAGACACTAGACAGAATCAGACGTATGTATCGCCGGTCTGGGCTCTACCGATCCGTCAGATACTACATAAGCCGCTGTATAGAATGCCAGCGATGGAAGCATGTGCCGCAGTCACCTCGTGGATATGATATCAGTCCAGCCTGTAGCATTGCCATTCCACCGAATTGGAATCGACCTTTTGGGGTGGTTTCCGTTATTAACAAACAGGGTTAAAGGATAATAATCTGTACTAACTACCTCACCTGCTATGCTGTCAACAAAGCTGTCCACTACGATCACAGGTTCGAATCCTGCCAAGGGCATGGATGTGTGTGATGTCCTTAGGTTAGTTAGGTTTAATTAGTTCTAAGTATAGGGGACTGATGACCTCAGATGTTAAGTCCCATAGAGCTTAGAGCCATTTGAACCATTTGAACAAAGCTGTGCTGACTGCCGGAGCTCCAGAAATTGCAAACTTCCTTGTAGAAGACATCATTCTGAAGCATGGCGCACCCCGTGTAATGTCCTCCAGTTGTGGAAAAGTTTTCCAGTCGAGACTAATATCAGAGGTAGTTTGACGTTGGTACAGCAACCACAAGATGACAATTGCCTACTACCTACAGACGAATGGCTTTACCGAATGCTTTATCTAAACTTTGACAGAAATGCTCACGATGTACAATGATGTCGAACAGAGATATTGGGATACAATGCTGCCCGTCGTGACAGTCGCTTATAACACAGCCTAGGAAGACAGTACATTCTTCACACCGCTCTTTCTGCTCGACGGTCGCAAGGCAGAAACGACATTGGATATATTGTTACTATTTCAACCGGACCATATTGAAGATGACTATGTGGAACACCTCATCACCAGGTTGGAAGAAGCAAGACAGCTGGCTCTCATACGGTTCCTGGACGCCCAGGAGAAAAACCGAGAGTGCTACAAAGCCAAGCACTGGCCAGTGAGATACAACCCGAGAGTCTTGGTATATATTTTTCGCCTGTGCGGAAAGCGGGACTGTCGAAAAAGTTCTCTAAGCGCTACATTGGGCGGCATCGTATCCTTCGTCACTTGTCGGACATCTTATACGGAGTCGAGGATTATGACCTCCTTCAGGAAGCATAAAGAACAGAGACTTCGTTTATGTCCTCCGTATGAAACCCTACTACAGTCATGAGGCTCAGATCTGCGATGGGGTTCCAGTTGAAGGAAACTGAAGATTCTCTCGACGATCGCGAATCTTCGACGGGAGGGGCTACTTCCGATGCTCATCATACTAAGGAGGATTTGACAACTTAACCTGAACGCGAGGATTCAACAGCTCTGTCATACATAGGACCTTTCATAAGATCTAGATCCAGGACGTTATAGTCGGCTCCAATGACCTGAAACGGCGGGTCGCTGTTTCTCCAGGTTTAGGGAGCGAGCTGTGGTGCATGCAGTGTTGGGTAGCTGTTGTGATTAGCTGGAGGGTCGCCAGTTCAAACCCGTATCGCGTAACTTACTTTTTCTGAAAGAGAGAAAAAATGTTCCGTTAATTTGGAATGAAAATGTTTGAGTAAAGCCCATGGCTAAATTTTCTCAGGGCGCTATGACCAGATATATCATGCGTATTCCAACGTGAAGACATCCGTCTTACGATAGATAAAAAAATTATCTTTCTTTAATGTTACGACATAAGCTAATTTAATGTTATATTCAAACAATTATTTTTCTTTGTGAGGTTTGATGGTCCAGTTTGCAATGGCAGCGTACACAATTAAAATAATTCCTTTCAATAAAACTGTACCTCTGGCCTAAAATGAAATGGAAATTATTGTGAGACGCCATTTCACATTTACTGGGATTAAATCATTTCAATACTTTCAGAATTAAATAGCTATGAAGAAATTTTTTATCAATTTTAACAGCAATGGCGTCGCTTCAACAATGCAATTACAAATGGCCAGAGCAACATTTAATTGCTACGTAATTAATTAAATAAATGGGACAGGGATGGTACTTTATTGCTACTAACAAAACACATACTGCATTAAATACTGAGATATATATTTAGCAGAAATTCTAAATACACTACGTATACTAGAAATAATTCTTTACAGACCGTTATCTAAATATCACATCAGGACCAACCAGGCACGGAAGACAAAGAAGAAGAAGAAGACAAAAGGAAGCCACTTAAATCTTTTTTTATATACTACGATACAGAGATAATAGTAATTACAATTCTCTGAGCACGTATAGCGACTCCATTGTAGTCACATTTCGATAAAATGATTTACATTACTGTTTTCAAGAAGCGATGCTATATTCGATTTCTGGGAGTTTCTAGAAATTTCTTATGTTTATTATGTTTGTATATTCTGAAATATTACATGTGTGTATAAACAAATGCACTCTGCTCCAGAAATTCAGTTGTAGTGTGGCTGTATGTTGGTATTCGTAATAATAGTGTTTTCAGTGCTAAGTGTTGCTTCTCATTGACGAACCTCCTTTCGGATTTGGCCTTGAGTTTGGTTAAGAAGTGACAATATCGTTTCCTTCTACGTATGCATCGCGAAAAGATCATGAAGGAAAAATGAGAGAGATTCGAGTTCACACCGAGGCTTTCCAGCAACCGTTCTTCCCGCGAACCATTCGCTACAGGAATAGAAAAAAGGGGAAGCGAGAGTGGTGCACAACATACCTTCCGTCACTCACAGTAAGGTGGCTTGCAGAGTATAAATGTTTATGCTACTGGCGTGTACAGGGTGTTCAGGAATTCCCGTTACGAACTTCTAGGACTTGTAGGGGGGGGGAGTGAGTAGGAAACATTTTAAATTGTATCCCATGTCCGGAAACGTATCGCTTTCACGCTACAGCCATTTGAAAACGTATTAGTAACAAGACCAGTTTTACAATTCATTGATTAGAGGTGATCCAGTACAAAACTTGTTTTACAATTCCTCTCCTTAATAGCCAAAGAAATTGCTCGTGTACTCGTTGAGGGGTTCTGTTCAACGTGATGCCGTACGGCCTCTTCCACTTCGGGTATGCGGCCTCTCCTGGGAGCACCACAGTCACGCCTACTGACGGCGAACGTACCCTTCCTCGAAGCCGTTGTGTAGTTATGGCGATGGAGTCGGACGTCGTGGAGAACGATCTAGATCAGGGTCGGCCAGAAATTCTGCACGCGTGCGGTGCTCCTGCACATGTGCAACTTCCGGGTCACAGCGTGCACGCCGCAGCCGTCAGCGTTCATGTAGTGCATGTTTCTACGCACAGATGTCGCTTTATCCACTTGCTGAGATACTCTGTACCGGCGCATTCTAGTGCTCTTTCCACAGCTTGCAAGCCAAAATGCGAAGGTATTTCGCGTATTAAACATTTAAAATACTGTCACAGTCTACTCATTGTGACGTCTACTTTTATGTTAACAGTTTAACCCAGTAAGACAAGTAATACAGTTAACAACCATGGGTTTTTATTAAGGCAGCTTGACTGACGGCACGTAAATACGCGTAATGTTTTTGATCTAGTATTTAAGAAAGGGAGCACTTAGCGACTTCCAACCTTAGTCATGATTTCAAATAACATTAAACCAATGCAAGGTTTGCTATAACTAATTATCGGTGCCCTCAGTTACACCTACATAATTTCTCTTTCACTGACCTCTTAACAGAATGACAACCGCAGACCTCTCGATGATCACCTGTACCATTATTGCTATATCTTTCATCAGTTCCGTCTGAAATCTGCATAATAACCGACAATTAGATGAATGTTATGTTTTATCGACTTCAGCTGGGCGTAGCCCTTCACACATTTAAAAAAAATCCTAAATGTAAGTATACAACAACCGGTTTAATGACCAATTTTCCTGATAATAATGTAACATGGAGCAGAATGAGGCAATAACGCACAGTTAGTAAACAATAATTTTTAATTATGAAAGGAGTAAATCCAAAAACGTTTATCACTGGTCATGAGAAATCATATAGTTAATATCGGGCACATAATCACGGCTCATTGACAAAAGCAAGCAGTTGCGGGAGATTTTCATCGCTGATGCTTGATCGAAACGACTTTTTCACAGCACCTGCCATTTCTCAGTACTTCTCTGTTAAGGTTACGGTCACCAGGGGTAAACGAGACTGGATATGTTGCGCTCTTGCTTGTACCACATAAACAGGGAAGAGGAGCCGCCGCTGTTTATTTAGGACACATGTCTAATAACAGATGTCGCTGTCACTCGCTGTCGCACACGTGCGCACATGTGCAGCACTTCCGCACGTCTGCAAACTGTGCAGCGTTTGGCCGGCCCTGATCTAGATAAAGGCGACGAGCAGGTCTTCCATTACCGCGGTCTCCGCCATTTAGGAGGATCATGTCGGTGTATTCTGTAACTTGTACTCAACCATGTTGCCCTAACACTCACAGGCATGTGACTGAGGCTGGAACCATGTCAGAGAAGTAGGATACACGTCAAATGACATCAGTCGCTCCTACGTAACCCCCCCCCCCCCCCCTTACCGTGACTAACCTGTTGCATACGTACCCAACAAACATGTTTTCAAACGGCTGCAGTAAGGAAACGGTACGTTTCAGGAAATGGGTTCGTGTTCAGAATATTATGTACTCACTCCCCTCTACAAGTCTGTAACGGGAATTTTCGAACACTCTGTATATACGCCATACTGTAACAAATTACTCATCTTGGTCGGTGAACTAGAGCTATTAATTATAAATCTCATTATTTCATTGACCCAAATCATATATATTTATAAAAAATCTCACGAAGATACAAGTTCGTAAATAAAATAAGACTATAATCAAGGAATGGGCGTACAAAGTTGTAAGTAGGCTGCTTAGGTTTTCAAGTTGGTAACACCAGGTAGCGCTCTGTATGAAAATCACTGAATGCAATGTGTGCAGTCTGTGGCTGGTTGGACTCATTGTTGAAATATTCACTAGTGTAGTGTTGGGCAGTTGGATGTGAACAGTGCGTAGCTTTGGGCAGTTGGAGATGAGCAGCCAGCAGTGGTGGATGTGGAGAGAGAGATGCCAGAGTTTTGAGAGGTTGCTATAAGCGGACGATCTGGACGTGTGTCCGCCAGAAAAAGGAAATTTGTAAAGGTGGTCGTCATGAATTGATAGATATATATGATGACTTTTGAACATTATTAAGGTAAATACATTGTTTGTTCTGTATCAAAATCTTTCATTTGGTAACTATGCCTATCAGTAGTTAGAGCCTTCAGTAGTTAGAATCTTTTATTTAGCTGGCAGTATTGGCGCTCGCTGTATTGCAGTAGTTCGAGTAACGAAGATTTTTGTGAGGTAAGTGATTCATGAAAGGTATAGATTATTGTTAGTCAGGGCCATTCTTTTGTAGGGATTATTGAAAGTCAGATTGCGTTGCGCTAAAAATATTGTGTGTCAGTTTAGTGTTGATCAGAATAAGTAAAGAGAAAAGTGTTTGAGTACGTTGAGTTTTGCTCAGCTATTTGAAAATCAAATAACGTAGAAGTTTACCATCACAGTCATTCATAATTTTTCAAGGGGAGGTTTCAAAGTCTCGAATGGTTCTATCGTCAGGTAGGCACGCAACTCTTATACCACAGTAGAACTCGCGAAGTCGAACATTCCTTTAACTCCTTATGCGCAGTGTAGGGCTGCAACAAAGGATCGCCATCTTGTTCTGTCTTCTGCTAGAATTTTCACTTCTTCTCATCCTATTCCTTTCTGTTAAACTACTGCTTCAACTGATCGTCTGCACGTCATTTTGGGTCTGCCTCATCT
This sequence comes from Schistocerca cancellata, assembly GCF_023864275.1. Classification (NCBI taxonomy): domain Eukaryota; kingdom Metazoa; phylum Arthropoda; class Insecta; order Orthoptera; family Acrididae; genus Schistocerca; species Schistocerca cancellata. The sequence continues at coordinate 879,626,780 of NC_064629.1, read as the reverse complement.
CCGTTGTCACTGCGGGATCCAACAAAGTGCTACCTTCGCAATATGTTCATTTGGTCTCTTTAGTGTATGTCCTAAGCACCTGCACTTCCTCCTTCTTATTTGCAGCTCAGTTGGCTTCTGGCTAGTTCTTTCCCAGAGTGTTTCGTTACAGATGACTTTTGCGAGTTCTAGAGTGATGTGAAATGTCAGATCCCTTAATCGGGCAGGTAGGTTAGAATATTTAAAAAGGGAAATGATCAGGTTAAAGTTAGATATAGTGGGAATTAGTGAAGTTCGGTGGCAGGAGGAACAAGACTTCTGGTCAGGTGACTACAGGGTTATAAACACAAAATCAAATAGGGGTAATGCAGGAGTAGGTTTAATACTGAAAAGGAAAATAGGAATGCGGGTAAGTTACTACAAACAGCATAGTGAACGCATTATTGTGGCCAAGATAGATACGAAGCCCACGCCTACTACAGTAGTACAAGTTTATATGCCAACTAGCTCTGCAGGTGACGAAGAAATTGAAGAAATGTATGATGAAATAAAAGAAATTATTCAGATAGTGAAGGGAGACGAAAATTTAATAGTCATGGGTGACTGGAATTCGAGTGTAGGAAAAGGGGGAGAAGGAAACGTAGTAGGTGAATATGGATTGGGGTTAAGAAATGAAAGAGGAAGCCGCCTCGTAGAATTTTGCACAGAGCACAACTTAATCATAGCTAACACTTGGTTTAAGAATCATGAAAGAAGGTTGTATACATGGAAGAACCCTGGAGATACTAAAAGGTATCAGTTAGATTATATAATGGTAAGACAGAGATTTAGGAACCAGGTTTTAAATTGTAAGACATTTCCAGGGGCAGATGTGGACTCTGACCACAATCTATTGGTTATGACCTGTAGATTAAACCTAAAGAAACTGCAAAAAGGTGGGAATCTAAGGAGATGGGACCTGGATAAACTGAAAGAACCAGAGGTTGTACAGAGTTTCAGGGAGAGCATAAGGGAACAATTGACAGGAATGGGGGAAAGAAATACAGTAGAAGAAGAATGGTTAGCTTTGGGGGATGAAGTAGTGAAGGCAGCAGAGGATCAAGTAGGTAAAAAGACGAGGGCTAGTAGAAATCCTTGGGTAACAGAAGAAATATTGAATTTAATTGATGAAAGGAGAAAATATAAAAATGCTTTAAACGAAGCAGGCAAAAAGGAATACAAACGTCTCAAAAATGAGATCGACAGGAAGTGCAAAATGGCTAAGCAGGGATGGCTAGAGGACAAATGTAAGGATGTAGAGGCTTTTCTCACTAGGGGTAAGATAGATACTGCCTACAGGAAAATTAAAGAGGCCTTTGGAGATAAGAGAACCACTTGTATGAACATCAAGAGCTCAGATGGAAACCCAGTTCTAAGCAAAGAAGGGAAAGCAGAAAGGTGGAAGGAGTATATAGAGGGTCTATACAAGGGCGATGTACTTGAGGACAATATTATGGAAATGGAAGAGGATGTAGATGAAGATGAAATGGTAGATACGATACTGCGTGAAGAGTTTGACAGAGCACTGAAAGACCTGAGTCGAAACAAGGCCCCCGGAATAGACAACATTCCATTGGAACTACTGACGGCCTCGGGAGAGCCAGTCCTGACAAAACTCTACCATCTGGTGAGCAAGATGTATGAAACAGGCGAAATACCCTCAGACTCCAAGAAGAATATAATAATTCCAATCCCAAAGAAAGCAGGTGTTGACAGATGTGAAAATTACCGAACAATCAGTTTAATAAGCCACAGCTGCAAAATACTAACACGAATTCTTTACAGACGAATGGAAAAACTAGTAGAAGCCGACCTCGGGGAAGATCAGTTTGGATTCCGTAGAAATACTGGAACACGTGAGGCAATACTGACCTTACGACTTACCTTAGAAGAAAGATTAAGGAAAGGCAAATGTACGTTTCTAGCATTTGTAGACTTAGAGAAAGCTTTTGCCAATGTTGACTGGAATACTCTTTCAAATTCTGAAGGTGGCAGGGGTAAAATACAGGGAGTGAAAGGCTATTTACAATTTGTGCAGAAACCAGATGGCAGTTATAAGAGTCAAGGGACATGAAAGGGAAGCAGTGGTTGGGAAGGGAGTGAGACAGGGTTGTAGCCTCTCCCCGATGTTATTCAATCTGTATATTGAGCAAGGAGTAAAGGAAACAAAAGAAAAATTCGGAGTAGGTATTACAATCCATGGAGAAGAAATAAAAACTTTGAGGTTCGCCGATGACATTGTAATTCTGTCAGAGACAGCAAACGACTTGGAAGAGCAGTTGAATGGAATGGACAGTGTCTTGAAAGGAGGATATAAGATGAACATCAACAAAAGCAAAACGAGAATAATGGAATGTAGTCTAATTAAGTCGGGTGATGCTGAGGGAATTAGATTAGGAAATGAGACACTTAAAGTAGTAAAGGAGTTTTGCTATTTGGGGAGCAAAATAACTGATGATGGTCGAAGTAGAGACGATATAAAATGTAGACTGGCAACGGCAAGGAAAGCGTTTCTGAAGAAGAGAAATTTGTTAACATCGAGTATAGATTTAAGTGTCAGGAAGTCGTTTCTGAAAGTATTTGTATGGAGTGTAGCCATGTATGGAAGTGAAACATGGACGATAAATAGTTTAGACAAGAAGAGAATAGAAGCTTTCGAAATGTGGTGCTATAGAAGAATGCTGAAGATTAGATGGGTAGATCACATAACTAATGAGGAACTATTGAATAGTATTGGGGAGAAGAGAAGTTTGTGGCACAACTTGACCAGAAGAAGGGATCGGTTGGTAGGACATGTTCTGAGGCATCAAGGGATCACCAATTTAGTATTGGAGGGCAGCGTGGAGGGTAAAAATCGTAGAGGGAGACCAAGAGATGAATACACTAAGCAGATTCAGAAGGATGTAGGTTGCAGTAGGTACTGGGAAATGAAGCAGCTTGCACAGGATAGAGTAGCATGGAGAGCTGCATCAAACCAGTCTCAGGACTGAAGACCACAACAACAACAACAACAACAACAGTGTGATATAAAAGTTGCTTGCCCACATTACGATAAAACCATTCGAGACTTTGAACGCAGATTCCTTGATTACAGTCATATTATATTCACGAACTTGTATCTTCGTGCGACTTTTTACAAATATTATTTTAATTTTAACTTCCAAGGTAGTCATTTATGTTTCATTTTCATCAGTTATCAGTAAAGAAAGACAAATATTGTACATTACTAGGTCATAGTATTCAACCCACTACATCTAATTTTAAATACGTTTTACTACATCGTGTCTCATCCGTCTCCGTAGCCGATTTCGCTAACGCATGCCTGTGTGGTGGCGCGCGACGTGGAGGTAAGCCGGTTCGAATCGTAGTAGTGGAAAATTTGCACTTCCAGTAGTTGGCAGGTAAGGGGAAGAGAGGTGGCGATGTTAACTTCCTAATCACTAGTCTTTGCGTAAGTGCCGTGGATGAAATTCCAAACGCCAAGCTCGGCGGCGTTCTAGGTGCTCTTGGCGATGTGTGGGCTATGTGCCGGTTCACCTGATTTCACCCTCTCCCTTCCCCTTATCCATAACAACGCACTCTATAAGCACTCATCACGGTCAGCCACACGACGCAGGCACACATCTGGCACTTCATAACAGTTCGATGGAAGGGAATGCCAAACCACGTTATATAACGGCCGTTGGGTTTCGCTATTTAATTATCCTGCACAAACAAGACATGTTACCAAGAATGCGTCAGACTACTCAGTACCGTATTAGAACGAAAATGCTGCAACCACACAAAGTTATGGAATCTCACTTGTACGTGTTTGCAGAATTTTGAAATCGGAATTTTAAACAAGAGAAAAGGAATGACGAAGGCAATGTCTCTGATACACTTTCCTACGAGAAAGGACGACAACGTGACCAAATTATAATCATATGGCAAAGAATAATCTAATAATAATAATAATAATAATAATAATACATTTATGCACATATAAAATCAGTCTATATTACTAACCATACACCAGTAACACTGTTACTAAGTAAAAGACACTCATGAAACCTACTATTTTTATTGCAATAGCGGGGAAATTTCAATAAAGCAAATCTATACGACTCTAAGTGCCAAATTTACTGCTGATTTATAGTGATGGGGCTGTCTTCTGTTTATGTCTACAGAAACACGGAAATATTCGTTGTGAAGCTGCACTTTACATTAAGTATTCCAACGTAGCTAGACTGTTGCCGTGGACATCACGTATTTTAGTGACACCTATCTGACACACTTACATCTCGTGACAGAGGACAATACATTTCTTCTTCCTTCCGTAATATATCGCCTCTGCAATTATGAGAAGTCAAACTCTTCTTCCATACAGTACATTTCCATAACACTTCATTTACAGCACATAACACGCCGCCACATTTCCAGTCAACATGTTAGGCAAATAAAGTTTTTGTCTAATCAGTGCTTTTCTCTTACAGACGCAATAAATAATATTTAGTTGCCTATATACCTTTGATTTCCTTACTACACATATTACTGTTTCTGTGTTGTCTAACATATGAGAGAATGTATCACAGAATCAATAATAGTTGTAGTTACTGCTTTGCTCAGAATGAAAATGAAGATCTTTATGCAAGCAGTTCCGTACGTCACTAACAAATGACCTTACTTGTTATATTTACATAACTTTGGCACGTATATCTGAATACTTCACAATAAATGTTAAATGAAATTATCAAATAAACGAACAAAAATTATACTTTGTCTTTATGTTTTGAAAGTGTGTGTCTGAAATATATGTAAATTTCTTGACTTAACTGTGTCATTATAACTTCCACTAGTGCCTTACCCAGGACAACGATACAGGTTTCCTACATCTGCTCCCCTACACACATTCTCTGAGCAGGTCAGCACGCTACCTTGCGAGACTGAAAGGTGAGCCAGAGCCGGATTACCGACTGCCAACTTGGTACACCGACCAACCTGAATCTACACTCCTGGAAATTGAAATAAGAACACCGTGAATTCATTGTCCCAGGAAGGGGAAACTTTATTGACACATTCCTGGGGTCAGATACATCACATGATCACACTGACAGAACCACAGACACATAGACAAAGGCAACAGAGCATGTACAATGTCGGCACTAGTACAGTGTATATCCACCTTTCGCAGCAATGCAGGCTGCTATTCTCCCATGGAGACGATCGTAGAGATGCTGGATGTAGTCCTGTGGAACGGCTTGCCATGCCATTTCCACCTGGCGCCTCAGTTGGACCAGCGTTCGTGCTGGACGTGCAGACCGCGTGAGACGACGCTTCATCCAGTCCCAAACATGCTCAATGGGGGACAGATCCGGAGATCTTGCTGGCCAGGGTAGTTGACTTACACCTTCTAGAGCACGTTGGGTGGCACGGGATACATGCGGACGTGCATTGTCCTGTTGGAACAGCAAGTTCCCTTGCCGGTCTAGGAATGGTAGAACGATGGGTTCGATGACGGTTTGGATGTACCGTGCACTATTGAGTGTCCCCTCGACGATCACCAGTGGTGTACGGCCAGTGTAGGAGATCGCTCCCCACACCATGATGCCGGGTGTTGGCCCTGTGTGCCTCGGTCGTATGCAGTCCTGATTGTGGCGCTCACCTGCACGGCGCCAAACACGCATACGACCATCATTGGCACCAAGGCAGAAGCGACTCTCATCGCTGAAGACGACACGTCTCCATTCGTCCCTCCGTTCACGCCTGTCGCGACACCACTGGAGGCGGGCTGCACGATGTTGGGGCGTGAGCGAAAGACGGCCTAACGGTGTGCGGGACCGTAGCCCAGCTTCATGGAGACGGTTGCGAATGGTCCTCGCCGATACCCCAGGAGCAACAGTGTCCCTAATTTGCTGGGAAGTGGCGGTGCGCTCCCCTACGGCACTGCGTAGGATCCTACGGTCTTGGCGTGCATCCGTGCGTCGCTGCGGTCCGGTCCCAGGTCGACGGGAACGTGCACCTTCCGCCGACCACTGGCGACAACATCGATGTACTGTGGAGACGTCACGCCCCACGTGTTGAGCAATTCGGCGGTACGTCCACCCGGCCTCCCGCATGCCCACTATACGCCCTCGCTCAAAGTCCGTCAACTGCACATACGGTTCACGTCCACGCTGTCGCGGCATGCTACCAGTGTTAAAGACTGCGATGGAGCTCCGTATGCCACGGCAAACTGGCTGACACTGACGGCGGCGGTGCACAAATGTTGCGCAGCTAGCGCCATTCGACGGCCAACACCGCGGTTCCTGGTGTGATCATTGCTTGTACAGCCCTCTCGCAGTGTCCGGAGCAAGTATGGTGGGTCTGACACACCGGTGTCAATGTGTTCTTTTTTCCATTTCCAGGAGTGTAGTTTTCAGGCGGTCTTCCATGCTCATTAAGGCAAATTCTGGGCTCGTCTCCAATCTCCGCCTCGGAAATTGTTATATAATAACATTTCGCTAAAACACAATAAAATATAGAGCAAAGTTTACACGGTTCACGGACAGATAGCGCACAAGACTTTCTTCCCTCGTTGTCTCTCTACCATTCCTGACGACTACAGTGACAAGGAGAGCATCCGGCCACAAAGTTGAAATAAAATACATCTGTATTTTCATGAAAAAAGCGGCTCCCGTAAGACGAGACAAACGCTAAGGTATATATACGTTTGCGTCAACGAAAATTTTCATCCAGATGCTTTCCTTCTCTTACTTTGAGACTTCTTTATTATTATGACAATAATACAATGTAAGCTTTCACGGCCGGATTGTCTTCACTTAAAACTTCCGGGCTGATAGGCCGTGGTCGAAGTATAAAACACTCTCCTGACGTTTCGTCTCCTACTGCGGGAGACATCCTCGGAGGTAAAGCGGCGAACTGCGAAGAGAACTCGACGAAGCGCTGATTATATAGGCAGTACAGAGGGCGCCACAGTCGATCACGTGGCGTCGGCTATGAGATTGTCTCTGGTAATGCCAACATTCTCGATTGAAAGTAGTCGATCGTCACGCTTGCGGTGCAACGCTGACATCCAAATTTTATCCAGTTTAACACCTTCGTCTTTCCTGTTAAAATTATTCCGATGTTTATCAATCTCGATAGCCTCTCTATACAAGCGTGCATAATAATGCGAGGTTTTTGATATGACGCTCGTCTCGCTGAATTTTATTTCATGATCACCTTCGTGGTAAACATTTTCCGCTACGGCCGATTTATCCGTGTGACCCAGGCGGCAATTCCTCTTAAGTTCAACAAGACGGGTGTTCACACTTCTCTTTGTGGTACTGATGTAAACCTGTCCACAACTACAAGGAATTTTATATACCCCCGGTGTAGCCAAAGGGTCTCGTGCATCTTTTGCCGACCTTAAAAATTCTTTTATTTTTCTTGTGGGTCTGAAAATAGTTTCCACCCCATACTTGCCTAAAACTTTCCCAATGCGGTCTGTGACCTTACTAATGAACGGAAGAAAAACTTTGCCCTTGGACGACTGTTGTTCGTCGTTACTCCCGATTCTCTGCCTAGAGCGAAGTGCTCGATCTATATCCTTGCTAGAATAGCCATTCTTCACGAACGTTGACCGTAGATGTTCAATCTCATCTTTTAAATAAACAGGTTCACAAAGTTTGTACGCCCTGTCTACCAAAGTTTTCATTACACCTGTTTTTTGTCTAGGGTGGTGGTTTGATTCTTTGTGTAGATAACGATCAGTATGTGTGGGCTTTCTATGCACCTTATGCTCCGTGTGTCCATACTACGAACGTGTCATCGACGTAGCGATACCATCTGGCTGGTCTCTTACTGGCAGTCTGCAACGCCCGTTGTTCAAAAGTCTCCATAAATAAGTTAGCCACAGCAGGACTGAGAGGACTGCCCATAGCCACCCTGTCAATCTGTTTTTATTATGACAATGTTTGTGGTACCGTTTTAAATGATTGCAGAGATTTAATGTTCCTCCACCTGGGACCTACGACCTTCCACTCTAGCTACATGTACAGATCAGCGCGAACATTATGACCACTGACCTACTGTCGACATAAACCTGTCCAGGCGATAGCAGCGTCACAAATCGAGGACTAACTGCTAGTGAGACACATGCACGGTGCATGTAGTATCACTGAGCGTGCTGTCCATGTGTAGAATGGGGAAGACGCGCGTTCTATCTGAGTCTGACCGAGGGCAGATTGTGATGGTCCGGAGTGTCGACACTAGCATTTCGGAAACTGCACGACTTGTCGAGTGTGCGAGGAGTGCTGTGGTGAGTCTCTTCGACACGTATCGAAACCAAGGTAACACCACGTCCAACAGTCGTTGGGTTGGACGTCCGCCTCTCATTACAGATGTCGGACATCGTAGGCTGGGTTGACTAGTAAAACAGGACAGACGGCGAACTGGGGCGGAACTAACATGCTGGGCAGAGTACAAGTGTGTCTGAACACACGGTGCACCAAACACTCCTGGGGCCACTGTAGCCGGCGACCCATGCTTGGGCCAATGTTAACACCACGACATCGGAATCTATGACTGAAATGGGAACGTGACCGTCAGCACTGGACGTTGGCGCAGTGGCAGATCGTTGCATGGTCTGATGAATCCCCATACCTTCTTCACCATGCCGATGGGAGGCCGCGAATTCGCGCTCTTCCAGGGGAACAGCTCCTTGACACGTGCACTGCGGGACAGAGACAAGTTGGCGGCGGCTCCATTATGCTCTGGGGAACATTCACGTGGGTATCCATGGGTCCAGTGGAGCTCGTGCAAGGCACCATGACAGCCAAGGAGTATCGTACACTGGTTGGAGACCACGTGCAATCCTTCATGACGATCGTGTTTCCCAACGGCAGTGACATTTTTCAACAAGATAATGCGCCATGTCACAAGACCAGGAGTGTGATGGCTTGATTAGAGGTACACACTGGCGAGTTCCAATTGATGTGCTAGATGTGCTAGATATGAACCCGATCGAACACATCTGGGATGTGATTGAATGCGGTGTCAGAGCTCATCGCCCTCCCTACTCCTCCCCGGTCTTGGTGTGCAGAAGTGTATGCAGAGGTGGTGTCATCTCTCTCCAGCGATCTACCACGGCCACATTGCTTCCATGCCGCTACGCGTCGCTGCTGTTATCCGTGCCAAAAGTGGACATACCGGCTATTAGGCAGCTGCGTTGCTGTCTGGGTCGCCATATGAAACGTCCCCTTAGAAGAATTATACACGACTGTGCTTAAACTGACACACAATATTTTTAGCGCAACGCAATCTGACTTTCAAAAATCCCTACAAAAGAATGGCCCTGACTAACATTAACCTATACCATTCACAAATCACTTACCTCACAAAAATATTCGTTACTCGAACTACTGCAATACAGCGAGCGCCACTACTGCCAGCTAAATAAAAGATTCAAACTACTGAAGGCACTATCTACTGATAGACATAGTTAGCAAATGAAATATTTTGATAGAGAACAAACAATGTATTTACCTTAATAGTGTTGAAAAATCATAATATACATAGCAGTTCATGACATCCAGTCTTACAAATTTCAAAACTCCGCCATTTCTCTCCCCACATCCACCACTGCTGGCGGCTCACCTCCAACTGAGCAACGCTACGCGCTGTTCACATCCAACTGCCCAACACTACAATGGCAGACAACAATGCAAACTACCCACAGCACAGCCAGTGATTTTCATACAGAGCGCTACGTAACGTTGCCAATAAGAAAACGTAAACAGCCTACTTACAACCTACCACACTTCCCTGGGGCATTCCAGATGATACCCTCACCTCCGATGAACACTCACCATCGAGGACAACGTACTGTGTTCTATTACTTAAGAAGTCTTCGAGCCACTCACATACTTGGGAACCAATCCCATATGCTCGTACCTTAGGAGTCTGCAGTGGGGCACCGAATCAAACGCTTTCCGGGAGTCAAGGAATATGGCATCCGTCTGATACCCTTCATCCATGGTTCGCAAGATATCATGTGAAAAAAGGGCGAGTTGCGTTTCGCAGGAGCGATGCTTTCTAAAGCCGTGCTAATGCATGGACAGCAACTTCTCTGTCTCAAGGAAAATCATTATATTCGAACTGAGAATATGTTCGAGAATCCTGCAACAAACCGATGTTAAGGATATTGGTCTGTAATTTTGAGGATCCGTCGTTCTACCCTTCTTATATACAGACGTCACCTGCGCTTTTTTCCAGTCGCTCGGGACTTTACGTAGGGCAAGAGATTCGCGATAAATGCAAGCTAAGTAAGGAGCCAGTACTCCATTGTGAGTACCGTCGTCCCCTTTACGCTGCTCCACTCACACTGACACAGCCCCCCTACGCTCTGTATCGGTGAGGATCACGTGGCGGGTGTACACATGGTGTGTGCGTCTCGGCGTGTAGTTATATGCGTATATTCGCTTCAAATCATATCCACTCCTCTGGGCCACTTTTATTTGCCCCACCCCGTATTTTTTGCCTAGTCGTTAGGTCAGACGTGAACATTGTAACGTATTTTCATGAGTGTTTTGAGAGCATGTTAACACCTCATCCGACATCCCGATCACCGTCAACAGTGTGGAATACAATCACACCGAGAGACACCAAGTAGAGTTTTGGAATTTAACTGCGGATTGTACCCCCAAAAAGAATGCGTGCAGCCTAACCGTGGGTCGATCGTGAACACTCCAAACCTCGGTTGCGAAAACATCAGCTTACATACTCAGAATTTTTCTTTATTTATTTTTAACAGTGCTGAACATAACTTGAGATGGTTACTAGCAGACAAGATATGCCACTATCGCACGATATGTTTACGTCATTGCTTTCTTAGTACCACGCGTCACATATCACGTACCTATCAGTACATGACCTCAGTTCATGGCTTCTAGAAAATAAACTAACTCTAAATCACAGTAAGACTCAGTTTTTACAGTTTCTAACACACAATTCAACAAAACCTGACGTTTTAATTTCACAGGTAGCACGTTTTAATTTCACAGGTAGCACAAGGTAATTATTCCCAATGTTGATAACGGCTGTGATGTGGGATCTGAGTGGGGTACTGCCAAGTGGGGGTTGCCCCAGGGATCAGTTTTGGGGCCGCTCCTGTTCCTTATTTATATAAGTGATATGTCCTCTAGTATTACAAAAATGGTTCAAATGTCTCTGAGCACTATGGGACTCAACTGCTGCGGTCATAAGTCCCCTAGAACTTAGAACTACTTAAACCGAACTAACCTAAGGACAGCACACAACACCCAGCCATCACGAGGCAGAGAAAATCCCTGACCCCGTCTAGTATTACAGGTAACTCTAAAATATTTCTGTTTGCTGATGACAATAGCATGGTAGTAGAGGATGTTGTGTGCAACATTGGCTTGGTTTCAAATATTGCAGTACATGACCTAAGTTCATGGCCTGTAGAAAATAAACTAACACTAAATCACAGTAAGACCCAGTTTTTACAGTTTCTAACACACAATTCAACAAAACCTGACGTTTTAATTTCACAGGTAGCACGTTTTAATTTCACAGGTAGCACAAGGTAATTATTCCCAATGTTGATAACGACTGTGATGTGGGGTCTGAGTGGAGTACTGTCAAGTGGGGGTTGCCCCAGGGATCAGTGTTGGGGCCGCTCCTGTTCCTTATTTATATAAATGATATGCCCTCTAGTATTATGGGTAACTCTAAAATATTTATGTTTGCTGATGACACTAGCATGGTAGCAAAGGATGTTGTGTGCAACATTGGCTTGGTTTCAAATATTGCTGTACATGACCTAAGTTCATGGCTTGTAGAAAATAAACTAACGCTAAATCACAGTAAGACTCAGTTTTTACAGTTTGTAACACACAATTCAACAAAACTTGACGTTTTAATTTCACATGATTAGTGAAACTGAACAGTTCAGATTGCTAGGTGTTCGGATAGATAGTAAGCTGTCGTGGAAAGCCCACGTTCAGGATCTTGTTCAAAGACTTAATACTGCTACTTTCACTATTCGAACGGTATCAGAAGTGAGTGATCGTTCGACATGAAAATTAGTCTACTTTGCTTATTTTCATTCGCTGTTGTCGTATGGTATTACATTTTGCGATAACTCTTCCCTTTCTAAAAGGGTATTTTTGGCTCAGAAACGGGCGGTTCGGGCAATAAGTGGTGTTAGTTCACGAACCTCTAGTCGACCCCTGTTCACGAGTCTGGGTGACATTGGCCTCTCAATACGTATATTCCTTACTGTCGTTTCTTGTTACCAATATTAGTTTATCCCCAAGAATAAGCAACTTTCACTCGGTTAATACTCTGCAGAAATCAAACCTGCATTTGGATCGGACTTCCTTAAGGGGCTCCGGAAAGGCTCAAAATCATGAAAAGTTCAATTTTTACTTTTTTCGTTTTCTGAATCTGCAAACTATTACCTTTTAATAGATATATAATTTATTCAATTCCGAAGACTACAACTATTTTTAAATTTTTTTTGAAATGTGTTCTACATGGGCGTGACCCACTGTGGCGCTGTGCGATATGTTAATTACCTTGGGGACGGTGATTCTAAAAGTTTAAAACATGTTCAAGGACTGAAGCCTTATGGTGATGATGTTGTAATGCAGAAATTTGAGTGTATTGGACACGTACAGAAGCGAATGGGAACAAGACTTCGGCGATTGAAAGCTTCGTACAAAAAACAAAAACTCAGTGATGGTAAAGGGTTGGATGGGAAGGGAAGGTTAACTGACAGTGTAATTGACAAAATACAGAACTATTATGGAATGGCTATTAGGCAAAATACACAAAGTGTCGATGAAATGAAGAAGGCTGTTTGGGCTCTTTTTTTTCATACTTCTTCAACCGATGAAAATCCCCAACATAGCTTGTGTCCCAAAGAAGAAGACAGTTGGTGTAAATATAACAAAGGATTGCTAACTGGTGAAGTGTACACTCATAAGCATAGTCTGCCTCATGCAATAATGGAGGTGATAAAACCTATTTTCAGAGACTTAGCAGCACCTGAACTGTTGAAAAAGTGTATTCAAGGAAAAACTCAAAACCCCAATGAAAGTGTAAATAGTGTTATATGGTCGAGAATCCCCAAGACTGTATTTGTTGGAATAGAAACACTTCACTTTGGTGTGTATGATGCTGTTGCGACTTTCAATGATGGCAACATTGTAAGGTGCAAGGTATTTAGAAATATGGGAATGAAGATAGGTTCTAACATGGTACGAGCGATGCTTGCTTTAGACAAGGAACGCCTTCGGGCTGCAGACAGGGCTGTAAAGAGTCTAGAAATACAAGCAAGAGTAAACAGGAGGAGGAACAAGAGAAAGCTGGAGGAGGAGTTTGCAGAGGATGAAGATAATCCATCCTATGGACATGGAATGCACTAAAAAGTTAATCCAATCTTTGTCGCTCGATTCCCAAAACTTTTATTTTCTCATACTAATTACATGTTTTCTAAGGATCTTCCAAACATATTTGTTTCAAACTTTCAGTAAATGTTACACAGTACCTTCTGCATAATTTAACACAGACTTTTTCCAAAAAACTGTATATTTTTGAATATATAAATAAAAAATTGCAAAAAAATGTTGTGAATTTTCATTACAATTGAAAAAAAATCATCTTTAATAACAGAACTAAAATTTTGTAAAATCCCTGTGTTAAGTTGTAGCCCATATTCCAATAAATAATCTTTAAAAAGTTCAACATCCTACCTCAAATACTTTGTGAGGAAAGATGTAATTTATAAGCGTTATTTTAACATTGCAAGTATAGGCCGTTCCGGAGCCCCTTAACTCTTGTGCAAAAAGATGTGCAGTATACTGCTGCATCCGTTTTCAATAAGCTGCCACTCGAATTCAAAAATCTTAGCAGTAATCCACGCGCTTTGAAATCGAAATTGAAGAGTTTCCTCATGGGTCACTCCTTCTATTCTGTCGAGGAGTTCCTTGAAAAATTAAGCTGATTTTTATTGTATAGCTGATAGCGTTTACTTAAACTTATGGACTGACTTTTTTAAGGTTCATGAACATTTATTTTTATCTGTTGTTACGTTTATGTTGTAATTTCATGTACTGACACGTTCCATGACCTTGGAGATTTGCTAATCAATTTGGTCCTACGGAACTTGACGAGTAATAAATAAATAAATAAATCATCTTAACGCAATCGTAACAGAAGATCGACTTATCTAGCATCTGTCTGTAGATACCCGACAGCTGCACAAGTAATTTAAACCGTATTGCTGATCATTAAAATTATAACACCATGAAGTATACTGCATGCTTAAATATACAAATGGGCAAAAATTCAGCACAACGGCACAACGTAGGTAACAGCAGTTCTATATAAATTCTGTAAGTAAGGAAAGATTACGAATATTGCTTCTTAAAAAATCGCATTTGAATGTAGGTTGCTTGTAAGAAGATGATGTTATGCCTCGTCTAAGAAGAAGAAACGTGTATCAGTATTCGTCGAAATTTGACAGGGGCAGCATCGTGGCCTATCGACTCTACTCGCTACTATTGCTGCTCACGTTGGTCGTAATTGTACACTTTTCGTGCGAATATGGATTCCGTGGTTAAAGGCGGGCTATACGGACCGCTATGCAAGCTCCCGGCGACCTCGCGCATCTAGCGTCCCAGAGGACAGCACTATTGTTCGCTCAGCAGTGCAGAAACGTACAGCGTTGTCACTTATCTGGACTCGGGGACTGGGCTCGTTTGCAGGAAGACAAGTATCCACACGGACAGTGTGATGACGTCTGGAGCGTCACGGGCTGTTGGCACGGCGACCATTGTTACGGCATTAGCTAAACTGCAGCACGGAGAGGCGCACACAATGCAATACTGAACATGGCAGGGGCACCACGTAGTCCTTTCAGACCAGTCCCGGTTTAGCGCACAGCGTCACGATCGACTTATCCCTGCGTGGATGCTTCGAGGAGACTGAGCGTCAGCAGATGCAATCGTCATTGACATATCAGGGGCGATCAATAAGTTTCCGTTTGAGGGCGTTGCTGCAGCTTATATACAACGTAGAGCAAGTCCGATGCAGGTACACATGGTGTCCCAGCTATCTTGTCCACCCAAAATATCTCTGGAACAATAACAGCTATTGGAAAACGACTTTCACCGGTATCAATATAAGGCTGGGGCCCATGAATGTACATATTTGGAAACATTCTAAAACGAAAGCATATGTGTTTTTTAACACAAACTTATGTTTTTGTAAATTGACCTTCTATATTTTTTCTTCAGCAATCCATAGCATGACAAAGCACATACACAATGGTGTTGATTGCATCGCAATATTCCCGTTACAAAAATGGTTCAAATGGCTCTGAGCACTATGGGAATTAACATCTGAGGTCATCAGTCCCCTAGAACTTAGAAATACTTAAACCTAACTAACCTAAGGACATCACACACATCCATGCCCGAGGAAGGATTAGAACCTGCGACCGTAGCAGTCGCGCGGTTCCGGACTGAGCGTCTAGAACCGCTCGGCCACCGTGGCCGGCATTCGCATTACATCCCGAGATATTGAGACGCGAAGTTGACGCTTGAAACACCCGACATGCGCTGCTGGCGCACGTCCTGAGGCTCAGGCGTGAACCCCATGCTGCCCGTAATCGCGATATGATTGACATGTGTAATCACACCTCCATACTTATCAAGAGGGACACTTACTTGTCAATCACATCGCGATTACGGGCAGCATGGGGTTCACGCCTGAGCCTCAGGACGTGCGCTAGCAGCTCATGTCGGGTGTTTCAAGCGTCAACTTCGCGTCTCAATATCTCGGGATGTAATGGGAATATTGCAATCAACGCCATTGTGTATGTGCTTTGTCATGCTATGGATTGCTGAAGAAAAAATATAGGAGGTCCATTTAAAAAAACATAAGTTTGTGTTAAAAACACATATGCTTTCGTTTTAGAATGTTTTCAAATATGTACATTCATGGGCCCCAGCCCTACATTGATACCGGTGAAAGTCGTTTTCCAATAGCTGTTATTGTTCCAGAGATATTTTGGGTGGACAAGATAGCTGGGACACCCTGTATAAGCATCGACATGTAGACAAGATATTAGTGTGGCAGTCATGTCGTTCTGACGTGCGTGCGGTAAATGCGGAAACGTAAACTATGTCGACGTTATTACCAAATGCATCCGAACAGCAACAACGTGCTGTTTTTATTTTCTTCGCTGCCGAAGGGGAAACACCGGTAGACATCCCTCGGGTAATGGAGAATGTGTAAGGGGCAGCATATCTGTCTAAAACCTCCGTCGTGAAATACTGCTGCTTCATAATAATGCTCATTGCAAATGTCGTAACGCAGAAGTTACGCCAACTCACTTGAGCAGCTGCCTTATAGCCTGATGTCTGCCCATGTGATTATAACGCATTCGGTCCCTTGAAAAAGGCGATAAAAGGTCGAACATTCCTGTCGGACGAGCATATGCAGCAGGCAGTTACGGACTTCTTCACGCAGCAGCACACGACGTTTTACCAGACAGGTGTCTCTCGAAACTGGTGCGTCGGTGGGATGATTGCCTCAATACTTACGGAGATTTTGATTGATTGGCAACCTATTCTGTATTGTACGGCCTCCGAACGGAAACGTTTTGGTCACCCCTTATACACTACTGGCCATTAAAATTGCTACACCACGTAGATGACGTGCTACAGACGCGAAATTTAACTAACAGGAATAAGATGCTGTGATATGAAAATGATAAGCTTTTCAGAGCATTCACACAAGGTTGGCGCCGGTGGCGACACCTACAACGTGCTGACATGAGGAAAGTTTCCAACCGATTTCTCATACACAAATAGCAGTTGACCGGCGTTGCCTGGTGAAACGTTGTTGTGATGCCTCGTGTAAGGAGGAGAAATGCGTACCATCACGTTTCCGACTTTGATAAAGGTCGGATTGTAGCCTATCGCGATTGCGGTTTATCGTATCGCGACATTGCTGCTCGCGTTGGTCGAGATCCAATGACTGTTAGCAGAATATGAAATCGGTGGGTTCAGGAGGGTAATACGGAACGCCGTGCTGGATCCCAACGGCCCCGTATCACTAGCAGTCGAGATGACAGGCATCTCATCCGCATGGCTGTAACGAATCGTGCAGCCACGTCTCGATCCCTGAGTCAACAGATGGAGACGTTTCCAAGACAACAACCATCTGCACGAACAGTTTGACGACGTTTGCAGCAGCATGGACTATCAGTTCGGAGACCATGGATGCGGTTACCCTTGGCGCTGCATCACAGACAGGAGCGCCTGCGATGGTGTACTCCACGACGAACCTGGGTGCACGAATGGCAAAACGTCATTATTTTCAGATGAATCTAGGTTCTGTTTACAGCATCACGATGGTCGCATCCGTGTTTGGCTACATCGAGGTGAACGCACATTGGAAGCGTGTATTCGTCATCGCCATACTGGCGTATCACCCGGCGTGCCATTGGTTACACGTCCCGGTCACCTCTTGTTCGCATTGACGGCACTTTGAACAGTGGACGTTACATTTCAGATGTGTTACGACCCGTGGCTCTACCCTTCATTCGATTCCTGCGAAACCCTACATTTCAGCAGGATAATGCACGACCGCATGTTGCAGGTCCTGTACAGGCGTTTCTGGATACAGAAAATGTTCGACTGCTGCCCTGGCCAGAACATTCTCCAGATCTCTCACGAATTGGAAACGTCTGGTCAATGGTGGCCGAGCAACTGACTCGTCACAATATGCCAGTCACTACTCTTGATGAACTGTGGAATCGTGTTGAAGCTGCATGGGCAGCTGTACCGGTACACGCCATCCAAGCTCTGTTTGACTCAACGCCCAGGCGTATCAAGGCCATTATTACGGCCAGAGGTGGTTCTTCTGGGTACTGATTTCTCAGGATTTATGCACCCAAATTGCGTGAAAATGTAGTCACATGTCAGTTCTAGTATATTTGTCCAATGAATACCCGTTTATCATCTGCATTTCTTCTAGGTGTACCAATGTTAATGGACACTAGAGTACCTCATAGCCAGCGCCTGAAAATGGTATAGGGTGCCTTGTTAAGATCGATGACTGTTCCCTACCTTCGAGGTCTTCAAGTGGTGCAAATGGCTCTGAGCACTAGGGGACTCGACATCTATGGTCATCAGTCCCCTAGAACTTAGAACTACTTAAACCTGACTAACCTAAGGACATCACCCACATCCAAGCCCGAGGCCGGATTCGAACCTGCGACCGTAGCGGTCACGCGGTTCCAGACTGAAGCGCCTAGAACCGCACGGCCACACCGGCCGGCCTTCGATGTCTCCGTGTCATTATCTTTCAACAGGATGACGCGAGACCGTACATTGCCCGTGCTGTCATGACCTAGATCAATACAGAGGATGTTCGGCTGCTACACTCTCCAGTATGTTTTCCGGAGTATTTCCCGGTTGCAAACATTTGGTCGCGAGTAGTAGAAACCAGTATCGATCTTATGTGATCGCTTTGGGATACAGAGTACTTTTTACTAATGTTACTTAACTGATAGATCGATTTTAAATCTCAATAATTTTTCTAAAATAGTTTCGTCATGAGTTGCCAAGAAACTGGCACTACAGCCACTATGATTAACTCTGGCGTGGAGCTGAAGTAGTGTGGCATGACGTATCCGTACCTCGAATGATGCTGTTCCGTTAAGAGGGATTATCAAAAAATGTTCAAATGTGTGTGAAATCGTATGGGACTTAACTGCTAAGGTCATCAGTCCATAAGCTTACACACTACTTATCCTAAATTATCCTAAGGACTAACACACACATCCATGCCCGAGGGAGGACTCGAACCTTCGCCGGGACCAGCCGAGAGGGATTATCAAGTGGGCTGAGGCGTGAATGGGAATTTGGATTGAGGAGGGTGACGTGCTAGGGTACTGCATGCAGTGGTGGAAAAAGATTGGGAAAGGATGGCATAGTGGTTATCGCATTGGCCTAGTGAGCAGGAGACACAGGTTCGATTCCTGGTTTTGGTACAAATTTTAATTCGTCGCTTCACTCTGAGTATATACACTGAAGCGCCAAAGAAACTGGTACAGGCATGTGTATTCAAATACAGAGTTACGTAAACAGCCAGAATACGGCGCTGCGGTCGGCAAGCCTATATAAGACAACAAGTGTCTGGCGTAGTTGTTAGATGGGTTACTGCTGCTACAATGGCAGGTTATCGAGATTTAAGTGAGTTTGACCGTGGTATTATAGTCGGTGCACGAGCGATGGGCAGCAGCATCTCGGAAGAAGCGATGAAGTGGGGATTTTCCCGTACGACCATTTCACGAGTGTACAGTGAATATCAGGAATTAGGTAAAACATCAAATCTCCGACAGCAGCCGGCCACTGTGACCGAGCAGTTGTAGGCGCATCAGTCTGAAACCACGCAACTGCTACGGTCGCAGGTTCGAATCCTGCCTCGGGCATGGATGTGTGTGATATCCTCAGGTTAGTTAGGTTTAAATAGTTCTAAGTTCTAGGGGACTGATGACCTCAGATTTTGAGTCCCATACTGGTCAGAGCCATTTGAACCATTTGAATCCGACAGCGCTGCGGCCGGGAAAAGATCCTGCAAGAACGGTACCAACGACGACTGACGAGAATTGTTGAATATGACAGAAGTGCAACCGTTCCGCAAATTTCTGCAGATTCCAATCCTGGGCCATCAACTAGTGTCAGCGTGCGAATCATTCAACGAAACTTCATCGATATGGGTTTTTGGGTCCGAAGGCCGTCCGTGTACCCTTGTTGACTGCGCGACAGAAAGCTGTACGCCTCGTCTGGCCCCGTCAACACCGACATTGGACTGTTGATGACTGGAAAGTTCTTGCCCGCCCGGGCGAGTCTCCCTTTAAATTGTATCGAGCGGATGGAGACAACCTCATGGCCGGCCGAAGTGGCCGCGCGGTTCTGGCGCTGCAGTCTGGAACCGCGAGACCGCTACGGTCGCAGGTTCGAATCCTGCCTCGGGCATGGATGTGTGTGATGTGCTTAGGTTAGTTAGGTTTAAGTAGTTCTAAGTTCTAGGGGACTAATGACCTCAGCAGTTGAGTCCCATAGTGCTCAGAGCCATTTTTTTGAACAACCTCAAGAATCCATGGACCCTGCGTGTCAATAGTGGACTGTTCAAGCTCTGGAGGCTGTAATGGTGTGGGGAGTGTGCAGTTGCTGTGATGATACGTCTAGACATGACTCTGAGAGGTGACACGTACTTAAACATCCTGTCTGATCACCAGCATTCATTGATGTCCATTGTGCATTCCGACGGACTTGGGCAATTCCAGCAGAACAGCGCGACACCACACACGTCCAGAATTGCTACTGAGTGGCTCCTGGAACACTCTTCTGAATTTGATTACTTTCGCCGGCCACCAAATTTCCCAGACATGAACAGTATTGAGCATATCTGGGACGTGTTGTGATGTGCTGTTGAGAAGAGATCTCCACCCCCTCCTACTGTTACGGATTTACGGACAGCCCTGCAGGATTAACGCTGTCAATTCCCTCCAGCATTTTTTCAGACATTAGTCGAGTCCATGCCAAATCGAGTTGCGGCACTTCTGCGTGCTCGCGGAGGCCCTACACGATATTAGGCAGGTGTACCAGTTTCTTTGGCTCTTCAGTGTGCATTGCACCCGTATCTCCTATCCACGTTCAGTTCGGCTGGATGCCCAGCCTAGCTGGTGTCGTTGTTGCTGCCAGACGTGGAGGCTCTGTGTTCCAGATATCTTACACTATATTCCCCGAAATCATGTAGAAATTTACAATTTTTTTTATTACTGTACTGTATAGAAGCAGTAATTAAAATTTCATTTTTTATCCTTCCTGATATTACAATTTTAATGAGCAGCAGTGCATTCTGTAATGCCTTAAGAACATGGCAATGTGTTTCTTGGTTGAAGTTCCATGTAGAGGAGAGTTACGTGTATTTTACCAGTTCCTAATTTGTACCACTGCGACAAAATTTGTACCTTTTGTACTATCAGACATTTGGAGCTGTCAGCCTGAACCACCAGATTCATGAAGACATGTTTTTTTTTTGGTCATCAGTCTACTTACTGGTTTGCGGCCCGCCACGAATCCCTTTCCTGTGCTAACCTCTTCATCTCAGAGTAGCACTTGCAACCTACGTCCTCAATTATTTGCTTGACGTATTCCAATCTCTGTCTTCCTCTACAGGTTTTGCCCTCTACAGCTCCCTCTAGTACCATGGAAGTCATTCCCTCATGTCTTAGCAGATGTCCTCTCATCCTGTCCCTTCTCCTTATCAGTGTTTTCCACATATTCCTTTCCTCTCCGATTCTGCGTAGAACCTCCTCATTCCTTACCTTATCAGTCCACCTAATTTTCAACATTCGTCTATAGCACCACATCTCAAATGCTTCGATTCTCTTCTGTTCCGGTTTTCCCACAGTCCATGTTTCATTACCATACAATGCTGTACTCCAGACGTACGTCCTCAGAAATTTCTTCCTCAAATGAAGGCCGGTATTTGATATTAGTAGACCTCACTTGGCCAGAAATGCCTTTTTTGCCATAGCGAGTCTGATTTTGATGTCCTCCTTGCTCCATCCGTCATTGGTTATTTTACTGCCTAGGTAGCAGAATTCCTTAACTTCATTGACTTCGTGACCATCAATCCTGATGTTAAGTTTCTCGCTGTTCTCATTTCTACTACTTCTCATTACCTTCGTCTTTCTCCGATTTACTCTCAAACCATACTGTGTACTCATTAGACTGTTCATTCCGTTCAGCAGATCATTTAATTCTTCTTCACTTTCACTCAGGATAGCAATGTCATCAGCGAATCGTATCATTGATATCCTTTCACCTTGTATTTTAATTCCACTCCTGAACCTTTCTTTTATTTCCATCATTGCTTCCTCGATGTACAGATTGAAGAGTAGGGGCGAAAGGCTACAGCCTTGTCTTACACCCTTCTTAATACGAGCACTTCGTTCTTGATCGTCCACTCTTATTATTCCCTCTTGGTTGTTGTACATGTTGTATATGACCCGTCTCTCCCTATAGCTTACCCCTACTTTTTTCAGAATCTCGAACAGCTTGCACCATTTTATATTGTCGAACGCTTTTCCCAGGTCGACAAATCCTATGAAAGTGTCTTGATTTTTCTTTAGCCTTGCTTCCATTATTAGCCGTAACATCAGAATTGCCTCTCTCGTCCCTTTACTTTTCCTAAAGCCAAACTGATCGTCACCTAGCGCATTCTCAATTTTCTTTTGCATTCTTCTGTATATTATTCTTGTAAGTAGCTTCGATGCATGAGCTGTTAAGCTGATTGTGCGATAATTCTCGCACTTGTTAGCTCTTGCCGTCTTCGGAATTGTGTGGATGATGCTTTTCCGAAAGTCAGATGGTATATCGCCAGACTCATATATTCTACACACCAACGTGAATAGTCGTTTTGTTGCCACTTCCCCCAATGTTGTCAGTTATGAATTCTGTGTGAGGAGGAACAAATCATTTTATGCATGGGTGAATATACATTAATAACATTACTACCAGCTGAAAAATGCTCCCATCGGAGCACAAAAAATGCGAATATATTCCTCTTTATTTGAAAGACTCTGACTGGAAAGAAGAGTACCAGCTGCCACATTCTACATTCCTCAGCACCTTCAAAAATTTTCCCAATTACTTTGGCGTGCGAACATGTTCGCAGATTTTTAACATGCTCTCACATCAAACTCCCGCAAGCTCCACTAACTATAACTCACTCACACCCTCTAGTCTATTCCATCCCAGTTTCCGTTTATCACTGACTCGTCCAGCCCAACTCCCTGTCATTGATTCCTTGTGTCTCTGTATTATCGTCTCCTGTGACACAGTCACAGTTCCCTTCATTCTGCCCTGCTACTGCAGTCTTCTCTCATTCCTTCCTTCCTGCTTCTGCTGTCTCTTCTCGCTGTCACTCTCTCTTTCTTCCTCGTCGTCCTTGCCATCTATCTGTTTCTCTTTATCACTGGCTCTCACCCATTTCCACTTTCTGTTTCTCTTTCTCTCCCGCCCCCCCCCCCCCTGGCACTGTCTCCTTTACTCTTTTCGTAGCACTGTTTTGTCACTGTCAACTATATTTCACTGCTACTGTGTCCCTCTCTTTCTTTCACACTTCCATTATCTTCTTCTCTCTTTCTATAACACAACCACTGTCTGATATCTACCAGTATTTATTTCTTTTACGTCTCTTTCCACTGACTTTTTCTTTTTCTCTGCGTAAAAAAGCGCGAATATGTTCGCAAGCCAAAATTTTTTGAAAATTTTTAGAGGTAGAATGGGGAAGCTGCTACCCCACTTTTCAGTCAGTTTTTTTTAAACAAACATGAACATATTCGCATTTTTTGTGTTCCGATAGAAAAAATTTTCCTACGGTTCCCTTCTTTCCCCTGCTGCAGCAGGGCACGTAACTCATATGAAATGAAATGTATTATTGTTCAGTAAAATTCAGATAATTTACGTGCAAAAAAATTTTGCACATGCTTCAACGGGGTTCCCAGTTGATAACGGGTCACTTTACAGCATATTTCTCAGTGATATGTCACTTTATAAACTACGTTCACGCCTCACACCGGATTTTACGGAAATTTTCTAAATTTGTGGTAAGTTTCTATGGGACCAAACTTCTGAGGTCACCGGTCCCTAGGCTTAAACTGTACTTAACCTAACTTAAACTAACTTACGCTAAGGAAAACACACACACCTATGCCCGAAGGAGGACTCGAACCTCTGACGGAGTTAGCCACTCGAACCGGGACAAGGCGCTAGACCGCTCGGATACCCCGCGCGGCCCAGATTTTACGTGCGTATTCGACAAGTCCAACCTCTGCATCTTGGAAACGGATAAAGACATGAAGAAAATTCTCAGTGTTCTTAGAGATCGAGATCTTAGGAAAACAAAAATTACAGCCATTTACTGTGCATAGCCGTCTCGGAATAAAAAAAAAAAAATGGTTCAAATGGCTCTGAGCACTATGGGACTCAACATCTTAGGTCATAAGTCCCCTAGAACTTAGAACTACTTAAACCTAACTAACCTAAGGACATCACACACACCCATGCCCGAGGCAGGATTCGAACCTGCGACCGTAGCAGTCCCGCGGTTCCGGACTGCAGCGCCAGAACCGCAAGACCACCGCGGCCGGCCTAAAAATGGCTCTGAGCACTATGGGACTCAACTGCTGAGGTCATTAGTCCCCTAGAACTTAGAACTAGTTAAACCTAACTAACCTTAGGACATCACAAACATCCATGCCCGAGGCAGGATTCGAACCTGCGACCGTAGCGGTCTTGCGGTTCCAGACTGCAGCACCTTTAACCGCAAGGCCACTTCGGCCGGCTCTCGGAATCCGTGTTTGTGTTTTAGTACCCCAAAAAACAAGTTTTTTGGGTGTTTCTCGACAGCGGTAAAATTTTTTAAAAACCGGGAGATGTGTCTTCTAGATAAATGCATAGGGAATATGCCATTAAAATTTGAGCAATTTGTTGCTGTTATTTATTATTTAGATTTCGCCTCATACCGTGTTTTACGTGTAGAAGTAAGGTTAATTTGAACCTCTGCATCTGGGAAACAGATAAAGATATCACGAAATTCTTCAAGGTAGTTCGAGATCGGGATCTTTGAAACATATCGTAAAAAATTCAGCCATTTGCTTTGCATAACCGTTTTGGAATCCTTGGATGAGTTTTGGTGCGCTGGTGACGACGAAAATAAAGCAAAAACCCCTTTTTATGTGGGATTCCGACGAATCGACCCTGAAATAGTGGTGCTACCATCAAGCCCACCGCAGACCACATCAGATGCAAAAATCACCGATTTACTCTATTTGTGTAAGCAGGAGAACGTGTGTAATATTCATACTTTGACCCAGTACTGTAGGATAGTTAAGTAAGACGATACTTCTGTTGGGTATACAAATGTTCCTACATAAAATCAATTGAAAAACAGTTTTGGTTCAATGTTTCAAATGACTCTGAGCACTATGGGACTTGACAGCTGTCATCAGTCCCCTAGAACTTATAACTACTTAAACCTAACTAACCTAAGGACATCACACACATCCATGCCCGAGGCAGGATTCGAACCTGCTACCGCAGCGGTCGCGCGGTTCCAGACTGGAGCGCCTAGAACCGCTCGGCCTCAACGGCCGGTAACAGTTTTGGTAGCGATGGTTATTTTATTAAAATGACCGGTTTCGGCCTACTCTTAGGCCATCTTCAGAAAGCGCCAACGCGATCAAGACTGTTTTTTGACTGACTTTATATGGATTACAAGATCACTGTTTTTCCATAAACGTTACCAAAAATTTCAAATGTTACTACCCGGAGGTATATCCGAAACACCTGACCCTACTTTTTATCATCGACAGAACTCGAGGTATCAGCAGCAGAAAATCCCGTTTTCATGTACAGAGTTGTGAAACATATTACGTACGAATGCATACCGATTCATTCAGTCATGATCCTGTATTCATTGCGATTCGTTTGTACGAAACTGAAACAGAGAAAATGGCGACCTTGCCTATAATGTACCACCTTAAGTTTCCGATAACGTACCGGTACAATTAGCGCAGCATAACGTTTAAAAAGGAGGTGCTGAATTTTCTAATGAGTTGTTTATACTAAATTACTAATTAAATAATTATTTTGTATTACAGTACGGCAACAACAGATAGGAGCAATAGAAAGTGGAGTAGAGATGAACAGCATTTAGCTGTAACAGTATGAATGAAATGAATGTGGACACATGTACACTGAAGAGCTAAAGAACTGGTATGGGAATGGGTGTTCAAATGCAGAGCTATGTAAACAGGCAGAATACAGCGCCGCGTCGGCAACGCCTATATAAGACAACAAGTGTGAGGTGCAGTTGTTAGATCGGTTACTGCTGCTACAATGGCAGCTTATCTAGATTTGAGTGAGCTTGCACCTGGTGTTATAGTTGGCGCAACAGTATGTCCGAGTTAGCCATGAAGTGGGGATTTTCTCGTACGACCATTTCAAGAGTGTACTTTGAATATCAGGAATCCAGTAAAACATCAAATCACCGACATCGCTGGGGCCGGAGAAAGATCCTGCAAGAACAAGACCAACAACGACTGAAGAGAATCGTTCAACTGACAGAAGTGCATCCGTTCCGCAAACTGCTGCAGATTTCACTATTGACTGGGCCATCAACAAGTGTCAGCGTACGAACCATTGAACGAAACATCATCGGTATGGGCTTTCGGAGCCGAAGGCCCACTCGTGTACCCTTGATGACTGCACGACACAAAGCCTTACGCCTTACCTGCGCCCGTCAACACCGACATTGATGACTGGAAAATTGTTGCCTGGTCGGGCGATCGTCGTTTCAAATTGCATCGAGCGGATGGACGTGTATGGGTATGGAGACAACCTCATGAATCCATGGACCCTGCATGTCAGCAGGGGACTGTTCAAGCTGGTGGAGGCTCTGTAGCGGTGTGGGGCGTGTGCAGTTGGAGTGATATGAGACCACTGATAGGTCTAGATACGACTCTGACATGTGACACCCACGTAAGCATCCTGTCTGATCACCTGCATTCATTCATGTCTGCCTCGTGATGAGTGGGTGTTGTGTGATGTCCTTAGGTTAGTTAGGTTTAAGTAGTTCTAAGTTCTAGGGGACTGATGACCATAGCTGTTAAGTCCCATAGTGCTCAGAGCCATTTGAACCATTTTTTCATTCATGTCCACTGTGCATTCCGACGGACTTGGGCAATTCCAGCAGGACAATGCGACACCTCACACGTCTAGAATTGCTACAGAGTGGCTCCAGGAACACTCTTCTGAGTTTACCCACTTCCACTGGCCACCAAACTCCCCAGACATGGACATTATTGAGCATGTCTGGGATGCCTTGCAACGTGCTGTTCAGAAGAGATCTCCACCCCGTCCTACTCTTACAGATTTATGGACAGCCCTGCAGGATTCAAGGAGTCAATTCCCTCCAGCACTACTTCAGACATTAGTCGAATCCATGCCAATTCTGCGTGCTCGCGGAGGCCCTACACGATATTAGGCAGGTTTATCAGTTTCTTTGGCTATTCTGTGTATGTTTCAATAGCTCACGAGTGTTTTTATGAAGTACATTGCTGCATTTAAGAAACAGTGGTTGACTGAGTACCTCCCTACGTAAATCAGCACGGTGTGTATGGCTCTGTCACATAATACGAATAATTTTGTCTTTATCAGTAAACAATTCCTGGCTAAGTTGCCGTGGTCGATCTGTAGAACTTCTTCTCCCTGGCATTTCGTTCTCAACTACGGAGAACATCTTCCGAGGTGAGTCAACGACTGGCTGCTAGGAGCTGGGGCCGCCGCTTATATGGATATCGTAGGGGGCGTCACCGCACGTCACGTGGCGTCGATGTGCAGCTATCTCTGGCTATCGTCTGTTCTCTCGATTGCAGTGAATCGATTGTCACGTGATTGATGCAACGTCGACCGCCATATCTTATCCAATTTTAATCCTTCTTCTTTACGATTAAAATTGTATTGATGTTTGTGGATTTCAATTGCCTCTCTATACATACGTGTATAATAATGCGACGTCCTCGCTAGCACGCTTGTTGAATTTTGTCTTTATACAGGATGTTTCACAATTGTTGTTACATGGTTTTAGGGTTTCAGACGACAGAAGTTTTAATGAGGAACACATGACCGGAAATGTACCGTTTGAATGTAAAATACGTTTGAAGATCGGATCACTTTCCAAGATCTAGCCTCACTGTACGCCCACAGAGCAGACAATGAGTTCCGACCTGTGTGTTTTACAGCGGCCCGTGGCATGGCCAATGTTTCGGCTGTCGACGGGTTTTGTTTTGCGTGACGAAGGACGTCCTCTACAAAGTTGGTAGCGTCGCGCTTCGGTGGAGCGCCACAATCAACCCTCCTAGCTGCGAATGTACCAAATCTCGCAGCCGTTGTTTTAGTCGGGCGAAAAGGGCATGCCTTGTCAATATTACGGTACCCTTCTCTGTGTGCATAGTGTGAAGTGCGAGGTTTGAAAGTGATCCCATCTACACACACTTATTTTATATTCGGATGATATAATTACGGACATCGGTTCCTTATCAAAACCTTATCTACTAAGTCCCTTCTGCGACTTCTTGAACCCTGTAATAGGAATTGTGAAACATCCTGTGTATAGTGCAATCAAGAAATTTTTAATAAAAACGTACTTGTTTTATATAATTTGACCACATTCTTTGTGATAGAAATTCTTTAGTACTGATAAAAAATAACAGGAACAATTACAGAGCCTGGTATGTGTAACAATTCCTTTTTGATTTTCTCCGCTCTCGTGTTGTTTCTGCTTCTGCATGTTCCTCTCATTAAGCACTTTCTAACTGGGTTTTATATATCCGTTTCTGTGCGCAATGCGCGAGTGACATATGATTTAAAAGGAAAATCGGTAGGTGAATTGTGTAACCTCAGTTAAGGGGCTCCGGAACGCCCTATACTTGCAATGTTAAAATAACGCTTATAAATTACATCTTTCCTCACAAAGTATTTGAGGTAGGAAGTTGAACTTTTTACAGATTATTTATTGGAATATGGGCTACAACTTAACACAGGGATTTTATAAAATTTTAGTTCAGTTATTAAAGATGATTTTTTTTCAATTGTAATGAAAATTCACAACATTTTTTTGCAATTTTTTATTTATATATTCAAAAATATACAGTTTTTTTGGAAAAAGGCTGTGTTAAATTATGCAGAAGGTACTGTGTAACATTTACTGAAAGTTTGAAACAAATATGTTTGGAAGATCCTTAGAAAACATGTAATTAGTATGAGAAAAAAAAAGTTTTGGGAATCGAGCGACAAAGATTGGATTAACTTTTTAGTGCATTCCAGGTCCATAGGAAGGATTATATTCATCCTCTGCAAACTCCTCCTCCAGCTTCCTCTTGTTCCTCCTCCTGTTTACTCTTGCTTGTATTTCTAGACTCTTTACAGCCCTGTCTGCAGCCCGAAGGCGTTCCTTGTCTAAAGCAAGCATCGCTCGTACCATGTTAGAATGTTATTATTTACAGTAATAACACATACCTTTGGCTTTCCAACATTTCTCCTTTTCTTAAAAGCCTTCAGAGGATTTCTAATAACTTTACTTTTACTTATTATTATACTTCAACAAAACAGAGACTCAAGAAACAGAATTAATTACGAATATTTTCGAGATAACGACAGAGTAAATAAACATGAAACAATCGACAATCACACCAGCGATATATATTGAACCATCACAGGTTAGCCACAACACATACTTTATCTCACTTCACTAAAATGTACCTGATGAACACGGACGTTAATAATAACACCATTTGACAGCAGTTTAACAGCGCCACAGTGGGTCACGCCCATGTAGAACACATTTCAAAAAAAATTTAAAAACAGTTGTAGTCTTCGGAATTGAATAAATTATATATCTATTAAAAGGTAATAGTCTGCAGATTCAGAAAACGCAAAAAAGTAAAAATTGAACTTTTAATGATTTTGAGCCTTTCCGGAGCCCCTTAAAGAGTCTCTCTATTTTGGCTGTTTGGGTATTATGTATCTTAGATGGAAATAAAGAAGCAATCCATTGGATAACAGTCATAAATCCACGCTCACGCTGTCAACCGAATAAGACAACTGTTACTTGTATTTTCGTAAGCCTGGCAAGCATCACGGTGTCGGGTATTCGTAGCAGTTTAAAACTTTACCGCACTGGGACTCGAACCCTGATTTCTGCCTTCTGGTCGGTAATGCTCTCATAGTTGAGCCATACGGGCATACGTAACTCAAAGAGCTACCATTAACTCACTCTATAGAATATTCCGGATATTGGCAAGTCCTGAAGATAGATGCCTTCGTAATTACGTCGGCTATGGTATCATTCTGGTTTCTTTCGCAGCAGTTATTTCAAACATCTGGCGTTTTAATCGCGCTTCCAGAGCTTAGCGCATTTGTTTCAGGCATCGGGAACCACGAACAGCTCTGCTAGAGGCAGAAACAAAGGGCATGGGGCGGAACTGAAGTAACGACTCAAGCAGATTTCGTGGAAAGTTCTGTTAATGATTTTCTTCAAACGTTCTTATTCAGCGATCCATTACTGACATGTTTACACTTAAATATTGATCGGCGTGTGACGCGTTCATTCAGTTTTTTGCTGTGTAAATTGTGCTTTAACTGTGTTATCTTAAAAATACTATATTTGACAGATCCTGCTCTGACATGATTACGTACAATGTGTCTTCAAATTCGCAAGACAGAGGGTGAAATACGAAAGGTAGAATCTCGCACGAGTGACCGAAGAGGAACGTTATTGATTTTTTTTTGTCTCGAATGAACATTGGTAAGCGCCGGATATTTTACGCACATTTAATGACAGCGACTCCTCTGAACAACACGAACTGCTGAATAAACGAGGTACTGATACACACTGGTATACTTAGGGAGGTATAGACCAACAGCAAACTCCGTCGAACAAAGTGGGAGAAACACAATAATCATTGTCATAAAAATGCGAAGTCTTCAGACGTACAGGTTTTCCACGAAAGAATGAAGCGCGTTAAGGTAACTTGTCAGTGAATGGATGGAAAAACAGTAATAATTTTCATAAAGGTTATGACAGTTTAACTACATAATGTGAACTCTGATTACAAAGAAGTTTTAGGACAATGAAAGTATTTTGAGGATGAAGATTTTGGTATAAGAATAATCAGAATAGCTTCGACATAAACTTTATTATATAAACATTTATATCGTTCAGTAATTTAAAATTTTTCCTGCCATTCTATGTTTGAAGTCTTTAGACTTATGAACTACTTTTCCTAGATGCTTACAACTTAGTGCATTCATTTATGACATTGTTACCTAAAAAGTAGACAACAATCAAATGATTTCAATCAATAGTTTTTATACTATACATACATCAATTAGACAATCAAAATTAAGGTAGTATTTTATAATTAATAAGGGTATATTTTTCCTCCTAGTGATAGTAAGCTGGTGTCTGTAGTCTACTTTTCTCCAAATGGTAGCCTGAAATATCACAAAAAATTTCAGACCTCTAGCTCAAACAGTTTTTTCTTGTGCATAAAATAAATATATCAGAAAATTTGATTCTTGGGAAATTCGGTTTAAAGGTACATTTCATCTGTTACTCCTCTCTGTTCGTCTTAAAACCCTCCAGTTGCACAGTATTCTTGGTTTGTGTGTTCCTCATTTTCTGTCTTCCTTTTCTTGCTCCTCTGTGCTATTCTGGCCCCTTTAGTTGCCTCGAGAGCCCATTTCTCGTACGGAATTTTTCGTTTCACCGCTTCCTTGTTTGCTTTCCGACTTTGCATGCAGCTCCGCTTGCTAGCTGTTCCGTTAAAAGCGGGACAAGTCCAGACAAGTGGTAGTGAGAGAATCGCATAAATTAGACACCTCGCAAACGCATAAATTACCCAACTCGTCACTGCCTTCACTTACAAGCTTCAAACTTTGACACCGCCAAGCGACCACCTACCTTAGTACGTAATATCAATTTCAATTTGATACACGCTTACTTTCCCAGAGAAAAACGCTCTCAAAGACGGAAATACGAACCGGAAAACAGATTAACGGAACTCAGAGAAAAGCTGTTTTTTCGTCTTATGTAATTACAAATTAAACACTTTCCGTTACTTTCCTTCAATTGTACTGTGAAACCTTGTTTCTTTCCGCGTCTCACGCTTCTAGGTCAACGCAAATAATAATGACATTTGACATCCGACCGCAGCGGAAACACGGTCGTTGCCGTATACCGACATATCTTTAAATTTGTTTTAAAGATGTTCCCGGTGTCCGAATCGATTCATTTAACTACCATTTTGTTCACAAAACTCTAAATATTGATTTAAGATGAAAAAAAAATCGAATTTTTGAAGCAGATTCACTGGCAAGTGACCTTAAGAGGGCGTACAGGCGAAGAAGATAATAAAAATTTATTACGCCCACATTGCCCTGAGATTTGGAAACTGCGTTACGCATAATTTCGACGATGTTGCTGCGAAAAGCATACCAGAGATAGCTATACAGCACATTTGTATCACTGAGTATGACACACATACAAAAAACAAAAACAGTACAGAGAGTGTACACCGATCTACGTGAAGACGAGGGTATAAGCCCCGACATGCGTCGTGGGCGAAACGAAAGTGATTGATACAGATAATGGTTTTAATTTGTCTTCTACCAGTAAGTAAAACTAATTGTATTAGTTCTTACAGTGTGCTTTACGTGAGTGAGTTGTCTCCCCCACTACATCTTCCTGTTTCCGACGAAGCGAGTATTATGTTACGACAAAATCTGATTTCATCAATGGGTTGCTAGAGCACCAGTTTAAATAGTCAGCTGCCGCTAAGCGAGACGCCGAGTGCATAGTAGCGACACCTATATCGCGCAGTTGAAAATGCCCTCAATCGTCGGTTGGTGCTGCCTCTAGCGGTCGTAGCGCAACCTACGAAGTGGACGTACCAATGGCGGAGAGATGGCGCGCACGACTCAAACACAGCAGCATGGGCGCTAGAACGGCTGTGTGGATCGCTCTGCTTTTCTTCGTTTTTACGTGCTTACAATCTGAGGGACAATAATCAAAAATAAGATGCGACAACAACACACGTACTTGACACACACTAACATCGATTTAGGAGTGTACCCATCTTTACGTTTTAACTAACAGTTACATGTGGGACTAAATTGTTCAGATAACGTGCTGAATGTTGTTAGATTCAATTTAATATATTTAAAAGTATTGTCATATTTATTCTTCACACTAATCTGCAGAATACGCTCTAAAATATAAATACATTCTTAATGTTAATAACGGTGAAGAATGGAGAAAAGTTGTGTTCTAAATGCGACCACACGAACCAGTTAAAAGGAACTGAAAAATTAAGAGAAGACAGCACATCACTCGTACGAAGTTCTGCACTAATACCAAAGTAAGTTATGGAGAATTTAGAAATTCAACTACGTGTGTAAGTGATGCAGTTTACTGAAAATTCCTGAGATAAGTTTAATTCCCACTGTATCACTTACGAATAATACCGGTTACATTATTATTTATGAATCATGAGAAGAAGTAGCGATCGTGTCTCTACATGGTCTACAATGAATGTCATATTATCTTCACCAAACAAGTAGAAGTGGTACTTCAGGGTATATGCATAGATTATTCACAGAATATCGGTTCTTGAAATTTCGTAACTAATGTTTTTCGCGCGATTATCGTCATTTTTTTCACATGTCCACCAGTACATATCTTGATAGTTCTGGCGTTCTCCTGCTGTCTCACGTTCATAGCCAATTCGTGCTATCATTCTCTGTGCAAAATATTTTTGTTGATTGTGTCCCACAGCTTCTATAAATTATAGAAATGACATCACACAACATCTTAAGCTGCTGTTCAATTTATTCTTTATTGTGTGAGCAGATTCGGTTTTTGTTTTTGTTCACAGGATGAATTACACACATACATAAAAAACTTAATGTCAAAAATATATAATATTTATAAAATATGATATTTTTGAGACTTTTTTTGGTATGTAACTCTTTCTGTTAACAAAAATCTGTGCTGGAAAATGGTCTTTGACCAGTTTCGTTAAGTTATTGACCGATTTGCTTCAAATTTTAACAAGATACTTCAACAAACGTTATATCAACAACGTTATATCCCCGTATATAAAAATCATTGTCCCAACTGGCTGACTCACTGACTCATGTTCGCCCAAGTGTTTTGAAAATAATTCGCTATTAAGGCAATTTTAAAGCTAGACCTACGAAAATCAATATTTGGTTTCTCGATCAGAAATAAAGAAATACATGTTTCAGTATTTTTGGAACTTTAACCACTATGGGAGTGAAATAGTGGGTGAAAGTTTTTCTTAAATAAATCATTATCGGAGAACTGCTAAATTATTTTTGAAACTACATCTAACTAGTATTCGACTTCTTGGGTATAAATTAAAAAATACATGTTTCAGTGTTTTCGGAAATTCAACCTCTATGGGAGTCAAATAGGGGACGAAATGTTTTAGAGAAATAATTCATTTTTGAAGTTAAATGTATGAAATTTTTGCATTTGGCTTCTTGTCAGTAATAAAAAATACGCATTTTACTGTTTTTGAAAATTCAACCCCTAAGGGGATGCAGTAGGGCCTGGCTGAGTCACTGATTCATAATCCCCCAGCCCAGCAGCTGAGGATAGAAACTTGAAATTTGCAGAGGGTGTGGAGCTTATACTGAAGGCATCGTTTAAAAAAAATGGCTTGTGCGAAACTCCACTCCTAATGGGGTGAAATAGGGGATGAAAATTTTTTTGAAAATGTGTTGCTATTAAGGCAATTTTGAAGCTAGAACTACGAAAATTGGTATTTGGTTTCTCAGTAAGAAATAAAAAAAATACTTTTTTCAGTATTTTCGGAAATTCGATCCCTAAGGGGGCCAAAGAGAGAATGAAAAAATTTACGTAAATATTTCATTATATTAAAAATGTTTAAAACTAAATCTGTCAAAATTGGTAATTAACTTCTTGGTTACATATAAAGAGATACGTGTTAGAGGATGAAAATTTCTACGGAAATGTCACCACAATAATGGTAAATGCATGATTAACGAAAACCTTGGACTCCAGCTACTAGAATCGCTTTTTGGTCAGAAATACATTCGCAAAAGACGATGATTCTATGGCTTTAATTAGCGTGAAAAGTTTAGAAGGTGTTGCAATTGGTGAAGATCGTCAAAATTAGATTAAAAAAAAATCTATGCAGACTATGTCTACTCTAGCGAAGCAGTGGCTACTAAGCTAGTGTATATAATATGCAGCCCATATCAATCCCAATGTTTATTAGAGTATCGTGGAAAAATGTGAAGTAAATCGATTCAGAACTTTGTGGGATTGTTTCCACCAATTTAAAAAAAAAAATGTAACGTATGTGCGTCCGAGTGCATTTTAGAGATTCGTGTAAAAATTTGAAACAAACCAGTTAGGAGAAAACATTGTCAGTAAAAATCTCGAAAAATTCTTGAACGATGTACTTCAAATTTTTACACGGTACTGTAATAAACGTTCTGACGGAAATAAACTACATATTTTTAAAAATATGTATCGTGTGTAAATACGTAAATACTATGTAAAGAGAAAATATCTCAAAAATGTCTTGACCAATGACTTGTAAATTTTACAAAGTACTCTAATAAATATTCAGGCGGACGTATGCTATAACATTTTTTTAACCACAAAGTACAGGTTTTCTGTTAAAACAGACTGCGAGAAAGAATATGCTGTGCTGTGCTGTGCTACGAAAGCGTGCGGTTTCGTTTTCTTTCTTGCAGCCAGTTTTAAGTACAACAGCAGGGCATTTAAACCATTACATTGTTTGTTCCATATATATTCTTTCTCATTATATGTACATATAATTTTAAACAAAAATTACACATGCAACTATGTGCTGTTGTGTTTCCTATCTCGCAGTCGGTTTTCACAGAAAACAGGAAAGTTCTACTTATGCCTTATCGGTTTATGATTGGAATACTACTACAAAATCTGAACTGTCCTAAATTTAGTAGTCGTACCCGTTTGCAGGTTAAAACTATGTGAAATGCTTCAATGGGGCTACTTTCCTTACAAATCCAGCAGCAGGAGAGGTGTCTCATACCCTGTATAAGAATGGCACCAGCCAATCTACTCATTCATTTTAAGCTACTTCAGTACCCAATGAAGGATTCGTTGGTAATAGTAATAAACAAGGCTCGAGATCAGAGAGAGGGGGAAAGAAGAGATAGGCAGAAAGGGGGAGGAAATGGATATGGAGAGAGGAAAGGAGGACATGGGCAGAGAGAGGTTGGAGACGGAGGTAGACGGGTGGGAGGAGGGGATGGTCAGAGAGAGGGCAGGGAACGTATTTGACACTCAGAGATGGAGGAAGAGGAGATTGACAGAGAGAGGGTGAAGAATAGGACTTATATCTAGACAGAACACTGAAAGACCTAAGTCGAAACGAGGCCCCTGCAGTGGACGACATTCTGGCGGAACTACTGAGAGCCTTGTGAGAGAAAGTCATGTCTTAACTCTTCCGTTTGGTGTGCAGGATGTATGAGAAAGATGAAATATCCTCAGCCTTCAAGAAGAATGTAATAATTACAATTCCAAAGACGGCAGTTGCTGAAGGGTGTGAAAATCACGAAAATATTAGTTTAATAAGTCGTGGTTCCATAATACTATCTCGAATTCCTTACAGAAGAATGGAAAAACAGGTAGAAGACGACTTTGGGGAAGATCACGTTGGAGTTTGGAGAAGTATAGGAACATGCGAGGCGATGCTGTCCCTACGACTTACCTTAGAGGATAGGTTAAGGAAAGGCAAAACTATGTTTATATCATTTGTAGACTTAGAGAAAGCTTTTCACAATGTTGACTGGGATACACTGTTTGAAATTCTGATGGTAACAGGAGTAAAATACAGGGAGCGAAAGGCTATTTATAACTTCTGTAGACAGCAGTTATAAGAGTTGAGGGGCATGAAAGGGAAGCAGTGGTTAAGAAACGACTGAGACAGGCTGTAGCCTATCCCCGATGTTATTTAATCTGTACATCGAGCAAGCAGTAAAGGCAACCAAAGAAAAATTTAGAGTAGGAATTAACGATCGGGGAGAAGAAATAAAAAAACCTTGAGTTTTGCCGATGACATCGTAATTATGTCAGAGACAGTAAAAGATTTGGAAGAGCAACTGAACAGAATGAACAGTGTCTTGAAAGAAGGATATAGGCGCTTCAGCCTGGAACCGCGCGACCGCTACGGTCGCAGGTTTAAATCCTGCCTCGGGCATGGATGTGTGTGATGTCCTTAGGTTAGTTAGGTTTAAGTAGTTCTAAGTTCTAGGGGACTGATGACCTCTTACGTTGAGTCCCATAGTGCTCAGTGCCATATGAACCATTTTTTTGAAGGATATAAGACAAATAAATGTAGAACAAGGATGATGGAATGTAGTGGAATTAAATCATGTGGTGCTGAGGGAATTACAATAGGAAAGAATACACTAAAAGCAGTAGATAGGTTTTGGTATTTGGGCATCAAAATAAATGGTGATGACCGAAGTAGAGAGGATATAAAATGTAGACTGGCAGTGGAAAGAAAAGCACTGCTGAAGAAGAGAAATTTGTTAACATCAATTAAGATGTCTTTTCTGAAGATATTTGTCTGGAGTGTGGCCCTGTATGGAAGCGAAACGTGGACGATAAACAGTTTAGACAAGAAGAGGATAGAAGCTTTTGAAGTGTAGTGCTACAGAAGAGTCATGAAAAATGAATAGGTAGACCACGTAACTAATGAGTGGGTACTTAACAGAATTGGAGAGACAAGGAATTTGTGGCACAACTTGACTAAAAGAAGGGATCGATTGACAGGACACATTCTGAGACATCAAGGAATCACCAGCATATTACTGGAAGAAGTGTGGGAGGTAAAATTGTAGAGGGAGACCTGCAGATGCAGTAAGCAGATTCAGAAGGATGTAGGTTGCAGTAGTTATTCGGAGATGAAGAGACCTGCACAGGATAGGGTAACGTGGAGAACTGCATCAAATCAATCTTTAGGACGAAGACCACAACAACGACATCCAGTTCATATATATACGTAGCATTTGCGAAACTTTCGCGGCTTCCCTAGTAAAGAATAAATTGAACAGCAGCTTATTGTGTTACATAATGTCGTTTCTACAATTCTCTGTGAAAGTGCAAAATTATTTGTTAGTTCGATATGATTATGTTATCGCATAACCTTTAGCAGCGTTCACGGATTGCCAAGTAAAATTTTTCAAAAACGAGCTGAAGTTCTCCTATAGCCTTCAGGAGCTTTCCTAAAGGTCACAAATAAAGTGTTAAAGTTATAAACGTGCGCGCATGCTATGCTCCAGATTCGAATAGAATGAATGATGACTAACTGAAAACCTCAGCTGCCGACAGGTGTTGTTGATATACCTCGATGTGGACAGCTGAAAATGTGTGCCCCGACCGGGACTCGAACCCCGGATATCCTGCTTACATGGCAGACACTCTATCCATCCTTTTTTTTTTTTTTTTTTTTTTTTTTTTTTTTTTTTTTTTTTTTTTTTGTAATCTCATTTTGTTCGCTTTTGTTCGTTGAATCTGCTCGGGGCGGACGTCGTAAGACATCCGTTTTAAGTTCGTTGTTGATCGATTAACTCAGTTTTTTGTTACAGAGGGCTGCTAACCCTCTGACCGAACACGCTGAGCTACCGTGCCGGCGATCCATCTGAGCCACCGAGGACACAGATGAATAGCGCGACTGCGGGGACTTATCCCTTGCACGCTTCCCGTGAGACTCACGTTCCCAACTGTCCACAATTCTACATATGTATTGTACCTTCGTATATATAGTTAAAGGCTACCCAGCCATTGACCTTCGTCTGTGTGAATGCGCACAGGTTGCCCAAACTCTTACGGGAATCGCCAAAGCGTGCGCGAGTAATGAGTGGGTGGGCAAATGTCTATAAGGTACAATACATATGTAGAATTGTGGACAGTTGGGAATGTGTCTCTCACGGGAAGCGTGCAAGGGATAAGTCCCTGCAGTCGCCCTATTCATCTGTGTCCTCGGTGGCTCAGATGTCTGGCTTTAGCTGTCGCAGCGGTCGCACACTCCTCAAGTTTGCTCCTTGAACGTTCAGTGCTTACACCAGTGTTTTCGTGTTTCGTGCTCGTTTATTGACGTTTTGCACGTGAATTAAGCGTTATCAATTGAGCATTTGGTCTTCGTTCGTGTCATCTTTCTACGTAGTGCCGTTGGGATTTCGGCGTTGTCCGAGATTTCTTCGCTGCAGAACACCATGGCAAACTCCGTGAGAAAAAACACCGTGATTTTCACCTTCGACAAGTACACCCGTCTTCGTTCGTGTCATCTTTCTACGTAGTGCCGTTGGGATTTCGGCGTTGTCCGAGATTTCTTCGCTGCAGAACACCATGGCAAACTCCGTGAGAAAAAACACCGTGATTTTCACCTTCGACAAGTACACCCGTCGAGTACAGCCCTCTGCACTTGAAATACGCGACTGG
Source organism: Schistocerca cancellata (assembly GCF_023864275.1). NCBI lineage: Eukaryota > Metazoa > Arthropoda > Insecta > Orthoptera > Acrididae > Schistocerca > Schistocerca cancellata. Next base: position 879,587,573 of record NC_064629.1, on the reverse strand, counting down.
ATTACCGAGGTAATTGGCCTTCATTCTGAATCTGTTCATACTTCTGTTCTGACTTCCCCATAGGCAGTCTGATCGTTCTACGGGGGTTCTACAACTTCAGTTGCACTGTCGTGAGTAACACTGTTATTGTTGTCACGCAGTGAAGATGCTGATTGTGTCTTGCCGCTGGTATACATTTGGACAAAAATATGGAAAAATAAAGAACACAACACATTATAATGCTTAATGGGTCCCCCGTTACTAATCAAAACCGCTTCCAGCCATCTCAGATGTCGTGAGTAACACTGTTATTGTTGTCACGCAGTGAAGATGCTGATTGTGTCTTGCCGCTGGTATATATTTGGACAAAAATATGGAAAAATAAAGAACACAACACATTATAATGCTTAATGGGTCCCCCGTTACCATTCAAAACCGCTTCCAGCCATCTCAGATGTCGTGAGTAACACTGTTATTGTTGTCACGCAGTGAAGGTGCTGATTGTGTCTTGCCGCTGGTATAAATTTGGACAAAAATATGGAAAAATAAAGAACACAACACATTATAATGGTTAGTGGGTCCCCTGTTACCATTCAAAACAGCTTCCAGCCGTCTCAGAGTGGATAAATACTGGTCCCGTATGGTTTTAAAGGGATCTGTACCATTATTCTTGCAAAAAACGGCAATTTGAAGTAAAGATGATGGAGGAGGATAGCGATAACTCACCATTCTTTCCTAAGTAGACCACGAAGGCTCAATGAGACTGAGATATGGTGGCTCTGGTGGCCAGGCGATATGCGAAAATACGTCCTCGTGCTCACAAAACCAGTCCTGGACCATGCTATTTGTGTGAGCAGGGATCCTGTCATCTTGGAACACAACATCGCCACTGGGGAACGAACATTGTACCATAGGCAGCCAAAATGGTCACATAATTCTTGACAATTAATCAGCCCCAAAGAGTAACCATGGGGCCCGTGGAACATCACAATATGGCCGCCGAAAACATATCGAACCCCGTTTCACTGTTTGAACGTAAACTCGACCAAAAGCTCGAAAGAGTGTGAAACAATACGCACTGCACAAAATGGCTCTCTTCCATTGATCCACAGTCCAGGTTTTATGGTACGGCATCACGCTCTCCTGCTACGGGCATTTGCATCACTCGTGAGTGATTAAGGAACTCCAGCTATGCCTGCAGTTCCTAGCTTAAGGAGCTCTCTTATGTTAATTTGTTGCTGACAGCGTCCGCGAGTACGACATTCAGTTCTGCTGCGACTTTTGCACCTGCCGCCTTCCTATTTTTCGTAACAATCCTCTTCAATGACGATCACTCAACAAACACTTTCGTCTGCGTTGTGACCTAGCGGATGATGCTTTTCCGCTTTCACTGCAAGCAGTATAAGTCTTCGATTCGGTGCCTCTTGAAATACCAAACAGTTGGGCTCGTTTGGTTAAGGAAGTATCCACAATACGAGCACCAAAAATTTGCCCAAGTTCGATTTCATTTAGCGCCGAGATAATGCACTCACAACTTCACAGAGTGCTGTTATGAACGCGGCTAACACTTGTAACGTGTTAGGGCATTGCACAGGTGCCGTCCGTGGTCAGGTAAACACATCAAAAAAAGTTTTACATCACCCCGGTTCCCAGAACTCCTGAAGACAGCCGTTGACTGTGAATATTGTATCAGAGACACAGTCCCTTTGACTGTGCAGACATGTCACTGAACTCGCCCAAAGATGAAAACAACCATGCATGAGTAGCGCCTATTAGACGGAGGGGGTCCGACAGCCGATCAGTTCCAGTCATTCTACCAGGAAGGAGGTACACGGCTCGTGTCGTCTGTAGTTCAACCATGCCTAGACGGTCAATAGCGCGGTTCGATCGAATCCGCATTGTTACTTTGTACCAGGAAAGGCTCTCAACAAGGGAAGTGTCCAGGTGTCTCAAAGTGAACCAAAGCGACGTTGTTCGGACATGGAGGAGATACAGAGAGACAGGAACTGTCGATGACATGCCTCACTTAGGCCGCCCAAGGGCTACTACTGCAGTGGATGACCGCTACCTACGGATTATGGCTCGGAGGAACCCTGACAGCAACGCCACCATGTTGAATAATGCTTTTCGTGCAGCCACAGGACGTCGTGTTACGACTCAAACTGTGCGCAATTGGCTATATGATGCGCAACTTCCCTCCCGACGTCGATGCGAGGTCCATCTTTGCAACCACGACACCATACAGCGCGGTACAGATGGGCCCAACAACATGCCGAATGGACCGCTCAGGATTGGCATCACGTTCTCTTCACCGATGAATGCCGCATATTCCTTCAAGCAGACAATCGTCGGAGACGTGTTTGGTGTTCATGGAAGGCGCCGTAACGGCTGTACGATACGTGAATTCCATCCTCCTATCGATAGTGCAACCATACCGGCAGCAAATTGGCGACGCATTCGTCTTCATGGACGACAATTCGCGCCCCTATGGTGTACATCTTCTGAATAACTTCCTTCAGGATAATGACATCGCTCGGCTAAAGTGGCCAGCATGTTCTCCAGACATGAATCCTATCGGACATGCATGGGATAGATTGGAAAGGGCTGTTTATGGACGACGTGACCCACCAACCAACGTGAGAGATCTACGCCGAATCCGCGTTGAGGAGTGGGACAATCTGGACAAACAGTGCCTTGATGAAGTTGTGGATAGTATACCACCACGAACACAGGCATGCATCAGTGCAAGAGGACGTGCTACTGGGTATTAGAGGTACCGGTGTGTACAGCAATCTGAACCACCACCTCTGAGGGTCTCGCTGTCTGGTGCCACAAAATGCAATGTGTGGTTTTCATGAGAAATAAAAAGGGCAGAAATGATGTTGATGTTGATCTCTATTTCAATTTTCTGGACAGGTTCCGGAATTCTCGGAACCGAGGTGATGCAAAAAGTTTTTTGATGTGAGTACAATACCGCAAACTCCATTTATGTTTAAGTATGCAATTCCCGCTGTGTTTCCATATTTTTTCCAACCCCTGACATGTACATCCGCAAGCCACTGTACAGCCCATGGAAGAGCTCTTCTTATCAATATTATCGATTTTTGTCCTTTTCCATTTGCGTAGATAGCTGCGGAAAAATGACTGTCTAAATACCTGTCCTCACGCCCTAAACTCTCTTATCTTATTCTCATGATAACTACGTGAGCTACACCGCTTGAAAATTGCTAAGGATCAGAGACATTGTTGGACAGTAATAATCACAGGCAATGATGGATGACAGGAAAAAAAATGGCTCTGAGCACTATGGGTCTTAACATCTATGGTCATCAGTCCCCTAGAACTTAGAACTACTTAAACCTAACTAACCTAAGGACAGCACACAACACCCAGTCATCACGAGGCAGAGAAAATCCCTGACCCCGCCAGGAATCGAACCCGGGAACCCGGGCGTGGGAAGCGAGCACGCTACCGCAAGCCACGAGCGATGACATACGTAATGAAGGTGGAGTGGTACATTTGTAACGATTTCCAATATGGGAAAGCAGGATAACAGACATAAATAATGTTCGTATTTGACACAGGTCAGACTCCCCACATAAGGGTCGATATCGGACTTCAGTAAGGAATGTGCCCAACGCAAATTTTACACCTATTTTTCAAAAATGGTTCAAATGGCTCTGAGCACTATGGGACTTAACATCTGAGGTCATCAGTCCACTAGAACTTAGAGCTACTTAAACCTAACTAACCTAAGGACATCACACACATCCATGCCCGAGGCTGGATTCGAACCTGCGACCGTAGCGGTCGCGCGGTTCCAGACTGCAGTGCCTAGAACCGCTCGGCCACTCTGGCCGGCACATATTTTTCATTCTGGCTACCAAACTGTTGAGGAGACCTTGGGTGATATTGTCCAGCTCCTCTGTCAAGGCTGTTTTCAGTTCTTGCACGGGTCGGGGAGGTTGTGTTCTTTGAGAAACACCTCTGTCAAGAGCATTCCAGACATCTCTGTAGATTTTAGGCCCGAGGAATATGCAGGACCTCCCGTACGCTCAATATTTTCACTTTCTAGTGCGTCCGACACCTCAGCAGTCCTGACTGGGCTGTCACTGTCGTTCGTAAATAGGAAGTCAAGACCTATCGGATCTCTAAAGAGATGGATATGATCAAGAATAATCTCCCTGCAATACCGTTGTTCTCTAGCGGTACCTTGCGCAAACGTATGCAGCGGTGTTCGGCCATTATGCGTAATACATACCTAAACCATAACGCCTAGGCCGTACCAATGTCGTTCATGAAAATTCTGTGACGTGTAACATGTTCGCCTCTGTCTCCACACTAACTAGTGGCCAGAATCACTTGACACAGTACAGCGGGATCCTTCAGACAATGCCACACTGACCAGAAACTAGATGCTCCCTACACCAACGAACTCTTTTTCGATGTTGGCGTGGTTGAAGTGGGATGCATTTAACAGGTTTCCGAGAATACAAGGCAGCCTGATTAAATCACCGCGAAATAGTTCTGGCAGATACACGTGTACCGCTAGCCGTTGCAAGGTCTGCAGCAATCTAGCTTGGAGTGAGGTGTCTCTTCCTTTGGCCCACTAGTGCTAAGTACCGACCCTCTTGCGGTGTGGTAATCTATCTACGACCATCGGCTTGCGTGCGTGTAGCATTTCCACCTTCAGCGACCTTTTTCAGTCGTGAGATGACGCTTTTGGACATACCCATTACTATGGCCGCAGTAGTGACACTTTGACTACCTTCGAGCCGTCCAGCTGTTCCTCCACGATCGTAAACACTCAACTGATGTCTTGCAGACATGTTGCCATATCACACAGAATGCCGGACTAATTGGTTCGAAAACAGCCTGCGCCAAACATTGCGCTGTGGCCGAGCGGTTCTAGGCGCTTCAGTCTGGAACCGCGCGACCGCTTGTCGCAGGTTCGAATCCTGCCTCGGGTATGGATGAGTGTGATGTCCTTAGGTTAGTTAGGTTTAAGTAGTTCTAAGTTCTAGGGGACTGATGACCTCAGATGTTAAGTCCCATAGTGCTCAGAGCCGTTTGAACCATTTTGAGCCAAACATTGTACTGCATCTACATCTACATCTGCATGGAGACTCCGTAAATCACAGACAGAGGGTTAATCGAACCACCTTCGCACTAATTCTCTACTATTCCACTCTGGAACAACGCGCGCAAAAAACCAACACCTCTATCTTTCTGTACGAGCTCTGATTTCCCATATTTGATGATGATGATTTTCTCCCCATGTAGGTCAGCTCAACAAAATATATTCGATTTCGAAGGAGAAGGTTGGTGACTGAAATTTCGTGAGAAGATTCCACCGCAACGAAAAACCCCTTTGTTTTAGTGGTGTCCACCCCAAATCCTGTATCATGTCGGTGACAAGCTTCGCGATAAAACAAACCGTGCTGTTCTTCTTTGAACTTTCTCGATGTACTCTGTTCATACTACCTGATGCGGATCCCACACCGCGCAGCAGTAGTCCAGAAGAGGACGGACAAGCGTAGTGTAGGCAGTCTCTCTAGTAGATCTGTCACATTTTCTAAGTGTTCTGCCAATGAACGCTGTCTTTGCTTTGCCACCCCCACAACATTTTCTATATGTTATTTCCAATTTAGATTGTTCGTAATTGTAATTCCTACGTATTTAGTTGAATTTACGGTCTTTAGATTTGACTGATTTATGGTATAACCGAAGTGTAATGGATTCCTTTTAGCATCATGTGGATAACTTCACTCTTTTCATTATATGGGGTCAATTGCCAATTTACGCACTATATCTTTTCTAAATTGTTTTATCTTCTGATGAGTTAACTAGATGATAAACGACAGCATCATCGTCCAATAACCTAAGGCGGCTGCTCATATTGTCTCCTAAATCGTTTATGTAGATAAGGAACTGTCTAACGCACACAGAGCATTCGTGCGCAGGCTTCGGCATCAGCTTACACGTTCCGTCCTATAAACTGCCTTTTACTATCATCGGTATGGTGTTCCATAGCAACTGTCGGTTATTCCGTAGGAGTTGCGAGTTTTTGGTTGCTTGATTTGGGGAGGGGACCAGACAGCGATGTCATCTATCCTATCGGATTATGGAATGATGGGGAAGGAAGTCGGCAGTGCCCTTTCAAAGGAACAATCTAGGGATTTGCCTGAAGCGATTTAGGGGAATCACGGAAAACCTGAATCAGGATGGTCGGATGCGGGTTTGAACCGTCGTCCTCCCGAATGCGAGTCCAGTGTGCTAACCACTGCGCTACCTCGCTCGGTGGTGGTCCTTAGCGAGTACCTATTGTTCCTTAGCAATTGTCAAGCAGTGTGTGTGATGATTGCAGCATAATGACCACATGGTCTACTTCGAATAAAGGTTCTCTGAGTTTACCCAACACAGTTTCATGAAAATTATGTCATTCTTCTTCATAGAATTCCCATTTAGGATCCTCGAGCTTTCTTGGGGCACTTTAGTATGGGCTATACTGGCGTGTTACAATACTAGCAGCGCGTCTGTGAATTCGTTCGGTGTCTGTTGTCAAACCAACTCGATAAGATTTCAAACACTTGAATAACACTTAACAGTTGGTCGCTCTAGCGTCTTTTACGCGGTTTCTTTACAGGCGCTTACGACTTTTCCTGTCTCCTTCCAACTAATCTACGTCTTCCATTCACCTTCCTTCGTACTGAACGGATGGGACTGTCCAGTTTTATATCGCATCTTCATATTATCCCTCATAACATATATCATGTCAACTGCACAAGATTGTCAAATGGTTCAAGTGGCTCTGAGCACTATGGGACTTAACATCCGAGGTCATCAGTCCCCTAGAACTTAGAAATACTTAAACCTAACTAACCTAAGGACATCACACACATCCATGCCCGAGGCAGGATTCGAACCTGCGACCGTAGCGGTCGCGTGGCTCCAGACTGAAGCGCCTACAACCGCTCGGCCACACCGGCCAGCTCAAATTGTCGTCGGGTGCTGATAACCTCGCTGTTGTGCGCCCTAAAACACCAATCATCATCATCATCATCATCAAATTGTCGCCAGTAATCTTGCAATCATATACTATCGGGTTCTTTCCTTTGTTATAGATATTATCTTACATTATCGACGCTTAAAGAGAGCTGCCATTCATTGGACTACATGGTTTTTTTTCTTGTCTAAGGCTTTGTGCATTTGTTTACGGTCATCCAACGAGAATCCTTTTTTGTACACAACTACATCGTCGGCGAACAAGCATATAGTGTTGTTCATTCTGTCTGATAAATCGTTTGTATTCACTGCGTGACAACAGAAGTGAAGCACGCAAAAGGGGAGGAGGAAACGAAATGAAACTTCACAGGTTCAGAAGATATTGTGATGTTATTTCAGCCATTAGAGTGTCGAGCTCAATGTACAAAGTATTTGGAAGTATGAGCCCGCTTATCTGTATGACATAGCATATTGCACCCCCTCAGGCCTGGATTCATACAGATCTGAGGACCTTTCAGTCCACGTGAGTACTTCAACGTCACTTAGAGAGTTCATAGAGACACGAGCCATGTGTGAACGAGTATTGTGGTCTAGAAAAATAGCACTATGGTACTGTTGTATGAAAGGTAATGGGCGAGGGTTCAGAATGTCCATGACATACCGTTGTGCCGTCAGATTTCCCTCAGTCACTACCAGACGTGACCTCAAGTCATATCCGATGGTTTGCCTTACCATGATACCATGACGTCACGAATAACACCTCTGTGCTTCTCCGAAACATGGTAAGAATGGGACCTCTTCTTAGGTTGCCGCCATATTTGGCGATGAATTCATCGCTGAACACAATAAGATGCCATTAATCTTGAGTCCATGCTTCCCAGTCACGGCACCACTCCAACGGAGCCCTTTGTGTTGTGGTGTTAATAACGGCAGACTGCCTATGAGGCTACAATTCGCTAATTCGGCTGCTGCTAACAACGACCAGTGGTATGGGAAGACACAGCACGTTGCATGGTACGCATTACTTGTTTTCGGATGCCAGGCTGATATGTGAAGGGGTTACGATGCATCGGGGTCACAGGATGGCCGTCTTATCTTGTTGTGGTCAGATGTGATCGACAGGAACCTTGACGACAAGTATGTCTGTCCTCGATTTCCCATTCAGTCCTAAATGGGGACACTGTCACATCCGAATGCCCCACATATCTGGAAACAGCACGATTCGATTAGCCGACCAAATGGGGATCGAAAATGAGGTCCCTTTTAAACACTGTCAAGTGCTGATAACGGTGTCTCATGGGGCAGGTGGAATCGCCGTGTCCTTCACAGTGACCTCTCACCACCTGATGTTATTCCTGCCTATTACGAGGTGCATTCAGATTCTAAGGCCTCCGATTTTTTTTCTAATTAACTACTCACCCGAAATCGATGAAACTGGCGTTACTTCTCGACGTAATCGCCCTGCAGACGTACACATTTTTCACAACGCTGACGCCATGATTCCATGGCAGCGGCGAAGGCTTCTTTAGGAGTCTGTTTTAACCACTGGAAAATCGCTGAGGCAATAGCAGCACGGCTGGTGAATGTGCGGCCACGGAGAGTGTCTTTCATTGTTGGAAAAATCCAAAAGTCACTAGGAGCCAGGTGAGGTGAGTAGGGAGCATGAGGAATCACTTCAAAGTTGTTATCACGAAGAAACTGTTGCGTAACGTTAGCTCGATGTGCGGGTGCGTTGTCTTGGTGAAACAGCACACGCGCAGCCCTTCCCGGACGTTTTTGTTGCAGTGCAGGAAGGAATTTGTTCTTCAAAACATTTTCGTAGGATGCACCTGTTACCGTAGAGCCCTTTGGAACGCAATGGGTAAGGATTACGCCCTCGCTGTCCCAGAACATGGACACCATTTTTTCAGCACTGGCGGTTACCCGAAATTTTTTTGGTGGCGGTGAATCTGTGTGCTTCCATTGAGCTGACTGGCGCTTTGTTTCTGGATTGAAAAATGGCATCCACGTCAAAAGAAAGTCCCATTCATGCTGTCGTTGCGCGTCAACATTGCTCGGCAACATGCCACACGGGCAGCCATGTGGTCGTCCGTCAGCATTCGTGGCACCCACCTGGATGACACTTATCGCATTTTCAGGTCGTCATGCAGGATTGTGTGCACAGAACCCACAGAAATGCCAACTCTGGAGGCGATCTGTTCAACAGTCATTCGGCGATCCCCCAAAAGAATTCTCTCCACTTTCTGGATCATGTCGTGAGACCGGCTTGTGCAAACCCGTGGTTGCTTCGGTTTGTTGTCATACGATGTTTTGCCTTCATTAAACTGTCGCACCCACGAACGCACTTTCGACACATCCACAACTCCATCACCACATGTCTCCTTCAACTGTCGATGAATTTCAATTGGTTTCACACCACGCAAATTCAGAAAACGAATGATTGCACGCTGTTGAAGTAAGGAAAACGTCGCCATGTTAAGTACTTAAAACAGTTCTGACTCTCGTCGCTGCCGGTAAAATTCCATCTGCCGTACGGTGCTGCCATCTCTGGGACGTATTGACAATGAACGCGGCCTCATTTTAAAACAATGCGCATGTTTCTATCTCTTTCCAGTCCGGAGAAAAAAAAATCGGAGGCCTTAGAACTTGAATGCACCTCGTATATACGTTGACTGCGTGGCCCCTCCCGCCGGAGGTTCGTGTGTGAGTACTGTTCTTAGCATAGGTTAGTTTAAGTAGTGTGTAAGTCTAGAGACCGATGATATGAGCCGTTTGGTCCCCTAGAAATTCACACCCACATATTATATACCTTACCAGGGACGGTAGCAAAACCAAACACGAACAACACTAGAGCCCTATGGTGGCCGTTATATCTGCCTCAGAGTATTGCACCTCCAATCATTACATACCCGCCGAGGGTGTACACGTGTACGGAGCTGCACTGACTGCGATCATGTCCTCTAGATGCTTCACATTCTTTTGTCAGGTAGTTTATAGTGTGAACATTAGTGTTCCCATTACCCTTCCTCGGGGCACAAGCTGTGTTACTTTCGTTTCTGTTGAACATTCAGTGTGCTGCATAACATACTGGACTCTGATACTCAAATATCCATCGGACGTCTCACGTCGTATCTGCGAAGATACTGATGTGATCGTATCAGGATAGTAATACTGAACATTGTCGAACACCTTTTGTAAATGTAAGAAGACGGAATCTAACTATTCACCTACATCTACTGCTTACGTGATGTCACGTTTTGGAAAAGCAAGCCTGTTTCATACGATTTGTTTTGTTCTGAGTCGGTGCTTATTCTTCGAAAAAGTAGTTTTTGCCCCCAGGGACGTCATAACGATTGAGCTTAGAATATGCTCTAGGCTCCTGTAACAGGCGGACGTCAGTGACATTGGTCTCTTGTTGTGTGCATTTAGTATTTTACCCTAAGTGAAAACTGCTGCGCCGTTTACCATTTAAGTTGTGTGATTATTCCACCTTAAATCTCTCCGGTTGGATGCTCATAGGCAGCTGACGCTGCAATCAAATAGTAGCGCGTCAGTTAGTAGGTTCCCGCGCGTTACATAACATTTATTTATATTGAGCTTCAGCAGACAGTTTTAGAATGATCAATTGTCTTCAAGTTTTCCAGCACTTCTGATTACACTACATATCTGCATACAATTTTTCCAAGTGTGAAGGGCTTGAGAGAGTTACAAGCCGTTGTCGATGACGTAATGTACGCTCCTGGAAATTGAAATAAGAACACCGTGAATTCATTGTCCCAGGAAGGGGAAACTTTATTGACACATTCCTGGGGTCAGATACATCACATGATCACACTGACAGAACCACAGGCACATAGACACAGGCAACAGAGCATGCACAATGTCGGCACTAGTACAGTGTATATCCACCTTTCGCAGCAATGCAGGCTGCTATTCTCCCATGGAGACGATCGTAGAGATGCTGGATGTAGTCCTGTGGAACGGCTTGCCATGCCATTTCCACCTGGCAGACCGCGTGAGACGACGCTTCATCCAGTCCCAAACATGCTCAATGGGGGACAGATCCGGAGATCTTGCTGGCCAGGGTAGTTGACTTACACATTCTAGAGCACGTTGGGTGGCACGGGATACATGCGGACGTGCATTGTCCTGTTGGAACAGCAAGTTCCCTTGCCGGTCTAGGAATGGTAGAACGATGGGTTTGATGACGGTTTGGATGTACCGTGCACTATTCAGTGTCCCCTCGACGATCACCTGTGGTGTACGGCCAGTGTAGGAGATCGCTCCCCACACCATGATGCCGGGTGTTGGCCCTGTGTGCCTCGGTCGTATGCAGTCCTGATTGTGGCGCTCACCTGCACGGCGCCAAACACGCATACGACCGTCATTGGCACCAAGGCAGAAGCGACTCTCATCGCTGAAGACGACACGTCTCCATTCGTCCCTCCATTCACGCCTGTCGCGACACCACTGGAGGCGGGCTGCACGATGTTGGGTCGTGAGCGGAAGACGACCTAACGGTGTGCGGGACCGTAGCCCAGCTTCATGGAGACGGTTGCGAATGGTCCTCGCCGATACCCCAGGAGCAACAGTGTCCCTAATTTGCTGGGAAGTGGCGGTGCGGTCCCCTACGGCACTGCGTAGGATCCTACGGTCTTGGCGTGCATCCGTGCGTCGCTGCGGTCCGGTCCCAGGTCGACGGGCACGTGCACCTTCCGCCGACCACTGGCGACAACATCGATGTACTGTGGAGACCTCACGCCCCACGTGTTGAGCAATTCGGCGGTACGTCCACCCGGCCTCCCGCATGCCCACTATACGCCCTCGCTCAAAGTCCGTCAACTGCACATACGGTTCACGTCCACGCTGTCGCGGCATGCTACCAGTGTTAAAGACTGCGATGGAGCTCCGTATGCCACGGCAAACTGGCTGACACTGACGGCGGCGGTGCACAAATGCTGCGCAGCTAGCGCCATTCGACGGCCGACACCGCGGTTCCTGGTGTGTCTGCTGTGCCGTGCGTGTGATCATTGCTTGTACAGCCCTCTCGCAGTGTCCGGAGCAAGTGTGGTCGGTCTGACACACCGGTGTCAATGTGTTCTTTTTTCCATTTCCAGGAGTGTATATACACGGTGCACAATTTCTGTCCACTACTCCACACTAAGGCACTCTGGATACCTCTCTCGCTTCTAGTGATTCTCCCATTAAGAACGACTTTGAATTTCAGCTTGGAGAGGGAAAATGACATTGTTAAATTAAATGCAGATGGCACCTATATAGACTGAAAAAAAACAACACAAAAGTTCTAGGAACGAATGTTGATTCTCAGTTGAGGTGGTGTAAACACATAAACATCATGAGCGTGCTAAGCCCTTAGAGTCCTGTCAGCAGTGTGTAATAGCCAGTGTCTTTCAACAACTACGTACTGTTCATATGCACAGTCAATTCTTAACTATGGAATACTTTCCTGGGGAGCAGTGCACAGAACTGAACATAGACTTCAAACTACAGAAGAAATCCATAAGGATAACAACAGAAAATAGCAGTCGAGCTCATTGCAAACATCTATTAAAAAAACATGAGATTTTAACTACAGCGTGTGAGTGTATAAAGCAAACAGTTGCACACATGAAAAATAACTTTGATAATTACCGGAAGCTATGACCATGAACAAGATCTGTACTGAACTTGCGGTTACTGAGAAAGAATAAACATAAAATTCGAAACGACTTTTACTGCCAAGGAACGAAACTGTACAATATATTATCCGAGGATATTAAAGAGATAACTAAAACGAACTTACTAGGACGTGATGAATTTTTTATCTGAAATTTCTTAAAGCTTTTTAAATAAAAAAAAAATTAATATTCGACATCGCTATTCTTCATGCCTACACATTTACTTTTCAACAGTCACCGATGAACACATTTCTCCCAAAGAGCGACCAATTTATTGATAGCGTCACTGTAGAATGTTTGACTTTTGTTGACGGAACCACAACCTTATCTCTGCTTGCGCCGCTTCCTCATTGTCAAAGAGAAGTCCTCGAAGGAGTGCTTATACTTTTGGAAGATGGATGTGGCCAAGTTGAGACTGTACGGAGGACGACCGACGGCAGTGAACTGGAGGCGTCCGATTGTTGCAGATGTCGCAGAGCTCGTGTGCGGTCTGTCATTGTCATGCTGAATGAGATGGTGCTCCATGTGCGGAAGAACTCTTCGAATTCGTGCTTTCACTTTTCTGAGCGGTATCTCAGGCACCGACACAGTTACGTTACACATCGCCGCGATACACACTGCAACTCCGTGCCCTCTATCGGTAGAGGGTTACAACTTGCGTCAGCAAGGCGGGAAAGTCGAGCAAGTAATGTGCGTGATATACAACACCTCAAACGATAGTCAGAACAGAATAAAAAATTCGGAAGCATTACTTTTCAGCACGCCTCGTATTTTAAAAAAAGTATTTAAAAAGTATCTGTTAAACAGTTCACTCTGTAAAGTGAAGCAATACTTATATAACACAGGGTAGGGGTTTGGTAAAAAATGTAACACAGATAGATGATAATAATGGTAGTAAAAGTTTTATCATTTCACATGATGCATTCATACCATATTTTTCCTGTTATTTTTCCGGTAAACCTTATTCCCAAAGTTACGCAATGTGTATTAATAAAAAAAAAAAAGGTTCAAATGGCTCTGAGCACTATGGGACTTAACAGCTATGGTCATCAGTCCCCTAGAACTACTTAAACCTAACGACATCACACAACACCCAGTCACCACGAGGCAGAGAAAATCTCTGACCCCGCCGGGAATCGAACCCGGGAACCCGGGCGCGGGAAGCGAGAACGCTACCGCACGACCACGAGCTGCGGACTGTTAATAACACCTTATCATTGTCCAGAATGAGATTTTCACTCTGCAGCGGAGTGTGCGCTGATATGAAACTTCCTGGCAGATTAAAACTGTGTGCCGGACCGAGACTCGAACTCGGAATCTTTGTTTTTCGCCGGCAAGTGCTCTACCAACTGAGCTACCCAAGCACGACTCACGCCCCGTCCTCACAGCTTTACTTCTGTCAGTACCTCGTCTCAGGCAGAAGTAAAGCTGTGAGGACGGGACGTGAGTCGTGCTTGGGTAGCTCAGTTGGTAGAGCACTTGCCCGCGAAAAGGTCCCGAGTTCGAGTCTCGGTCCGGCACACAGTTTTAATCTGCCAGGAAGTTTCACCTTATAATTGTACTAACACCTTATCCCCTTTCTGAGCTCAGCATCTGACTCGTTACACTGCGATGCTGACTCAGTTTTTCAGCCTAGCAAATGGAAAGCTGCGGTGCACATAATGGAAAACTGGTACCGTCGCTATTGTCTTGACGTCAGCTGATAGTGTGTGTAGTGCATCACGAAATAATGTGTGTGTAGTTTGTGTGGTGTGCAGTGACTGGGGAACGAGACGTGAATGAACAATGTACCACTAGCATTTTATATTATTAAATAATTTCTTTTTAAAACATTATTGCACACTAGGGATAGACCGAATAAGGTGTAGACTGGCCTTGTTTTCGGTAGCTTGAAGGCTCCAATCTTTATGTGGCATACTGACTTAGGTTTCCCGTGGTTTCAAATGGCTCTGTGCACTATGGGACTTAATATCTGAGGTCATCAGTCCCCTAGAACTTAGAGCTACTTAAACTTAACTAACCTAGGGACATTACACACATCCATGCGCGAGGCAGGAGTCGAACCTGCGACCGTAGCAGTCGCACGGTTCCAGACTGAAGCGCCTAGAACCGCTCGGCCACCGCGGCCGGCTTCCGTGGCTTCCATAAACTATATCAAACAAATGCCAGGATGCTTCCTACTTCAAGTATGTAAATGCCTTTGTCAAGTGTGTTTCAGAATTCCTATTACAGGCTTCTGGGGGTTGCGGAGGGGACTACGTCGATAAATTTCTGAAGAGAAACCCACGTCCGAAAGTGTACCGTTTGGATACAAAATAAGTTTGAAGATCGGATCACTTTCACGATGCGCACACGCGCTCGGGTCAGGACGCCATCGACAGCCCCCTGACGTAATACGCCTCCTGTTTTACAATCACTTTGCTTCAGTGTTCTGCTCACTTGTCAATCCGTCATTGAGCAATAAGGATCTCCGAGGCAGTACATAATAGTGGAGTACGTGTTTGAAAAGTACACAGAGATATTGATAATTTACGGCGATGCTGGACGGAAAGGTAGTGCTGCAAAACGCACGTATGGATTGCCTCAATCCATCACATAACATTTTGGGCGGGCTACTACTACTGCTGTGAAAAACTGGAAAACTAGCACGTTTGCTACTAGCAGGGATGACCGTGGTGCTGCATGGACGCGCTGCACTTTCGACTTTGAAGACGTCGTTCGTCATGTAGAACAGAGCCCGACGACGAGTTCTCGAAACATGGCCCATGCCATGGGCGTGACCCACGAGAGCGTCTGGGGTGTTCTGTGTGACAAACAACTCCACCCTTACTACCATAGAACACGTACATATTGGCTCGCGCAGACTTTCTACTACGTATCAGTTTCTATACCTGGTTTCGACATCATTGCGCCGACGTGCCCGAATTTCTACACCATGTTCTTTTTACGTGGTAGTTCATTTCACCAGGGACGCTGCTTAGAACTGTCGAAACAGCTACATCTAGGTTGACGAAATTCCTATGTCGCAGATTCACTTGGATTTCAGCAATGATCCAACGTCAATGGTGGTAAAGATCTAGGGAAGTATATTATTTCGCAGCTCCTAACGAGTCCCATTCCTGCAGGAGCTCCTGGTGGAGTTACTGGATGATTTGCTACTGTCACTCTCTCACCAAATGTCGTTCCAACATGACGGCGCATCAACGCATTTTGTACGGGTGTCCGCGAACTTCTCAAGGAAATATCCGTTGAAGGATGGTTAGGTTGATGTGCACCAAGCGCTTGCCGCCACGGTCACCAAATTAAACTACACTGAACTTTTTCATACGGTGCCATATGAAGAGTCTTCTATGTAAGATTCGTCCTGTGCAGTCGGAAAAAGATCTCCTTGCACGAGTTCGGCAACAGTAGAAATTATTCAGCACACCCAGGGTTTTTGGAGCATGTATATGAAATCGTACGTCGCACGTACAACTTGTACAACGAACAGAAGCTACTGTAGGGCACACACGTCAGAGATCATTGTCTCCACAGAGTGCGTACCTTGAAGCGTGAGTGCTCCATTCTTCAAACATATTTTACTCCAAACAGCACATTTCCGGACATGGATTCCTTCTCAAAATTTTATATTCTAAGTCTCCTCTACAGCACCAGCAAGCCTGTAGTAGAAATTATGAAACGCCCTTTATCTGAACTATATTATTTTAGTTTTTCTTAAACTGTAATATCAAGACACGTCCAGTATCCTTGTAAAAATGATATACGGATGAATAAAACAATTACTATCGCTGCAGCACCAACATCGACTCCAATCTTGTGAACGAACAGAACAAGTCGAGTGCCACACGATCGGTGCTTGGGGCAACCATCTTGTTCCTACGGAAGAGTTATTCAGTTTCCCAAAACTGAGCGAAAGACCCACGAATAACACAACAAAGTATATTCATGAAAAATTATCGCAGTATATCTGGGACCGAAAACAAGACATAAAACTCGTTGTATCAGTAAAACTAAATAGACGGAAGCGCCACAGAAACTGGTATAGGCATGCATATTCAAATACAAAGATATGTAAACAGGCACAATCGGCGCTGCAGTCGGCATCGCCTATATAAGACAACAAGTGTGTGACGCAGTTACTGCTGCTACTATGACAGGTTATCACGATATAAGTGAGTTTGAACGTGTTGTTGTAGTCGACGCACGGGCGATGGGGCACAGCGTCTCCGAGGTAGCGATGAAGTAATCAAAAAGTGTCAGTGTGTGAACCATTCAACGAAACATCATCGATATGGGCTTTCGGAGCCGATTGCCCTCTCATTCCGACGGACGTGGACAATTCCAGCAGGACACTGAGACACCCTACACGTCGAGAATTGCTACAGAGTGGCTCCAGGAACACTCTTCTGAGTTTAAACACTTCCAGTGGCCACCAAACTCCCCAGACATGAACATTATTGAGCATTTCTGGGATGCCTTGCAACGTGCTGTTCAAAAGAGATCTCCACCCCCTCGTACTCTTACGGATTTATGGACAGCCCTGCAGGATTCATGGTGTCAATTCCCAACAGCACTACTTCAGACATTGGTCGAGTCCATGCCACATCGTGTTGCGGCACTTCTGCACGCTCACGGGAGCCCTACACGATATCAGGCAGGTGTACCAGTTTCTTTGGATCTTCACTGTAAATCTGCAAAAACAATGGCAAACAAATTAATCTATTGTTATCTTTGAACGGGAAGTTTATGAAGAGGTGAGGTATGATCTTTGCACTATTCAGATTCCTGAAACGCCTTTTTCCGTTCCCCACTTACTGTAATAATTGGTTTGATCCCGCGAGAAACATATACGGACAAATCTCCTAGAGGTTTTAAAATGATAACCAGATCAAAGAAAACACTACCAGACATGCTGACACTTTGAAGATGTTTGAAGCAGACTAAACCGTAGCTTTAAACTTTACCCAAACCATGTATCATACAACCGAATGCCTTTAATGTTCTTACATTTTGTAGTTTTGTAGTTAACATTATGACTGTTCTCTAGATGAAAACTTCAACAGAGAATGTTTTGCGCGTTTCTCTGGAATGAAACATGGGCCTGTACGAAATAGGATGATGAAATTATTGGAAAAAGCTGTCGATCTGGTCCAAAGATCGGCAACTGACTTTAAATTCACATAAATGTATTGTTGTGCACTGCACGTAGTGCGAAAATGCAGTAGGCTTTGATTAAAGGATTAATGAGTCAAATCTCAAGGTAGTCTTCTCACATAAATGCCGAGGTTGAACAACGCTTGGAGTAGTGGAACTGGATGACCACATAGATTCAACTTTGAGTAAAGCAAGTAGTAAGTCAGTCAGTCAGTCTGTCTCTCAGTTGTTTATTCATAAAATGATATCAGACATGTCATAAGAGTTGAAAAAGGTGAAAACTTGTTAAAATTACATAATTCATGCATACCATAATTTCATTCCATGTGGGTCTGTTTCAACATGTTGTTGTTGTAGTCTCCAGTCCAAAGACTGATTTGATGCAGCTCTCCATGCTACACTATCCTGTGCAAGCCTCTTCATCTCCGAATAACTACTCTAACCTACATTCTTCTGAATCTGCTTAATGTATTCATCTTTAGGTCTCCCTCTAAAACTGTTACGCCCATACTTCCCCCCAATACTACATTCGTGATTGCTTGAGCCTCCAATACTAAACTGGTGATCCATTGGTATCCCACAATCTGTCCTACCAACCGATCCCTTCACTTAGTCAAGTTGCGGCACAAATTTCATATCTCCACAATTCTGTTCAGTACTTCATTATTTACGTAGTCTACCCACCTGCTTTTCAGTGTTCTTCTGTAGAAACACATTTTAAAAGCTTCTGTTCCCTTCTTGTCGAAACTTTTTATCGTACATGTTTCATCTTCGTGTATGGCCACAATCGAGACAAATACCTTCAGAAAGGACTTCCATACACTTCAGTCTATATTCGATGTTAACAAATTTCTCTTCTTCAGGAACGCTTTTCTTGCCATTGCCAGTTAAATTTTATATCCTCCCTATGTCGGCCATCGTCAGTTATTTTGCTTCTTAAATAGCAAAACGCACCTACTACTTTAAGTGCTTCATTTCCTAACCTAATTCCATCAGCTTCACCTAATTTAAGTCGACTACATTCCAATATCCTTGTCTTGATTTTGTTGATGTCCATCTCTTATCACTCTTTCAAGACACTGTCCATTCCGCTGAATTGCTGTTCCAAGACTTTTGCTATCTCTGACAGAATTATAATGTCATTGGCCAACACCAAAGTTTTTATTTCTTTTACCGAAACTTTAATTCCTACACAAAATTTTCTTTGGTTACCTTTACTGTTTGCTAATTGTACAGATTTAATGACATAAGGGATAGACTGCAACCCTCAACCAACCTTTCATGCCCCTCGACTCTTTATAACTGCCGCCTAGATCAAATACAAGTTGTAAATAGCCTTTCGCTCCCTTCACCCCTTCTACCTTCAAAATTTCAGTGACAGTATTCCAGTCAACATTGTCAAAAGCTTTCCCTAAGTCTACAGATGCTACAAACGTAGGTTTGTCTTTCCTTAGCCTATTTTCTAAGATAAGTCATAGCGTTAATATCGCCTCTCGTGTTCCTACATTTCTCCGAAATTCAAACTGATCTTCCCCGAGGTCTGGTTCTAACAGTTTTTCTATTCGTCTGAAAAGAATTCGTGTTAACATTTTGCAGCCATGACTTATTAAACTGATAGTCCGGAAATTTTTACACCTTTCAACAACTGCTTGCTTTGGAATTGTAACTATTACATACCTCTTGAAGTCTGAGGGTATTTCGCCTGTCTCATACATCCAGCACACCAGACGGAAGAATTTTGTCATGGTTGGCTCTCCCAAGGCTATAAATAGTTCTGACGGAATGTCGTTTACTCCAGCGGTCTTCTTTCGACATAGGTCTTTCAGTGCCTTGTGAAATTCTTCTCCCACTATCATATCTTACATCTCATCTTCATCTTCGTTCTCTTCCGTTTCTATAACATTGGCTTCCAGTTCATCTCCCTTGTACAGACCCTCTACGTGCTCCATCCGCCTTTCAGCTTTCCCTTCTTGGCAGGATCGTGCCCTATCGAGGCTGGGGTTTTAACATTCCGTGATATTACTGCCTGAGTTGATCAGCATTCCTTGGCTCTCATGCAATTGTGGAATCGGTAGTTTCAGGGGGACCACAACCAACGCCATGGGTGATAGTGGTGGGTGCGCGCGACTAGTGCCCGAGAGGACGTTCCCTCGACTGTGCAGGGTCGTACAGCCACGTCAAATAACTTGAGTCAGGAAATTGGGTTGTTTATAGTAGGACAATGTGTGGAACACCACGGTCTGTCAGCATAGAGACCATTGTTGTGGTTCAAATGGTTCAAATGGCTCTGAGCACTATGGGACTTAACATCTATGGTCATCAGTCCCCTAGAACTTAGAACTACTTAAACCTAACTAACCTAAGGACAGCACACAACACCCAGTCATCACGCATTGTTGTGGTTTTCCTTCACGCAGCAGCAGAGGGACACACTCCAACAGTAGTAGGCACAACGACGAAATTGGACATTCAAATTGCACCACCTGGTTTTTTTCCGGATGTATCCTTGTTCTGCGTACAGTATCTCGTTTGACCTGTCCTTGTGTGAAGGCTACGAGAAGAACGAACGTTGCCAGATAGCATTCGTCATCACCATACAGAGCAGCACTTGGAGTGATGGTGTCGCTGGATACACAGAATGGTCGGTATCCTCAACACCAGGAATTATATTTCTCAAGTGTTATGGCTGGTGGTTGTACGCTGTCTTCGAAATCTCCATGTCGTTACCTTTCCACAAGGTAAAGCAAGACTGCATTTGTCGTGCTGACCT
The DNA here is from genome assembly GCF_023864275.1 of Schistocerca cancellata. NCBI lineage: Eukaryota > Metazoa > Arthropoda > Insecta > Orthoptera > Acrididae > Schistocerca > Schistocerca cancellata. The sequence continues at coordinate 879,566,987 of NC_064629.1, read as the reverse complement.
GACATGCATCGGTACAGAAGGTTTTCGACTGTTGTTCTGGCCAGCAAGTTCTCCAGATGTTTCACCAACTGTAGGGGTCTGGTCATGGGAGTCTGAAGGACTGGCACACCACCAACCGCCAACGCCAACAATTGGTGAACTGTGGCACGGAGCCGCGCGGAGTGGCCGAGCGGTTTGAGGCGTCTTGTCACGGGCTGCGCGGCCCCTCCCGCCGGAGGCTCGAGTCCTCCCTCGAGAATGGCTGCGTGTGTTGTTCTTAGCATAAGTTAGTTTAGGTTAGTATAAGTATTGTATAAGTCTAGGGATCGATGACCTAAGCAGTTTGGTCCCTTAGGAATTCACATACATTTGAACATTTTTTTGTGGGACGGATTTCGAGAAGAATGGAGTCACACACTCGTATCTACCACGCAAGATCAGTTGGACTCTAGCCGATTTAGAGCCATTGTTGCTGCCAGAGGTGGCAGTAGGTGGTTCTCTGAAAACGGACTCTCCCTAAATTTTGAAAAAAAAAGAAGACACTGCATTCAGTTCTGGACAACAAACAGAGTCATACCAAAAACTGATGTAGAACATGAGCAGGAGTCAATAGGCACAGTAGAATGCTCCAAATTTTTGGGTCTACATATTGATGGCAACTTGAACTGGAAGAAGCATATTAACGAGCTCCTCAAATAATTAAGTTCAGCTACTCTTGCTCTTCATGTAATTACTAACCTTGGAAACAAACATATCAACCTCCTGACATATTCTGTATTTTTCCACTCAATAATGTCGTACGGAATAATTTTCTGGAGTAAGTCATCACTTAGAAAGAAAGAAGGGGTTGCACAAAAGTGAGCAGCAAGAATAATATGTGGTGTTCACTCACGGAAGTCACGTAGGTACCTCTTCAAGCAGCTAGGCAATTTAACTCTGCCGTTACAGTACATATTTTCCCTAATCAAATTCGTCATAAATAAGAACAATGATGTATGTACCTACAACATTAAAAGGAAAAACGACTTTATTATCCATTGTTAAATCAGTCAAAGGCTCAAATGGCTCTGAGCACTATGGGACTTAACTTCTGAGGTCATCAGTCCCCTAGAACTTATAACTACTTAAACCTAACTAACCTAAGGACATTGCACACATCAATGCCCGAGGCAGGATTCGAACCTGCGACCGTAGCGGTCGCGCGGTTCCAGACTATAGCGCCTAGAACCGCTCGGCCACTCCGGCCGGCTGTCAATGGCTCAGAAAGGAGTTCAATACGCAGCAATAAAATTTTTTGATCATTTGCCAAATAACATAAAATGTCTGACAGGAAGCGAAGCAAGTTGTAAATGTAATTTAAAATCATTTTTACTGAACAACTTCTTCTATTCCATTCACAAATTTCTACTTAAAACTCGTAGCCAACAAAAAAGCTTATTTTTATGTTTACTTTCATGAGTAGGAATAAAGTGATAATGTGTTCGTAAATGTTGACAGTAATCATGTATACATACCGTGTAAACTGACTCGTGCCACATCATTTCGATAAAAGAATCGTTCCATTTATGTATGGAACATGTAGCTAACTACGTAACTGACTAGCTAACTAACAGTAATTAAACTTTCATTATTTGCTATACGTCCTTGTGTTGCAATTTTTAGGATCGGCAGTTATATTGAGCGAACCCTGAACAGTGCAGGTCACATTATCCACTCCATTATGTTGCCGTTTCTTTATCCTCACGGATGTGTGGTCTTCCGGATCGACAGCAATTATCTGCGCACTTTTCTCATTACCCAATATGCTGTCCAAGACATTCACTAACTTCCCTGGCTAGTAGGATGACAAGATGTGCCCCCCTGCCCCCCAATTAGAATATACATGGGACGACGATTGGCTCTGTCTACATTACCAGTAACATCCGTGATCTGATTGCGACTTCACGTGAAATTGCTTGTGACTTCACGTGACATGGGGTTGAACACTACTTCCCAACACAACAACTGACACTGCTGTAGCCGCACTAATGCACGACTACAAGACTGTGGTGGTGGCGGCAAAATCTAATGGGACCAAACAGCTTAGGTCATCGGTCCCTAAGCTTATACACTACTTAAACTAACTTACGCTATGGACTACACAAACACCCATGCCCGAGGGAGGACTCGAAGCCGGCCGTTGTGGCCGAGCGGTTCTAGGCGCTTTAGTCCGGAACCGCGCTGCTGCTACGGTCGCAGGTTCGAATCCTGCCTCGGGCATGGATGTGTGTGATGTCCTTAGGTTAGTTAGGTTTAAGTAGATCTAAGTGCTAGGGGACTGATGACCTCAGAGGTAAAGTCCCATAGTGCTTAGAGCCATGTGAACCAGTGAAACGTCCCCTTAGAAAAATTATACAAGACTGAGCTTAAACTGACATACAATATTTTTAGCGCAACGCAATCTGACTTTCAAAAATCCCTACAAAAGAATGGCCCTGACTAACATTAACCTATACCTTTCACAAATCACTTACCTCACAAAAATCTTCATTACTCGAACTACTGCAATACAGCGAGCGCCACTACTGCCAGCTAAATAAAAGATTCAAACTACGGAAGGCACTAACTACTGATAGGGATAGTTAGCAAACGAAAGATTTTAATAGAGAACAAACAATGTATTTACCTTAATAGGCATAATATATATAGCAGTTCATAATATCCATTCTGTACTCAAAAATCCGCCATCTCATTTCCCACATCCACCACTGCTGGCGGCTCACCTCCAACTGCGCAATGCTACGCGCTGTTCACATCCAGCTGCCGCTGCCCAACACTACAATGGCAGACAACAATGCAAACTAGCCACAGACTGCACACAGCACAGCCAGTGATTTTCGTATAGAGCGCTACGTAACGTTGCCAATAAGAAAACATAAACAGCCTACTTACACCAGGTGTGTGGAGGACTCGAACCTCCGACGGCGGGATCACCGAGCATACAGTACATGCATAGTCGTCTTATGGAAGGCGTAATTTTGAGGTTTCCCTACAGAAACTGCTAATTGAAATCGAATACATACACATTCTGAGTTCCCAAAGGCCGTAACTGTCAGGTGTCAGGCAATTACGCTTGTCAAACTGATATGCCACAGGCCTCTACATTTTTACGCTACTTCAAAAGTAAACAGAAGGATTTAAGTATATTGCCGACAACAACGTAGTAATAAACGTGTGGGCAGAAAGTAGTGACCTTTTACTGTTGAAGTATGTCAGTGATTTAGGGAAACCAGTGTATTAAGCAAGTCAACGACCTTGCCGCAATGGACACACCAGTTCCCGTCAGATCACCGAAGTTAAGCGCTGTCGGGAGTGGCCAGTACTTGGATGGGTGACAATCCGGGCCGCTTTGCGCTGTTGCCATTTTCCAGGCTGCACTCAGCCTCGTGATGCCAGCTGAGGAGCTACTCGACCGAATGGTAGCGGCTTGACTGGGAGAGCGGTGTGCTGACCACATGCCCCTCCTACTCACACCTCAGTGAGGATGACACGGCGGTCGGATGGGCCCGATGGGCCACTTGTGGCCTGAAGACGGAGTGCAGTGTATTAAGCAACCCAGTGTACTAAACACTTTGCCACCTTTGAGAGTGACAAAGCGACTCCAGTCGGTGTGCCAGCTGCGTGCTGCTTTTTTGTCCTCCTCCCCTTTATCCTGGGGGTCCGCTTGCCACCTGGCTAGTCCCCTCCGTCCTCTCCACCAGCTTGCCCCTCTAGGTTGCGTATCTCGACCCCGCCACCACCTGTGTCTGAGTGGTATTATGGTGCAACAGCGTGTCATTGCTTCAGTCAGTCTCGCACCCAGCCACACAGCGTTGGCAACATTGTCGGGAATCATACATAATAACTGAGACTTCTTGACATGTTGCCTGTGTGCGTCTGTCCATGTCTTTCTGCTGACGGCTGTTTAACTGATGATTTCACTTTCTCAAGGATGTGTCCTCAATTGCTCCTGGTATACCTAGTCGAGGCTGCGGGTGGAAGTTATAAGTAAGCCGGACAAAATGTTAGTGCGAGTCGAGTATTTCACAGCAGGTCATAGCTCACATCACATAAAGCTGCACGTCTTGAATGGGTCGAAGACAGAAATTGGACAGTATCTGACTGGAGGGGGGCCGGCCGGAGTGGCCGAGCGGTTCTAGGAGCTACAGTCTGGAACCGCGCGACCGCTACGATCACAGGTTAGAATCCTGCCTCGGGCATGGATGTGTGTAAAGTCCTTAGGTTAGTTAGGTTCAAGTAGTTCTAAGTTCTAGGGGACTGATGACCATTGCAGTTAAGTCCCATAGTGCTCAGAGCCATTTTTTTTGACTGGAGGGGGGTAGTGTAGGGGGGAGGGGTGAGAGGTTGGGGGCACTATGGAACTTAACATCTGAAGTCATCAGTCCCCTAGAACTTAGAACTACTTAAATCTAACTAACCTAAGCACATCGCCGGTCGGAGTGGCCGAGCGGTTAAAGGCGCTACAGTCTGGAACCGCACGACCGCTACGGTCGCAGGTTCGAATCCTGCCTCGGGCATGGATGTGTGTGATGTCCTTACGTTAGTTAGGTTTAAGTAGTTCAAGTTCTAGGGGACTTATGACCACAGCAGTTGAGTCCCATAGTACTCAGAGCCATTTGAACCATCTGAACCTAGGCACATCGCACACATCCATGCCCGAGGCAGCATTCGAACCTGCGACCGTAGCGGTCGCGCGGTTCCAGACTGAAGCGCCTAGAACCGCTCGGCCACATCGGCCGGCAGACGGAGCATATGTTCGTATTAGGAAAGGATGGGGTAGAAACCTGATCGTATCCTTTTTAATGAGTGTATACCGGTATTTTCCGCAATCGATATAGGGGAGTCACGAAAACCTAAATCTCAGTGACCAGAAGAGGATTTTAACAGCTGCGCCATTTCACTCGGTAAATACCTAGTTCTGAGGGTGCGGAGTGTTGGCGTTAAGCCCGCGAGACACCGAAAGCACAGGGGATCCATGACCGCTTAGCTGCCGTCCAGAATTCACGGAGTTTGGTCCGAGAGCTTGATGGCGTCTCGGATGTACTGTCACGGGACATGAGTGCGGGGGTGGGGTAGTGAAACAAACAAAGCTCCCTCTTCCCTGTAGAATATTCCTCAAACGATTTTTACACTACTCGGAAGTGACATGTTGATTCTATTCTTTGCTGAAGACGTAGATCGCCTGAGATGAGTTGTAGGCGGACGAAGAGACGCACTTGATGGAATAAAACTACGCGGCTGCTACGGTCGCAGGTTCGAATCCTGTCTCGGGCATAGATGTGTGTGCTGTCCATAGGTTAATTAGGTTTAAGTAGTTCTAAGCTCTAGGGGACTGATGACCTCAGATGTCAAGTCCCATAGTGCTCAGAGCCGTCAAGTTCACCGTTGAGAGGTGGTGGCCGGTAACATTCCTTCTTAAGTGAACGTTATTCAGACGACAATACATTTACAACCCGCCTGGAGGGTGGTGCCCTTTTGGCAAATGGATATTTCGACTCCAGCGCCCTTTTACATACTAGTGCCCTGCCATAGGTGTGTTGAAGTTGTTATCGTTACTCATCAGCTGATTTTAGCGTTCAGTGTAGGTATTCCTCCAACCATGATAATCTATGTGCACAACAAGATCATCAATTTGCTGATATTCCTTCATTTTAAACACCACAAAGTTTTTCAATTTATATGCCGTCCACAGCAGGGGAATAAAGATGTTTTTACTCTATCTGATGTCTTCACAGCGTATTTCTAACTTTTAGAGTTCGCGGGTGTCCGTCCGGGTCAGGTCGCTAGTTCTCCAGGGTATTTCAGAAAACAGATTCATTGACATTTTCAGATGGTTCCCGGTGACTGCTGCTCTGCCCAGTTCAGCGTCCTGGTCGTAGAGTGCTTACTAGAGTTTCCAGCACATTGTGGGAAACAGGTATTTCCCCAAGTTCCCGTTTTTCTTCTGAACGTGTAGTGCAACAATCTGTGCAGTAGCAGCAACACGTTGTTGAAATGGGGCATTGTAATGTGACGTGTACGTCAGTGCTTAGAGGTGTATTTGTTAAAAATACGTATTTTTCAATTGATATTTTGTAAAACATATGTTGTAATGTTTACTATCATAGATGTGTAAACCTGACAATGTATTGAATAATACAGAAAATTAATGACAATGTACATTAAATGTGAAACTTTCTTTCAGGAGTGCTAGTTCTGCAAGGTTCGCAGGAGAGCTTCTGTAAAGTTTGGAAGGTAGGAGACGAGATACTGGCAGAAGTAAAGCTGTGAGTGCCGGGCGTGAGTCGTGCTTCGGTAGCTCAGTTGGTAGAGCACTTGCCCGCGAAAGGCAAAGGTCCCGAGTTCGAGTCTCGGTCGGGCACACAGTTTTAAGCTGCCAGGAAAGCTTCATATCAGCGCACACTCCGCTGCAGAGTGAAAATCTCATTCTGGATACATTAAATGTGTTCTATCTCGATAACCATTCGGAATAGAGCACAAGTCGATATGACGTTTTTTTCTTCAGTTGATCCCTTCTGCCATATCCCCAAATACTGACCATTCGTCGTGGGGCATCCTGCATACGTTGGCCGCTACGTCTTCCATCACTAAGATCCTGTTGCTATCTGTACAGCCGCCGCGGTGCTTGGTGTAAGTAGTGGGGGTGGCGTCGCCTGGTTGCGAACGGCGGTCTCCAGTCTCTGTGTCATCACCATCGGGAGCGGACCACATTGAACGGGAACAGTTTTTTTCCGGCTCAGTGTAGCGTCGTAGGCTTAATTCGATCATCTTTAACTGTAACTTTAATGGTCTCTTCAATCACGCATTCCCAGACGGAGGAAGACTGCCGAAGTCTTGCTTTTGTTGTAATCTACAGTACGCCAGCTATTATACCACTGCCGGCCGCGGCTGATTTGGTGGTCTGGCTTACTTCAGTGTGGGATCTACGTTCACAGCGCCACTCTTCTACAGTGCGTACAGTTTCCTCGAAGTATGCCTTGAATTTGCAGGGCAATTGGTAGATTCCTGGTTTGCCAAAGCCTAGTGAAACGTCCCCTTAGAAAAATCTATGAATTACTGTGCTGATAAAACTCTTGATTTTCAACAGCTGAGCAGAACTGAACGTACTCAGACATTTCTCTCTTTACTTATTCTGATCAACACTAAACTGTCACACAATATTTTTAGCGCAACGCATCTGACTTTCAATAATCCAAACAAAAGAATGGCCCTGACTAACAATAATCAATGCCTTTCATGAAACACTTACCTCACAAAAATCTTCGTTACTCGAACTACTGCAATACAGCGAGCGCCAATACTGCCAGCTAAATAAAGGATTCTAACTACTGAAGGCACTAACTACTGATAGGCATAGTTAGCAAATCAAAGATTTTGATAGAGAACAAACAATGTATTTACCTTAATAATGTTCAAAAGTGATCATACATATATCAGTTCATGATATCCAGTATAACAAATTTACTGTCTCTGATGGACACACGTCTAGATCGACCGCTCTCAAAATTCTGCCATCTCTCTCCCTACATCCACCACTGCTGGCGGCTCACCTCCAACTGCGCAATGCTACGCGCTGTTCACACCCAACAGCCCAACACTACAATAGCGAATATTCCAGCAATGCCAACCAGCCACAGACTGCACACAGTACAGTCAGTGATTTTCATACAGAGCGCTACGTTGCGTTACCAGCATAAAAACGTAAACAGCCTACTTACACTAGGCCACCCTTTATCGAATCCAGAAATGCCAAGCACTTGGGGGATGGTCGAATTACACGTCTGACATTCTGTCGCTCCAAGATTCTGCTCGTCTTTCTGGAGGTATTGCCGACAAACTGGATGCACGCTGGTGATTCGTGCTCCTGTTCTTCCTCCTTCAGTTGTCTAGGCAAAACCTGTCTAAACGCACACGATATCTGCTTGTTGCTGTACCCATTCCTTCGGAATGCTGTCTCCATGTGGTTCACCTCGATTGGAAGGCTGTCTTGGTCGCAGAGTAATCGTGCCGTGTGAAGAAGTGTGTGTAAAACGCATTCGCCCTGTGAGTTGTGGTGACTACCGGAGGCGTGTACAGCGCCGGCTTTAGGGTGGGGCGACCCGGGCGGTCGTCCAGGGCGCCGGGGCCCAAGGGGCGCCACGTACTAAACGCATGTAAAAAAAAAAATTACAATGTACAATCACCCATTTCGCGAAACTAAAATATTATTCAGTCTCATTCAACATACGTCACTAATCTCACGAATGCGCGATAAATTCGGGTTAGCAGAAGAGAAATCATGCTGAATGCAATCTTCGTATTGTCTGCAACCATCTGGATAACGTTACGTATTTTGCTAACAATACCAGTGACTGTCGCAAGCGGCGAACGCAGTTTTTCCAAACTGAAGTTGATAAAAACGTACTTGCGGTCTACAATGTCTCAAACAAGACTAACCAGTTTGGCCTCACTGTCCATTGAAAATGAAGTTGCAGAAAACCTGGACTTTGCTAATCTGATCAGAGACTTTGCCGACAGAAAAGCGAGAAAAGTAAAATTTTAGTTGTTTATAATTGTTTTTCATTAGGCGTAATATGTTTTGTGTTCAGATGACTGACAGAAAATATAGGTTTATGGCTTACAGTTATATTAAATTCAATAAAAATATGGTACCCAATTCAAAATTAGTGTTTTTTCGTTATACATATTACCTCCTATATGTAAAAATCAATTGTTGTGTGTTAGTCTCACCAAAACAAAGAAATGGCTTGACCAATTTGAATAATTTTTGTTTTGTTTTGTTCGCTTTAGTACAGGGGTGCTTCAGAAAAGAAAAGAAATATTTGGGATATACGAGCCTGTTTCAACCACATTTTACGCATCTTTTCTTTGTTTGGAACACGCAAAAACAATTTTCTGGAGTTTTTGTAGATGTACAGTGCAGTACTACGCAATATTTTTAGACAATTTCCCAAAACATGAATGCCCAAACAATATATCACTGCTATACTGACTGTTACGGCAGCGACAGCAGCATGCTGGACTGACGTCACAGGCTACACAAGACTTACATGGAGCGTCTTAGCGGGCTTTCAGATTATTTGGATTTCATTTCCATTTAAAAAAATAAAATACTCAAATTTACGATGGAAAAAACCATGTTATGATCATAAGATGACGCCATTAACCACTTAAGACGATTTCTAGAAAACAGTCAAATACCGTGTTGCAAAGCACTGCCAGGTTCGCTATTTATACAATAAAGGGCGCCAACTGGACGACTCGCCCGGGGCACCTGGATGGCTAAGGCCAGCCCTGGGCGTGTAGATATAGGTAAGTGTGTTTAGGCTCACTGTACACCCTGTATCCCAGTTTCCATCTGGTTTCCCACGGGGTCCCGGGTTCGATTCCCGGTGGGGTCAGGGATTTTCACCTGCCTCGAGATGACTGGGTGTTTGTGTTGTCCTCATCATTTCATCATCATCCAGGACAGTGGCGAAATTGGACTGAGCAAAGATTGGGTAATTGTACGGGCGCTGATAACCACGCAGTTGAGCGCCCCACAAACCAAACATCATCATCATCATCATCCATCTGGTTTCCGTTTATCCATGACGTCAAGGAACGGGAGGTCGCATCCTGTTCCACGACCATTGTAAACTGTATGTTGCGGCGTAGCAGACTGAGTTGATGGAGAAATTCACCTAATTTTCCCGTCCACGCGACCAAGAAAAGGACATGTTGCCCACGTAACGTCAGACATAGATTGGATTTACGTGAATGCGTCGCGTCTGTTCTTTCGGACATGTCCTAAAGAACAGACACCACGCGTTCATATAATTGAAAAGCCTAGCTGGGCAATGGATCCGACATTCTGTGGGAGTCTCTGAGCAGCGAACGGGAGTATAATGGACAGGGACTGCTGATACGTGCCGTTCGGTGAGTGTGGACCGGCCGTGAGACGTGCCGGGGTAGTTCGTGCAGCTGCGATAAGGCTGTGTCCCAGATGGCACAGTGGTCACTGCACCTGCGTAGTAAGCAGCAGGTCCCGGGTTCGAATCCCGGTCCGGCACACATTTTCGCTCGTCGCCGCTGATTTCGCTTAATGCCCCGCTGAAGTTGACAGCAGTGATCCCCCATCAATTGACATATAAGGTGGGGTTTAATTCCTCTTGCTCCAGCGCCTTCATCTTGAAATCTTCCACGAGCAAATCCGCCACAACTGCATACAGAGGACACCCCATGGCGCCGCCGTCCTTCTTTCATTATAATTTCCGTGGCACAGGAAGTGTGTTGAGACGACCAGAAACTCGAATAGTCTCTCCAGGTTGGTGCCGAACGTCTTGCTTATCAATTCAATGGAGTCGATCGTTGGTTCCCTGGTGAAGAGCGACATTACATAAAACTCACCAAGAGGTCACTATCGTAGAGGAGATGTTCTTGTAAATGTTGTATGAGATGGATAGAGTTGCGGATGTGATGTTGCCATTTCGCTACAGATAGACTCATGACAGCATTACAAGAGCCAGCTTAGCGCTAGTGAGAGAGTGAATCCACTATACACGTCTCTGCCTGGATACCACCACGAAAAAGCAGTTGGATATCCATCTCAAGATAGCGTTAACACTCACACTTCATCAGTGTGGTCTGTCGCTGTCACATGGGCACGGGCCGAAAGCGCACGAAGAAAATCTATAGCTAACAGCCGCATTAAGGTGAGGCCGATCATGACGCTGAAACAGTTGCACGAAATGCACATTAGTGCCACCAGTTTGAGTAGCTATCTTAACCAGGTCACCACTGGCATCATAGTCCCCGTCCCTATCGAGACTGTTCCCTGATCCACCCACTATCACTACCAGATTCTCTTCTGTAAAATTCTTACATAACTCACCTATGCTTTCAGTCACCTGAGCCAACCCTGCACTAGGCTTCACAATGCTGGTGACCTGGTACTCACTCCCCAACACTTCCTGCAACACCTCTACCGTGTTTACATTTTGCGGCGTGCACTGTAGCTGTAGCGGTTATAAGCTAAGTACTGACGAACTTATTTGTGCTCTGTATACAGTTATTAAATTTAATAGATTTCAGCGGTGTTGCGTGCCATTTGTGACGAAATAACGACTTAATAAACTTTTGTAATCGTTCGCTCGCTGTGTTTTATAGAGTTTTTAGTGTGTTGAAGTCGTTTAGTAAATTTCGTGCTTTAGTTTTCAACTGACGTTTATTATTCTTTCTAGCGAAATATTTCAGTAAAATTTGCATTTAGTGTTTTAACTTCGCTTAGTGTTACAGTGGTCGTTTTAATTTTTTGGTTTTAGCTAATAATTTTGTGAAGTTTTGCTGATATTGGTATCGGCTGTGTTGTAGTAGTATTAATACAAGTAGCTGCTTTCTAAGTCGGCAGAGAATTTCGAGACCATTATTGTTAGTTCTTAAATAGTTCTACTGGTGTAACTGAACTCTGGTAACGTAGACGTATAGTTTTTTCAGTAACTGTAAAATTTTACCATGAGTAAAAAGTGTGGGCTCTGTCGTAGGTTTGTGAGTAGTGGATTACGGTGTGGGATTTGTTCAAAGTATTTACCATTGGGGGGAATGCAGTGGGGAAGCCAGTGGTCATCTTAGGAAGATCCTCTCCTGGGAATGTAGAATCTGTAGTAGAAACAAGTTAATAGAGGAGCAGGAGCGTAAGATCTGTGCCCTTCAGGTGCAGTTACAATTCGCAAAGGAGGAACTAGATGGGTTGAGGAGGGTGAAGGGTGGTGGGGAATGGGAACTGGCTCTGGCTCTGAGCACTATGCGACTTAACGTCTGAGGTCATCAGTCGCCTAGAACTTAGAACTAATTAAACCTAACTAACCTAAGGACATCTCAAACATCCATGCCCGAGGCAGGATTCGAAGAATGGGAACTGGCAGTTGGCAAGAAGGTAGCTAGGAAGAGGAGGTATTCAGACAGTTTTACTTTGCATACATGCAATAGATACGACCAACTGTCAGAGGTGAGTGGGGCTGGGGAAGGCACTGATGGCGGAGGGCATGGATCACATCTCAGTGGTGCCAGTTGGGTCTATCAGTAGATGGGGTTTCACTAGGCATGGCCTTCACCTCAATAGGTATGGGAAGGGGAGGCTGGCTAAGCTTATAGGTGACAGTGTAGTGGGTGGTGGTGGTGGTAAAAATTCCTGTAGTAGTTGGTGTTAGAGCTGCACCGTTTTTAGACTGAAGTCAGCTGATAGGTATACCTACTTAAAGGAAGTGCCTCTAACTAAGGGCTCACCTCCAGAGGATGTAATGTTTCCAAGTAGAGAAGGAATTAGCATATTTCATCAAAATATAAGAGGTATTAGAGATAAAGTTAGTGAACTGCTAATAGATGTTAACTCTGAAATTATTGGTATATCAGAGCACCACTTAAATAATTTGATAATTCAAAGGCTTCCTTTACCAGGCTACAGATTAGCTGGCTGTTTCTCAAGGAATTCCTTGCGGGGTGGGAGAGTGGCTCTGTACGTAAAAAACAGTATTTCATTTGAGTCCATAGACGTATCACGACACTGCACTGAACAGATATTTGAAAGTTGTGCAGCATTAGTTAAATTTAGTGAAACCAAAACTTCTAATTGCTGTTGTTTATAGGTCACCTAACTCCGACTTCAGAGCATTTTTGCGTAAGCTAGAGAGGGTTCTTGATTCACTTTGTAGGAAGTACCAGAAAGTAGTTATATGTGGTGACTTCAATATTAATTTTGTACATGATTGTGCAAGAAAAAGGATGTTGGTAGATCTCCTAAATTCATATGATCTGATGCAAACTGTATTTTTTCCAACTAGGGTGCAGGGGAACAGTAGCACAGTCATAGACAATATTTTTATTCATTCTTCATTACTAGATGGGCATTCTGTTAGTAAAAGGGTGAATGGCCTTTCAGACCATGATGCACAAATTTTAACACTAAAAGGTTTTTGTACTCAAACCAATGTCGTATTTAATTACAAACTACGTAGGAAAGTTAATCCAACAGCAATAGAGAGTTTTTCAAAACTTGTCAAGGAACAAGAGTGGCAAGATGTTTATAGTGCCGATAATATAGATGATAAATGCAATGCTTTCCATAACACATTTCTCATGCTCTTTGAGAGATGCTTTCCATTAGAACACTCTAAACGGGGTACTAGCAGTAATGGACAGCCCGATTGGCTGACTAGTGGGATAAGGATATCATGTAGAACAAAGCGGGAATTATATCAAAATGTTAGAAGTAGTCACAATCAAGCTACAGTAGCCCATTACAAACAGTACTGTAAGGTGCTTAAAAATGTTATTAGCAAGGCAAAAAGTATGTGGTATGCAAATAGAATAGCTAATTCACAGGATAAAATTAAAGCCATATGGTCAGTTGTGAAGGAAGTGTCTGGTCAGCAGCACAAGGTTAATGATATGAAGTCAGTTCGCAGTAATAATATTTCTCTTACTGATAAATCAGATATATATATATATATATATATATATATATATATATATATATATATATACAGTATTTAACAACCATTTTCTGAGCATTGCTGGTGAATTAAATAAAAATTTAGTTTCTACAGGAAATCATATAAATTTCTTAGCAAATGCCTTTCCGAGATTGACATCTGAAATGCTCCTCTGTGATACAGACAAGAGGGAGATTGAGTCAATAATTAAATCACTGAAGACTAAGGACTCTCATGGTTATGATTGAGTGTCTAGTAGAATATTAAAGTACTGTGCTGCACATGTTAGCCCTATATTTAGCCATATTTGTAATTTTTCCTTTAGGAATGGTCAATTTCCTGAGCGATTTAAGTACTCAGTAGTAAAGCCGCTTTATAAAAAGGGAGAAAGGGATAATGTAGATGATTTTAGACCTATTTCTATGACATCAGTGTTCGCAAAAGTTATCGAAAAGGCTGTGTATGTAAGGTTAATTGATCATTTTATATCACACGATTTGCTATCAAATGTACAGTTCGGCTTTAGAAGTCGTTTGACAACTGAAAATGCTATATTCTCTTTTCTCTGTGAGGTACTGGATGGGCTAAACAGGAAGTTTCGAACGCTTGGCGTATTTTTTGATTTAACAAAGGCATTTGACTGTGTTGATCTCACAATATTGCTCCAGAAGTTGGACCATTACGGAATAAGGGGAGTAGCTCACAAATGGTTCACCTCTTACTTTAGTAACAGGCAGCAAAAGGCCATTATTCACAATGTTGATAACGGCTGTGATGTGGGATCTGAGTGGGGTACTGTCAAGTGGGGGGTGCCCCAGGGATCAGTGTTGGGGCCGCTCCTGTTCCTTATTTATATAAATGATATGCCCTCTAGTATTATGGGTAACTCTAAAATATTTATGTTTGGTGATGACACTAGCTTGGTAGTAAAGGATGTTGTGTGCAACATTGACTCGGTTTCAAGTAGTGCAGTACATGACCTCAGTTCATGGCTTGTAGAAAATAAACTAACGTTAAATCACAGTAAGACTCAGTTTTTACAGTTTCTAACACACAATTCAACAAAACCTGACGTTTTAATCTCACAGAACGGGCATATGATTAGCGAAACTGAACAGTTCAAATTCCTAGGTGTTCAGATAGATAACAAGCTGTCGTGGAAAGCCCACGTTCAGGATCTTGTTCAAAGACTTAATACTGCCATTTTCACTATTCGAACGGTATCGAAAGTGAGTGATACTTCGACACGTAAATTAGTCTACTTTGATTATTTTCATTCACTTATGTCGTATGGTATTATGTTTGGGGGTAACTCTTCCCATTCTAGAAGGATATTTTTGGCTCAGAAACGGGCGGTTCGGGCAATAAGTGGTGTCAGTTCACGAACCTATTGTCGACCTCTGTTCACGAGTCTGGGTATTTTCACATTGGCCTCTCAATATGTATATTCCTTATTATGTCCATTATAATTGTCCGGGCTGTTATGCCGTGGTCGGTTGATGAATTCTGTGTCGATTCCCAACGTTTGGGAATCGACACAGAATTCATCAACCGATCACGGCATAACAGCCAGGATAATTATAATGGACATGATATTTCCGGCCGTGAAAGTCTACATTTTAGTATATTCCTTATTGTCGTTTCTTGTTACCAATATTAGTTTATTTCCAACAATAAGCAGCTTTCACTCGGGTAATACTCGGCAGAAATCAAACCTCCATTTGGATCGGACTTCCTTAACTCTTGTGTAAAAAGGTGTGCAGTATACTGCTGCATCCATTTTCAATAAGCTGCCACTCGAATTCAAAAATCTTAGCAGTAATCCATGTGCTTTCAAATCGAAACTGAAGAGTTTCCTCATGGGTCACTCCTTCTATTCTGTCGAGGAGTTCCTTGAAAAATTAAGCTGATTCTCATTGTATTGCTGATAGCATTTGCTTAAACTTATGGACTGATTTTCTTTCAGGTTCATGAACATTTATTTTTATCTGTTATTACTTTTATGTTGTAAGTTCATGTACTGACACGTTCCATGACCTTGGAGATTTGCTCCTCAATTTGGTCGTACGGAACTTGACATGTAAATAAAAAATAAATAAATAAAAGTCTTTTAGCACGACATAAAACCATCAAGGAATTTAAGGTTCACTGTCGTTCCCCTGAAGCACTTCAAGAGAGTCCCACAATGTTTGCTTTGAGAAGATGACGGCCAAATTCGACCCAGTCTTTGTCCTGTCTGCGACTGAGCTCTGTCTCTAACGACCTGACGCTCGTTCGAATTGTCCTCCCTAATTCATTTATGCTGAAAATTATAAAAGTAACATAAACCAACACAAAATCAAATGGTATGTACTACAATGGCGACTAATCATACACCAGTATATATTTCACAAACTGGCGGAAAATGGGAATGGGACTTATTATGAGTGTACTAAGCTAACATAAAATCATTTGTTACTGCCTCTACTGATTATTGTCTGACTCAACGAGTGCTTCCGTACCAGATGTAAATGTAGATACGTCCATGCTCATTCTGTATTTTCCGTCCTGTTATTAATATCGTGTGTTGACATTTTGGATTTCTCACTACACGATAAAATTAATTACTTGCGTACTTTGGTGGTTCTTTCTCCATCCATCCAATGTACCGGTATTTTCTGTGTCAGGGGGTGGAACGTCTTCCGAGTGCTGAGGATACAGTTGCAGGACTGGAGCTTACAGACTGTCTTATTTTCAGCCTTCCAAAGGCTAACAATGATCGACGAACGCATAACATCTAAAGCTTAAATATCCGGTGGAGAATAGTAAGTATGTTAAGAAACTAACTATTTACTCTAACGAAGGAACATCGGCATCGTCAGTTCTAGTTTTATTATCAAGAGAAACATACCAGTTTTATTCAGTGTGCATGATCAAAAAAATGGTTCAAATAGCTCTGAGCACTATGGGACTTAGCTTCTGAGGTCATCAGTCCCCTAGAACTTAGAACTACTTAAACCTAACTAACCTAAGGACATCACACACATCCATGCCCGAGGCAGGATTCGAACCTGCGACCGTAGCGGTCGCGCGCTTCCAGACAGAAGCGTCTAGAACCGCTCGGCCACCAAGGCCGACCGTGTGCATGATCCAACTCGCATTTACTGTATCATCGTCGGATGATCTTTAGCTTTACTATGATTTTTGATGCATTATACTAGTGTGATTATTTTCCTTGAGCTGATTTTCTTTCAGCATTGGTCGCACATTTTAGGTCCGCGGTATGCTGTTCCTTTAAAGCAGCACACACGGTTACCTCGCAACATCGAATTAACATATACATCTTCATGACCACTTCGCAATTCACACTTATGCCTAGCAGAGGGTTCATCGAACCACTTTCACACTATTTCTCTACCGTTCTACTCCTAAACAGTGCGTCGGAAAACGAATGTTAAATCCTTCCGTGCGAACTCTGATTTCTCTAATTTTATTAAGATGCTCCTTTCTCCCTATCTAGATGGGCGGCAACAAAATATTTTCGTATACAGAGGAGGAAGCTGGAGATTGAAATTTCTTGAAAAGATATTGCCGCAACGAAGAACGCCTCGTTTGAACGATTGCCACCCCAGCTCGCGTATCGTATTCGTTACTCTCTCTCCCCTATTTCCCTATAATATAAAACGAGCTCCCCTTCTTTGAACTATTTCGATGCTCTCCGTCAATCCTATATGGTAAGGATCACATAGAGTACTCTATCAGAGGCCGGAAAACCGTAGTGAATGCAGTCTGTTTAGTGGAATTGTTACATCTTCTGAGTGTTCCGCCAATAAAACGGTCTTTTGTTCGCCTTCCCCACAGCACTATGCACGTAATCGTTCAAATTTAAGTTGTTCCTAATCGTTACTCCTAGGTATTTAGGTGAATTGATAGCGCTTAGATTTGTGTTATTATTATCGAAAATCTGTGGCTATTAATTATCTGTAGACGGATTCACTGACAAAATGTTTCTGTAGAAAATATGTTTGGACACAAACACAAGGAAATCTTACGTAGCTTTGTTTGTGAGATGTTCAGTCTCGAGATTCACTGAGCTGGGGATCCCACCCTTTTAGTTCAACAATGATACTGAATTGTTCTACCATTGTGTATACTCCTTACTCTAAAATACATCAAGTTACAGCCCCCAATGGGATCTGTAGTCTGATCAGAGGTTGTTAAACACCTACAAGAGTAGTAAGCTTTATTACGTAGCCAGATTCATGCCGCCCTTTGTTGGAAGACGTGGTATGTATCGTCGCACCGCTTCAAGAGCGTAGCCACTCAAATGAGAAGGCGAGGCTTAAATTTTGGTACGCCTGCAGTCAAACAGCTACACGATCTCACCTTTTGTGGGCATTAAGCCAAGGTATTAGGCATGTTTCAGTGACCAACATATCGTCTCCGAGTGCTGGAGACGTCCTCACAAGTTCGTTTAGAAATACAATTAACCTCATCAAGCCGAACTGCTTCCAAGTGACCTTGCAATGGTCGGATCGTAAAGTCAAATGGCTCTGAGCACTATGGGTCTCAACTTCTGAGGTCATTAGTCCCCTAGAACTTAGAACTAGTTAAACCTAACTAACCTAAGGACATCACACATATCCATGCCCGAGGCAGGATTCGAACCTGCGACCGTAGCGGTCTCGCGGTTCCAGACTGCAGCGCCTAGAACCGCACGGCCACTTCGGCCGGCAATCGTAAAGTCACCTGATTGCTGTCGAAGATGGCGGTTCCCTACAACGAGTGTTACAGGAACGTCCATTAAATATGCGAGTTTTTTTGTTTTGTTTTTTAAACTTTCACCCTCTTCCACCTTGATACGATTTTTCCGATATTGCAGTGCCCGTGTTATTTCGAATTACGCTGTAAAGTTCTTTCTGGCATGCTCGCAGGTCTAGGTTCGGCACAAAGTTTCATTGTCGTCCTTCCGTTATACAGCTCAATGTTATCCATATTCGCCACTGGGAATACATCTTATTGTCTTCGATGAGATTTGGTGAGATATGGTGCTCAGTTCCCCCCTCCTCCTCACATGTGCTTTACCTTACAATTTTCTAATAATTACAATAATTTATTCGATATGTTCACATTTTTGCTTCATACTGCTAGAATACTCGGAATTAATTTTATAAAACAAAATGTTAACAGTTATATATTGGATATTCTCTGAATATTCTCGGCCGTTTGGCCGGTTTCCGTACAAAGTAAACTCATTATAGTGCATCATAAACGTAGCTATCATTTTCTCCTCTAGTTTCACAGAAAAAACTTAGTACCTGCATTTATAAAGTGTATAAAACAATAATTTTAATACGTGGTTAAAAACCATTTATTTTAAACATTCCAACCCTGAGTGGTATTAGGCCGGACAAATGGACAAAAGTGATACACTAAAATAGAATTAACCGTTTTGGTGGATTCCAAAAAAAAAAAATTTGGTGTGAATATTCAAATACAGAGATATGTAAACAGGCAGAATATGGCGCTGCTGTCGGCAAAGCCTTTATGAGACAACAAGCGTTTGGCGGAGTTGTTAGATCGGTTACTGCTGGTACAATGGCAGGTTATATAGATTTGAGTGAGCTTGAACGTGGTGTTATAGCTGGCGCCCCAGTATCTCCGAGCTTGAGATGAAGTGGGGATTTTCTCGTACGACTATTTCACGAGTGTACCGTGAAAATAAGGAATCCTATAAAACATCAAATCTCCGACATCGCTGAGGCCGGAAAAAGATCCTGCAAGAACGGGACCAACGATGAATCGTTCAACGGGCCAGAAGTCCAACCCTTCCGTAGATTGCTGCAGACTTCAATGTTGGGCCATCAAACAGTGTCAGCGTCCTAACCGTTCAATGAAACGTCATCGATATGGGTCTTCGGAGCCGAAGGCCCACTCGCATACCCTTGATGACTGCACGACACAGAGCTTTACGCCTCGCCTGGGCCCGTCAACACCGAAATTGGACTATTGATGACTGGAAACATGTTGGCTGGTCGGACAAGTCTCGTTTTAAATTGTATCGAGTGGGTGGCCGTATACGGGTATGGAGACAACCTCATGAATCCATGGACCCTGCATTTCTGCAGGGGACTGTTCAAGCTGGTGGAGGCTCTGTAATGGTGTGGGGTGTGTGCAGTTGGAGTGATATGGGACCCCTGATACGTCTAGATACGACTCTGGCAAGTGACACGTACGTAAGCATATTGTCTAATCACCTGCTTGCAGCTACGGTCGCAGGTTCG
This sequence comes from Schistocerca cancellata, assembly GCF_023864275.1. NCBI lineage: Eukaryota > Metazoa > Arthropoda > Insecta > Orthoptera > Acrididae > Schistocerca > Schistocerca cancellata. The sequence goes on along the minus strand of NC_064629.1, from coordinate 879,547,237 downwards.
AATCCTGCCTCGGGCATGGATGTGTGTGATGTCCTTAGGTTAGTTGGATTTAATTAGTTCTAAGTTCTAGGCGACTGATGACCTCCGAAGTTAAGTCGCATAGTGCTCAGAGCCATTTGAACCTGCTTGCATTCATGTCCATTGTGCAAATTGGAAATTTGTGGTAAGGATTATGGGACCAAACTGCTGAGGTCATCGGTCCCTAGGCTTACGCACTACTTAATCTAACTTAAACTTACTTACGCTAAGGATAACACACACACCCATGCCCGAGGGAGGACTCGAACTTTCGTCGGGGGGAGCCGCGCGAACCGTGACAAAAAGCCTTAAACCGCATGGCTACCCCGCGCGGCCAGTGTCCATTGTGCATTCCGACGGACTTGGAAAATTCCAACAGGACAATGTCACACCCCCACGTCCAGAATTGCTACAGAGTGGCTCAAGGAACACTCTTCTGAGTTTAAACACTTCCGCTGGCCACCAAACTCCCCAGACATGAACATTATTGAGCATATCTGGGATGTCTTGCAACGTGCTGTTCAGAAGAGATCTCCACCCCTTCGTACTCTTACGGATTTATGGACAGCCCTGCAGGATTCATGGTTTCAATTCCCTCCAGCACTACTTCAGATATTAGTCGAGTCCCTTCACGATATTATGTAGGTGTACCAGTTTCCTTGGCTCTTCAGTGTATTATATACGTTAAATGTCATTGATCCTTTATTTACTTTGCAGACGAAAGAAAACATCGTTTGTACCTTCATGACCGTGTGACCACGTAGCATTTCAGTTTCTTGATTTATATGATCGCTAAAACAGTCCTTGTCGGTGAACTTTAGCTTAGCTTCCTTCAACAAGTGATTAACTTCTTTCTTGCGCTTTTGTTTCGACTTGTCGGCATGCCGTTTAACATGCGCATCGTAAAAGTTTTGGTACACAATAACAACTGCTTTATAGGCGTTGCAGAATATCACGACTGCCTCTCTGACTGACACGCTGTGATTTCGACTGGCGCAGCACGGAACTACCAGAACGAAATCTGACGATTGAGCGGCACTTGTTTCAAATCGGGGAATTCTGAACATGCACACGTGTAAAGCATTCTGTAAAGATTGGTGGTCACTTTAATACTTCATATGCTTGGATTTAATTTTATAAAATAAAGTGTTATCCGTTATAATAATACACATTCTCTGAATTAAAAACCTGACGTGAGATTTTCATTGTGCCCCCCGTGCCGTTAAATGAGATTTAGTGAGGTTTTGGCGAACCCCTTCTACCCCTCTTTCCCCCAATTTTGATCTCACATGATTAATGGTCGTCCACTGTGGAGTTTGTATTGCAGAGGAGTTGACGCTGTTCTCTTTATTTAGCACTAAGATCCACGAATTGTCTAGATTCATTTCTTCTTGTTTTCTTTAAAAGTTGTTTTAAAATTTATGAATTTCTTTGGTCTCTCTGTAAGGCCTAATATAGTAATGATTGAACCTCGTCAAAACTATAGTATTAATCGAGTTTAGTGATTCCCTGATACTAGTACATGATCTGTTACTGATCCCACCGGATAGCTATGCATGTTAAAGCTCTCCTTCCAGGACGGGGATGTACGCCGGCCTCAAATCGTACACACCTGCCGAATTGACGACGACGGTCTGTACGTAGGCCAGCTTTCATGTGGTTGCTTACATCCCTAGGTGAATACCACGCTGGAACCCAAGTCCCACCTCAGTTTATTGAATACCACGCTGGAACCCAAGTCCCGCCTCAGTTACACGATTCACAAAGATTTATAAAACTTTCGTTCATTTTTATGTGAATAACACCACAAGCAGATAGTTGTGGTAGACATATTCCTTCCCGGGGGAAACGGGATGACGGCAGGAAGGGCATCCTGTCCCTCCCCCCTTTCAATTAACCGTGCCAAATTCCTTGATAACAACTGCAACCCTGCGCTGATGCGGGTCAAAGGCACGAGGAAAAGAAGAAGAAAAATACATCATCTGCTACTGCTGATTTATCAGTGTTGACCAAACGACAATTTCCCGTGTGGTTGTTGGTGAACAGGCTGCAATCAGTGAGTTCCATGTCTTCTGTAAATATTCACAGAATATGATCTCTTCCTCGCCTCACCAAATGCACTTCAGATATGAAGTTCTAGATATACTCGTGAGTAATATGAAGACACATTCTGCATAATATGTTTCGTATTTTCATTTACAAATGGGTATTTGGTTATTAAGATATCAGCTGTAACTGTGTATATTTCCTATTCGAAGATGTTTGTCTCCTCAACCGTCCAGATGGTGCCTAATATTTGCCGTATTTTCAGAACTAACAGGTTTACTTCTGTTCTTCTTGGTCGTCTCTTTCCTTCCAGTCTTCCATTTTTCTTTAAAAAAATGAATGAGTGCGCTATGTCGAACGTCGTATCGTATGTCCTATTAGTCTAATTTTTTCCGTCCTCTGTTATCTCAGGAAACTCATTCGTTAGTTATTCTCAGCAAATATTCATTGATTACTTTTTCAGTCAACAAATTCTTAGAATGCGTCGCCACTGCTACATTTCGAAGCGCTTAATTTTATTTGTATCGGATTTTAAAAGGGTACAGCTCTCATACCTATATGTTCCGGTACTCTAGTCCAGGGGCGGGCAAACGTTGCACGCGGCTCGTGAGCGCACAGCGCTGCACGTGTGCTGCTCGCGTGCAATTGTCGAATGGGGCAGTGGCGACAGCGGGCAGGTTGCGGCAGTGCAGTACAAGGCTAAGCCGCGGACGTTGATGCGAAGCGACCACTACGTAGTGAACGTTGTATTTCAAGAACCGGAAAATGCAGAGGGAATCAAGGAAACGGAGACGTGGAGATTTGCTATCTTTTAAAAAGTAATGGGAGAATCATTTTTTCTTTGTGCAAAGACGTGAAAATTCGAAATGTTTAATATGTGGCAGTATTCTCGCTGGTCAGCGGAAGTTTAGTATTGAAGGCCATTATAATAAATTTCACAAGGACGAGTACAATTTATTGTCGGATTCTGAGCGGATGGGGAAATTGACTGAGCTTAGGAAGAGCGACCTGACGATATTAGATGCATCTGTCCTAGTTGCCGTTGTCACAAGAGATCTGCGACTTTCTCTCGTCATGTCTCTCATCTAACTGATTTAACATTTTATGGAGCACTGTTTTCAATTTTTCAGGACGACAACAATAATAGCCCAGCGGTACATGCAAGCTGTAAAATTGCGCTTAATATAGTGAGAGCTGGAAAACCATTTGCTGAATTAATAAACCTCGGTTAAGAGCAAACATAAGTGATGAAAATTTACGTAACTGTTTGCGTTTGTCTGTATGCAGAAATTTTGTTCCAGATATTAAACGTATTGTAAACTCCACCTGTGACAATTAAATAAAACGTATCGTAGTTAATAGGTACTCTTTCAAACCATTATTTATTTCAAGCACTCCTACTAACCTTATTCCATCATTGAATAAAGCAAGCTAGAAAAACAAAACGCATTACAGTGGAAGGAGTGGACAGAAGGGGGAAGGGAGGTAAGCGGGTGGCCAGCTTGCCCCTGTGTACTCGCAGAACACCTGTTAACTGCACGCGTGCAAGTGCACCGCACACGTGCAGGATTCCTGCCCGCCCCTGCTCTAGTCGTTTATAGTGAAGTGCTATTCCATCTTCAGTCAAATGTTTTTTTAACTTTGTACCAGGCTCTTCCTCATAAACGATGCTTTAGAATGTTTTGTCGTTGCTCTAGTATCCTCCTAACTCTTTCGATTTGACATAATGACACTTCCTAGATTCCTATATAATAGAACTCTTTCAAGGAAATTAGCCTTCTTCCTCACAACAAGTCTTTTGTGACTTCTTTTCCGTCGAGAGCGCTTTTCATGAACTTTTATTTTACTTTTGTTGGTATTAATTCTGGATGTTTTATTTAGCAGGTTGTCCAAAAGTGCTAGTGCTCCAGAAGAAGAAATACAAACAAAATTTTATGAAAAGTTGGGGTAATTAAAAAAATGTATCGAACCAAGTGCGTTTATGTCAATTAATTGGCAATTATACAGTTAAAGTTTTAATCTGCAGTCCTTCAGGAGGCAACACTAACCTTTTGCGGTTTCCGTTTGTAATTATAATGGCGGTAACGTTCTATGACAGGCATTTGTGACAGTGACATGTGTTGGCACTTCACTTTTGCTTTACGTTCCTGTCTGGCGAACAGATTTCATTGTAACAGTTATTCAGGCGTTCGGCCCGCTGTGATCTGTCATTTGGATGACAGAATGTGCGACTGGCCTGTGTGTTCGCTCATTATGCGCGACTCCCTAATATTCGCCCACTTGCCCCGCTAATGACGTGATAACCTAATTGGTATAATCCAGCGAAAACAAGCGAAATTAATCGAGAAATACAGGTCGTGAATGGCAAATCAAGTACTCACAGCGATTAGATTCAGAACACCCCTGCTGCTTCATAGACGCTTATCTGTTCAAATAGAGAAATGATTCCTCTCACACCAGAAATCAACGTATTCGAATTCAGAATAATCATTCACTCTGCAGTGGGGTGCACTTTCTGAGACTCTCACTGACAATTTAAAATTTTGTGTTAGGTTGAGACTCTGATAACTCAGCTGTAGCACTATCAGATACCTAGTGTCGATACTATTGTCTGCAGAAAGCTGTGGTCGTTGGATGATTGTAAGGGAGTACAGAAATACTTGGACATAATTTTCACTTGGTCTCTTCAAATGTGGGTAATGTCCACAACAAATTAAACAGTAAGAACTCAGTAGTACCCGATTACATGATTTTGGAACGTATCACACTGCTTGAACATCTAGCAGTACCACTAACAAGCTGTATGAAATGAGCTCAAATGATTAGTAGGGGAAACAAAATGATTAGCAGGGGAGACGACTTTGATATCGCGAAATATTGCTGGGTAGATTGAGAGAAACGATATTCGCTGAACACTGCTACAATTCTGACGGCTCCGTCCTGTGTTTCGGGTTGGAATCGTGAAATTAGAAGAGAGATTAGGACGCTTACCGAATAATATAGACAGTAGTTTTTGCATGATGTTAACACCAATTGAATACGAGGAGAAATCACTAATATCACTACGAAATAACCTTCGCCGCGGACTGTATAGTAGATGGTGGAATTTGTATTTTCAACGTACATGGACATTATCAAATTTGCGTATCTTAAAGACTGAAATTTTGATATGTTTTGCTGTTAAAAAGTAGTTACTGGAGTAAAAAGAACCTGTAATTATAATTAACCAACAATGAAGCAGGCCGACGTTTTCAGCAACAGGCGGAAAGGCAGCATCACAAGAAATTTTTAATTTAGACGAAGAATAGAATTCGTAGGCTTTATTATACATAACGTTATCAGAGTAAGGGGAACACATGAAAGACCATGACGAGGATGTAGATCAAATCGCTAATGACGAAGTACTGAAGGGAACTGGCGAAAAGAAAATTTATGAAATAACTTGGCTCGCAGAAGGCATCATTTGACAGGAAGAAACTTGAGCCATCAAAGAATCGTCGATCTGGTGATCGAAGGAAGTTTAGGGGTAAAAATTGTGGAGGGAGACAAAGTCTTGAATACTGTAAGCTGTGTCAGATGGATGTAGGTTGCAGTTGTTGCGCAGAAATGAAGAGGTTTGCACAGGATAGAGTAGCCTGGAGCCTTCGAACTGAAGACCGCAGCAACAACACGGGGACAATTGCACGTAGGAAGAATGTATGTAGGGAGTTTTAAGACTTGATCGACAAACGTTGATGCGCCATATGTCATACATAAATAATCCTTTTTTGACAGCGAACATAATTTTTTAAAACCGTAATTCATCAGTTAGAGGTACAGGTGAGGTGCATTATTCATGGCACGGGCCTTACCGTAGCAAAATAGTTCTCCTTCTAAGGCTTTTCAGCTGTTGTTTATATGTGGGCTTCTGTATTCGACATGACCTATATGATAAACTGGATAGATCGGAAAGGATACCCTTTGCACCCAGTGCGTTCACCTATTTTAACGCGTCTACATTTCGTCCGTATTGCTATCGGGGCTGTCCGTATTTTCCTAATCAAAGATACGCTGAAAACATGGAACAGAATTTGCCTTGTTTGACAGCGTTAGATGGTCGTTACTACAAACGTATCAAGCATATCATGAACCCATGGAAGACTGTTTCAATAACAGGTCTAAATTTATTCGGAAATACCCTTAATGAAAAATAATTTGTGCAGTCTCGTTGCTACTCATTCCCAGAAACTTACAAACATCTACAAGTAAATATTTAGTCTTGTTGAACATGTACCTCTTAAAAAACTAATATGTTCTGTAAAAAAATTATATAATGCGTGTGATCTGCCGTTTGTCATAGGATAGATCACAAAACACTTACTCAGCCAAAATTTGATTACCGCTCAGATGCGTGAGACACGCAGCAGGTCGGACTAATAGGGGACAAAAAAGGGAGGCGCGAATGGTTACAGGCTTGTTTCACTGGTGAGATAGAAACCAAAACTATGAAACTCACTCACTAAACCACCGACCCACTCAACCAGAACAATCTGTACAAAGATTTTACGTGAAATCATTTCTCCTTTGTTGCCTGTAGTAACTACACTTAATAATTCTGATTAAGGATTCAGCAGCATCACTGTAAGCAAATATCGGAATTTTCTCTATAGAAAGCCACGAAAATTTCCAGCATCCAGCTTGTCAGGCAGATACGTGACCTGTCTATAACGATCTATATCTCCGTCAAACAAACATAGATATTTCACGTGTTTCTATCTAGCGAGGTGGCGCAGTAATTAGCACACAGGACTCGCATTCAGCAGGATGACGGTCAAATCCGCGTCCGGCCATCCATATTTAAGATTCCCGGGATGTCCCTTAATCACGTGAGGCAAATGCCGGGATGGTTCCTTTGAGGGGTACAGCGGATTCCCTTCTAAATCCGAATTTGTGCTCCGTCTGTAATGACAGAACTATCCGTTTAAAAAGTGATGCTTGCGAAATACTAACACAAATTATTGCCAGAAGAATAGAATAGCTGACAGAAGCTGACCATGCGGAAGGTCAGGTTGAATTACGGAGAAATGTACGAACACATAAGGTAATGCTGACCTACTACTTATCTTAGAAGAGAGACTGAAGGAAAGAAAACTTATATTCGTAGAATTTCTAGGTTTACAGAAAGCCTTTGGCAATGTTGACTGGAATACACTCTTTCAATCAACCAAGGTCCTGGAAACACTGTCAAGTAATTTCAGACCTTGTAATTTTTTGGTCGTATTAAGACCTTTGAACATCGCAGTGATAAAATATAGAAAGCGAAAGGTTATATGCTACTTGTACAGAAACCACACTGCAGTTATACATAAGAGCCGAATGACGTGAGAAAGAAGCAGTAGTTGAGAAATTAATCGCTTATAAGGCAGATACCCGACAGCGATTCACTGAACAGACCCTCAGGAAATGTAATCCACAACAAAGGAAGTAGCTTACAAAACACTTGTTCGACCAATAGTTGAAAACTGCTCGTCAGTCTGGGATCCGTACCAGATAGGATTGATTGACGAAATACAGAAGATCCAAAGAAGAGCTGCGTGTTTCGTTAGTGGTTCACTTAGTAAGCGTGAAAGCGTCACGGCAATGCACAGCAAACTTCAGTGGCAGACGCTGCAAGAGATGCGATGTGCATCATGGCGTTTTTTACTGTTAAATTTCCAAGAGTGAATTATCCTTGAAGAGTCAACCAATATATTGATTCCTCCTACGTATACTTCGTGATACGACCATCAAGATAAACTTATAGATGTTCGAGCCCACCAGTAGTCGTTCTTTTCACGAATCATTCTGGACTGAAACAGGAAAAAGGGGAACTGACACTGGTACACAACGTAAGTTGACTGACGGAGTGTAGATGTCGATGCAGAAAGTAGTTGTGGATTATCCTCGATGTTATTCGATCTGTATATTGAAACGAAGAAGGAAGGAAGATATGGTTTAACGTCTGGTCGACATCGGGGTAATTAGAGACGGAGCACAAACTCTGAATATTTCAAGGATGGGGAAGGAAAGCGTGATTTAGGGAAATCACGGAAAATCTAAATCTAGATGAACAGACGTGGGTTCGAACCGCTGTCCTTGCGAATGCGAGTCCTGTGTGCTAACCACTGTGCCACCTCGCTCAGTGCACATTTTAGCAAGTAGTAGAAAAGGAAACTAAGAAGAAATTTGGCAAGGTAATTAAAGTTCATGGAGAAGAAATAAATGTTTGAGGTTCTGTGATTCTCATAGAGGCGGGGAGGGAACTGGAACATCAGCTGAATGGTAGGGATAGTGCCTTGAAAATAGATTATAAGGTGAATATCAACAAAAGTAATAAAAGGTTATTAGAGTGTAGTCGAAATACGTTAAGCGATACTGAAAGAATTAGGTTAAGAAAGGGGAAATCAAACGTAGTGGATGTGTTTTGCTATTAACGCGCAAAATAGCCGACGATGGTGTAACTACATAAGATATAAAACATCAACTGACAGCAGTGAGAAAAGAGTGTCTGAGGAAGAGCAATTTGCTAGCAATAAAAATAAATTTAATAATAGTTTGCTGATCGTCGGGGCTCAGTTCGAAGCGGGACTCATAACTGCAGACAATTCTACTCCAGCCAATGAGATTCCGATCCGATGACGTGTCTGGAGACACCCCGGACAGCGGAGACCTGAATGTCATTGCAAATTTTGGTGATAAACATCTTAGTAAATTAGCTTACTACGCCTATTTTCACTCGTTGCTTTCATATGGCATCATATTTTGCGGTAATTCATCACTGAGGAATAAAGTATTTATTGCACAAAAGCGTGTAATCAGAATAATAGCTGGAGTCCACCCAAGATCATCCTGCAGACATTTATTTAAGGATCTAGGGATATTCACAGTAGCTTCTCAGTATATATACTCTCTTATGAAATTTGTTATTAACAACCAAACCCAATTCAAAAGTAATAGCAGTGTGCATAACTACAATACTAGGAGAAAGGATGATCTTCACTATTCAAGATTAAATCTAACTTTGGCACAGAAAGGGGTGAATTATACTGGCACTAAAGTCTTTGGTCACTTAACAAATAGTATCAAAAGTCTGACAGATAACCAACAAGTATTTAAGAAGAAATTAAAAGAATTTCTGAATGACAACTCCTTCTACTCCATAGAGGAATTTTTAGATATAAATTAAAAAAAAAACAAAAAAATATTAATAAAAAAATAAAAATAAATAAAAATAAAAAAACACAAAAAATGAAAAAGTTGTTATATTAACTTAAGTATGTTGTTAAATTAACTTAATTATGTCATGTATTGGAAAATTTGACTCGTTCCACATCATTACGAAATATCGTATTCATGATCCATGGAACTAGTATTAATCTAATCTAATCTAATCTAATCTGTCGCTCGCCATACGGTGCACAGGCACAGGGTCCGCCATGGGTCCCGATAACTTGTTCAACGAGTAATAGCATCGACGCGTATAAGGCGCGAATGGTGTCGTGTGGTATAGCCATCCAAGCTGCATGCATCTAGTTCCAAAGTTCATCTGTGGTGGTTGGCACTGGGTCACAGCGCTGCACCCGTCGTTTCACCAATCCCACACATTTTCGATTGGCGTCAAGTCTGGTGATCTGGCGGGCCAGGGCGAAAGACTGACGTACTGTGACACCAAGAAGGTACGCGTTCGTGCAGCAACATGTGGTCATGCATTGTCTTGCTGAAAAGTGGTGTATGGGATGTTGTGCAGAAAATGGCTACGAGTCGCAGGATGTCATTCACATAGGTCGCACTTGTCACAATGCCCTGGACACGCACTGTGATTTGTGGTTACACCCAATAGCACCCCATACCATAAGACCTTAAACGGTTCAAATGGCTCTGAGCACTATGGGACTTAACTTCTGAGGTCATCAGTCCCCTAGAACATAGAACTACTTAAACCTAACTAACCTAAGGACATCACACACATCCATGCCCGAGGCAGGATTCGAACCTGCGACCGTAGCAGCAGCGCGGTTCCAGACTGCAGCGCCTAGAACCGCTCGGCCACACCGGCCGGCCGTAGGACCTTAAGCTGGCGCTGTACGTCGTGTGCAAATGCACAGTCACTGTGATGCCGCTCCCCCTGTCGGTGGCGAAATAATACAGGGTTATTACAAATGATTGAAGCGATTTCACAGCTCTACAATAACTTTATTATTTGAGATATTTTCAAAATGCTTTGCACACATATACAAAAACTCAAAAAGTTTTTTTAGGCATTCACAAATGTTCGATATGTGCCCCTTTAATGATTCGGCAGACATCAAGCCGATAATCAAGATCCTCCCACACTCGGCGCAGCATGTCCCCATCAATGAGTTCGAAAGCATCGTTGATGCGAGCTCGCAGTTCTGGCACGTTTCTTGGTAGAGGAGGTTTAAACACTGAATCTTTCACATAACCCCACAGAAAGAAATCGCATGGGGTTAAGTCGGGAGAGCGTGGAGGCCATGACATGAATTGCTGATCATGATCTCCACCACGACTGATCCATCGGTTACCAATCTCCTGTTTAAGAAATGCCGAACATCATGATGGAAGTGCGGTGGAGCACCATCCTGTTGAAAGATGAAGTCGGCGCTGTCGGTCTCCAGTTGTGGCATGAGCCAATTTTCCGCGGGCTACGCGTGAAACTTGCCCGCACGCGTTCAACCGTTTCTTCGCTCACTGCAGGCCGACCCGTTGATTTCCCCTTACAGAGGCATCCAGAAGCTTTAAACTGCGCATACCTTCGCCGAATGGAGTTAGCAGTTGGTGGATCTTTGTTGAACTTCGTCCTGAAGTGTCGTTGCACTGTTATGACTGACTGATATGAGTGCATTTCAAGCACGACATACGCTTTCTCGGCTCCTGTCGCCATTTTGTCTCACTGCGCTCTCGAGCGCTCTGACGGCAGAAACCTGAAGTGCGGCTTCAGCCGAACAAAACTTTATGAGTTTTTCTACGTATCTGTGGTGTGTCGTGGCCATATGTCAATGAATGGAGCTACAGTGAATTTATGAAATCGCTTCAATCATTTGTAATAGCCCTGTATGTGGATATCATTTTCAAACAAACAGAACCTGGATGCGTCTTAAAACACTATCTGATGCCATTTCTGTCCCCAGTGATGTCTTTCCATAGACCATTGCCATCTAGCATGTTTCTGCATATTCGTCAAAGGTAGGTGGAGAAGTGGATGACGCCCATGTAACCCATGCATTAACAAACGCATGCCAAATGTCACCCCTGTTAGCGTACGATGTGTTACACTGTTTCACTGTAGTTCCAGAGCCGAGAAAGACGCAGATCTGTCCTACAATGCAATGTCATTCGAATAAGGTGTCGATCTTCTGGGGGGAGGGGGGGGGGGGGGGGTTCTGGCTAGTGCGACCTGACCCTCGCCGTGTTCTACACCCTTCCGTGAACCATTCTACACACATCAGCTGCACTGCCCAAATACTTCGTCCCAAACTTGCACCACTTTCTCGGATGGCTGCATCATATTCTCTCATGCCAATAATGCGACCTCTTCAAAGTCATTGATTTAACGGTACAGTCCTCGCATAGGTCTGCGTGGCATCCTGCATCTCTGCTCAAGTCCCATAGGTCCATTACCTCCGGTTGATAGTGACAACTAGGGCCGAAGCACATTTTACTGGTAGGTGGTGTTGCGCCGCGATATCGATGTTCACCTTGAACCCGTGGGCCGACATGGTTCAAATGACAATCATTTCTGCAGAACATACTAATGTATATGTCCTGTGAATATGAACGTCCTGTCTATAATCGTTCATGGTGTTCTGTTTTTCCTGAACATGAGTGTATTTTCATAGCAGAACCTTTTTCATTGTGACCCGCGGCACCCTTACAGAGGTACATCGACGATGTTCTGTGCCCCGTTTTGTTGTCCTTCATGGCAGTCCCTCCTAGGCTTACATTTCAGCGAGATAATACGGTGAGAGTTTCTACTGCTTGTCCTCGAGCTTGGATAACCCTATCTTGGCCAACAAGGTTTCGGATCTATCCACAGCTGAGAACGTTTGGAGAATTACGAGCAGGGCCCTCCAAAGAGCTCGGAATTTTGACAATCTAACGCACCAACTGGACAGAATTTGACACGATATCTCTCAGGAATACACCCAAACGCTTTATCAATCAATGCCAAGCCGATTAAATGCTTCCATAAGGGCCATTGATGGGGCAACGCTTTACTGACCTGCTCAATTTATGACTCTCTTTCTCTTGAATAAATCATCCAATTTTTCTGAAACTCTAATAATTTGTTTGTATGTTCATGTACACCATATCTACCGATTTCCGTCCCATTCGGGTAATTCTTTCACTGTGTCTTTTTTTTTGTCTTACAGGGTATAAATATTTTTTGGTGTGTCTGTGTGTGTGTGTGTGGGGGGGGGGGGGGGGGGGTTATGTGTCTGGAATATAACCTCGTACGGGAGTAAAAAGTAGATCATAAACATTTCAGACAAGAAGAGAATAGAAGATTTTGAAATGTGGTGCTACCAAGATTTGCTGTGTTGATCGGATAGCTAATAAGGACAGAACGGAGCATGTCATTCTCAATGGAGAGAAGTCTTCCGAAGTAAGAGTGATTTCAGGTGTGCCGCAGGGGAGTGTCGTAGGAGCGTTGCTATTCACAATATACATAAATGACCTTGTGGATGACATCGGAAGTTCACTGAGGCCTTTTGCGGATGACGCTGCGGTATATCGAGACGTTGTAACAATGGAAAATTGTTCTGAAATGCAGGAGGATTTGCAGCGAATTGACGCATGGTGCAGGAAATGGCAATTGAATCTCAATGAAGACAAGTGTAATGTGCTGCGAATACATAGAAAGAAAGATCCCATATCATTTACCTACAATATAGCAGGTCAGCAACTGGAAGCAGTTAATTCCATAAATTATCTGGGAGTACGCATTAGGAGTGATTTAAAATGGAATGATCATATAAAGTTGATCGTCGGTAAAGCAGATGCCAGACTGAGATTCATTGGAAGAATCCTAACGAAATGCAATCCGAAAACAAAGGAAGTAGGTTACAGTACGCTTGTTCGCTCACTGCTTGAATACTGCTCAGCAGTGTGGGATGCGTACCAGATAGGGTTGATAGAAGACATAGAGAAGATCCAACGGAGAGCAGCGCGCTTCGTTACAGGATCATTTAGTAATCGCGAAAGCGTTACGGAGATGATAGATAAACTCCAGTGGAAGACTCTGCAGGAGAGACGCTCAGTAGCTCGGTATGGGCTTTTGTTGAAGTTTCGAGAACATACCTTCACCGAGGAGTCAAACAGTATATTGCTCCCTCCTACGTACATCTAGCGAAGAGACCATGAGGATAAAATCAGAGAGAGTAGAGCTAACACAGAAGCATACCGACAATCCTTCTTTCCACGAACAATACGAGACTGGAATAGAAGGGAGAACCGATAGAGCTACTCAAGGTACCCTCGACCGCACACCGTCAGGTGGCTTGCGGAGTATGGATGTAGATGTAGAACGAACTGAATCGAAGTGACGAAAAAAGGAATTTATAGCACAACTCGACTGAAAGAAGGGATCTGTTGATAGGACATATCCTGAGTCATCAAGGAATCGTTAGTTTGGTAATGGCGGAGGGAAGAGTGGGGATGGAGATACGGGTTTGACTAAAGTGAGCAGGTTCAAATGGCTATAGTTTGCAGCAGTTATGCAGAAATGAGGACGCTTGCACTGGATAGATCAGCGTGGAGAGCTGCGCAAAACCAGTCTCTGGACCGAAGACAACACCATCACATTATTAAGAAGATCTCGGAACTTTGTAAGAGTACAACACGCCCGGCATCACTCTTCGGTGAGAAGGCAGAAAGAGACTTCGAGTGATTACACTTTCTCCTAATTTGAACCTAAGTTTTAGAGTGACATTCGTCGTAGAGTCTGAGATAGTTTAACTAGCGCGCTACGGAAGGCGTTGCGGGCAGTGGAGGGGTCGGTAAAAGTTGGCGGTAATTACATTATGTGCAAAAGTTTGTTATGACGAAGAAATTAGTAGTTGTGTGGGTGGCGGAGCGAGGCGGTAATTACAAAGTGATGTCGGGACACGGCCCGCCGCCCGCCTTATTGATGAGCTCGCGTCAAACTTTGGACGGCCGCGGCGCCGGGCACGGGATAACACAAAACGCCGCGCAATTTAATCTGCGCTGCAGACGAACGCTCTCACAGGCATTAAGTCTGCACGAGCATCGAGCGGTCGCACAGTTGTCTCTCTCTTACGTATTTTTGGCCTCGATTAATTCCGCTCACGGCGGAAAGTCAGCAGGGACACCTTCCGCTGTGATTTATCGTTTAACCGCATAAAAGTTAGCCAAATCTTATCTTACACTTACTAGCACTGCGATATATGCCTCGAATATCTTTTTTTAACCCTCTAACGCTACCATGTCCTGCCTATAATTGAAATAGTATTGAATAATTAACGTAATAAAGAATAGTCACAATTCTTTCGGTGAACACCAGATATAGAATTGATTAAGGAAAATAGCGGGGCATGAGTGCAAGGACTGTTTCGTTAACACTGTACGTTGTGAAAGTCAATAGTCGTAAATAATACTCATCTTTGGATTCTCGCTGTAGTTACTGTTGCTGCACGTTGTCCTGAAAATAAAGAGTGTATGATTTTGCCGAGAGGGTTCCTAGATTTTGAAAGTGTTTAAGGACAATATTTAATCTTCCTCTTGTTCTTGATATTATGTCGTAATTCCTTCATCCAGCAATATTGTCAATAATGCAGATCAGCTGTGTTCTTAAAATTATATAATCAGGTATAAATGTAACTCCTTTAAAGTGAAACACCAGTTGAAGTCAATATAGTGTGTGTTCTTTACTTTTAAATAACGACAAAACAATTTTTCCACATTTCTTGGTACATCGACAACATAGCCCACATGTAGACTAGTTACACGTCGACTCCTCTCCTCCACACAACACTACCAACTCTCCCCCGAGAGGAGTAACCTTAACCGAATATACAAAAACTTTACATCGATAGTTCACAGATTATGATTCATATAGGTATTTGTTCACAGATAACATTTAAAGAGACTAGTTTATATCAAACAGTAATTGCATTTTGTAAAGTTCGGGTAATCAGTTGATTTTAGATACAATCAATTGTAATGTATCTCTAACAGTTTCGTATGTTGTGAAGATCAAAATTCTCTGCTGATAATTGATAAGTGGAAACACAATTAGCCACATATGATAATTAATGTTCTCAGTAGAAACTCGAAAATACAAAGGTATAGTCCGTAGCTTGTGGTCATGCGGTAGCGTTCTCGCTTCCCACGCCCGGGTTCCCGCTTTCGATTCCCGGCGGGGTCAGGGATTTTCTCTGCCTCGTGATGACTGGGTGTTGTGCGCTGTCCTTAGGTTAGTTAGGTTTAAGTAGTTCTAAGTTCTAGAGGACTGATGACCATAGCTGTTAAGTCCCATAGTACTCAGAGCCATTTGCCCATTTGAACAAAGGTATAGGTTTTCAGATTAAACGAAAATAAATAAACATGGAGTAAAAAATGTGGGTCCCCAAGCTTCGAAATATACCTATAAACTCACACTGAGAAAATACACTTAACCAATGCTACAAAATATTATAAGGACAAAAGGTCTATGGTGTTGTACAATTAATTACAGCAGTATCGCCATTGGCTATACGCCAGAACCATACAGATATATGCTGTATAGTTTCAGCTTATAGATATTGTAAATAATCAAAAATATTTTTTATGCTTAATTATTATTTAATTTCACAAACTGGTCATTCAGGGACCACGACGAGTTTAATGTTGTTTACTGATGTTGCTCTTTTCTTTTTAACCTTTAGATTCTTCTTATCTACTCGCTATGTCACCCTTTTGCATTTCGTGTCAGTTGGACTTCCTTCTCTTTGAAAGATCGCAAAAGTCTTGATGACTGTTGTGAAACAATCTAGCTCATCGAGTCTATTCGTTGCTCTCCCATTTACGTATCAGGAAACTGTTGTGTTTGGCTTCGAGACAAAGATGTTAAGGATATTTCTAGTCTGTCGGCAACAATTCATCCAGCTAATATCACTAGCCGTTCATTTGCACATTATATCGATGGTGTAATCTCTCTTGCACTACATTTGACATTGTATTTTTTATTGGCCATTTAAATGCATTTTCAAAGTCGTCCAACTGTATTTCGTAAGATAATTCTATCTCTTCGCTCTAGGCGAGCGAGAAAGCATTTTTTGTATAATATATGGCAATGAAATGAATGCAGAAATACCATGTTGATGACTGTTATAATGGTGATTTTCTTGTAATTTTCTTGGATGTTCTGGAACTGTGTTTCCGTTTTACTGGATCTGTGAAGGCCACTTGACCTAGTCCATTCGAAAGAATCTATTCGCTAAGAAATTGCTATTTCTGTTATTCTTTCTAGTTTACACTGTGGAATATCAGCATTGACTGAAGAGTCTCTGACTTATTTCGGAGTGGGAAGTCTCAGTAAAAGCGAATGTCGTGATAATTCCTCAAATAAAACCACGGTAGATCTCCTCCCCCTTTCTTGATCAGTCTAAGCTTGTACTACCTCTCAACTGGCTTCGACTGTATAGAGGCAGGGTCAATTTGATAACCGGATATGGATCTTATCTTCTTTGTTTGTATAAAATCGGCAAATACGATAAGATACATGCAAATGTGAAGAAGTCGGTTCACAAAATATATCTTATGTCATAGTGGGCTCTAAGTGCCTATGAACACTACAACACAGACACCTGCGATTCGAGTAGTGTCGCGACCGGGAAGCTTGGACTGCTGATGAATGGCGGTGCAATGTGTATTTGGCGACCTGGGGAGAGATCCCATTCTTCTTCTTGGAGAGGCGCAGCGATGTAACTTCTGGCGTCATTGTGTGGCTGGCCATTGTGTACGACTTCAGCTCACGGCCCATAGTGATTAAGGGAACTCTGACGGCTGTACAGTATGATACAGACATCCAGCGCCCTCATGTGTTACCTTTACTGAGACACTATCGTGGCGCCATTTTTCACCAAGTCATTGCTGGTCCATAGGTTGTTGTTGTTGTAGTCTTGAGTCCAGAGACTGGTGTGAAGCAGCTCTCCATGCTACTCTGCCCTGTGCAAGCTTCTTCATCTCCCAGTACCTACTGCAACCTACATTCTTCTGAATCTGCTTGGTGTTTTCATCTCTTGGTCTCACGCTATGATTTGTACCCTCTACGCTTCCCTCCAATAAATTGGTGATCTCTTGACGCCTCAGAACGTGTCCTACCAACCGATTCCTTCTTCTAGTTAAGTTGTGCCACAAATTCCTCTTCTCCCCAATTCTATTCAGTACCTTCTCATTAGTAACTTGATCTTCCCATCTAATCTTCAGCATTCTTCTGTAGCATCACATTTCGAAAGCTTCTATTCTCTTCTTGTATAAACTATTTAGCCTCCATTTTTCACTTCCATACATGGCTAAGCTCCATACGAACACTCTCAGAAAAGATTTCCTGACGCTTAAATCTATACCCGATGTTAACAAATTTCTCTTCTTCAGAAACGCTTGCCTTGTCATTGTAAGTCTACATTTTATATCCTCTTTACTTCCACTATCATCAGATATTTTGCTCACCAAATAACAAACCTCATCTACTGCTTTAACTGTCTCATTTCCTAATCTAATTCCCTCAGCATCACCTAATTTGATTTGGCTGCATTCAATTATCCTCGTTTTGCTTTTGTTGATGTTCATGTTATATTCTCCTTTCAAGACACTGTCCATTCCGCTCAACTGCTCTTCCAAGTCCTTTACTGACAGAATTACAGTGTGATTGTCAAACATCAAAATTTTCATTTCTTCTCCATGGATTTTAATTCTTACTCCAAATTTTCTTTTCTTTCTTTTACTGCTTGCTCAAGATACAGACTGAATGACATCGGGGATAGGCTACAACCCTGTATTACTCCCTTCTCAACCACTGCTCCCTTTCGTGCCCCGCGACCCGTTCATATATGTCACATGTATTTATGTCCTGTCTATGTGATGTTAAAGAAGTCCAGTGGCCAGTAAGATCCCCAGACCTGTCCACGTTAGATCGTGTCGGATCAATTAGGTTGTCAATTCTATCTCAGTGTCAGTACCCAGGATATCAGGATCAATTACAAGAGAGGATGCAACGGCTTTATGACACACTTACCAAAACAATCAGTGCGTGCATCCAGGCCAGAGTGAAAATGGCTCTGAGCACTATGGGACTTAACAGCTATGGTCATCAGTCCCTTAGAACTACTTAAGCCTAACTAACCTAAGGACAGCACACAACACCCAGTCACCACGAGGCAGAGAAAATCCCTGGCCCCGCTGGGAATCGAACCCGGGAACCCGGGCGTGGGAGGCCAGAGTGAGTGCAACGTCACACTGATAAGTGGGCTCATACTGACAACTTCTTTGTAAATCTGACTCGGTTTTGTAATCACTGCAATAACATCACATGCCCTCTCAACCTGTGAAGTTTCAGTTCGCTGCTTCTCCTCTGTACGGTTCACTTTTTATGTGAATCAGTACGTTTAATGTAGAGAAATGTACAATAAGTTTATGTAACAAACGTGTAGGAGACTTGTAAAAGAAGCATTCAGACTAATTATTTTTCTTCTTCTAAATTTCTTTCTGAATGTTATAATAGCTTGTCGCGCTGTGCATCAGGCACTATTGTTACATATCATTCAGAAACGTTCTTGAAGACTGCTCTCGAAACAAATCGTCATTTACAATATTTCTGTCCTGCAGTTTCATAGTGGTTGACGAATAGTTTATTAACACAAACGAGGGGGCGCTATTAATCTCTTGGACTGGGTTCTCGCGTGAATCTGGAAGCTATGGAGCAAACAGTTTTGTTGCACTGGTAGTAAGAAAAATATTTCAGACGAGTCACAGATCTGATATACTGGTGTATACACGGATGGATGTTACTTGAGATGGTTGAGTTTCCATTTCCAATCAGATATCACCAACAAAGATACCGGAGTGTCCATACTACTGCTCGTTCATGTGGAAAGAAAAGAATGCTAGGAGATATTATTTAAGTTTGGAAATATCGACTTGCCTTGGCTAAGAAAAGAGCTTACTGAGGCGGGAACCAACATTTCTGTACTGAGGAGTGAAACCGATATGGAGAGAACATCGTACTGTTTGCAAGGTCTTTAAGTGTATCCGAAGTAAAACCAGATAATTTTTAGGAACGTGATATTTATTACACAATAAACTAGTAGGGTGAGAGGCTGTCTATAAGAGGAATGTTTCATCGGCAGGAATAGGCTAATGCATTGATCATCAGGATCTTGCAAACTGATTGTAATGAGAGAATAAGAAATACCTGGAGTTCCTAATACTAATTAGTTTTCCCACACTTTTTCGACTGGAGCGGTGATTCCTGAGAGTTCTGGTTATTCAGGGTGCTTTGCACATTCACGAATTCACAGGTACCTGGTCGTTCATTTGTGGTGGTGGTGGTGGTGGTGGTGGTGGTGGTGGTTAGTGTTTAACGTCCCGTCGACAACGAGGTCATTAGAGACGGAGCGCAAGCTCGGGTTAGGGAAGGATTGGGAAGGAAATCGGCCGTGCCCTTTCAAAGGAACCATCCCGGCATTTGCCTGAAACGATTTAGGGAAATCACGGAAAACCTAAATCAGGATGGCCGGAGACGGGATTGAACCGTCGTCCTCCCGAATGCGAGTCCAGTGTGCTAACCACTGCGCCACCTCGCTCGGTGTTCATTTGTGCACAAATGACAGTGTGCATCAAAAGGAAATTCGATTACCATCTGAGAGCATCATTTACCGCAGCTGTAAGTCTGGAGGACTTTTGGTACTTAAAACAGTCTTTTTTTGTCATTCGCCAAAGCAATGAAGTGTTGTAAATGACTCTTCTTATCTCTACGCACATTATTGCAAACTATAATTAATTTAATTCTATCTTTACTATCCTTGCATCTGTAGTGTGTAAGATGTTGCAGGATACTCCTGTACCTAGACGTATGAACGGATACACCGCATCGGCAAGTGTATTACGTGCTTCGGTATCCGTAAGTCTTATCCGTACCCACGGATATTAAAATTTTTTAAACCATCTTAAACCTTCCGGTACACCTGAGCTCTGACGGTGGGAATCTTTCTCGACTAAACTTTTGTCTGCGAAGTCGGGTCTCATACTTCTTATTTCATCCACTAAGAACGTAAAAGACGATCAAGAACACATTCAAAAATAGCCTGTCATATTCTTGAAAAGGAAGGAGCAAAATACACCACTAGCAAACAATCTGCATGCCGGGGTAAAGCCAACCTGGTGTGCTTGGACCTTAGCCGGTTATCCTAGAGGGACGTACACTATCTTATAAAAGTATTCTGACACCTATTACTGGACATTAACATGAGGTGTGTCCATCTTTCGCCTTTAAGACGAGATGAAATCTAGGGGGGAAACTCTAAACGAGATGTTTGAATCTATGAGGAGGAATGACAGCCCATTATTCCTCAAGAGCTGAAACTGGAGATGCTAGTGATGCTGGAAGCTTGTGTCTGCAGCGAAGTCGATGTTCTAATTAATCCCAAAGGTGTTCCATCGAGTTTAAGTCAGTAGCGCGTAAATACCCAGATCATGCTATAACAGTTGGAGGCGAATTTAACCTACAAGGTCTAGACTGGGATGCCTGTGGATTCATTGCCAGGGGTACAGACAGACAGTCGTGCGAAATACTTATGAATACGTTTTCTGAAAACTGTCTTGAGCAGCTAGCTCGGCAACAAACACGCAGTGGAAATATCTTAGACTTGTAGCTACAAATATGCCGGATCTTATCGACAATGTCAGTATAGAAATGGGGATTAGCGATCATGATGTCACTATGGTTGCGAAAGTTAGTAAATCAGTCAAGAAGGCTAGGAGAGAACCTCTGCTAGATAGAGGAGATAAGCAGTTGTTAGCATCTTACTTAGAGAGTGAATTGACGTCACTTAGTTCCAGTAAGATGGACGTAGAGAGATTATGGGCAAAGTTCAATCGACTGTGAATTGTGGTCTGGACAGTTATGTGCCTAGAAAGTGGATCAAGGATGGAAAAGACCCACCATGGTTTAACAGCGAAATTCGGAAGATACAGTGGAAACAGAGGCTGTTGTACTCTCGATTCAAAGGAGAACGCACAATGACGACTAGCAAAGGTTAGTAGAGATTCGTGCACCTGTGCACGAAGCATAAAACAACTACCACCGTCATATCTTAGCAAAAGATCTGGCAGAGAATCTGAGAAGATTCTGGTCGTATGTAAAAACGCTAAGCGGGTCTAAGCTTCCATTCACTCCTTTGTTGACAAATCTGCTGTGGCAGTTGAAGACAGCAAAACGAAAGCCGAAGTTTTAAATTTCACGTCCAAGAAATCTGTCACGCAGGAGAATCGTCCAACGATACCGCCGTTTGACCATCGGACAAACTCCCGAATGGATGACATAGTAATAAGCATCCCTCGCGTAGAGGACAACTGAAAAATTTGAAAGCAAATAAGTCACCAGGTCCGAATGGAATCCCAGTTCGGTTGTACAGAGAGTGCTCTACGGCAATGACCCCTTACCTAGCTTACATTTGTAGCGAATCTCTCGCCCAGAGCCGGCCGAAGTGGCCGTGCGGTTAAAGGCGCTACAGTCTGGAACCGCAAGACCGCTACGGTCGCAGGTTCGAATCCTGCCTCGGGCATGGATGTTTGTGATGTCCTTAGGTTAGTTAGGTTTAACTAGTTCTAAGTTCTAGGGGACTAATGACCTCAGCAGTTGAGTCCCATAGTGCTCAGAGCCATTTGAACCATCTCTCGCCCAGAACAAACTCCCAAACGACTGGAAGGAAGTACAGATGACTCCAGTATATAAGAATGGTAAAAGAACGGACCCGCAAAACTACAGACCAGTATCCGTAACTTCGGTTTGCTGCAGAATCCTTGAACATATTCTGAGTTCGAATATCATAAGTTTTCTTGAGACCGGGTCTCTTATGTCTACGAATCAGCATAGTTTTAGAAAGAATCGCTCGTTCGAAACTCAGCTTGCTCTTTTCTCACATGATATACTGCGAGCTATGGAAGAAGGGCAACAGGCAGAATCCATAGTTCTAGATTTCCGGAAAGCATCTGATACGGCGCCCCACTGCAGACTATTAACGATGGTACGAGCATATGAAATAAGTTCACAGATTTGTGGGTGGATCGAAGACTTCTTAAGTAATAGAACCCAGTATGTTGTCCTCGACGGCGAGTGTTCATCAGAGACAAGGATATCGTCAGAAGTGCCTCATGGAATTGTGATAGGACCGCTGTTGTTCTCTGTATGCATAAATGATTTAGCAGTCGAGGTGGGCAGCAGTCTGCGGTTGTTTGCTGATGATGCTGAGGTGTATGGTAAGGTGTCTAACTTGAGTGACTGGGGGAAGATACAAGATGACTTAAACAAAACTTGTTGTTAGTATGATGAATGAAAGTAAGCTCTAAATGTGTAAAAATGGAAGTTAATGGGGATGGGTAGGAAGAACAACCCTTTAATATTCGGGTACAGTGTTACTAGTGTCCTGCTTGACACAGTCACGTCGTTTAAATACCTGGGCGTAACGTTGCAAAGCGATATGAAATGGAACGAGCGTGTGAGGACTGAGGTAGGGAAGGTGATTGGTCGACTTCGGTTTATTGGAAGAATTTTAGGAAATTGTGGTTCATCTGTAAAAGAGACCGCATATAGGAAGCTGGGGCGACCAGTTCTTGAGTACTGCGCGAGTGTTTGGAATCTGTACCAGGTCGAACTGAAGGAGGACATCGAAGCAGTTCAGAGGCGGGCTGCTAGATTTCTAGACTTTTTACCGATAGTTTCGAACAACACGTTAAGTATTACAGAGATGCTTCGGGTACTTAAAGGGGAATCTCGTAGGAAAGGCGACGTTCTTTTCGAAGGACGTTATTGAGAAAATCTAGAGAACCGGCATTTGATTCATACTGCCGACTGATTTTACTACCCCCAACATACATTGCGCGTAAGGACCACGAAGATAAGCTACGAGAGGCACACAGACAGTTGTCTATGTGCGTGCTGTATTTGCGAGTGGGACAGGAAAGGAAATGGGTGGTAGTGGTACAAGATACCTTCCGCTACGCACCGTATGATGGCTTGCTGAGTATCTACGTAGATATGTATATACATGTAGGTCTAGAACTCTGGACAGGCCACTCCATTTCTGGATTTTTATTGCCAGCAAACCACTGCCTCAGATGTTGCTTCGTGACAGTGTGCTTTTGATGATGCTACAATCATCGACTCTCAACCGTTCCCTACTGTATGCGGCAGACAATGCTGTAGAATATGTCGATAGCCTTTCACATTTAGCGTTTTCGTAAGTGCAATATGGGAATCACACCCTAACTACGAGAAGTTCCCCCGGACTGTAACATCATCTCCTCCATACTTCACAGTTGAAATATAGATGATTTCAGATAACGGTCACAAGGCTTTCGCCGAACCCCACCCCCTGCATCTGAATGCTGAAAGGATATAGCATGATTCGTCACTCCAGAGTATTCTTTTCCACTTTTTCAGTTATCCTCCGTCCAATTACACTTAGCACTGAAGAGAGAAATATGTGGCTGATTAGTAGCTGCCAAACCACTGTACCTCATTATTTTAAACTCCCTATACGCCCTATAAGTCCTAGTGCTAGCTGGACTGCTAATAACACTTTCGAACTCACATGTTATCCCTTCTGTTGATTCCATGCAATTTCCTACAACCATCATTTTGCTCAACAGTCCCTATCCATCTGTACATTAGGTCTGCCTGGTCTAGGTTTATCTGTCATTGCTCGTTCGCATTTTCGGTTCACAGCCACATCACTAACAGTCAACTTGGGCAGCATTAGAAGCGTTAAAATGTCCAATGTCTCTCCGATCCCCTCTCTTCTGCATCGTAACTCCAAACGAACAAGTGCACAGCGAATGTCATGATTCACTACACAATACTCCTCGTCTCCTTTTATACTGGGAGTGCGCCTCTCCTGACATCTGGTTGAATTCCGCTTTACATATGTGTGTCTGGATACTTTTAATAAAGCAATGTCTGTAACCATCATTTTGTGGTAAGGAATTTCTTTATCAAAATTGTGTACATTTACGTGGATGAAGATGATGAGGAAGGATCAAGGTCGTCTGCATGTGGAATTCATGTACACGCACGTCTGCATTGAATGTGTAATGTGATTCATGGGAATAGGCATCACATCACTGTGGAGACGGGATAAAACGTATGACTGAAACTTCCTGGCAGATTAAAACTGTATGCCGGACCGAGACTCGAACTCGGGACCGTTGCCATTAGCCGGCAAGCGCTCTACCAACTCTGCTACCCAAGCACGACTCACGCTCTGTCCTCACAGCTTTACTTCTGCCAGTACGTCGTCTCCTACCTTCAAAACTTTACCTGTTCTTTCAGGAGTGCTAGTTCTGCAAGGTTCGCAGAAGAGCTTCTGTAAAGTTTGGAAGGTAGAAGACGAGGTACTGGCAGAAGTAAAGCTGTGAGGACGGCCTGTGAGTCGTGCGTGGGTAGCTCAGTTGGTAGAGCACTTGCCCACGAAAGGCAAAGGTCCCGAGTTCGAGTCTCGGTCCGACACATAGTTTTAATCTGCCAGGAAGTTTCATATCAGCTCACACTCCGCTGCATAGTGAAAATCTCATTCTGGAAACATCCCCCAGGCTGTGGCTAAGCCATGCCTCCACAATAACCTTTCTTTCAGGAGTGCTAGTTCTGCAAGGTTCGGAGGAGAGCTTCTGTAAAGTTTGTAAGTTTGCAAGGTAGGAGACGAGGTTCTGGCAGAAGTAAAGCTGTGAGGACGGGGCGTGAGTCGTGCTTGGGTAGTTCAGTTGGTAGAGCACTTGCCCACGAAAGGCAAAGGTCCCGAGTTCGAGTCTCGGTCCGGCACACAGTTTTAATCTGCCAGGAAGTTTTATATCAGCGCTCACTCCACTGCAGAGTGAAAATCTCATTCTGGAAACAGTATGACTTTTAGTTTACATTTCTGAAGTCACGTGAGCGTGTCATTGCCCTACTCATAACGCTAGAAGCAGTTCGGCGCTAGCGGCCGTGCGAAGCGGAGGTCCGATACTTCCGCCTGTGCGGCGTGTGCGAGTGTTTGTTTACTTGTGGACTTAGTCTGCGCGCGGGCTAGTAACAACGATCATGGCGAACAAGTACAGGAAAACTACATTACGATTCAATTTCTGCAAAGACTACGAACGACCAAAGGCTTTAGCAGTGGAACGATTCATTCGAGAGGACGTCAAGATACCGCCAAACGATATTGTCGGAATTCATCTGTCCATCGTTAGTCCCACGGTGTATGTTAAGATGGCAACTGACGCGGCGTGTGAGAGAATTCTACAGGCGACAAGAGCAGGTCTCCGATTTTGCCATAGTGACGGGAATGTCGGCACGGTAACTGTAGAACATGCTGGTCTGGGTGTACGGACAATACGTGTTTTTGAGCTGCCATTTGAGCTCCCGGCTGACGAAGTTATCGAGACTTTTAAGCCATACGGCACGGTACATGGTCACACGGCAGAACGCTGGACACAATTCGCCACGTACCCAGTTCTTAACGGAGTGCGACAGATCACTATTGATCTTCAGAAGCATGTACCGTCCTATCTGACAATTGGTGGTTGTCGGGCGGTGGTGATTTACGATGGTCAACCACGTACATGTTCTGGCTGTGGCCAGGAGGGACACCTCAGGTCGAACTGTATGCAACGGCGGATTACGCAACTGCCTTCAGATGTGCGTGAGCCGTCGCCGGCGATGACAGTACTACCGATCAACTATGCCAAAGCCCTCACTGCGTCCGCTGATGACCGAAAAGACACAGCCCTGGTGGAAGATCAAGATGGCACTCTCCGAAACCTTGTAGCAGACGTCGGGATGACGTCGAGCATACAATCTACGGCGACAACATCAGATGAGACCGAACTCCCACCAAGCACACCGATCGTACACGAAGCAGTTCCAGCCACTACGGATGCTGTTCCGTCTGGAACGCACTCTGTGACGACAACATCAGTTTCGACCGAACTCCCGCCAAGTACAACGATGGGACTCGAAACTCTTCCTGTTCCTACGGATGCTTTTCTGTCGGGCAGCCGTGATTCCCTACAATCTGAGGACACGGAAGGAAGATCCCGCAAACAACGTTCCCCGAAAAGGAGGAAACGGCGTCGTCGCACGACATCTCCTAGGGATGACTCCCCTTGCCCCGACGACGATGTGCCTGTGGACCAAGACGACACAACAGCTTCTACGAAACAGGATGAGGCAATGGAAACTGTTCAATCAGACCCGCAGCGGTCTGTCACATTGACGGTACCGAGACGTGGTGGTTCTGAAGAGGAATCACAACCAGTTGGCTCTCAAGACGCAGATGCTGTGGCAATGGACACGAATATATCACTGCCTGCAAAGATGCGGTATGATGATATTGAGGAGGCGCCGGACGTCATACAAAGGCAGCCGGCACTCACGAAGACGGCCTAATAATTGCTGAAGGTGAAGGGAGAGGGGCGGGAGAACGTCTTCTAACTCAGCCACCAGCGCCGATGCAGGGAGATGGTGTTGCGCATCGACAGAGTGGGATTCAACGCCATGCGAGCCGTATTGCGACATTAAATATAAATGACGTGCGTTCACCGGCCAAAATACACCTACTGAAGGAAACGATTTGGGCATCTGATGTGGATATTGCTTTGCTGCAGGAAGTCCACATAGCTGCACTCCCATACATCGCAGGCTACCAATCCTATTCGTCACATGGAGATCACAATGGGAGTGGGGTGGCAGTTTACGTGCGAGATGGCTTCCCAGTGGAAAACGTGTGTTACCTTCCGTCGGCCAGGGGAATGGCTTTCACGACGTTTGGGACACGCATCATCAATCTTTATGCACCGTCGGGAAACAATCGGCGGCGGGAAAGGGCGCGATTTTATGCAGAAGACATTGCTCCACTTTTCCATGGACGTTATGAATGTGTGATAATTGGTGGAGATTTCAACTGTGTTCTCAGCCAGAAAGACCAATGGCCGCAAGCAAACATCAGCCAAGAATTGCGAATCGTTGTCAACGACCTTGTACTTAGTGACACGTGGGAATTACGACATGGATATGCACCGGGATACACCTATGTGACAAGTCATTCGGCGAGCAGGTTAGATCGCATTTATATCTCACGCGCTCATGCAAATGATGTCCAGGACGCGGAACGCTGGCCATTGGCATTTTCCGATCACAGCGCTTACATCTGTACGGTGCTTCTTCCCCGTAGAGAGGTATGGAACAGTAAGGCCCCGTGGAAATTAAACATTCAACATCTACATGATCCTGAATGCCGTCACCGGATCCTTGAGACATGGACGATGTGCGAGCGAAGGGTTGGAAGGTATGCGACGAAGCTTGATTGGTGGCTGACTTGTGCTAAACCGGCGCTTCGCCGTACGTTCATCTCATATAGCAGGGAGATGGCAGAATGGCGCCGCCGTACGACCGACTTTTATTTTGCAGCGCTGCGCGACCTGGACGATGGTCCGCCAGGACAGGACGTCTGGATCGAACGCAAAAGGATAAAAGCTAAACTAGTGGCTTTAGCTCGGAAACATCTTCAGGGAACCATGGTGCGCGCCAGATGTCACGATACGATACTGCACCAGATTCCTTCCATGCACCACGTCGTGAATGAACGAAAGCACCGACGACGCGTTTTGGTACGGGAATTAATTACCCGCGAAGACCGAAGAGTGACGCGTCAAGCGGACATTGTCTCTGCATTCGTCGACCAGTACCAACACATCTATCGGGAAGAAGCAGCCTTTGTCGATGACCTCGAATGTATAGCCACGTACGTCTCCCGTACACTGACGGTGGACGCCGCGGGAACCTTACTGGAAGCCATTAGCTGTGAGGAAGTACATGATGCGATCGCAAAGGGTGCGTTGAATCGGTCCCCAGGCATTGATGGACTTCCTGCTGAATTTTATCGAGAATTTCGCAACGAAATGGCACCGCGATGGACGGAAATGTACAACGAGATGTTAAATTCCGATGCGCCTATTCCACCGGCTTTTATGGAAGGCCTCTTGGTACCAGTACATAAACCGAAGCCAGGAATTACGGTCACACATTATCGCCCCATCACCCTGCTTAATGCCGACTATAAGATCTTTGCACGGTTGCTAGCGTCCCGATGTCGCATGTTAATTCGTAGCGTTCTCTCTCCAGAACAGACGACACCGGGTGGATCGGTGAATGTGCAAACAGCTGCTGGCGAATGCCGTGATGTGATAGCGCTGGCGGAGGAGTGCCGGCTTAAAGCGCCGATGGTGGCGGTTGATTTTGACAGTGCTTTTGATAAGGTGCGCCACAACTATCTGTACGCTGTACTGGAACAAATGGGATTTCCAGACCGTTTTACTGGTCTCATTAGAAGGATTTATGGGGGCGCACAATCCTTGGCACAGGTTAATGGGCGTATAGCAGGGCCCATTCAAATTCGACGATCCATTCGCCAGGGCTGCCCTCTTTCGATGCTGCTGTTCGCGACAGTGTTGGAACCATTAATTGGGAGGCTCACAAATGCTCTTTCTGGGATGGAACTGCGGGGCTACACCTTCAAATGTCGTGCCTATGCGGACGACCTCCTGCTGCTCGTTCGTTCTGAAGAAGAGGTGAAGACGGTCCTTGAACTGTTGTTGGACCACAGTATGACGGCGGGTAGTGCAGTGAACATGAACAAATCGGCAGCAATGCCTGTTGGAAGGGGCCTTACGCCGGAAGAAATCAGTCCGTTTCCTTATGTGCAACGATTCCGCTATCTCGGCATAGACTTTACCTCATCTGTAAAACATACTGCGGCAGTTAACTACCGACGTATTTTACAGACAACACGTACCATGGTCCGACAACATCTCCTACGGCGCCTTGATCCTTTGCAGCGAGTCGAATATCTGAACACTTATGTGGTTTCTCGAATGGTGCATATTTCGCAGATCCTGCCCCTACCACTCACGCTCGGACGTCGACTTCAATCAGCACTAGGCTATTTTGTGATGATTGGATCGCCCCTCAAGGTGCGATACACAACGCTCACGCTCCCTACGGACAAGGGGGGACTCGGACTTACGAATGTTCACTGCCGAGCGATGGCGCTCCTTCTAGCCACGATGTACAAGCAATGGCGTAGCGGGCGTGATTCCCTTACATCCCGCCTACTGGATCTCCTAGTTCCAGCGTCCCTCACACCTCCGGTGTCATTGCCCTACTCATAACGCTAGAAGCCACGCCCCCTTACCTATGACGCCATGACCCCTTTTCAGTGATGTCATAATAATGACATGAAACGTTTTTTATGACTACACGTTGGTTGGAAATTCAAAATTATTCAGCGCGCGCACACACACACACACACACACACACACACACACACACACACACACACTCACTCATTAAGTGTGTAACGTTCCATCTCTCTACATCATCTCTCTCTATCTCTCTCTCTCTCTCTTTGCCTGTCTCTCTCTCTGTTTTCATACTTCACTAGCAAAACGTTTATGCCAAGCACTGTACTGTCTCGTCATTAAATTTCATCTTTCTCTATTCTATAACGCAATAAAGAAATTTTCGTCAAATACTGTTCTGCTTTGTCAATAAATTCCATCTCTCTCTGATTTATACTTTATTGACGAACAATAAGTTTGTATTAACTTCTTGAAATGATTCTTACCTAAGGCTGTTTGTGACTGATTCAGAATGCTACTGCTTCATCTGTATATCATTCTAAGTACATCTGTAATCGCAGTACCAGGTTTGGTGTTCTCCAGAGTGAAAACTCATGTATATTTGGGGTGCACATAAATTAGATGCTAATTACAGCAATAAAATACATAACAAAGGGAAGGGAAAAACTAAAAAGAAAACAAAAATACTCTAGATATGAGTTTATTACAAAAAAATACATTTCTTTATTTATGCATCATCAGTTAAACAGCTTTATTGACCTTCAAGATTTCTTAGAATATCAGGTATTGCAAACAGTAGCTTATTACAATTTGAGTAAAGCTTATCATGTTTGAACCGCTGTATCTGCCTTAATAAAACCAAAATTACACTAAAATGGATTTAGCAGGGAAACAGATTACAGTATGAATAATATTTCCTTATTGTAACTATGAAAGAGTTTGTTGTACTGAGTGCGAAACAGTTCAGTGTAATACTTTCATATTTATCACACTCACTTCAAATGCAAAAGAGTGTTCAGACGCACCAAAGCACTCTTTCTTGACTGACTGTGTTCTTTCCAGGGTTACTTCTGTAAAGGTGCTTAAACCATGTCCGAACCCTATAATCTTGTATGTCTTGCGAATCATGTCGAAATCGAATGATCTTGTGTATCTTGCGAATTAAGCATCGAGACAAAATAGTCATCCTTCAGGGAGTAAACATTAACTTCTCTAATAGTCCCACAGTGATACCTTATGAACAGGAACTGACATTTTACACACAGTTATTACTAGGTACAAATTATTAAAAAAGGTAATTATGTCAGTTTGCGTCTGCAGTTCGTGGTCTAGTGGCTAGCGTTGCTGTCTCTGGATCACAGAGTTCCGGGTTCGATTCCCGGCCTGATCGAGGATTTTCTCACCCGAGGACTAGGTGTTTGAGTTATCCTCATCATTCGCGAAAGTGGCGACGCTGGACAGTGAAAATATTGGGAATTTTTAAGGGAGCTGATAACCACGCAGCTGAGAGCCCCACAAACCAAATGTCATCATCATCAGTTTGTACGACTATTTTCAACACCAACTGTGTGTAAATCATGTACACAATGCCTCTGTGGAGGAAGGGAAGATCCGCATCACGTATGGCTGAGAATCCTGATAGTAGACACATCTTGCAGTTCTTCAATTAAACCAAAACTGCTGTTCCCAATTTCGTTTTGACATGTCTTGTGCTCAAGGTTGGGTGTCTTTGTTACTGCTCCAACACTGACCATCATTTGGTGCATACTTTGCTTCCATCACCTCCAAGAGGCTTAAAATTCTGCAATATGGAAGCACAAGAATTCCTGTTTTCTTGAAATATACCAAATAATTGAAAAGCAAAACACAAATTTTGTTAGTAGTAGTAGCAGTAGTGATGCATATTAGACTTACATTTCTGTATTTCGATGACGCGTGCAGAGAGGACAGCAGCAGCACCAATTAATTACTGCGTACTAGTAGTTGTCTCATTTTTATACCTGTTTTATTGCTGAATTAGCAATGCCAGCTTGTTACAATAAGTGATGGATTGTTCCAACAGGTTCAAACTTGTTCCAGCAAGTAAAAGTGATTTTTCAACAAGTCAATACTTTTGCGATCTGCAAGCATGTCATATTTTGCCGACTCAACAAAAATACATGCGTGATTTTTCTCACAAACTAGCCAGAAAAAGTTTCAATTTGTTCCAACAAGAAAAAACGCTTATTCAACAAAATCAGCCCTGCTGATGCCCATCTTCATGCCTAGGAATCAGGTGGTACGTCATCTTTCGCTGATCTGTGTCAAATGTACTGATAATAAGTGTGAACTGCGTAACAAACGAAATGGTTTCATATACCAACTTTACAGCAATTGCTGATGTGTGGTGGTTACATTTTTATTGTGTAGTTTTTAATTATGTCATGCTGAAGAAAACATACTGTTGATCAAGGTAAACATCCTAACATCCTGTAGAACTGTGACAGTTATCGAATCTTATTCCCTCCAGTTCTGTAATACTTCGAAGGATGAACACAGCACCAGCACCTTTCTAAATTTGAGACGGAAAATGCTGGGGTATTAACTTTATCTTGCAGTTCAAAACGTGTGTCATCTTTTGTTGATGATGTTAACTGTGTTGTCACACAGTGGAGACTGCAATACACTTCTCCATACATTGTCTTGTTACAACAAAACTGTAACAGATTCCTCCATACATCAACATGCTATAGCAAAATTGTAATAAATTATCCCATACTTCACCAACAGAATGTTTGTACATGAGAGTTATTCTGCATACTTTGTGCACTTTACTGACACTTGCTACAGCTTCCAAAGTTTGATTTTCTTAATACTTGACAGTGTTAGGCTGTTGTTGGTAAGTTTTAAATGTTGCAGTGGAGGGTAGAACAAACGATCTGAAATATAAAATACTATAAGTTGTGCATAACGCTGCTACAGTGGCTTTAAACTGACATAATTTCTTTAATAATATTTTTCTGTCTTAGGTCACAAGTGATATTTTCGGTTTCAGCTTATTACCAAGTCCTCATCAGATCATGTTTGATTTACTGTTTTATCAGTTTTTTTATACCAGCTATTTGCGAGTACAAGCTACTAGTTTGTTATTCGCCGATCGGCCCTGCAGAAAAGAGTCATACACTAATGGCTTCAAACCGAAGCAGGTAGACATGCTGTGGGTGACGTTCGTGTAACCGAGAGGCGAGATATGACGTGCAGCAGACTGCCAACTCTATACTCTCTCCTGCAGACAACACAACAGGTCACATACCGAAATTACATGACCTATCATTTTCATAACTCACTGTAGGGATGAGCACAGTATTGTGTCCAAATGTGAGGACGATGTGTGGAATACAGGAATGAGTGTGCAGTACGTTGTAACTTGGAATGCGATGATGCAGCATTGTATTTCTCGTTAAGGTAGACTACAGGTTTAAAATTTGAGCCTCATTCGATGGGAATGTGGAAAGTCCACATTTAACATAAATTTGTACTAGCTAGCACAATACTTAATAATTAAGTCAGTGATGGCTCTTTAGTACGCATTCACAGTCACCTTGGAAATGATATATTTGCAGACTCTCATTTAATGGAGTGTTTTTAATTCTCTTGTTGCATACTTTCACTCATGTCAGTTCCTGTTGTTAATTATGGTGTTACCAGTGTGTATGTAACATTTACTCGCCATTTACAAAATGTGGTTACCAACACTCAACACCACTATAGACATACTGCTTACTGTATTCATTCCTTGCCCATCCTCTAAAATATTTACCTCCCGCTCTTCCCACTGTTACCAAACTGGTGATTGCTTCATACCACAGTATGTATTCTGCTAACAAATCACGCCGTTTCGGTAAGTTGCACCATAAATGTATTCTCCCTCCACCCCTCGCCCAATCTAGCTCCGTATTTTATTACGGTTTTGCTGCAACATAGCAAGCAATCTATTACAGCTTTTTTATATTTATCTGTGACTAAATATAAAAGAGCAGTATAATCGAGGTGGGCATTGTTACAATTTCATGTAACAATGGTGAAGTAGGGGCAATGTTTTATAATTTTTCTGTAACATGGGATAATATGTTACAACTTTGCTGTAACATAGGGCAATTTGCTACAATTTTACTGTAACATGGGCAGTTTGTTACAGATTTACTCTAAGAAGCTGAGCAATTTGTTACAATTTTTCTGTAACATGTATGACAATTTTTTATAATTTTTAAGTGCAGACACCTCTAGCGTTCTTTCTTTAAAACTGAAAACTAAACATTTTACTTCGAATTCTGTCAGTACCTCATTTTCTGTACATGATGTTGAGTATCATTCAATGGCACAAATAAAATCTTTCTTTAATCTGTGTTATTTAATACTTCTGTACCAATTATTTCACAAAACCTTTGATCGTTTTTTAATTTCTTTTAATTTCAAGTTTTTATCATTCTTGATTACCTAAATTACATTAAGCAATTTAATATTTTTTTGCAAAACAAGACCTCCTAATGGGCAGTTTGATACCCATTTTGTTCATTTCCTACCCTTTTATTGGCTATGAAAATTCGGGCAGTCATTTTCCCTCAACTGACTAATTAATTTTATCTTAATTACCTTGATTACTTTCAAGCAATTAAACCTTTCTTTGAAAACTAGACTTTGCATTGGTCAATTTGAAACCTCATTTGTCCATTTCCAATTCTTCATTTGGCTATGAAAATTCAGGTAAAATTCCATTGTGTAGTTTCTAGGCAGTGGACACATGCCCCGTGGTGGAGGTTTTCTTAAGCAGCACGCTGCAGAGAGAGCAGAGAAGTTCCGAGCTGGCGCGTGAGACTGTGGTGGCGGCACTGGCCCTGTGGCAGTGCCGAGTTAGGGTGAAACTGAGCGAGCATTGCGCATCAGTGAGACGCCGTGTTTTGGGGAGATGGAGCGTTTGAACATCGTTGTGAGGTGCGGGGCTTTCTGTGACAGCTATGGACGACAGTTAATATAGTGAACTGGGGCAATGAACTGTCGGGGGACTGTGTGGGGTTACGGCTCATTACAAATGTTTACACAGTGCCTTCGCTGCAGCCGTTGACTTTTGAATTTGTGTCCTGGACATTCCAAGGTTCTAATTGATAGTGTTAATCTCACCTTATGTCTGATTCAAGTGGTCAACAGTGCACTTCTTTGCCGAGTTCTGAAATTGAAGAAGATATTATGGCATTGTGGACGTATTTAACGGCCAAGTTTAAATTTGCAGAAATAGTTGCGACTGTTCTGGTTCCCCGTGTTATTCTCCATTGGCCACATAGCAGCCGCTAATAAGTGCATGTATGAAAATGTATGTTATTTCAGTTAACTAATTTCACTTCTGTTTGTTGTAGAAGCCTGATTATATTCTGTGCATTGGTTCCCATCCTATACAGGATTATTTGTAATTGCAAGCGGCCTGGGGCGGATTTGATCACTATCGTACAGAAGGTGGAATGTTGGATTTTTTGGCTGTCGTTCTGTAATGGTCGTACATTAATGCCCGTATACAATTCTGAGATTGGTATATAAGTGTTTTCTGAGCTCTAATGCAAGGTATTACTTACAAGATGATTGAGGCAAGGTGATCTGAGAATGTTCGTTAACACTAAAAAATTTGGGTCAACAGCTTGAATTTTTGGCAGTAATTTCATATTACAGACTGATGTCCCATGAAAGTTATTTAATATTAAGATATCTTACATGGTTTGATGTACAAACAGTTACACGAAATTGTTCTTTTTGATTAAGGTAAGAAGAAAAAGTTGACGTAGGCTAATAGTTTTCTTTGATTAGTTTATTGCCTTTCACATTATTGTTAATATTACTGGGATTTGGTTCAGTGTGTTTCTTTTAAATATCTTTATTGAGCTGAAATTTAACTAATGTGTATCTTAAATACCAAGGAATGAAAGCCTTATAGTAATAAAAGTTGTGTTAGTAAATCTATTATCTCCAGAGAAGGTTCAGCAGCATTCACCAAAGAAACCCTGTTTCTTGACCCTAGTCTAAAGGTTCTAACGGAGTGTCCGTTTCATAAAAGTAGCTGAGCGTGCTTACTCTGTTTAATACTAATACTGTTTAATATTAAGATGTCTCACATGGCTTGAAGTACAAGCAATTACACGAAATTGTTCTTTTTGATTAAGAAAAGATTAAAACGTAGACCTAAGCTAATAGTCTCCTTTGATTAGTTTTTTGCCATTCAGATTATTGTTAATATTATTGTGATTTGGCCCAGTGTGTTTCTTTTAAATGTCGTTATTGAGCTGAAGTTTAACTAATGTGTATCTTAAATACCAAGGAATGAAAGCTTTATTGTAATAAAAGCTGTGTTAATAAATCCATTATCTCGAGAGAACGTTCAGCAGCATTCACCAAAGAAACCCTGTTTCTTGACCAAGCTGGTCAAGTAATCTAAAGGTTTTAACGGAGTGTCCGTTTCATAAGAGTACCTGAGCGTGCTTACTCTGGAAATATTGCATTCCTTGGTTCTGATTAAGTTGATTTAGTTATTAAGGATAAAATTTTTTGATCATTGTCTAATTAATGTGTTTTCAGGTACCTTGCCGAGGCGTCTAAAACCAAACTGGGACTGACATAGTTGAAGAACGATCCGTTACAGTAGGAGTTACGTATCAAAGGCGAAGCGGACGAAGGCAGCGCAACTGAACTGTGCCAACGTTTGCGAGGTGCGCTGGACAAGCCGGTTCACCTAACAACGAACGCGATCGGGGAAGTGAGTACCGCATGCGTCGCATGTCTTTCCTTGCTCGGTACTGTTAAAGAGATGGTTGATCTTTTAGAAGGTTCCTCCTCTTCCTAACCACTATTGTTGTGTCTACACGTTGTCAGTCGTGTGAATGATATGCAGGTTGTTTATAAGGGAAGTAAATATTTGAGAACGAAGTCTTTCGCGATGGTACTTACATGTAAAACATTCTCGGTTTTCTTGCCGCGTCAATTGGGGATAAAATCTCAAGCTTCGCGCGATAGCCGCCATCGTCATCGTCAGGAGCAACTGACTGTCTTCAGTGCTGCTGCGGTAGCCTTGTATAGCCCGTGGACGGATTTTGACTGGTCGGCTTGTGATTGGTCGGCAATTACGTACTGCTGTCGCAGACGGTGTCAATGTGTGCGCTGGTGGCGCCACCGCTTCCGTGGGAACGTAAACCTTGGAAAGAATGTCTCTGCTGCTTCTCTGCATCAAGCGCTCGTTTGTATTCACCGCTCAGATAGTATCCGCTATCACGGTCAAAGTTCTTCTCACTCATTTTTATTTCAACACTCTCCTTAATAACAGAATCCCAGTATGTGGAGGCATGGGACAGAATTTTTGTTTCATCGAACAGTATTTTAAATTTGTTCGTGAGGCTGTGCTCCGCAATTGACGATTTCTCCATTTCTCTATTTTTAATATGGCATTGGTGTTCTGCACAGCGATCGGAAACACACTTTGGAGCGTTACTCATTACAGAAAGGGGTGCTTTACTAT
This sequence comes from Schistocerca cancellata, assembly GCF_023864275.1. Classification (NCBI taxonomy): domain Eukaryota; kingdom Metazoa; phylum Arthropoda; class Insecta; order Orthoptera; family Acrididae; genus Schistocerca; species Schistocerca cancellata. Next base: position 879,510,216 of record NC_064629.1, on the reverse strand, counting down.
GAGAGGCCGTGTGACCAGAAGCTACAATTTATGTACCTGGGAATAGTGGGACAAAGTTCGTATGGCCTCACTCTGCATTGTTGCCAAATTTATTCAAGATGGTGGATCCAAGATGGTGACAATAGATATGGCAATGTCGCAATGACATTATAATGGCAAGTTCAAATTTTGGTGGGAAGATAGGCCAATTGGGCTACCTCCACTAACCTAACCTCCTCTTCTTCCCCTCTCCCCCTCCCCCCAGAAAATGGTAGCAAGTTCAAATTCCAGTAGGACAATGCAACACACCACAGCTGCCTCCACTAACCCAAGAAAATGGCGGGAAAATAGGTCACTTGGGCAACCTCAACTAACTTTAGTCATCTGACCACCACATCTTCCTTGGAATTAGTGGGAAAAGGACTCAACCTGTGCTGAGATGCTGGATAGGATGGACATAAATCTTTATTTTGCATGCATTGTTTATTTAAACGATTTGAGGCAGTAGCTCCATCCAGTGTGTTCACCATGAGGTCTGGAGTCCGACTGACCTAGTACACAGTACTGCCACCAGAGGGCGCTGTCATTCCTTCCATGATGTAATCCATGTTGGCGGTCTGGGGGGGGGGGGAGAGAGGGAATGGTGGGGAAAAGGAATCAGACTATACTAGACTGCTGGAGAGAGGAAGGAGTGTACTTTATTTATTTTGGAACAATTCATTTAGGGATGGGTTTCACGCAGTTCATTACACTGATACAAAACACTCACACTAATGTTCTCAGGGTCATGCTACATAGCCTGCAGATGTGCAAACTACGTGTTAATAATCTAAATAATGCAGTACACTAATATGCAGACACACAAACAACTCTTAAATTACCGATATAATTCAGTACATGGCATACAGACCTGCAAACTACTCGTAAATCACCGAAACAGCGTAGTACACTGATGTGCAGACAGGAAAACGACTCCTAAATTATCAAAATAACGCATGTAAAGCGCTCTGCAGACATGCTCACTTAGCCTAAAATGTCCAAATAACACGATACATAACCTACAGACCTGCAAACGACTTGTAATTCACCGAAATAATGCATATATAACGCTCTGCCAACACGCTCACAACGCTTCAACAGTGTGATATATTGCTGGGTTGGAGATCAGTTTCATGCTCTAATATTCAATCATCCATTCTCAATGACAGAGGAGTGTAATTGAGTCATATGAAGTACGTGCTTATGCTGTATGGCTTCACAGCATATGTACAAGTGTCTGGCCATCGATAGCTATATGAATGATGCAAAAGGGGCGATTTTGTATGGCGCAAGATACGAGTAGTATGTTTACTACATCGAAACAGTATGCGGTGATATATTGTTGGGTTGAGATCGATTTCACACCCAAATATTCATCTTCCATCCTCAGTGGCAGAGCAATGTAATTGAGTAAGAGTCTTTCCATATTTGACGATCTGTAGGTCACTTTTGCATGGTTTAACTGTCAGTGCAATATGGCGATCTGTACAAAATAGTTTTGCTGCTGAAAGTCTCGTCTGCAGAAAGAAAAAGGTGGACAGTGCTTCCACACTGGCAGCATCAGTAATTTGGTGGGTAAATTCAGTAAGAGCTGATCATAATGCTCCATTCATTCAAAAGACATCTTTTGTGCCGGGGCATGGGAGACACTCTACAGCGGTGAGAATGTTTGTTGAAAGCAGGACTTAACGATTTCCAGGAAGGGTAACACATGATGGACGGGGTGCCACATTAGGATCATCAGCAGGAATGCATTTGACATTATTCTGCGCTATTTTCATAAACAGGTTCTGTTAAGACAAGATTTTCCATGCAGACAAGCTGGGACATCACGAAACCTCCTACAAAAGGGACTGTTAACTATTTCTGCAGAACTTTACAATTTCCGAGAGGTCGACTTGGCTCTTATTAACATAGCCACGTGACATCAGTATAATATTGAGAACCTCTTAGATGCACCTGCGATTGTGTCACTATGCAGACATCTCCCACTTGACGCCAGACTTGCAGGTATACGCCAGTCACAGTAAACACGTACGCAGCCCATTAGAATCTCTAGGAACAATGCACCTTGATGTGTTCTGGGAAACATTGGAACAGATTCCGATAACACTACCTGTGATGTCAGTATCCTCATGTAGAGAGGTATCATTCCAGCAACGGTAAAGAATCACACACAGTCCAGAGGGGGACTTGGCTCTTATTTACATAGTTATGTGATGTCAGTATAACACTCTAAGAACTCTTAACTGTATACCTGAAAATATACATGATTTTCACCTACTGGCTGTAGGCGATAGCGGCCTGAGAGGAATGGCTTGTGCCCCTGCACTCGTCTGTCCGGCGGGGACTCACAGTAGCATCAGCATGTGCGCACATTGGAGCTTCTGATACATTGTGGTTGATGATAGTTCGAAAGCGTTGTTTACATGCACTGAGTGTTTGTGCACTACATTATTTTCGGATGTTTAAGCATTGTAAGTGTGTTGGTTGAGCGTTATATATGCATTATTTCGGTGAATCACGAGTAGTTTGCAGGTCTGTAGGCTATGTACTGCACTATTTGGACAATTTAGAATTAGTGAGCGTGTCTGCAGAGAATTGTACATCCGTTTTTTTGATAATTTATAAGTTGTTTTTAGTGTCTACACATCAGTGTAATGCATTATTTCGGTGATTTACGGGTAGTTTGCAGGTCTGTATCCTGTGTTTTCCATTATTCAAATGTTCAAATGTGTGTGAAATCTTATGGGACTTACCTGCTAAGGTCATCAGTCCCTAAGCTTAGACACTACTTAACCTACATTATCCTAAGGACAAACATACACACCCATGCCCAAGGGAGGACTCGAACCTCCGCCGGGACCAGCTGCACAGTCCATGACTGCAGCGCCTTAGACCGCTCGGCTAACCCCGTGCGGCTTTCCATTATTACTGGTGGTGGTAATGTGTACTAGGTCAGTTGGACTCCAGACCTTACAGTGAATGCACTGGATGGAGCTACTGCCTCAAATCGTTTAAATAAACACTGCATGCAAAATAAAGACTTACATCCATCCTATCCAGCAGCCCAGCACAGGCTGAGTCCTTTTCCCACCAATTGCTAGGAAGAGGTAGCGGTCAGATGACTTAGGTTAGTGGAGGTTGCCCAAGTGCTCTATTTTCCCACCATTTTCTTCGGTTATTTGATGTAGCTGTGGTGTGTTGCATTATCCTGCTGGAATTTGAACTTCCTGCCATTTTATGGGGGCAGGGAGCTGAGGGGGAGAGTGGAGCGGTTTAGGTTGTGGAGGTAGCCCAATTGACCTATCTTCCTGCCAAAATTTTTAACTTTCCGCCATGACGGCATTGCGACATTGCCATATCTATCCCCGCCATCTTGGATCCGCCATCTGGAATAAATATGGCAACAATGCAGAATGGTGCATATGAACTTTTTCTCACTACTCCTGGGAGTCTGGTGCAGGCCGTATTTAAATACTATTAAGTCTCTGTATGGTGGTCAGCAGGGGATCTGGAAAACTTGGATGAAAAGAAGCGAGCACGTTACCTGGAAAGGCACAGCGGCTTAGATCCAAAAGCTGGTCAGTAACTTCCAAGTTTGTTAGCTCAGGAAACCCAATACCAGTAATGGAAATGGATTTTCGCAATCCACTTGCGAGTTTCACGCTTTGGACAAGCTATTAGACTATTATGTGGGATTATTCACACGCACTAAAGACGATAATCGGTTCATCTTTCTCGTGATGGACGCTTTTACCAGTTTTTTTTTTAGCCCATATCTTGATGGGGTACTACAACTGACATGAGTATCCACCATTTATCATTTATTTTTGTGAGTTTCGGGCCGCCATGGGTGTTTGGTTAGTGATAACGCACCTGCATTCACTTTGCACGAGTTTCTCAATTTTTGGTGAGATGGAGTGCTCGGACGCCACTGTGAGCTGTGGGGTGTTTTGTTGCAGCTTTGGATGACAGTTAATATGGTGAGCTCAGATCTTTGGGAGACTATCCTGGTGTAGTGGCTCATTATAAACGTCGTAGTGCCTTTGCTGCAACTGTTGAATTTTGAATTTGTCCCCTTCTGCACATTCCAAGGTTCCAATTGGCAGTGTTAATCTCACCTTACAGTTGGTTCAAGATGTCAAGGGTACATTTCTTTCTTAAATTTTCAAACTGAGAAAGAAGCTGTTTTGGGAGCGTGGACGTATTTAGCCGTTTATATTTACAAAAATTGTTATAAGACTGTTCTTGTGCCCTGTGTTATTGTTCATTGGACCCATTGCAGCTGATAAGTGCACGTCTGGAAGTGTACGTCATTTCAGTAAACTAATTTCACTTCCCTGTTTATTGTGAAAGCCTAACTATCTCTATGCATTGTTCCCGTGCTAGCACAGGATTGTTTGTAATTGAAAGCAGCCTATGGCGTGTATGACCACTCTTGTCCAGGCGACAGAATAGTGCACTTTCTGAGTGTAGTTCTGTAATGGTGGTACCTAGATTTACCGGGATGAAAATTTCTTGAAATATTTTTCTGATTTATATTTTTTAATGTTATTTTAAGGATTAGAAGTTTTGATTAATGCCATTATATAACTCTTAATCTGCAATATATGTATTTTCTAAACTCTAATGCACGGCATTACTTAAAACATTACTCTTGCTCATCTCGCAGGGTGGTCAGAGGATATTAGTTGATGATAATAATTTTGGATCAACAGCTTCAATTTCTGGCTAAAATTTAGTATTACAGGCTGAGGTCACACGAAAGCTGTTTAATGTTAGGATGTCTTATTTAGTTTGATGTACAAGCAGTTAAATTTTGATTAGGAAAAGACCGGAAGGTAGTTGTAGGATAACAGTTTCCTTTCATTAGTTTATTGGCTTTTACATTATTTTAATATTGCTGGGATTCTTAATTGACCTGAAGTTTTACTAATGTGTATATTAAGTACCAAAGAATGAAAGCCTTATTGTAATAAAGGTTGTGTTGATAAATCTAATATCTCGAGAGAAGGTTCAATAACATTCACCCAAGGAATTCTGTTTCCTGACCAACTTGCTCAGGTAGCCTAAAGGTTTTAACGGTGTGTCCGTTGCATCTTGGTTTCACTCCACTCAAACGTTTCATCAATAAGAAGATTCACACTGCCAAAAGAAACTTTTACTGAATGAGCAAAAGAAATAGCTGGTTATTCACTGAGTTAGGCTGGTAGTAAACATAGAATAAATTTCGTGACACTACAGTCATTCTGTCGAAAAATACGTAAAATCTGATTCAACTGGTAATAGTATTTAGTTACACACAATTACTTAGTTAATTGCTTAATACAGAATGTTTTTTAATTAATTGAGTTGATATGTTTACATGAATTTTAAAATTTAATGGTATCATCCACAACAAATTCAGTGAATCAGTATGTAAAAGAGTGTTAAATACAATAGTTATGCAACCTCTGACCATAATGTAATGAAGACATTAATTAAATATTGTAATATTTTCAATTTCAGATCCTAATCCAGGTGTGCCTAATGCTGAAGACAAATCTTGGCAAGTTTTCTCAGAGATGTGATTCAGGAAGCATACACTTCAACTTCCCATCACACTTATTTCTCAATGCCTACAGAGACTGATTCGAGAAGAGCCGCTATTACAGAAGAAGACAGACGAAGATGAAGAAGATGAAGATGCCGATGTTAAAGCTAAAGGAAACGTTTATGAAAGCAGAGAGTAAAGTAGCAGGTGGAGCCATTGGAGCAGAAGATGAATACGATGATGATGAAGATGAAGACTTATGACAGAAATTGAAAGGAAATTTAGAAGGGAGACTGACAACGTCATTTTTTGTAAGAATACAAAACACCTGATACTGTATCTATCATCAGATTTGATTTGATATGAAAAGTGTGGATGATTTGTGAATCACAGGTAGATGCCAATGGAAACGGTGTAATTATTCACAAAGATACCTGGGAATGAGAGAATTATATAATCTATTGTTGAAAATTAAACTCAATAAAAAGACTTACATGAAAAAAATCTTCAAAATTACATACACTAAACTCTCTCTCCTACAAATCTGTAAATTGGAACAGAGGTTGTAAACATACCAATGTCAAAAGGTCCCGAGTTCGAGTCTCGGTCCGGCACACAGTTTTAATCTGCTAGGAAGTTTCATATCAGCGCACACTCCGCTGAAGAGTGAAAATCTCATTCTGGATACCAATGTTGTTAAGTTTGCAATAGGTAGAACTGGCAGATCATTATTGAGATTGATACACAAGGGTGGTTTGATAAGTCTGGTAAAACACCAAGAAAAAAATGTTTGTTTCGAAAACAACTCACCTTATTTCTCTACATAAACTTCTTTGAGGGATCCTTGGTCCAGTGATCCTCCAGCTTTTTCATCCCATCGGAAAGATAGCTTCTGTCAAACTCTGCAAAATACTCGTTGACTGCCACTATCATTTCCTCATCTCATGAAAATCCCTTCCCAGGAAGGCTAAGTTTCAACTTAGGAACCAGGAAAAATTCACTTGGAGCTAAATCTGAACAGGATGGATGAGGAACCAATTCGGAGTTCAATTAGTACACTTCGCCACTGTTATCGTAGTTTGTGAGATGGTAATTTATCCTGGTGAAAGAGCACTTTCGGCTGCTAACCTTGGTCTTTCTTCAGGCAAAAAAGTGTCAAACGCTTCAACGATAAAGAATAAAAGGGTCCAGATGAGGGTTATCCTTGGGAATCCCAAAAAACAGTGGCCATCATCTTACTAGTTGACAAAATGATTTTTGCCTTCTTCAGTGCACTTCCACCAGCCTTTGCCCATTGTTGTGACTGCCCATATGACTATGATGCGTAATGATGTATCCAGGTTTCATCGACAGTCACAAATAGGCGAAACAGGTATTGTAGCTTGCGAATAAACATCGCCAGACGTTGTGTTGAATTGTTGTGCGGGATGCGCTTTTGGTCACCCGTGAGCAATCGTGGCACGCAACTCGCACATAGCTTCTTCATAGCCAATTCCCCATGCAGGATATTACGCATTCACTCAGTTGAAGTGCCTACAGTCTCATCAGTCACAAAAATTTTTATTCGGTGGCCTTGCATTACCATATCATGGATTTTGTTAATGGTTTCCTATATGGTGACCCCAATTAAACGGCCGGAGCACGGTTTGTCTCCGGTGATCGTGCGACCACGTTTCAATTCATTAATTTAAAAGTAGTCTTCAATGGTGCAGAGTCCAGATGAGCTTTATCCAATTCTGTTTTGATCTGCGTGGCGGTCCAGCCCAACAAATGAAAATGTTTAATAACAGCACAGGACTTAGTATTTTCCATTTTCAGTTGCAGTAGAAACCCGGACCAATTCAGAACAATGAACTGTCCGCGGTATATTGTTGAAATTCTTCATAAGTTTCTTGAAATAATCAAGCTTACCAACCATAAAGGTGCAACAAAAATATTCCATTGTTTCATGGAAATATACCAGACATATGAAACCACCCTTGTACGTATCGTCTTGGCAATGTACAGGAATGGAGAGAACGAAAATGAGTGTGACTTTTACTATTGAAAGATGACGTCCAACGAACCGTCAGTAAATGTCAATATGTCCACTGCAGTAATCCAAAAAAATTGGTAGAATGATTAGTTTTCTATGTTCAGAGCTGCTGGCAGTAATTCAAATAACGATATAACGTCTAATGAAGATGAACTTTTGGGAGAAAGCTATAATTGCTTGACGTTTTATGGTCGCCGAAAATAAATTTAATGAGTCAGTTTTATAATCAGTAGTCTATAAAAACATTCTGCCATCTGAAATACATCCTCTATAGGCGAATTTCACAAATTTGAAAGATTTGGAACCAGTTCACAGAACTATTGTGTTGAATTCTACATATCGGACAACAGACTTTGAATCACGTGCACGTGTTGCGAGAGATCATATTTGATTTCGAAGGAGAGCTGAACATAGGGGCAGAATTTTAGTACAAAAATTACAAGCAAGTCATCACAGAAGGTGAGATCTTAACAGATGTGTGTTCATACTGTATAATGTTAATCCACGAAACAAAATTCAGTGTCAGTTTGATTAAGGCAGATACAACTGTTAAAACTCGATTAGCTGCAAGAGATGATTCACATATTTACATAAAATATAACTGCCTACTTTTTACAATGGATGATACTCTAAAACTTAGTGAATATGAATGAGTGTGTATCAAATTCATATGTTTCCACTGAGTGACAGCTAAGATTAGAATTGATGTGTGCTGCAACACAAAGTAAAATGTGATTTAAATGTGTATGCACAAAATGTTGTTTCAAAAAGCAAAATTTATATCCAAAGAATTTTTTTGTTTCCATTCCACCTCTGTAATGTATTGTTGATGTCTCATTCAAGTAACCAATACGGAAAGATATGAGATTTATTTGTGAGGTAGTAAAGTATTTGTCATAAGCATTAGCGAGGTATATAACAGAAAGGTGAAACTCAACGGCGAGACAGTACAGTATTTGTCATACATAAACATTTTTAGTGAGGCGTAAAAACAGATGAAATACACATCCAAAGTTACACTGTGTGTGTGTGTGTGTGTGTGTGAAGTTACATAGTTCAGGTGAGGCTTATGTAATTTTTTGGGAATTCTGTATTATTGGCAACATCTTTTTTGAACATGACACCAGTCCAAGTGAGGGTAACGTTTTTTGAATGGAAATACAATATTATTGACTTTTTTAACATGGTGCCATTTTAATCAATACTGGGCAAAGTTAACATTAAAAAAATGCAAAGTGTTCGGATTGAACACGTCAGTAATTTTTTCAATTGTCCAAGAATGCGACGTCGCATAAAATGTGACGTGGCTAGTGACATGGTGATTATGATGTTGTTGACAAGGGGTGGAGCCAGCTGTAGGTAGTGGCTCATGTTGGTATTAATAAAGATTATGTGTGTGACATTTGGCGCAGAACTGAGTGGATGATCTGAATTACAGGCTCAGACAGATCTGCGACCATGTAGGCTGCAGATTCCTCGAATTGGGCCATAGGCTGGTAGGATATCAGGTCCTGCTTAATAGGTCAGGTCTCCACTATACATATGAGGCGGCTACGTTAGCAGCGGAGGCTGTGTGAACTGGACTGGGTAATTTTTTTAGGTTAGAGGGTCTCAGGAAAGTACGAGAAGGGCTTCAGTCTCAAAGGGTGCTGAACGATCGCAGGAACAGGGTAGACATAGCAACGGTCAGTATAGTAGTTCTAAATTGTCATAGCGAAAGAACCAGAGGTACAGGCGCTAATAGGAAACACTCGAGCACCAATCGTTATAGGTACTGAAAGCTGGAGAGAAGTTATACTGAAATTTTTACAAAGGACCTGATGGTTTTCAGAAACGATAGATTAAACACAGTTGGTGGTGCCACGTTTGTTGGTATTAGTAGTCTGTCTTGTAGCGAAACTGAAGTAGATAGTTCTGTGAGTTACTAAGGGTAGAGGTTATAGTTGACAACCGGAATTAGCTAAAAAGTGGGTCAATTTACCGAACTCTCGAACCAGGTGATACCATTGCTGAACAGTTCAAAAGGTACCCAACTCATACAATTATAATTGGTGGTGACTTCAACCTGCCCTCGATATGTTGGTTCAGATGGCTCTGAACACTATGGGACTTAACATCTGAGGTCATCAGTTCCCTAGAACTTAGAACTACTTAAACCTAACTAACCTAAAGACAACACGCACATCCATGCCCGAGGCAGGATTCGAACCTGCGACCGTAGCGGTCGCGCGGTTCCAGACTGAAGCCCTAGAACCACTCGGCCACACCGGCCGGCGATATGTTGGTGAAAATACGTGTTTGAAGTCGGCAGTGGGCATAAACATTGTCTGAAATCGTGCTAAATGGTTCTCCGAAGATTATTCTGAACAAGAAGTTCAGGAGCCAGCACGAATAGTAAATGTTTGCGAGAATGTACTCGACCTCTGAGCAACAAATAATCCGGAGCAAATTGGAAAAATTACACCAGATAAAATGATTCATGACCACAAAGAGGTTGTAGCAAAACTGAAAGCTGTAAAATCCACATCCACCTAAAATAACGCTTCTCTAAAAGACAACCTCTACTCCTCCCGAACTATGTAAGCATACACGAGATTTGGCTTAAATTCATGTAAATAGCATTTACAGCAACGGAGAGTTTATACTAAAGAAAATAATAAGAGACAGAACAGACCCCACTCGGTACACGAAAGAGGTCAGATCACTGTTGAAGAAGAAACGAAGAAACCATGCCAAATTTTAAAGGACGCAAAATCCTCAAGACTGGCGAAGTTTTACAGAAGCTCGTAATTTATGGCAGGCTTCAATTTTTTGAGATGTTATTCGTTTTTTTACGCAGTAACAAATATGGCTCTGAACTGTGCTTTTTGTTAGCGGACACAAGGAGAATTGGCTGCTGTTCATAAACAGCTGGGAGCTGTGTTGGCCACGGTCGACAGGCTTCTGACTACTGCTCAAAGCTGTGGCAACATCGGGTCTCCAGTGGCGAGACGTAAGACGTCGTTGGTGTCCTTGGAATCCCCTGGCGACCTGGCTGTCGCTGCGTCTTCCAGTACGCAACGTCTGAACCGTCCATCCTCACTCTAGAGTGAGTAGCTGACAGTGGTGGGTTTGCACGTCGTTGGGTGGAAGGTGAAAGAGGGAATGGGCCGCATGACTGGCTCCGTACGCCTTAGGAACAGGTACGCGGTGCTACCCAGTGCTGATAATACTTAGGAACCAGCACGGGCTGCCTCTCCTCTTGCGCTAGAGACCGATTTTCGTGCCCAGTATGGACAAGTGCGGAGGACGAATATGATAGCTATTGGGACCTCCATATTTGTTGTGTACATAGTTCCGCGTAGTCAGCGCGTACACAACTTTCCCAACAGAGCGCGCCACGCTAAGCACAACAGCGCAGGCGCAGCGCTCGTCCGTCTCCGCACTACGAGATGGCGCAGCTTAAGAGACGGACCAAATTCTGCTCCCGCCGATCCGCGTATTAATATGTCACGCAGCCAATGAGATTGCTGCTAACTTAGAACCTTTTCTCCTCGCGGATCACACTCGCGCAGTGATACCTGAACGCTCGAGGTATTATAACGAGTGTACAGATCTCCGATTAGTCAGTCTGCATTTGTCTGCACCAGTCTGCATTAGTCTGTACCAGTCTACAGTCAAGTTTCAGTCTGCGCCTAATAAGATTATCATATTCCTGTACATAGCCATGAAGATAAATGTGTAGAGACTTTGTCAAGTATCAGAGATATGTGAGAATAAGATTACCGTACCAAGACCAAAGGAACTTCAGACTGTCAATTGTTAATAGCTTCCAGAATCAAGTTAAATATGGTTTATGATTGTTATTATTTTAATAAATGCGTGTGAAAATTAATCAAGTTCTGCTTAAAGTTGGTCACCGTCGATCTGCTACCCTAAGCGTGCAAGTGGCATTTCTATCGCCTGACCTAACGGCAGAAGATAAACACGCCACGATAAGACCACGAAACATATTGCTGACACACGCCTACTTCGTTAGAGCGACAAGTCAAATAATCTGATGGTGTGTGTACCGAAGGTCTTACAGTACGCACACCACAATCTTTATCAGTAACAGAGGCCCAGTGTGGCCGAGCGGTTCTAGGCGCTACAGTCTGTAACCGCGCGACCGCTGCGGTCGCAGGTTCGAATCCTGCCTTGGGCATGGATGTGTGTGATGTCCTTAGGTTAGTTAGGTTTAAATAGTTCTAAGTTCTAGGGGACTGATGACCTCGGCAGCTAAGTCCCATAGTGCTCAGAGCCATTTCATTTTCAATAGAGGCCCCCAGGAATCACTAGGCAGGGCGGGGAAGAATGCCAGTGTGCACTTTTATAGGTATGTTTTCCAGTTGTCTCGTCCGTGACGTGTAGGAAGCTCTGCCGGCGGCTATATAGCGCACTGGGTGCAACCGGCTGCAAATAGTGGGACGTGTCGGCACGAATGACGCCTGTGTCTTGCCGCTTGGTTTGGGACGCCATTCTCGGTTCCTTTCGGCGGATAGCTGGTCTGGTGAAGGCAACTAGCATTTGTAGCATTGTACCCAGAATTCAATCGCGGCTCTCTGGGTTGGTGCAGAGTGGAAGGTCTAAGCCAGAGGGGTGGAGGCTTTGAGTTCCCATTAATAGTTCAGGCGTGCTCTACACGCAGGAATCAGATACTAGTGTAGTGGTCTAGGATTGGCGTGCATATGGTGTTTTTGTTTTGTTTTTGAGAACCTCCCCCCCCCCCCTTGGGATCAGTGACCTGCCGAAATCAAATTTACACTAGCCACAATGTTCTCAGAGAATACTCATCCTTGCAAATCGGTTCATCGGTACATAAAAGATTAGTATGATATTAGTAAACTGCACGAACATCGAAAGAAAAGAATTAGTGTCACGTATTGAAGGTTATAATGCCCAAATAGTATTAGGAACAGAAATTTGATTGAAACCGGAGGGTCGGCCTAAGTGGCCGTGCGGTTCTAGGCGCTGCAGTCTGGAACCGCGAAACCGCTACGGTCGCAGGTTCGAATCCTGCCTCGGGCATGGATGTGTGTGATGTCCTTAGGTTAGTTAGGTTTAAGTAGTTCTAAGTTCTAGGGGAATAATGACCTCAGAAGTTTAGTCCCATAGTGCTCAGAGCCATTTGAACTATTTTTTTTTTTGAAACCGGAGGTGAATAGCATTAAAATCCTAAGTTCAGATGGGAATATTTATCGTAAGGTTAGGTTAGTAGCCAACGGCGGTGAAATATTTATTAGAGTATCTAGGGAAATTATCACGGATTCCAAATGTGAATTAATTTAGGTGAAGTTAAGCATCAAAACTCTGTCAGAAATGGTAATCGATTGCTTCTATAGACCGCATGTTTTAGGAGCTATAGTGGTAGAGCTCTTCAGAGAGAACTAGCAGAATGTCAGTAGTAATTTTCCTGATCATGCCGTTGTAATGGGGTGACAATACTTGCCAGAGATAGATTGGGAGAGTCATGCTATCAAAACTGGCGCCAGAGACATTGATTCGTGTGATATTATTGTTAAAGTCTCGTCCGAAAATTACTTCGAGCTGATAATTAGGGAACCAAATGTGAAGGTAACGACTTCTTAGACGTCCTGCCAATAGACCAGAACTTACCGAATCAGTTAACGTAGAGGAAGGTCTCAGTGATCATAAGGCTGTGATAGCAAATATGACTTCGTGTTTTACAAGACCTGTTAAGAAAGGTAGGAAAATACCTTAGCTTAGCAAGAGTGACAGGGTACAAATTGCAGAGTATCTGAGAAGTCAGCGTCAAATATTCAGTGCTAAGGACGAAGATGTGGAGCAAGAACGGAAAAACAAATGCCTTAGACAAGCATGTACCGAGAAAGGTCGCAAGGGATCGGAAAGACCCACCGTGATTTAATAGCTGCGTTAGAAAACTGTTGTGTAAACAAAGAGAGCTTCATTACAGATTCAAGAGATGTCAAAACCTAGGTGACAATCAAAAGCTGAACAAGGCGAAAATGAGCGTAAGGAGAGCAATTAGAGAGGCGTTCAGTGACTTTGAAAGTAAAATTTGTTAACCGATCCGAGTAAAACCCCTAAGAAGTTTTGGTCTTAAGTAAAATCTGTAAACGGTTCGAAGTCCTCAATTCATTCACTCACTTACCATACTGACACCGAAACGGGAGATAACAGAGAGAAGGCCGAAATACTGAATTTGGTCTTCCGAAATTGTTTCACCACGGAAAATTGTAGCACGTTTCCTCTTTTCTGTCAATATACGAAGATCAAAATGAGAGATATTGAGATAAAAGATCGCGGAATGGAAAACAAACTACAATCGCTTGGGAGTGAAAAGGTATCAAGACAAGATGAGGTGCCTGTAAAATTCTACAAGGATTATGCGAAAGAACTTGTACCCCTTTGTAGATCGCTGGAGCAACGAAGGGTACGTAGTGACTTGAAATAAGAGCAGATCATTCCCCATTTCAAGAAGGGTCGTAGGACAGACACACATAATTATAGACATGTCGTTGACGTCAATCAATTGTAGAATTATGGAAAATGGCTCTGAGCACTATGGGACTCAACTGCTGTGGTCATAAGTCCCCTAGAACTTAGAACTACTTAAACCTAACTAACCTAAGGACATCACACACATCCATGCCCGAGGCAGGATTCGAACCTGCGACCGTAGCTGTCTCGCGGTTCCAGACCGTAGCGCCTAGAACCGCACGGTCACCCCGGCCGGCATATGGAAAATGTTTTGTGATCAAGAATTATGACCTCCTGTATAAAATTAATCGTGGATGCCGCAAACAGAGATCCCGTGGACCTCATCTCGCTCTATTCCTCCACAAGTTCCACAGCGCTGTTGACACTGGCGCTCGGGATGATGCGTTGTTCATTAACTCAGGACGGCATTTGACACCGCCACACTCTGTCCGTCAGTGAAAAATTAAGAGATTACCAAATACTGGACCATATTTGCTACTGGATTCAAGACTTCCTTGCCGACAGAACTCAACACGAGTCACTTAACGGAACAAAATTGACAGATGTAAAAGTAATTTCTGGAGTACCCTAAGAAAGTGTGACAGGAACGTTACTGTTTATAATATATACAAATTATCTGATACAAAGCGTCGGAAGCTCTTTAAGTGCCGTCACAGATGATACAGTTGTCCACAAGGAAACAGCAACGCCAGAAGACAGTATCGATTTACAGAATGACCTGCAAAGGATTTGTGATTAGTGCAGATGCTGGCAATTTACCCTGAACGTGAATAAATGTGACATAATGCACATACATAGAAAAAGAAATCCACTACTGCACAACTACAACAGTGATGAGAAATTGCTTGACGTAGTACCTACCGTAAAATATCTAAGAGTAACTATCCAGAGTGACCTTAAGAGGAATAACCACATAAAAGGAACAGTGGGAAAAGCAGATGCCTGACTGAGATTCATAGGAAGAATCTTAAAGCAAATGCAACTCATCCACGACGGAAATGGCTTACAAGGCGCATGTTCAACCGATTCTTGAGTATTCTTCGTCAATCTGGGATCCTTACAGGTAGACCTGATAGAAGACATAGGAAAGATCCAACGAAGAGCGGTGTGTTTCGTCACGGGATCGTTTAGGCTATAAAACGTCCCCTTTGAAAAATTATAAATGACAGTGCTGGAAAAACTCTCTCGTTATTTGATACAGAAACAGCTGAGTGAAACTCAACCTACTCAAAAAGTTTTCTCTTTACTTATTCAGATCATCACTAAACCGACACACAATATTTTTAGCGCAACGCAATCTGACTTTCAAAAATCCCTGCAAAAGAATGGCCCTGACTAACAATAACCTATACCTTTCATGAATCACTTACCTCACAAAAATCTTCGTTACTCGAACTACTGAAATACAGTCAGCGCCAATACTGCCAGCTAAATAAAAGATTCTAACTACTGAAGGCACTAAGTACTGATAGGCATAGTTAGCAAATGAAAGATTTTGATAGAGAACAAACTATGTACACTCCTGGAAATGGAAAAAAGAACACATTGACACCGGTGTGTCAGACCCACCATACTTGCTCCGGACACTGCGAGAGGGCTGTACAAGCAATGATCACACGCACGGCACAGCGGACACACCAGGAACCGCGGTGTTGGCCGTCGAATGGCGCTAGCTGCGCAGCATTTGTGCACCGCCGCCGTCAGTGTCAGCCAGTTTGCCGTGGCATACGGAGCTCCATCGCAGTCTTTAACACTCGTAGCATGCCGCGACAGCGTGGACGTGAACCGTATGTGCAGTTGACGGACTTTGAGCGAGGGCGTATAGTGGGCATGCGGGAGGCCGGGTGGACGTACCGCCGAATTGCTCAACACGTGGGGCGTGAGGTCTCCACAGTACATGGATGTTGTCGCCAGTGGTCGGCGGAAGGTGCACGTGCCCGTCGACCTGGGACCGGACCGCGGCGACGCACGGATGCACGCCAAGACCGTAGGATCCTACGCAGTGCCGTAGGGGACCGCACCGCCACTTCCCAGCAAATTAGGGACACTGTTGCTTCTGGGGTATCGGCGAGGACCATTCGCAACCGTCTCCATGAAGCTGGGCTACGGTCCCGCACACCGTTAGGCCGTCTTCCGCTCACGCCCTAACATCGTGCAGCCCGCCTCCAGTGGTGTCGCGACAGGCGTGAATGGAGGGACGAATGGACACGTGTCGTCTTCAGCGATGAGAGTCGCTTCTGCCTTGGTGCCAATGATGGTCGTATGCATGTTTGGCGCCGTGCAGGTGAGCGCCACAATCAGGACTGCATACGACCGAGGCACACAGGGCCAACACCCGGCATCATGGTGTGGGGAGCGATCTCCTACACTGGCCGTACACCACTGGTGATCGTCGAGGGGACACTGAATAGTGCACGGTACATCCAAACCGTCATCGAACCCATCGTTCTACCATTCCTAGACCGGCAAGGGAACTTGCTGTTCCAACAGGACAATGCACGTCCGCATGTATCCTGTGCCACCCAACGTGCTCTAGAAGGTGTAAGTCAACTACCCTGGCCAGCAAGATCTCCGGATCTGTCCCCCATTGAGCATGTTTGGGACTGGATGAAGCGTCGTCTCACGCGGTCTGCACGTCCAGCACGAACGCTGGTCCAACTGAGGCGCCAGGTGGAAATGGCATGGCAAGCCGTTCCACAGGACTACATCCAGCATCTCTACGATCGTCTCCATGGGAGAATAGCAGCCTGCATTGCTGCGAAAGGTGGATATACACTGTACTAGTGCCGACATTGTGCATGCTCTGTTGCCTGTGTCTATGTGCCTGTGGTTCTGTCAGTGTGATCATGTGATGTATCTGACCCCAGGAATGTGTCAATAAAGTTTCCCCTTCCTGGGACAATGAATTCACGGTGTTCTTATTTCAATTTCCAGGAGTGTATTTACCTTAATAATGCTCAAAAGTCATCATATATATATATATATATATATATATATATATATATATATATATATATATATATATAAATTCATGACAATGTATTTACCTTAATAATGTTCAAAAGTCATCATATATGTATATCTATCAATTCATGACATCCACCGGCCGCGGTGGCCGAGCGGTTCTAGGCGCTACAGTCTGGAACCGCGTGACCGCTACGGTCGCAGGTTCGAATCCTGCCTCGGGCATGGATGTGTGTGATGTCCTTAGGTTAGTTAGGTTTAAGTAGTTCTAAGTTCTAGGGGACTGATGACTTCAGAAGATAAGTCCCATAGTGTTCAGAGCCATTTGAACCATTTCATGACATCCATCTTTACAAGTTTCCTTTTTCTGGCGGACACATGTCTCGATCGTCCGCTTATAGCAACCTTTCAAGACTCTGGCATCTCTCTCTCCACATCCACCACTGCTGGTGGCTCACCTCCAACTGCCCAACGCTACGTGCTGTTCACATCCGACTGCCCAATACTACACAAGCGAATATTCCAACAATGAGTGAGTCCTGCACACAGCCCAGTCAGCGATTTTCATACAGAGCACTACGTGGTGTTACCAACATAAAAACCTAAACAGCGGACTTACAAGGCGACGGGAGAGAGTTACAGAGATGCTCAACAAACTCCAGTGGCAGGCGTTACAAGAGAGGCGTTGTACATCACGGAGTGGTTTACAATTGAAATTTCGAGTGAGCACATTCCAGGACAACATATTATTTCCTCCCATATACACCTCACGAAATACGGAGCCCCGAGTTCGATTCCCGCCGGGGTTAGGGATTTTCACCTGCCTCGAGATGACTGGGTGTTTGTGTTGTCCTCATCATTTCATCATCATTCATGTAAGTGGCGAGATTGGACTGAGCAAAGGTTGGGAATTTGTACGGGCGCTGATAACCGCGCAGTTGAGCGCCCAAAAAAAAAATAAAAAATGGTTCAAATGGCTCTGAGCACTATGGGACTTAACTTCTTTGGTCATCAGTCCCCTAGAACTTAGAACTACTTAAAACTAACTAACCTAAGGACCTCACACACATCCATGCCCGAGGCAGGATTCGAACCTGCGACCGTCGCGGCCTCGCGGTTCCAGACTGTAGCGCCTAGAAACGCCCTGCCACTCTGGCCGGCGAGCGCCCCATAAACCAAACATCATCATCATCATCATCATCATCATCATCATCATCACGGAATGACCACGGCGAAAAAATTGAGAAATTAGTGTTAATACAGAGGAATACCGACAACCATTCTTACCACGCGCTGTTCGGGAGTGGAACAGAATTGGGGGGATCAGTTTGTGGTACTGAAGCACCCTCCGCCACACAAGGTTAGGTGGCTTTCAGAGAATGATGTAGATGCTTTTAATAGTCTCCACAGAGAACCTCTGTCTCGGAATCTGGCAGAAAATCAAAAGAGATTCTGGTCGTGTGCGGAGTGCATCAGTGGCAAGACACAGTCAATATCTTGACTGCGCGATAGTGATTGCAATGTTACTGATGACAGTGCCCTTAAAGTGGAATTGCTGAAATCGGTTGTCTGAAATTCCTTCACCAAAGAAGAAGAGGTAAATTTCCTATAATTCGAATCAAGAACGGTCTGCAGTAATATTTTGTAACATATAGTGTGTTAAATCATTGTGAACTACCTCGAAGAAAAGTACCTGTTGACACACAGTCAGCCCGGATTGGGAAACTGTCTTTCTTGTGGAACACAGCCAGTCTCTCATTCTCACGAAGTAATCAGTGCTGTCGACAGGGGATATCAAATTGATTCCATATTTCTAGATTTCCAAAAGGCTTTTCATACCGTTCCTCACAAGCTGCTTCTAATTAAATAGTGTGTCTATGGAGTATCACCTCAGTTGTGCGACTGGTTTCATGACTTCCTGTCAGACAAGTTGTAATTGACGGAAAGTCATCGAGTAAAACTGAAATAATATCTGGCATAGCCCAAGCAAGTGTTAGTGCTCCTCTGCTGTTCCTGATCTATATAAACTAGTTAGGAGATAATATGACCAGCCCACTTAGATAGTTTGCACATGATGTTGTCATTCACCTTCTCATAAAGTCATCAGATGATCAAAATCAATTGCAAAATGATTTAGGCAAGATATATGTAAGGCGCGAAAAGTGGCAATCTATCCTACTTAATGAAAAGTGTGAGGTCATCCACATGAGTATTAAAAGGAAACTTTTAAATTTGGGGTACACGGTAAATCATACAAATATAAAACCTGTAAACTCAACTAAATACCTAGGACTTACAGTTACGAATCACATAAAAAGATAGTGTTGTGGAGAAGGCAAACCAAGACCTGCGGTTTGTTGGCGGAATAATTAGAAGGTGCAACAGGTCTACTGAAGAGACTGTCTACCCTACGCTTGTCCGTCCTCTGCAAGAGATTTGCTTTGCAGTATGGTATCCTTACAAGATAAGACTGGCCGTGGACATCGAAAAACTTTAAAGAAGGGAAGCTTGTTTTGTATTATCGCGAAACAGGAAAGAGAGTGTCACGGATACGATACGCGAGTTGGGGAGGCAGTCGTTAAAACAAAGGCGTTTTTAGTTGAGGCGAGATATTTCCATGAAATTTAAATCTCCATCGTTCTACTCCGAGTGCGAAAATTTTTTTCTTGAAACACCCCTACATGGGGATATAAGACCATTGTCATCAAATAAAAGGAATCAGAGCTCGCACGGAAAGATTTAAGTGTTCGTTTTGCTCTCGCGCTGTCGGAATATGGAACGTTAGAGAAATAAAGTGAAAGTATTTCGATGAACCCGCTGCCAGGCACTCAAGTGTGAGTTGCAGAGTAGTCGTGTAGATGTAGATGCAGATAATGAGGCGTATCTAGTGCCTTGACCCGATCACGTGACGTCGCAAATACAAACGAAGTGTGTCAGAACCAACGTAGCCATTCTACTGGAGCGCGGACGATACTATTTCTTCTGTTGAAGTTCATTTTACGCAGAAGATATTATCTTTTGTCTTACCCGTCCTGATAGCCAAGAACGTTAAGGCGCCACTTTCGGGGTATAGGAAGGCGGGCAGCTACCGACAGAATCTGCTTAGCAGATTAACGACGAACACTGGAGAGCCGCCCAGCCTGGATGTGGTTTGTAGACAGTTTCCCACAGCCAATTAGGAAAATAATGGGCTGGTATACACGTCCCGCCTGAAATACGCACTTCAAAGGCACTTCGAGAATTTTGGCTCGCATCACATATCATACTACACCACACTAGACGCAGACAAATGGAGTACACTGGCTCCTTATCTTGGGAGGAAAGGGGGGGGGATGAAGTTCTTCGTCGAGCTGCACTATTAGCAGCATCGTTGGCGTTCCTAATCAGAGAAAAGCCCTTAGTAGTAAATGATACAGAGGTAATTATTTTTTTCAAAAAATGTGCAAATACGTGTGAAGTCTTATGGGACTTAACTGCTTTGGTCATCAGTCCCTAAGCTTACACACTACTTTACCTAAATTATCCTAAGGACAAACACACACACACCCATGCCCGAGGGAGGACTCGAACCTCCGCCGGGACCAGCCGCACAGTTCATGACTGTAGCGCCCCAGACCGCTCGGCTAATCACGCGCGGCTATTTTTTTTTTAACGGGTTCATTTTGTTACTGTACGGAAGTACTAAGGAATGACGAGATACGTTTGAAGTTCTCTAACGCTATAGATACAGCAATAAGGAATAGCGCAGTAAGCAGTACAGTTGAAGAGGAATGGACATCTCTAAAAAGGGCCATCACAGAAGTTGGGAAGGAAAACATAGGTACAAAGAAGGTAGCTGCGAAGAAACCATCAGGAATACAGAAATACAAGTCGCTGAGGAATGAAATAAATAGGAAGTGCAGGGAAGCTAAGACGAAATGGCTGCAGGAAAAATGTGAAGACATCGAAAAAGATATGATTGTCGGAAGGACAGACTCAGCATACAGGAAAGTCAAAACAACCTTTGGTGACATTAAAAGCAACGGTGGTAACATTAAGAGTGCAACGGGAATTCCACTGTTAAATGAAGAGGAGAGAGCAGATAGATGGAAAGAATACACTGAAAGCCTCTATGAGGGTGAAGATTTGTCTGATGTGATAGAAGAAGCAACAGGAGTCGATTTAGAAGAGATAGGGGATCCAGTATTAGAATCGGAATTTAAAAGAGCTTTGGAGGACTTACGGTCAAATAAGGCAGAAGGGATAGATAACATTCCATCAGAATTTCTAAAATCACTGGGGTAAGTGGCAACAAAACGACTATTCACGTTGGTGTGTAGAATGTATGAGTCTGGCGATATACCATCTGACTTTCGGAAAAGCATCATCCACACAATTCCGAAGACGGCAAGAGCTGACAAGTGCGAGAATTATCGCACAATCAGCTTAACAGCTCATGCATCGAAGCTCCTTGCAAGAATAATATACAGAAGAATGGGAAAGAAAATTGAGAATGCGCTAGGTGACGATCAGTTTGGCTTTAGGAAAAGTAAAGGGACGAGAGAGGCAATTCTGACGTTACGGCTAATAATGGAAGCAAGGCTAAAGAAAAATCAAGACACTTTCATAGGATTTGTCGACCTGGAAAAAGCGTTCGACAATATAAAATGGTGCAAGCTGTTCGAGATTCTGAAAAAAGTAGGGGTAAGCTATAGGGAGAGACGGGTCGTATACAATATGTACAACAACCAAGAGGGAATAATAAGAGTGGACGATCAAGAACGAAGTGCTCGTATTAAGAAGGGTGTAAGACAAGGCTGTAGACTATCGCCCCTACTCTTCAATCTGTACATCGAGGAAGCAATGATGGAAATAAAAGAAAGGTTCAGGAGTGGAATTAAAATACAAGGTGAAAGGATATCAATGATACCATTCGCTGCTGACATTGCTATCCTGGGTGAAAGTGAAGAAGAATTAAATGATCTGCTGAACGGAATGAACAGTCTAATGAGTACACAGTATGGTTTGAGAGTAAATCGGAGAAAGACGAAGGTAATGAGAAGTAGTAGAAATGAGGACAGCGAGAAACTTAACATCAGGATTGATGGTCACGAAGTCAATGAAGTTAAGGAAGTCTGCTACCTAGGCAGTAAAATAACCAATGACGGACGGAGCAAGGAGGACATCAAAAGCAGACTCGCTATGGCAAAAAAGGCATTTCTGGCCAAGAGAAGTCTACTAATATCAAATACCGGCCTTAATTTGAGGAAGAAATTTCTGAGGACGTACGTCTGGAGTACAGCATTGTATGGTAGTGAAACATGGACTGTGGGAAAACCGGAACAGAAGAGAATCGAAGCATTTGAGATGTGGTGCTATAGACGAATATTGAAAATTAGGTGGACTGATAAGATAAGTAATGAGGAGGTTCTACGCAGAATCGGAGAGGAAAGGAGTATGTGGAAAACACTGATAAGGAGAAGGGACAGGATGATAGGACATCTGCTAAGACATGAGGGAATGACTTCCATGGTACTAGAGGGAGCTGTAGAGGGCAAAAACTGTAGAGGAAGACAGAGATTGGAATACATCAAGCAAATAATTGAGGAGGTAGGTTGCAAATTTATTTCAGTGGCGTAAGTCCTGCAAAGCCATTCACTAGCTTATACTCCGCTTTTTCGCAGCGTGATTATCGCTTCTATCGACTTTCCATACCACTTTCAGCAGAGTTCATCTTAAATACACTTGCTGAGTTACACATGTGAGAGATTTCTCAGCAGTTATAGTCCGCTGGTGAACAATGAGCTGAAGTATCACTAAAAATAAATAAATAAAATAAAGATAAATTTGGAAAGGGAAGTAAAGTTGAAGGAGAAGAAAGAAAACCGTTAGACTAGCATGGAGAGCTACATCAAAACAATCTCCGGGCTGAAGACCACAACAGCAGCAACAACAAAAACTGTAATGGTCCGCCGGGAAACGTCGAGATCGAGGTCTGACGCTAAAGCCGTCGTCACACGGAACGAGCTAGCTAGCGCTGACGTGGCACTCTGCGAGTTATGTGACGTTACTTTCTGCTATTTCACGTTGATGAGCCATTTCATCATGTGAAACACAAAATAAATTCTGCAATATATCGGTGACGAGTTACGTAAATTAGGACCAATAGGAAGTAAGAACGCTCCGTACGTCACAAGCAGAATGCCAGAAGCCATATTGTATTTGTTGTATTGGGTAGAAGCCTCTATAGTATAGAGTCTATACGGTTAGTTATATGTTATGCCTTGCACTCAATGAATATATGCTGTTTCTAAGAACCAGCATATTCAGTGTCTCGAAGAATAATCGTCATTGGTATTATTTGTTGTAATAAAATTACGGGAAAGATCATATTTGTGGTTAAAAAGTCTTTGTATTTAGTTATTTTCGCGTTATAAGTCGTGTTTAATGAAAGTTGCACGTTTTAAGCTAAAAACACATTTAAAAGCCATGAAAAAGTGTCGTTCTTGTTAGTATTTGTTATAATTAAATGTCACATAAAAACATTACGACTATTAAAGCCTTTCGTAGACCGTAACATATCAAAGGTGGCTGATTGCAGAGCTTCAGTGTAGCATATGCTGTACAATGTACAATGTTACGGAACACAGGCATGACCCATGGAGATATTGCATCCCGCTGTGTCCTTGCTGTGTTCACGGATATCGAATCAGATATGTTCAGATAATAGTAGTAGCCATCAAAGTATGGTCATTTGAGTCCACATACATCTGCATTCGTTTCTACCACTGTTCGAGACATTCCTGCATGTCGTTTTCCACTTCCTTGCGAATTCGCCGTTTTTGCCTTCCTGCGAAGTACGAGAACATGTCTAGACGTGAACCGTTCATATACTGCTAGTAGGCTGATTTAACGAAACGTGCGCAGGGACACAGCTCAATGTGGATAGGTACACTAAGAAGTCTCAACTATTAGTAATATTGTTAGGGTTTTATTGATTTTGTCATTTTAAGTGTAATAACCTTCTACCCTGAAGGTATATCAGGATTCTTTTCACTATACGGCTGCACCGCAACATCTTCCAAAAACGATTACTGCATCTACTTTTTCGACTCTCATATGCATTGTGAAAGTCCGAATACTTTCACGAGCAAGTTGTCTGATCGCTGAAACAGCATTACACAACATGATGGGCTTCGATTCCGCAACACGATCCCTTCCTGAGTTAAGTATTTGCTTACATGTGATATAATAGGGCAGGCGTTTGCGGAACCACTTCTTCCGAAAAATGGTTCAAAAGGCTCTGAGCACTATGGGACTTAACATCTATGGTCATCAGTCCCCTAGAACTTAGAACTACTTAAACCTAACTAACCTAAGGACATCACACACATCCATACCCGAGGCAGGATTCGAACCTACGACCGTAGCGGTCACGCGGTTCCAGACTGTAGCGCATAGAACCGCACGGCCACATCGGCCGGCACTTCTTCTGACAGGGAGACGGTGGTCGGAGGTGCGGTTCCCCTGTTACTATTTGATGAAGTTCTCTGTCGTTGAAGTCCTCTTCGAACACTGTTTCTAATGTCACAGAAAAAAGATACAGTTCTATTTAAAAAAAAAACAAAGCCAGTATCGTACTTCCGGAACTTTAAATGGTTCAAATGGCTCTGAGCACTATGGGACTTAACTGCTGAGGTTGTCAGTCCCCTAGAACTTAGAACTACTTAAACCTAACTAACCTAAGGACATCACACATATCCATGCCCGAGGCAGGATTTGAACCTACGACCGTAGCGGTCGCGCGGTTCCAGACTGTAGCGCCTAGAACCGCTCGGCCACCACAGCCGGCTCCGGAAGTTTATACATAGAAAAATTATTTGCGCACGTCGGAAAATTTGCCACACTGGATAATGTATTCAAGAGAAAGAGATTCTTCGTGGTCGTGCGGTAGCGTTCTCGATTCCCACGCCCGGGTTCCCGGGTTCGATTCCCGGCGGGGTCAGGGATTTTCTCTGCCTCGTGATGGCTGGGTGTTGTGTGCTGTCCTTAGGTTAGTTAGGTTTAAGTAATTCTAAGTTTTAGGGGACTGATGACCATAGATGTTAAGTCCCATAGTGCTCAGAGCCATTTGAACCATTTTTTTTTTTGAGATTCTCAAACCGAGCAAGTTAATAACGCATTCGTCCACCTCTGGCCCGTATGCAAGCAGTTATTCGGCTTGTCATAGGTTGCTAAAGTTGTTGGATGTCCTCCTGAGGGATATCGTGCCGAATTTTGTCCAACTGGCACGTTAGATCGTCAAACTCCCGAGCTGGTTGGAGGCCCCTGCCCATAATGCTCCAAACTTTTTCAATCTGGGAGAGATCCGGCGACGTCGCTTGCCAAGATAGGGTTTTAAAGCACGGAAACAAGCAGTAGAGACTCTCGCCGTGTGCGGGCGGGCATTTTATTGCTGAAATCTAAGCCAAGGATGGCTTGCTATGAAGGGCAACAAAACGGGGCATAGAATATCGTCGACGTACCACTGCTCTGTAAGGGTGCTGCGAATGACAACAAAAGGGGTCTTGCTATGATATGAAATGACACCGAAGGCCATTACTACTGGTTGTCGGACTATACGGCTGGCGACTGTCAAGTGGGTATCTCAATGCTGGATGGGCCGCCCCCGGCCTGGTATCTCACCGACTGGAGTACAGACTGTCTTCAGTGATGAGTCCCGTTTCGAAATGAGCCACAATAATCAGCGAAGACGTGACTGGGGAGGCCCCGGACAGTGGTGGGAAACCAAGGTGACTCGCCCGCCATACGGACCGACAGCCGGGAGCGATGGTCTGGGTGCCATCACTTTTCATAGCAGGAACCCTTTGGTAGGCATCCACGGTAACCTTGCAGCACAGCGGTAAGTGAATGATATTCCAAGCCCAGTTTCATTGTCTTTCATGGCAAGCCATACCTGGATTTTTTGTCTTACATTGTTTTCAAATCATGGATAGTAACAGAAAAAAAATGAGGAATACATGTAGCAGAGGTGAACTTCATGAGATATGTTAGAGGCTGTGATAAAATGGATAAAATAAGGAACTAAACAATAGGATCAGTTTTAATAATCTTCTCAGTTAATTACAAAATAGAAGAGAATATAATGAAATGGAAGGATCTTGTTGATAGAATGACAGACAACAGATTACTAAAAGCCATTATGAATTATTGGATGACTGGAAAGAGAGAACTAGGCAGACCTCGTAAGAGAGGGATGAATGGGTGGCTGGATGATAGAGACCGAAACAGGTCATCACAGCACCTAGTCCTTGAGAGGAAATTATTATAATTATTATGATCTTCAGAAAAGAACTCTAATGTTTTGTTTTCGTAGTCGTCTTCATATAAGGTGACAGAGGAGTTACCTTTGTCTAACTTGATGGCGACTGCATTTTCTTCCCTGTGCTTCTTACTGATTCGCCAAACTGTGGCATATTCAAATGCGATATTAATGATACAATGTCTCTTAGTGATTCTCTGAACCGCTACCACCCTAGAATCAAGTTTACATACGAAATAGAAAATCAGTTCCATGAACTCAGCCGGCCGGAGTGGCCGTGCGGTTCTAGGCGCTACAGTCTGGAGCCGAGCGACCGCTACGGTCGCAGGTTCGAATCCTGCCTCGGGCATGGATGTGTGTGATGTCCTTAGGTTAATTAGGGTTAATTAGTTCTAAGTTCTAGGCAACTGATGACCTCAGAAGTTAAGTCGCATAGTGCTCAGAGCCATTTGAACCATCCATGAACTCAGTTTCCTGGACTTGGAATTGTGTCTAGTAGACGGAAAAATTAGTTTTGACGTATACAGGAAATCTACTACGACAGATAACATCATTCGCGCTGCTTCTTGTCAAATGGCATTTTTTCGTGCTATGACTGAACCGCGTATTTGAGGTCCCTCTCACTCCCTCTGCTACTGCCACAGCACTCAACAATCTCGAGTACACTGCGAGTACCGAGCGAGGCTTGTGCAAAACTATAAAGGCTAAAACTAGTAAGCACATACATTCTTCTTTACTTAATAAAGTCGATCTCACTGGGAAAAATTATCTTACAATTTCTTTCCTCGTTGACATGCCGTATCGGACTGGCAAATTGTTAAGAAAATATTACTTCAATGTGGATTTTAACACTAACAATGTCATTAAGCTGCTTTATATCCATAACGAGAGGCCTGCAACCGACAAATATCTCAATTCCGGGATATATAAAATTCGATGTAATGTGTGCCCAAGCTTTTATGCAGGACAAACAAGGAGGTTTTTTTAAAACCCATTTTCGAGAGCACTAACTGAACAAAGATAGTGTGAATTCTGGTAAGTCAGCTTTCCAGAACATCTTAAAATTGAAAGACACTGAAAAACACACTTACCGGCCGGCCGGTGTGGCCGTGCGGTTCTAAGCGCGTCAGTTTGGAACCGCGTGACCGCTGCGGTCGCAGGTTCGAATCCTGCCTCGGGAATGGATGTGTGTGATGTCCTTAGGTTAGTTAGGTTTAAGTAGTTGTAAGTTATAGGGGACTGATGACCTCAGTAGTTAAGTCCCATAGTGCTCAGAGCCATTTGAACCACACTTACCGACACCCTTCCCCCCTTCACTCGGTATGGAAATTTTACATACAGTGGAGAAAGGGTGCAAAATGAATCTTTTAGAAGAAGTTAGAATCTATAAACGTTCCCAACTTAAATGATTTTCAGAAGTATCAGTTCGCACTGAAAAACAAATTGTTTTTTCAGAATGAGGTTTTCACTCTGCAGCGGAGTTTGCGCTGATATGAAACTTCCTGGCAGATTAAAACTGTGTGCCGGACTGAGACTCGAAATCGAGACCTTTGCCTTTCGCGGGCAAGTGCTCTACCAACCTGCCAGGAAGTTTCAGATTGTGTTTTGATTGTATAGCTTCTCTGTAAAATGATTTACAGTGACCTACTTTGTGCCCAAATCCTTTTGTATTTGATTACACACTCGATACTGGCTTGCTCACAGAATTTGAAGTAACTTTATTTTATCGTTTCTATCCAATCCGTACTAATAATTTTTGAGTAACATAGATTTTCTACCTTCCGACGATTTCTTCTTGGTACAGCCACAAACTACTACTCGTTTTTAATGTATAACTATCACATGCTGACATGTTAAAACGCCTACCAAGGTCTATTAGCTGCCACAAACTAGGTTTTATTAAGCATCTACATTGAGGTGAAAAGAGTAGTGGGATACCTCCTAATATCGTGTAGGAGCTCGTTTTGCCGGAGTGATGCAGTAATTCGACGTGGCATGGACTCAACAAGTCATTGGAAGCCCCCTGCAGAAATATTGAGCCATGCTGCCTCTATAGCCGTCCATAATTGTAAAAGAAGTAGAGAGGATATAAAATGTAGACTGGCAATGGCAAGGAAAGCGTTTCTGAAGAAGAGAAATTTGTTAACATCGAGTATAGATTTAAGTGTGAGGAAGTCATTTCTGAAAGTATTTGTATGGAGTGTAGCCATGTATGGAAGTGAAACATGGACGGTAAATACACTCCTGGAAATGGAAAAAAGAACACATTGACACCGGTGTGTCAGACCCACCATACTTGCTCCGGACACTGCGAGAGGGCTGTACAAGCAATGATCACACACACGGCACAGCGGACACACCAGGAACCGCGGTGTTGGCCGTCGAATGGCGCTAGCTGCGCAGCATTTGTGCACCGCCGCCGTCAGTGTCAGCCAGTTTGCCGGGTCATACGGAGCTCCATCGCAGTCTTTAACACTGGTAGCATGCCGCGACAGCGTGGACGTGAACCGTATGTGCAGTTGACGGACTTTGAGCGAGGGCGTATAGTGGGCATGCGGGAGGCCGGGTGGACGTACCGCCGAATTGCTCAACACGTGGGGCGTGAGGTCTCCACAGTACATCGATGTTGTCGCCAGTGGTCGGCGGAAGGTGCACGTGCCCGTCGACCTGGGACCGGACAGCAGCGACGCACGGATGCACGCCAAGACCGTAGGATCCTACGCAGTGCCGTAGGGGACCGCACCGCCACTTCCCAGCAAATTAGGGACACTGTTGCTCCTGGGGTATCGGCGAGGACCATTCGCAACCGTCTCCATGAAGCTGGGCTACGGTCCCGCACACCGTTAGGCCGTCTTTCGCTCACGCCCCAACATCGTGCAGCCCGCCTCCAGTGGTGTCGCGACAGGCGTGAATGGAGGGACGAATGGAGACGTGTCGTCTTCAGCGATGAGAGTCGCTTCTGCCTTGGTGCCAATGATGGTCGTATGCGTGTTTGGCGCCGTGCAGGTGAGCGCCACAATCAGGACTGCATACGACCGAGGCACACAGGGCCAACACCCGGCATCATGGTGTGGGGAGCGATCTCCTACACTGGCCGTACACCACTGGTGATCGTCGAGGGGACACTGAATAGTGCACGGTACATCCAAACCGTCATCGAACCCATCGTTCTACCATTCCTAGACCGGCAAGGGAACTTGCTGTTCCAACAGGACAATGCACGTCCGCATGTATCCCGTGCCACCCAACGTGCTCTAGAAGGTGTAAGTCAACTACCCTGGCCAGCAAGATATCCGGATCTGTCCCCCATTGAGCATGTTTGGGACTGGCTGAAGCGTCGTCTCACGCGGTCTGCACGTCCAGCACGAACGCTGGTCCAACTGAGGCGCCAGGTGGAAATGGCATGGCAAGCCGTTCCACAGGACTACATCCAGCATCTCTACGATCGTCTCCATGGGAGAATAGCAGCCTGCATGCTCTGTTGCCTGTGTCTATGTGCCTGTGGTTCTGTCAGTGTGATCATGTGATGTATCTGACCCCAGGAATGTGTCAATAAAGTTTCCCCTTCCTGGGACAATGAATTCACGGTGTTCTTATTTCAATTTCCAGGAGTGTAGTTTGGACAAGAAGAGAATAGAAGCTTTCGAAATGTGGTGCTACAGAAAAATGCTGAAGATTAGATGGGTGGATCACATAACTAATGAGGAAGTATTGAATAGGATTGGGGAGAAGAGAAGTTTGTGGCAAAACTTGACTAGAAGAAGGGATCGGTTGGTAGGACATGTTCTGAGGGATCAAGGGATCACCAATTTAGTATTGGAGGGCAGCGTGGAGGGTAAAAATCGTAGGGGCAGACCAAGAGATGAATATACTAAGCAGATTCAGATGGATGTAGGTTGCAGTAGGTACTGGGAGATGAAGAAGCTTGCACAGGATAGAGTAGCATGGAGAGCTGCATCAAACCAGTCTCAGGACTGAAGACCACAACATCAACATTGCGGTGCAGGATATTGTGCACGAACGGACCTCTCGATTATGTCCCATAAATGATCGATGGGATTCGTGTCGAGTGATCTTGGTGGCCAAACCATTCGCTCTAATTGTCCAGGATGTTCTTCAAACCAGTCGCGAACAATTGTGGCCGGTGTCGTGGCGCATTGTCATTCATAAAAATTCCATTGTTGTTTGGGAATGTGAACTCCATGAATGGTTGCAAATAGTACACAAGTAGCCGAACATAACCAGTTCCAGTCAATTACCGGTTCAGTGGGACCAGAGAACCCAATGATTTCCATATAAACACAGCCCATACCGTTATGGAGCCACCACTAGCGTACACAGTGACTTGTTGACATCTTGATTCCATAGCTTCGTAGGGTTTGCGGCACCCTCGCACCCTACCATCAACCCCTTGCGAACGAAATCGGGACTCATGTGACCAGGCATTTGCGGAAGTGATTTAGGGAAATCACGACAAACCTAAATCAGGATGGCCGGACGCGGGGTTGAACCGTCGGCATGAATGCGACTCCAGTGAGTTGAGGAAAGACTGCAACGGTGATGCGTGGTATGTTCGTGCAGGTGTACGACAGAGAAGCCGTGAGCAGAAAATGTGTTTACGAATTGTTTAAACGCTTCCGTGAAGGGAAGGAAACAACTGAGGATGAGCCAAATTCAAGTCGGCCATCAACAAGCAGAACCCCAGAAAAGATCGAGAAAGTGCGACAAATGCTCGCAGAAGATCGGCGACGGCCTCTCAGATTGATTGCGGAGGAAATGGGCATCAGAAAGGACACGGTGCCCACCGTCGTCCGCAATGATTTC
Source organism: Schistocerca cancellata (assembly GCF_023864275.1). Taxonomy (NCBI): domain Eukaryota; kingdom Metazoa; phylum Arthropoda; class Insecta; order Orthoptera; family Acrididae; genus Schistocerca; species Schistocerca cancellata. The sequence continues at coordinate 879,479,037 of NC_064629.1, read as the reverse complement.
GGTAAGAGGAAGATCTGCTCCCGGTTTGTGCCGCACAAGTTCACAGACGAGCAGAAAGGAAAACGGATGAAAACTGCTGGTGATTTCATTTCCATGTGTGACCAGGATCCGTTGCTTCTGAACACCATCGTCACGGGAGATGAGACCTGGTGCTACCAGTTCGATCCGGAATCAAAACGGCAATCGATGTCATGGTGTCCACAGTCTTCGCCGCGACCAAAAAAAGCCGTCTGCAAAAATCCAAGGTGAAAACACTGTTGATCGCCTTCTTCGCCAACGGTATCATCCACAAGGAATTTGTGCCTTCAGGTCAAATCATCAACGCTGAATTTTGTCATTCATAAAAATTCCATCGTTGTTTGGGAATATGAACTCCACGAATGGCTGCAAGTAGTATCCAAGTAGCCGAACATAACCAGTTACAGTCAATTATCGGTTCAGTTGGACCAGAGAACCCAATCAATTCCATATAAACACAGCCCATACCGTTGTGGAGCCACCACTAGCGTACACAGTGACTTGTTGACATCTTGGTTCCATAGCTTCGTAGGATTTGCGGCACCCTCGCACCCTACTATCAGCCCTTACCGACGAAATCGGGACTCATGTGACCAGGACACGGTTTTATAGTTATCTAGGGTCCAACCGACATGGTCACGAGCCCAGGAGAGGAGCTGCAGGCGATATCGTGCTGTTAGCAAAGGCACTTCGGTCGTCTGCTACCATAGCCCATTAACGTCAAATTTCACCATACTGTCCTAACGGATACGTTCGTCGTACGTCCCACATTGATTTGTGGGGTTACTTACCAAAAATGGTTCAAATGGCTCTGAGCACTATGGGACTCAAATGCTGTGGTCATAAGTCCCCTAGAACTTAGAACTACTTAAACCTAACTAACCTAAGGACAGCACACAACACCCAGCCATCACGAGGCAGAGAAAATCCCTGACCCCGCCGGGAATCGAACCCGGGCGTGGGAAGCGAGAACGCTACCGCACGACCACGAGATGCGGGCTGTTACCTACCCGTTAGCACTGATAACTCTACTCAAGCGCCGCTGCTCTTAGTCGTTACGTGAAGACCGCTACTCCGTTATTCGTGTGTCCGTAATGAGAGGTAACGACTGAATTGTGGTGCTTTTAGCACACTCTAGACACTGTGCATCTCGGAATACTGAATTTACAAACGATTTCCGGAACGTAATGTCCCATGCGTCTAGCTCCAAGTATCATTACGCGTTCGAAGCCTGGTAATTCCCGTCGTGCGGTCATAATCACATCGGAAATGTTTTCACATGTCACCTGACGAGGGAAACTCCCCATGGCAACCCCTCAATTTAATGCTAAAATGACCCATTGGATAACCTATCAAAAACTGAACACAGATCAAGCATGAAAACGGGGAGAAGATGTACTGAACTGTGGAAAAAAGAAGCAAAATAGAAACAGTGAACGGTCCAAACTTGTTGTTGTGGTCTTCAGTCCAGCGACTGGTTTGATGCAGCTCTCCATGCTACTCTATCCTGTCCAATCTTCTTCATCTCCCAGTACCTACTGCAGCCTACATCCTTGTAAATCTGTTTAGTGTATTTATCTCTTGGTCTCCCTCTACGATTTTTACCCTCCACACTGCCCTCCAATACTAAGTTGGTAATCCCTTGATGCTTCAGAATATGTCCTTCTTCTAGTCAAGTTGTCCACAACTTTCTCTTCTCCCCAACTCTATTAAATACCTCCTCATTAGTTATGTGATCTACCCATCTAATCATCAGCATTCTTCTATAGTACCAAAATCCGAAAGCTTCTATTCTCTTCTTGTCTAAACTATTTATCGTCCACGTTTCACTTGCATACATGGCTACACTCCATACAAACACTTTCAGAAACGACTTCCTGACACTTAAATCTATATTTGAGGTTAACAAATTTCTCTTCTTCAGAAACGCTTTCCTTGCCATTGCCAGTCTACATTTTATATCCTCTCTACTTCGACCATCATCAGTTATTTTGCTCCCCAAATAGCAAAACTCCTTTACTACTTTAAGTGTCTCATTTCCTATTCTAATTCCCTCAGCGTCACCCGATTTAATTCGACTACATTCCATTATCCTCGTTTTAGTTTTGTTGATGTTCATCTTATGTCCTCCTTTCAAGACACTGACCATACCGTTCAGCTGCTCTTCCAAGTCCTTTGCTGTCTCTGACAGAATTACAATGTCATCGGCGAACCTATAAGTTTTTATTTCTTCTCCATGGATTTTAATTCCTATTCCGAAGTTTTCTTTTGTTTCCCTTACTGCGTGCTCAATATACAGATTGAATAACATCGGGGATAGGCTACAGCGCTCCCTTACCAACCTCTGCTTCCCTTTCACGCCCCTCGACTCTTCTAACTGCCATCTGGTTTCTGTACAAATTGTAAATAGCCTTTCGCTGCCTGTATTTTACCCCTGTCACCTTCAGAATTTGAAAGAGAGTATTCCAGTCAATATTGTCAAAAGTTTTCTCAAAGTCTACAAATGCTAGAAACTTAGGTTTGCCTTTCCTTAATCTATTTTCTAAGATAAGTCGTAGGGTTAGTATTGATTCACGTGTTCTAACATTTTTACGGAATCCAAACTGATCTTCCCCGAGGTCGGCTTCTACCAGTATTCCCATTCTTCTGTAAAGAATTCATGTTAGTATTTTGCAGCCGTGGCTTATTAAACTGATAGTTCAGTAATTTTCACATCTGTCATATGTAATATCGAACAATATTGTTGTATTTCATATTGTGGTTGTGTAATCACGTTGCTAGATCCGGGTTCAAAACACCAACGACCCCATTTCTTTCCCACAATATTACGAACTGTCCGTCCGGTCATTGACGTGTCTGTTCGCTGTATTCATATTTGTGTCTGTGTCATGGTGTAATGTCCGTTTGCAACAGCGACGTGGGACGAAGGGATCTCCAGACGTACGTATATCCTCTTTGTTCTACACAGGTACCACATATCATGCCTCTTGCGTTCCGCTTTGGATGTTTTGATTCTTGGATTTCTTCCTTGTAATATAGTTCACACCAGTTTATTTGTTGTTTCCATTTCTGTGACAAATCTATGCGGCATCTCGCCTGCTCACAGAATATGAGTCATGTGGTAAGAACATATTACCGTCGCAATAAATTTGATGAATAGTGAGAGCAGGCGAGGTGCACATATTGCACATATTAAGTTTGGACCGCTCACTGTTTTTATTTTTCTTCTTTTTCCCACGGTTCACTATAGGTTTTTCCTGTTTTCACGTTTGCTCTGTGTTCAGTTTTTGACCGGCTATATAATGGACCAACATACCACTAAACCTGAGGTAGTTGCGATGGGAAGTTTCCCTTATGAGTACAAATGACAACTCCACAAACGCACTATCCTTTTATACATTGCGCACGCGATACTACCGCCATCTGTATATGTGCTATCTCTGTCCCACGACTTCTGTCACCTCAGTGCGGATAAGCTACCGGCACGGTTCCACATATCTAAACTCCTAAACACGTGCTGGGGCCCTTCTCTCGCCTGCAGGTCGGTGGCGTCTACTCCCTGCTATCGAAGCCCGACTGCAGCCCACTTGCTTGTGTTTCCTGTCAACGCACATCCAGCGGCCGGCCTCGTCTCCAGAATAATGAACAGTTAAACTGTTGTGGTTGGCAGGAGAGCCAACACCGTGTTACTAGAGGAAGCGGAAAGGCACGCGTTTTAGCTCGCGCAGGCTGGCGTGAGGTCTGGAACAGGACAAGGAAATTAGAATTTAGAAAAAAACGGACGTAGCTGGTGGAATACTTAACTTTAATCCATTAATGGTGAACGTCGCTCTTGACGTTACATGATTCACAGTATCAATAGTAACTGGTAATGGCGCCTTGCTAGGTCGTAGCAAATGACGTAGCTGAAGTCTATGCTAACTATCGTCTCGGCAAATGAGAGCGTATTTTGTCAGTGAACTATCGCTAGCAAAGTCGGTTGCACAACTGGGGCGAGTGCTAGGAAGTCTCTCTAGACCTGCCGTGTGGCGGCGCTCGGTCTGCAATCACTGATAGTGACGACACGCGGGTCCGACGTATACTAACGGACCGCGGCCGATTTAAAGGCTACCACCTAGCAAGTGTGGTGTCTGGCGGTGACACCACATAAACGAATCGCCGCTGTTCCAGTGGCCCATGGCGCCACCATTAACTGACAATAAAATTTGAACAGTTTACCTTCCTTTGTCTAACTCCCTTTACATAATATTGTTATTTTTTATGTCTGTTTGCTTAACACTTGATCCATGGTCTTTTTTGTCTGTGCAAATGCTGTGGTTAATCATTTTACATCGTTTTGTGAGGTTTAATGCATACTTGCGCTTCAAACGTTGCAGAATGTATTACAGTTTGTATGTACACTAGCGCTCCCACTTTACGTGTATGCGTGTCCAATGCCCTTCATGTCACCAGTATGTTGGTTGACTTCCGTTGCACACTTCCGTTGTGCGATTTGTGATTTGACAGTTCATTGTTTCCTATTCATCGCCCGTATCGTATATTTTCTGCGATGTCATTGTTTTATTGATTCTGTAGCAAAGGTATGCCATGGCTCTCAAGTTAATTATTTTACGTGTGTTTTAACACCTGCTTTACTTCTGCTGTGCAGTCTTTGTACATATGCTTTCAACATATTTTACATAATTATTTTTTGCCAATCCTTTGTAGGACACTACCGTTCGATTCGTATTTTGACGTTGGCATGCTAATGACTTGAGCCTATTTCACTTGCGAAGAAGATAGTTTTAACTGTTATAACCGGTGAAGTGAACAAAAGAAAGGTCTTCTTGAGCAGCTGACGATTGACTTTGTATCTTTGTTGAAACAGGGAAGGATCAACAGCACTGAAATCACGATTTTGCCGCGCGGGATTAGCCGAGCGGTCTGGGGCGCAACAGTCATGGACTGTGCGGCTGGTCCCGGGGGAGGTTCAAGTCCTCCCTCGGGCATGGGTGTGTGTGTTTGTCCTTAGGATAATGTAGGTTAAGTAGTGTGTAAGCTTAGGGACTGATCACCTTAGCAGTTAAGTCACATGAGATTTCACACACATTTTTTTGAAATCACGATTTTCCCGAAATGAAGATAATTTTTCAGACTGAAAAATGGCGTATCTGAGTACAAAATGAAATTTCGCGCTGTACCGCGTACTTCTGAGAATGAGAAGCAGAGACAGGTCGCAGCCCTCACATTGAGCTCGAGTGAGCTTTGGCAAGCCCTGGCCGGCCCTGCCCCACACAGAACTAAATGCAAACTTGAGGACAACGAGTTATGGACGACATTACTGTTGCCAACTGTATGTAGCCTGAGCGAATGGAAAACAGACACATAGCGCATACCGTCGGCACTTGCACTGCTCTGCACTATTTGCATTGTTCTACGGGTAGGAAGCTAGCTGGGGCAGAAAAACCTAGTGAAATGCAATAATTCTGTTACGAGCCGCCAGAGACCGTTCTCTGTACTACTGTTGTAGCTCAACATTCAAGAGGACAGTAATGTTGTCTATGATGGCGACGCACTCACACATCATTAGTACGCTGCACCCGCTTCACTGTTATCGCCGATTCACTCGGTGTGGACATGTTGCGAGTAGTGCTCCGCTGACGCAGGAATACGCCGATGAGGTCTTCACACAAGGGCCAATGAGAGGATGGCAGGACGACTGTTCTGAGAGGAAAAAAAAGAAAAAAATCCGCCAACTGTACCGTAAACAGTTCGCAACAGTGTTTTGTCGTTTCTGTGAGACAGGCACGATTGCGTGAATGGGTAACTATCAATGGCGGGTGCGTGAGGTACATACAAGGACTAAGGAGGAACAGGTGCTGAACACTGTAGAATCCGGCCCCGGTATCAGCACCAGGCAGGTAGCTCGCCAGCATGGGGTAAGCCAGACGACTGTCCGTAACATTCTCCGCAACTGCCACTGTCCGTATCAGTTACAAGACGTGCAGGCCTTTTTACCTATGGAGTTGCTTCCGCGACGATGGTTTTGACGTCGTACAGGCCATCAAGGTGTTTATTACCTTATTATCTTACCCATCTTATTCACAAATGAGGTTACTTTTACGAGGAGGCGGTATCGTCAAAGTTCACAAGAGCCTCTTGTGGAGCACGGAGAATTTCCATGGTATGGTATCAGTGAACCATAAGCACTGATCAAGCCTCAATGTGTGGGTGGTGATTATCGGCGATCGCTGCGTGGCATCAGTCATCCTTCCACTGTGACTCACAGGCGAGGCATGTCTACACTTCTTTCAGGTGACCCTGCCTTACCTGCTAGAAGACATGCTGAGGATATGATGGTGCTCCAGCACACGTCCGTATTTTCGGGTATAGGCATCTCAACATTGATCGGTCGAGGTGGTTCAGTCGCTCGACACGCCTAGTCTTCGTGCCTCAGCTCTATATATTTCTGTCTGTGGCGGCATATGAAAATAAGTCTTGTATGTGGAGACCATCCAAGACGTGCAGGCACTGGAACAACGAATTCATGATGCTCTGTGACGCCATTCCATTGCAGGATGGTACGTTTGAATGCGTGTGTCGGTCGCTTATGCGTCGTGTTTGTGCACTCTTAGAGGCGCGTGAAGGCCACATCGAACACATTGTTTAACCGTCGTCTCCTCACAGCATGCCGTCACCCCATTGTAGTGCGCAGGCATGATGAATTAGTGAAAACCTTGTGGCACAGAAACCATGCATTTCCGACCATATGTCCATATGACCCTTATTGCTTCTTATTCTCTCACAGATCATTTCCTGCAATTTGTCTCCATTGAGCACAATGTATATCCTTCTGCTTCGCCATTTCCCTTTTCTATATGGCGTCGGTATTGTTACACTACTGGCCATTAAAATTGCTACACCACGAAGATGACGTGCTACAGACGCGAAATTTAACCAACAGCAAGAAGATGCTGTGATAAGCAAATGATTAGCTGTTCAGAGGATTCACACAAGGTTGGCGCCGGTGGCGACACCTACAACGTGCTAACATAAGGAAAGTTTCCAACCGATTTCACATACACAAACAGCAGTTGACCGGCGTTGCCTGGTGAAACTTTGATGTGATGCCTCGTGTAAAGAGGAGAAATGCGTACCATCACGTTTCCGACTTGGATAAAGGTCGAATTATAGCCTATCGCGATTGCGGTTTATCGTATCGCGACATTGCTGCTCGCGCTGGTCGAGATCCAATGACTGTTAACAGAATATGGAATCGGTGGGTTCAGGAGGGTAATACGGAACGCCATACTGGATCCCAATGGCCTCGTATCACTAGCAGTCGAGATGACAGGCATCGTATCCGCATGGTTGTAACGGATCGTACAGCCACGTCTCGATCACTGAGTCAGCAGATGGGGACGTTTGCAAGACAACAACCATCTGCACGAACAGTTCGACGACGTTTGCAGCAACATGGACTATCTGTTCGGAGACCATTGCTGCAGTTACCCTTGACGCTGCATCACAGACAGGAGCGCCTGCGTTGGTGTACTCAACGACGAACCTGGGTGCACGAATGGCAAAACGTCATTTTTTCGGATGAATCCAGGTTCTGTTTACAGCATCATGATGGTCGCATCCGTGTTTGGCGACATAGCGGTGAACGCACATTGGAAGCGTGTATTCGTCATCGCCATACTGGCGTATCACCCGGCGTGATGGTATGGGGTGCCATTGGTTACAAGTCTCGGTCACCTCTTGTTCGCATTGACTGCACTTTGAACAGTGGATGTTACATTTCAGATGTGTTACGACCCGTGGCTCTACCCTTCGTTCGATCCCTGCGAAACCCTATATTTCAGCAGGATAATGCACGACCGCATGTTGCAGGTCCTGTACGGGCCTTTCTGAATACAATGCCCAGGCGTATCAAGGCTGTTATTACGGCCAGAGGTGGTTGTTCTGGGTACTGATTTCTCAGGATCTATGCACCGAAATTGCGTGAAAATGTAATCACATGTCGGTTCTAGTATAATATATTTGTCCAATGAATATCCGTTTATCATCTGCATTTCTTCTTGGTGTAGCAATTTTAATGGCCAGTAGTGCAATAAACTTCCCCCCCCCCCCACCCCCACCCCATGAACCATGGACCTTGCCGTTGGAGGGGAGGCTTGCGTGCCTCAGCGATACAGATAGCCGTACCATAGGTTCAACTACAACGGAGGGGTATCTGTTGAGAGGCCAGACAAACGTGTGGTTCCTGAAGAGGGGCAGCAGCCTTTTCAGTAGTTGCAGGGGCAACAGTCTGGATGATTGACTGATCTGGCCTTGTAACACTAACCAAAACGGCCTTACTGTGCTGGTACTGCGAACGGCTGAAAGCAAGGGAAAATTACAGCCGTAATTTTTCCCGAGGGCAAGCAGCTTTACTGCATGGTTAAATGATGATGGCGTCCTCTTGGGTAAAATATTCCGGAGGTAAAATAGTCCCCCATTCGGATCTCCGGGTGGGGACTACTCAAGAGGATGTCGTTATCAAGAGAAAGAAAACTGGCGTTCTACGGATCGGAGCGTGGAATGTCAGATCCCTTAATCGGGCAGGTAGGTTAGAAAATTTAAAAAGGGAAATGGATAGGTGAAACTTAGATATAGTGGGAATTAGTGAATTTCGGTGGCAGGAGGAACAAGACTTCTGGTCAGGTGACTACAGGGTTATAAACACAAAATCAAATAGGGGTGATGCAGGAGTAGGTTTATTAATGAATAGGAAAATAGGAATGCGGGTAAGCTACTACAAATAGCATAGTGAACGCATTATTGTGGCCAAGATAGATACGAAGCCCACGCCTACCACAGTAGTACAAGTTTATATGCCAACTAGCTCTGCAGATGACGAAGAAATTAAAGAAATGTATGATGGAATAAAACAAATTATTCAGATAGTGAAGGGAGACGAACATTTAATAGTCATGGGTACCTGGAATACGTCAGTAGGAAAAGGGAGAGAAGGAAACGTAGTAGGTGAATGTGGATTGGTGGTAAGAAATGACAGAGGAAGCCGCCTGGTAGAAATTTGCACAGAGCACAACTTAATCATAGCTAACACTTGGTTCAAGAATCATAAAAGAAGGCTGTATACATAGAAGAAGCCTGGAGATACTGACAGGTTTCAGATAGATTATATAATGGTAAGACGGAGATTTAGGAACCAGGTTTTAAATTGTAAGACATTTCCAGGGGCAGATGTGGGCTCTGACCACACTCTATTGGTTATGAACTGTAGATTAAAACTGAAGAAACTACAAAAAGGAGGTAATTTAAGGAGATGGGACCTGGATAAACTGACTAAACCAGAGGTTATACAGAGTTTCAGGGAGAGCATAAGGGAACAATTGACAAGAATGGGGGAAAGAAATACTGTAGAAGAAGAATGGGTAGCTTTGAGGGATGAAGTAGTGAAGGCAGCAGAGGATCAAGTAGGTAAAAAGACGAGGGCTAGTATAAAGCATTGGGTAACAGAAGAAATATTGAATTTAATTGATAAAAGGAGAAAATATAAAAATGCAGTAAACTAAGCAGGCAAAAAGGAATACAAACGTCTCAAAAATGAGATCGACAGGAAGTGCAAAATGGCTAAGCAGGGATGGCTCGAGGACAAATGTAAGGATGTAGAGGCTTATCTCACTAGGGGTAAGATAGATACTGCCTACAGGAAAATTAAAGAGACCTTTCGAGAAAAGAGAGCCACTTGTGTGAATATCAAGAGCTCAGATGGAAACCCAGTGCTAAGCAAAGAAGGGAAAGCAGAAAGGTGGAAGGAGTATATAGGGGGTCTATACAAGGGCGATGTACTTGAGGACAATATTATGGAAATGGAAGAGGATGTAGATGAAGATGAAATGGGAGATAGGATACTGCGTGAAGAGCTTGACAGAGCACTGAAAGACGTGAGTCGAAACAAGGCCCCGGGAGTAGACAACATTCCATTAGAACTACTGACAGCCTTGGGAGAGCTAGTCCGGATAAAACTCTACCATCTGGTGAGCAAGATGTATGAGACAGGCGAAATACCCCCAGACTTCGAGAAGAATATAATAATTCCAATCCCAAAGCAAGCATTTACATCTACATCTACATCCATACTCCGCAAGCCACCTGACGGTGTGTGACGGAGGGTACCCTCAGTACCTCTATCGGTTCTCCCTTCTATTCCAGTCTCGTATTGTTCGTGGAAAGAAGGATTGTCTGTATGCTTCTGTGTGGGCTCTAATCTCTCTGATTTTATCCTCATGGTCTCTTCGCGAGATATACGTAGGAGGGAGCAATATACTGCTGGACTCTTCGGTGAAGGTATGTTCTCGAAACTTTAACAAAAGCCCGTACCGAGCTACTGAGCGTCTCTCCTGTAGAGTCTTCCACTGGAGTTTATCTATCATTTCCGTAACGCTTTCGCGATTACTAAATGATCCTGTAACGAAGCGCGCTGCTCTCCGTTGGATCTTCTCTATCTCTTCTATCAACCGTATCTGGTACGGATCCCACACCGCTGAGCAGTATTCAAGCAGTGGGCGAACGAGTGTACTGTAACCTACTTCCTTTGTTTTCGGATTGCATTTCCTTAGGATTGTTCCAATGAATCTCAGTCTGGCATCTGATTTACCGACGATCAACTTTATATGATCATTCCATTTTAAATCACTCCTAATGCGTACTCCCAGATAATTTATAGAATTAACTGCTTCCAGTTGCTGACCTGCTATTTTGTAGCTAAATGATAAGGGATCTATCTTTCTATGTATTCGCAGCACATTACACTTGTCTACATTGAGATTCAATTGCCATTCCCTGCACCATGCGTCAATTCGCTGCAGATCCTCCTGCATTTCAGTACAATTTTCCATTGTTACAACCTCTCGATACACCACAGCATCATCTGCAAAAAGCCTCAGTGAACTTCCGATGTCATCCACCAGGTCCTTTATGTATATTGTGAACAGCAACGGTCCCATGACACTCCCCTGTGGCACACCTGAAATCACACTTACTTCGGAAGACTTCTCTCCATTTAGAATGACATGCTGCGTTCTGTTATCTAGGAACTCCTCAATCCAATCACACAATTGGTCTGATAGTCCATATGCTCTTACTTTGTTCATTAAACGACTGTGGGGAACTGTATCGAACGCCTTGCGGAAGTCAAGAAACACTGCATCTACCTGTGAACCCGTGTCTATGGCCCTCTGAGTCTCGTGGACGAATAGCGCGAGCTGTGTTTCACACGACCGTCTTTTTCGAAACCCATGCTGATTCCTACAGAGTAGATTTCTAGTCTCCAGAAAAGTCATTATACTCTAACATAATACGTGTTCCAAAATTCTACAACTGATCGACGTTAGAGATATAGGTCTATAGTTCTGCACATCTGTTCGACGTCCCTTCTTGAAAACGGGGATGACCTGTGCCCTTTTCCAATCCTTTGGAACGCTACGCTCTTCTAGAGACCTACGGTACACCGCTGCAAGAAGGGGGGCAAGTTCCTTCGCGTACTCTGTGTAAAATAGAACTGGTATCCCATCAGGTCCAGTGGCCTTCCCTCTTTTGAGCGATTTTAATTGTTTCTCTATCCCTCTGTCGTCTATTTCGATATCTAACATTTTGTCATCTGTGGGACAATCTAGAGAAGGAACTACAGTGCACTCTTCCTGTGTGAAACAGCTTTGGAAAAAGACATTTAGTATTTCGGCCTTTAGTCTGTCATTCTCTGTTTCTGTACCATTTTGGTCACAGAGTGTCTGGACATTTTGTTTTGATCCACCTATGGCTTTGACATAAGACCAGATTTTCTTAGGATTTTCTGCCAAGTCAGTACATAGAAATTTACTTTCGAATTCATTGAACGCCTCTCGCATAGACTGGATTTGAACCCGATGGAAAACCTTTGGGAAATACATTTAAGGCGTGTTTATCGCAATGGAAGGCACTCTGAGGCCGTATCTGATCCGGAAAGAGCGATATGCGAAGAGTTGGCGACAGTTTCATTGCAAGAATTAAAAACCCTAAAAAATCAACGCCGAAGAGATTTTTGAAGTAATTAGGAAGAACGGAGGTTGGACAAAGTGCTGTCAATGCAATAACACATCAGGACAATGAATTCAAAAAATGTGTGTGGAATATTATAGGATTTAACGGCTCAGGTCATCAGTCCCTAAGTTTACACACTACTTAACCTAATTATCCTAAGACACACACACACACACTCATGCCCGAAGGAGGACTCGAACCTCCACCGGGACCAGCCGCACAGTCCGACAATGAATGCCATTTCCAACGGAAATGCAAACGCCTTATTTCGTTACTCGTGTTATGGGAGAAACTAAGTAATTCCGCCACGATTGTTTAATGTTTTATATACAGGGTGTTACGAAAAGGTACGGCCAAACTTTCAGGAAACATTCCTCACACACAAATAAAGAGAAGATGTTATGTGGACATGTGTCCGGAAACGCTTAATTTCCATGTTAGAGCTCATTTTAGTTTCGTCAGTATGTACTGTACTTCCTCGATTCACCGCCAGTTGGCCCAATTGAAGGAAGATAATGTTGACTTCGGTACTTGTGTTGACATGCGACTCATTGCTCTACAGTACTAGCATCAAGCACATCAGTACGTAGCTTCAACAGGTTAGTGTTCATCACGAACGTGGTTTTGCAGTCAGTGCAATGTTTACAAATGCGGAGTTGGCAGATGCCCATTTGATGTATGGATTAGCACGGAGCAATAGCCGTGGCGCGGTACGTTTGTATCGAGACAGATTTCCAGAACGAAGGTGTCCCGACAGGAAGACTTTCGAAGCAATTGATCGGCGTCTTAGGGAGCACGGAACATTCCAGCCAATGACTCGCGACTGGGGAAGACTTAGAACGACGAGGACAACTGCAATGGACGAGGCAATTCTTCGTGCAGTTGACGATAACCCTAATGTCAGCGTCAGAGAAATCGCTGCTGTACAAGGTAACGTTGACCACGTCACTGTATGGAGAGTGCTACGGGAGAACCAGTTCTTTCCGTAACCATGTACAGCGTGTGCAGGCACTTCTGCGAATGGTTCATCCAACGATGTGTCAATCCTCATTTCAGTGCAAATGTTCTCTTTACGGATGAGGTTTCATTCCAACGTGATCAAATTGTAAATTTTCACAATCAGCATGTGTGGGCTGAGGAGAATCCGCACGCAATTGTGCAATCACGTCATCAACACAGATTTTCTGTGAACGTTTGGGCAGGCATTGTTGGTGACGTCTTGATTGGGCCCCATGTTCTTCCGCCTACGCTCAATGGAGCACGTTATCATGATTTCATACGGGATACTCTACCTGTGCTGCTAGAACATGTGCCTTTACAAGTACGACACAACATGTGGTTCATGCACGATGGAGCTCCTGCACATTTCAGTCGAAGTGTTCGTACGCTTCTCAACAACAGATACGGTGACCGATGGATTGGTAGAGGCGGACCAATTCCATGGCCTCCACGCTCTCCTGACCTCAACCCTCTTGACTTTCATTTATGGGGCATTTGAAAGCTCTTGTCTACGCAACCCCGGTGCCAAATGTAGAGACTCTTCGTGCTCGTATTGTGGACGGCTGTGATACAATACGCCATTCTCCAGGGCTGCATCAGCGCATCAGGGATTCCATGCGACGGAGGGTGGATGCATATATCCTCGCTAACGAAGGATATTTTGAACATTTCCTGTAACAAACTGTTTGAAGTCACGCTGGTACGTTCTGTTGCTGTGTGTTTCCATTCCATGATTAATGTGATTTGAAGAGAAGTAATAAAATGAGCTGTAACATGGAAAGTAAGCCTTTCCGGACACATGTCCACATAACATATTTTCTTTCTTTGTGTGTGAGGAATGTTTCCTGAAAGTTTGGCCGTACTTTTTTGTAACACTCTGTATATGTATGCTTCCATAATAAATTCAATACATGTGTGCTTTAGAGATTGTACTATTACTTCTGTAGTAACTTTGTCTTAATACTGATTTCCATTGCTGTATGACCAGAAATCCAACACAGTGTCGTAAACTAAAGTGTAAACTCCTCCACTTAAGTCGCATAAGGCAAAAAAAGAAACATTTCAATATCTAAAAGGCCCTCCATGTACCCGTACAACTGCCTCGCATCTTTGAGGCATGCTCCTTGGAAGTCTACGATCATTTTCTTGTGGAATTTTTTCCCACTACTCAGTAAGGACCTCTGCGAGTTGTTCAAGAGTTCTAACCGTTGGGCCCGAAGTTGTGTGTCTAGCATATCCCATAAACGCTCAAAAGGAATTGAGGTTAGGACTCAGAGCAGGCCAGTCTAATGAGTGAATCGCGAGGTCCTGTAACGTTTTCATGGTGGCTACTGCTGAATGCGCTTTCGCACATATTGTTTCAGGATAAATTGGGGGCCCATTGCAACTAAAATGGCATAACATGATCCGGTATAATCTCGTTAATTTACCTCTGAGCATTAAGTCGGCCTCCGAGTTTATGGGTCCGGTCGGCAATCAGTTGTGATGCCACCACACACCATGACCGAGCCGTAGCCGAATATGTCCTCCCTGGGCTGCTGCTTCGTTGTAATGTTCACCGCGAGGACGATATACACGTATACACTCCTGGAAATTGAAATAAGAACACCGTGAATTCATTGTCCCAGGAAGGGGAAACTTTATTGACACATTCCTGGGGTCAGATACATCACATGATCACACTGACAGAACCACAGGCACATAGACACAGGCAACAGAGCATGCACAATGTCGGCACTAGTACAGTGTATATCCACCTTTCGCAGCAATGCAGGCTGCTATTCTCCCATGGAGACGATCGTAGAGATGCTCGATGTAGTCCTGTGGAACGGCTTGCCATGCCATTTCCACCTGGCGCCTCAGTTGGACCAGCGTTCGTGCTGGACGTGCAGACCGCGTGAGACGACGCTTCATCCAGTCCCAAACATGCTCAATGGGGGACAGATCCGGAGATCTTGCTGGCCAGGGTAGTTGACTTACACCTTCTGGAGCACGTTGGGTGGCACGGGATACATGCGGACGTGCATTGTCCTGTTGGAACAGCAAGTTCCCTTGCCGGTCTAGGAATGGTAGAACGATGGGTTCGATGACGGTTTGGATGTACCGTGCACTATTCAGTGTCCCCTCGACGATCACCAGTGGTGTACGGCCAGTGTAGGAGATCGCTCCCCACACCATGATGTCGGGTGTTGGCCCTGTGTGCCTCGGTCGTATGCATTCCTCATTGTGGCGCTCACCTGCACGGCGCCAAACACGCATACGACCATCATTGGCACCAAGGCAGAAGCTACTCTCATCGCTGAAGACGACACGTCTCCATTCGTCCCTCCATTCACGCCTGACGCGACACCACTGGAGGCGGGCTGCACGATGTTGGGGCGTGAGCGGAAGACGGCCTAACGGTGTGCGGGACCGTAGCCCAGCTTCATGGAGACGGTTGCGAATGGTCCTCGCCGAAACCCCAGGAGCAACAGTGTCCCTAATTTGCTGGGAAGTGGCGGTGCGATCCCCTATGGCACTGCGTAGGATCCTACGGTCTTGGCGTGCATCCGTGCGACGCTGCGGTCCGGTCCCAGGTCGACGGGCACGTGCACCTTCCGCCGACCACTGGCGACAACATCGATGTACTGTGGAGACCTCACGCCCACGTGTTGAGCAATTCGGCGGTACGTCCACCCGGCCTCCCGCATGCCCACTATACGCCCTCGCTCAAAGTCCGTCATCTGCACATACGGTTCACGTCCACGCTGTCGCGGCATGCTACCAGTGTTAAAGACTGCGATGGAGCTCCGTATGCCACGGCAAACTGGCTGACACTGACGGCGGCGGTGCACAAATGCTGCGCAGCTAGCGCCATTCGACGGCCAACACCGCGGTTCCTGGTGTGTCCGCTGTGCCGTGCGTGTGATCATTGCTTGTACAGCCCTCTCGCAGTGTCCGGAGCAAGTATGGTGGGTCTGACACACCGGTGTCAATGTGTTCTTTTTTCCACTTCCAGGAGTGTACGTCCGCCTGACCGTGTTAGGCCAAAGCAAGATTGGTCTGTAAACAATACATTGCCCCATTGATGCAACTGCCAGTGCGTTGCTATCTCATGTGCCGAGCAGTTAATCGAGGTCGTTTACGCAACCATCAGTGCTTTAGTGAAAGTAATGGAAACCTTAGATCCCCTTGTTTCCAACGGCCTGTAGATTATTCTCGTACATTTAATGCGTGACGAAATAAAAATTAATGGAGCTGGGTCCATTTTTTGTGTGCTTTGTGACTGAGAAAATATTGCATTTGATTCTTTCAGCTACTTCCAACGGTTTAGGACCTCTATAAAATGCAAACCTGTACACACAGAATAGTAGCCGCCATCTGCGCAACACATAGGGAAGTAACCAGAGGCACCGGCGGAGAACAAGACGAGTGAAGAGCTTCTGCAAATTGGTGGTCTTGGCGCGGAAAGCGATGCGGCGGCATAATTGGGTGAGGTGGTGCTTGTGATAGCAGCTACGGATCCTCCGCGCCAACTCAGTTCGTTAAGAGCAAAGTCCAACAGCGAGCGACACCCCGGGCTTAGGCTGACTGACAGCTAATTAGCGGGCGAGCTTTTGTCCTCCTCCAGCGCGCTTTTTTCTGCGGGAGCGGGCCTACAGCGCCGAGCCCTCTGCCACGCCTGCCCTGGCTCTTCGAGTTGGGCTGCACTATCAGATTGCACTGATTTTCCTTGACCTGCCAAATAAATTTTGTAGTTAGAATCTGTACGGAGGAAGATGGGGTGAAGATTTTAGACTGATCTGAAGAGACGCACTGTTGCTGCAAAGATACAACTTCTGAAAAACTAATGCTTGGGAAATACGTGGAGCAGGTGAAATAAGAAAGTGAGTAGTCATCAAACTAGCGGGACAGGTGAATGACGGCGAGTTGGTGGAAAGATGAGGATTCAGAAAGAGGAATGGTAGAAGAAAAATGCAGTCACAGCATTACGAAACGTGTCATTTCCTCGAGACTTTCTTGAGAACATTACATTCGATATTTTTATTCTAAACATTTTCTTAGAACTGGGCTCCGCAGTCTGTATGAAATTATGAAGTGACGTCATTCTCCTTGCTTACGTTGTACTTCTTAGTCTGCTTTGATCAGCTGATCTATTACTGTATGGTCATTATCATGCGATGAATATGTACAGATAAGTTATAAAATGCGAATAAAACAGGTGTCTGCACGTATTAATCAATGAGGCTGATTAAGAAAGGCGACGCTTAGCGATTTTATTTTGACCTCACGACATCAGCCGACTGTCTGCTTGTCAGCACTGCTTCGAACTTCCTTCAAACACATTTTCGTATTACTCAGTGCGCGAGAAGCAGTGAATTTGAGAAAGATGTACGATATCTTTGAAGTTTCTGTTAAACGACTCTCTACAAGCTAATGAGATAGTGGCACAAGAAAAGATATCAAATAGAAACCGAGGACCATTTTCCTGTTTCCCCATTGAATTCTTTGCTTAGACAGGTAAATGCGTACTGACCTGTAAACTAAAGACGCGAAAGGTACCAGGAAACCATTGAATTAAAGAACTAAATAGTACAGCATGGGTGGTGTGTGTGTTGTCCTTAGCGTAAGTTAGTTAAAGTTAGATTAAGTAGCGACCGATGACCTCAGCAGTTTGGTCCCGTAAAAAAAAAAAAAAAAAAAAAAAAATACCTAAATGGTACAGCTAATTCGCATGCGTAATTGCGCTTATTGTACCACCCTAGTAAGGTGTTGTTCGAGGTGAAGGTAGCCACTTTGAATCCTCTTGGGGCAAAAATTTTGTTAAGTAGTATTAGGGCGGCAAGTGTGTAAGATCTGGTTGCCTCGAGTTCCCCATCATAAATCTCTGTTCGCGAATAAGGGACTCTGTAGCAGTTCTTTCCAAGTGAGGCCCTGTGACGCTGTTTCGGATGAGGACGATAAGCTTGGTACTCTTCGGCAGACGAGGACAATGTACTGGCGCCGGATTTCACGCTATCTAAGCTTTACGCCATACTCATCCGTAACAACGTGCAAACACCACTACAGTATACAAGCAGCCAACATAGTCATGTACGGAATTGGTTACAGACACACACTCGAAAATTTGTGCCAAATCAGAAAAAAGCTGCTGTAAACCATCTTCACTAGGATGTCACCCGGGACCACAACAGAGGATTCTCGCCTTATTCCTGGCAAACATTCATGAGCCTGACATTAAATTACGGTATCGCTAGGCAGTACGTTCATCTAATTCCGTCATTCTTCCAATCTTAATGGTGTACATTGACTCAGTACCAATCTCTTGGATGCATATGCGTCGCTACTTCGACGCAAGTTGTGAAAAGGAAAAAAAAGGAAATTTTAATAGTTACCTAGCGTGCATAATAAATCAGAAAGAAGATCAAGGTACAGGGGTGACATCCATGTGGTAGCTACTAGGACACGAATAGAAAAAGTTTGCCTTCCAAGTAATTTGTGATGTTTGTACCTGAGAGAACTCAAACCATTTCGAGTCACAGATAGGGAAATCGTACGGAGGTTCTTCGCTAGATAATAGTTCTTCAGGTATCTTCCGGAGGGCTTCTGTAGATGCGGATCCTAAGGCCCCTACTAGAGGCTTGCTGCCCTGTAAGATGGTGATAGTAGTGCAACTTAGGAGACTGTCGAAGGCAACGGACAGTTTGACGACTCAACAGGACGTGGAGTTTTGAAGATAACTGAAAACTAACAAAATGTTACTCAAGAATAAGCAGGATTGCCTGTAGAGAGGAACAATTTTGCTATATGTTTGTTTAGCGCGGGAAATGACCGTGTCATGAAAGAGCATCAAAGTAGATGAATTCGACGCGGTGAATATATATATATATATATATATATATATATATATATATATATATACCCACAGAAAATTTTGCACAATGCTAGGTGTTAGATCCTTCTGGTTTGTGGAAAACCAATGTCAGACCTTTCGTGAGGCTCGGTGGTTGCGAATGACCTTGTTCTTGATGTCAGCCAGTTATTGCTGGACCAGTACGGCCACTGAGTCACCGTTTTAATGCCTGCTGCCCAGAAATGCTGCCGGCCTGTGTGCCTCAAGCTTTCCGAGGACCGTCAACTCAGCAACAAAATGGTTCAAATGGCTCTGAGCACTATGGGACTTAACTTCTAAGGTCATCAGTCCCCTAGAACTTAGAACTACTTAAACCTAACTAACCTAAGGACATCACACACATCCATGCCCGAGGCAGGATTCGAACCTGCGACCGTAGCGGTCACGCGGTTCCAGACTGTAGCGCCTAGAACCGCTCGGCCACTTCGGCCGGCACTCAGCAACAGCACTCGCTCGTAATGGCAAGCACCGAAACACTGACAACGTACGCCTACCAATGTATCGTTTCTCTGAGCGTAATAGGGAAAAGCTGTGAAGGTGACTTAGATAATACACATACACAATGGGTATGTTATTCCTTTTTTAAATTGTTGTGACAGACAGACATTAGTAGTACCAACGATTAAACTCATATGCACAATTTATTAGTAAAATAGCGTTAGTCAGACTGCCCGTACTTCCAGGTGCCAATAAGTGGCCCAAGCGTTAAAAGCCCTGTGTATGTGATCGGCCCCCAGACATAATCGTACTCCGAGGTTTGGCAGCGACAGACATTGCACTCCCGCCGTGACGGTCGCGGCAACTTGGGACAACGCAGCGTTCCCTCATGCTCCGCAGCCGAACTGGACAGCGTCAGGCCGTGAGCGGTCACAGGCAGCTTCACGGCGTATCTATGAGAAGGTCACTCACTCACTGCGTACTGGTAAGCCGTGTGGGCGCGTGTCGTTTTCCCCGTGGCTGCGACACCGTCCGACTCATGCACCAGCCACCGTGGACTCCATTTTCGCACGTGACAGGTGCATATTCTGAAACGTCCCCTTAGAACAATTATACATGACTGTGTTTAAACTGACTCACAATACTTTTAGCGCAACGCAATCTGACTTTCAAAAAATCCCTACAAAAGAATGGCCCTGACTAACATTAACCTATACCTTTCACAAATCACTTACCTCACAAAAATCTTCGTTACTCAAGCTACAGCAATACAGCGAGCGCCACTACTGCCAGCTAAATAACAGATTCAAACTACTGCAGGCACTAACTACTGATAGGCATAGTTAGCAAATGAAAGATTTTAATAGAGAACAAACAATGTATTTACCTTAATAATCATAATATATATGCCATCCAGTCTTACAAATTTCAAATCTCCGCCATTTCTCTCCCCACATCCACCACTGCTGGCGGCTCACCTCCAACTGCGCAACGCTACGCGCTGTTAACATCCAGCTGCCCAACACTACAATAGCAAATTCCAACAATGCAAACTAGCCACAGACTGCACACAGCACAGCCAGTGATTTTCATACATAGAGCGCTACGTGGCGGCGGCGTTACCAATATAAGAACCTGAACAGCCTACTTACAATTCACGCGACATCAAAAAATGGTTCAAATGGCTCTGAGCACTATGGGACTTAACTACTGTGGTCATCAGTCCCCTAGAACTTAGAACTACTTAAACCTAACTAACCTAAGGACATCACACACATCCATGCCCGAGGCAGGATTCGAACCTGCGACCGTAGCGGTCACGCGGTTCCAGACTGTAGCGCCTATAACCGCACGGCCACTCCGGCCGGCACACGCGACATCATAAAAGCACCTCTACTTCTCTATGCAACAGCGCTCACACTCCTTGCATACTGGGAGCGCGCGACGCTGCCGGACAGTTCATCAGTTGGTTCGGTAATAAAGTGTAACAGTACCAGGCCGCTGTGGCCGAGCGGTTCTAGGCGCTTCAGTCTGGAACCGCGCTGTTGCTACAGTCGTCGGTTCGAATCTTGCCTTGGGCATGGATGTGTGTGATGTCTTTAGGTTAGTTAGATTTAAGTAGTTCTAAGTCTAGGGGACTGCTGACCTCAGATGTAAAGTTCCATAGTGCTTAGAGCCATTAATAAAAGTGACAGGAGATATGGACGCTGAGCCAAGTGGCTGACTTGTTCACAAAGGAGAACAATGGAGCCCTTGTCGCAGAGAGCAGGGAGGGGGAAGGGGAGGAGGGAAGACATTGATCTTGAAGATAAATCAGACAAGTGTCCCAGAACGTAAGGGGAGGACAATGACCCTTCATCTTGGAGGTAAGGATAACAACGGATCCTTTGCCCTAAAATTCTCTTTGGTCCACTACTGATATTGAGGTGATTAGAAATAGAGTGCAAGCTCGTCATCTTTCAAGTCTGGGGATGGAAATTGGTCGTTCACTTTGAAAGCTACCATTCTGGTATTTGAAGTGATTTAGGAAAATGATGGAAAACTTGAATCTTTATGGCCGAACGCGGATTGAACCGTCGTCCTCCCGAATGTGAGTCCTTTGCGTTACCTCCAGCGGGCTGGCTATGTGTCAATAGATCGTTTTCTTCGATGTACGTCATAATGTTGCAGTATAGTATACATTCCAAAATCCTACTACAGATCGATATAAATAGTTTGGATCTTAAACACAACGGATTATTTTTATTTCTTTTCTTGTGTATTAACGTAATCTATGCACCTCTTCAGTCTTTAGGTATGGATCTTTCGTCGAAAAAAAAGGTTCAAATGGCTCTGAACACGATGGGACTTAACACGTGAGGTCATCAGTCCCCTAGAACTTAGAACTACTTAAACCTAACTAACCTAATGAGATCACACACATCCGTGCCCGAGGCAGGGTTCGAACCTGCGACCGTAGCGGTCGCGCGGTTCCAGACTGTAGCGCCTAGAACCGCTCGCCGACCACGGTGGTCTAGCGGTTCTGACGCTGCAGTCCGGAACCGCGGGACTGCTACGGTCGCAGGTTCGAATCCTGCCTCGGGCATGGGTGTGTGTGATGTCCTTAGGTTAGTTAGGTTTAAGTAGTTCTAAGTTCTAGGGGACTTATGACCTAAGATGTTGAGTCCCATAGAGCTCAGAGCCATTTGAACCATTTTAGAACCGCTCTGCCGCTCCGGCCGGCGATCTTTCGTCGAAGAAGCGGCTGTATATGATTGCTAAAAATGGATCTACTCCATTAGCACTCTCCAAACAGAACGTAATTGGTATGCTACATGGACCGGTAGACTTTCCTTTATGAAGCGACTTAAGTTGCTTCGCTATACCGAGCATATCTACTTCCAAGTTAATCATGTTGGCAGCAGTTTTTGATTCAAATTTTTGAATTTTTACTGCTTCTTCTCTGGTGAAGGAATTTCGGAAATCCGTATTTAGTAACTTCGCTTTAGTGTTTCTATGGTCGTCAGCATTATCACACGCACGCAGTGAAGCTACACTACTGGGCATTAAAATTGCTACACCAATTGCAAATAATAAACGGATATTCATTGCACAAATATATTATACTAGAACTGACATGTGATTACATTTTCACGCAGTTTGGGTGCATAGATCCTGAGAAATCAGTATCCAGAACAACCACCTATGGCCGTAATAACGGCCTTGATACGCCTGGGCATTGAGTCAAACAGACCTTGGATGGCGTGTACAGGTACAGCTGCCCATGCAGCTTCAACACGATACCACAGTTCATCAATAGTAGTGACTGGAGTATTGTGACGAGCCAGTTTCTCAGCCACCATTGACCAGACGTTTCCAATTGGTGAGAGATCTGGAGAATGTGCTGGCCAGGGCAGCAGTCGAACATTTTCTGTATCCAGAAAGGCCCGTACAGGACCTGCAACATGCGGTCGTGCATTATCCTGCTGAAATGTAGGGTTTCGCAGGGATCGAATGAAGGGTAGAGCCGCGGGTCGTAACACATCTGAAATGTAACGTCCACTGTTCAAAGTGCCGTCAATGCGAACAATAGGTGATCGAGACATGTGACCAATGGGTAACGTCCACTGTTCAAAGTGCCGTCAATGCGAACAATAGGTGATCGAGACATGTGACCAATGGCACCCCATACCATCACGCCGGGTGATACGCCAGTATGGCGATGACGAATACACGCTTCCAATGTGCGTTCACCACGATGTCGCCAAACACGGATGCGACCATCTTGATGCTGTAAACAGAACCTGGATTCATCCGAAAAAATGACGTTTTGCCATTCGTGCACCCATTTTCGTCATTGAGTACACCATCGCAGGCGCTCCTGTCTGTGATGCAGCTTCAAGGGTAACCGCTGCGATGGTCTCCGAGCTGATAGTCCATTCTGCTGCAAACGTCATCGAACTGTTCGTGCAGATGGTTGTTGTCTTGCAAACGTCCCCATCTGTTGACTCAGGGATCGAGACGTGGCTGCACGATCCGTTACAGCCATGCGGATAAGATGCCAGTCATCTCGACTGCTAGTGATACGAGGCCGTTGGGATCCAGCACGGCGTTCCGTATTACACTCCTGAACCCACCGATTCCATATTCTGCTAACAGTCATTGGGTCTCGACCAACGCGAGCAGCAATGTCGTGATACGATAAACCGCAATCACCATAGGCTACAATCCGATCTTTATCAAAGTCGGAAACGTGATGGTACGCATTTCTCCTCCTTACACGAGGTATCACAAGATCGTTCACCAGGCAACGCCGGTCAACTGGTGTTTGTGTATGAGAAATCGATTGGAAACTTTCCTCATGTCAGCACGTTGTAGGTGTCACTACCGGCGCCAACCTTGTGTGGATGCTCTGAAAAGCTAATCATTTGCATATCACAGCATCTTCTTCCAGATGGTTAAATTTCGCGTCTGTAGCACGTCATCTTCTTGGTGTAGCAATTTTAATGGCCAGTAGTGTATTGACTGTGTCTTTTCGCTGGTATACGTAACATACTACCCGAATCTACAAGATTTCGAAACAGAGTTTTGCTGCGCAGACTACAGAAAGCATCTCGAATTTAAGTTTTGTCAGGATGGAGACTTTGTATTCTTTTCAATCTGGTATGCTTTTTTCGTTGCTTCTGCACTTGTGTACCATGAGGGATCAGTTCCGTCTCTTATTAGCTTATTTGGTGCGAAATTCTGAATTGCCGTCAACAATGTTTCCATGAATGTGTGCCACATCTGGTCGACGTCTAAATGGTTGTAGTAGAGTACAACAAAAATGATATCCTACTCCAGTTTACGCGGGGTGAAGTGGTGGAACAGGATCTGAAACCTCTGTGGTCGGAGGGTAAAGGATCGTTGTCTGAGTAGTTTGAGATAAGAAACGAATGATCGGAGATGAATTTTTAGTTTCTTATTAAGACAAACAATTTACACCTTATCGCACATACCAGTCACGACTGCCTGTATCACTGCATGAATTAAAACAGCCCATAAGATTTTGCCACTCATTATGAAATATCTCTGTTGTCCGTGGTACACTAAACAGGACAAGTTGGTCTTTAAATTCAGATCCTCTTCAGTTTCTCCTTGAGTGTCAAACTATTTCATGCATCTCCATAGAAATCTGTAGGAGTGAGATCTATCGATCGCGCTGACAGTGGGACAATCCAACGATTACAGTTCCTGTTTTCTGATTTTCACAGGTATTAATATTGAAGTGTGATAATGTATCATCGTGCTGAAACCACATTCACTCGTAACCAACCAGAGGTAGAGTCTCCAGAAACTGCCGCAGCTCATCCAGAATGAACACAAGCTATCGTGCGCCGTTCAAACGGAGTGGCATGAATGAAATCAAACCCAATTAGTTGATATCGTACAGACAAAGCATTTAAGTTGATAGTGAATCGATGCTGGTTGCCAGGCAAGTGTTACGTAGGAATTTTTTATCACACCAGATATGGATATTTTGACAAATGATAACTTCATCACAGATAATTGAGGCCTCCAGTACTGATCTGGGTAAACCATTGAATGTAATGAAATTTAGGGTCAAAATCTTCTTGTCCCATTGTTGATGATAGCGCTATAATTGTTGCTCCTCCGGTACTGTCCACACTGTGTCCTTCGATGTGTTTGCTGCTGGTTCTTCTCCGATTCGATTCAACACTCTTCTCAAATTCTAATGTGGAAGAAGTACTTTGTCGAGAACCTTCGGCAGCGCTCTATGGATTGCGGGTACTAGTTCCTCGTAATTTTCTATCCACGTCGATAAATTTCCTCAAATTAAGGTATCGTCTGATGTGGAACTTTTCTCTGCAAATTGGTTCAGCTTTCCAAGCACTGTAAGTTTCTCTACCACACATTAAATCCATAGCTGCAATTCCTGTAACGAGTAATTCATTGTGTTTCACACCGAGATAGATGGCGCAAAGACAAGATACTGGACCCTTATTCTGAAGGTCGTCGGTTCAAGTCCCCGTCCGGTCACCGAGATTTAGGTTTTCAGGTATTCCGCAAAATCGTCTAAGGCGAATACCAGGTTGATTCCTTTTAAAGGGAAACACCCTTTTCCTTCACTATCCTACCCCATTTCGAGCTTATGCTCCGTATCAGATGACTTCGTCATCGACAGGACGTTAAGAAAAAATGGTTCAAATGGCTCTGAGCACTATGGGACTTAACATCTGTGGTCATCAGTCCCCTAGAACTTAGAACTACTTAAACCTAACTAACCTAAGGACGTCACACACATCCATGCCCGAGGCAGGATTCGAACCTGCGGCCGTAGCGGCAGCGCGGTTCCAGACTGTAGCTCCTAGAACCCCTCGGCCACACATGGCCGGCAGGACGTTAAGACTTAATCTTCCATCCTCCTTTACCTTCGATAACCAGCCATGAGCAGTAACCAGTGGTAAATCCGCTGGCACATTACAAACAATTATGTATTTGCAAAATGAATTTTCACTCTGCAGTGGAGTATACACTGATTTGAAACTTCCAGGCAGATTAAAACTGCTTGCCCGGCTCTGATTCGATCATGGGAGCTTTGCCTCTTGTAGGCAAGAGCTTTGTAAGGCAGGAGATTAGGAGAAGTCAGGCTGTGAGGGAGGGTCGTGAGTCGTCCCTGGATAACTCAGAGGTAAAGCACTTGCCAGCTAAAGGCGAAGGTTCCAGGTTAGAGTCCCGCTGTGGCACGCAGTTTTAATCTGGCAGGAAGCTTCAATTGTGTGTTTGTCGCTGCGGCAAGTAGATGTTTGCTTTAAGGCGTAAACATTTCAAAAACACGACCTCGCACTGTTTGCTCAGTCAAGACCCCGTGCCATTTAAAATACTCGTGTCCAGCAATTGGTTTCGCCTCTCAAAATATCCACTTTTGGGTCCTCTATTGCCTGTACAATTTTGGCTCAAAAGTCTGGGACAATCTACTGGCAAAATTCTTTCACGCCGAATATTTAACGAGATTTGTGACTGGTCAAGGGATTCCTCTGCTGGTAGAATGAACCTTTATCTAGAGTAAAGTGAAATCGGGATGCCTCTGAGGGCAGGCAGTGTTCAGGTTATAGTACATATTAAGTTCGGATGTCTGGTTCAAATGCTCTGAGCACTATGGGACTTAACATCTGTGGTCATCAGTCCCCTAGAACTTAGAACTACTTAAACCTAACTAACCTAAGGACGTCACACACATCCATGCCCGAGGCAGGATTCGAACCTGCGACCGTAGCGGTCACGCGGTTCCAGACTGAAGCGCCTAAACTGCACGGCCACACCGGCCGGCTTAAGTTCGGAGCCAGAATAAATTTCACACTTACTGTTTGATCTTCAGCCGCTCTCCTGACAAACCGGAAATCCAACGGGCCGCAACAGAAGCAAGTTTCGAACAGACGGGCCCATCGCTGACCGCTGCCGTTCGACCGGAACACGTCCGGGGCGGGGCGGGCTCGCCGTACGAGGAATCATTTACACTAGTTGCCAGCTCCCTACGGTTCCCACAGCTCTGCCCGAAGATTCAACCGGTAGCGAAGCGTTGCTCCTATGAAAGGGGCGGCAAGGGGCCTTGAAATGATAATTCATCCCTGCAATAACGCCGTTATTGCCCTAGGGCACTTTCCTCATCTACGCTACTCTCCTCTTCGAGTTATATGTTAACCAAATGGTGGATAATGTGGCACTAACACCCAAACGTTAAGCGTAATCCAGAAATGCGGTCGTATTTCGTGAACTGGAGGACGGAAAGCTTACAAAACAAGGTAAACGTATATCACAGGTATTTGCGTACAAAACGTGTGATGAATTTGCGCACGCAGCGGCTTGATTGGTTAAATTAAATGCTAATTAACTCAGAAAAGGCCCAACGTATCGAATTTTTTCTTAACAATTATTCTTCCGCAGAGCATACCCTGAAATACCCTTACAAACTTCTCGAACTGTTTCTGACCACCCCGTGTAGACACTCTGCTGTTGGTCCGCATGTTAGATTGTAATTAGGCTGTTTAGGTTTTTATGTTGGTAACGCCACCTAGAGCTCTATATGAAAATCACTGGCTGTGCTTTGTGCAGTCTGTGGCTGGTTTGCATTATTGGAATATTCGCTATTGTAGTGTTGGGCAGTTGGATGTGAACAGTGCGTAGCGTTGCGCAGTTGGGGGTGAGCCGCCAGCAGTGGTGGATGTGGGGAGAGAGATGGCAGAATTTTAAGAGCGGACGATCTGGACGTGTGTCCGCCAGAAAGAGTAAATTTGTAATACTATGTGTCATGAACTGATATATAATGACTTTTGAACACTATTAAGGTAAATAAATTGTTTGTTCTCTATCAAAATCTTTCATTTGCTAACTATGCCTATCAGTTGTTAGTGCCTTCAGTAGTTAGAATCTTTTATTTAGCTGACAGTATTGGCGGCCGCTGTATTGCAGTAGTTCGAGTAACGAAGATTTTTGTGAGGTAAATGATTCGTGAAAAGTATAGGTTAATGTTAGTCAGGGCCATTCTTTTGTATGGATTATTGAAAGTCAGATTGCGTTGCGCTAAAAATATTGTGTGTCAGTTTAGTGTTGATCAGAATAACTAAAGAGAGAAATGTCTGAGTACGTTCAGTTTTGCTCAGTTGTTTGAAGGCATATGCCTTCAACCAGACAATCGTTGGAGACGTGTTTGGAGGCAACCTGGTCGGACTGAACGCCTTTAGACACACTGTTGAGCGGGTGCAGCAAGGTGAAAGTTCCCTTGCTGTTTTGGGGTGGCATTATGTGGGACCGGCGTACGCCGCTGGCGATCATGGAAGCCGCCGTAACGGCCGTACGATACGTGAATGCCATCCTCCGACCGATAGTGCAACGTTATCGGCAGTATATTGGAGAGGCATTCGTCTTCATGGACGACAATCCGCGCCCCCATCGTGCACATCTTGTAAATGACTTCCCTCATGATAACGACATCGCTCTACTAGAGTGGGCAGCATGTTATCCAGACATGAACCCTATCGAAGATGCCTGGCATAGATTGAAAAGAGCTGTCTGGAGCACCACCTCTGAAGCTTTCGCTGTGTGGTGGTACAACATGCAATGTGTTGTTTTCATGAGCAATGACAAGGGCGGAAATGATGTTTACGTTGGTATCTATTCCAATTTCATGTACAGGTTCCGGAACTCTCGGAACCGAGGTGACGCAAAACTTTTTTTGATGTGTGTATGTAAAATTAATATAGTCAATTTACTTACGATTGTTACCCTTGTAAGTGAAACAGACTCGGTGATACCATTTTCCTATCACTTTTAGTGTTCGCTGAAAAGTGGACCAGCGCAACGTAAGGAGGGAAGCTCTCCAAACCTTCATCTGTTTTACGCCGTTTCCCGAGTAAAGATTTACGTCCTTTTCGTTTTTACGGAAAACACCGTTGCGGGAATCACGGACCTGTCCAAATTGGAGATCCGGCTTCTTCCAGTACAGCAAGGACATGCCACTGATTTTATTTCTCAGCAGGACTGAGCAAGACAGTGTTGACACATGGATGTGGGAGCGTTTCTAAACAGTGAGCTGCCTCAGTAATGGATCAGCCATTAGGAGCGTACGTAACTCGCATTGCACCATTGACCTCCAAGGTCGCATGACTCGTTGTACGATTTTTTTTAGTAGTTTTGTAAAAGACTCCGTCTATGTGTCTGCCCCTCCAACGACTTTCGGCGAACTGCGACGCCTCGTAGAGACATCAGTGAGTGCAATAATCCCAGACATGCTTCCAAAAGCAAGGCACGAAATTTACTGTCCTCTGAATGTGTAACAAGTGTGTACCACACCGAACAGTTGTGAAAGGTAAATGAAATCTGTGATCCTAAATGTAACTGTGACATGTGCAATTTGTACACACGATTGGTTGTGTTGAAAATAAAAACTTTGTAAGTTAAAATTTTCCTACTGTTCTTGCCTTCGGCCATGCAATGGCGCGCTATTTGATACTTTCAAGTAACTATACGAAAGAGAGAACAAAACAGGTAAATGTAAAAATATACATAAAAATAAAGTACACACACACACACACACACACACAAACACACACATACACACACAGACACACACATAGGCACGTGCGCGCACTCGTGCATACACACAGCGTGAAAGAGAGGCAGGTAAATGCACAAAGTTTGGCTGTGGTATCAGAAGGAGTTTTAAAATAGCTGAACATCAAGGGGTATCGAGAGCACAGCAGTAACATAAACACTGTGTTTCTAGAAATTCAGAGTTTTAACATGTTACAATAAAAACATATCCCGTGTCTCTGTGCGTATTTCTAAGCAGATGAGGACAGGTGCTACGAATAACTGTAACTAATCACAACATATACTCGCGAAATATTTTCGCGCAACAAAATTACTCAGATGGAAGGTCATCTAACAATGTAAAGAAGATCCTACAGAACCCTCTAGAGAGTGAGGTAATCATATATATATATATATATATATATATATATATATATATATATATCTTCTCAGGTCGACAGGTCAACAATACCATAATTGCACCGGGATGTATGATGTATCGTTAGAAAGCTTATTTATCTGACTTCTGACATTGCATACCGACTTTTCGCTAAAACTTACTATTTGTGGAAAATTTAACGTAAAAAAGACTTTTTAACTATAATAAGCAAAAGGGTATCACTGATATCTAGCTTCATACGAATGTTTTACGAAGATAACTTATTAATCGTCAATAAGAGACTCGCTTTTCACATTATCTTATTACAAATGCCATTTTATTTGTTTTAATGTACTTATCAACTAGATATTTTGTATACAGCAAAAATGGTTCAAATGGCTCTGAGCACTATGGGACTCAACTGCTGTGGTCATAAGTCCCCTAGAACTTAGAACTACTTAAACTTAACTAACCTAAGGACAGCACACAACACCCAGCCATCACGAGGCAGAGAAAATCCCTGACCCCGCCGGGAATCGAACCCGGGCGTGGGAAGCGAGAACACTACCGCACGACCACGAGATGCGGGATGTATACAGCATTGCCATAGATAATAACCGTGACAACTGCAGTAGTCCATTATCACTATCGATATCTCTTAAGGAAAATGAAAAGCAAAAAGTGCACGGAGACTACATTCTTATGTCAAATAGCGTTTACAGCGAGGTGTTTTAATGCCCTGTAAATATTTTTTCTTCAAAATAACATGCATGTTAATATACATACGGGGATGTATCATAAATTCATGATTATTGTTTCACGTCGTTCAGTTCATTTTTAAAGATGTTTTCTCTTCGTTCCCGCAACTACCCTTATTCATACGACTATACTTATTCCCAATACTGTCATTATTTACAACTACAAAAGTGTGGAAGCTTCGTACGGGTCTCCTGTATCAATAAATGCACAGTTGATTGACACCGGGAAGACTGTTGTAATACTCCGGATAAGCTTAACACCATCTGCTCCAAGTATACCTTTTCAGTTGACGGGAAGACAGTTGCCTATGAAAATAGCACTTACTCTCATTATAAGCACTGCAGGTTTGTATTTAGCAAATCCCGTCTTTACTCAAGGACAATTGTGTGTAGCCTTATCAAGGGTAACTAAATCAACTAACATTTTCGTATCTCTTACCTAAAATGAAAAACAAGAACTACACAAGGATTATATTCTTACGTCAAATGTTTGCATCAAGGAATTGTAATGCTCTGTAAAGACTTTTGTTCAATATTATTTCCGTGGAAATCTATGTACAAGTACAAGAATGTCTTATATATTCTTGATTATTATTTCACGTCGTTCCGTTCATTTTTAAAGATTTTTTCCTTCAATCCCACAACTACCCTCATCCCAATGACTACACTTATTCCACATACTTTCATTACTTAAAACTATAAAAGTGCGTAAGTTTCGCGCGAGTCCCCTCGCAATTACAATAAGGGTAAAGTATTTCAGCTCAAATTTTCGCTCCAATAATAACTACTTGAAATTTGCGTGCACTTTACAGATCTGAATAAAACTACACACTGACGATGACTCAAATTCTGAAACGTGTTCGGAAATTAAAAATAATAGTTGTTTGCGTAATAAGCGCAACTAAATTCCCGTAGTTTAGGCGGCAAACACGACTTCTATTAGATCTCTAAAATCAAACCTCGCATAACAATTACACGATCGCATATAATTTCATAACA
Source organism: Schistocerca cancellata (assembly GCF_023864275.1). Classification (NCBI taxonomy): domain Eukaryota; kingdom Metazoa; phylum Arthropoda; class Insecta; order Orthoptera; family Acrididae; genus Schistocerca; species Schistocerca cancellata. Next base: position 879,447,419 of record NC_064629.1, on the reverse strand, counting down.
TACAAGCGTAACAATACGCTGTTTATATATAGATCTCACAACGAAACCCTGCCTCGAAATCTGTCAGAAAATCGTATGACGTCCTGGTCTTACGCACAGGGTTTGAACAAAAATATGGAAACACGGCGAGAAATGCATGATTGGACATAAATGCAGATGGTAGACAGGCTTGCAGGTTAAGTTCTTTTGTTTGAGCATTGTGTGTGCAATGTCTTCAATACGTTGCAAGTGCCAGTCGTGGTCAGAACAGATTGCTGTGTAGTTGTAAGCGCATTATGCTCGAGCTAAGTGAATTCTAAAGTGGTCAAATTGGTTGTGCTGGTATGGTGGATGCTTCCGCCGCCAAAAGAGCCGAAGTTTTTGGTATTTCAAGATGCATCTTATCGAAGATTTATACCGCGTGCAGGAAAGTGGATAAATGTCTTCTGCTAAGTCTCAACGCGGACGAAACTGTGTGTTAGGTGATCGTCATAGACGGCCATTGAAAAGGATTGTTACGAAAAATAGGAGGACTGCAGCTGGAAAAGACACTACACAACTGAATGTCGCACTCGCAAATCCTGTCTGCACCAAATTAACACGACGGGAGCTCCTTAAGCTTGTAACCTCCCCCTCACTTATCGACCTTAATGACAGTGAAAAATTGAACAGCGTGTACCTAATGGAAATTTGGGAAAAAGCAATCGTCACCGAAGTTAATCTGTCGGTAAAGAGGGAGGAAAGGGTTACATCTAAATGAAAGGAAAAATGCTAATGAAACAGGTGGAAATTAATTTTGAAAAGGGGTAAAGTAAATAAAGAAAGTAAATGTGCGGCCGTTACGTTAACAATTAACTAGCGGTAATTAGATATTTGAGATTTGGGGGAAATTACGGTCGCCAGTCCTAAGGACAATTACTATATTAACTGAAAAAGAAAGGTTATTACACATATAATTAGCACTAGAAGCATGGCAACTGAAGGTTGACACGTGTAGTGTGAAAACTGAAAGTTTGTCAGAAGTAACAAATTTCGCTACACTCTGACTTAATTTAGCAAAAGAATTAATAAAACCGGAAAATCGAAAGTTAATTTAGTGACTGAAGTTAATAGTGAGCTTTCTTTCTGAAGCACATCGAAATTCAGTAAAATACAGTTAGTCTTGGACTACCTCAACAATCATTTCTAAAGCTACTTGAATCTACGCAATTTAGAAAGAAGAGATTTAACTTTGAACTTGAATTAAACGATTCTGAACAATTAACAATAGTAAAATTTAGTACGTACCAAGCTGAGCTGCAGTCACAGGTAAGCTAAAATACGGTAACAAAACTCGCACTCTTAATTTGTGCTTGTGCAATCTAAATACTGTGGCCAGCTATGAATATTTTAACTGAACTTTGAAATTAAAGCATTGAAATCGAATTATAGTACTTTAATGCTGGCGTTTGAATTTCAACGACACTCGGGTTCATTCCGGAAAAGGAAGGGACCCTGCTTGGTAATGCAATTGGGACAATGAGCAACAAATGGTCACGCTAAGTTGCTGTAATTATAGTTAAGAAAATGGTACAGTTTGAAAAGCTGAGGTCTGCCATACAGTTCTAAAACTTTACGTGCTTCCAGTCTTCCTTGTTGGTTGATTGAAGGTTCGATGCCGTCGATCGAGGAGGTGGCGACAGTCACTCATTGTCGGCCGTCGCTGTTGCAGAAGCTGGATGTTGGTGCGCCTTCTTCTCGACACGGTCACCAGACGAAACGGGCTCTTGATATGCGCCAGCTAATGCTTCCCGTCCGCGTCACCGTGTCAGAAACTATCATCGCGAGTCGAGCGCAATTACATGCTGCCAAACCCCGAAAGCGCGGCAACTCGCGGGAGCGTCACACAACACACCTGCTCCACTGCACTACCCCAGCCAGACTCTCTCTGCCCGCGCTCCACGCGACAGAGTTAACACTACCAAAGATCCTACACACTTTGATTCTTCACACGACCTATCGATGTAATCGTTCGATAGCAGTTTTCCCTAGGCAAGACCCAGCGTAAAAATACAAATAATATTTACGAAACAAACCAATTATACATCGACATAAATGCATAAATATATATATATACAAATAGTAAAACAATTACAATATACGAAGACACAGAAATGTTATATATTCAGGTAACAAAAATAAGGAAAACAAATTTATAGTACAATAAATGGAAATAGGAGGATATGCATTTCCGGCGTTACAAGCTAGCAACTGCAGGGTGAATTAGAGTTCCAAAATCACCCATGACTGATGCGGATGCCCGTAACAGGATTACGTGATACCGTAGCCTTAAAATCTGGACTGTGGATTAATGGAAGAAAGTCATTTGGTCGGGTGAGTATCGTTTCACACTCTTTCCAGCTTCTGGCCGAGTTTACGTCCAAAGGGTGAAAGATGGCGGGGGTGCGATGTCATTTGGGCAGCCACATCGTGACATTCCATGAGCCCCATGGTTACTCTGTATAGCTGATTTACTGCCACGGATTATGTGGCCATTTTGGCTGCCCGTGCTATAATGTTTGTTCCCCAGTGGCGATGTTGTGTTCCAAGACGGCAGGATCCCAGTTCACACAGCTCGCATCGTCCAGGACTGGTTTTGTGAGGACGCGGACGTATTTTCGCATATCGCCTGGCCACCAGAGCCACCATATCTCAGTCTCATTTAGCCTTCGTGGTCTACTTCGGAAAGAATGGTGAGTGATCGCTATCCTCCTCCATCATGTTTACCTGAACTTGCCGTTATTTGCAAGAATAATGGTACAGATCTCTTTAAAACCGTACGGGACCAGTATTTATACATTCTGAGACGGCTGGAAGCTGTTTTGAATGGTAACGGGGGACCCATTATGTATGATAATGTGTTGTGTTTTTTATGTTTCCATATTTTTGTCCAATTGTATACCAGCGGCAAGACAATCAGTACCTTCACAGCTTGACAACAATGACTGTGAAACTTACTGGCAGATTAAAACTGTGTGCCGCACCGAGACTCGAACTCGGGACCTTTGCGTTTCACGGGCAAGTGCTCTACCAACTGAGCTACCCAAGCACGACTCACGACCCGTCCTCACAGATTCAATTCTGCCAGTACCTTGTCTCCTACCTTCCAAACTTCGCAGAAGCTCTTCTGCGAATCTTGCAGAACTAACAGTCCTGGAAGAAAGGATATTGCCGAGACATGGCTTAGCCACAGCGGGGGGGTTGTTTCCAGAACGAGATTTTCACTCTGCAGCGGAGTGTGTGCTGATATTAAACTTCCTGGCAGATTAAAACTGTGTGCCGGACCGAGACTCGAACTCGGGGTCTTTGCCTTTCGCTGGCAAGTCTTCTACCAACTGAGCTACCCAAGCAGGACTCATGACCCGTCCTCACAGATTCAAGAGCTTCTGCGATGTTTGGAAGGTAGGAGACGACGTACTAGCAGAATTGAATCTGTGAGGGCGGGTCGTGATTCGTGCTTGGGTAGCTCAGTTGGTAGAGCACTTGCCCGCGAAAAGCAAAGGTCCCGACTTCGAGTCTCGGTGCGGCACACAGTTTTAATTTGCCAGGAAGTTTCATATCGGCGCACACTCCGCTGCAGAGTGAAAATCTCATTCTGAAAACAATGACAGTGTTAATGACGGCAGTGACACTTAAGTTGTAGAACCCCCGTAGAACGATCACACAGACTATCTATGTGAAATGTATTTCTGAGGTTTTATGGAGAATCCTAAGGAAACATAAGCAAATTGTTAGCCTAATAGTGTCTCAGGAGGTACAAACACAGGGAAAGCGGACCACATCATTCGTTAAGTCACAGCGCGGACGGAAGTGTGTGCTGAGAGTCACAGCGCGGACGGAAGTGTGTGCTGAGTGATCTTGACAGACGGTCACTGAAGAAACGTAAGAGGACGACAGTTGCACAAGTCACTGCAGTACTGAATGTCACACTCGTGAACCCTATCAGTGGCAAAATAACATGAAGGGCGCTCAAGAAGCAGCGAACTGCACGGCGAGCTGTAAGTCCAAAACCACTCTTCAGTGATGTAAATGCTCGTAACAGGAAAAAGTGTTGCCGAAGCCATAAAACCTGGACTAGGGGGCAATTGAAGAAAGTTATTTGGTCGGATGAGTATTGTTTCACACTGTTTCAAACTTCTGGCCGAATTTACGTCCCAAGAGTGAAACATGATGGGGGTTTTGGTGATGATGTGGGCATTCATATCGTGGTACTGCGGTTACTCTGCCAGGCCGCTATACTGCCAAGTATTATGAGACCCTTTTGGCTGATTAGGTCCATCCCATGGTACAAAGTTTGGTCCTTAGTGAGGGTGCTGTGTTCCAAGACGACGTGGCCCCTGATCACACAGCTCGCATCGTCCTTTGTGACCTCGAGGATGAACTGTCTCATCTACAATTGGCACCACACTCACCAACATATCGATATTATTGAGCCTTCCTGGTCTGGAGAAGGGTACGTGATCACTATCCACCTCCATCATCGTTATTTGAGTATTGGTTAAAAACAATCTTGGTTGCAATTTTAGTTTTTGTTTTTCAACGACGCGTTTCGCCTTATCTTCAGGTTATCTTCAGGGCGAAACGCGTCGTTGAAAAATAAAAAAAAAAATAAAATTGCAACCAAGACTGTTTTTAACCAATACTGTTAATCACTGGTTTGCTGCATGCCACATGTGGATTGGAAGAAGTTCTATCGTTATATGAACTTGCCACTATTTTTCAGGAATAATGGTATTAGATTCCCTTGAAAACCGTACAGGACCTGCATTTATCCATTTCGAGACGAATGGAAGCTGTTTTGAATGCCGAAGGGTCTCCTCCACCGTACTAATCATGCTAACATGTTGTGTTTTCGCGGTTTCTATATTTTTGTTCAAATGTGTACGAGTACCAAGCGGCAAGACACAATCAATACTTTCACTGCGTGATGGCAGTTCGTGATGTTCGTTCACCAACGAAGACCCAATAAATATTCCAGAATTAGAATCAAGAACAGCTGCCAACATGAGTAATTTGAAAACAGATATTTTCGGTGTGGCGCAGCAACTTACACCAGTTAATAGACGAAAGCTCTTCGGTTCAGATTGTATACCAGTTACAGTCCTTTCCGAGTATGCCGACAAAATAGCTCGACATTTTGCGATCATATACAACCTCTAGCTTGACGAAAGATCCGTCTAACAAATGAACTAAAGAGACTGCCTACACTACGCTTGTCCGTCCTCTTCTGGAGTAAAGTTGCGCGGTGTGGGATCGTTACCAGGTAGGACTGATGCAGGACACTGAAAATGTTCGAAAAACGGCAGCTCATTTTGTGTTACCACGAAACGATGGAGAGTATGTCAAGGAAATAAGTAAGCGATTTGGGGTGGTAGTCATAACACAAAAGTTTTTTTGGTTGAGACGAGATTTTTCACGTAATTGCAATGTTTGAAAATCTTAGAGAAAAATAGGAGTAAGCTATAGGGAAAGACGCGTACTACGCAGTATTCACAAGAACCAATGGGGAAAAATAAGAATGAAAGATCAAGAACGAAGTGGTGGGGTTAAAAAGGATTTAAGACAAGGATGTGGTCCTTCTCCCCTACTGTTCAATCTACACGTTGAAGAAGCAATGATGGATATAAAAGAAATGTTCGAGAGTGGGATTAAAATTCAGGGTGAAGGGTTATCAATGATAAGGTTCGCTGATGACATCGCTGTCCTCAATGAAAGTGAAGAAGAATTACAGACGTGTTGATTGGAATGAATGGTCTAGTGGGTCTTGAATATGTACTGAGAATAAACGTAAGAACGACGAAAGTAATCAGAAATAACAGAAATGATATTAGCGGTTAATATCAAAATTAAGGATCACAAAGCAGGCGGCCGGCCGGAGTGGCCGAGCGGTTCTAGGCCCTTCAGTCCGCTACGGTCGCAGGTTCGAATCCTGCCTCGGGCATGGATGTGTGTGATGTCCGTAGGTTAGTTAGGTTTAAGTAGTTCTAAGTTCTAGGGGACTGATGACCTCAGATGTTAAGTCCCATACTGCTCAGAACCAAGTTAAGTCCCATAGTGCTCAGAGCCATCTGAACCATTTTTGAACAAAGCAGACGAAGTTACGGAATTCTGTTACCTTGGAATCAAAATAACACATACAAACAAAGCAAGGAGGACATTACAAGCATATTATCATAGGCAAAGAGGGCATTTCTCGCCCGGACAGGTCTGCGAGAATCAAACATCGGTATTAATCTGAGGAAGAAATATCTGAGAATTTAGAGCACACCGCTATACCGCAGTGTATCGGGGACTCTGGGAAAACCGCAAAAGAAGAGAATTGAAGCGTTTGAGATATGGTGCTACAGAATGATATTGAAAATGAGGTGGAATGACAAGATAAGGATTGAAGAGGTTCTCCGCAGAATTGACGAAGAAAGGAACGTATGGGGAACACATATAAAGAGAGGGGACAGGAGACATCAGGGAATACTAGAGGGAGCTGTGTACAGTACACGGAGGCTGAAATACATCCAATAAATAACTGAGGACGTCGGATACAAGTTCTAATTTGAAATGAAGAGATTGGTACAGAAGGGGAGTCTGTGGTGGGCCGCTTAAAACCAGTCAGAGAACGGAAAGGCATAAGCATATCCTTTACAACCGACAACAAGATTGGACAGAAGTTACCCCACAACATCGGCACACGTAAGCCACTTCATCACACAGGTGTGTACAAAATTGAATGTTTGGACTGTGACTGCTTCTACATAGGCCAGACAGGCAGATCATTTGATATTAGGTTCAAGGAACACATGGCAGCACTAAAAAACAAAAAATACCACACATCAGCAATAGCTACCCACCTGCATGAAACAAAACACCATGTTAACAACACAAGTATTAGCATCCTACACATCCAACCAAAAGGCAGAAAACTAGACATCCTTGAAACACTCCAAATATACAAACACCAAATGAAACAACCAGAATCCATCTTAAATGACAAAAATGACAATATTTACAATAGTATCATCTCTGCTTTCAGAAACTGCCTACACTCTTAAAAATACACACACACACACACACACACACACACACACACACACACATGTGCACACATCCTAATATTTACCATAAATATTGTCAGCCGCCAAGAGTACAAGAGATTGACCTCATTCACAGATAATTCATCACACCAACAGCTTGTACCCCTTGTCAGCTTAAAACTGTATGTACATCAACTACTGGCACAAATGTATAACTATCTGCATATTTTGTAGCATTAACCAATGTGTTACCCCAACCTTTAGGCAGCTAATATATGAAACATGTAATCTTAAGACTCCTTGCCATGTAAATGTGTGCTCTCATATAATCACTCTTTCCTCTCTCTCTCTCTCTCTCTCTCTCTTTCTTCAAAGAGTGTCATCTATGTATGATTGTACTGCTGTAGCCAATATGATCATTGTAATTCAAGTCTGCAACATTTCACCTAATTGTTATTATCAAGTATGAAGTTTGAGCCATTTTAACATTTCACCTGATTGTTTAAACGAGTACGAATGTTTAGCTGTTTTAACTTTTCAAAATTGGATTTATATACCACCTGAAGTACACACACATATATTCGACACCTCAAAACAAACACCTCAAAATGCTTTAAGCAATTATTCTGTAATAATGTTGTTACGATGTATATTCTTTGCACTTTGCGATTATGTCTTCTCTTCTGCTATACGAACATTGCACCCAGCTGATTCCAGACGCCATATTTGTTTACAAATGTGGCAGTATACATGTCATGTGTTACGACAGCAAAAGGAACCTGTGACCACTGGAGGTACTCTAGTTTACTTATTAAAGTTTACCATTAGATATCAGTTTAGAAATAGTGTCCTGTTTCTCCACTAGGCAGTGCCACAAGTTCCTCCAAAATCGTAACACAACACACACACATATGTAATACTAACTAATGTAAATCCACCCGATGATGGAGGTTTAAACCTTCGAAACGCGTCGTGGAAAAAATAAAACGGTGACTGGTAACAGCAAACTTGTTTGTAATTCTTCAGAAGACGGCCAGGCCGGGCGCGGGCGGCGGAGGGAACACCAGCGACCAGAGAGGGACAATGTAGCCGCGTCTGGCGGGCGCGGACCTCAGACGGAACACACGACGCGGCGCGGACCGTTTAGGGAGCGCCCAGCACGAAACAGAAGTGGAAATCATGGTAACAGTCAGGAGATAGAGTACCCAACATCTCAGACCAGGTCTGACACACCTCAGATGATAACCACATCCGTTGAGGACGGCCAGATCGGGCGCCGACGGCAGTCGGAACATCTGCGACTCCGTCCGCTTCTTGAGGTTATCTGCTAACTGTCTGGCGTAGGTTTTACCTTTCGGCATTTCCTACAGCTTGAGAGGGTTGTGTTAAATTTGTTCATCTTTATTTGCAGTGTGGCTTGTGTGATGTGGTAGGGAGCTAATTTACTTTGAAGGGCACTGCTGCATTATCTCGCGAGCAGTGCGATCGGCCGTCTGTATCTGTCGTGTGGATCATCTTCTTCCCCCAAGTCTCTGATCAGGGGGTTAGTGGACATCGTTGCTTTCTCGTAGAAACGTCTCGCTATCTCCTGGTGACGCTGGAGCACTTCTGGTTCTTCAGCTGCTTCGTGCAGGTATTTGTGCGGAAATTGCGGGTGAACGTGGAATACCCGCCGAAGTATCTTATTCTGAAGGGATTGGAGTCTCTGTAGATGAGTCCTCGCAGCATTACCCCAAACTTCGCACGCGTAGTCGATGAGGGGGCGAATGTACATGCGATAAATTAATAGGCCATTTTCGACGGAAAGATCGGAGCCCTCGTTGATTATAGGATACAGCGCTCCCATGCGCTGTGATACTTTGTTCCGGATGTCGTCCACATGCGGTTTCCATGTTAGTTTCTTATCGAGGATCACCCCGAGGTAGCGCACTGTGTCTTGCCACTCCAGTTCCATATTGTATAGTCGTAGTCGTCGGGTTGGCATGGTTCTTCGCTTCGTGAAGACGATCGTTTGCGTCTTGGCCGGATTGAATCGGATGCGCCATTTCGTTGCCCATTCTTCCAACATGTTGCAGGCACTCTGAAGACGTGGTCTCATCACGTCGCGCCATCGGCTTCGTGTGAACAGCATCGTATCATCCGCATATATAGCTTTCTCGACCCTCGGCGGTGTGGGGAGATCAGACGTATACAGGGTGTAGAGCACCGGTCCAAGTACCGATCCTTGGGGCACTCCCGCGCAGATCGGCCGTGCCGTGGAGAGGGCGTCGTCCACTCGAACTGCAAAAGTGCGATGGTGAAGGTATGAAGCAACCAGCTTGACGTAGGCTCGTGGAAGGCCGAACGAGTTAAGTTTCCAGATGAGCCCCTGATGCCACACACTGTCAAAGGCTTTCGTAATGTCCAGGAGAACTGCTCCACAAAACTCCTTCCTGTTGAATGCGGTTGTGATGTCGTTGACGACTCGGATGATTTGGTGACTGGTAGAATGTCCTTTCCGAAATCCAAACTGTTCATTGGGTAAGATGTTGCGGAGAGAGATGATGTGTTGAAGTCGTTGTAGAAGGAGCCGCTCGAACAGTTTACTGACGTGTGGCAGCAGGCTTATCGGGCGATAACTCGTCGGGAGGCGTCGGTTTTTGCCGGGTTTCGGTACAGGTACCACAACGGAGTGCTTCCACGCCGCTGGGTAAAGGAGGGGTCCATTGAAGCCGAGTCTGGCGGGCGCGGACCACAGATGGAACACTCGACCCGGCGCGGACCGATTAGGGAACGCCCAGCTCCTCCCAGGCATAAATACAGGACTCGATCGACCAAAGGATCAGTCTCAGGTAGCACCTGAAGAACACAGCGAGGCACGCTGTTGAAATATCATGCGAGAACGACGCGAACATCCGGCTGGATTCCCGAATATCCAAGATGTCAGTAAACTTGTTGTTTCACTTAATGTCAGTAACAGTCACGGTAAAGCCCAACCTAAAAATGTTCGCATTTAAAGTCAGTCAGAGAACAGATGACTCAAATAAATAAAAATAAAATAAGAGAAATCAGAGATCGCACTGAAAGATACAGCTGTTCACTTTCTCCACATGCTATTGGAGACTCGAACGATGGAGACATATTCCGAAAGTGCTTCAATAAACCCTGTACCGAACACTTCAGTGTTATTTGCAGAGAAATTGTGTAGATATAGACGGAGATACGTATGCGACAAATGACGTGCGCATATTTCGCACAGCCACATAAAAGAACATGTTTTTAATGTAGCTCATAACTGCAACGAGGCGCTTCTAGCAGGAGAAGCTACTATCCCTATTATCACTCAGCGAACCGGAATCGCGTGAGTGAACAATAGAGCGAGAGGAAAGGAAGGCCGGGTGAGCAGACAGCGGCTAGACGGGTCGGGCAGGTGTGGCTGGCTGGGCAGCTTTTGCCCGTCTGGCGCCTCACACAGCGCCCGACCAGTTTCGCCCGGATACTCAATTGCGCTTTGAGCAGGTCAGTGCCGCTACTCTGTGAATTAACCTACGCGATTCAATTTTCTCCCTCCGTGAACGCTCCCGTGGGTATTACACAACGAGATAAGAGAAACACGATATGCATGGCATCCGCTAGTGCCTAATTCGCATCTGCATTTGCAGATATTAAAATTCAAATGGTTCAAGTGGCTCCAAGTACTATGGCACTTACCATCTGAGGTCATCAGTCCCCTAGACTTAGAACTACTTAAACCTAACTAACCTAAGGACATCACACACATCCATGCCCGATGCTGGATTCAAACCTGCGACCGTAGCAGCCGCATGGTTCCGGACTGAAGCGCCTAGAACTGCTCGGCCACGGCGGCCGACAGATATTAAAAATTCGTAACCATTTTAACCCGGTGCTCTGACGGTAGGATTGGCCCTGGAGTAAATTTTCGTCTGCAGAAGTCGGACCTTGCAACTTACGTGCTATCGACTAAGAACGAAGAGGCCGATCATGACAACATTACGTACAGCGTAGTCTGTCATATTAGTCATATGTTCCGTACGTTAAAACTTTCAGTCGTAATTAATGAAATAAATGTTGCGAAATTTTCTACGGGACGTTTCTGCAATATTGGGAAGTCAAACGATATGATTTAAATTGTTGTCTCATTACATCCATAAATATTATAAAAACGGTTGTACTTATATACATGTATGAATGTGTGTATGTATGTTCCACACCCCCTCCTAAACCTTTGAACCGATTTCAACCAAACTTGGTACACATATCACCTACTGTCTGAAAAGAATCGCTGGGGGGTAAGAACCACCTATCTGCAAAGGGATGCGGGTAGGGGTGAAAAAGGATTGTAGCCCACGACGCGCGATTATCCATAATTTAGTCGTTCAGTATTTGAGAATGGCAACACTTAGCGACTTTCAAGAAACTTAACACATAATTTCAAACCTTAACGAAACTTTTTCTCGTTGACAACCCCCACAAAATGATGAAAGGGAAAAAGTTCATCGCTTCCAGAATGAGATTTTCACTCTGCAGCGGAGTGTGCGCTGATATGAAACTTCCTGGCAGATTAAAACTGTGTGCCCGACCGAGACTCGAACTTTCGCGGGCAAGTGCTCTACCATCTGAGCTACCGAAGCACGACTCACGCCCGGTACTCACAGCTTTACTTCTGCCAGTATCTCGTCTCCTACCTTCCAAACTTTACAGAAGCTCTCCTGCGAACCTAGCAGATCTAGCACTCCTGAAAGAAAGGATATTGCGGAGACATGGCTTAGCCACAGCCTGGGGGAGGTTTCCAGAATGAGATTTTCACTCTGCAGCTCAGATGGTAGAGCACTTGCCCGCGAAAGGCAAAGGTCCCGAGTTCGAGTCTCGGTCGGGCACACAGTTTTAATCTGCCAGGAAGTTTCATATCAGCGCACACTCCGCTATAGAGTGAAAATCTCATTCTGGAAACCTCCCCCAGGCTGTGGCTAAGCCATGTCTCCGCAATATCCTTTCTTTCAGGAGTGCTAGTTCTGTTAGGTTCGCAGGAGAGCTTCTGTAAAGTTTGGAAGGTAGGAGACGAGATACTGGCAGAAGTAAAGCTGTGAGTACCGGGCGTGAGTCGTGCTTCGGTAGTTCAGATGGTAGAGCACCTGCCCGCGAAAGGCAAAGGTCCCGAGTTCGAGTCTCGGTCGGGCACACAGTTTTAATTTGCCAGGAAGTTTCATATCAGCGCACACTCCGCTGTAAAGTGAAAATCTCATTCTGGAAACATCCCCCAGGCTGTGGCTAAGCCATGTCTCCGCAGTATCCTTTCTTTCAGGAGTGCTAGTTCTGCAAGGTTCGCAGAAGAGCTTCTGTAAAGTTTGGAAGGTAGGAGACGAGCTACTGGCAGAAATAAAGCTGTGAGTACCGGGCGTGAGTCGTGCTTCGGTAGCTCAGATGGTAGAGCACTTGCCCGCGAGAGGCAAAGGTCCCGAGTTCGAGTCTCGGTCGGGCACACAGTTTTAATCTGCCAGGAAGTTTCATCGCTTACTACATTTTCTCTGTTCACGCAGTAAAACTGCCGCATGAAGCGTGACGTTTTAATTTATTGCTTCTTTACTACTTACTGTATTCGGGACACATTTTGCAGACGGTATTCACATATTTCACTGAATATACCAGCAAAATTATATCATTGTACGACATACTTTTCAGGAGAGACGATGTCATAAACACTGAGCCACGTGAAAATCAAACTGCAAGGCGAAATTTGCTAAAGATCTATTCTATCTATTGCTTGTGCCTTTGTCCCGCAGTTTTCGCAGGGTCGGCATTGCTAGATTGGATTTCGCTCGGTTAATTGAAAGGGGTGGCCGGATGCCCTTCCTGCCGCCACCCCATACCCCCTGGGACGGAATCAGTGGACCCCAGCTTTCTGCGTCTAGTGGAAACCATGAAATAGTGCAAACGTGTTTCAAATGCCTGTGAATCGTGTAACTGAGGTGAGATGTGGGGACCAGCTCAGTATTGACCTAGTGGGATGTGCAAAACCGCCTGAAAACCACATACAGGCTGGCCAGCACACCGGCCCACGCCGTTAATCCGCCTGGCGGATTCGATCTGGGGCCAGCGCGCCTTCCCGAGTCCAGGAAGCAGCGCATTAGCGCTTGCGGCTAACCTGGCGGGTACGAAATGTGCTACAGATACGGGCGAAATATTTGTACAAATACGTGTGAAATACATTAAATGTATGTGAAAGCTGTAGATAAAAAGCTCATCCTAAACCTCTTGAACAGTTTCGGTCAAATTTGGTACATATATTAGCTAAGATCTGGAAACAATTACTGTGGGAGTAAGAACCACCAGCCTCCTGTTGCGATGGGGGCGATAACGTGGAGAGAGAAGGATGGAGGAGGAGATGGTCAGAGAAAGGGAAGAGATGGAGAGATGAAGATGCACGGAGAAAGAGGAGGAGTAGATAGACAGAGAGAGGGGGAGGAGTAGGGGAGCGGAGAGTGGGGAAGGAGGAAATGGAAGAAAAAGGGAAGAGGAACTGATAGGCAGTGAGAGGGTTGGTTTGGGATTGTTGTGGGGGGAGGAGACCAGACAGCGAGGTCATCGGTCTCATCGGATTAGGGAAGGACGGGGAAGGAAGTCGGCCGTGCCCTTTCAAAGGAACCATCCTGGCATTTGCCTGGAGCGATGTAGGGAAGTCACGGAAAACCTGAATCAGTATGACCGGACACAGGACAGTGAGAGGGGAGAGGAGGAGATAGAGAAAGGAAAGAGGAGCAGATGAACGAGAGAGGGAGGACGAAGAGATAGACAGAACGAGGTGGAGGAGGAGATGGACGAGTGGAGGAGGAGATGGACAAAGGGAGGGGGAAGGAGGAGATGCAATTAGAGGTGGAGGAGGAGATGGACAGAGGGGGAGGACCAGATGAACAGGGAGGGGGAGGAGGAGACTGACAGAGAGACAGAGAGAAGTGCAGGGGGAGATGGACAGGCAGTGGGGTGGGGGGATGAGTGGGAGTGTGGAGGAAGTGGCCAGAGAGATGGAGTGGAGGATATGGACAGCGATGGGATGAAGGCGGAGACTGACAGAGAGACGGTGAAGGAAGAGATGGGCAGAGAGAAAAGGAAGGAGGTAGCTAATAGAAGAATGGAATAAATACATGTCCAGGCAACGCTTGGTACTCAGCTAGCAGTCTATGACGTTAACCATATGGTTCATTTATCAACTGTAAGCCAATTCACTATAATTTTGTATTCTGTCAACTTGCAACACTTCTCAGCATAACTAGCGTTTCTAGTGTTTTAGCTCCACACTCAAAAGAGCACAGACGGGGGCATCATCATATAGTAGCCACATTACGCTTTATACCACCAAAGTTATGTCTTCCAGCAGGGTTGACAGGCTCGCCTATGAGGCGGTCGCCGGCAATCCTCACTCACGTAATGAGACTGGTCTGATGTTGATGGTTCGCTGCCACCATTGCACAGGTACTCTCCGTAGCGCATAGGTGGGTACTGTGACGATACCGCCCCTCGTTAATTTAACTAAGGTGAGCTAAAGTGGGTGATAGATATTTCAGCACTGTGGTGAACTCTGCTACGAACCAGCAACGAAACCATGGTCACGAAGGTAAGTCCATTTGTAATGATTGTACGTGATACAGACAGTTATTAAGTTAATTAGTTAGTTTCAAAAATGGTTCAAATCGCTCTGAGCACTATAGGACTTAACTTCTAAGGTCATAAGTCCCCTAGAACTTAGAACTACTTAAACCTAACTAACCTAAGGACATCACACACATCCATGCCCGAGGCAGGATTCGAACCTGCTACCGTAGCGGTCGCGCGGTTCCAGACTGTAGCGCCCAGAACCGCTCGGACACCCCGGCCGGCAATTAGTTAGTTTCATGGATCATTTTTCAGAATAAACAGTAATTATCTGGAACGAGTCGTTTTACATTCCATCGAAAATTAATTTGTGAATATGGTTACATACTGGCAATTTTTGTAGCAGCAGTTGTGGAGAACACTCTACGCGTTTGTGTAGCTTATCCCATGCTGGCGGGCCAGCTGATACCAAGGTCGCTTTCAAAGATGTTTCATTTCCATCATCAAGTAGGTGCAGCTCGCTTTCACTCATTTCCGGCCACTTGTTCATATGATATTTTTTTGCTCCTTGTCCTCTCAGGGACCGTTTCCTGCAGTTTGTCACCATTTAGCAAAATCACCCTGTATTGTGGCATTCCGTAACAAATAGGTATTAAGCGAGTTAAAACAAAATAATATTTATTCGTGACAGGATAAAACGCAAGTAGACGAAAATAGCAATTCTGACGCTGTCTTAATTTTTAACCACAGAGAAATTATTAATGCCGTTTTCCGCCGCGCAGGCTTTTAAACGAAAAGCAGTTATTACTGCGGATATCGGTATCCGCGCATATCTGTCCACTTCCTCCGTCCAAACAGGCCTCGGAAGGCCCAATGGTACCTATCGACTGCCGTATTCTCCTCAGCCGATAGGCTTCACTGGATGCGGTGATGAGAGGGCATGTGGTCAGCACGTCGCACTTTCGGTCGTTGTCAGTTTTCGTCGTCGGAGCGCAGACCTCTACCTGTGGTATATACACGTTTGTGACTGGATTTAAAGTGTCGTGACAGGGTGGAAGTAGCACGTTATCCTGAATGGAAGGAAGGGGGATTATGTTTTAACCTCCTGTCAACGAATGTGTCGTTCGACACGGGCGACAACTTCGGAGATGTGAAGGATAGACGGTGCCCTTCATAAGAACCATCATGATGTTTGCCTTAAGCGATTTAGGGAACTCACAGGAAACCTAAATCAGGAGGGCCGTACGGAGGTTTGAATCGCCGCTCTCCCGAACACTGGTCCAATTTAATATTCTGCCCCACCTCGGTAACCCTGGATAGAGACTATTCTACAGGCGATGAAGTAATATCTAGTGTGCCGCAAGTGACTGGAATAAGAACGTTCTGTTCATGTTACACATGAATGACTTAAAGACAAGTTGTGCACCCGACGAAACGTAAAGGCGCGCTATCCTTACACAGTATGCTTTATGAGTCATAACTGGAGTCGTTCCTATCAGAAAAGTACTTAGGAGTAACAGAGTGTAGACGTAGGAAGTATAATGACCACACTGGCTCAGTTGTAGATTAACCAAATGGCAGGCTGCGATTCGTGGTAGGACACTGGGAATTGCAGCTTGCTTGCATCACAGATTCCCTGAAAAACACGCATACGGCTTATACTTGAATACTGTCCAAGTATATGGGCTAAGAGACGACATCCAATACGTACAGAGATGATCACAGGCTTTTTTGAAGAGTAAATAGCGAGATAACACAACATAAATATTTAAAAGTCTTATTTGGCAGGCACTCGAAAGAGAAGGCTGTACATGTCCTGCAGATAACTTCAAGAACTATTTTTGAGGGCAGAAGCTGCTAATATTCTTCATCTCTCTAACTGTATGTTCCATGGATATGAAATCACGGAAATAACAGTTACCAAGAAAGGCGTACAAAAAATTACTTTTTTCTCAAGTTCCATGCGTGAATGGAATAAGAAGATACCTCAATGTGTGATCCAATACAAAAAAAGAGTGAATAAATAAAAAAATAAAAAAAAGGCTGACACGGAATTTGCAGTGATTCGCAGAATGTAGATATATGTAGAATAATATGCTTAGTTAAAATTGACAAGAAACTGACTTTGCGTATAATTTTGGTCTGTTCAAACGTGCGAGGAGGCATACAAGTTACGTCCTTGGCTGCAGTTTCTTCTGGATGCTTTGTACCCTACTTCAAAATGGTTCAAATGGCTCTGAGCACTATGGGACTTAACATCTGTGGTCATCAGTCCCCTAGAACTTAGAACTACTTAAATCTAACTAACCTAAGGACATCACACACATCCATGCCCGAGGCAGGATTCGAACCTGCGACCGTAGCAGTCGCGCGGTTCTACCCCACTTCGAACAGTAATCTACTCCGCGTTTATAAGGCACACATTCGATACCGGGAGTCCACATAAATTTGACTCAGATTATCTTATACGGGATGACGACTACCCTCACGAGCAATTCTATTAGAGGCATGTGAGTTGCAGTGTGCAGGGGTCCTCTTTCGCACGGTTGACGGCGACGCGTCGTGGAACAGACTGCGCGAGCCACCAAAAGCGGTGGAGAATCACTCAAACGCTAACGGAGATTGGTGGAATATAGGTCAAGGCAAACATATCTCTCTTAATGGCGTACCGGATGTGCTCAATAGCAAACAGAAAAACAGGTCTGATGAGCTGGACGTCATACAGGAACTTTCGTATCAGTGCAGCGCTCCTCAAACCATTCTGACACAGTTCGGACGCTACCTGCTTCTACGCACATTTTTTGCTAGACACTGAGAAGTGCATGGCAAGAGGCACTTAGCATTGTACTAGATACAATATTAGGGATTCCATTCACCTGTGTAGCGATCGAAGAATGACTGCCTAAAATACCTCTGTGCGCGTTGTAATTATGCTACATTGTCTTCAAGCTCGATGAAGGAACGATAGGTAGGGTCTGAATTATATCCGTAGATTGTTCAATTAAAACCGGTTCTTGAAACTTTACCAGGGGAAAAATGCTCCTATCGGAGAACAAAACAAGGCCAATATGCTCCTCTTTATTAAAGGACTTTGACCAAAAAGTGGGGTACCGGCTGCCTCGCTCTATCTCCCTTAGCACCGTTAAAAAATTTTCCAAAAATTTTAGCTTGCGAACATATTCGTGCTCGTTCTAACATGCAACTCACCTCTCACTCCCATAAGCTGTGCCAAATGTACCCCGCTCACATCTACTAGTCCATAGCTCTAAGGCGCTCATACCCATCCACTCCCATTTGTCATTTCTCACTCGTTGTCTTTATCTCTTGGTGTCTCTCTGACTGTCACTGTCCCAGTCTCACTGCCATAGTCTCGTCCTTTCTGCCATACTAACACTGTCAGTGTCTCCCTCATGCCCTCTCTTTCTGCTAATATCTCATTGATACCTTCCCAGTGCTGCTGTTCCTTCTCACTGTCGCTATCTCTCTCTATCTCGTTGCCATTGTCACAGACTCTGTCTCTTATCAGCAGCTCTCATCCACTTTCACTTTCTCCTTCTCTTTATGCCTCTCCCATTGGTACTGTCTCCTTCACTCTTTTCCTAGCACTGTTGTGCCACTGTCAACTACGTTCCACTGCCAGTGTGTTCCTCTAATTCTTTCATACTGCCATTGTCTCCTTCTCTGTTTCTATGCCACAGCCAATGTCTACTATCTTCCAGCATTTATCGCATTCCCGTCTCTTTCCCACTGCGACTGTCGCCTTCTCTCTTAGCATGAGAAAGGACGAATATGTTCGCAAGCCAAAACTTGCTGGAAAATTTTTTAAGGTGCTAAGGAAGGTACAATGAGGCAACTGGTACCCCACTTTTCGGTCAGAGTCTTTTAATAAGGAGGAGCATTTGATCTTTTTTTTGTGCTCCGATAGGAGCATTTTTCTGTTTGTTGCCTTATTTTCCCCGCTAAAGCAGGACATGTCACTCATACGAAAAATCCTTATGGGCTAGTAAAATTTTAACAGTTTACTCAATTGAAATCGAAATGGCTCAAAACTAATATTAAACCTCAGACAGGATGTAAAGAGCACAAAAATTGTGCCTGTGCCTCAGTACTACAAGATGGAATTCCAAGAAACCTTCTGACGATAACGGAAACACTTTACAGAAAATTTTCTCCGTGCTACGTCACTTAATGAACTACGTTTTGGCCTCACACCGGATTTTATTTGCGTATTTACTGAATTCCTAAACGACATAGGGAATGGAATGCCCATGCGTCTGCCTCTAACTACTATTTCGCGTTAAAAGTCTGTTAACTCCCGTCTTGCGACCATAAACACGCCAATAATCTTTTCGCATGGATCACATTAGTACAAACGACAGCTCCTCCAGTGTACTATCCTTCTATACCTTATGTACGGGATACTACCATCATCTGTAGACGTGCATATCGCTATCCTACAAGTTTTGTCACCTCAGTGTATACTGCAGTACAGGGTAAAAGTTTGAATATTATACACTTCCTCTAGTTAGGTAAATGTAGGATGCCGGCCGCGGTGGTCTAGCGGTTCTGGCGCTGCAGTCCTTAGGTTAGTTAGGTTTAAGTAGTTATAAGTTCTAGGGGACTTATGACCTAAGATGTTGAGTCCCATAGTGCTCAGAGCCATTTGAACCATTTGATTTTTTTGCGTTAGACGTGGTCTTGGCCGACTGGAAAACCGTGGCCTAATCAGATGACACCCTATTTCAGTTGGTAACTGCTGATGATAAGGTTTGAGTATGGCGCAGGCTCCTCGAAGCCATGGACCCAGGTTGTCATCAAGGTACTGTGCAAGTTCGTGGTTGCTCCATAATGGTGTGGCTGTGTTTATAAGGAATGGACTGGGTCCTCTGGTCGAACTGAACCGATCATTGACTGGAAATGGTTATGTTCAGCTACTTAGAGACCATTTGCAGCCATTTATGGACTTCATGTTCCCAGACAACGACGTCAGTTGATCGCGATTAGTCTGAAGTACATTGTGGACAGTTCGAGCGAATGATTTGGCCATCCAGATCGTCCGACATGACTCACAGTGAACATTTATGGAACATAATCGAGAGATCAGTTTGTGCACAACATTCTGCACCGATGACGCTTTCGTTGTTATGGACGGCTGTAGAGGGAACATGGCTCAATGTTTCTGCAAGGGACTTCCAACGACTTGGTGAGTCCATGCTACGTCGAGCTGCTGTAGTATTTCGGGCAAAAGGAAGTCTGACACGATATTAGGAAGTACTCTATGACTTTTGCCACATCAGCCTACAATCGCTTAGTAGGGAAAAACATCGGGACCAGATGAGATACCTGTAAGATTCTAATAAAATTTTGCGGAAGAACCTGCTCCCCTACTAGCAGCATTTTATCGTAGCTTCCTGGAGCAACGAAGCCACGAAGGGAACCTAGCGACTAGAAAAAAAAGGGGCATTCACGTCTTTAGGTAGGGTCGTAGGTCAGGTGCACATAATTTTAGGCGCATATCGTTGACGTCAATCTGTTGTAGAATTACGGAACATGTTTTGTGTTCAAGAATTATAACTTTTTGGAAGTACGAAACTTTCAACTTTCCTGTATAAAAGTCAACATGGATTTGCTAAACAGAGATCTTGCGAATCTCAGCTCTCTCTGTTCCTCTATGAAATCCACAGCGTTGTAGACAACGGTGCTCAGATTGATGCCGTGTTGCTCTTGATCGACTTCTCGACTTCAGGAAGGCATTTGTCACCGTCCAGTTCCACTGTTTAGGGGAGAAAAAAAAAGAAAAAAAAGGCTTACCGAGTATCGAACTAGATTTGCCATTGGTTTAAGGAATTTCCAGTCCAGAGTACCCCAAGGAAGTGTGATAAGGTCGTTACTGATTGCAATGTAAATAAATGAAAGCGTCGGAAGCTCCTTAAGACTGTTTGCAGATGGTACGGTTATCTATAAGAAAGCAGCAACTACATAAGGCATTAATAGATTTGACGACCTGCAGAGGATTAGATAAACGAGCGACCTGATGTGGAATGACCACACAAAACAAATAGTAGGAAAAGCAGATGCCTGACTAAGATTGATAGCAAGGATTTTTAAGGAAATGTAACTCATCCACGAAGAAAGAGCTTTACAAGGTGGTGTTTGTTCGACCGATTCTCGAGTATTCTTCATCACCAGGTAAGACTGGTAGAAGAGATAGAGAAAATCCAACGGAAAACGGCGCATTTCGTCACAGGATCGTCTAGTCAGTGCGAGGGCGTTACAGAGATGTTCAACAAACCCAAGTGGCAGACGCTACAAGAGAAGCGTCGGAATCGCAGAGTGGATTGCTGTTGAAATTCTGAGAGAGTGCATTCCGGGTAGAGTCGGACAACATATTAAATGGCTCTGAGCACTATGGGACTTAACATCTATGGTCATCAGTCCCCTAGAACTTAGAACTACTTAAACCTAACTAACCTAAGGACATCACACAACACCCAGTCATTACGAGGCAGAGAAAGGACAACATATTACTTCCCCCCACATACATCCTGCGAATTCGCTGTAACAACACACGTGTCTGGCGAAATTTTGCATAGCTGTCTGACTTGACCTTGTTGCACTGGACGATGAGAATGCCCTAATTTTTCCCCGGCTGCACCAAGTACATAATCTTGCAGCACAACACAGTACTTATTACAGATATCTGCACCACCTGAAATGTATGCCAGAGGCAAAAAATTGGTGACAAGTGCTAACATTAATTCAAGATCCCCCCTCTGGAACTCAGGCAGAACAGCTAACGGAGAAAACGTAATCGCCTACCTAATTCAAGAAACACAGTTACGTGTAATGAACACAGAGGTACCTATACCAACATACACAGGGTTCGATAGTAACAGCAGCAACAATCGACTTCTAGCAAATAATGCAGCAATGGCATACGTAGCAAACTGGAGCATACATGGCAATATATGATAACAAACACACTAACACACACTCAGAACACAACTACCAAAACACACGTCAGACGCTCATTGTTCCACAAAGCAGCCGGCCGGTGTGGCCGTGCGGTTCTAGGCGCTGCAGTCTGGAGCCGAGCGACCGCTACGGTCGCAGGTTCGAATCCTGCCTCGGCCATGGATGTGTGTGATGTCCTTAGGTTAGTTAGATTTAAGTAGTTCTAAGTTCTAGGGGACTGACGAACTCAGAAGTTAACTCCCATAGTGCTCAGAGCCATTTGAACCAATCCACAAAGCAGACTGGGACAAATTAGCGAAAATTATCCAGCAACACGATCAAGAAAACATCAATGGAGGTATCGATTACACAGCACACAGACTAACACCGGTACTGCAACATGCACAAAACATATCAGTGCCGACGGCAAAGTACACACAACGCTAACCAGTAACATGGACAGACGAACTCACGAGGTTCAAACAAGATGCCAGACACAACGATAATTACATCAAAGGGCGATATCAGATAGAGATAGACGTATAAGACTTGAGACGTACAGGCATGCGCAAGACTCATACAGGCAAACCCCATACAACACGCGTAGACAACTCTGTGAACGATTTGTAACAGCTCAAACAGATCAACATATGTGCCGGAACCATGGAAAATACTGATAGTGAAGAAAAAATTCCACTATTTTTGGGAACGCTAAGGCAGGATGAAGGCACGATGACGAGGGGACGAAGGAATTCAGCTGAGTTTCTGCTGCATAAACTGCTCACTGACGACTTCAATAATACTGACAGACAATATTACAGAACACGAAGAGAAGACCTACGCACGTCATACAACACTGCAACCGTCGCCTGGCCTTTTGTGCAAGAAGAGGTTGCGCTAGCAATCTCAGAACTCAAAAGCAGAAAAGCCCCTCGACCAGATAGCGTCCACTTGGAAAAACTTAAAAAACTAGCAGCGAAGATCACCCCGTTCTTAACAACGCTATTGATCGATTCCTTACGGCTGGGTAGGGTACTGACAGTATGGAAAACCTCCAAGGCAGTCATTATTAAGAAATCAGCAGGTCCAAAGACCTACAGACCAGTATGCCTAATAAACACCTTAGCAAAGATTCAGGAGAAGCTATTGTGTAACCGTGTGCAAACCCACAGAGCTCTGATGGTCATGAGCCAACACTAGTTCGGCTTCAGAACCGCAAATCCATAGATGATGCCATCAACCATGCCCTACATATAGTTATTGCTACTACAAAGAAATACGCCGTGCCAATAATGATTGACAATGTCGGTGCATTTGATAACCTCTGGTGGCCCGCAATGTTTCAAAGGAACCAGAATCACTGTACAACAATTTCATAGACTATTGTAAAGACCGAGTAGTTGAATGTCAGATGGACAGCCGGGAAGGAATCGAAAGAATTACCAAAGGCTGTCCTCAACGATCGATCTGCGGCCCAATCTTCTGGGTCTTGACAATCGAATCCCTCCTGCATCTTCTAGATGGGGATGACAGGTCAGATGGAATTGTCGCCTACGCAGATGACCCATTAGTTGTAGACATTGCAAACAACAGAGCCCAGCTAGAAGAGAAAGCCAGTGGAATACTACAAACAGTTACACAATTGTAACACAACAACAAACTCAGCATAGCCGAAAAGAAAACAACATATACTTATTGAAAGGATCACTCCAAAGGAATCCTTCAGTTACAACAGAGGACACAAACACCAAACGAGCACATGTTACACGCTATCTTGGGGTACACATAGATGAGAAATGAAATTTCCACGAACACATAAGGCAAATAGCAGACAAAGCAGAAAAAATAATACATAAACTGGTTAGGCTAAATTGAAAACAGTACAGACTACATTTACCCGTCATACGGTCATATCAGTGCGCGCTCTTCGAATCAGTATTCAGCTTCGCAGCTAGTAAGTGGGCACACAGATTGAACCTGGTCACCAACAAGGCATCAGTCAGACGAGGACAGAGAAGTGTCCTGTTTAGGCTATCTGGAGTTTTCGGCACCACCTCAGTGGATACACTGTGTGTGGAACCTAATATATGCCCCAGAGATGTCACGATCAAACACAGAGCTACAAGGTATTGGTTAAAGATCGAGAGACTAGATAAGGTACACACAATAACTGGTGTAGCGATGCAGACGACACGTCACCTTAGTTGGCGTTTGGATACAAGACAAGGTGAGTCGGATGTAAGTGATACGGGACGTAGACTGCACGAATTCCTCCCTGACTTAAGGGAGCAATTGAGAATGAAACATATCGATCCTAACCGCGATATGGAACATTTATTAACTGGACACGGATCTTATCTCACGCACTTAAACCACGCGAGTCTGAGACAGACACTTACATGCACATGCGGGGAAGAAGGTTTCTCAGAACACATTGTCTTCTTCTGCGGGCAATACTCGAACTATAGACATACACTACACTTAGACTACACAGAACACGACATTAGAGACATGCCTATATGCAACGAAGCAACTATCTCCAGAGGGTTGACAGTGACACACACAGTGACAGCCATAATAGTGACACTGAGGAGGAACAGGAGGAGGAGGAAGATCAGATGTAACAATAAATAAGATACCTAGCGATTATGAATTAGACATAACATGCCAAAATGCACTGACAAATTGTACATATCATTCAAATAACAACTAAGGATAGCGAATATTAGAGTAAATATAGTGCAAGGTGCTGGCGAGATAGCCAAGAAAGCACCCAATGATGTACATGGATGAGTTCCTAACGTTAATGCATAAGATTACCAGTACCGTTTTTGTACTATTAACTATAAACTTATTTGTTGTGACTGACTATGCACAACTCTAAGGAACCATTCCGAGGTATTCTCCACCAGTCACAATCAGTGATGGCACTAAGAAATCTCTCCTCTATCCTATCATCTTCTTAAAACAATTTTTATTGATATTTCAACCTCAAATTGTTGTTTTTTCAAAAAACGATTAGTCTTTGTCAAATGATGCAGATAAAAACAAAACAAAAAACTACGGAAAGATGACAAACGAAAACAGTAACATGTACAACCTGATTCAAAATATCAGGTAACAGGTGTTTAAATTTGCAATAAATAAATAAATAAACTATCTGCCAAGAGTCTGCGCCAAAGGTGCACCCCGCCCTCCCCCCCCCCCCCCCCCCACCCGCCCACCTCTTCGTAAAACAGTCTTTCAGCAGGTTTCTACCGATTTAGTAAATTTATAATTCGGTAAATAGATTTAATAAAAATGAAGAATTATTGAAACATTATTTTATTTTATTTTCATCATTTCATCATCATTTATTGCCTTATCGGGCCTTTAAGGCCTACAGCAAGAAGAACAAAAGGAAAAGTAAAGACAAAAAGACTTACAAAAGTACTCTATACAGTAGTAAAAGTTACATATGTACATTACAGCTTAAAGAAGAAACGAAAAAATAAACAGGGCATTCAATCAAAGGTTTAAAAGGCAAGAGGGATACATTACAGAAACAAAAAAAACAAAAAAAAAACACACACGCAGTGTCTGTCAATTACACGAGAGGAGGGAGCTGTTGCAGATGGCAGTCCATCTCATCCGGTCGTTGGCGTCCTCCTCCACGGCTGCTGGTTCCACTTCTTTCAGGATCGTTGTTATCCTATCCTTCCATCGAGTTCTTGGGCGTCCTCTAGGGCGTTTTCCTGTGGGTTGAGAGTGGAGGACTCTGTTTGGAAGGGATCCGTCTGCCCGTAGGATGTGGCCAAACCATTGGAGTCTCTTCTGCGCCAATATTCGTCCAATGTGTGGCTTTCCATACCGCTGGTATAAATCTTCTTTTTTTCTTCGTTCCCATTTACCTTCCATGGCATTGTAGATGGGTCCATATATCTTCCGAAGTACCTTCCTTTCAAATGCACATATTGCTTCTTCTGCTGTTGCTGATGTTGCCCAAGTTTCACAGCCGTATAAAAGTACTGGTCTCACCAGTGTCGTGTATAGGTGGATCTTGTTCTTCTGCGATATCAGCCGAGATCTGAAAAGATTGTTCAGGCTAAAGAACATGCGATTAGCATTTGTTATACGTTGCTGTACTTCTTTCGTTACTTCACTTCTATTTGTTAGTATGGAGCCCAGGTACTTGAACTCTTCAACTCGTTCGAAGGTATGCCTGTCGACATCAATGGAAGGAGGGAGATCTCGGCGGCGTGATACAACAAGATATTTAGTTTTTTCCTCGTTCACCACCAGCCCAATTTTCTCTGCATTGTGGAGGAATCGGGAAGTATCCCTGCGTACTTGCTCTAGAGTGTCGCCAAGGATCACAACATCATCAGCAAATGCCAAGATTGTGTCTGCTCCCACCATCTCCATCTCTCTGGTTCGACAAGTGTCACGGCTTACTTTTTCCAGGGCCAAATTGAATAATATTGGCGCCAATGGATCTCCTTGTCTCAATCCATTTTGTATACTGAATGATGGTGATAGTTGATTACCAAACCGCACTTGGGCCGTAGACTGAGAGTAGCAAGCAGCAATTAAGCGGATGTATTTTGATGGGATGCCAAGTTCCTCTAACGTTTCCCATAACGTGGCGCGGTCAATGCTGTCATAAGCTTGTCGAAAATCGATGAAGATGAGGTGTAGATCCTTATTGAATTCGTAGAATTTTTCTATCAACTGCCTCAGAGTAAATATGTGATCAATTGTCGATCGTCCAGCAACGAACCCACATTGATAGGTCCCTACAATTCCTTCAGCCAGTGGTTTCATGCGGTTTAGTAGCAGTGTTGTAAAAACTTTGTAGCCAATTTCAAGTAACGAAATCCCTCGGTAGTTGGATACATGAGTAGCATCTCCCTTCTTGAATATGGGACATATGATTGCTCCCTTCCATTCCTCAGGAATAACTTCTGCTTCCCAGATGGTAGAAATTAATCGTTTCAAAGCACCCACCAGTGTTTCCCCTCCCAAGCGAAGCATCTCAGCTGTGATACCACTACCTCCTGGAGCCTTGTTGTTCTTGAGTGCTTTTAGGGCAACACTGATTTCTTCCTCAGATGGTTCAGGGACTTCAACTCTGTCAAAACGGGCATCCGTCTGTGTTGTCCCTACTGGTGGGTTGTCGGGATTCAATAGGTTTTCAAAATGTTTTTTAAATAGGGTTGCTTGCTCTTCTGGCGGTACAACTTCACCCGTCTCATTCGTTAGGACCAATGTACGTTGTCTGTATGCGCCTCTGGCGAATCTTGAGGCCTGGAAAAACGAGCGTGACGACTTTGCTTCTTCGACTGCAATCAACAGACTTTTGTGGTGGTCCCGTTTCTTCTTTCTCATGAGTTGGTCCGTGTTACGCCTCGCTTCGTAGTAAGCTACCCTTGCTTCTTCCGAGAGTTGCTGTAGCCATTTTATCCTCTTCGCTGATCTAATCTCAACAGATTCTCGACATTGTTCATCGAACCAAGGTTTACTTCTTCGTTTTGCATCGCAAACTAGTTCTTCATTTGCACTTTCTAACACTGCATTCCTCAGCAGCATCCATGCGTTCTCCACACTGGTAGGGTTCTCTGTTATTGTGAGATGTTCTGCAATTTTTTCTTGATAGCGCTGTCTCACTTCTACATCTTTCAACTTATTCTTGTCGAAGCGGACCATCATTTCAGAATTTCTTCTCCACATGGTTGAAAGTTTCAGACGTAGTTTGACTACCACTAAGAAATGGTCTGAATTCATATCTGCCCCGCGAAAGGATCTTACATGCTCGACACTACAATGATGTCTTCGGTCAACAAGAACGTGATCGATCTGGTTCATCGTACTTCCATCTGGGGATATCCAGGTTACTTTATGCACTGCTTTGCGGGGGAAGTATGTGCTTCTTTATTTTATTTTATTTTACTTATTTATTTACACGTCAAGTTCCGTAGGACCAAGGTACATGAAATTACAATATAAAAATAATAACAGATAAAAATGAACGTTCATGGAGGAGATTAGTGTTTAACGTCCCGTCGACAACGAGGTCATTAGAGACGGAGCACAAGCTCGGATTAGGGAAGGATGGGGAAGTAAATCGGCCGTGCCCTTTGAAAGGAACCATCCCGGCATTTGCCTGAAATGATCTAGGGAAATCACGGAAAACCTAAATCAGGATGGCCGGACGCGGGATTGAACCGTCGTCCTCCCGAATGCGAGTCCAGTGTGGTAACCACTGCGCCAAAACGTTCATGAACCTAAAAAAAAGTCAGCCCATAAGTTTAAGTAAACGCTACCAGCAATACAATAACAATCAGCTTAATTTTTTTTTTCAAGGAACTCATCGACAGAATAGAAGGAGTGACCCATGAGGAAACTCTTCAGTTTCGATTTGAAAGCGCATGGATTACTGCTAAGATTTTTGAATTCGAGTGGTAGCTTATTGAAAATGGATGCAGCAGTATACTGCACTCCTTTTTGCACAAGAGTTAAGGAAGTCCGATCCAAATGCAGGTTTGATTTCTGCCGAGTATTAACCGAGTGAAAGCTGCTTATTCTTGGGAATAAACTAATATTGGTAACAAGAAACTACAATAAGGAATATACGTATTGAGAGACCAATGTCAAAATACCAAGACTCGTGAACAGAGGTCGACAAGAGGTTCGTGAACTCACACCACTTATTGCCCGAACCGCCCGTGTCTCAGCCAAAAGTATCCTTGTAGAATGGGAAGAGTTACCCCAAAATATAATACCATACGACATAAGCGAATGGAAATAAGCAAAGTGGACTAATTTTCGTGTCGAAGTATCACTCACTTCTGATACCGTTCGAGTAGTAAAAATGGCAGTATTAAGTCTTTGAACAAGATCCTGAACGTGGGCTTTCCACGACAGCTTACTATCTATATGAACACATAGAAATTTGAACTGTTCAGTTTCACTAATCATATGCCCGTTCTGTGAAATTAAAACGTCAGGTTCGAGTCCTCCCTCGGGCATGGGTGTGTGTGTTTGTTCTTAGGATAATTTACGTTAAGTAGTGTGTAAGTTTAGAGACTGATGCCTTAGAAGTTACGTCCCATAAGATTTCACGCACATTTGAACGTTTTTAAAACGTCAGGTTTTGTTGAATTGTGTGTTAGAAACTGTAAAAACTGAATCTTACTGTGATTTAACGTTAGTTTATTTTCTACAAGCCATGAACTGAGGTCATGTACTGCACTATTTGAAACCGAGCCAATGTTGCACACAACATCCTTTACTACCAAGCTAGTGTCATCAGCAAACAGAACTATTTTAACGTTACCCGTACTGGCACCAGTCGCCATGCACAGCGATCTGTCGTTTTATTTGGACCTTGACAATGATGGGACGATCAGCTAAATATCGGCGATTGTCGAGGACGTCACCCGACTGCATTCCCATAAGTTATACGAACATTCGGTAAACCTGAAGAAGCTCAAGATGGAAAAAGTACTGTCTGGAGGGGATAACAAATTACATGTCCCGTCCACCTTATCTGATAGCTTTTTCCACTATCGCACTATCTGTATGCCTTAAGGCAGAAGAATAATATGGTCCTTGTTTTACGCCATCTACGTAGTGCGTAAGCGTAAGTTGGTGGTGCGTGCTGCAGAGGGCCCTGCCGTGTGGCGTCCTGTGTGTGCCGTGTCTGATGGCGGACAAAGCAGTAGAGATGCGAGGTGGAACTGGAAACTAGCCTGACGCTTCTGTACAAGCCGTTATAAGGCTTACCAAACTACCAGACCACTATCATTACTCGCAAACTAGTTCCCCAAGCGCTGTACTACACGTAAAGGTAGTCATGCTCAATCCGAATGATGTAGTTTATTTATTTTCAAGTGTACTCGTTACAGATGTTTTTCATCTAAGCCTGCAGAATTAATGCATCCGCATTTTACCGGGCGGACTAACTGGAGTGTTTACTGTCTTGTTCTTCGTTACCATCTGTATTACTGCTTGTTGTCTAGTGCGTTAAGAACAAATTTCCGAAATTTTATTCCGACAAAAACAATTTAGCGCAAATATAAGCCCTTGGTCCTGAGATCTCACACAGGTTACCGCGAAACGTACTACTTTGTGAGACAGGAGGTAAGACATGGGTTAACGCTAGTGATACGGCACATCGACCAGGCTGAGCGGCGATTTACGCCGTTTTCCACACTTATCTAGGTAAAATATCAATCTGATTCCCCGTCTCGACTTAAGAGATAAAGTTCACAAATAGTGGCAAAACGAAGTTTCCACACTTCACAGAAACATGTCGCGTACGAGATTCCTTCTCATGTCACATGACGATTGTGCCACATTCAGGTAACAAATACAATGAAAACAATTGGCAAATCGTGAATGAGTGACAGTTCATAGTTTGCGGACCCTCCAAAGTGAGAGAAACACTAACGAAAAATAAGAAGAGTATGTGTAATTTCTGTTCATCGATCTCGCAACACTACCCCTGGATCAGTAACCGTTTCGGAAAATACGCTTAAAATAATCAACAATCGATAGTTCAAAAAACAGAGCTCGTCTTCATGTCTCTTGTTCGGTCGATCGAACCTTCTTGTTAATGCAGAAGAAGTTACAAATATTTCGAATTTTCTGGGATGTCACAGAATTGTCAGGTACCGGTCTGTTCCTCAATGCTACTCGTATCAGAGAAAATGAATCTCGGGAAATACATCTCCAACGCTTTCCTAAATAACTGACTGGAGTAACTCTGCTTATATCCACACAATACTTGTACAACGTAGAACTTCTGTGTGTTTTCTGCACGAAATTGTGATAACTAGAGTTTTGTGCCCATTATGATACTTGTTTCCGAAATTAAAGCTTAAGTTTCTATAATTTTAGAATCAGAAGTTGA
Organism: Schistocerca cancellata; assembly: GCF_023864275.1. Lineage (NCBI taxonomy): Eukaryota > Metazoa > Arthropoda > Insecta > Orthoptera > Acrididae > Schistocerca > Schistocerca cancellata. The sequence continues at coordinate 879,416,939 of NC_064629.1, read as the reverse complement.
TAACCACAAGAGCAGTACACATGGACCACTCATCCCAGGATAATGGCTGAAATTTGTATATGTTATGATAAACAAGTGGCGAATTCAAAAAATTCATTTAGCAACGAGAGTCGTCTGTAGAGTTAAAATCAAGTAACATAAATAAATCTTCAGTCAGTCCAGTGCTGATGACTATTCCTGTATTCAGACTTGTAAGAATGCGCACAGTGACAGAAAAACGCGAATCATGATCTAGCAGGTTTCCATTATGCTCACTGGCTGCTGGGCGTGTTGTCCTAGGTTCAGGAAGCATCCAAATGGAAGGTATTAGAATTACAACTGTTGGAAAAAAAATTTTATAGATGATATTTGTACCCGACCACTTTATATCCATTAAAGACGGGCTTAAACTGGCAGTGGGGCAACAGGAGCTACAAGTGGGTCATGACAGTGCCGGGGGAACTGGTTGGCGCTTCGGGTTAGGGACAAGTGATTTGCCAGTTCGGCAGCGCGTTCGGAGAAGCCTGTTCGCAACTTGTGTTGCGAGCGGTATTCCCACGACGGACGGTGTCTGGTTCTTCCGGACTGGTCATCAGTGCCTCTGCGTCCGGTCTCGGGAAGCATCGGACAGGGAAGGACAGGAAATCGTTCAACCAGCAGACGTACCCTAACGTTTCCTGTCGCTAGCGAGGAGCCAAGCACTATTATATTTCACTTCCTCATAACAATAATGCCACAATCAATGGCCCCTGGACAAAACGTGGGAATCTCATATGGGCGACGTCCCAGAGTATGTTGAGTGCCGCGATCATAGTCTGAATTAAGGACAAAGTCTCAGGTGTCAAAGCAGGGATTTTAAAAATAACATGCGGCACATGTTTCGAATCTTAGATTGAATGTACTGGCAAGAGGTTTCAAATCAGAGTCCCTAAAAATATTTATGTGAAAACGAATTAATCCAACAAACTTGCCATAGCTAAGTACGTATACAATATAAGCTTCCTGTTGACATGTTAAGATACTCTGTTGTTTAAACTAGGGCCAAAACTGAACACACTTTAGGAATTAGAGATATACTGATACCAAGGAAAATTAGAAATCTCGTATGCAACGGAAACACGATAAGTAAATTTTTCAGTTGATCTACCAGGCATAGTTCAACTGAGGCGGAAAAATGCAATTACATGAGACCATGATACAAATTCAGCGGAATCACCTTTCTGAAAGTCACAGCTCACAGAGTTACGTAAGTAACCTACAGCATCAGCTGAAAAAGTCCCTTCGTTTTTCTATAGCGCAAGGTGTTTCAGAAAGATTCATTCGCTTTCATTTCGTTAGCCGCCCCAGGCAGACTACGCACGTCATGTTGCTGCGAATTTTGCATCGTTTTTGTGGGGTATGCAGACACTGCAGTGTAACTCTTTAGCACGTTAGTGTAAAAGACGACACGAACACAGCTAAGTGAAAAAACACGGTGCTGTTCGCACGTTTATTTACTTATACTCACGTTTACATGCCAGTTTCTTGTATTTCTGTTGTCTCCTGGTAAAATCTCGTGTTTCAGAAAACACCTTTCCGAAAATTTAGGTCCAAAATCTTGTCGTAAAATTTAAACGTGTTTTTCGTATTGGTCTTATAAAAAAATCGTCTGGGTGTCGTGATATGTACTGTATTACCAACTGTAAACATGGCCTGTACTTTGTGTTGTCCTCATCATTTCATCATCATCCAGGAAAGTGGCGAAATTGGACTGAGCAAAGATTGGGTAATAGTACGGGCGCTGATAACCACGCAGTTGAGCGCCCCACAAACCAAACATCATCATCATCATCACATGGCCTGTACTTGTCTGAAACGTGTTACGAGGAGCAGTATTATATCTTCATTTGTAAATTTAAACTGTGCTTTTTGAGGATCTTTTGGTCACAGTATCCTCGTCCAAAACCAACAGTTCCTTAATTTCGTTACTTATTTATGTGAAAAAGGTATATTTTTGGTCATTGTGGACGCTTGCTCATATATTCGTAAGTTAGGAGTGTTTACATAACCCATTTCATAGCAAATCGGTGTTGCTGATTTACAGTTAATGTAAATAAGTAACAGCCGGCCGCAGTGGCCGAGCGGTTCTATGCGCTTCAGTCTGGAACCGCGCGACCGCTTCGGTTGTAGGTTCGAATCCTGCCTCGAGCATGGATGTGTGCGATGTCCTTAGGTTAGTTAGGTTTCAGTAGTTCCAAGTTCCAAGGGACTAATGACCTCAGCTGTTACGTCTAATAGTGCTCAGAGCCCTTTGAACCACTTGAAATAAGTAACATCGTCTCACATCAGTTATCTCTGTTAATAGGAGTGTATATTGCCTGCATTTATCGCAAATTGACGCTACTGTCGATGTTGTTAGTGACCACAATGTTGCAGGTAAACAGTAAAACTAACACCAAGTTTTCTGTTGTAATAGGTATAAGGTTTTGGCTGTAAACCGCTTTAGTTCCAAAAGGCTACTCGTAATGTGCTTCTAAGATATCCTAATCATAGATTATATGAGAATCAGTAAGCTTAGTTTAAAGCTATTTGCTTACTGTTCTGTAAGATATTGCATCAGGGGTAAGTCATTTGTTTACTGTTCAGTAAAATACTGCCTCAGGTGTTGTGGATTGGCAAGACAGCCAACCAACTATAAGGAAGCCGAAAGGCACGCGTTTAAACTCACGCAGGCTGGCGTGAAGTCTGGAACAGGACAAGGAATTGAGACTAGCAAAAAACGTACGTAGCTTCTGGAATACTTAACTTTAATCCATAATTGGTGAACATCGCTCTTGATGGTACATGTTTTACAGCATCAATAGTAACGGGTAATGGCGCCTTGCTAGGTCGTAGCAAATGACGTAGCTGAAGGCTATGCTAACTACCGTCTCGGCAAATGAGAGCGTAATTGGTCAGTGAACCATCGCTAGCAAATTCGGCTGTACAACTGGGCGAGTGCTAGGAAGTGTCTCTAGACCTGCCGTGTGGCGGCGCTCGGTCTGCAATCACTGATAGTGGCGACACGCGGGTCCGACGTATACTAACGGACCGCGGCCGATTTAAAGGCTACCACCTAGCAAGTGTGGTGTCTGGCGGTGACACCACATCAGGCATGATCCTGTTTGCTGTTCTCGCACAGGGGATAAGTTGGCTGGTATTCGTAAACAGCTGGAAATCACCGTGACTACTGTCAAGCAGCTGTAGGCTGCGACGAATGGATGTGTTAGGAAGGCTGCTGAGAGTCATGTACCAGAGGTACCTCAAGTATGATCCTCTCCTATGCATACTGTCTGTTCTGCAGGAAGTATAGGATCCTTGACTACTTGTGTGCTTAGCTGTGAGTGGCGTGTCAATGACGGGTCTACGCGTCCTCTTCAGGAGCGAGAGGGGCCGGGGAAACTGAGGATGTTACACCAACCCACGAAACCAACAGATTCGTTTTCTACTGGGACTGAAAGTGAACCTGTGAGACTCGTTTCGCCAATTGGGAAACCTGCTGTTTCCTGTGTCAAGGAGGGGCAAACGCTAATGTGTAGGGCTCTGTTAGTCGTCAGCAGCTCAAACGTACGGCGAATAATGGTACCCTTTAGCGGAATGGCTGCAAGGATTGGGTGGGAACACCATGTGCACTCGTGTGTATGCGTGGGGGCCTCACTTAACATGTTGAAGAGGCTACTCCGGCAGCCATTGAGGGAAAAGGGTGCAAACAATTGCAGATTGTGGGACACGTTAGAGCAAACGATGCCTACCGTCTGGACTGTTAGGCCATACATGGGTCATTCCAGCAGCTAGCAGTGAAGGTTAAGAATAGTTGCCTAGTCTCATGAAGATTCGACGAATCTCACAATATGCATCACAATATGCATCTGCAACAACCGGCGCCTTAAGTTCGGTGTCACTGATCATCCTCCATATAGTCCCGACGTGGTCCCATACGACTTTCATATGTTTCCTAAACTTAAAGAACACCTTCGAGGACTTCACTCGGGTGGTGAAGGCGCGGTGAAAATGGATGTGAGGTTGTGGCTCCTTCAACGAAGTCAAACGTTCTACAGTGACGGTATGAACAAATTGGTCCCGCGTTGGGAAAAATGTGTTCGTCGCCAGAGTGATTTCGTTGAGAAATAAATATGTAGACATGAAGAACAAAGATGTAGAATGTTAATGAAGCTTATTTCATTTAAAAAGTTTTAAGAGGTTTCACATATGAAATTCAAAACCATTACTTTCCAGCACGTCCTTGTAATTACGTATTTGCGGAGGCACTCCGTATGGTTGTCGTATCCATACAGGATGCTTGATTATGGTTGGTACAAAAGAAAGGGGCAAGTAGAGGACAGTGAAACAAGCAAATAACCCTACCAAACATCGGTCCAGAAACCAGTTGTTTTCCTGGTACGACGTATGAACAAGCGCAGTCATACCAATGTTACAACACTGTTAATGTGAAAGGCTACATTTATTTCGAAACAACACAAGTGATATGCAAATTACAAAGTCATAAACTTCCCTCGTTTGACGGAATGAGGCAGAAGTAAAGCTGTGAGTACCGGGCGTGAGTCGTGCTTCGGTAGCTCAGATGGTAGAGCACTTGCACGCGAAAGGCAAAGGTCCCGAGTTCGAGTCTCGGTCGGGCACACACTTTTAATCTGCCAGGAAGTTTCCCTCGTTTGATTTTGTTATCATTCCGTATACTTAAGAACTGGCAAATAGCATTTCGGCAAACAAGTGTATCGGCCTCGATTTGAACACTTATTATGTGTGGGGATATTTAAAAGCTTTGGTGTATTCCAGCCCGGTTGATAGTGCCGAAGATCTCCAAGAATGCATTGTGGATGGTTGTCAATGCGTTCCCAAGGTGCCTGGGATTTCTGAACGTGCATTACACGGTGAACTTTCAGCTTTGAAGAGGACGTCCTTCGCCACGTAGAAGAGAACCGGACGACGAGTACAGAAACATTGCCCACACCATCGACTCCTATAAAGCGCACAGGTCAGAGCTCATTGGCTCCGCTGTGTGCCTACCGTGAAGCGGAATATTTGAAAGTGGTCTGATGTTCAAAAATATTTTCTTTCCAAGCGGTACAATTCCGAACATGTGTTCCTTAACAAAACTTTACGTGCTAAGATCCCCCTACAATCTCTACAAGTCTGTAACATCAGCTGTGAAACACCCTCTATGTAAGTACCAGAAGTTTGGAAATAATTCGTGTAACAGGAAGCGTAATAAATAATGGTTAAAACAGTAAGCTTCCTGATGTGCTGCCGATTAAACATAACTCAGCGATTACATCCGGGATGAGCTCTCGATACCTGGCAGCGATGATCCCTGCATCACAGTTTCAGTGCGTGTCACAGGCTGGCTGTGTCGTCACTTTTTTCCTCTGCTTTCGCAAAAAATTGCTGCCATGTTGTAAAGGTCTGCAATGTGTACGTGGTGGCACAGGAGAGCCGCGGAACGTGAGAACGGTGTTATCGATCGTGGGTAGCTGTTTCTTTCCGGCCAGCGGTTGCACTACCTTCCATCCGATATCGACGTGGGAAGCAAAAGATACTTGATACTTCAATTAGAAAGGTTTCGATCGAAGAACGCCACGCTGTGTTAAGATGCCGAAGAACAGTTGATTACCAAATGGTTCAAATGGCTCTGAGCACTATGGGACTTAACATCTATGGTCATCAGTCCCCTAGAACTTAGAACTACTTAAACCTAACTAACCTAAGGACATCACTCAACACCCAGCCATCACGAGGCAGAGAAAATCCCTAACCCCGCCGGGAATCGAACCCGGGAACCCGGGCGTGGGAAGCGAGAACGCTACCGCACGACCACGAGATGCGGGCAGTTGATTACCCCAGTTTCCTACCATAATAGGTGTAAATAGATCTACATCTACATCTACACTTATACTCCGCAAGCCACCCAACGGTGTGTGCGGGGGGCACTTTACGTACCACTGTCATTACCTCCCTTTCCTGATCCAGTCGCGTATGGTTCGCGGGAAGAACGACTGCCGGAAAGCCTCCGTTCGCGCTCGAATCTCTCTAATTTTACATTCGTGATCTCCTCGGGAGGTATAAGTAGGGGGAAGCAATATATTCGATACCTCATCCAGAAACGCACCCTCTCGAAACATGGACAGCAAGCTACACCGCGATGCAGAGTCTGCCACTTGAGTTTGCTAAACATCTCCGTAACGCTATCACGCTTACCAAATAACCCTGTGACGAAACGCGCCGCTCTTCTTTGGATCTTCTCTATCTCTTCTGTCAACCCGACCTGGTACGGATCCCACACTGATGAGCAATACTCAAGTATAGGTTGAACGAGTGTTTTGTAAGCCACCTCCTTTGTTGATGGACTACATTTTCTAAGGACTCTCCCAATGAATCTCAACCTGGCACCCGCCTAACCAACAATTAATTTTATATGATCATTCCACTTCAAATCGTTCCGCACGCATACTCCCAGATATATTACAGAAGTAACTGCTACCAGTGTTTGTTCCGCTATCATATAATCATACAATAAAGGATCCTTCTTTCTATGTGTTCGCAATACATTACATTTGTCTGTGTTAAGGGTCAGTTGCCACTCCCTGCACCAAGTGTCTATCCGCTACAGATCTTCCTGCATTTCGCTGCAATTTTCTAATGCCGCAACTTCTCTGTATACTACAGCATCATCCGCGAAAAGCCGCATGGAATTTCCAACACTATCTACTAGGTCATATATATATATATATATATATATATATATATATATATATATATATATATGACATAGCCTAGGCTTTTCCAGAGATATCCTCGATGTAGTTCGATATTGTCTCCCTTTCCAGGATACACTGTTTTCACATATTATTTTCCTGTCCGAAAGCAGATTAGGGTTGAGCAATTTTCTGGTATTAACAGCACAAAGGACAAATTAAAAGGATGCTAGGAAGCGCTTTATAAAAACAACAAGAAACAGCAATCACAATGGCGTTTATTTCAATTTCAGGTATACAATTTCAGTACTTTTTTAGTTCAACAAGAAGGATGAAATGGTGCAGAAAGTTTAGATTTTAACATCAAGTCGGCAATGCGGAGATTGGGGCGAGAAAGAAGCTCAGCTGAATAAGGACAGGAGAGAGTATCGGCCGTGGACATCCGTTAGGAAACATTTTGGCATTCTTGTGGAAGCTTAGGGCAACTGCTACAAATCTAAATGGCCGAATGGGTGTTTGAACCCTTCTCAACCGTGTAGTAGTAGAGCGCCTTAACCACTGCTCTGGCTCGGGCGGCAAATAACGTAGCGTTAAATATTAAATGACACCATTCATATCAAGCGTCAAAGGAACGGGCAGCCACCATTCGTCACGTCATGAGTTTCTGGTACGTTTGGGCGTTACATTGACAGAGCGCTGGTGTGAATTATAAATAGGGTAGTCGGAAAGTACAGTGTGTCTAAGAAAGAGCGCCTTTACAAATCGCTTGCGTTGCACATACTTACATCCAGACACCTCACCTAAAGTTTTCCCATCAGAATTTAAGTCCTCATAAAGGTGACGGGTGCTCAAAGTCCATATTAAAGTCTAATATATGTGTTTCATCCTGAAAACGTATCAAGTGTAGGGGACCCCCACATCAGAAAGAACTCACAGGTTACACGGAAATTATACAAAGAAGAGCGGTGCGAAAGGTCACAGGCTTGTTTGTGTAGCAAGAGAGTGTGACAGAACTTCTGAAAAATCTGAATTGGCAGACTCTCGGAGAAAGACGCCTGATTGGAAAACTTCAAGAACCGTCTTTTGGAAGAAAAACTACGAACATGCGTATATCTGGTAAAGATCGGCTAAGCATGAGGGGCGATCAATAAACAATGTAACATATTTTTCCTCGGCCAATTTCGGTGAAAAAATGCGGAATTTGCTGTGGGACTTTGTGGAATATTCCCGCTACAATCCGTATCGTTTCATAAACTTACTATACGTGGCGGCGCTATAAGTAGCCTTCAAAATGGCGACGGTATGGAGGTGCGTTCCAAGTAGAGAGCTGTCATTGGGTTTCTTTTTGGGGAAAACCTGAGTAACGGAGATATTCATAGGCGCTTGCAGAATGTCTACATAGCCCTGGCAATGAACAAAAGCACGGTGAGTCGTTGGGCGAGGCTTCTGTTATTATCGCAACTAGGTGGTGCAAAAATGTCCGATATCCCACGTGCCAGCCGGCCGCACACAGCTGTGGCTCCTACAGTGTTAGAACGTGCGGACAGTCTCATTCGAGCTGATCGACGGATCACAATCAGACACCTAGCTGCTCAACTGGGCGTCTCTGTTGGTAGAGCTGACACATTCGTCCACCAGTTGGGGTACTGAAAGTTGCGTACCCGTTGAGTCCCTCGTTGACTAACAGAAGACCGTAAAGAGCAACGAAGAACCATCTCTTTGGCCCAATGAAGGATATAATCCATGGGAGGCAAAACGTGGATGATGTGGAGGTTGTTGACGCAGCAAAACGTTTGCTCCGACGTCGACCAGTGTAGTGGTACCATATGGGCATACGGGCTCTCCTAGTAAAGTGGCGTAAGGCCGTCGCATCTACAGCTATAATGTCGAAGAACAGAGTTTTGTAGCCAAACGAGTGGGGAATAATATGGCGTATTGGAATCCTGAATAAGATGAAACTGTTTTCGAAGAAAAATGTGTTGCAGTGCTTATTGTGCTTATTGAATGCCCCTTGTAAAACCAGTGAACCTCCGATTCGTTAAAGAATCCAAATCCCATCTGTAAATCACCGTTAAACGTCTGATTACTTTATAAATGAGTTACTGTGTTAAATACTTGCTATTAAGCATGTAAGGGGAAAAAATTGAAATTTTTTGAGGTTATGCTAAAAGGTTTTTGGAAGTTGCAAAGTGATCTCATTACGAAACAGTGGATGAATATAGTGTGGGGAATTCGCGCTCCAGTTGAAGCAAAGGCAAGTTTTTCACGCATCTCAGTGCTTATGACGTCATATCTCCTGCCTTATGTGTCGTACAATGATACAATTTAGCACGTACATTCAGTGACATATTTACGTACTACATGTAGAGTGTGTTGTGAGGAGAATTAATAGTAAAGAAATAATAAATTAAAACTTCGTGCCTGAAGTTAAAGTTTTGCTGTTTTTCTCACTCTCAAATACTGGATGAAGAAAGTCCGAGTGGCGGCGCGGGATTAGCCGAGCGGTCTGGGCCGCTGCAGTCATTAACTGTGCGGCTGGTCCCGGCGGAGGTTCGAGTCCTCCCTCGGGCTTGGGTGTGTGTGTTTGTCCTTAGGATACTTTAGGTTAAGTAGTGTGTAAGCTTGGGGACTGATGACCTCAGCAGTTTCGTCCCATAAGACCTTACCACAATAATAACAAATTGTAGTTGACCCTGGAAGTCCTTAGTTCGGCTACCTGGCACTGGTATTGTGTTCCGGGACAGTCGCTTAGTAATATGCAGTGTGATTCCGTGATGATGTCTCAAAGTTTCAGGGATGGTGGAGAAGCGTATGTAATCCTAGTCCCCGAAACGACAGAGTCAAAAAATATAAGCGGAAATCTACTCAAGTTCCGCCTTAGGCTCGGGCAGTACTCAAATTAAGGGCCCCAACTTCCGAATCTTGATCATGATATACAAAATTCCCCCTGAATGTTCTGCAATACCTTCAGGTAATTTCTCCTGCTGATGGACTAGTACCGGCGCACCTAACTTGATGCCAGAGAGACCAAAAAACCTAAGTTACTGGTACAGCAATAATGAGTACAATTTGCCTATACGAGTTTCACAAGCTGCTACATTTACAACAGTAGTTCACAATGGCGACCCTTACGCCCCCCTCCTCCTCCCCCCCCCCCCCCCCCCCTCCACAGAGCCAATGCAGGCATGGCATCGTTGCACAAAGTTCTGTTGTAGCCGGTATTGTCTGAACTGTGTCACAGGCAGCGAGAATTCTTGCCAGGAGATGCTCGGCAGCATGGAAAGGTGTGTGTACCCAAGACTTTTCACATGACCCAAAACGAAGAAATTAAGTGAGGTGAGACCAAGTGAACTTGCTGGTTACGAAACATGACCTAATCTGCCTACGGAATTTATAAGGAATGTCTGAACCAGGTGTTCACCTTCAGTGCAAAATGAGGTGGGGCTCCATCATTTTGGAACCACATCCGTAGACGAATAACAAGTGGGATATGTTCCAGGAACCTGAGTAGTATGTCTGTAAAAGTGGCTCAAATGGCTCTGAGCACTATGCGACTTAACTTCTGAGGTCATCAGTCGCCTAGAACTTAGAACTAATTAAACCTAACTAACCTAAGGACATCACACACATCCATGCGCGAGGCAGGATTCGAACCTGCGACCGGAGCGGTCGCTCGGCTCCAGACTGTAGCGCCTATAACCACACGGCCACTCTGGCCGGCAGTATGTCTCTAATAAACACTGTGCACACTGGTGCATTTAAGCGAGGAGGAAGAAGAAAAGTGCCTAGTACTTAATCGTTGACTATTCCTGCCCACACGTAGACTAACGGCTCTTCACAACTGTAATGTAAGACTATCTAGCATTCCGTCTCTGCTGAAAGATGCTTCATCCGTGAAAAGTGCATACGCAGGGAAGTGAATATCGGCTGTAAGGCGCTGCAAGAACCATTGGCTGAACACGACACTAGGGCCGAAGTGAGCAGGAGTGAAAGCGTGCACTTTCTGTGGATGTTAGGAGAGTAGCTGCGTTTACGGTAATAGTCGCCACACAGTACTCCGCGAAACATTCATTTCACGCGCAACTGATCGAGTGCTCATTGCAGGCGCCTCATCCACTGGGACAAGCACTGCGTCTTTTAAGTCAAGAGTCCGTATATTTCGTTGTACTCCTGTACCCCTGTACCAATGGCCCTGTTTCACTTAATCGCTGTAGCAGCCTTGGAAACATGGAGTGAGCCCGATGTCTTCTACGCAGATATTTGGTCCTGCACAACCTTTCCCCTTCTGTGCTGTTTCCCTTTGCTTTCCCGTACCCGAAAATCATGTCTGTAAGAGCCGCCACCGGGTAAAATTCCATTTGGTTTGTACTGATCGACGTTATTATTTCAACTTTTAAACACGGAATGGCAGTTTACTACAACACATATACTGTGTACCAACTCTCCTCATGTCAGTACACGGTACGCCACCTGTATAGTATTAGTTGAATTTTTATCCCAACCTCTACATCTAAGTGCTCGACGAACATTCTGAACAACAACGAACGGTACAAATATTCCACTGTCAGAGATACCAAAACGAACTCTAATATTGTTTTATTGCCACTGCGTTTTCCTTCTGTTATTATTTTTTAAACTTATCTTGATTTCGTGCTTTCTTGTTACATTTTGTGATGTATTACGTAACCTTACATCACTGTCACACAAAGTGCTACAGACTTGACTATTTTGACAAAAGTTGTACGATGTGTTGATAATAAACAGTACGGCAGAATAGTCTGATTTTTCTGTTATAAGTGCTGGCAACGAAGAGTTAATACAGTATCTACATATGGCTCAGGATAGCGTCTATTGAAATTGGTTCGATGTAGTACCATATTAAATGAAACATTATCTTCGAGTCCGCTGATGTTATAGTTGTTAACAATTCCTCGACCTGTATAACCACTTTTGAAAGCTCTATTAGCAACTGGTTTGGGGTTCTGTGTAGATAATTTGACACTGTGCCTTTACACACAAATTGAATCACTTATTGGAAATAGGAAGATAGTCCATTTTTTCGAAAATAAGCTGAGATGTTCATTTAATTTTGGAGCTGTTCACTCAACGATGAGTCTAAACGGGAAGAAAAAATCAGTAATAATACGGAAAGTACAGCCTTTTAAAGTTTGTAATTAGTGGAATAGAGAAGAATTTCCAGACATTCTTCTGTTTTCCACTCACTAGTGTTAAGTAGCATAACCAGATGTCAGGCAAAGATTGTTACAACAATGCTACAAAATGGCATTTAAACACATTGTTTCAGTTTTACTGTCCCACATTATTGCCAGTGTGTTTACGTAAGTTGCTGTTTGTCGTCTCGTAGCATCATGAGTGTTAGTGACTTTGAAATTGAAAAAGTGTACAGCAGAAGAAAGGTGTAATAAATGCAGATGATTATGTCAAAGAAAGACGCAAGAGAGCTAGATCACTAGAACAGGAATACATAACCTCTAAAGGATTAGTTTTGCCAGCAAAACGGCCTGGTCCACCATGCAAGTAAGTTTTATATAAATGTTTTCACGTGATCTTTGTCTTCATTTAACTGCTAAATGTTTAAGTGAAGTATATTGTATCTTGTTCCACCATTCTGTTTTATTGCGGTTGTTCCGAAACGAGTTTTGAACATTTCAAAGATGGGGATCAAATGGAAATAATTAGGAGATTCTAAGATGGTAAAACTAAGAGGGCGAAAGACCTGTATTTAATGGGACTGACAGATAATTCACCTGTACAAAGGAAGGGAGCAGAAGAGAAAATCCGACATTTGTGAAGAAAGGTTCATACAGGTTCTTTGTTATGAAACAGGGCGGAAGGATACAGGTATGCCGCAAAGCATTTTGCAGTTTGCATGCTGTGAATGATACGGCTATTGTGCGCTTAACATCGCTCCGTGTTAATGACCAGTCTCCAGATGACCGTAGAGGAAGTCATAATAACTGGGGAAATACAGCTGGATCTGACGTCATTGCTAAGACTATTGCTCATATTCCATCTTTCCCAACCCACTAGTCACACTACAGTGGCAAAAGTACTGTATATTTGTATTCCCACTAAAATATGAAAATGATGCACGACTTGTTTTGTGACAAAAGCCCAGAACTGACATTGAAGTATGAATATTATCGCAAATACTTCAATGAAAATTTTCATTATAAATTCGGTCGCCACAAGTAGATGTATGTTCTGCGTGTGAGGAGCTTCTAAACAAAATTAAATCTCCGTTCCTGAATGAAGCTGCAAAACGAGTGGCTGTCGCAGAATTGATGGTTCACAAGCGACGAGTATCTAAGTTTTATAAAAAATAACAAGAGGTGATAAAACTGTGTGCTGAAAAGAATGATGTAGTCGGTCTGGTGTTTGATTATATGCAAAATGTTGCCCTTCCTTTTCTTCCTGTACAGGAAATGTTCTACTTATGGAAACTGTGACTTTTTGTATTTGGAATCCATAGCCTGAAAGACAACACAACACAGCACAGCTTTGCTGCTACCATGAAGGACAAGGCAATCGAGGTCCCAATGAAGTGTGCACATTTCTCAGTGACTACATAAGTGGACTACCTGACTCAGTGAAAGAGCGACATGTGTTCAGTGATTCTTGTGGCGGGCGAAATAAAAACAATGCTATTGTAAGGTACCTGATGTATCTCGCAATGACTGGGAAATTTCAAATAATTCAGTATTATTTTCCTGTTCGAGGTCACTCCTTCCTCCATTGTAATAGCGATTTTGCTGTAATCAAAAGTGTCATATGACAACAAGATAGAATCTACCCTGTCAAACAGTAAGCTGAAATGATAGTTAATTCAAGAAAAACACTGAATTCGTCACAAGTCAAGATTATTGAACATAAAGATATTATTGACGTTAAGGAATGGTGGCCACACCACTTTAAAAAATCTTCATTTGCCACAAATTGTCAAGCAAAGGAAAAAATTTCGCTTGTTAGATTTCGGCATTTGACCTATAAACATCAGAATCCGGGATATGTCGTTTGTTCGGAATGGATAGATGGACTGCTTTACAATAATTATATGCTTTTTAAAGGAAAACAAATACCTGATTATCCTAGAACTATGGAATACAATAATAAGATTGCTATAAATACGAAGAAGCTGCAAGATCTTAATAAAACAATGAAGTACATTCCATTAGAGTATCAAGAGTTTTTTAGCAACATCTTTCAGTGGCCCACAGGAAATAATGATTTCCAGTCTGATGGAGAAGATTAGGACTTCCATAAAGAGAACAGTACAATCTGATGAAGAGGATTAAAAATTGTTAAAGAATATTGTTAATTAAATTTTTTTGTGTTGTATCACAGTTCATTGTTGTTCTTAAGATGTTTTACTAAATAAATAACAATGTTTTCAGATGGTTAGTAGCGTAAACAAAAATAAATAGCTGTGTAAACCTATGTTACTGTGAATTTCCTTGCAAACTCCCCACCAGGAATCAGCATGGGTTTCGAAAAAGACGGTCATGTGAAACCCAGCTCGCGCTATTCGTCCACGAGACACAGAGGTCCATAGACACGGGTTCACAGGTAGATGCCGTGTTTCTTGACTTCCGCAAGGCGTTCGATACAGTTCCCCACAGCTGCAGAGTGAAAATCTCATTCTGGAAACATCCCCCAGGCTGTGGCTAAGCCATGTCTCCGCAATATCCTTTCTTTCAGGAGTGCTAGTTCTGCAAGGTTCGCAGGAGAGCTTCTGTAAAGTTTGGAAGGTAGGAGACGAGGTACTGCCAGAAGTAAAGCTGTGAGTACCGGGCGTGAGTCGTGCTTCGGTAGCTCAGTTGGTAGAGCACTTGCCCGCGAAAGGCAAAGGTCCCGAGTTCGAGTCTCGGTCGGGCACACAGTTTTAATCTGCCAGGAAGTTTCAGACTGACGAATAGTTTTATATCCTAAGCTCCTGGGCATGGATTCATTTTACATACAATGTAACTGTTCCTGAATGAGATTCTCACTCTGCAGCGGAGTGTGCGCTGATATGAAACTTCCTGGCAGATTAAAACTGTGTGCCCGACCGAGACTCGAACTCGGGACCTTTGCAAGGTTCGCAGAAGAGCTTCTGTAAAGTTTGGAAGGTAGGAGACGAGATACTGGCAGAAGTAAAGCTGTGAGTACCGGACGTGAGTCGTGCTTCGGTAGCTCAGATGGTAGAGCACTTGCCCGCGAAAGGCAAAGGTCCCGAGTTCGAGCCTCGGTCGGGCACACAGTTTTAATTTGCCAGGAAGTTTAATATAACTGTTTTCTCGACGTAATAGAAACTGAAACTGGCTAATAATTTGATCTCCTAAATGGTTCAAATGGCTCTGAGCACTATGGGACTCAACTGCTGTGGTCATAAGTCCCCTAGAACTTAGAACTACTTAAACCTAACTAACCTAAGGACATCACACACATCCATGCCCGAGGCAGGATTCGAACCTGCGACAGTAGCGGTCGCGCGGCTAGAGACTGTAGCGCCCAGAACCGCTCGGTCACTCCGGCCGGCTTTGATCTCCTACACCTGGTTTTGTGTACCTAGGTCATTTTACGTACAACATTACTCTTGCAATAAAATCTTTACGGGTTTCTTGCCGCATAATATCTTCTTGTTCCAGAAGACGGAAAGGAGAGAGAGGGAGGGAGGGAAGGAGGGAGGGAGAGAGACGGAGACAGAGAGAGAGAGAGAGAGAGAGAGAGAGAGAGAGAGAGAGAGATACAGAGAGAGAGAGAGAGAGAGAGAGAGTAGCCTTTCCGAAACGTCACGACAACACTGTGATCTTATGCAGCAAGAAACCCGTGAAGACTTTATTACATTGAAACGCGGCGAAAACCTTCATATACTCTTGTTTCCAAAAACCTGTAAATGGCATAGTGAAATAGTTTATGAATATTTTAATCTTCCAAATCAATCATATATGTTCGAATTTATCTGAATGAGGTCCTGTAAGTTTTGAGGTTATCTTCCTATTAGAAAGCAAATAAGATAAGTATTTTACCCATATTTAGCGAATGTAGTCATATATAATGTAATACTAAGCAACCAGCTGCATAAAAGAAATTTAATTTTTCTACCGGTTTCGGGCAGTTAGTGCCCTTCTTCAGAAGGCTATACAGGAAAATACACCACAAATAAGTAAAATCAGGTAATAATTCTAAAATTAGAGACAAAAAGGTTAAAAAATATTTTAAAAATTAAAAGATAAGAAACAGTACATACTTATGCCTATGGCATTATTTGCGGGGGTCAACAATAAAGTGCATACAGAAAAATGCCATGGTCTTAAAAATATATGCAGGAGCAATAAGTAATAGAATACTGAATCCTTTAACACATTAAGAGCTCTTGGATGCCTACACCTACTTAGATATTCCTGAGGCCACCGTACGGTGCTTGGCGAAGGGCATCTTGTACCACTACCTGTCATTTCCCCTCCTGTGCCACTCGCAAATAGAGCGAGGGAAAAAAGAGTATCTTTACGCATTTGCTTGACCATAATTTCTCGTATCTTATCTCTGTGGTCCTTACACGTGATGTACGTTGGCGGCAGTAGAATCGTTCTGCAGTCAGCTTCAGATGCCGGTTCTCTAAATTTTCTCGACCGTGTTTCTCGAAAAGAACGCCGCCTTCCTTCCAGCGATATCCATTTGAGTTCCCGAAACATCTTCGTAACACTTACGTGTTGTTCTAACCTACCAGTAACAAATCTAGTAGCCCACCTCTGAATCTTCGATGTCTTTCTTTAATCCAACTTGGTATGGATCCCAAACACTCTAGCAGTACTCAAGAATAGGTCGCAACTTACTATATGCAGTCTCCTTTACAGGTGAACCACTCTTTCCTAAAATTCTCCCAATAAACCGAAGTCAACCACTTCCCTTCCCTACCACAGTTTTCATATGCTCGTTCCACCTCATATCGCTTTGCAACTTTTCGCCCAAATATTTTAACGGCTTGACTGTGTCAATCAGTACACTATTAATGCTGTATCCGAACATTGAAGGTTTTCTTCCTACTCATCCACATTAACTTACATTTCTCCACACTTACAGCTAGCTGTCATTCATCACACTAACTACAAATTTTATCTAAGTCATCTTGTATCTTCCTGCAGTCGCTCAACTACGACACCTTACCGTACACCACAGCATTATCAGCAAACAACCACAGATTGCTGCCCACCTCATCCTCCTAAACATTTAGAAATTTCGTATTCAGCATGTGTAAGTGGCAAGACTCCGAGATCGTACGTGCAACATCCAACGACTATATTCAGTTCAAAAATAAATGAACATTGAAAGTTTATTTAATTAATATCATCACTTTGAAGAAAATGTTTAACTCTTGCAAGTGGGCCTTGTTAGGAGACCTTGTTCCTAATATGGCCCGTTGCCACATCTAGTTCATATTAACATTCTGGGGCATTTAAATATCAGGAAAACTGTTTGAACACACTGCGAGAGTTGCAATGTAATTTTATTTTAGAAATAAGTGGAATGAGATGATACATAGACTTTTATAATTACTTGTTTTTACAAACGCTTCATACAGAATTGTTGGCACTTACTGCTTCTTAACTCTTCAGATTATTAAATTTAGCCGGCCGGAGTGGCCGTGCGGTTCTGGGCGCTACAGTCTGGAACCGAGCGACCGCTACGGTCGCAGGTTCGAATCCTGCCTCGGGCATGGATGTGTGTGATGTCCTTAGGTTAGTTAGGTTTAATTAGTTCTAAGTTCTAGGCGACTGATGACCTCAGAAGTTAAGTCGCATAGTGCTCAGAACCATTTGAACCATTTTTATTAAATTTAATCAGCAATCAAAAATGTTCTGACAGCAGTAAGTTTCCTTATCGTAATAGGAACAATAATTCTAATCATTACATTTTCAATGAACACATGAATAATGATTCGTGAAACAGGTTTGGCTCATGTAAATCATTTTTTACAGGTGGGACACAGGAAATTTCGTACTTTATCTTTTGGTGTCAACCCTACACAATCTTCATGCACATATTTCATACATTTTTTGCAAAGCCTCATGTCGAATATCCTGTCTTCACAGCACACGTGACAAAACCAGCCAATCTCTTGCAACACTTTTTTAGAGGCAGAACTGCTGCTTGTTTCAGCGGAGTCTTTATTTTTGCATTTTTTCTTCTGAATATTCTTTACTGACAGTGTAAGTAGGCTGTTTAGGTTCTTATATTGGTAACGCCACGTAGCGCTCTGTATGAAAATCACTAGCTGTGCTGTGTGCAGTCTGTGGCTAGTTTGCATTGTTGTCTGCCATTGTAGCGTTGGGCAGCTGGATGTTAACAGCGCGTAGCGTTGCGCAGTTGGAGGCGAGCCGCCAGCAGTGGTGGATGTGGGGAAGTGAGATGGCCGATTTTTGAGAATGGATAATCTGGAGGTGTGTCCATCAGAAACAGTACATTTGTAAGAATGGATGTCATGAAATGCTATATATATTATGACTATTAAGGTAAATACATTGTTTGTTCTCTATTAAAATCTTTCATTTGCTAACTATGCCTATCAGTAGTTAGTGCCTTCTGTAGTTTGAATCTTTTATTTAGCTGGCAGTAGTAGCGCTCGCTGTTCGAGTAACGAAGATTTTTGTGAGGTAAGTGATTTGTGAAACGTATATGTTAATTTAGTCAGGGCCATTCTCTTGTAGGGATTACTGAAAGTCAGATTGCGTTGCGCTAAAAAAATATTGTGTGTCAGTTTAAGCACAGTCATGTATAATTTTTCTAAGGGGACGTTTCAACAGTGAAATTTTTTTGCGACGTGTATCTTCCTTAGATCCAGTGCTTTCGTTGGTACCATTTTTTCTTATTCTGCCTTACATACGACTTTCGCCTTGTAATTTAATGCCTTCTTCCGCGGTGATTTTTTTTTTCAGCTTTGCGGTTTGCAAAATTTCCTTGAAAGAACACTCGAGATCTTCAGCTGCGTCACTATCATCAAGACTGAAGTCCCTTGAACTATCCTTTACTGAATATACCTCGCTCTCTGATGAACTGGAATCAATGGACTGGCGTCTCTTTTTCGGGAAGCTTTTGGGACTGATTGAGTCTCTGGCAGTTTCCCTGTTTCAGGGGCAACTGTCATGTCCTCTTCTGGGTCAGTACGCTCTGATACACGAGAGGGAGCAAATGCAGTGTCTGGAATAGCTTCCGGATCAAAAGGATAAATCCCTGTTGCACGGAACCCAGACATGACATTTACTGGGGATGCTGCTTTTGGCCACACCTTGCTGAAGATTTTTCCAAACACACGTCTATTAACTGCTCTGTTTTCTTCCCTTTCATGTGTAGACCAGTACAGCTGAACTTCGTCATCCCAGTAAGACCCAAACGGCTAGAATAATAATTTATCCATGGGTTGCAGTTCATGTGTTGTGTTACTGGGCAAGCAGTAAAGTCTGATATTATGCTCTTTAGCAACGTCGCAAATTTCAGGGTCCAAATGTGACGATGCTTCATCAAATATCAAAATAACATCTTTCGCAGGCTTGTACACTCCTGGAAATTGAAATAAGAACACCGTGAATTCATTGTCCAAGGAAGGGGAAACTTTATTGACACATTCCTGGGGTCAGATACATCACATGATCAAACTGACAGAACCACAGGCACATAGACACAGGCAACAGAGCATGCACAATGTCGGCACTAGTACAGTGTATATCCACCTTTCGCAGCAATGCAGGCTGCTATTCTCCCATGGAGACGATCGTAGAGATGCTGGATGTAGTCCTGTGGAACGGATTGCCATGCCATTTCCACCTGGCGCCTCAGTTGGACCAGCGTTCGTGCTGGACGTGCAGACCGCGTGAGACGACGCTTCATCCAGTCCCAAACATGCTCAATGGGGGACAGATCCGGAGATCTTGCTGGCCAGGGTAGTTGACTTACACCTTCTAGAGCACGCTGGGTGGCACGGGATACATGCGGACGTGCATTGTCCTGTTGGAACAGCAAGTTCCCTTGCCGGGTTCAAATGGCTCTGAGCACTATGGGGCTCAACATCTTAGGTCATAAGTCCCCTAGAACTTAGAACTACTTAAACCTAACTAACCTAAGGACATCACACACACCCATGCCCGAGGCAGGATTCGAACCTGCGACCGTAGCAGTCCCGCGGTTCCGGACTGCAGCGCCAGAACCACTAGACCGCCGCGGCCGGCTCCCTTGCCGGTCTAGGAATGGTAGAACGAAGGGTTCGATGACGGTTTGGATGTACCGTGCACTATTCAGTGTCCCCTCGACGATCACCAGTGGTGTACGGCCAGTGTAGGAGATCGCTCCCCACACCATGATGCCGGGTGTTGGCCCTGTGTGCCTCGGTCGTATGCAGTCCTGATTGTGGCGCTCACTTGCACGGCGCCAAACACGCATACGACCATCATTGGCACCAAGGCAGAAGCGACTCTCATCGCTGAAGACGACACGTCTCCATTCGTCCCTCCATTCACGCCTGTCGCGACACCACTGGAGGCGGGCTGCACGATGTTGGGGCGTGAGCGGAAGACGGCCTAACGGTGTGCGGGACCGTAGCCCAGCTTCATGGAGACGGTTGCGAATGGTCCTCGCCGATACCCCAGGAGCAACAGTGTCCCTAATTTGCTGTGACAACATCGATGTACTGTGGAGACCTCACGCCCCACGTGTTGAGCAATTCGGCGGTACGTCCACCCGGCCTACCGCATGCCCACTATACGCCCTCGCTCAAAGTCCGTCAACTGCACATACGGTTCACGTCCACGCTGTAGCGGCATGCTACCAGTGTTAAAGACTGCGATGGAGCTCCGTATGCCACGGCAAACTGGCTGACACTGACGGCGGCGGTGCACAAATGCTGCGCAGCTAGCGCCATTCGACGGCCAACACCGCGGTTCCTGGTGTGTCCGCTGTGCCGTGCGTGTGATCATTGCTTGTACAGCCCTCTCGCAGTGTCCGGAGCAAGTATGATGGGTCTGACACACCGGTGTCAATGTGTTCTTTTTTCCATTTCCAGGAGTGTCTTTGGCAAAACAATGAATCCATTTGATTAATGTCGCTGTATTCATTGAGCCCTTATCTGTCATTTCTGCTGCTGTTCCAGGTGGCAAATCGTTTTCCCATTCTGGCTTGCGTCGCTTTTCTTTGAAGAGTATCTTAGGAGGAATAATCTGTCGAATTGCATTCCCACATGAGACAATGGTAACATTTTCCTCATGTTCTGGGACAACAAAGTGCAAGCGTTTTTCACCTTTCTTCGCTAAAACGTCAGGAGGCTTGTGCAGTGAGATGTGACATCTCTTTTCGTCCATATTGTAGATAAGGTGGGATTTGTCAAATAACTCCAATTCGGACACGACCGTTTTCAGTTTTGAAAATGATCACTTGTAATAACCTTGTTTAGCATTGAAGATCTTCCTGGATTCAAGTCTTGTGCCTTCCTTCTTGTAATGTCTGGGTGTCTTCGTAGGAAGAGCTTGAGCCACTTGCGTCCAGCCAATCTCTTCGTCTCATTGAAAGGATTCTGCACGCTGTTCTTTTCACAATATACATATACACCTCTTATGAGCACTTTTGCTGTAATTGGATACCCAACATCAGCGAGTCGAAAAATTCTTTGGCAAAGTTCTCTTTCCTGAGCTTCTTCCAAACAAGTTTTTCGTCCCAAACTTTTTGTTGTAGGTCCAGAACTTACGTGGTTGCGTAACGTACGTCGAGGAATCCCGTATGTTTTCGAAGCGGCTCTGACAGGCATCCCTTCAGCAACAGCTTCCATAGCTCGTCTTTAATTATCTGCATCCCATGTTGCTCTTTTTTCCTGAGGCTCCATCTAAACCCATGAACCATGGACCTTGCCGTTGGTGGGGAGGCTTGCGTGCCTCAGCGATACAGATGGCCGTACCGTAGGTGCAACCACAACGGAGGGGTATCTGTTGAGAGGCCAGACAAACATGTGGTTCCTGAAGAGGGGCAGCAGCCTTTTCAGTAGTTGCAGGGGCAACAGTCTGGATGATTGACTGATCTGGCCTTGTAACATTAACCAAAACGGCCTTGCTGTGCTGGTACTGCGAACGGCTGAAAGCAAGGGGAAACTACAGCCGTAATTTTTCCCGAGGACATGCAGCTCTACTGTATGATTAAATGATGATGGCGTCCTCTTGGGTAAAATATTCCGGAGGTAAAATAGTCCCCCATTCGGATCTCCGGGCGGGGACTACTCAGGAGGACGTCATTATCAGGAGAAAGAAAACTGGCGTTCTACGGATCGGAGCGTGGAATGTCAGATCCCTTAATCGGGCAGGTAGGTTAGAAAATTTAAAAAGGGAAATGGATAGGTTAAAGTTAGATATAGTGGGAATTAGTGAAGTTCGGTGGCAGGAGGAACAAGACTTTTGGTCAGGTGATTACAGGGTTATAAATACAAAATCAAATAGGGGTAATGCAGGAGTAGGTTTAATAATGAATAAAAAAATAGGAGTGCGGGTTAGCTACTACAAACAGCATAGCGAACGCATTATTGTGGCCAAGATAGACACAAAGCCCATGCCTACTACAGTAGTACAAGTTTATATGCCAACTACCTCTGCAGATGACGAAGAAATAGATGAAATGTATGACGAGATAAAAGAAATTATTCAGGTAGTGAAGGGAGACGAAAATTTAATAGTCATGGGTGACTGGAATTCGTCAGTAGGAAAAGGGAGAGAAGGAAACATAGTAGGTGAATATGGATTGGGGGGAAGGAATGAAAGAGGAAGCCGCCTTGTAGAATTTTGCGCAGAGCATAACTTAATCATAGCCAACACTTGGTTCAAGAATCATAAAAGAAGGTTGTATACCTGGAAGAATCCTGGAGATACTAAAAGGTATCAGATAGATTATATAATGGTAAGACAGAGATTTAGGAACCAGGTTTTAAATTGTAAGACATTTCCTGGGGCAGATGTGGATTCTGACCACAATCTATTGGTTATGAACTGCAGATTGAAACTGAAGAAACTGCAAAAAGGTGGGAATTTAAGGAGATGGGACCTGGATAAACTGAAAGAACCAGAGGTTGTAGAGAGTTTCAGGGAGAGCATAAGGGAACAATTGACAGGAATGGGGGAAAGAAATACAGTAGAAGAAGAATGGGTAGCTTTGAGGGATGAAGTAGTGAAGGCAGCAGAGGATCAAGTAGGTAAAAAGACGAGGGCTAATAGAAATCCTTGGGTAACAGAAGAAATATTGAATTTAATTGATGAAAGGAGAAAATATAAAAATGCAGTAAATGAAGCAGGCAAAAAGGAATACAAACGTCTCAAAAATGATATCGACAGGAAGTGCAAAATGGCTAAGCAGGGATTGCTAGAGGACAAATGTAAGGATGTAGAGGCTTGTCTCACTAGGGGTAAGATAGATACTGCCTACAGGAAAATTAAAGAGACCTTTGGAGAGAAGAGAACCACATGTATGAGTATCAAGAGCTCAGATGGCAACCCAGTTCTAAGCAAAGAAGGGAAGGCAGAAAGGTGGAAGGAGTATATAGAGGGTTTATACAAGGGCGATGTACTTGAGGACAATATTATGGAAATGGAAGAGGATGTAGATGAAGACGAAATGGGAGATAAGATACTGCGTGAAGAGTTTGACAGAGCACTGAAAGACCTGAGTCGAAACAAGGCCCCGGGAGTAGACAACATTCCATTTGAACTACTGATGGCCTCGGGAGAGCCAGTCATGACAAAACTCTACCATCTGGTGAGCACGATGTATGAGACAGGCGAAATACCCTCAGACTTCAAGAAGAATATAATAATTCCAATCCCAAAGAAAGCAGGTGTTGACAGATGTGAAAATTACCGAACTATCAGTTTAATAAGTCACAGCTGCAAAACACTTACGCGAATTCTTTACAGACGAATGGAAAAACTGGTAGAAGCCGACCTCGGGGAAGATCAGTTTGGATTCCGTAGAAATGTTGGAACACGTGAGGCAATACTGACCTTACGACTTATCTTAGAAGAAAGATTAAGAAAAGGCAAACCTACATTTCTAGCATTTGTAGACTTAGAGAGAGCTTTTGACAATGTTGACTGGAATACTCTCTTTCAAATTCTAAAGGTGG
Organism: Schistocerca cancellata; assembly: GCF_023864275.1. Classification (NCBI taxonomy): domain Eukaryota; kingdom Metazoa; phylum Arthropoda; class Insecta; order Orthoptera; family Acrididae; genus Schistocerca; species Schistocerca cancellata. The sequence continues at coordinate 879,393,086 of NC_064629.1, read as the reverse complement.
CAAGGGTAAAATACAGGGAGCGAAATGCCATTTACAATTTGTACAGAAACCAGATGGCAGTTAAAAGAGTCGAAGGACATGAAAGGGAAGTAGTGGTTGGGAAGGGAGTAAGACAGGGTTGTAGCCTCTCCCCGATGTTATTCAATCTGTATATTGAGCAAGCAGTAAAGGAAACAAAAGAAAAACTCGGAATAGGTATTAAAATTCATGGAGAAGAAGTAAAAACTTTGAGGTTCGCCGATGACATTGTAATTCTGTCAGAGACAGCAAAGGATTTGGAAGAGCAGTTGAACGGAATGGACAGTGTCTTGAAAGGAGGATATAAGATGAACATCAACAAAAGCAAAACGAGGATAATGGAATGTAGTCAAATTAAGTCGGGTGATGCTGAGGGAATTAGATTAGGAAATGAGACACTTAAAGTAGTAAAGGAGTTTTGCTATTTAGGGAGTAAAATAACCGATGATGGTCGAAGTAGAGAGGATATAAAATGTAGACTGGCAATGGCAAGGAAAGCGTTTCTCAAGAAGAGGACTTTGTTAACATCGAGTATAGATTTAAGCGTCAGGAAGTCGTTTCTGAAAGTATTTGTATGGAGTGTAGCCATGTATGGAAGTGAAACATGGACGATAACTAGTTTGGACAAGAAGAGAATAGAAGCTTTCGAAATGTGGTGCTACAGAAGAATGCTGAAGATTAGATGGGTAGATCACGTAACTAATGAGGAAGTATTGAATAGGATTGGGGAGAAGAGAAGTTTGTGGCACAACTTGACCAGAAGAAGGGATCGGTTGGTAGGACATGTTCTGAGGCATCAAGGGATCACCAATTTAGTATTGGAGGGCAGCGTGGAGGGTAAAAATCGTAGGGGGAGACCAAGAGATGAATACACTAAGCAGATTCAGAAGGATGTAGGTTGCAGTAGGTACTGGGAGATGAAGAAGCTTGCACAGGATAGAGTAGCATGGAGAGCTGCATCAAACCAGTCTCAGGACTGAAGACCACAACAACAACAACCATCTAAAAACAAACATTTCTAGTAAGCCTGACGTTCCTGAAATAGGGCTGTAAAATTGTGATTATATACTCTTTTAAAGTACCGTACTATAATTATAGCTACTAAAAATTATTGATCTAAATGCAGAGCGCCCTGTCACAAAAATTACCAGGAAGTAATTTAAAATGTTTTCTTTTGACATTTCTTGCAACGACCAACTAATAGCTCAGTAAAAATGTATAAAATAATTTAGGTTTAATTTAGAGATAGTAAATACGTGTTACGTGAGGATTCCCAGAACAGGCTAAAACTAAACATATTTTTGTCGTTATACACATCTATATAGAACAGGGTGCCTAATAAAGCCGCCCGAGTCTTGTTTGGAGCGGCACGGATGGGCCTTATTGGGAACAACCAGTTTAAAACGCGTGTGCGTTTATTGCTTATATTAGGAAGATAATGCCACCATCTTAACACAGCACAATTTTTTGTTCATAAATACATATTTACTATTAAAAATGCTTCATAACCGAAACGATTGCATTAGATGAAACGTACGGAGGAAATAAGAAGCAGCCCTCCTTCGTTGAACGCCGTAGCACAACTGAAAGTACCGAGCGAGGTGGCGCAGTGGTTAGCACACTGGACTCGCATTCGGGAGGACGACGGTTCAATCCCGTCTCCAGCCATCCTGATTTAGGTTTTTCCGTGATTTCCCTAAATCGTTTCAGGCAAATGCCGGAATGGTTCCTTTGAAAGGGCACGGCCGATTTCCTTCCCAATCCTTCCCTAACCCGAGATCGAGCTCCGTCTCTAATGACCTCGTTGTCGACGGGACGTTAAACACTAACCACCACCACCACAACTGAAAGTAAAATGGCCGCCACGAGAGCGGGTGCGGAAATAGTTGTTGCCTTGGGCACTAGATTTCATGAGCTATCACCTCCGAAGACATTTAGCGCTGTTTTCAAACTTTCTATACTAGAAAATTAAAGTGGGCCTTGTTACGACCCGGACCGTATTTGGTACATGTAACTTATAGAGAACAACAGTGGTCCTATCACAATTTCATGGGGCTCTCCTAACGATATCCTTGTCTCTGATGAACACTGGCCGTTGAGGACAACGTACTGGTTCAAAATGGCTTCGAGCACTATGGGACTTAACATCTGAGGTCATCAGTCCCCTAGAACTTAGAACTACTTAAACCTAACTAACCTAAGGACATTACACACATCCATGCCCGAGGCAGGATTCGAACCTGCGACCTTAGCGGTCGTGCTGTTCCAGACTGAAGCGCCTAGAACCGCTCGGCCACAACGGCCGGCCAACGTACTGGGTTCTATTACTTACGAAGTCTTCTATATCTACATATGTACATATCTGTGAACTTATTCCATATGCTCGTACCTTCGTTAACAGCCTGCAGTGGGGCACTGTATCAAATAATTTCCGCAAATCTAGAACTATGGAATCTGCCTGTTGCCCTTCTACCATAGTTCGCAGTATATCATGTGAGAAAAGGGCAAGCTGAGTTTCGAACGAGCGATTCCTTCTAAGACTATGATGATTCGTAGACATAAGCTTCTCACTCAAGAAAATTTATTACATTCGTACTGAGAATATGTTCAAGGATTCTGCAGCAAACCGTAATTATGGATGCTGGTCTGGAGTTTTGCGTGTCCGTTCTTCTGCCTTTCTTATACACTGGAGTCACCTGTATTTCTTTCCAGTCGCTTGGACTTTGTTCTGGGCGAGATATTCGCGATAAATGTAAGCTAGGTAAGGGATCATAGCCGTAGAGTACTCTCAGAGTAACCGAACTGGGATTCCATTAGAACCTGATGACTTAGTTGCTTTCAAATTTTTCAGTTGTTTCTCTACGCCAGGGGTGGTTATTACTATGTCGTCCAAGCGAGAGTGTGCCCGATGGCCAAATGACAGTATGTTTGTACGATTCTTCTGTGTGAAAGACTTCTTGAATATGAAATTTAAAACTTCTGCTTTCGTTTTGCTATTTTCAACTGCCATACCAGACTGGTCAATAAGGGACTGAATGGAAGCGTTAGACCAGCTTAGCGATTTTATATATGACCAGAATTTTCTAGGGTTCTCTGTCAGATCTTTTTCTAAGGTGTGACGCACATAGATCTTTTCACAGACGCACGTATCTTACTAGCCTTCCCTTGCTGGCATTTGTGCAACCCCTTTTGAACCTAGAGTGCAACAACCTCTACTTTCTTAGCATTCGCCGAATTTCATTATTAAACCATCGTGGGTCTTCTCCGTCCTTCGTCCACTTACTAGGCACCTAACTTTCCAGATCACCAGTTACAATCTGCATAAACTTTACTCATAATTCCTCTACATCCATCTTACTGGAACTAAGTGATGCCAATTAACTGTCTAAGAGAGATGTTAATAAATGCTTCTCTGATCTATCTAGCAGAAACACTCTCCTAGCCTTCTTGGCTGGTTTATTAACTTTCGTAATCATAGTTGCTATAATGACATCAAGATCGCTTATTACCGTTCCTATACTGACATTGTCGATAGGGTCCTGCGTATTTGTAGCTGCAAGTTCTAAGATATTACCATTGCGTGCGGGCTGCCGAGCTAGCTGCTCGAGACAATTTTCTGAAAACGTGTTCAAAAGCGTTTCGTATAACTGTCTGTCTGTACCTCTCGCAGTGAATCCATAGACATCCCAGTCTATATGTAGTTCACAGTGTCTGCATGGAACTAGCACAAAGAAGCGAAACAAAAAGTGCAGATATCCCACCAGAACATGAGTCAATCAGACAATGAAATCCATATCTTGAAGTTGGTCTCAGAGTGGGGGTGAAAGTACTACAACATGTAGGCATCTGAGATCTCTTATTGTATTAATGGATTCAGTATTGTATTAATTGTTGCTCCTACATGTATTTTTTAGGACCATGGCATTTTGCTGTACGCACTTTATTACTGACACGCGCAAATATTGCGACAGGCGGAAGTATGTACCATTTTTTATCTTTTAATTTTTAAAATATTTTTTAATCTCACCAACTGCGACATCATCGCGTATACAAACAGTGATCCGTCCCTGATTTTAGTATTATTATCTGATTTCTACATATCTGTGGTGTATTTTCCTGAACAACCTTCTGAAGAAGGGCACTAACTGCCCGAAACCGGTAAGGAAATTAAATTTCTTTTATGCAACTGGTTGCTTACTATTTCATTATAGAAAATAAGATGTAAAGGACACTACAGAATGACAGTGTTACAATCTCTGTACATATTTTTCCTTTATGTATTTTTTGATACTGTTCGGTGCAAATACAAGTTTGCTGATCCGGCTTCTAAAAATGTGTTTACAGTGCTTTGTCCGTTCTTTCAGCAACTCGTAGAGTGTAGAATTCACCACAGGAGCTTTTTCGGCAACACTCATTACGAATTTAGTTAGTTCCACTAATAAATCCAACTACCATCGCTGCCTAATCCTTAATGCTAAGATTAAAAAAATCCGGACATGTGGTCCCTCATACCCCCACATTCGATCTTCTCTACTGGGCAGTGGGACATGATATTAGGATGATTTCTTATTCTTCTTCCCCGTCATTTTGGTCTTATGAAAACAAGAGACTCGTATCTACTCTGCAGTAAGAAATTTATGCTTTTCTTCTTTCAGTACTCTTTCATTTTGTGCCTGTGAGCCAGTTTTCTCTCCTCCGTCCACTTTGAACCTGTGGTCTTCGTACTGGTGACGGACACAGAAAACTCCCTGTCGGACGCCTTGCCGGAACCACAGTCAGTTTCGTGTTTTTTCCAGCGGGATCTTCAGCTGTTCCAGATCTGACTTTACTGATGCGATACATTCGTTATTGGAGGTCTTCCGTCTATCTGTCAGTGCGAAGATTCTGTTGGTGAGTCTTTCTGGATTCATGCGAGCCGGCCGAAGTGGCCGTGCGGTTCTAGGCGCTGCAGTCTGGAACCGCGAGACCGCTACGGTCGCAGCTTCGAATCCTGCCTCCGGTATGGATGTGTGTGATGTCCTTAGGTTAGTTAGGTTTAACTAGTTCTAAGTTATAGGGCACTAATGACCTCAGAAGTCGAGTCCCATAGTGCTCAGGGCCATTTGAACCATTTGATTCATGCGAGTCAAGTGTCCATAGAAGGCCATTCGTCTTTTCCTTACACACGTGACTACGTCCTCCTGGTGTTTGTACAGTTCTTCCTCTTCTGTTAAGGATCCTAGTATGCTCTTCAGGATCTTCCTCTCCTTGATCTCCAGTTGTCTGAGTGGGCCCTTCCTGGTCATTATCAGCCATTCCGAGGCATGCAGAACAGAGGATTTTATATCGAGTTGTAGTGCCGGAGTCTGAGGTTCTAGGAGAGGTACTTGGAGGAGCAGATACTTGTGGAGAAGCGGTAAGCCCTTTTAGACTTACGGCATATGATATCTCTGACTAGATTCTCGCTATGATTGGCAATGATACCCTCTCTTAGGTTCTTGGCTACAGATACAGTAGTTTCTTCCAGTGAAACTGTAGAGGGGCTTTCTTGAGATTGGGAAACAATTCAGACGTATAGATAATGATCTCCAAGCCAATCTTAACTGTTCTGTAGGTTGTAAGTAGCTCCCTCTATGTTATTCGCTAGTAAGGTGAGGTCATCGGCAAAAGTTAGGCATGCTACATAGCGATTACTTTCGTGCACGCTAGCTTCAGTCCAGTTCCTGGTGGAAGCACTGCTACCCATTCCCTGCTAATTTCCTCCAGTATGCAGATGAAGAGAGTACAGGAGGGATCATCGCCCTGTCTAATCCCTATTCTGAGGGGGAAGATTGCATGCAACCGGTGGCGCCGTGTTTGTCGCTGTTAGTAGTAGTTTATCCTGTAGTGAAGTAGAAGTGGATAGTTCCTGTGAATTATTATGGGTGCAGGTTACACTCAACAACCGAGCTAGGTTAATAATTGGCTCCTTTTACCGACCTCCCGACTCAGAAGCATTAGTGGCTGAACAACTGAGAGAAAATTTGGAATACATTTCACATAAATTTTCTCAGCATTTTATAGTCTTAGGTGGAGATTTCAATTTACCAGATATAGACTGGGACCCTCAGATGTTTAGGACGGGTGGCAGGGACAGAGCATCGAGTGACATTATACTGAGTGCACATCCGAAAATTACCTCGAGCAATTAAACAGAGAACCGACTCGTGGAGATAACATCTTGGACCTACTGATAACAAACAGACCCGAACTTTTCGACTCTGTAAGTGCAGAACAGGGAATCAGTGATCATAAGGCCGTTGCAGCATCCCTGAATATGGAAGTAAATAGGAATATAAAAAAGGGAGGAAGGTTTATCTGTTTAGCAAGAGTAATAGAAGGCAGATTTCAGACTACCAAACAGATCAAAACGAAAATTTCTCTTCTCACACTGAAAATGTTGAGTGTTTATGGAAAAAGTTCAAGGCAATCGTAAAATGCGTTTTAGACAGGTACGTGCCGAGTAAAACTGTGAGGGACGGGAAAATCCCACCGTGGTTCAACAACAAAGTTAGGAAACTACTGCGAAAGCAAAGGGAGCTTCACTCCAAGTTTAAACGCAGCTAAAGCCTCTCAGACAAACAGAAGCTAAACAATGTCAAAGTTAGCGTAAGGAGGGCTATGCTTGAAGCGTTCAGTGAATTCGAAAGTAAAATTCTATGTACCTACTTGACAGAAAATCCTAGGAAGTTTTGGTCTTACGTTAAATCAGTAAGTGGCTCGAAACAGCATATCCAGACACTCCGGGATGATGAGGGCATTGAAACAGAGGATGACACGCGTAAAGCTGAAATACTAAACACCTTTTTCCAAAGCTGTTTCACAGAGGAAGACCGCACTGCAGTTCCTTCTCTAAACCCTCGCACAAACGAAAAAATGGCTGACATCGAAATAAGTGTCCAAGGAATAGAAAAGCAACTGGAATCACTCAACAAAGTCCACTGGACCTGACGGGATACCAATTCGATTCTACACAGAGTACGCGAAAGAACTTGCACCCCTTCTAACAGCCTTGTACCGCAAGTCTCTAGAGGAACGGAAGGTTCCAAATGATTGGAAAAGAGCACAGGTAGTCCCAGTCTTCAAGAAGGGTCATCGAGCAGATGCGCAAAACTATAGACCTATATATCTGACGTCGATCTGTTGTAGAATTTTAGAACATGTTTTTTGCTCGAGTATCATGTCGTTTTTGGAAACCCAGAATCTACTATGTAGGAATCAACATGGATTCCGGAAACAGCGATCGTGTGAGACCCAACTCGCTTTATTTGTTCATGAGACCTAGAAAATATTAGATACAGGCTCCCAGGTAGATGCTATTTTCCTTGACTTCCGGAAGGCGTTCGATACAGTTCCACACTGTCGCCTGATAAACAAAGTAAGAGCCTACGGAATATCAGACCAGCTGTGTGTCTGGATTGAAGAGTTTTTAGCAAACAGAACACAGAATGTTGTTATCAATGGAGAGACGTCTACAGACGTTAAAGTAACCTCTGGTGTGCCACAGGGGGGTGTTATGGGACCATTACTTTTCACAATATATATAAATGACCTAGTTGATAGTGTCGGAAGTTCCATGCGGCTTTTCGCGGATGATGCTGTAGTATACAGAGAAGTTGCAGCATTAGAAAATTGTAGCGAAATGCAGGAAGATCTGCAGCAGATAGGCACTTGGTGCAGGGAGTGGCAACTGACGCTTAACATAGACAAATGTAATGTATTGCGAATACATAGAAAGAAGGATCCTTTATTGTATGATTATATGATAGCGGAACAAACACTGGTAGCAGTTACTTCTGTAAAATATCTGGGAGTATGCGTACGGAATGATTTGAAGTGGAATGATCATATAAAATTAATTGTTGGTAAGGAGGGTACCAGGTTGAGATTCATTGGGAGTATCCTTAGAAAATGTAGTCCATCAACAAAGGAGGTGGCTTACAAAACACTCGTTCGACCTATACTTGAGTATTGCTCATCAGTGTGGGATCCGTACCAGATCGGGTTGACAGAGGAGATAAAGTAGATACAAAGAAGAGCGGCGAGTTTCGTCACAGGGTTATTTGGTAAGCGTGATAGCGTTACGGAGATGTTTAGCACACTCAAGTGGCAGACTCTGCAAGAGAGGCGCTCTGCATCGCGGTGTAGCTTGCTGTCCAGGTTTCGAGGGGTGCGTTTCTGGATGAGGTATCGAATATATTGCTTCCCCCTACTTATACCTCCCGAGAAGATCACAAATGTAAAATTAGAGAGATTCGAGCGCGCACAGAGGCTTTCCGGCAGTCGTTCTTCCCGCGAACCATACGCGAGTGGAACAGAAAAGGGAGGTAACGACAGTGGCACGTAAAATGCCCTCCGCCACACACCGTTGGGTGGCTTGCGGAGTATAAATGTAGATGTAGATGTAGATGTAGATAGCTCACTTCTGAACTTGATCTAATCCGTCTTGTTCTTCTGCGTGGCCGGCCGCGGTGGTCTAGCGGTTCTAGGCGCGCAGTCCGGAACCGCGCGACTGCTACGGGCGCAAGTTCGAATCCTGCCTCGGGCATGGATGTGTGTGATGTCCTTAGGTTAATTACGTTTAAGTAGTTCTAAGTTCTAGGGGACTGATGACCACAGAAGTTAAGTCCAGTAGTGCTCAGAGCCATATGAACTTTCCGGGAAGGCCTCACACGAGTTGACCACAACGAGAAAATTCATGAAATTAAACCTAACACAGAGGCTTACCGAAAGTCAATCTTCTCACGAATATGACGAGGAAACGCCAATACATGGTCAGCGATCATGTTGAAATAAACATCCTGATTTATGTTCAAGGTGGAGTTGCGTTTTACCAAAATTACGATTCGGTAATTTTAGTACAGTACATAAATGACATATTAAATGGCAGGATTAACGCTGATATTGGTAACATTGATAAGGAACGAACTTAAGTGAATGAATGAGAGAGAAACTGGGAGCCGACGACGTTTCTTTGTTTTTTACGAGGTGCATTCAAGTTCTAAGGCATCCGATTTTTTTTCTAATTAACTACTCACCCGAAATCGATGAAACTGGCGTTACTTCTCGACGTAATCGCCCTGCAGACGTACACATTTTTCACAACGCTGATGCCATGATTCCATGGCAGCGGCGAAGGCTTCTTTAGGAGTCTGTTTTGACCACTGGAAAATCCCTGAGGCAACAGCAGCACGGCTGGTGAATGTGCGGCCACGGAGAGTGTCTTTCATTGTTGGAAAAAGCCAAAAGTCACTAGGAGCCAGGTCAGGTGAGTAGGGAGCATGAGGAATCACTTCAAAGTTGTTATCACGAAGAAACTGTTGCGTAACGTTAGCTCGATGTGCGGGTGCGTTGTCTTGGTGAAACAGCACACGCGCAGCCCTTCCCAGACGTTTTTGTTGCAGTGCAGGAAGGAATTTGTTCTTGAAAACATTTTCGTAGGATGCACCTGTTACCGTAGTGCCCTTTGGAATGCAATGGGTAAGGATTACGCCCTCTCTGTCCCAGAACATGGACACCATCATTTTTTCAGCACTGGCGGTTACCCGAAATTTTTTTGGTGGCGGTGAATCTGTGTGCTTCCATTGAGCTGACTGGCCCTTTGTTTCTGGATTGAAAAATGGCATCCACGTCTCATCCAGTGTCACAACTGACGAAAAGAAAGTCCCAATCATGCTGTCGTTGCTCGTCAACATTGCTCGGCAACATGCCACACGGGCAGCCATCTGGTCGTCTGTCAGCATTCGTGGCACCCACCTGTATGACACTTTTCGCATTTTCAGGTCGTCATGCAGGATTGTGTGCACAGAACCCACAGAAATGCCAACTCTGGAGGCGATCTGTTCAACAGTCATTCGGCGATCCCCCCAAACAATTCTCTCCACTTTCTCGATCGTGTCGTCAGACCGGCTTGTGCGAACCTGAGGTTGTTTCGGTTTGTTGTCACACGATGTTCTGCCTTCATTAAACTGTCGCACCCACGAACGCACTTTCGACACATCCATAACTCCATCACCACATGTCTCCTTCAACTGTCGATGAATTTCAATTGGTTTCACACCACGCAAATTCAGAAAAAGAATGATTGCACGTTGTTCAAGTAAGGAAAACGTCGCCATTTTAAGTATTTGAAACAGATCTCATTCTCGCCGCTGGCGGTAAAATTCCATCTGCCGTACGGTGCTGACATCTCTGGGACATATTGACAATGAACGCGGCCTCATTTTCAAACAATGCGCATGTTTCTATCTCTTTCCAGTCCGGAGAAAAAAAATCGGAGGCCTTAGAACTTGAATGCACCTCGTATTTGCTTGTGTGTTTCGCACATAATTAGAACCGCACATCGTCCAGTGTTAGTCCATTGTGTACTCTACATCCTTATAGCATATAAACTGCATTTTATAAGTTATAAAAATTATTTGACCACGTAATTTCTGCGATTTTATGTAACGAAAGCAATTTTTTTTAATGCCAGTGCAATTTATATGCTCAAACATAGAAAAATCTATATAATTATTTTTGTTATATTGTACTCAATGGAACGTTTTTGATCATGATTAAAAGCAACAGTTTCTTGTTATTATTGATAAGTGTGAAAGATGGTTTCGAATAACAGAACCATGTTTTATATACGTTCGACGAACTATTGAAGGTATGGTTGATAAGTTTTTGTTTTGCTATTCTGTTCTTTAATTTTACGTTTATTTCGAGGAAATTGCGATTTGTAAGCTAAGTTTGTTTATAAGTAGCATACCGGAGGATAACTATGAAGAACAAAAATGTTCCAGTGGTTTCTCGGCCGTTTATATATTCTCGCGCTTTTTCTAAACGACTTACCCCATTCTGGTTTCTAGGGGAATCTAGCAAAACATTGATCACATACACACATAAAACGATCGAAATGAGGTAACGCTCTATAGGTATGCAACACATCTAATGTACCAACAACGTGGTTTCCATCTTAACTGACCAAAGGCTACTAGGAAAACTACTGTAGTCTACACTTACTTATGACAGTCTGCGATGTTTTTGCAACTCCAGTTGATGGTAACCCGAATCAGTCGAGCCATCATGGCACGAGAAGCATCCCCAAAGCACCAAAGAACCACCTCAGTTCTGAACTCCTTTTCCACAATATGCAGGTTATCGTCCCCGTTGCACTAGGCTCCTTGCGTCGTTTGAAGTGAGTCAGAACTGGCACTCTTCAGCTCTAATGTCCAGATTATTGTTTTTCGACGCAATGAAGAGATGTAGCTTTCTATACAATGTGAGAAAGGCCATTTTACGAGGTACCTGACTCCCAGTGTCTGTTGAATCCAATTCTTTCGAAATGTTCGCTCGAAAACTCGTTGAGCTAGACCTGCATTCATTGACAACAGCAGTTCCTGTCGGTTTCAGACCGATTGTCTCTGACGCTCGTCTTCTTTCCGTGTCAGTTAGAATATTTTTACGACCACTGTTCTTACGCCGTGTAACACGGCTGCGAGTGATACACCATTCCTTGAAGACACGTTGGACAGTCCGCTTTGATACAGCAAAAAGTAGAGTAACTTCATTCATGGCCATGGACACGTCCAAACACGACAGCTCCTACTGCCATTCTGTCACGTCTCCCTCTCGAGTCATCTGGCTGCACTAATACCATACAGCCGACTGGCATACACACACCACTTCAATGTAACAACTTACGTTATCAATGGATGGTGATATGACCGCCTGGTACTAGTTCCACGCCATCTACAGCATTCAAAAGCAACCAATATGCTCTTTTAAGGGTTACGCTTACTTTTTGTCTAGTGAGCTTATATTGAGAGCCATAAGCGGTATTTATACTCGTGAGCGTGGGGAATATTGGTTAATTTTACGTATTATCGAAGAGCCTGGATCAGGCAGCCGCGTGATGATATCATTCCATAGACGTCAAAACTTCCTTCCAGAGAATCCTTTACAGGACGGTACGTGTCTTTTCATTCCACCAACAGTCGGTATGAATCCCATCATTCGAAATACTATGTGGACTACTGAAGGAATGTGCACCGCTCAGTAGAAAGCGCTTGCAAAGGAAAGTGATACCATGATGTTTGAAAAAGTTACAGCCTACAACGGACCATGTCTTGTTTTATAAATTATTTGATAGTGCGGCATGGGATAATGTAATTAACTACCAACGTATTGGGATAAAGACGTTGAAGCTGAATGAATGTACGAGGGGCAACACATATTTGTTGTGGGACAGTTTGGAATACCCTCACTTCATCCCCAATAGTTTCATGAAGTTCCGATAGATGGCGGCGCTGTAAGGAGCCTTCAAAATGGCGTCTGTAGCGGAGTGTGATCCAAGCAAAGAACTGACATTGAGTTTCTTTTGGCGGAAAACTAGAGCATGACAGATATTCTTAGGCGCTTACAGAATGTCTACATAGACCCGGCAGTGAACAAAAGCACGGTGAGTCGTCGGGCGAGGCATCTCTCTCATAAAGGCAACAAGGCTGCGCAAACCTGTCCTATCTCCCAAGTGCTGGCTGACTGCACATAGCTTGACTCCAGCAATGTTGGAGCGTGCGGACACTCTCATTCGAGGTAATCGATGGATCACAATCAGACACTTCGCTGCACAATTGGACGTCTCTATTGGTAGTGCTGACACATTCGTCTACCATTTGGGAAACCGCTAGGTTCCTCGCCGTCCAACAGACGACCAAAGAGTAACGAAAGACTATTTTTGCGGGACTGCTTGCGTGTTACGAGGCAGATCGTGACAATTTTTTGTCGAACGTCGTCACATGCGATGAAACATGGGTTCATCACTTTGAACCGGAGACAAAACGGCAATCCATGTAGTAGCGCCACTCCACTTCTCCTCTGAAGAAAAAGCTCAGACTTGCATTTGTTTGGTCCAATGAAGGATGCAATCCGCGGGAAGCAGTACGTGGATGATAGGAGGTTATTGAAGCAGTAACACGTTAGCTCCGATATCAACCAGTAGATTGGTACCATGTGGGCATATACGCCCTCCCAATAAGGTGGCGTAGCCCCGTCGCACTGAATGGAGATTAAAAAGTATTGAAAAATAGGGTTTTTTAGCCAAAAGAGTAGGGAATGATGTGGTGTAATGAAATACTGAATAAAACCACCCTACTTTCGGAAAAAAATATTGCGGTAATTACTGAGCGCTCCTCGTATATAGCTGAATAAGAAGTGCTTGGAAAGGAAGGTGACACCAAGGTGTTTGAAAATGACTTACTGCCGAAAATAGCTCATCCCTCTATATACCTGGTGATCAAAAAGTCAGTATAAATTTGAAAACTGAATAAATCATGGAATAATGTAGATACAGTGGTACAAATTGACACACATGCTTGGAATGACATGGGGGTTTATTAGAACCAAAATAATACAAAAGTTAAAAATTGTCCGACAGATGGCGCTTCATCTGATCAGAATAGCAATAATTAGCATAACAAAGAAAGACAAAGCAAAAATGATGTTCTTTACAGGAAATGTTCAATATGTCCACCATCATTCTTCAACAATAGCTGTAGTCGAGGAATAATGTTGTGAACAGCACTGTAAAGCATGTCCGGAGTTATGGTGAGGCATTGGCGTCGGATTTTGTTTTTCAGCATCCCTAGAGATGTCGTTCGATCACGATACACTTGCGACTTCAGGTAACCACAAAGCCAATAATCGCACGGACTGAGGTCTGGGGACCTGGGAGGCCAAGTATGACGAAAGTGGCGGCTGAGCACACGATCATCACCAAGCGACGCGCGCAAGAGATATTTTACGCGTCTAGCAGTATGGGGTGGAGCGCCATCCTGCATAAACATTGTACGTTCCAGCAGGTGTTTATCAGCCAGGCTGGGGATGATGCGATTCTGTAACATATCGGCGTACGTCTCACCCGTCACGGTAGCAGTTACAAAACGCATTTCCTCGAAAAAAAAAAGGCTCGATAACGGTAGATGTCGTAAATCCAACCCATACCGTGACTTTCTGGTCGTGCAATGGAGTTTCCACGACAGTTCTAGGATTTTCGGTAGCCCAAATTCTGCAGTTGTGGGCGTTGACAGACCCTAGTAGCGTGAAATGAGCTTCGTCGGTCCACAACACGTTACCCAACCAATCGTCATCTTCCGCCATCTTTTGAAACGCTCACACCGCAAATGCCCTCCGCTTCACTAAATCGCCAGGTAACAGTTCATGATGCCGATGGATTTTGTACGGATAGCATCGGAGGGTATGCCTCAGTGCCAACCAAACAGTAGTGTATGGAATGCCGGTCCGACGTGCGACTGCACGAGCGCTGACTTCCCCGTGCATAGACGAACCTGCTACAGTGTCCATTTCTTCCTGAACTGTCTCGGCAGCATTACGCCTCGCCTTGTGCTAGGTCGGCCACTACGGGGTCTATCGTCTAAACAACTCGTGGCTTCGAACTTCGAAATCATTCTCGCCAAAGCTGCATTTGTCAATGGACCTTTACCCGTTCGAATCCCCTTCCTATGGCGATAGGAACGTAACGCTGAACTTGCACATTCCCCATTTTGATAATACAGCTTCACTAAAAGCGCCTTTTCAGGTAACGGTACATGCTGCGACTGCTGGCGCATCTGATTCCCTCTCTCATTACAGCTCCTTTTATACACGATTGTCATGCGCAGTCACTGATGTTTTGCTGCCCAGCGCCATCTGTCGGCGATTTTGTGAACTTTGTTTTTTTTTGTTCTAATAAAACCTCATGTCATTCCAAGCATGTGTGTCAATTTTTACCTCTCTATCTACATTATTCCGTGGTTTATTAAGTTTTCGAATTTATACTGACTTTTTGATCACCCGGTAAATAAAGAACGTTCACATTACGGCCTACAATGGGCCAAGATTTCTTTTACAAAGTATTTAGAGGTTGTAGAACGTCACAGAAACAAAATTTTAACTGTGTGCAGTATTTTGGCGTGAAGTTCCATGATGTGGCTTGATATCTAGTACAAATCGACCTGGTCGCCTGGTCACGAACGAACGTTGAGATGTGAGTGGCATAGTGGGACTACAGCCGTCCCAAACGAAAGCCTCGGGTATGGATGTGTGTGATGTCCTTAGGTTAGTTAGGTTTAAGTAGTTCTAAGTTCTAGGGAAGTGATGACCTCAGAAGTTATGTCCTATAGTGCTCAGAGCCATTCGAACCATTTGAACCCAAACGAAAGACTCTTTTTATAGTATATGTGATTTCTAGTGTCCCTATTGCATTATTAACAGAATAGCAACACCTTTGCTTCTACGCACCCGCCAAATACATGAATGCAATACAAATCGCCAGTTACGTCGATGAAAAGTTTACGTCGATGCGTACGCGTATGCGTGTGTGTGTGTGTGTGTGTGTGTGTGTGTGTGTGTCGAAGGAAGGACGCGCTTTGGCGGCTTACGGCCGTAATTATTGCCCGCCAAGGCGTAAGGCGTTCTCAGGTGTACACCATAAACTGCGCTGCCGTGTAATTAATGTAATTACCGGAGACGAATCGCAGCCGCGCTTGCTCGTGTTGATCCTCCATTTCTGCGTAATAATGTTATGCGTGCAGCTCCAAAATAATTTAGTATGTGAACTAGTTAGAGGAGTTTAAATCAAACACGGCGCCGAAGATCAACAGCAACTCGCGCACCGATGTCATTAGTGAGCGCCTGCGCCCGTCTAACTTGCGTCGTTATTAGGTGCCGTCTAAGAAATTCCGCCGGCAGCAGCTCTCAGATGAGATTACCCGCGCCATGCGAGCTAACCGTCTTTTACGCTCGCTACCCACTCCCCTGCAAACAAACGCGACCGTCACATTCCAAGATCACTGGCGCAGCTGCCTCGAATTCTGCACTCTGTATCGCCATCCACCTTCCACTATTCCCGTAGTTCGATACCTCGCTTTGCTAACTCAGAGAGGTAACGCAGTGGTTAATCCAATGGAGTTGCAAGCGAGAGGATCTTGGTTGAAGCCACCGTCCGCCTATCCATATATGTTTCCCGCGGCTCTCTTGAAGAACTTTACTCTTTAAGCATTAGCATCGCCATATGCCGGAACAATGAAAGCGTGTCCACACTAAAGGACGATACAAAATTATTAAGCAGACAAAGTTTCGATTCCTTCCGTTTTACATTTCTTCATTTTATGACGTTGGATGTAATATATAAATACTCCTTTGTTAAAAAAACTGAATTAACCAATAATGACACAGAGAGAATAGCGACTCGGCCTCCGACACATAATACAGAAAAGCATTTTTTATTGTTGAGCATAGCTGGATGCGGTAACATGTACTCGCCTTTGTTATGTAAAATTAATTCTACACTGAAGCACCAGAGAAATTGGTACAGGCATGCGTATTCAAATAGAGATAGGTAATCAGGCAGAATACGGCGCTGCGGTTGGCCGTGACTATATAAGACAACAAGAGTTTGGCGCAGCTGTTAGATCCCATACTGCTGGTACAATGGCAGGTTATCAAAATTTAAGTGAGTTTGAACGAGGTGTTATAGTCGGCGGACGAGCGATGGGACACAGCATCTCCGAGGTAGCGATGAAGTGGGGATTTTCCTGTACGACCACGTCACGAGTGTACCGTGAATATCAGGAATCCGGTAAAACATCAGATCTCCGACATCGCTGCTGCCGGGAAGAGATCCTGCAAGAACGGGACCAACAGCGACTGAAGAGAATCGTTCAACTTGACGGAAGCGCAACCCTTCCGCAAACTGCTGCAGATTTCAATGCTGGGCCATCAGCAATTGTCAGCGAACGCGAAACATCGTCGATATGTGCTTTCGGAGCAGAGGGTCCACTCGTACCCAATCGTGTAACCTTGATGACCGCACGAAGCAAAGCTTTACGCCTCGCCTGGGCCCATCAACATCGACATTAGACTGTTGATGACTGGAAACATGTTGCTTGGTCGGATGAGTCTCGTTTCAAATTGTACCGAGCGGATAGACGTGTTCTATATGGAGACAACCTAATCAATCCATGGACCCTGCGTGTCGGCACGGGACTGTTCAAGTTGGTGGAGGCTCTGTAATGGTGAGGGGCGTGTGCAGCTAGAGTGATATGGGACCCCAGGTATGTGTGGATACGACTCTGACAGGTAACACGTACGTAAGTATCCTGTCTGATCATCTGCATCCAATTGTGTACATTCTGCATCCCGGCGAACTTGGGCAATTCCGGCAGGACGATGCGACGCCTCACACGCCCAGAATTGCTACAGAGTGGCTCCAATAACACTCTTCTGAGTTTAAACACTTTCGATGGCCACCAAACTCCCCAGGCACGATCATTATTGGGCTTTACTGGGATGCCTTGCAAAGTGCTGTTCAAAAGAGATCTCCACTCCCTCGTACTCTTACGGATTTATGGGCAGCCCTGCAGGATTCATGGTGTAAATTCCCTCCAGCATAACTTCAGACATTAGTTGAGTCCATGACACGTCGTGTTGCGGCATTTCTGCGAAGTCGCGGGGGCCCTACACGATATTAGGAAGGTGTACCAGTTTCTTTGGCTTTTCGGTGTATATTTCACGCGAAAAATAATAACATGTAATAATTCATAAGTTTAAAAATAACAAAATCAACCAAAATATTTCCTTTAACTTGGTCAGCGATGCTCTAAACTTTAGATTCAAATGGAAATGTCGTGTGGCTAGGGCCTCCCGTCGGGTAGACCGTTCGCGTGGTGCAGGTCTTTCAATTTGACGCCACTTCGGCGACCTGCGCGTCGATGGGGATGAAATGATGATGATTAGGACAACACAACACCCAGTCCATGAGCGGAGAAAATTTCCGACCCAGCCACGAATCGAACCCGGGCCATTAGGATTGACAGTCTGTCACGCTGACCACTCAGCTACCGGGGCGGACTAGATTCAAATGAAGGATGCCCGTGCGGGTATTTCCGGCGTTACAGGTTTGACGTAAAATACCTTTCATTTCCTTTCCAATCTGAACTTAGACTCCACCTCTAATGACCTCATAGGCCACGTGAGCTAAAAAGTGTTTCCCACTTCCTTCTCGTTGTGTAAATCGGTAACATAACTTACCAAATGCCCCTCTCTTCTTCATCATCGGTCGATTCGTTGGCAGTACTCTACTGGACTACATTACAAACTAACACCTGATTTCTGTTTTATCGTCAACTTCTGGGTTACACTGTATGATCAAAAGTATCCAGATACACCTATATAAGGCGGAATTAGATACGATTAGAAACTAGCTCTCCATTTCTACATAATTACCAACTTCTGTACTACACTATATGATCGAAACTATTCGGACCCACCTACGTAATGCGGAATTGACCACAAGAAGTCACGAGAGGCGGAGAGTATTGTGTTGTAAGTAGTGAAGCAGTAACAGCAGAATAGGTCCGCCCGGAGAGCTTAGTGACTTGGAACGTGCCACTGGTGAATGACTGAAAACGAGTGATTGGAGCGATGAATCACGCTGCTGCCAGTGACAATCCGATGGAAGGGTTCGGGTTTGGCGAATACCTGCTGAGTGTCACCTGCTATTATGTTTATGCTAACAGTGAAGCACAGTGGAGGTTGTGTCAGAGTATGGGGACATTTTTCGTGGTTAGGGTGTGATCCGCTTATTGCGCTTTCAAAACCGATAAGAGCGGAGCGATATGAAAAATTTTTACAGCATTGTGGACTGCGTACAGTAGAGGCACAGTTCGGAGACGATGGCTGTGTCAGCGTAACAATACATCCTATCAGGAAGCAGCATCTGTGAGGCAACAGTTTGTGAATAATAACAGTCCTGAAACGTACTTGCCTGTCCAGAGTCCCGATCTGAGTGCAATGGAACACCTTTGCGATGATTTACAATTATTCGCTCCAGACCCCAACGTCGAAGACCACTACCTTATCTGGTTTCGGATCTTTGGGATAATGAGCCCCAGTCCCTCATAGACATTCAGTCACCTTATTGAACGTATCCCCAGAAACCTAGTTCGGTATAAAGGCGAATTATGGACACACCCTGTGTTGATATCCACGAATAGGTATTCGGATCTTTTTAACCGGAGAGTGTATTTGTGACTGGTTCAAAAATTCAAGTCGGTTTCTTCCTCTGTCTTTCTTTCCTTCTAATATTTATTCTAGAACACTTACAAGGATCTGTTTGTAAGTTGTTGTATTCCCCGTCTACTCGTGTCACCTTCGTTCGATCTTTTTTTGTGAATGGGACTTCTTTCACCAATTCTGGGAGAGATTTGGTTCGTGGCTCTATCTGTGCTGTGTTATCTTTAACTGATGTCTCTCACACCAAACCTCAAATGCTTCAAGAGATTACCTCGCCATGGTGTGCTCAAAATGAAGCGTGTAGGTTTAATTTTACTTCAGTATCTATTATGTTTGTGTTCACAAACATTAGTTTCGCTTGTATAATAATTGATTTTATTTCTTCTATTGTTCTCTGTCTTCAGTTAGTACCTAAATATTTTTGTGATCTCGTTTCTTTATTTAGATTTCCTCTAGTTTTAATGTTTATTGTTTTTAAGATTTCTTTGAGCATAGTAGGATCTCTGCTTCTGTAGCCGAGACTGCTAACGCACCCCGAGGCGATGGCGCTCGGCTCGGTAATAAGCCGGTTACAATCCTGGTAGTCCAACATTATTTCTGCCAGTATTTGGCAAGCACGTGGAGGAGAGGTTCGACGTAAAGTTCCCGATAATTAGTTTTAACGCCAATGTCCGGATTAAATTTCGAACCTGACCACAGTGCCTCACGAAGTAAGGACACGTGACACTACAGACGGTGATCCGTCCTACGGATGGCGGCCCGCTTGGTGCTATTCAAGAGGATCAGGCTGTGTGCGGTCTGAGGAAGGAAATGCCAAATCCCCTCCACTACAATTTTGCCTTGAACAACGTTGCAGGATTCTTGCTTCTGTTCACCTACGCTAATTCTCCGAGTATGAGACTACAGGGCTACTACAAATAATTGAAGCGATTTCATAAATTCACTGCAGCTCCATTCATTGACATATGGTCACGACACACAACAGATACGTAGAAAAACTCATAAATTTTTGTTCGGCTGAAGCCGCACTTCAGGTTTCTGCTGTCAGAGCGCTCGAGAGCGCAGTGAGACAAAATGGCGACAGGAGCCGAGAAAGCGTATGTCGTGCTTGAAATGCACTCACATCAGTCAGTCATAACAGTGCAACGACACTTCAGGACGAAGTTCAACAAAGATCCACCAACTGCTAACTCCATTCGGCGGTGGTATGCGCAATTTAAAGCTTCTGGATGCCTCTGTAAGGGGAAATCAACTGGTCGGCCTGCAGTGAGCGAAGAAACGGTTGAACGCGTGCGGGCAAGTTTCACGCGTAGCCCGCGGAAAATTGGCTCGTGCTACAACTGGAGACCGACAGCGCCGACTTCATCTTTCAACAGGATGGTGCTCCACCGCACTTCCATCATGATGTTCGGCATTTCTTAAACAGGAGATTGGAAAACCGATGGATCAGTCGTGGTGGAGATCATGATCAGCAATTCATGTCATGGCCTCCACGCTCTCCCGACTTAACCCCATGCGATTTCTTCCTGTGGGGTTATGTGAAAGATTCGGTGTTTAAACCTCCTCTGCCAAGAAACGTGCCAGAACTGCGAGCTCGCATCAACGATGCTTTCGAACTCATTGATGGGGACATGCTGCGCCGAGTGTGGGAGGAACTTGATTATCAGCTTGATGTCTGCCGAATCACTAAAGGGGCACATATCGAACATTTGTGAATGCCTAAAAAAACTTTTTGAGTTTTTGGATGTGTGTACAAAGCATTGTGAAAATATCTCAAATAATAAAGTTATTGTAGAGCTGTGAAATCGCTTCAATCATTTGTAATAACCCTGTACTTTGACTTGAATACTCTATCTACCGTTTTGTGATGATTTCTCTTAGCATTGCGTCAATATCGCCTAAGATTAATGTGGGTTGCCTTTGTTGTAAGCTATCACAGCTTTGTCATCCGCATCAATAAGAGTCCGTATTGTTTCTCAATATATTTTCAGATTGAAATGAGCAGCTGTTTTGCGTCTGACTGTAGGCCGGCAGCAGCGGACTAGGCGTTTAGAAACAACCACCGACCGATCAAGATCGCCTGTGATCACATCCGAAGTCTTGAAAAACTTAAAACAGACGCTGAAGTGTCTCAGATCGTGAGTAGCAGCCAAGAGTTCCATAACAGGAATATATCGAACTTCCTTGTCCCTCACGGTATTTTTCTAAATTCTCCCCAGGTGTGCCCTTTTCCTCTGGCTTTCTAGCTGAGTTTTTCCCCTCCTGTCAATCGAATTAGTTGTTCATGGATTTCGTTGTTCTTGAATAACGCCCTCTTTTGCAACACAAGATACACATACTTGCCAGGAAATTGTAATCGCTAACAATATTGTAGAACAATCCTTAGTGTACCGATATGTTTCCCAGGACCTGTATCCGGCCGTGACGTAAACGTTCTCATCCTTATCCAGAACTCGAGCTCGTACATTTTAAACTGTTGTTCATCCTGAAGAAGAGGCCCTTCACACAACAGCAGTGATGCTCGGGGAAGCTTGCTGATGCGTGATTGCACAGTCTATTTTCCGGTGCTTTTCGTCCTGTTTCTCGACAGACGCGACACAGACTTTCTCAGAAGCACAAACAGGACCTCGAAACGCAATTATGTTGAACTCTCTGCTCTATTTATCAATCTAAGGTCAATGGCATACACTCGGTCCACATCTAATAGATTGTTCCAGACGGAAGAATTTTTCTCATCGTAACATAAATTTTCAAGTAATAAAATGGGTTTTTGACGTAACGTAACCATCCGTTTCAATTACAAAATAAAATTGGTTGAAATGATCCGTTTGTTTCGTATCAGTCTTTTTAGTTATATCGAATAATTCTAATTTTCTCTTTAGCTTCTCTATCTAGAAATTATGTCCAGCATAACTAACTTTTACTGAAAATGAGAAGCATGTCTCAGAGACATAACAGGTTCTGTGGGAATAGTTTCGATGATATAACCCCACCATACCTGACACGAGGCGCTTGCCCCTGAAACATCCTTTTAAAAACATTTTGAAGGAGTAGGGATATCTTAGCCGAAGTACGGGGTGAAAATCCTCTACAGAGGTAACTTGTTTAACATAAAAAACGTTGTTTCAACTGTAGTTAATATAATTCAAGAGACTTTGCCTTGACATAATCCAATTCTAGATGTGTAAGCTATGAATCAAATGGAATCATTTGATTTATTTATAAACAACATTCTGTTCAACTTTTATTTTTGCTCTTCATGAGTGACTTCCGTCTGTATATTATCTCTTATATCACCATATTGGTTGGGTTCAGTCGATGTACACTGAAGTACCAAAGAAACTGGTATATGCACGCGTGTTCAAATACAGAGATATGCAAACAGGCAGAATACGGCGTTGCTGTCGGCAACGCCTATGTAAGACAACAAATGTCTGCGCAGTTGTTAGATCGCTTACTGCTGCTACAATAGCAGGTTATCAAGATTTAAGTGAATGTGAACGTGGTGTTATAGTCGGCGCACGAGCGATGGGACATACCATTTCACGAGTGTACCGTGAATATCCGGAATCTGGTAAAACATCAAGTCTCCGACATCGCTACGGCCGGAAAAAAAGATCCTGCAAGAACGGGACCAACGGCGACTGAAGTGAATCGCACTACGTGACAGGAGTGCCATCCTTCCGCAAACTGCTGCATTTTTCAATGCTGGACCATCAACAAGTGTCAGTGTGCGAACCATTCAACGAAACATCATCGATATAGGCTTTCGGAGCCGAAAGCCCAATCGTGTACCCTTGATGACTGCACCACACAATGTTTCACGACTTGCCTGGGACCGTCAACACCGACATTGGATTGTTGATGACTGGAAACATGTTGCCTGGTCGGACAAGTCTCGTTTCAAATTGTATCGAGCAGACGGACGCCTACGGGTATGGCGACAATGTCATGAACCCATGGACCCTGCATGTCAGCAGGGGACTGATCATGCTGGTGGAGACTCTGTAATGGTGTGGGGCGTGTGCAGCTTTAGTGATATGGGACCCCTGATACGTCAAGAAACAACTCTGACTGGTGACAAGTGAGTAAGCATCCTGTCTAATCACCTGCATCGATTCATGTCCATTGTGCATTCCTACGGACCTGGGCAATTCCAGCAGGACAATGCGACACCCCACACATGCATAATTGCTACAGAGTGGCTCCAGGTACACTCTTCTGAGTTTAAACACTTTCAATGGCCGCCAGACTCCCCAGACAAGAATATTATTGAGCATATCTGGGATGTCTTGTACATGGTTGTTCAGAAGAGATCTCCACCCCCTCTTATTTCTACGGGTTTATGAACAGCCCTGCAGGTTTCATGGTGTCAGTTCCCTCCAGTACTACTTCAGACATCAGTCGAGTCCATGCCACGTCTTGTTGCGGCACATCTGCGTGCTCGCGGGGGCCCTACATGATATTAGGCAGGTGTACCAGTTTCTTTGGCTCTTCAGTGTATTGTAAACTTGATTTCCATCCGAACAGAACCACTAGGCGGTGAGGATCTCAGTACCTATTCTGATGCACTGAACCTTGATTAAAATAGCCTTCAGCGTCATCTCGAGTTTTATAAATGATAATTTCATTCAGAAAAAAATTGTATATTTCTGGCGTGTGGCCTGGTTATTACTATAAATATGACGTAGTAAGTCATCATTATAAAAGTAGCTTACTCAGATGACGTTGACAGTTACAGGCAGTTACTGAGTGACGGGATCGTCAGCTTCAGATGATACTGTGTACGTTCGTGCTGGGTAGTAGTATGGTGGCAACAGTGGTGGTGACCGTACTGAAATGCAGCGGGTATGTATTTTGTTTCTACTGGAGGCTAATAATAACATACAGACGTTACAGAAACTTTATGTTTGTTATTACGACCTTTACGGCCACTTCACACGTTATATAAAGCTATGGATTTGCAACAGTGAAAAAAGCGACAGCAATAAGATGAGTACAAGGTGGTTAAATGGAACTGGCCCAGAATGTACACTGGTGTGCTAAACGTAAGGACGAAATTGACTTTCGCATAATGTATCACTGCCAAGTAACGTAAATTGATGAAATTTGGACCATACGTAAAAAGAACTGGCAGTCTATACTACCGTAGTTAACTGGAAGAGACACGCAATGAGGGGAACAGAAATGGCACTTTTATTAAAAGGCAATAATTACACTGTAGTCACTGCAATTCATGTTCTCCGGACATTACAACAGGCGAAACATGGTTCTTAATAGTGTGTTTAAGCACCACTTATAAGACTGCATGCTCTTCAACGTGTTGCCAAGCTGGCCACAGCATTGGTACGGAGATGTTGCGATGGCCGTTCCTCCACCAGTGTGGTTGACAACTTCTGGACGGTCGTTGCGTAAGTGGACGTGCTGCAGAACGTCTCCTCGCTTTGTAAGTAGGCTGTTTATGTTTTCTTTATGTAAGTTTGCTGTTTATGTTTTCTTATTGGCAACGTTACGTAGCGCTCTGTATGAAAATCACTGGCTGTGCTGTGTGCAGTATGTGGCTAGTTTGCATTGTTGCCTGCCATTGTTGTCATGAACTGCTATAGCTGGATGTGAACAGCGCGTAGCGTTGCGCAGTTGGAGGTGAGCCGCCAGCAGTGGTGGATGTGGGGAGAGAGATGGCGGAGTTTTGATAATCTGTAAGACTGGATGCCAATTATGAATATTAAGGTAAATACAGTGTTTGTTCTCTATTAAAATCTTTCATTTGCTAACTATCCCTATCAGTAGTTAGTGCCTTCTGTAGTTTGAATCTTTTATTTAGCTGGCAGTAGTGGCGCTCGCTGTATTGCAGTAGTTCGTGTAATCAAGATTTTTGTGAGGTAAGTGATTTGTGAAACGTATAGTTTAATGTTACTCAGGGCCATTCTTTTGCAGGGATCTTTGATAGTCAGATTGCGTTGCGCTAAAAATATTGTGTGTCAGTTTAAGCACAGTCTTGTATAAATTGTTCTAAGGGGACGTTTCAGCTTCTCGCTATGTGAAGGTACATAATGCACCGAGGAACGTTGTCCAGCATCATAGTTTTGGTGGTCCAAGTGTTAAGGTTGGGGAGCACAATGTTGCATGGGCTTACTAACCTGCAGATCTTTGAACCCGCTTCACTCACTGGTAAGCGCTGTTGTGACATGGGGCTCCTTCCCCCTGTGCACATTTTCAGTGGTGCGTTATTTATTTACTGCTAGTCTAGCCCGGCCAGATTCTCATGCAAGTGAGCGAAAAATTGGCAAAGTTTGGAAATTTTTTTGAGAAAATGAAAAGACAAACAAAGGATCTGTTTGGGAATTATGAAGTTTATTTTACATTTTCAATTTAAAAAATGGTGCCCGTAATTATGGTTTCGTCAAGGGCTTGCGAGTTTGAAGAGCGCAGTCTGTGTGCAGTGTAGCCTCTCAGAAGTCACCTGATATCAAAAATGGATAACATCAGTCGATACTAAATTAAGTTATGGGAGCTTATATCTAATCATAATGAAATAACCTTAATTTTAACGGTATGGTACTAACGCGAACTTTGAGTTCGATTTTTGGGGGTTTGTTTCACTCTTTATGGCTTTACAGAAAATAGTTAACATTAACAAATTTCATATATTATATGTATAAACGCCTAAGAAAAGTGTTTACTTTTCAGGGGCCAAAAGGAGAAGTTAACAGGTTGACCCGTTTTTATTTTATGCTGCATGCAGTTTTTAAGAACTGTTTCTCGAAAAAAAGGCTGTAAAAATGGTTCAAATGGCTCTGATCACTATGGGACTTAACTTCTGTGGTCATCAGTCCCCTAGAACTTGGAACTACTTAAACCTAACTAACCTAAGGTCATCACACACAGATTGTAGCGCTTAGAACAGCTCGACCACCCCGGCCGGAACATGTTTACAATTTAGGGAAATGTTTTATATATGTTAATAGTTCAATTTGCATAAGAACTACGTTATTAAATATTTTTGATGACGTTGAACACACATAAAAATGGTTAATCCAACATGGCGGACCAAACATGTTTTAACCAGTTTTGGCTAAAATTTGACAAAAAAGTGTTTTCGTTACTTACGTTTAGTCTGCAATTCCAGGACCGCATCAAACTCTTCGTCTAAGTTGAATTGTTCCTGGAGAGCAATTCCCTTTTTCTTCTTGTTCAGAAAAGCCGATCTGCCTGAGTTGGATAAGCTGCGTTCGGCAGCCTGCACATGTTGTTCGTCAGCTTTTTCGGTGAATATGTTTTCATGCATACTGCAATATAAATCATTTTGTGAACGTACGTGACGGCGCAGATTTTCTACCTGAAGGATATGCTTAGCACTTTCGTCCGAAAATGTCCACATAATATTCGCAATTCCGAGGATTTTGGTGGACCCCTTAACAACGTTAGGTTTAGTGATTCTGACTTTCTTGTGAGCTTCGATATTGTCTCTATTTTCACCAGAGTGCCTTTACAACAATCTTTGGAACTTATCGGCAAGAAATTTGACATAGAGACGACCAACATATTTTGGCATGTCTTGAGGTCGACACACTTTCTTTTTGACGGTGGCTACTGCGAGCAGAAGAATGGAGTAACCGGGGAGGGTCCACTTTCACCAGTTGTTGCCAACACGTATATGGAACATTTCGATGAGAAAGCCCTGGAATTAGCCAAATGGAAACCTACCTGTTTCCTCCGGTACGTCGACGACACCTTCGTTATATGGCCACATGGAAGAGACAAGCTGAATTTTTTCCTCATGCATCTCAATTACATACACCATAACATCAATTTTACCATAGAAGTCGAAGTGTAAGGAGGCTCCCCTTTCTGGATGTCCTGGTAGAAAGAAAAGCGGACAGCGCTTTGGGCCACAGCTTGTACCGTAAGAAGACCCCTTTACTTACAGCTGCCACAAGCCGGCGTGTTCAAAACATTGTCACATAGGGCTCGCATCCTCTCCAGCAACGAGAGCCTCAACCAAGAACTTGAACATATGAGGACGGTGTTCAAAATGGTTCAAATGGCTCTGAGCACTATGGGACTTAACTACTGTGGTCATCAGTCCCCTAGAACTTAGAACTACCTAAACCTAACTAACCTAAGGACATCACACACATCCATGCCCGATGCAGGATTCGAACCTGCGACCGCAGCGGTCACGCGGTTCCAGACTGTAGCGCCTAGAACCGCTCGGCCACTTCGGCCCGCGGACGGTGTTCGGGAAAAAGGACTACACAGAGTGGCAAATTTGGAGAAATCTATGTCCTGAACTGAATCTACAACTCGCAGAAACAGAAGAGGAAACTGAGGAGGATGTGGTCATTGCGTTTATTCCACTTTGTGGCCCATTACACAGAAAGATAGGTTGAATTATTCGGAGAAATCAAGTGAAGGCTGTCTTCTGCCTACCAACTAAAACATAGGCACTGCTTGATAGTGCCAGGGACGCCCTCGGACTACGGAAATTCGGAATCTATCAGAAGACCCATCCAATGTGGCATGACTTACATAGGCCAAACAACACGTAGTCGAAGATCGTTGCCGGGAACATCAACGGCACATCAGGCTGCAGCAGCCTAACATTTCTGCAGTTGCGAAACATTGCCTGTCGAAATTACACAGAATGGATTATGGCCATACTAAGGTTCTGACACAGATGTCTAACGTTTGTGACTATAAAGAATTCATCGAGAGTCGAGCACGGGAACCGCTGACCAATCGCGTAAATCCTTAGTAAGGCCTGGGAATACGTATTGACTCTACTTGAGATTATGAATGAGGTATCTCACAAATGAGAGCAACAGAGGAGCTACCATCAGCACGCCTTCCAAGGGCACTAACCACGGACGGAGCGGCCTAGGAACCCGGGGGGGGGGGGGAGGGGGGAGGAGATGGAGATGGAAGCCCTGCTCCTAGGCAATCACTTCATCAGCGCACCTGCTGATGACAACGTGATCGCTTGCCGAAATGTTGTGTTCCTTGGATACTGTCATTCGGCCGTTCACTAATTCGTCAACAATGAGGTATATTACCACACGACATGACGTCACGGAACTATACCCTTCACTTGTTAAACAGGAATTCACACCCTAAAACTGCTTAGAACTTTTAAATATTGGGTCTGAAGCAAGTTTACACGACGGGTTACGATGAAACATGCAAAAGGTAGCAAATAAGACGAAGTAGTAGCGGTAACCCTTCCTGTTAGTCCTTAGTACTCTCGCTATTTAGACTGACGTTATTAACTTCGCGGGACGGTTTTCGACCCCAAAAAACAAAACTACCAGCAACTTATTTACTTCTACTTTTCTCTAAAATATTGTTAAAGATCAAAAGAAAGGCTTCAATTTATGAAAAATCACATTTCATTAAAAAAGAAAAACCTGATCTTACCAACTATTAAGGCTTTTACATTGACATTGGCCTTTTAAACAGAGTTTGTCGCATTAACGTAAAATCAAAGAAAATCTTAATTATTTTTGAATACATTATGGGAGAGGCAGTGATCAATGTCTTACAAATATTTACTATTAAAAACAGTCTTGATCACAATTTATTTAATCAAGGTGACCGGTTTCGACCACTACTGTGGTCATCTTCAGACCATTGAGTAGGAACCTCTTTCTGTTGGTGAATCACTAGTGACCAATCACGGGTATTCTCCAACAGAAAGAGGTTCCTACTCAATGGTCTGAAGATGACCACAGTAATAAATGGTGATCAAGACTGTTTTTAATAGTAAATAAAAAGAAAATCTTCTTCAACAATGTTCAGAAACGTGGTTTGATATCAAATAACGATCAGTTAAATAAACTGTGAAGGACAAATAAACAATGGCTTTCAATAAAAAATGGTAGTAGGTACTTGAACGAGTCAATTAAGCACTTATTTTCGTACATCACAGTCAAGACAAAACTTTTTGAATAGAACGCATTTTGCACAAGTATTTTTAACATTCAGAACATATTTTTGCAGTTTTTATGTCTTTGAGGCGTGGATATATATATATGGCATCGTGACACCTTTGACTTCCTTGGCTGTCTCGGTCCCGCTTGCGCTTGCACTGCACGTTCATCGACCCCGCTATCATTTTCAGAGTTTTTACTAAGTACATTGTTATTTCAGTCTGAAAGTCCCTAGAAAAATTTCTGGGAAATATTTTTCTCTCTATGATATTTGCTTTGATCAGTGCCATGCCGAGTAGTTTTATAAAATCTCAAAGCATCAACTTAATGTCCTTATTCATTACTGTTTTTCCATAAAAATAGCCAGATCTGTTACTATTTCTTGGTATTCTTCGTGAACATTCTCTTCTTCTGCCTTTTCATCGTCCTCTATATCACTGTCAGTTTCATGATCAAATATTTCTGTTTCCTTGTTAGCAAACTCTGTTGCATCTTGAAAAGAATCTGGTGTTTCTAATGAGTCGGCAGTCTCCACTAGTTGACAATAACCTCAGAATTTTATCGTAGTTTAAACGTCGCTCCATCCTGTCGAAAGCAATTAAAAAGTCTGTGATGGCAAATAAGAAAAGTAGCGTTTATAACTTGTGTCTACGGAAATAATGGTCGCTGGTTAGCTCGCGCCTGCATAATGCAAAATCACAGACGGTACTAACAAGATCACATAAAAGCAGTGGCAACGTTGCATTTGGAACGGAATTGTAAACAAAGGAAGGGTTAAGGCAGAAACCAGATTTCTTAGGTGAAAAGAGAACAGGTTGTTACGTATTAGTTTGGCAGCACACACTGCATTCTAGCCGCTGAGCTCTGGCCGCTTACTAAGAAGGCGACCTCTTTTACACCATTCTGCATACTGCTTCGCAACACATCGCGGAAACTTGCTTCAAGTGAAGAGTTGAAAATTTGCAAGTAATTTACGGGTATTAATCCACTTTTGACAGATGAGGAGATGTAGTCTCCGTGACCCATTCTAGTGAACGTTTGCCTGTATGTCAATTTTCTTTCCTTTATCGCAAGCAGTTTCTGGATTACCATTGACTAGCACATTTAACTCATCATCTTTCGGGGCGACCAGCTCCCTCGAAATTCAGTTTAGACCCTATGTCGACAATCTACTTGCCTACTTGTTCGTCTCAACGAATATACTCAGGGCAGGTCAGCATATAACTCTGAAACACGCTGTACATACGGTCTGAGAGTAACATACTGAGATTGCGAGGGAACATTCTGCTGGGAACCAAAACGATCTCCAGCGTCGGCTACTACCACCATAAGAAAAGTAGTCAGCATTTTGATAAATCACAGTGCATTCTGACACGAGCAATTTCTAAGTCAGCTAGAACCTTGTGGTTGTCATGGCAGATAACACTGGTCGATGCACCCAAGAGTCGTCCGAGATGTGCATCGTACTTTAGATATCTGATGAATGGTGGATAAAATAAAAAAAACGCAAACTAATCTCGTTCTAGGTCCTACAGTCTGGAACCGCGTGACCGCTACGGTCGCAGGTTCGAATCCTGCCTCGGGCATGGATGTGTGTGATGTTCTTAGGTTAGTTAGGTTTAAGTAGTTCTAAGTTTTAGGGGACTGATGACCACAGCAGTTAAGTCCCATAGTGCTCAGAGCCATTTAATCTCGTTCTGCTGCTTATGCTCCGTTCACTAATAAAAGTTGTGATAAGTTCCACATTCTCTCCAGATTTCCCCGGCAATTTTGTGCGATCTCTTTGATATTGTTCATCCTTCAACTAAACAATGTATCTGAGATTATGCTAGAGTGGTCTGAGCAATAGTTCACAGACCTGAGCGCATCTCCTGGCGTCCTACGCCGTCTGTTCTCGCGCCATCGAGCCAGATATGTGCGACTTGGGCCAATGTCCGTGAGATGCGAGCAGCCATGGCTCGCCAAAACTTTCGGTGTCTCGTGGAATTCACAACACAATGCGTCGCCGCCTTCATTGTAGTGAGACCGCAAGCTCTGTGTAACTCTGCAATTTAGCCCCCCACCCTCTCTCTCTCTCTCTCTCTCTCTCTCTCTCTCTCACACACACACACACACACACACACACACACAAACAATCCTCCATTACAAAACTAACGATTCCTTGATGCTTCATGTATCCTACCAACAGATACTTCCTTTTAGTGTGGTTCTGCCATAAATTTCTTTCTGCCCCAATTCGATCCACTGCCTCTTGATTACTTATTCGATCTTCCCATCTAATCTCCAGCATTCTTCTGTAACACCGCATTTCAAATGCCTTTATTCTCCTCTTGTCTGGAGTGTCTATTGTCCACTTTTAGCTTCCACATAAAGTTACACTCCGGACAAATCATTCAGAAAATACTCCCTAATAGTTAAATTTATATCAATGGTAATAATTTCCTCTATTTCAGAAAAGATTCGGCCATCATGAGTTATTTTGCTGCCCAAATAGCAAAATTTATCTACTACTTTAAGTGCCTTATTTCCCAATTTAACTCCCCCTGTATCGCCTGATTTAATTCGACTACATTCTGTTACCCTTGTTTTACTTCTGTTCATCTTCATTTTATGACTAATTTTCAAGACGTTATCCATTCCATTCTTCCGAATCGTTTTCCGTCTCTGGCAGAATTACAAAGTCGTCCACAGGCCTCAATGTCTTTATTTCTTCTCCCTGAACTTTAATGTTCTTTCCAACTTTCTCCCTGGTATCGTTTACTGCTTGTTCAGTGCAGAGATTGAATAAAGTGGGGCGTAGGTTACAACCCCGTCTCACTCCCTTCTCAGCAAGTGCTTCCCTTTCGTATCCTTCATCCCTTGAAAATACAGCCTGATTTCTTTTCAAGTTGAAAATAACTTTTCGCTCGCCGTATTTT
Source organism: Schistocerca cancellata (assembly GCF_023864275.1). Taxonomy (NCBI): domain Eukaryota; kingdom Metazoa; phylum Arthropoda; class Insecta; order Orthoptera; family Acrididae; genus Schistocerca; species Schistocerca cancellata. Next base: position 879,361,147 of record NC_064629.1, on the reverse strand, counting down.
AGCCCTGCTATCTTCAGAATTCCAAAGAGTGTATTCCAGTAAGCATTGTCAACGGAGGACCCTTAACGGCCTACACACGGCAATTGCAATTGCTGAGAATTATTTCTGTGGTAACAGACTTCATCTAAAAAAAGTACGTCCACAGAAAAATTAGAATTGTACATATAATGCTGCAGTACTCATTGGCTCAAGATGACACGACGGTAGCTGGAGTTAATCCGTGTACCCTGGGCATGTCCTACGGGTATCGCTTCCGTTCCCGTATCATTTTTTGCACAATACTACAAGTGAAACGGGTTTTGCATGTAAATGGTCGAGTGCTGATTGAGGGCTATATGGTACCTTAAACGATTACAAGGAAAATGTGTGGTCGTAATATTTGCTATTATGTAAGGCAAGATACGTTATTCATTAGTCACCGTACAGATGCAAATTTGAAATACATAAGAGCATTGATCCCACAAGAAAACTGTATTTAGTTGCAGGTGGTCCACAATAATGTTCACGTAGTGGACAGCTAGCTTGGTGCCTTAGAATACTACCACAGCTATTTTGGCAGCCCAGGTGAACGCCTCCACGGTCTGCTTCCGTAGCGCGGTTCACATTTCGAGTAGCCATTACCCTGGATGAAAACATACCCGGACTCGATCATCGACCTGGTGTAACAATAAACGTAAATCATCCGACCAGGCGACACATTTCCACGGGTCTATCGTCTACATCTACATCTACATCTACATTTATACTCCGCAAGTCACCCAACGGTGTGTGGCGGAGGGCACTTTACATGCCACTGTCATTACCTCCCTTTCCTGTTCCAGTCGCGTATGGTTCGCGGGAATAACGACTGTCTGAAAGCCTCCGTACGCGCTCTAATCTCTCAAATTTTACATTCGTGATCTCCTCGGGAGGTATAAGTAGGGGGACGCAATATATTCGATACCTCATCCAGAAACGCACCCTCTCGAAACCCGGCGAGCAAGCTACACCGCGATGCAGGCGCCTCTCTTGCAGAGTCTGCCACTTGAGTTTGTTAAACATCTCCGTAACCCTATCACGGTTACCAAATAACCCTGTGACGAAACGCGCCGCTCTTCTTTGGATCTTCTCTACCTCCTCCGTCAACCCGATCTGGTACGGATCCCACACTGATGAGCAATACTGAAGTCGAACGAGTGTTTTGTAAGCCACCTCCTTTGTTGATGGACTACATTTTCTAAGGACTCTCCCAATGAATCTCAACCTGGTACCCGCCTTACCAACAATTAATTTTATATGATCATCCCACTTCAAATCGTTCCGCACGCATACTCCCAGATATTTTACAGAAGTAACTGCTACCAGTGTTTGTTCCGCTATCATATAATCATACAATAAAGGATCCTTCTTTCTATGTATTCGCAATACATTACATTTGTCTATGTTGAGGGTCAGTTGCCACTCCCTGCACCAAGTGCCTATCCGCTGCAGATCTTCCTGCACCTCGCTGCAATTTTCTAATGCTGCAACTTCTCTGTATATTACAGCATCATCCGCGAAAAGCCGCATGGAACTTCCGACACTATCTACTAGGTCATTTATATATATTGTGAAAAGCAATGGTCCCATAACACTCCCCTGTGGCATGCCAGAAGTTACTTTAACGTCTGTAGACGTCTCTCCATTGATAACAACATGCTGTGTTCTGTTTGCTAAAAACTCTTCAATCCAGCCACACAGCTGGTCTGATATTCCGTAGGCTCTTACTTTGTTTATCAGGCGACAGTGCGGAACTGTATCGAACGCCTTCCGGAAGTCAAGGAAAATAGCATCTACCTGGGAGCCTGTATCTAATATTTTCTGGGTCTCATGAACAAATAAAGCGAGTTGGGTCTCACACGAAAGCTGTTTCCGGAATCCATGTTGATTCCTACATAGTAGGTTTCCAAAAGCGACATGATACTCGAGCAAAAAACATCTTCTAAGCCGGCCGTGGTGGCCAAGCGGTTAAAGGCGCTACAGTCTGGAACCGCGCGACCGCTACGGTCGCAGGTTCGAATCCTGCCTCGGGCATGGATGTGTGTGATGTCCTTAGGTTAGTTAGGTTTAATTAGTTCTAAGTTCTAGGCGACTGATGACCTTAGAAGTTAAGTCGCATAGTGCTCAGAGCCATTTGAACCATTTTTGAACATCTTCTAAAATTCTACAACAGATCGACGTCAGAGATATAGGTCTATAGTTTTGCGCATCTGCTCGACGACCCTTCTTGAAGACTGGGACTACCTGTGCTCTTTTCCAATCATTTGGAAGCTTCCGTTCCTCTAGAGACTTGCGGTACACGGCTGTTAGAAGGGGGGCAAGTTCTTTCGTGTACTCCGTGTAGAATCAAATTGGTATCCCGTCAGGCCCAGTGGACTTTCCTCTGTTGAGTGATTCCAGTGTAGATGACTCCGCCTCCACTACAATTGCAATTGAGGATGTCGTGGGGGTCAACGTGGGAACACATAGGGTCATCTGCTGCTGAAGCACTCGTTCAACTGTGTGTGCTGAACGAAATTCTCCGAAGTCTTGTGCCTGTAGAAGCACTGTACCCCGTCGTCAGATCTGCCACAGCTCGCACGCGGCCTACCGCGCCTTACAGAGCGGACAAACCTCCGACACCCACAGTCCATGATGAGGCGTGGACGGCCAACTCCTTGTCGCCTGCTCACGGTATTGCAATCTATCAACCACTTTCCACCGATATTAACGACAGTAGTGCACGAACAAGCAATCAGTTTAACCGCTTACGAGATGTTCGTTCCCAGGCGCTGGTCTTTAACGAGATCTTTTCTATATCTAGGTCGATTGCGTTAGTAGATTTCGCGATTTGTGGCCCATCTAGTCGCTAGAATGCCTCCCAATTCGTCTCTGCCCACACCGCCATCAGGCAGGCATCTTTCAGACTCACTGTGGGCACTGATCATGGTGTTTTGGCTTATCAGTGTATTTGCGACACAGTTTACCGAAGACGAATTTCATGCAGCAGATGTGTGAGATGCGAAAGGAGTGAAAAACGGAAATAGATTCCTTTTATTGTATCTAGTAGGATTTTTTATCATCGTCTGCATACCAACGCCGAATTTGAAAGTTTCTGGTTTTCGTATGCAAATAAATTATACACAACTGCAACCAGTCACTTTTTCATTAATAATGCTTTATTACATTAACCGGTTTTCGAACCCTTTCAGGTTCATCTTCAGATGATTTCGGCAGAATCCGGGAAGCTACATCATTACTGGTAGTAGCATAATGCTGGGTGCTGGTTCTATGGCAGAAAGATGGGTCACACTTCAATGTATCGCCATGACTATATCTTATCTTTCGATATCGATGTAAATTTAGTTTTTACTTACTGCGACAGTATAGGCGGCTTTTTTCGTATCTGTCTGCCTCCATTTTGATGTCCAGAACACTTTCACACGAACTATATTAGTTCACACTTTAACAGTGACACTTTACCAGCATCCAGCATGCGCTTTACAACTGTTGCTTATAACAAAGATCTTGACAGAGAGATATGGCACGTAGGCTTATGCCATATCTCTCTGTCAAGATCTTTGTTATAAGCAACAGTTGTAAAGCGCAGGCTGGATGCTGGTAAAGTGTCACTGTTAAAGTGTGAACTAATATAGTTCGTGTGAAAGTGTTCTGGACATCAAAATGGAGGCAGACAGATACGAAAAAAGCCGCCTATACTGTCGCAGTAAGTAAAAACTAAATTTACATCGATATCGAAAGATAAGGTATAGTCATGGCGATACATTGAAGTGTGACCCACCTTTCTGCCATAGAACCAGCACCCAGCATTATGCTACTACCAGTAATGATGTAACTTCGCGGATTCTGCCGAAATCATCTGAAGATGAACCTGAAAGGGTTCGAAAACCGGCTAATGTAATAAAGCATTATTAATGAAAAAGTGACTGGTTGCAGTTGTGTATAATTTATTTACATTAATATACAGTCACGGTTCTAAAATATCCGTAATGGATAAGCATAATCTTTTCTGGTTTTCACTTACAACTTTGTACCCAGTGGTTTGCGGACCAGTGTTTTCCGTGTTCAGTTCATCCGTTGGCCACTACCCACAGCCGGTACGTGGGTGGGGAGAGTGATCTGGGAGGCTGCGAGTGTGCGGCTGGTACGGCTGTGCGCTCGGCGGGCTGCGCAGCGTCGTCAAAACTTGGCGCAGTTTGAGTTCGCCGCAGGCGGCGGCTCACCTCGCCGCTGTGAACGAAGCCCAGCCGTCCGAGAGGAAGAGAAATTACCGCCACTGCCGCAGGTTCCTCAGTAGCCGGGGACAGGCGTAATCCCCTCCTGCAATTCAGCCGCCCTCATCTCTGTGTCAGCGGCTGACAATCCCGTCCACCGAATGCGGTAGCTGTGAGCTGTCCCTACATAAGTGATCTTGACGAGAAATAAATGTTTTGAGATATTATCATGGCCCCTTACCCCCCATGTACGCTGAGTGACTGCTATCACTTATGTTTCAATATAGGAATGACCCGTTACTTCTTCCTTTCCTAATGCATTTATCCCGTATCTACACGTGATTGGCTTGCGAATTATCAGAATTATTATTATTAATGACAGAAGGTGGCCTAATGCCCTCCCTATCACCTGTCTTTAGCCGCCGGCCGGAGTGGCCGTGCGGTTCTAGGCGCTACGGTCTGGAGCCGAGCGATTGCTACGGTCGCAGGTTCGAATCCTGCCTCGGGCATGGACATTTGTGATGTCCTTAGGTTAGTTAGGTTTAATTAGTTCTAAGCTCTAGGCGACTGATGACCTCAGAAGTTAAGTCGCATAGTGCTCAGAGCCATTTGTCTTTAGCCCCGTTTCGATCTACGGCATAGCAATTTTCATGTTGATCTACGTACACATCTAATCACGTCATTTATGATCTAAACACTGGTGATAGGCGATGGCCTAATTACTTGTGTTTGCTACACATTAATACAAATTGAGCAAAGCAGCCGTAGTCCGAAGATCTGCGAAAAGTCTGGTTTATTGTTTTGAATGTGATGACGATGAGGTGAGCGTAATATTTGGTAGTTGTCATCAACAACGACAAATGAATTCGAAGTTAGTAATGCGATATGGCAAAGCACTGGTAAAGTTTCTGAGGTATTGCGCTGTTCGAAGCAGATTTCACTCAGCAGATTCTACGTGTAACGCTGATGGTGGAAAAAAAGTAATGTTAATGTGTCAACTGATGCCTGAAAGAAGGGAAGAAGATACAGTAACTCGTCGTGGACAGTGAAGTCTTGCTAATACTTATTACCATTGTCTTTCCATTCATCGCGTTTAAGAGGAGCCGCTATTGCCTAGAGGCAGTGGAAATGCTGCTTTGGAAACCCTATATTTCCTTCCCGTACTACGGATAAGTTACATTGATGTAGCTGACAACCTAGTCATAGAACTATGTGAGAGTGGGACTTTGTGCGTTAGCTTACTTTCGTTTGTGATAAATATTTGCCATCTGAACTTTGATAGTTAAAATTCGTCAAGCCAACACAATTGAAACACGGAAAGAACCTTAGAGAGCCATCTCGGCATTTGCCTTAAGTGATTCCTGGAAACCTAAATCTGGATGCACGGACGGAAATTTGAAACGGTGTTCTCCCAAATGCGGGTCCAGTGTGTTAGACGCTGCTCTTCCTCAGACGTAAGATTTACGCACACGCCTCCAGTAGGCAACAGGGCTCGACAGACAGTGACCTCACTAGCAAATTTAGTGTTAGGAAACAGTTCTGAGAAACTTCCGTCTAGGAAATCGCTCTCGAGTTGCTACTGCCAGTAGGTGTAGATTATCGTTCCAGCGTGCGGATTCCTTATCAAGTAAATATGACAGTCGACATCGAGCGAAATCAGAAGCAGGCTGGTAGGAGCCCGTTATAGCCCATACGGAAATGCAACAGAGACGCTTGGGAAACTTAGATGGCAATCCTTGAAGAAAATCGACTCATTTCTCTCGAAATTCTGTTGGGTGTCATTTAGAGAACCGGCATTCGAGGAACACTGCGCGACTATAATGCTGCCTGTCTCGCGTAGAGACCAAAAGAATCCGAATACTTGTTGGTGGACATTAATATGGGATGTGTCTACCCCTCGCCTTTATGACGGCTTGAACTCCGCTGGGGACACTTCCAATGAGGTGACTGAATCTCTATGGAGGAATGGCAGACCCATTCTTTCTCAAGACTCGAAACCAGAAATGGTAGTGATGTTGGACGCTGGGGCCTGGACCAAAGTCGACGCTCTAACTCATCCCAAAGGTGTATGATTGCTCCTTAGCGTTTACAGTTCACAACTACATCACCAAAAATCAACTTGAGCAGGTTGAAATGTTGTTGATGGATTTGTTACTCGGGTGATACCCAATGGCTAGTCACTGAGCACTCCTGCCTGACCCATTTCTGTTATTTCTATTGAGAACACAATACTCCTCGCCTCGTAGCATACTGGAGTGTACGTCTATCGTGGGGTCTAGTGTTCAATTTCACATTACATAGTAGTGTCCACGTACTTTTCATCAGATGGTATAAGAGACACTAGAGAGCACTGAGAAGCAAATAGACAGCCAATTTTCTCTCTTTGAGTACGCGAATGGATTAGGAAAAGAAATTGATAATATTAGTAAGAGGTATCCTCCGACATGCACTGGGCAGCGGCTTTGGAGTACTTTTGTAGATGGTTACGTACTGCGGCAGGGAATGGAATAATGAAAAAGTGTGCACAATATCCCATGACAACAAGCCCTCCATTCATAATTCTGAGAGTGAGTGAAGTTTCTGAATGCGTTTTCCACGACTGGCTGATAACGATTATCACGTGAGTCGCCCTACACGGGATATCTGATTCTTGCTATGTGGCATGGAGGTGAAATGTGCTGAATCCTCCACAGAAGGAATTACTCACTTCAAAGAATGAGAACAGGGAAAGAGGATTATAGTTTAATGTACCGTCGACGATGAGATCAACAGGGAGAAGCACACGCTTGTTTCGGATATGAACGAAACCCTTGCTTCTTTATAGGGACTGTATAGCATCCACCTAAAGTGATTAGATATTGTTTTTCTATTGTCACTGCGGACAAATTGAAGGGAATTTCCAAGTTGGTGTAATGGGTACAGACGTATACGATCACAAAGAGACAAGAAGTTTGTCGAGTCCCGCGTCTATATCCCCAACAAGATACCCTGGGAGACTTGAAGAGCCGGTCGGTGGATGTCGCGGACTTGCGACGTGGTCAGGTGAGCGGCTGCCACCGGTGTAACAGGTCGACGCGACAGGTTCCAGTCCTCCCGAAGACAGCCGGTGCAACTGTTTCCCATTACAGTGCGAGGATTGTTCGCCAGTCTGAGACCCTAGCAAACTGGACTCGTAGAGGAGTTCACGAAGACTTGAGGAAGAGGTGCGTGATTTGTCAACGTATTTTTTTTAGTAAGTAGAAGAGCGTCGCAGTTTTCAACTGTCCCCAGCTGAAACTTCTAGAGAATAGACGTTGGGTATAGACGCTGGGTCTATTAAGATTTAATCGAAAAGTTTACATAACGTATTTTGTAATTAGAATTAACAAACATATTACTTCCTCCCACATATATTTCGCATAATGTCGATAAAGAGAAAATCAGGGAATTTCCTCTTTGACAGTGATGTACCGATAATCGATGCGGAAAGTACACGTACCCCAATGTAATAGAAAGGTAACAGTACATTATGTACCGTGTGCCATATACACACATCAAAAAAAGTTTTGCAACACTTTGGTTCCGACAGTTCCGGAACCTGTACAGAAAATTGGAATAGAGATCAACACAATCATCATTTCTGCCTTTTAATTGCTCATGAAAACCGCACATTGTATGTTGTACCACCATACAGAGAGACCTTCAGAATTGGTGGTCCAGAGAGCTGTACACACCGATACCTCTAATACTAGTAGCACGTGCTCTTGCATTGAAACATGCCTATATTCGTCGTGGCATACTGGCCACAAGTTCATCAAGGCACTGTTGGTCCAGATTGTCCCACTCTTCAACGGCGATTCGGCGTAGATCCCTCAGAGTGGTTGCTGGGTCACGTCGTCCATAAACAGCCCTTTTCAATCCATCCCAGACATCTTCGATAGGGTTCATGTCTGGAGAACATGCTGGCCACTCTAGTCGAGCAATGTCGGTATCCTGAGGGAAGTCATTCACAAGGAGTGCACGATGGGGGCGCGAATTGCCGTCCTTGAAGACGAAAGCCTCGCCAATATGCTGCCGTTATGGCTGCCCTATCAGTAGGAGGATGGTATTCACGTATCGTACAGCCGTTACAGCGCCTTCCATGACCACCAGCGGCGTACGTCGGTTTTCAGGTGGCATTATGGCCACCCCAAAACAGCAGGAAACCTCCACCTTGTTGAACTCGCTGGACAGTGTGTCTAAAGCGTTCAGCCTGGCCAGGTTGCCTCCAAACACGTCTCCGACGATTGTCTGGTTGAAGGCGTGTGAGACACTCATCGGTGAAGAGACCGTGATGCCAATCCTAAGCAGTCCATTCGGCATGTTGTTGGGCCCATTTGTACCGCGCTGCATGGTGTTGTGGTTGCAAAGATGGATCTAGCCACGGACGTCGGGAGGGAAGTTGCGCATCGTGCAGCCTATTGCGCACAGTTTGAGTCGTAACACGACGTCCTGTGGCTGCACGGAAAGCATTATTCAACATGGTGGCGTTGCTGTCAGGGTTCCTCCGAGTCATAATCTGTAGGTAGCGGTCATCCACTGCAATAGCAGCCCTTGGGCAGCCTGAGCGAGACATGTCAGCGACAGTTCCTGTCTCTCTGTATCTCCTCCATGTCCGAACAACATCGCTTTGGTTCACTCCGAGACACCTGGACACTTCCCTTGTTGAGAGCCCTTCCTGGCACAAAGTAACAATGCGGTGAACTACAGATAACACGAGCTGTGTACCTCCTTCCTGGTGGAATGACTGGAACTGATCGGCTGTCGAACTCCCTCCGTCTAATAGGCGCTGCTCATGCATGGTTGTTTACATTTTTGGGCAGATTTAGTGACATCTCTGAACAGTCAAAGGGACTGTCTGTGATACAATATCCACAATCAACGTCTGTCTTCAGGAGATCTGGGAACCGGGTGGTGCAAAACTGTTTTTGATGTGTGTACATTATGCTGAGTTCAGAGGGCGCTACAGGTGTGGAGTGATAATGTTTCAGACGTTTCATCTGATGCAAGTGCTTAGCCTGCTTGACCTGATGATATCCTGAGTGGGTAAATCGACTCTCTCATATTTTCACGATCACAAAAAAAAGACTGCGCACTCTGTTGGTAATCCTTGCCTACGGTGTCACTTTTCAGCCCTAAAAACGCGCTCTGTGTTTGCGTAGTCCGTCAGCTACCGATAAACCATAAATCACACTACTTTGCTTGGTATGTTAACATTACGCAGCATCACAAGAAGCAACGTGTTTCACACGAATCGGATGAGACGTTACATAAAAATTAAATTTTCGATATCGGAAACGTATCATTTAATTTTCATGGATGTATTCAATAATAAGAGATAATTGCAAATCTCAGGTTAGAAGCCGCCACTGTCATTGGTATGAAATAGTATTCTAGTTAGGAGAAATGTATTTAAAATGTGAACTTTTAGATTAAGTCCCCATCTAACTGGAATTACATTTCAGACGTGGTCTAACTTAGCTATGAATTTAATACTACTTTAGCTCGTTACATGTAACAATTTACTTGCAGCCTACTCGCACCAGTCAAAAGAGGTGTGCCACGTGTTATCCTCACATTTCGATGGAATACTGTGCTAGTCTCTGTAGTGAGTTACGAATTGTTTCAAAAGCCTTCCAGATTATTTTATAAAGCTTGACAGGGCTGTATAACTCGTTTATCCATTTCTTAACCATATCAATGGGAGTGCTGTACGCTACACTTCTGAGACGATCCCAGGTAGAAAAATCCAGAGGACTGAGGTCACGTGATCTTGGATGTCGAGTTGAAGGTGCTGCTCGACCTAACCATTTAGGACTATCCTTTCAAGTTAGATGTCGTCCCACACGAACGGCAAGATGTTCCGGGGCTCCATCACGCGCGTGTCACATTCCTCAACCATGAGCCATGGGTAAAATTCACCCCAGTTAGAGGGGGACTTGGTATAACAGTTTACACTTCAAACACATTCTGACAAACCACTCGTTTGCGGATTGTTTTTTCTGGTATGTTTTTCCTCTTTCTGTATCGCGTAGTTTCATCCGTGTCAGTTTCTGCTATAATTGTGGTACACCCTATAAGTATATCTCGGAAAATGGTATGACGCCATTAATAAATATAGACCTTAATCAGAAGCATATAGCTAAGGTAGAATATTCCAAATTTTTAGGTGTGTCCATTGATGAGAGATTAAATTGGAAGAAACACATTGATGATCTGCTGAAACGTTTGAGTTCAGCTACTTATGCAATAAGGGTCATTGCAAATTTTGGTGATAAACATCTTAGTAAATTAGCTTACTACGCCTATTTTCACTCGTTGCTTTCATATGGCATCATATTTTGGGGTAATTCATCACTGAGGAATAAAGTATTTATTGCACAAAAGCGTGTAATCAGAATAATAGCTGGAGTCCACCAAAGCTCATCCTGCAGACATTTATTTAAGGATCTAGGGATATTCACAGTAGCTTCTCAGTATATATACTCTCTTATGAAATTTGTTATTAACAACCAAACCCAATTCAAAAGTAATAGCAGTGTGCATAACTACAATACTAGGAGAAAGGATGATCTTCACTATTCAAGATTAAATCTAACTTTGGCCCAGAAAGGGGTGAATTATACTGGCACTAAAGTCTTTGGTCACTTACCAAATAGTATCAAAAGTCTGACAGATAACCAACAAGTATTTAAGAAGAAATTAAAAGAATTTCTGAATGAAAATTCCTTCTACTCCATAGAGGAATTTTTAGATATAAATTAAAAAAAAAATATTAAAAAAATAAAAAAACACAAAAAAATGAAAAAGTTGTTATATTAACTTAAGTATGTTGTTAAATTAACTTAATTATGTCATGTATTGGAAAATTTGACTCGTTCCACATCATTACGAAATACCGTATTCATGATCCATGGAACTAGTATTAATCTAATCTAATCTAATCTATTCGACAGTAGAGGAATCTGAGGGGGAACTGTCTTCTAAAGCTGTGTTGGTCTAACCGGCGAAACAAGGTAGCATTGGTAGTATCTACCCGTCCCATTCAACGCGGCAACGATTTGGATCATCGGCCAGGTCTGTGGGAAGCGAAGGGAACCGACCCGGAGGTGTCAGGGTCGCAAATGATGGCGAGTTCGGTCGCCGAACACGTTTTGGTGAGTGTATCAGTGGCAGTGTCTGTTCGGTGGCCCGGTCAGCGGGTTTCCGGTTTGCCGTGAGAACGGGCCAAGACGCCACAGCAGCGGCGAGCGGCGCAAGGTGCAAGCTGGGCCAGGCGGAGTCGCCACGCAGTCCTCGTCGGCAGCGCACCAGCCAGCTGAATCACTCTACGCACGGTAACTATCTGCGTCGCAGTTACAATACAAACACATTGCTATCGCCTACTGCACTAGCGCTTTAATAAGCTAGGAGCCTGTCTTTGGATTTGTCCAGTCCAGTCAACAATATGGTAACCGCTCCTAGGAGGCCTACTAGAAATGTAGGTCATTAACGTCTGCTCGCTTCCTTCAAGGCTAGTTGACAGCCAGCTAATGAGAGACCATGTGGGTACGGTAGTGCTTACATTTATATTTACGTCTATGTATATAGGGCGTTTAAAAAGTGTGACATATTCCTACAAGTATTGTTCCAAATTAGAAGAAAAGCTCTTATAACGATATGTCCGGAACCACTACCTGTTGAGATATGAGCCAATCTTTACTCTCATTCCCATCTCTGTGTTTAGAAAAAGTAGTGACGTTACGCCGGCCGCAGTGGCCGAGCTGTTCTAGGTGCTACAGTCCGGAACCGCGCGACTGCTACTGTCGCAGGTTCGAATCCTGCCTCGGGCATGGATGTGTGTGATGTCCTTAGGTTAGTTAGGTTTAAGTAGTTCTATGTTATAGGGGACCGATGACCTCAGATGTTAAGTCCCATAGTGCTCAGAGCCATTTGAACCCTTTAGTGACGTTACGTAGTGCTGTATGTGATTTTCACGCACCCTGATACATAGGGCAAGTAAAAATGGAACCTGACCTTCGAAAAATACACATTATTTCGAAGTTCTTAATAAATGTGCTATATATAATTCTAGCGTTCTCTGTACAGAATTTGAATAGTTCTGCAAAATTAGTGCGATTTTGTATATTTTAGTAATGAAAATAGGTCTCTCATTATTGCAAGTATCTCAAACTATTATCTGGAGAATTCTTGAGGAGCTATTCAGAATTGTGATCGTGTTTTCTTTTCGCAAGACGAAAAATAATTTTTTTTACGCTATTAAAATTTTTCCTGCAGAACTATACTAATTTTAAACAAAGAACTCTGTAACTACTGTATAGCATATCTGTCAGGAACTCTGAAAAAAATGTATGTTTCTGGAATGTCGCGTACCAACTTCACCCAGACTAGACACAGTCTGCAGCCCTTCTTCACAGTGAATCACGCACTCTTTCAATTACACCTATCTGCATTCGCACTGCGTCACGTGCTTCTGTAACTTCTGCCCATTGCCGATGGGTTGAGCAGACACCAATGCCTTTAAATGTTACCGATAGTCAGAAATATTTATTTACCATTAGAACAGTATCTGAAATAAGTGACACTTCAACACGAAAAGTAGTCTACTTCGCATATTTTCATACGCTTATGTCGTATGGTATTATTTTTTGGGGTAATTCTTCTGATTAAAAAAGGGTATTTTTGGCTCAAAAACGGGCTGTTCGAGCTATATGTGATATAAGTTCGAGAACCTCTTGTCGACCACTATTCAAAAATCTGGGAATTCTGACATTGCCCTCACAGTATATATTTTCATTAATGTCGTTTGTTGTTAGCAATATTAGCCTATTCGGAAGAGTTAGCAGCTTTCACTCAGTTAATACTAGGCAGAAATCAAATCTGCATGTAGAATGCACTTCCTTGACTCTTGTGCAGAAAGGAGTGCAGTATTCTGCTGCATCCATTTTTAATAAGCTACCACAAGAACTCAAAAATCTTAGCAGTAGCCCAAACTTTTTTAAGTCTATACTGAAGAGTTTCCTCATGGCTCACTCCTTCTATTCTGTCGAAGAGCTCCTGGAAGAGCTAAAAAATTAAGCAAATTCCAGTGTTACATTGTTGATTGTCTTCATTTAAACTTACGACTTGTGACCTGAATGTGTTTTTTTATATTTCATTTTATCTGTTTCTAATATCGTGTTATAATTTCATGTATTGACTCGTTTCACGACCATGGAGACGTCTCCTTAATTTGGTCCCACGGAACAATAAATAAATAAATAAATAAATAAAATAAAAAATACAACGGATTCAGGTTCTGTGAACGGGAAGGCCATGCTGCAGGACCTCCTCAACCAGTGCATCGCCCATAAAACGTTGTGGTGAGGTAATGCCGCACGATCCGTACAATTTGAGACGGTGCTCAGTCGTGCCCAGACCACTGTCGTATTTCTGCAAGGGTAACGTTCTCTAAACGCGCTGTCACTTCATCGCTCACAACTCGGTGATACCCAGAACCTCTCAGCCTGTTTAGTAAAGTGTGTGGCGCCATGAGTCTGTCACCAAGAATTCCTGCCCACACGCTGATGCCTCACCTCCATTTTCGATCGAAGGTTTGCATCTGCCCACACGTGCGTGTTGTGCTAATTTACTGTGCCATCTCTTGTGAATTATACTTCATATATAAATAAAATGCAAGCTCTGAATTGCAGATCTTCAACAGCCCGTAACTCTACAAGTATTAGTTTTCAGACACATCAAAAAATGGTTCAAATGCCTCTGAGCACTATGGGACTCAACATCTTAGGTCATAAGTCCCCTAGAACTGAGAACTACTTAAACCTAACAAACCTAAGGACATCACACACACCCATGCCCGAGGCAGGATTCGAACCTGCGACCGTAGCAGTCCCGCGGTTCCGGACTGCAGCGCCAGAACCGCTAGACCACCGCGGCCGGCTCAGACATATCATTATAGGAACTTTTTTCGAGTTGTTGTCATTACTGACTCCTGTAGAAAGAAGTGATACTTTTTAAACGCCACGTATATTCTGCAAGCCACTGTACAGTGTTTAGCGGTCGGCACTTCGTTCAAAGTGAGCAAGTGCCATTCGTGCACTGAGCGAGGGAAGAATGACCATCTACTTACCTCTGTTCATCCTACAATCTCTGTTCCTCTTCTCTCATCATCACATTGCGAGATCTGTGATCGTGGCCGCAGAACTGTCGCACAGTGTCGCTTGGAAACCGATTCTATATATTTATTTAATAGTTTCGCGAGACGAATGTCACCTTTCTTCCAAAATCTCTCATCTGAACATATGTGTTACATTTTTGCTATGGGCTATTACGACCTCTTTAAGATCGCAGCAGCGCGTCTCAGAATCTGGTCGACGTCTGTTGTAGTGTCAACGTCCGAACGCTGGAACAAGTCTCTAGAATCGGTCACAGTAACCTCTTGTACGTAGTTTACAGATGCATGACACTTTCCAAGAGTCTTCCAACAAATCTGAGTCTTCTATTTGACTTCGCTAGTACTAATTTCACGTGTTTGAGCCCCTCCATGTGGCTGCTTAATACTATTTTTAAATATTTAACCAAAGAGACCTGTTTCTACCACTTTGTACGTACTTTCCTGTCCCGCTCACAAACGAAGCGAGGGGAATGTGATTACCTGTACGGGTTTGTTGTGACCTCAATCTCACTTACTTTCATCTTATGCAAGAGGAACGTTGGCAGCAGAAGAATAGTCCTACTAACCTTGCAGTTCGATACTATCGGGATCTTCCATTTGCTACGCATTTCTCCACATTTAAAGAGAACTTTAACTACATCAACTGAAAATTAAGTCCAAGACTTTCCTCATTTCTTAACACTCATCCGAGGAATTGGGGCGTGATATTGGTGACGAAACCATTCAGGACTTTGTCTGAAGTGATTTAAGGTGATAGTGGTAAACTTTACTAGCGTAGCGAGACGAGTATTTAAATTCCAAGAACGCATTGCGTAACAACTCCATTACTCTCAATCCGTTTAGCAGGCGAACAACTCTTTGCCTGAATTCTTCTGAGTCACGCTCTAACATTTATCTTTTTCACATTACACTCAGATTTTTTTTGTAGCATGTCTTTATAATTTTCAAAAATACAATAGTTACGTTCTGGAAATGCTGTCTGTTTGGGGTAACAATACTTCTACACGTAGAATAAATAAGGTGGGTGCTATGCAGCAGTATCTCTTCAACTACCTTGTAGGCATCGCCCATGCAGAAATAGAACCAAATGTGAATTACACATAACTCATTTACGAGAGAAACATCATATCCTAGGATGTCTCTCACAGAAACCTTTTCCACACCGTAATGCTTCTTCAGCAGGTTACCCCAAGCGTGCGGCAGGTTAAGTACGCAGCTGCCTAGAGCCGGTTGGACCAGTGAGTTGTAACGTCGTGCCTTTTCGCCCAGGCTTGCTCCGTAGGATGCAGTACGAAATAGATAATAAGGGAAGTTACATTTCTGGTATCACCGTAGCCATCCTCTTGTATGCATATTCGTCTGCAGTAAACTCTGAAAGCTCGGCTCTTCCTTGTCAAACTTAACGCCAAACGCTGAGTACACTTATACTTTAGAATTTCACGATTTACAAGACAAGCTGCACTACGCGTTGCAGAGACTGCAGAACAATTTCAAATGTAACGGATCTTATGGTCTTCCTGTTGCTACAAGGTCGCAGCTAATGTGTTTCTTGCTATAGTAGAACGATACTCGTGGATTGCCTTTACTTTACAAGGAGTAATTGATCCTCTAGTGTGTTGAGTCTAATAGAGCGAGGGTTGACTGGCGTGTATGGATAATTATTTCCCACTTGACGTTCCACTTTTTGCATTAACAGTGACAGCCATAGCAATAGGGTACCTGTCAGTGTCAAAAATATACGTAAGGAATTGCAACTACGAATCGTAATAGGTTACGCAGAAATTAAACGTACACGAGTACTCAAATTTAGCCTTTGGATGCTTCTCAGCATACAGTGCTTCAGAAAAGGGATCCGGCTCTATTTGCTTTACGAGGTCTTCACGGCTGTCTTGATACACGCTTTGTTTTCAGATGGGATGCAGAGCTGATAAATCCACTTTCATCCAATATGTTTCAGTGAGTGATCCGTGGTGGAAATATTGAGAGGAAAAGTGGATCGTCCATACATACGACAAGATATCTAATGCCTATTCCATTCATCCTTTATAAATGAAGTCGAACTGCTGTTAATTTAACGTTACATGTTTTTTTCTTATAATATTTATCCAGTTTCTGTAGTATCTACGTGAAAATAGTCATAATGCGATTCAATCTCGATTTGCGTTTGCACTATAACTTTCAGTTACAATTAACTAAGTATTACGAACCGCAGCAGATTTGGAGTATTCACTATTCAGATTTGATGATAGGTTTCCGTATTTGAGTTTTCATTGACTCCTCAGAACAGACTGACAGAAGAGTGTTGTGTTAGTCCCTAGAAGAGGTTCTTTTCGTCAAAGCTAACATGACGGTTTTGCAGCAGTGCGATGCAAAACACTTGTAAGGCCGATTCTTGACTACTGCTCATTAGTCTGAGGCCCTTATCAGATTGTATTAATAGAAGAGACAGAGAAGATATAACGAAGATAAAGTGACGCACATGTGCTCCCCTCTCTCATAAAGTTTCAGTAACATCGCAGAAGCGGAAGCATATAGATAACAGGAAATGAAAGATTTAACGAGGCGAATAGTGATACACACTTTTTTCAGCGCCGTAAATCAAGTTTCATCAGCCTCTATCTTATTATGGTCAGGGAATGCGTTGTTTGCGTCGTGGCAGTTCATTCTGTATCGTTGCTGCAAGCATTTAATTGAAGGCATACGTAATGCTTTATTCATTTTCGGGCGTGTACCACTCGGGAACATACGTTCGAGAGACCTCACAGCGGAGTCTGTCGAGCTGCGAGTGAGAATGATTGCATTGTTTACCTAAAATGATTTTCATCATGTAGTGACTGCAGCTTCCGTGTTTTATCCAGAAAAGGTTGTACAAGTAAAAGCTCGGTGTGACTTAGTTACTTGGTTTTATGAAGAGTCTAGTAGCTTGAATAGGCGGACATATTCGCCATACAAGTTTAATGCTAAGTGTTAATCTCTTCCTGTTTTCCCTATCTGCAACATTTTTAATTTTTATTTTTATTTTGGTCAATTGTCTTGAGCTGCACTCTATCCCCATCTTTCGAATAAATCTGTCATTTTCTTAGAATTTTTAGCGAATTACTATCCGCTAAAGTACTCAGACAGATTTCTTCTTTCATTACTCCTTCGCGTGTTTCGTTTTTATACGTCACTGTGCCCATCAGCTTTATCATTTCATAAAATTATTATTTAATTCTAATTCAGTAACAAAGAGTTTTTCTCAGTTGTAGGTTACTATTTTCACATGTGTACCTGTTACCTTGAAAGTCAGCGTTCCGCGAATTCTCAGTTCTCTCCCCTTCCATACCATTCGCTGAGTACCTGTTTGTTTCTGTTTGTGGTAAACTCCTCTAATTTCGACATCGTGATGTTTGTACATACCGCGAATAGGGCAACACTTTTCCACAATCGGCGGAATTTTAAAAGTAGGTCTTGACGTGATACTTTACGTCTTTCATGCGGGTAGACCGCTGGAATGTCTTAAGCGTACCTGAAACGCTCTTGCGTCGAATACACAAGCCCATAACATGGTAGAAGGCTACAGCTAGCAGAAACAGAATTAATGCAGTATATGTTGATTTCTGAAATGCTTTCGATACAGTTCCAGGATGTCCTCTTATAATCACAACACGTGCTCCAGGAATATCACTCCTGGTGTGTGAATAGACTGAATACTGATAAGGAAAACGCACACGCTTCATAGAGAAACATTGTCTGAAGCGATAGTAGAATCGGGGTTGCCACAAGAAAATGTGAGATTCGTTTGTTATTCACGTTTTTTGAGTTAAAAACTAAAGATTGGTTTTACATCCCAGTGCTTAACTAGGAGCGCTTCATTGGGAGGATACATCCTCTTGCCTATCTCCTACCTTTGAAGTTAGGTACAGGCGGGCCCTTTTGGGGGTTTTACTTACAAAATGGTAACGTCGGTAGCTCTCTGAGGCTGTTCGGGACGTCACTATTGTGTACAACAGCTTCTCATCATTAAAGAATTGTTGTTGTGCAGGACATACTGGAAATAACCAGTACATGTGACGAACACAGTCAGATGTCTGTCAACGCAACCGCATTTTACATATTGCAGTTATGTAAGCTAAAAGACACTATAAAATATTTATAGCTGTCCCTCTAGAACAACTGAAGGTGGAATAAACAGTTAAATGTGAATATTGCAGAGATATGTACAGGAACAAGAGTCATTGGATGACATTTAAAGAGCAGCAATTGATATAGGGCGGCTTCAGTTTGCGAAAGTTTTGTGTGGCAGATTTTTTTATATTCTTCTACAATTTTGGGACTTCAACAAAGTTGGATTGTCGAATAAATACAACAAATTCTAAGGCAAGTTGTACGATTCGTCACGGTTTTACTTCCTCAACGTGATCGCGTCAGAGCAAGTTCAACAATTTCCTTTGGGGAAGGCTAATGGAATAGCTTGTGTCTCGTGTAAAAATTTACTTTTAAAATTCCGAGAGTATGCCTTCTAAGAATAGTCCAGGAATATACTAATTCATCTTATGTGCATACCATGTAATACTCAGGAAGACAAAACCAAAAAAATTCGTGTATGCATGGGATCCGGGTAATCGATTTTCCCTTGCATAGTCCTCGAATTGAGTAGGAGGGAGCTGAAATGATGTGGCTACTCTCATTGAGTACTAGAGTACTGGACAGATAAGCATTGCTGCCAGAGTATCTTGTAAGCCCCTTCTTTGAAGAATACTTTGACAATGTGCAGACCTGTCAGTTACAATCCCATCAGCACACTACCGAATTCATGTTGTCTTACTTTGTATCCAAATTGCTCAACCACTATTAGGGAACAAAATGCACGAACATATTCCATACTGTCTCTTTGCAGCATACAATATGTAGCGAGGCATGGTATTCGTATTACGAATAAAATTATTAATGTGGAACAAAGGCTATTTCGTTTGGCTCCGAGTGTAATTGGGCTGTGCCAGGAGACCACATTACTGCACTTGTGGGCTCTGGGGCCCCTGTTGGGCGCACAGGTTACGGCTGGTGGGGGAGTGTAGCGAGTTGCCACTCGTATGCTGCTAACCTGTTGTGCACTTCTAGAGACACTACCTGAGTGGATTAATTACAATATCCCCATTGTATTTACAAATAAGAAACAAACCTACCATCTAGCGGATAAAGAAAAAAAAGAACGCAAAAATGAACGATATTCCTGGGTGTGGGGTCCTACCCACTTGTCTTGTGTAGCGTACCTAAAGGATACTGCGGTCTCGGAATAGCTATACAACAATTCAAGCAAATCACATTAATAGTTTTTATTACTTTAAGGAAGATTGACAGTCCATAACTTTGAATTTACGAGTACAACGGTGTCGCAAGCAATGGGCGACATGCAAACAATCCAAGTCCTTTGCTGTATTTAAGGTCCATAGGCTGGCAGGAGCGGCGCTCTATCCTCTTCTTGTAGAAGCCGCTCCTATCGTGGTGCGGTCCTAATCAGCGTAACATTGGCCGACGTCGTCTCACTGTCTTCTTTGCTCTTGCGTTCTTAATCTCCGTTCCAGCGCTTGTGGTTACACCAGAACACTGGAGAACCAGCAACAAATCCGTCGACAGTTAGGAGGTTAATGATTCCACAGTGACAGTTTCTTCCTAACATAAATGAAAGATGTCAGCTAGCAAACTTTGAGCCAAGTAGGAGATTGATCCACAACTTTCCGGACATAGGTCAAGTCCTAGTGTAGTAGTTGTAGTCAACACACTTAGGGAAATGCGACAAACGCCAGCACACAAGCTTAGGGGTCGACGACGAAGCCCAATAGGTCGAAGATAGGTTGGTCGCAGTAACGGGACAGTAAAGGAAAGTGGGAACAGGTGAAACCGAGTCAGTGCTTCTCAGTTTATAAAGATAAAGGACGAGTCCTGATCAACTCACTGTTTGGCTGGGAGGCAGCAAGATATTGCTGGACCTGACAGAATAGCCGATCTGGTGCAGAACGTTCAGAGAAAATAGACACTCTTGTAAATGTATGGTGTGTGGTGTGTGCCATTCTCCACCTATACCGAAGAGTAACTGAGTGTAGTGATACAAGATAATACGCTACTTAACTGCACTTTGAGGGTGACCGACCAGAACATTATCAAAAGTAATCGCAATAAGAGTATAGTATTATTTATTTATTTAATAGGGATAACCAATCTGAAGAGCACGGTAAGTCAACTTTGGTTTTGCTTCTTTGTGTTTCATTTTCGTTGCCTCCAGATTTCCTTCATCCTTCGAAAATGTCGTTCCTTTTCTTCCTGTGACCATTTTCCTCCTTTTCTAGACCTCTTTTCCTGAAATCCTGCCTTTGTGGTACTTCTCTAAAACGTATTCTGTTATCTATTATGTCTATTATAATTCTTGGTTTATCACATCTTTGTCAATTTCGCTGAAACATGTAGGTTTGGCTTTGTAGCTTTTTAATAAGTTGAAGATCTGCTTGGCTGCCGCGCGGGGTATCCGCGCGGTCTGAGGGCGTCATGTCACGGTTCGTGCTGTTCCCCTCGTCGGAGGTTCGAGTCCTCCCTCGGACATGGGTGTGTGTGTTGTCCTTAGAGTAAGTTAGTTTAAGTTAGATTAAGTAGTGTGTAAGCTTAGGGACCGATGACAGCAGTTTGGTCCCATAAGCCCTTACCACAAATTTCCAAAATCTGCTTGGTTACTCTGTTATTATCCAGAAGGTATATGTGGCCATAAACATGTAGTCTTCTTTTCCTCATTGCATCAGTTAACTCTTCCATTTACACATAGAGCCCTCTGTTTGGTCTTAATTTGTATTCAACATTAGTATTACTTCTAGGCCCCAGTATTTTCCTTCGAATTCTCCTTTCAACTTTTTCCACTTTTCAAGATCCACAAATCTTGTCAGTTTAAGTGTTTCTTCTGCATACAGTGTTTCAGGCCTTATCACTGTTTGACAGTATCTTAGTTTTGGGTTCCAGGACAAAGTTTTTTTGTTATGCGTGTTTTTTGTCATTTGGAATTTCCCGTCCACTTTATGTACTCTATCTTCTATGGCAATATTTTCTTTAGTGTTGCTTCTTCTCCAGTCTCCTAGATATTTGAAATAGTTTATTTTAGACATTGCGTTGTTACGAATTTTAAGATTTGAAGGGGCATCACTGATATCTGTCATGAAATGTGTTTTTCCAAACGATATTTTTAGTTCTATGTTGACTGCTTGTTTATGTGGTTCTGTGATTTGTTCTTTGGCACTATCCAGTGAGTCATTAATTAAAGTCATGTTATCTGCAAAAACTAGACAATCTATGGTGATTTTATTTGGGTTTTTTCCTAGTTGAACACAGTTCTGATGGATTTGTAGTACGAGTTTTAGAAGTGGCTATTTCTGGAGGATGATCAAGGTGATGGTAGTCGTAACTGTGGCTAAGAATATTTGTAATATTACTGATTTTTTTTGATACTACTGTAGCCATAGAGCCAACGGAATCTTAGAGTGATTGTAGTACCAATAAGAGAATAAAAGAAAAGTACTGCTGTAAGAGATTAAGACTTGGTGAAGAAAAGACCTTACTAAAAGTGATTGTCGTAATGAATTGCATACATGTAAATGTTATCTGTAATGGCCTGTTGTTGCTACCGATTAATTAAACTAAAATGAATAAATAAATAAAAGTATTGTTAGCAGATGCACTCACAACTTGCCAATAATTGCATTCCGCTCTCAGAACTTATGTCAAGTGTTCATTCCACTTTTTATCGCTTTCAAATGTTTTCTGAAGACGTGATTGAGTCAAGAGAATTATCACTTACGTTGTAATAGAATATTGCTATATTTTTTCTCATGGTTACGCCCTTTTCGTCGCTCTTAATAACGTTTGAGGAGAATAACTCTCTCCACAACCAACAGATTATTTATCCTCACGTTCGTTCCTACTGTTGAGGTATCTCAGTAACATGTGTTTTGCTCCACAGGCTATCTGCGATTTGCAAGAGGACTCGCTTCAAACTGTGTGATCCGTCTGGCTGTAGCTTCAAGGAGTTTCGAAAGACAATTTCGGAAGAAAGCAACAGAAGGTTTCCTCGAATGATTCCATAATGATCTTCCGTGTTGCAAGAAAACACTTTGGAGAGGACCGCTTTCTCAACCTGATCGCAAGGTACGTTAATTAAGCCCTTCAATTATTAGTATATTGGAAGCTTTTCTGCTTACTCACGGTTTATTGCTGTTTTGTTTAGACTTGTGGTATCCTTATGGTGTGTCATGAATACGTGGATATTTTTCGCTTATGTGAAGAATTTGCACATTGTTTTCTGAATACCGGATTTCACTTATTTTTTTTAGTTTCTTTAATTTCTCTCACGCACGTTTCTTTTCGTGTGTTACACCGCAGGCGCAGTTTTTGAGTGCACTTAAAAGAATTCTTTGTTTATTACGAATCTCCCTCAGTAGGTTGGATAAACAGAGCCCTTCATGGTAATGATTTTCAGAGCCCGATAAAACTTTCCATTTGTCACAAGATCTACGTTGGCAGTGTTTGTTTGCACCCGCTGCTCTTCCGTCCCGGCTTAGTTCTAGAGAGAGTGAGCTTCTGTGGCCACACGAGGTATTACCAAAAATACGCTCATTCCCATTCATCGGGTGCGTTCGCCGACGCTGAAGCACAAATTCGCTTCTTTATATCCATTTAATTCGGAATGAAGGATATGCTCCGCTCGCGAAATGAGTCCCAAATGTGGGACCGTTTTTGAGCGTAAGCCGATATTTTTTAACGGATTTTGCCAGCCTCCGAACTGGGGATGAGGTCTAGGCTTTATTGCAGCTTGAGGAGTTTGGAAGAATATTCTGGGGGGAAACGCAGTCCAAATTGAATGGCGTTTTTGAGGGCGAAATATTTCGGCGCGCCCAGCGCTGGCGGCGGCGGTGGCAGCGGCGGCGGCGATGATGGCGGCGGGTGGTGGGGGGGTCACGTGGTCTCCGGAGGGCGGCGCCTCGGCGTCGCTTCCCCTCCAGACGTTCCGGCCGCTATTTCTAAGACCGAAAAACCCAAAAGGACACTCTTACGACACGCCCCTCGCACGGCGCTAACCAATAGGAAGGCGCGCTGCGCTTCCCTAGCCCTCCCCTTTTTGGCCGCTGTTCTTCGCTCTCATTACACCCTATTTTAGTTGTGCTTCCCGTTTCCCTGGTTCCTCTTCCGTTCTCCGCGATGGCGGCAACAAGTCTCGGCGAAACGACGCTCTTCTTTTCTCCGCAAATTAATTTAGGTGGCGGCTGCTTCCCGCAATCTGAATTTTTTATGGACATATATCTGGGCCTCAGAGTTGTCCACTCTCGGGTAATTCGCCATTCGTACATACTTGCAGCATTCCACGCCTCCTTGTCGTTTCATTCTTCTCCGTCGCGACCACCAACTGCAGTTGACCGCTGCCTTTTTAGGCAGTCCAAAAAACGGTCACAGCTTTTGGGTCCGTCGTCTTACTCCGTGAATGTAGTGCTCCAACTGGACTCCCCCTTACAGCTGGCCAACTCTAACCGATATTAAATTCCCCTCCCCATTCCTGCCGAAATCACGGAAATGAGACACCGTAGGAGCAAGGCCTGTGAATGAATCTGTGGATATTCCCTTGGCCCAAAGAGAAATAATTTATAATTTAATTCATTAAGTACACGATATGCAAAGAATGGTAGCTGCAATAATTACGGCAGGAAAGAGATTCGTTTGCCTCTTTGATCCAGCAAGCTGTCGCTGAAATGGACTTGAGGTGTTTCTCTTCCAAGACCTTTACTTGAATCTCACCTAAATCTGGTGAGAATATGACCATAGAACTGATTAGAATGAAGTACCTAATATATGACTGAATCTCTTCGCGGAGACGGGAGAGTAGATATTACAATATCATAAGAACATAAAAAAATTCCTTCACTATACTACCTATGTACATGTCACATACGAGTCACAATATCAAAAGCCTAGACGTTAGACTGCTATCGTTAGCTCAAAGAATATCATTTTGGTCCTGAATCGAAGATGAAGGTGGAAATAAAGATTTTCTGCTACTCTCCGCCATGCGCCGTGCCTTTCTCTGTGCAGCACAAACAGAGCTTTAAATGTCTTCACTTGAGTAGGGGTCATAGTCAATTAGACCTCTGAAAGGCAATATTTTCACCTTCGACTATCAGTTTCGTTTTATTCACCATCCTTGAAGTTTCGACAGTAGGATGATTTTAATGTGGAAGATTCCGTGCCTGCGAACACGCCGCAAATTTTAAACACTCTCTGGCATTCATAAACATTCCGTGCAACACTCAAAACTCCGGAAGAAGGTACCATGCGCGCAATTCAGCGTCGCGCTGCATTTAAGAAAAAGCTAAAGCATTTATTTATATCAACGCCATAATTTTGCCCTAAAAATTAACATGTACGACCACTTTTCTCTCTGTCTTTTTTATCTTTCCAATTATCAGTCAGCCACGTCATTTTCTTTGTCACTTGATTGTCTAGGCTATTACGTTATTCTTTTCCTCTCTCCCACCCCTCACTGCTCGTTCTACGTTCATAACTGACAAGACCTATAGTTTATATCGACCCGAATGTAATCTGCCTTTGACGTTCTCCTTTTTATCCATGAACTAATATAAACTCTAAATTTTCTCTATTATAGCTACACCCGCTTTCCAATATTTATGTTATAGGGACTTCTAAGTGTTGTATCCCGTATTACATATAAGTCTTTTTACGACATTGTGTCGTTATGTGAACATAATGTAAACTGAGTAAAATGCCCGGTAATGTGTAAGAGAGGGCCTGATGACTCTAATATTGCTAGAATAAATAACTCGTGAAATAAAGAAAAACAAATAAATCAAACACAGTTGAAGCAGTAGAACCTAAACATTTTTCCGTCAGAAGCGCTGCAACTCTAAGTTCTTGGATTCTACTCTATTTGCGTTGACTTTGGCATTGAATGACCATGTATCACAGATGATATTTTAAATACTGACAAAAACTTTCAATTGAAAGTGACCCTATGATCGAAATAGCATTCGTAGGGTAAAAGAGGAAATTATTCGTACTTCTAAACGACTGAAATACGTTTCTACCCGAGTGCTCGATACTCTACTTGCAAACATATCGTTGAAGACGTTGAAGAAGGCCGACATCAGTTTTGACAAAATTTATCGAGAGATGGACGGTTGTTATTGTAAAGAGACCTAAATAGTTTTACTGCAGATCAAAACTATGTAAATTATGTTACAATTCTTTTTGTTCTGATTTAACAATAGATACTAAGAGCTCAATATAGCTCTCTCAACCTTGCTTATGACGCCAGAATGGAATTAGAAAACAAAGCTCCCCAAATACTGCCTCGGATATTCGAGACTCGTGAACCCTAAAGGAACGCTCTTTCGGACGTTATCATTGGGGTAGAACCATGACCAAAGTAGTTTCATTGTCTTGCGACTACTGTGTATCGAGAATTAAATCTCGCGCTTACACTTCTTTTAAAAAAATCTGCCAGATTAATATGATATAACTAGGAAATTTTCTTACGCATAAGCTTATGTTGTGGGTTTTGAGTGTTATGATGTCAGTGTTATGTCTTTGTCCAAACAAACATCCTGATAACTCTTACTCTGTTAGAGTCAATATTCGTGACTAAAAGAAATAATATCGAACATTGTCACTCATTATCTGTCATGGCCGCAAAAAAGATTACTTAGCAAGCGAAATCAGTTTCAGTGCTTGTGATGGTAATTGAGAATTGTGGAAGTATAGCACTTCTTGAATTTTGTCAGGTTCACTCAAGAAAATCCAAATTTACATGTAACTCCTCTCCTCATTTCTCATTAAAGCCTTCCTGTCAGATCGATCAAATTCTAGTAATTATTTTGACGAAATTTGCTTGAGATATCGAGCGGGTTTCTACAAGGACATTCGGGATAGGATTAATTCTTAGCCATTCCTATGGAACACTTTCGACTTATAATTAGCACAGATTGGAAAGTAGAAAAACAGTTGGTTAAGGTCAAGACTCAAATTGCGAGGGACCATTCAATGTAGATCCTAAAGGGAGATCGAATCGCCTTTCGAGTATTCTTTTTTACTATTGTCAACGGCTAATACTTAGTTTTATTTTCTTAAGCCATGTTATAGTAGCTTTATTTTAGTTGCACTATGGATGAAAGCTTTAAACTGAAGCCCAGGGTGAATTATGAGACTACCAAGAATACATCCATGTATGACCTAACATACCTTCGTCGTTAGGTGTTTCAGTATTAGTAATGGAAGAGAAGAAAAATATATTCTTCGAATCGAGTACAAGTGATTAAATATACAGTAGCCCTCTTTGTCAAATCATTTTCTTCTGAATTCGGCAGTACCTTATAACTTTCACGTTCTGTACTGTACTGAGATATTCGTTGGTAGTTTTGATAACGAACAGTACATTGGTACATTGCGGAAATATCAAAACGTGTTTCTTCGTAGTGTTATGAACAGTGCTATTGAAAAAGAAGGAACAGATTTTAAACATTTATTGCTTCTAAACTACAATAGATAGGAACATAATTACAAAGACCCTGGAAAGAGAAATGTTCAAATTTTTGTGTATCCAATGTGAGCACCATGTGTTACACGACAAATATCAAGACGGTGGCTCATTTCCTACCACACATGAAGCAGCTGGTCTCTCTTTATCGAATTTACAGCTTCAACAATGCGATATCGCAGACTTTCAAGAGTGTCAGGCCTGCAAGGATGAGGGGGGTAAGAAGAGGAAGAGCAGAAGATGAACTTCATCGTTGGTGGCCTCCCATATCTCCAGACCTCACACGTTGTGACTTTCATCTGTGGGGTTACGTAAAAGACCGCGTTTTCATCCCCCCTATGCCTCGAACTCTTGAAAGTCTTCGACTTCGCATTGTTGAAGCTGTGAATTCGATAACGGGAGACCAACTGCTCGTGTGTGGCAGGAAATGAGCCACCGTTCTGATATTTGTCATGTAACACATGGTGCTCACACTGAATGTATAAAAATTAGAACTTTACTCGATCCACTAACGTTGAGATTGTTTCTGTCTTTTGTCGTTCGGAAGCAATAAATGTTTGAAATTTATTCCTTCTTTTTGAATAGCACTGTATATGTAGAAACGTGCTAGATTTAGTTTACCTTTTGCAAAAAAATCTAAGCTTCGAAATAGTAAGCCGGACGCTGTGGCCGAGCGGTTCTAGGCGCTTCAGTATGGAGCGGCGCGACCTCTACGGTCGCAGGTTCGAATCCTGCCTCGGGCATGGATGTGTGTGATGTCCTTAGGTTAGTTAGGTTTAAGTAGTTATAAGTTCTAGGGGACTCATGACCTTCGATGTTAAGTCCCATAGTGCTCAGAGCCATTTGAACCATTCGGATGAGTAAGGTGAATGCCAGAGACAGAATCACGTATCCTAGAAACCTCAGAGAACGTTCTGTGTAACTCGTTGATTTCTAAGCCCTTGGTGAGGCTTCTCCAGGCAGCATTTACGTAACTTCCTGCAAATATTCATTATTATCTGTTTTATAACAAATTATTTAGACATCGGTTCCATTGCAAACGTCCATAGGATACTGAGATGTGGAACGACAATCTGTTCATTTTCGTCTACATCTATAATCACGTATACAATCACTGTAAGGTGTGTGGTTTGGGAGAGGGTGCCACATGTTAAGGTTTGTTTCCGTCCCATTCGCGGATGGAGTGAGGAAGGAATGACTGCTGTGCCGTTGTTTGCCTCACTTTACCTACGCTATCTCTTCGGGGTAAATACGTAGGGGACTGAACAGTGTTCGCCATTTCTGCCCTGAAAGGCATTTCACAAAATTTTCTAATTAGGTTCTTCGCGCGTCTGCCAGTTAAGATTTTGCAACATTTCTCCCTAGGCATTTGAACAAGATAGTCTCAGGTCGCACCTGATGAAGGTCACGAGGTACGTGACCGAAATATCGTGCAAGTACGACGCTGATATCCGGCAGAACACCCGACAACCCAAGATGTCATTAGATCGCCGGGAAAGCCTGAAGAGTTACAAGATAGTGACAATTCGCACCACCCTTATTTGTATACACACAATGTCAGATGTTAGTCCTACACACTCTAGCAGTATTCAAGTATCAGTTTTGTTTGCAATGTCGTTAGTAGACAATCAGCAGTATCCAACCCACCATCTGCTGTACCTACTACGGAGTCTATGTGACCGTTCCATTGCATGCCTCTACACATTGTTGCTACCGTATATTTGTATGCCATGACCGACTCTAGCCGAGATTGATTAAACCTATAGTTAACGGATAATACTCTAATACGTTTGTTATTTTGCACAACTTTACCTTAAGAGTTAATAAACAGAAATAGTCGCTTTAATTTTAAATGAGGTTGAAGGCGAAAACACGCACCGTTGTTTCACACAACTTTTCAAAGGCGATACGTGTCACAATCTTGCATCATGTTGACATACCTTTCCCCACTACGAATTCACTACGTAACGGGCATAGTAGCTGTTGTTATTATTTCTTACGTGTCATATGTTTTCAGCTTTAGAGATGTGTACGACTACGCAATATTAAGCAAATTCTCGTTCTAGAATGTTTTTGGTGAGAAAGTGTGAATATCAGTCACAGCGAATAAACAGGGGATGCTGTGGTATCTGCGTAGGCTTTGTATATGCACTCAGCTGTTAGATGTTTCTGGTGACCATGTGTTTTGGAAATTATTGCTGGACTCATTAGAAGCGAGTGAACATAAGCGACTCTCCTAGAGGGCAGCATTAAAGAAGATTATCACTTGTGGGGTGACATAATAGTACTTGTCCTTACTGAATGTGTCCAAGTGTTCGTGTTTAGCCGACTACTTGAAGTTTAATAATGACTGTAACCCTATGTTACCCAGCTGGAAATATGGATATAGGGTTTTAGATGTGATTTACTTGTCGTTGGGCAAGTGCTGTGCACTATACAGGGGACTCAGAAACAGTCTTAAATACCTGTCACGGTGTAGAAGGGTATGTTTTGCTGAGAAATAATTTCTAATAAAAATTTGATATGGTGTTCTAAGTTAATTAACATTGAAGTTAGTCAATCAGACGGTTGCGCACGCAAATTTAAGCGGCTTACCAGAGGCGGTGTCGCCAAACGTGCGCTTCGTATGGTTTCCTAAAACCGAACAGGAGACAGGAGAGCGATACACAAACAGGACGTGGGGCGGTAGTAGGGCTCGAACCCGAGCTATCATCTGCGCTATGAGAACAACTGACACTTATTGTATCTGGTGGGCTGATTGATTTGCTCGTGCAACGGCCTAATTGGCTAACTTCAATGCTAATCAACTCGGAAACAGAGCAACGTATCGAATGTTTTTCTTAACAATAATTTCTCAGCCTAATATACCCTGCAACACCCTTACAAGCTTTTCAGACTGTTTCTGACTACACTGTATAGTACCCGATGGCGATGGAGAGCGGCACGCTGAATGGTAATTAATAAGTATGTCAATAGATTACACATTTATACACATTCTAAGACAGCCACCGTATGACGAAGCGCAGCGTTCACTACTCGTACATTCATTTACCGCGCTTCATACGCTATTCAAGGATATTGCAAAGGAATAACAGCTTTCAGTGTCCTGCCGAAGACAAGGACAGCAGACAGGGAATAACAACTGGTTGTGCTCTTCTTTACGCGGGCTAGCGTCTCTCAGTTTATTAGTGTAGCTTCGCCACGTGTGTGGGGAGACTTCTAATTGCCATAATGACGCGGTTAGCACTACTAGCTGATAACGCACAGGTTACGAGTTCTACTGCCGTTAGCTTTCGCTCCGGTACGATGTCCAATGAGGCCAAACGTCAGGAAGCAGCATCGACACTTTAACGGTCGAAGTGGTGGCGTGTGGACAGCATGCACTGCGATATGAGGTGCATGACGTTGTTATTTTCACTGAAGACAGATTCTTGGAATTACGAAGGTGTCTTTTACGTCATTGCTCGTTGTCTGTTCCACTGGATCTTATCTAGCATCGTTATAGCTCTTTAGTACCGCCCAAATAAATCACCACAAATCACTAAGGTCTGTTTTGAATTTTACTGTTTTGTGACGTGCTCCGAATTTATAAAGATAACAGACAAGAGAAATCTCAACGGCGTGTCGCAACGGTATCTAGTAACCTGCTTCTTTCGTAGAGATGTTCCATATATTCCTCCCGAGTGTAGCACTAAAAGACTGGCGTGGTTAATCCGTATAGGACAAAAGCATCGCTGCAGTGCCATTATAAAAAGTGTCCCAGGAATGTTGCAACTAACTTCGCGGGATTGAGGAGAGTGTCTTGAGGAGAAATCGAGGTAGGAACCCCTGTCCGGAAATGTCACCCAACGACGGCACAGAACGTCGAAGCTATACAGGCCGGTACCTACCTGTAGACCGTCCCTTTAGCCGCAAGCCTGACTGTTTACGTTGACGGACGGTAGGCGGAACGTATCGCAAAGTCGTTTTTTATTCAGTGATTGCGACTCATTGCCACGATCGCCATTGGAGAAGATGGAACTAGCTAGTGCGTACACAGTTCTTGTCTCCTACGAATACGATGCTCTGTTGCCTTGGTCGTTGACGGTTTCGTACTCTGGTTTCCATCATCATTTTTATGCTGGAGACGTCTAAAATTTCCAATGTTTTCCATTATACAGGACAACCCCTACAACCCCTCTATATTTGACACAAATTGCAAGACATCCTACATAGGGTAATAATATCATCTTAAGTTATGGCACCTTTCTTCTAATTACGAGAATTACATTAAAGGTATTGGCACCTGGGAAGACAATGATAACGCTCGATCTCTAGACTTCCGAATGTTGAACGTACAGCAAGTCAAGAAATTAAATGGTTAAAACATGTGAGGGTATTAAGGGGGTGGGACGGAAGGCAGCCCATGTATGTGAATTAAATGGTTTTAATTCTCCAATACCTAGTTAGAACTCTAGTATTCCACCTGATTATTCTTCGAATACTTTAAGGGGGGTAGGTCATCAAACGGGCCGAGCTGGAACAGGAGAGGCGCCACAGGACATTTTAATTTCCACTGTCTATACTTTTACAAATAAGTTCGTAAAACTTTGTCAGCATGACCAGAAAGGATTCAGGAGTCACACCCATAGCAGAGGAAGTTCAAAAACATTACAAAATAATTTTCTTTTATATGTGAAATTTCATCATTTTTTCACTTACTATTGGCTGCATTTGCTGCTATACGTACACTTTTCTTCTTAAGTAATAGGGATTATTCGATGAATTTTGCGCAGCATACAAACCATACTCACAGGTGTATGAAACTCCAGAATTTTTCAAATCTACTAAAAACTGTGGGAAAAATTGAGATAATTAACTATAAAATTTGTGTTTTTTCTAAACATGAAGTTTAAAATGTAACAGCTCTTTCATTTTCATAAATTAAATAAATTCTAGAGTTTCATACGCCTGTAAGTATGATTTGTGTATAAAATTCATCAAAGAGTCTCTCTTACTTATGAAGAAAAGTGTACTTTTAGCAACAAATGTAGCCAATAGTAAGTGAAAAAATGATGAAACTTCAGATGTAAAAAAAATTATTTTGCTATGTTTTTGAACTTCCACTGCTGTGAGTGTGACTCCTGAATCCTTTCTGGTCATTCTGACAAAATTTTATGAATTTATTTGTAAAAGTATAGACAGTGGAAATTAAAATGTCCTGTGGCGCCTCTCCTGTTCCAAGTCGGCTCGTTTGATGACCTGCCCCCCTTAAAGTATTCGAAGAATGATCAGGTGGAATATGAGAGTTCTAAATAGGTATTGGAGAATTAATACCATTTAATTCACATATATGGGCTGCCATCCGGTGTTACTTCAAACTTATAATGCATCTGAACGTACCTGTTGCAAGAAAAACATTCACACGGCTAAGTGAAGCTGCTACATGGGCTCTGCCATCGCTCAGAGGGAGTTTTCTGAACAAACGGCATGATAAATAGTGGGCAATGCTCATGATAAACATTACAAGACTATGTGCCTTAGCTTAGAGACAGAGGAAGCATAGAAAATGTGTTTGCAACAACGAGAATGGCTTTTAACTTTTATGGGACCGTAACTACGATAGAAGACTAACTGAAATATTCCACCATACGAGTTACGGGTGCATGAAGTAATGTAAGAGCTAACTCAACAGCAATTTCGGATCACTGTAGTTAAATAACCGAATGAAACTTCTTCCTGGATTTATAATTGTTCAGAGTCCATTATTATTACGTTCTTGAGTACGGTCTTGAAACATTTAAGTGCTTGTTCTTCCCGATCCACAGATGTTCACATTCGTCATTGCTATGTATCGTCCTAACAACATTATAATAAAAAATTAACTTCTCGTTTAATCGAGCCGCGCGGGATTAGCCGAGCGTTCTAAGGCGCTGCAGTCACGGACTGTGCGGCTGGTCCCGGCGGAGGTTCAAGTCCTTCCTCGGGCATGGGTGTGTGTGTTTGTCCTTAGGATAATTTAGGGCAAGTAGTGTGTAAGCTTAGGGACTGATGACCTTAGCAGTTAAGTCCCATAAGATTTCACACACATTTGTACATTTTTTTGTTTAATCGATTTCATTTTCCTAATGACTACCCCATATTTACTACTGTAATGCCAGTACAACCCTTAGATAGCATTACCGATGTGTGTCCAGTGTCAAAATAAACTGTGATGACGATACCTCACCGCCTTTGAGTCGGGCCGTCGCGACCTAGCAGCACAGATACGTGTTAACTGCTTTGAAATCGAGTTTCCAGCGCAGATGACAGCGAGGTGATTGACACAAGGCAACCAACATCTACTGCCGGTCACCGCAGCAAAAGCAAACATGGCAATTGCATTTCGTACGTAGCGTGTACAACATACGATAGGAATTTATGCGATTTCGGTGATAGCGTGTTGCTCATATAGTAACTCATTAAATATTTGTGGCTGTGGCCGAGCAGTTCTAGGCGCTTCAATCTGGAACCACGCTGCTGCTACGGTCGCAGGTTCGAACCCTGCCTCGGGAATGTATGTGTGTGATGTCCTTAGGTTAGTTAAGTTTAAGTAGTTCTAAATCTAGGGGACTGATGACCTCAGATGTTAAGTCCCATAGTGCTTAGAGCCATTTGAACAATTTGAAATAATTGTGTGGTAACGTGATATTTTTGTCAGTGTCCACTTTGATGCAGTTACAAATGGACTACAATTTTAATGGAGTACGATGATCAAACTGTAATAGTCTAATGTAATTCTCGTGCGATTATTATTCCCTCCAGAAAATACTTCTTCTAGAAACAAAAATCGACTACATTATTTTCATCGCAGGTTCTTGGAAAAGAGGAAAATATTTCTGTAGTTATCCAGCACATGCCTTCTAATGGCCGCAGAAATTAGACAGTTTTAGCCTGTAATCATCTTAAGTTGCCCTTATAATATTATCAAAACGGAATTTGTTGTCTGTACATGATAGAACAAAGATTCCGCATAATTTACAGTGACGACAGAAACTGACGTTCGTGTTAAATCATTGCAAAGTATCCAGTACCATCAGCGCAGTTCAGTTTAAGGAACTATCTCCGAGTTTTCCAAAACCGTGCAGCGGCCTTAATTCCAGTCGATGTTTCTCGATTTAGAAAGGCAATGATATCTCGTGGGGGGAAGAGGTCAGATAATCTAGGTGTATATCACCTGGATACGGGGAACAGCCTCTGAATGACGTAGTGAATGAAGAATAATAAATAAGAAAACAGTAACGGTTTACGACTTTATCATATCCCTCCACTGAGAGCCAAAATTAAAAGTAAGGGGTATGACCCAGCAAAATTAAACTTAATTAACTTTAAAGGTCGCAAAGATTTCACCTTTAGCTGGAATATGGGAATTTGTTGCGTTAAATGCTGCTATTCACCTTGGCCACAGCAACAAGTAACTGTGCACTGCAGCAGGTTAAGCGAAACTAATGGACGGGTTTGGCTATTAGCGTTAGTTACAGGGGGCACCCCTCATCTGGTAAGAAATTTACAGAGCGCATTCATTACAGTAACCTGTAACTGCGGGAAGCAGTACACCCCACAGTAAACGCGTTGCAGGCAATCCGAAACTAACAATAACAGTAGGCATTAACAGTAGTGGATTACAGGTGCCATTCCTTCCGTATCTAAGAAATTTCCCGAACGTATATAATATTTACTACGCTTCCGCACTCTTCTCCTGAGAGATGAGATGGGGTTGATAGGATGTTAGCTGATGGTCGAAAGAATAATTTTTAAGTCCGTGGTTTGCGACGAACGACCGAGTTAACGAGCGTCTAGACCGCACTGGTTAGTATACCTAGCTTGTCAACTGGCCAATAGTCGCACAGTCTAACGGTCGCATCACACGGCGATCGAACGATGAACGACCCTGTAGGTAGTTCAAATGGTTCAAATGGCTCTGAGCACTATGGGACTGAGCTGCTGAGGTCATCAGTCCCCCTAGAACTTAGAACTACTTAAACCTGTCTAACCTAAGGACATTCCACACATCCATGCCGGAGGCAGGATTCGAACCCGCGACCGTAGCGGTCGCCCGGTTCCAGACTGTGGCGCCTAGAACCGCTCGGCCACACCGGCCGGCTACCTTGTAGGTTGTACTTAGACCTTTTACTAGGACCTATATGCGTGCAGAGCTTTCTAATATTGCGTAACTACAAGCAAGTTAATATTCCAGGAACGTAATCAATTAAAGTGTAGACGACTGTTCATTTTTTCGTTCGCCGTGTGCCTCAAGCGTAAGAGATTACCAAAAGCTATCCTTTTTTAATAGATCAGTCTACTACTTTTATCTACGAGAGAAATTAAAATCTCCTGTGTTATTATGCTGCACGTCACGTGGTTCAAATGGCTCTAAGCACTATGAGACTTAACATCTGAGGTCATCAGTCCCCTAGACTTAGAACTACTTAAACTAACTAACCTAAGGACATCACACACATCCATGCCCGAGGCAGGATTCGAACCTGCGACAGTAGCAGCAGCGCGGTTCCGGACTGAAGCGCCTAGAACCGCTCGTCCACAACGGCCGGCTGCACGTCACACTGGGTCAATGTTAATATAAGTTTGCCCAAAATAGAATATAATCTGTGTATAGTTGTAATAATGCTTATTTGTGTACAAATTTTCGGAAGGTGCAATTTTGTCTAGGTGTAGTGGTTGTATCTAAGAGGGTGCTGTAAGTATGAAAATACGCCCAACTTGCAGAAGGAGTCTTAAGTAGAAATGGTTGCAAATATTTTCCTCTTTTTAGATCGAAATGTCGCTCTACTACAGTCGAACATTCAGCAATGAAACAAAAAGAGAAAAAAAACCAAGATTGATGATGTTAAGTCACATAGTACTGATATAATCAGTAAAGTATTGTCACGGAAACAGCAAATTAGTTCGTTTTTTGCTAGTTATTTTAAGGACTTGTTTCCCACATTTCTATGTCTAACATGCAGCAGAGCGACCACAAAATTACGTTTAATAAATGCGCAAGTAACTCTTTCTTATCGTTGTTCAACAACGACCAGCGCTGCGTTTCGCAGAAAAGCTCGCAGCACTAGCAGTGCGTTTTAGTGGGATAACACCGTCTGAAGTTTGCCGCTCTGGAATATGCGAACGAAATTTTATTGAATGATCGTTAACTACAAATTAAATACAGAAAAAAGGAGTGAAACAGATATTAGTTTCACCGGCGTCGAGAAACAGCTGAAGTAGTTAAAGCTGAACAAAGTCCCAGGGCCCGATGAAATCCTTGTCAGATTCTATATCCAGTTCGCAGCTGAGTTAGCCTCTCTCTTAACTATAATCTATCGTAGATTCCTCGGCCAGAAGACTGTGCCCAGTAGTGGGAAGAAAGCACAGGTCATACTTATCTACAAGAAGGGTAGCACGTGCGATCCACAAAACTACTGTCCAATGTCCTTGACATCGATTTGTTGTAGAATCTTTGAACATATTCTGAGCTCAAACATAATGCGGTATCTCAAACAGACCGACCACCTCCCTGCCAAACAGCATGTATTTCGAAAACACAGATCTTGTAAAATCCAACTCGCACTTTTCTCACATGGCGTCTTCAAATCAATGGATCAAGGCAGTCAGGTAGATGCAGTATTTCTCGATTTTCGAAAACCATTGGATTCAGTACCACACCTACGCTTATTGCCAAAAGAACGATCGTAAGGGGTATCAGACGAAATATGTGACTGGATTGAGGATTTCTTGGTAGGAAGGACGCAATGTGATATCTTGGACGGAGAGTCATCGACAGGTGTGGAAGTAACTTCGGGTGTACCCCAGGGAAGTGTGTTTGGTCTCTTGCTGTTCTTGTTGCATATTAGTGATTTTGCGGGCAATATTAATAGTAGCCTCAGACTTTTCGCAGATGATGCACCACTTATCTTCAGCGAAGTACAGTCCAAACGAAGCCATACAAACACTGTCAGTCCAGGATAAGATTTCATAGTCGTGTAATGAACGACAGCCTATATTAAACGTTGAAAAATGTAAAACTGTGCACATCACAAAACGAAAGAACATAGAATCTTCTGAATATAATATTAGTGTCACAGTAGGAATCTGTAAACTCGTACAAATGCATGGGTGCAACATCAGTAGGGGCATGAAGTGGAACGATCATATATGCTCAGTCGTGGGTAATACAGGTAGCTATCGTCGGTTTGTTGGTGGAATGCTAGGGTAAGCAATCAGTCTACAAAGGAGATTGTTTACAAATAACTTGTGCCACCCATCCCAGAATATTGCTCAAGTATGTGGGACTCGTACCAAATGAGATTATCATGGGATATTGAACGTATACAGAGAAGGGTAGCACGAATGGTCATGAGTTTTTTTTTTTTTTTGACCCACGGTAGAGTGTCACTGAGATGTCGAAAGAAGTGAATTGTCAGACTCTTGAAGACTGACGGAAACTATTCCGAGAAAATCTACTAACAAAGTTTCAAGGGGCAGCTTTAAATGATGACACAAGGAATATGCTAAAACCCCTACATATCGCTCCATAGAGATCGTGAGAATAGGGTTAGATTAATTATGGCACACAGAGAGGCATTTAAACAATAATTCTTCCCGCGCTCCATACGTGAATGGAAAAAGCTCTAATAACCGGTACAGTGTAACGTACCCTCTGCCATCCGCTTCACAGTATGTCGCAGAGTATAAATGTAGATTTAGACATAATAAAAATTACGGGAGATACAATTAAATGCATGTACGAATGAAAAACTACATGTACTTAATTTGTATCTGTACCTTGTGGTTAACTGCATTAACTGTAAAATATCAGCTACGCTAAAGCCAGGAAGATGCTGGTTGACACTATATGTTCGTTACGTTGGAGAAACTCTTAAAACATGTATTTCTGTTTACTTGTCGCTATTGGCGCCAATTACATTTCTATTCTCATTATGTGTTTATTCACAAAGAAAATCAGGGTGCAGACGCAAGATAAAATAAATGTCAACCAATAAAAATGATGTGTATATCATTCTGGATTGATATTCAAGAATAACGGCCTTCCCATTTCCCTCCGACCAAGATCGAAGTAAAACATAGGCAAGGCTGCCTGGAGATTAATAATGAAGAAGTCTGTGCCGCCATGTCCAAGACTGTAGGGCAGAGCCATTTACTCTGGAAGCTGCTGTGACATTTCAATGCTATATTTTGTCTCTAATTTAAGCTACTGTTCGTTGTTAAGCTGTAATCATTTTCTTTAGGAAACAGCAAATGACGGTAAAAACTCGAATCGTACGGACTATCTACATTAACTGGAAAGTAAATGATAAACACTCTCCAGAGATTAAAACGGTAAAAAGTGTTGAGATCAGTTTCACGAAAGGATCGGCTGAATATGTGTTACTTGATAGAAAACGGAATAAAGATACTACAAGAGGGATATCTCAACTGAGTGATGAAGTAATTAATTGAAGAACAAATGGGAAAAACGATCGCAAATATAACAGACACTAGAATAGCAAAGACACTGCAAAGCTGTAATTCAAAACAAAGTAAAATGAATGTTGGACGGCCATTGAAATAGCTAATGAATCGAGGTTTTTGAAGAAGAGCAAACGTGATATGGTTTAATCCTCGATTATGATAATAGCGCTGTTCCTTCGTTTGCTATCGTACATCGGTTTACTGGAAGTTACCTCTTCAACGAGGATAAAAAGAAATCGATCTGTTTCTTTTCACAAACGATGAAGCCAAAAGCAGAAGGTGTGTGCGTGATGAAAATTGATCCCGAAATAAATTAAAGATCCTTCAGTCCACTATGTAGTCTTTTAAGTGTGATTATACATTTTTATAGGATGCTTAGCCTTCTAACGAGTTTAAGTAGCAACGGAATTCAACCATTTTTTCATTTTTTGTTTTTTGTTTGGTGATAAGTTACACCGACGAACTTGGATTCACTTCCCACGGCAAACATTGTGCATCGTGAGAATGTCTGATAAACGTTGGTCTCCTAAATGAGAACATATTTATATCAAAAACAGAATTAGTTGGGCTCAAGGCACGTTTTCAGTCACTTTTTATTTACAAAGTTATTTGGTACGATGCTTTTAGGCAACACGATGTCATCGTCTGCTCTCAAATGATGTTTGGAAGTTATATATGTCTACACTCGCCTGTTTATTAACGAAGCGTAAAGCGATGTTTTTTGTTATTGTGTTCCCGCTACGTTACAAATAATTTATTTTTTATATTACACATATTACAATCGTCGCTCTCTGCCGTCATCATATCGTAGCAGTGTGTCAAATGGTGAAACCACTAATGTGCAGAACATAAAAAGAGTAACTTAGATATAGATCGAACTCGTAAGTGTAACTGCCAAAATTTTCGCTACCTCTTATGTAGACTTTGTCTTCTTTTGGAAAAAGACTTTTTTTCGTTTTGCTAACCTGAATTTTGTATTCTGAGTACATTCCCTTCAATATTTGTCACTTTCCCTGCAAAAACATAGCACTTCTAAAAAGGGTGACTACCATTTTTTTTTACGTCCATGAGCAAACTTGCATGCTGTTGCAGTTTGACGTGCCGCACCATCACCTCCCTACATCTCTTGTCCTATCTATTATTGTTGCTTCAGGCGCGGTCTGAAATCGTTGCACATGTGGCAACCAATGGAACACATCTGCTGCGATTTGGTATGGCACCTTTCACGTTTAGGACTTCTTTTGTGTTAGAGCTTCATATGAAGATTCTTACAATGCTCGTTTCCGCTACTTTAATTTTGTGTTCGTCAGCTTTGCAAACAGTTTGGCCTTCAGAATCATACCCACTTTTTTAAAAAATTTAGTGGTTGTTGATTGACTGTCTTGTCTTGCAAGGTATTTATTATTGGCTCAAACAGATGACTTGGAATCTGTTTAAGTATTCGGGGATTCATGTGCCTATTTTGTAGGTTGTATCACATCCAAAATACTTGAAGTGGGAAAATTGTTTAGGTCGCATATTATCTACGCCAATTATAGTTCTCGTTTAACACTTTTTTCCGTGGGCAATTTTTTTTTTGTTTTTGCATAGCGATGTTAAAGAGCTTGTGATTGATGTGTGTCTTCTGATGCTGTATAGCTCTCTCTGAATTGTGTTTGTCTTTTGTAATATGTCTGGTATTGGTATGAGAAACTATACATGCATGTCTTCCATCCTTACTGGTGTTAATGGTCCTACACATGTTATCGCAGGAGCGTGCTGAAAAATACTGTCTCCGTATTTTTTATGTGAAACCTCTTGAAGCTTTTTAAATAAAAGAATCGTTATTAACATTCAACAACTTTATCCTTCATGTCTAGATATTTGCAGCCTCTTACTACTAGATGGCTCCGAATTGTAGTGCGTAACATGGCAATGTGTAATGTAACTACATTGATGCTTGAGAAACTGCGTGCTTCAATCGAGTTTCGGATTGGAAGAGTTCTTCCGCACGTGGAACACCCTCTCCGTCAGCATGATATTCCCAGACGACACACGAGCGCTGCCATATTTGCAACAATCAAACGCCTCGGTTTCACTGTCATCGATCACCGTCCATGCAGTCCCGATTTGGCCCATCCGATTTTCATCTGTTTCCAAAATTTGACGAACACCTCCGAGGATTTCGCTTTGACAGTGATGAAACGGTGCAAGCAGAGATGAGGTGGTGGTTCCGTCAACAAAGTCAAACATTCTACAGTGATAGCATCAACGAACTGATCTCTCATTGGGAGAAATGCGTTCGTCCACCAGGATGACTGTATTGAGAAGTAAGTACGTAGCCATGAAGAATGTTAATCACGTTCGTTTTATTTAAAAAGCTTTAAGAATTTTGACATAAATAATTCGGCAGCATTACTTTTCAGCACGGCTTCATGTATGCTATTTCGTCATAAAATGGTTCAAATGGCTCTGAGCACTATGAGACTCAACTGCTGTGGTCATAAGTCCCCTAGAACTTAGAACTACTTAAACCTAACTAACCTAAGGACATCACACACATCCATACCCGAGGCAGGATTCGAACCTGCAACCGTAGCGGTCGTGCGGTTCCAGACTGTAGCGCCTTTAACCGCTCGGCCTATTTCGTCATAACTTTGATCAAATGTTTCTGGGTTCCTCAATTTGTCTGAAGTCTGTTTCTTAATGGACAAATCCATAGTACGTCGCTAAATTACATTTAGCTCCTTTTTTTAAAAAAAAAAAAAAAAGAATTACGTGTTATAATATAGTGAGATTTTGCGTGTACGTTAAGATGGGAATGTACCACTACCAATTTGTTTTAATTAATAAAAATGAATTGAAGCAGGAGTGATTATTTCCTGTGGCAGAGCTGACGGACCCACTGTTACACAAAGGGCGGCTGGTTTCGTTTGACGACTTAGTGGCGTTTCTTGGCAGGGCGGGGTAGCCTGCGCCTCAGCGCCAGATGGCGCGGGATTACGGCCCTTTGTGCGCCCTGCCTGCCCTTTGTAGCAGACCCGCCGCCCCCGCCATTCCTATTCCGTCATGACGGACTTTCACTCTCTTCAAACGGATCGCCTTCTCGTTCCGCTTCCGCTCGACGGAAGGAGCGTGGAACACCGCGCAAACGGCGGTTTCACCTCGTCGCTACTGCGGTTCCAAATCTAAATTATTAAATAGGAACCGTAAGACATAGAATTAGTCGTTAAAAAAAAAAAAAGGTAGGGTCTTGTCGGCGACATAGAGGATAAAAAGGATGTTTCAGGAGAAAACAGACATTCTGGATGACGACATATACAGGTTGAATCCTGCTCCGCTGAAATAAACTCAGAGGTTGTTCGGGGATTTTTTCTGAGTATTTCGCACGAGGGACCCGTGACCTATGGTGGATCGTTGCCGAGCAATAATATAATTATGACTTATTCAGTTTGTTACCTCAATGACCTGCGTTTCTGTAAAATTACTTTCACAAGAGCCTGTAATATGTAGTCACCAAAACGATCACAAAACACAGATTAATGGAACAACAAAAGTACTGCGATGTGGTTGCCGTCGTTGCGGGAACAGCTCAACATACCGTAGCTGTGCCGCTCTTTCATCGCGTTTACCAAACACGAGATCCATATCGGCCAATTCTTCGTCAGTAAAACTATACACGTTTCTCTGTATGATTGTTAATATACAACTAACACTGCCGAAATACAAACCCGAGACAGAATCGTACAGTACTGAATGCAAACTTGAAGGGGAAGAATGAAGTGGGCATTACTGTTGTCAACAGCAGCTACCGTGAGTGAAAGGTATAAATTTCCAAACAGTACACTGAGCGCACTACTGTCCAGATATGTTCAGTGCAAAAGACGTACAAAGATAAAAGGTAGTAAGAAATTAGCGGAAATGCAAGTAGTCTGTAACGAGACATCGGAGACCATGGGTGTCTTATACCAGAAAATTCAGAAAATCTCCCTGAATAACTTCTGAATTTTTATTGCTAGAGTTTGGGTTCACCCTGTATAGTGAGGACCATTGTGAACGAAAAATAATAAAATAAATTTATGTTTTATACTAAGGTTTTCGAGATAGAGTTATGTGAAACTCTTATGTACGATAACTAATACTAAAAAATGTCTGCCCAATTGCAGTGCGTGTCGCAGCTCATGTAGACAGATAGTATGAAGCTAATCAGAGACTGTCTACATTCTTAATTACCGTGTACCGAACAGAGACGCAGAGCCATGTTACATGGCGCCACTGTCTACTATTGGCCACCGTGTATCATTTAGTCACCATATAACTGTTTAGAAAGTGAGAGGGTGCGCGTTAAAATTTTCAAGGAATTGTGGAGTATTTTGAAAATTTGTTTTCGAAGTTTTGCCTGCCGTGAACTTAGTATACAAAAGTGCAAATAGAAATTAGACATTGGAATCCGAATGTAATTTGGAAGTCTTTTTTTAAACAGAATTTCTGTAATCATTAAATAATGTGAAAGATACCTTAGTTCCATACATAATTCATTAACTTAGGCACTAATTTTCTAGGCTTGCGATGAAGTAAAAACTTGCGTGCCTGTTGAACCTGTCGAGTGGCATAGACCATAATGTATCAGACTCGCAAGTCGAAGGTTCCGATTTCCTACACAACCAGCATGGGTAGAGTCCAGTCAGCGAGTGTGCATAATGATACAGCTCGCAGCACTTGAAGAAAAACGACTGGATCGGTAGTCGAAGTATCGTGCAGAGAAATGGAATTAACTCGGCTAACAGCGGAAAGTATACGATAAATTTTTTTGCATCGAACTGGATGTAAATAAAAAAATACGATGAATGATTGTAATCAGAATTTGTCAGGCCGAGTCTTCTCACTGTGTATCTCACGTAAGTGATCGTCTTGCACTGATTTATAGAGTGAGTCATCCGTTGCTATCCGCAGTTTTATATCTGGCCTTCCAAAAATTCTCTCGCTCGCTATGTGCAAACTATTAGTCCTACAGAAATAACGAACGGGACCTTTTTTGTAGGAAATCTAATGCAGTTAAATTTTGTAATGCGATATGTTCTCACTGAAGGCTATAGTTTTATATTTGTTCAAGAAGAAACGTACAAAAATGATCTGCAAATGCAACCCCACTCCCACACTCAGCTCCAGCTGGTCGGAATTTCTAACATGTTCTTCATGGCACTCCCTCCTACCACTGTACACAAATATGCGACCGCACGAATGGTTTACCGCATTATACCTTTTTTGGTATTCATTTGCCTTATTACGCCACCGGTTTAGTCGAACACTTGAAATTGTAAAACTGACGTTTGTGTATATTTTACCTAACAATTTTGTGAATTTTAAGAGCATAAAATAAACAATTACATCGTTGTATTCGTTGGGCTTTCTGACTACGAAACTACGGTGCGTATCAGGTTTAAGTTTGGATCAACTTGCTAATGTAATTAGTTTTAGTGTAACGTTTACAAAACTCGTTTTTCTTTCATTA
Organism: Schistocerca cancellata; assembly: GCF_023864275.1. Lineage (NCBI taxonomy): Eukaryota > Metazoa > Arthropoda > Insecta > Orthoptera > Acrididae > Schistocerca > Schistocerca cancellata. Next base: position 879,317,189 of record NC_064629.1, on the reverse strand, counting down.
CTCTCATGGGCACTGTTAAATTAATAATATTACCCAAATGTGCTAGTGGCATAATAGCTCAATCAATAGAGACCAAAAAGATAGAATATCGGGAATAGTTCGTGTAGTCGGAAATTTTTTTTACAGCCGTAGGAAGGGGTGCCACGAACAACGTACTAGAAATCCTGACCGGTGAGAGATGAGTGTGGGGGTGGAGGTACGTTTGAAGTTCAATTTTGTACTTTTTTCTTGAATAGCTCAAAAATGGTGTCCTACGGCGAAAACGTATATCAGTACCAAATTTAACTACATTGCATTTTCTACAAATAATTTGCGCGTAGCGAGCGAGGAAATGTGAAAATCTCTCACGTGGGTTTTGAAGGCCGGATGTAACTTTGCGGGCTGCATAGAACGACATCGGTAGAGGCAGCTAAATCACCCGTATAGCTCACTGAAACTGCTGAGGAACAAACTGTATTGTTTCGTCTACTGTATTCAGGGATAATTTAGTTTCTAACTGCTGGATGTTATTGCGTAACTATTTTGCACACTATCTGCTACTGTTCCAATTCACTTCCGTGTTTCTAATAAATAAAAAATGGCCAAGGTCTGTTTATCTCGCTTTATTTCCACGACTATGTAGCATCTCTACTGTATTTTTTTGGCTTGTATTCAAGCATTTAAAATACGAGTTAGTACTTTCCCACTTGCTACCAGTTTTTGCGTGTAGACTTCAGTCTTCAACCGACCACACAACCATTAATCTAATGAAAAAAGAGCCTGGAGCCTACATTAACGCTCTCCCTTCAGCATGGCCCCTTAAAGCGGTTATAGTGAACAGGTACTGGGGGAGGAAGAACACTCAGACTTATGACAGATCTACCTCCAAAATTTTTCTGTGTGCTCAACCAACCATTTCCACTTTTCTTAAAAAAGATAGTGTTTTATAAGAATACGAATCTCTTGTAAAAACTGGTATACACTTGATCTGGCTTTGAGTTAAGTTTTGAGTCGGTAATTACGAAAACGTTCCTTCATACCACCACTATGGATTTTAAAACATCAGCACTTGGTGGTATCAGACTGTTCTACGATATGTGGTGCAGGATACGTAATATACCAATATCATTTACCTCCCTTGATACTCTGTTAGCGTAGGGTGCGAAAAAGGAGCGAGTGCCTTTATAAACAGAAATTACTTCTTATGTATTTTTTTGACTTTCTCGTTCTGTTATCACTAACTTCTGACAAACCGAGCAGTGCTTCTTTGAATTCTTAGGCCATCGAAGGGTGGATACGAGTTGAAAGAGCTAAAGAATCTTACGCGATAATATGGAGCAATTCAAAACTTTGGTATAGTCTGGACCAGTGAAGATCAATTTCTGAGTAGGATGTAAATCTCAAGTTGAAATAGGTAACAGTATAGGAAAATAAAATTTTTATAATGCACTTTCGATTGGTAGCTGCGATCTCATCAATATTCTTGCATCAAGCTGTCTTTCGGGATGATGCGTAATGACATGAGATTAATTAACATTGCTACCATCTGGAATTTGTGGTATATACAGAAGTAGACACTGTTACTGTTTTACCGTCTTGTATCAAAGCTCCATTTTTCTGTCACGCGATGCAGTAGATAGTTACGTTCAGGTTCGTCCTGTGAGACCGTTTTACGAACGCACGATTTTTTTTTTTCATTCTTGGTTTTCCTAGACGGTATCTGATAAATAACGATCAAACTGCTCTTCTTAAGCTACTAATACACAGCTGTTTTAAATTAACGTAGAAATGCAGCTAGATAGTGCAGAATAGTGCGAGCAAGGTGCATGGGACAACAAATCCAATTAATTAGTTTCTACGCAAAAAAACGTTATCGTAGTGCCTTGAGTAGCCAGAGAGGGTAACAACTATTTTTCAGCAAGGTAGTCTTTATATCATATTTTTATGCGTGGATGAACAAAAATACTGGATTTCCACAGTGGTATACTTGGTTAGTTCCTGTAAAATTATTCTTTTGTACACCACATACATAAACTGGCTAACTTTTTGTTTATTTGAGTTCTGACTTTAATGGTGCCTTTGTAATGAGTTCCACAGCCTCCAAAAATCTTAAGAATGATCTAAACGCTTCTTCATTCAGGCAGCTGCTTTATTCTTATCTTGTGGACAGACATTTTAAGATGGAACACCGTGCGGGACAGTCGTGCGGTCCAGGGCGCCTTGCCACGGTTCGCGCGGCTGCCCCCGTTCGAGCCCTCCCTTGGGCATGGGTGTGTGTATTGTCCTTAGATTAAGTTAGTTTAAGTTAGATTAAGTAGTGTGTAAGCCTAGGGACCGATGACCTCAGCAGTTTGGTCCCATAGAACTTACCAGAAATTTCGGGGGGGGGGGGGGTTTATGGGCGCTCAACATCGAGGTCATCAGCGCACCAGAAATTTCCAAAATTTTAAAATGTAATCGGTTTGCAGCCAGCCGATTATGTGACTCCGGAGTCCCGTTGTTGGCTACAATAAGACTGGAAGTGAATGTGCTGAGCTCCATGACGTGCTCTGAGCATTTTCTACCAAAAACCTCACATTCACAACCACTTGTCAAATGTGCTTCATTATTCCTACTGAGTCTGATACTTTGCTTACCCACAATATAACTTATTTATTATTTTGTTTACATTCTCTTGGTACTGATTCTATGCTGAAAAGCAATGTAACGATAGCAAGAAACAAAGATGGAAAATTTGCAAAGTTTTCGATTGCCTACTCGTCCGGGTTGTCCCATTCATCGCTGTTACCACTGCACAGCGATAGACGTCACTGTTCCACCTTTAATCCTCAACAGTGCTGCCAGTTGCGTATTTAACTTCTCTATATTTTTCTCACAGTTTCAGTGTAAAATAGTAATTTCTCTACTCCATATAGTATGTCCACAAAGATTATCGTAATGTCTGCAATACAACTGTCTACAACCACATTAGTTGTTCTCTTAACTGTTTCCTCCTCGGCACTAAATCACTTCTTCGTGTAGCGGTCAACCTCTGATGAACCTAAATTAGCTAAATCACAGTATCTGTGTACACGATTAAAGGCAGCATAGTTCGGCAACACCTGTATTACGTCGTTTCAACGTAGACAACACAGACCGCTGCTACAGCCGTACACACATAGCTTCCTCCTTTTCCCCTCTCCCTCCCCCTCCCTCCCTCTGTCTCTCTGTCTCTCTCTCTCTCTCACCACACACACACACACACACACACACACACACACACACACACACACACGCAAACAGTCCCGATGTGGAATACGTTCATATCGATTTCCTTCCCTTTCCCCCTGTTAAAGAGGAACAACGATCGACAAAACTTTTTGCGTTTGCAACTTAGAAGCGACTATTAATGTTCCGAAGACATCGCCCAAAAACTGAAAACTCTATAACTAACAATGGACTAAGCGAACGAATTATTTCTTTAATACCTTAGAGTCACCGAAAAAATCCATCAGTAGCTTGGGATACCGCAATTTCTAATCTGCCTTATTGTTAAGTGACGATAACGGCTCTGGTCTCACAGATCCAATAAGAGAGGGACAGAAATGCATTGAAATAAAGATATGCCAGCCCTCGATTCATATTTTGTGAAATCGTGTCTCTAATAATAAAAAATATCTTAAGATGTTGATGTGTACTGGAGTAGGATGTGCAAGGAGAGTTTCGCTGAAGAGCAGCAATCGCTCAGTAGTACAGTTTTCCAATGTCCCTGGCTCACCTTCGTACGAAGTAGATTTAGTATTATGAAATATCGAATGACATATGAAACCGAGACACATGGAAAAAAGTAAGTAAACTGTTTACTAGATCAAAACTAATCCCCATGACTTAATACATTTACCCGAATGTGAGACGAAACAGCCATTGTCTACGGAACCATAATACAATACACCGCTGAACAGAAATATGGCAGAACAACTCTATTCCAGAACAGCTGAACGTTCCCTACATCTCGATCAGGCTACCACAGTCTAAAGAGCATCGCAAGGTCTAGTCTGCACTCAATAGAATAAGGAAAGATAGTGGAAGATGTGCTAACTCAATGTACAAATCGGATTAAAACGACGTGAATGTGGTGCAAAACGACGAACTATTCAGCACACTATACGCACGTGCTCAAAATGATGATTTCCTGGCGATCCGGAGAAGTTCCTGTTAGCAACTAAAGCATCAATTGTGTATGTTCAGCAGTTGGACATAATCCTATGACGTTCTGCGCTTTGTAAATACTGTAAAATTAATCAACTTATAATCGTGACTTTCTTTTTTATGTCTAAAATATATGTATTGTTAAAGACAAATGTTTCCTTGTGTGACGTGATGTTACCCATACGCAAAATAAATAAATACGGAACCATGGATGTACCCGAGCGCGCACCTCTTCGTCCGAAGCAAATCGATGGCCACGAATGTCTTTCTTCAGGGCTCCAAAAATACATAAATAGCCTGGGGAGGGATCGGGACTGTATGGAGGCTATGTAATGCGCCCACATGTTGCCAAAGCTGTTTCGAGAACGCTGGAGAAGTTTCGCTGATAAGATCTTGCACATCCTCCAAACAGTCCAGATTTCTCCTCATAAAACCAAGCTAAACTCCACCCGAACAGGCCATGAAGGCCCAACGGCACCGACCGGCCGCCGTGTCATACTGAGCCCATAGGCGTCACTGGATGCGGATTGGAGGAGCATGTGGTCAGCACATCCCTCTCCCTGCCCTTTGTCAGTTTACGAGACCGGAGCCTCTACTTCTCAATCAAGTAGCTCCTCATTTTGCCTCACAAGAGCTGAGTTCACCCCGCTTGCCAACAGCGCTCGGCAGGCCGGATGGTCACCCGTCCAAGTGCTAGCCCAACCCGGCAGCGCTTAACTTCGGTGATCTGACGGGAACCGGTGTGACAATTGCGGCAAGGCCGTTTGCTCCATTTCTCCTCCTCCGATATCCGTAATTTTGGAGGCCAGAAAAAAGATTTATTAATAGAATAAAAATTTGCGTCTGTTGCCTGTAATTTCTTATTTATTACGCAACCAGTTTCGAAGCCTAAAGACCCATCTTCAGGTGCCACCAACTGTGAATAAGAGAAGGAACCACTAGCTGACTTGAACTATGAGTTTGACATAGCAACATAAAAGGTAAAGCCGTGAAAACTGGTATTACTCACATGGTTAAAAAAACTCAAATGAGTGACAGTCGGAACCGTCATTCATGAGGGGTCACACCTACCCCAAACAAGCGCATGGGTCTGGGACAAAGATGTTAGCACAGAGGGAGGAATCCGGACAAAAATGAAAACAATAATAAATAAATAACCGCACTCACGCATAAGACCAACAACCAGGGCGCCCGCGTCAACAGCAACAGTAAAAATACAACTAAACCAGGGGTACAGATGGTGTGCAAACATATATTTAAAAATTAAGCAATTAAACGACGACAGGTTAATCCTACTGCATCAGAATTTTAGTGTTCTCATTCGCTACACGTGGGCTTAGTTTCTTTTTGTGTACTCTCCGCACCCCCTGTTTTCGTTGTAGTTGAAATGTTATGCGTTTTGCCACTTTATCTTTTAGGCATTTTTGCCTGACATTTATGTTCATACGTCGTGACATGTGTTGTTGGATTTGTAGTTTCATTTTTTATCCATCTTGTATACCACTTGTGTAAGAGGACAGACCAGTCATCCCTTGTTTCCCACATGCTTTCAGCTATCTATTTCGGTTCGCTACGTCATCGACTGCTACGTCATTCGCTTCCGCCGCCCTGTCAACTAGCTTCCTGGCGGGCTGCAGTAGCCTCCCGTGTGTCGTGCCGTCGAAGCGGCAGCCACAGCACGCGTGAGTGCACTTACTTGTTTATTAGTGTTTTCGCTTTTGTTCGGATTCTTCCCTCTATATTGGCGTTTTATTTAATTTATTGCCCTTTACCATTAACTATTTAGCCAGAGAAGTGAGCAACAACAGATTTGGTATAAAATATCACGTATACAGTATAGACACCAAAAATTACATTAATTCCATATAAACTTCATGGTACACTGTATATATTCACACACTCAACACATTGCATATATTAAAACTTCACACTCTGGATCGTTTGTGTCTGAATTATAACTGGATCTCCACTTCTTGCAGAAACCGGGCAATACTGACAGAGTACGTTGTGGACAGCTGGCGAAATAGATCCGTTACAGACGTAGGTTGGGAAATTCCTGCTCTGATCAAGGCGTTAAGAAACGTGCGGTGTTGTCTATCATAGCGTGAACACCCTAGAGTCACATGGCTGAGGTCTGCAGTCTCAGATGCGTGGATTTCGAGGTAAGTTAGCGTCTTTGTTCCAGTTCCAAGCGTTTGTTTGATGTGGATGTGACCTGCTCACGACTGACTGGTCCTACATCCACACATTTGTGTTTTGTTATTTATGTGAGTAGTACCACTTTCCACAGCTTTACCTTTCCTTTTGATATGTCAACCCGTAGTTCTTGTAGAATAGTATCTCCTCCATTTGTTCGCAGTTGGTGGCAGCTGAAGATGGGGGTTTAGGCTTCTAAACCGGTCGTGTAGTAAATAAGAAATTATTGGCAACTGACGCGGATTTTTATTCTGTTAATATGTTAAACAGTTGCGGATGTTCGTCTAATCAAATATTTTGTACTGGAGGAAGACATTTGTGGCCTTTGATCTGCTTCGAACGAAGACATAAACGCTTGGATCCAATCATGGTTCAGTAGACAACCCCAAACCTTTTTTCTATGAAGACATTGACCGTCTTGTCTCAGAATGGGATGAATGTATTAACAGTTGCTGCGATTACTTTTGAAACAGTAAACAGTTTACCTACTTTTTTCCATCTATTTTTTTTACTGTCCCTTATATTATTTCTAGAACGTAGCAATAGCATGTACAGCGTGTAAAAATTAATCGTTAGCTCATTAACTGAAATAAAAGTTAGATCATCATTGCAGCAGTGAGGGCTACATAACCTATAATGACGATGTTGTAGGATGAATCAGCAATGGAACTCACGTTACTTCGTGCTAGAAAATGATGCTACGCAAACCGCGAAGGATCGGCCAACCATATAGAGAAGAAGTAACATGATTTTAAAAGAGTCCTGCATGATGCCACATGTCTGTTTCCCGTCAGAAACAAAATGTTTGTAGCCATTGGTGTTCCACAAGCAAGAATAAATCTGATCTAGCGCACATTCTCTTCATTGATTATGCCAGATTATAATTAACTGCTAAATTTATAAATGATTTCTTGCAGCACTCTGCAGATTAGTTAGTTTTCGGGGTTGAGTACCACAGGGCCGCAGTACGAAATTAGTGAAGTTTAGTGTGTTCAGTGAATTTCATTTTCGAAGCTTCGTGTGCAAATTCTGTAGGTTAGGAATTTGGTGTTCTGTTTCTGTGTGTGACTCATACTCACCTCTGTACTTACCTGACCAAGGAGACAGGCTTTTCAGAACTGTTGGAAGTAACTTTTTGTAGTAAAATTTATAATTGTATTTTCTGATACGTATTAAGTTTTTATCTTTCAATACGTTTATTCCTTAATCCAGCGCATCTGGTTATCTTAATATTATTGACTGAAATTAAGATATTCGTGCTTTAATTTTTTGTGTTCTTTCCTAAATTCTGAGCATCTTACGATTTAGTTTTGAATTCTCCATTCAGTCAGAGGTGTGTCTCACTATGATAGTTTTTTCATATATTTCCGCTTATGATATTTCACTCATCAGTCTGCTTTATTTTTCTCTTTCTTTGTCTTTCAAGCAATTTTAGTCAGGTCTCACTTTCTTAGTGAAAGACATACTCTTGGTACTGTATTGCTCCAGCATTTGTTAACGTTGCTTACGTCGTAGTGGATGGCTGAAAAGTTCAATAACATTTTTTCCTCACCTCCCCCATGGATCTACAGTTTGCTCTATGTCGTTCTGTCGAAGGCAGAGTTACAAAAGTTTATTTTTAATCTGAAATAATTACAAAACCTGGCTGAAGAAATTAGCGAGCAGCTGTGTGATGAAATTCGGAATGGCAATCAATAGTAATTTGAGCACACTTTCTTCAGAAGTCCACTGTTCTCTCGGTATCACACTTCTGTGTAACGAAACGCCTCCTGCTGTGTGGGGGAGCCGGAGGCAACGGATTGGTCTCGCAGCTGCGAATCAATAAACAGCAGATCACTCCTGTTCCTTCTCCTCCAACTTATTCACGCAGCTCTTCACACGCCGCCCGCGGATCCACACCTCCCTAACTTTTCAGTCGATATTGTGCCCATAAGTATTGTCTATGGAACGAACACAATAATTCTAGAACATTCAGTCTTTTTTCCAACAAAGAAGAATGTAATCCTCAGTACTGTATTTCTTCTTGACCTTGGAAAGAGACTTTTTGCTATTTTATCGTGTTTATCAGTGTCACTGCACATACAAACTACGATATTCATCGTGAACGAATAAGCAATCTGCGTTCTTACTTCTTTGGTGCACTGCTGTAAGCATCTTTCCACATAAGGATACTGAGCAGCTCAAACTCAGTGCTGAATTCACTGCAGGCGTCACTCAGTGATTTTTTTTCCCTATGTCCATTTCTTTGTGGCTCATAACTGACTCCATCGACGATATTTTGTTGCCCATTATGTACTTGACATCTTCTTTTGTATGTCATTCTATATTTCTATGTACCTTGGCGACAACTTTTCCTTTCTTGCTGTGTGAACAATTACGGTAGCACGATAGGGGCCAGTTAATTTTTTCGCCATCAGATTCAGCAGCAGACGCACAGATTTCAAGGTGATGGTAGAAACATGTGGATTCCTTTCTGGCGCCTACGATCTGCGGAAGGTCCTGCAACAAAATTTAAAATGTATATTGATTAGTCTCTGAATAATGCACTCCTAAACAATCGAACTTTTCGATGAAGACCATATGAAATCCCTCCTGTTAAATTCAAATATTGTGATTTTACAAACAAATGTTGAATATACTACATAGAAAGAGCTAACTAAGACGAAGCTTGATTAAAGAATTAGTTTTCATCGTCTTTCGCTGAAGAACGTAATACATGACGTAGTTCCAAGAAGTCCTGTTACGACTTGGGCCCTTACCTTCATCCGCTTTCTTATTTCTAGAGAATTTCCCGGATTAATTTTTTATTCTAACCTGACTTAGGCCAACACTTTTATTAACGCGTTTCAAATAGTAATCTTAATTCGTAAGTTATCCCTCTGTTCTCTTCACTCGCCATGGAACGCAAATAGCCCAGAAAACAACCTCAAACGATTTCTTCACCACCATAAGCAATTAGCAGAAAGGCGATAAAAAGTCAAAGAAGACATCACAACTCGTCTGTCGGGTTTTTACAATAAACTGAAACGTTAAAAGGAATACTCGAAAAATTTCGCCAAAAATGTTGGATCAAAATGTGAGGGACAAAGGTGCTACCAGAATAGGAATAGCATCAAATTCGCCTATAATTGTGCAGCGTTTCTGAAACTAGGAAGTGTAGCAGAAGTAAATATTTTAGTCATAGATATTTGTTCTGCAATTTTGTGGTGTGTACCTTGAAGTGTGATGATGATGATGTTTGGTTTGTGGGGCGCTCAACTGCGTGGTTATCAGCGCCCGTGCAATTACCCAATCTTTGCTCAGCCCAATTTCGCCACTTTCCGGGATGATGATGAAATGATGAGGACAACACAAACACCCAGTCATCTCGAGGCAGGTGAAAATCCCTGACCCCGCCGGGAATTGAACCCGGGACCCCGTGCTCGGGAAGCGAGAACGCTACCGCGAGACCACGAGCGGCGGACGACCTTGAAGTGTGGAGGATATCAGTAACACTGATAGGAAAAGACTGGTTGGAGTATAGGCCCTATCACATTTGTTATTAAAAAAAAACAGTTCCCTGAAACAGTATTCACGAGATGTGATACGAAATGTAGGTAAATTATACGCAATTATGTCCATGATACAAATAATGAAAACTTTTGTAGTGAAGTTCATCGAAGAAGAAGAAAGCAGAAGCACCTATCCCCTGAGCCTTGTATAATCAAGAGCAGCTCTGAAGATATCGAGGCAGCTCTGAAACGCTGGGAATAAAAAAGTTTGGTGGACCACGGCCATAAAACCCGGAACACTCACTAGCAGCTAAGACATCTGGCCGTGAAAGCCTCAGTTGTATGCAAACAAGACTCATCAGGGAGAATGTCTCAATATCCCGGTATTTCCTTCTGAGCTGATTCTGCTGATGACGGAGTTTTTCAGGCTCAGTTGGCGTCTAACAAAATCAATGATAAAAACCATTCACTTTGTAGGTACTCTACAAAAGAGACTCCATTAACAACTAACGACATATTCGTATTGTATTTAATCAAGATATTTGATATTTATAAATTAAATTTTATTACTTCGGCGCGGGATTAGTGACTTTTATCTTACTGCTATGTTCATCTGTTCAAATGAGCTAAACACCTCGTTGTGACTCCGCAGAGTAGTTCTTTCTATATATTAGAACAATATGTGGCACTGTTCATAAACGTAACTTCGAAACTAACAGAAAACATCGGTTAAGGCTACTAATCAGCTTCCACTAAGCTCTACGATGAGATGCTAGATAGCTGCCAGATATATCAATAAATGTTAACGTAGTTTCTGTGCTTCTTTATATTGGCCATCTACAGCGTGTAATATTTTATTTCATTAATTTGTCAGATGTATGAACCACCTCAAGATGGATTGGATAACGTTACGAAAATTACTGAGTATCAACCTGAAAATAAAACGTACTAAGTACTTACAATGTACTTTGTCTTTATAGCGAAATATTACTGAGCAACGCTCCTCATTTTTTCCTGTCCCGGAGACATACAGTCAGAGGGAGCTTTGATGCGAAACAAGTCCACTGCCTGTAGAAACAATAAACGTATGTAGTCTTGTCATTCAGGGATCGCTTACACAGTGCTAGGTACAACATTTTAGGGGCAATCAAATGAAAACCAAACACTCTCCTTAACGGGACTTTGGAATGGTTCCATTCGAAAGTAATCACCACACCCGTTAAGAAATGTATCTCACTGGGAGATTAGACGATCAATTCCCGTTTTGTAGAGGGCCGTCACCCGCTGACGAATCCACAGCTCTTGCACATCCCCGTCCGACTCAAACCGACGTCAAAGCACGTCTTTCTTCAGGTCGCCAGAGATGTGCAAATCAGACGGTGAAATATCCAGCTGCACGGATGACGTTGTAGTGTTTACCAACCAAACCGCTGAAGCGTAGCCTTTGTTCGAGTAACAGTTTGAAGGCGGGCGTTATTGCACAACAAGATGATTCCATCCGACAGCATTTCAACAAACGGCAAAGCCATCAAAGGAAAGATCCCGCATACCCCCGACAAAGAAATCCATAGCTGTTCACACAAGTTCCGATAAGGATATGATGACTTTCTGCTTCGACTGCAGGAGCTCTCCGCTCGTCGAGTTCTTTGAGTGCGGAACTACAATCAACGCACCGCCCTATGAAGAGCCTTTGCGGAAATGGCGACCAGCCATAAAGTCAAAATGGCCAGGCATATTGCCGGACGGAATCATCCTGTTGAGCCGGCCTGTGTGGCCGAGCTGTTCTAGGCGCTTCAGTCTGGAACCGCGTGACCGCTACGGTCGCAGGTTCGAATCCTGCCTCGGGCATGGATGTGTGTGAAGTCCTTAGGTTAGTTAGGTTTAAGTAGTTCTAAGTCCTAGGGGACTGTTGACCTCAGATGTTAAGTCCAATAGTGCTCAGAGCCATTTGAACGATTTTTTTTTTCATCCTGTTGCACGGTAACGCCCGTCCCCACACTGTCAATCGGATGAAGGCTATGTTTCCGCGATTTGGTTGGTAAACACTGCAATGGAACATCCTCCTTATAGCCCGGATATTTCACAATGTGATTTTCACTGGGAACGACCTGAAGAACGACGTGTGTGGGCATCAGTTTCAGTCGGACCATGAAATGCAAGAGTGGGTGCGACTGTGGACCCACCAGCGGCCAAAAGCGTGCTAGGAAACAAGAACTGATTGTCTTGTCTCCTAGTGGGATAAAAGTCTTAAAGGGTGTGGTGATTACTATTAAAGAGAACCACTCTATGGTCACGTTGTGCCGGGTGTTAGGTTTTAATTTTTGTGCCCCTACACGTCCAGTTGTCTTCAAGAAAAGAAGATGCGGTATGGCCGAGAGAAATAGGGACTCAATACAGAGCCAATACGGGCCATAAAACGAGCGAGGTGGCGCAGTGGTTAGCACACTGGATTCGCATTTAGCCGAGAGGTCTAGGCCGCTGCAGTCATGGACTGTACGGCTGATCCCGGCGGAGGTTCGAGTCCTCGGACATGGATGTGTGTGTTTGTCTTTAGGATAATTTAGGTTAAGTCGAGTTGTGTAAGGAACTGGTGACCTTAGCAGTTAAGTCCCATAAGATTTGACACTTTTTTTTTTGCTCGCATTCGGGAGGACGACGGTTCAATCCCGCGTCCGGCCATCCTGTTTTCCGTGATTTCCCTAAATCGCTCCAGGCAAATGCCGGGATGGTTCCTTTGAAAGGGCACGGCCGACTTCCTTCCCCGTCCTTCCCTAAACCGATGAGACCGATGACCTCGTTGTTTGGTCTCTTCCCCCAAAACAACCCAACAACCCAACGGGTCACAAATGGAGGAATCCACTACCATAAGCGAGTTTGATGAAGGCCAGACTGTTACCGCACGGTGCTTGGAAACAAGCACCTCGGAAGCGGCAAAGCTTGTCAACTGTTCGCACGCTACTGTCGTGAGCATCTACGGAAACTGGTTGAAGGACGGTGAAACCAGATATAGGCGACAAGGTGCTGGACGCCCACGCCTCCTCGAGATCCACAGCACACGACCCCTACCCGTTCCCATGTTGACTCAACGGCACAGTCGACTGCGACTGCAGTGGTCACGGGGACATTGATGTAGACCGTGGATCAGTGGAAACGTGACCCCTGATCCGATGAATAACGTTATTGTTGCACCAGGTCGCTCCACCATCCAGCCGAGCGGCTGCTCAAAACATCCACCACACCATGGACGCTGGCAGGGTGGACATTCATCTGATCTTCCATGGGATGTATGGTAGTAATCGACGGTTCCACTACAGCTGTGGATCACGTGCACATTATTGCGGACCGCATCCATCACCCCTTCATACCTGATGTCTTCCTTCATGACGGCAATGGCATATTCCGGCAGGATAACTTCTCACGGCACAAGGCCAGGACTGCGCTACAGTGGTTTGAGAAGCATGACAGTGATGGCTTGGGTACTAGTTTCGTCCGACTCAAACGCGAGGTAATATAACAGGGACGCTACAGCGCGTCAGCTCAGCGCCGACAAACGATTGTTCCGTAATTTACTGAAACTATGTGACTTGCCGTGGACTTCTGGTACCACGTACATCCGGAAACCTACCAAGAACTTGTCCAATCCATGCCTCACAGAATTGCTTCGGTACTGCGTTCCAAAGAACTAACACGTGATGAAGCAAGATGTGATAATGTTTTGGTTCATCAGTACATACAGAGTTTTTTTATAAGTATCTCTGGTGTTTCAGAAGACGACTGCATGAAAACTACAAGACAGACGGAAAAATAACGCCTTTCAGTGGAGAGGGCGTCTCTGCAAGTTGCGATTCCTAATACATGCTGTGGCATAATTGCAGTAGCGCGCAGACGTGTCTGAACATGTACACATATCATCCACTTCATATTATGGCATCGACTTAGTGCGCGGTTGCACATAAATAACCCAATGAACAGATGTCATAAGCATCCTTCTGTGGGCCTTCCTGGGCAATTCGCTTCAACAGCGACTCGAATAACGTACCATCGTTTGGCGCAACACAAACGGTGCCCATACAGAGCACCTGTAATGTGAGTTAATAACTTGGAGAGATGTTATATCCACTGATATGTGTCTCTTTTCAGAATGTCTTGCAGTTTATGCTCTGCCGTCTTCTGAAAGCCCGGAGATATAAGGGGGATCGAGACGTTCTCGTTTGAGAGCGTTGCTGCAGCGTATATGTATCGTAGCGCGGTTCCTGTACGGGTATACAGGGTGGTCCATTGATAGTGACCGGGCCAAATATCTCACGAAATAAGCATCAAACGAAAAAACTACAAAGAACGAAACTCGTCTAGCTTGAAGGGGGAAACCAGATGGCGCTCTGGTTGGCCCGCTAGACGGCGCTGCCGTAGGTCAAACGGATATCAACTGCGTTTTTTTCAAATAGGAACCCCCATTTTTATTACATATTCGTGTAGTACGGAAAGAAATATGAATGTTTTAGTTGGAACACTTTTTTCGCTTTGTGATAGATGGCGCTGTAATAGTCACAAACGTAGAAGTACGCGGTATCACGTAACATTCCGCCAGTGCGGACAGTATTTGCTTCGTGATACATTACCCGTGTTAAAATGAATCGTTTACCAATTGCGGAAAAGGTCGATATCGTGTTGATGTAAGGCTATTGTGATCAAAATGCCCAACGGGCGTGTGCTATGTATGCTGCTCGGTATCCTGGACGACATCATCCAAGTGTCCGGACCGTTCGCCGGATAGTTACGTTATTTAAGGAAACAGGAAGTGTTCAGCCACATGTGAAACGTCAACCACGACCTGCAACAAATGATGATGCCCAAGTAGGTGTTTTAGCTGCTGTCGCGGGTAATCCGCACATCAGTAGCAGACAAATTGCGCGAGAACCGGGAATCTCAAAAACGTCGGTACTGAGAATGCTACATCAACATCGATTGCACCCGTGCCATATTTCTATGCACCAGGAATTGCATGGCGACGACTTTGAACGTCGTGTACACTTCTGCCACTGGGCACAAGAGAAATTACGGGACGATGACAGATTTTTTGCATGCGTTCTATTTAGCGACGAAACGTCATTCACCAACAGTGGTAAAGTAAACGGGCATAATATGCACGATTGGGCAACGCAAAATCCACGATGGCTGCGACAAGTGGAACATTAGCGACCTTGGCGGGTTAATGCATGGTGCGGCATTATGGGAGGAAGGATAATTGACCCCCTTTTTTTCGATGGCAATATAAATGGTGCAATGTATGCTGATTTCCTACGTAATGTTCTACCGATGTTAGTACAAGATGTTTCATTGCATGGCAGAATGGCGATGTACTTCCAACCTGATGGATGTCCGGCACATAGCTCGCGTGCGGTTGAAGCGGTATTGAATAGCATATTTCATGACAGGTGTATTGGTGGTCGAAGCACCATACCATGGAACGCACGTTCACCGGATTTGACGTCCCCGGATTTCTTTCTGTGGGGAAAGTTGAAGGATATTTGTTATCGTGATCCACCGACAACGCCTGACAACAGCGTCAGCGCATTGTCAATATATGTGCGAACATTACGGAAGGCGAACTACTCGCTGTTGAGAGGAATGTCGTTAGACGTATTGCCAAATGCTTGAGGTTGACGGACATCATTTTGAGCATTTTTTGCATTAATGTGGTATTTACAGGTAATCACGCTGTAACAGCATGCGTTCTCGGAAATGATAAGTTCAAAAAAATGCTTCAAATGGCTCTGAGCACTATGGGACGTAACTTCTGAGGTCATCAGTCCCCTAGAACTTAGAACTACTTAAACCTAACTAACCTAAGGACATCACACACATCCATGCCCGAGGCAGGATTCGAACCTGCGACCGTAGCGGTCGTGCGGTTCCAGACTGTAGCGCCTAGAACCGCTCGGCCACCTCGGCCGGCGTATAAGTTCACAAAGATACAGTATCACATTGGAACAACCAAAATAAAATGTTCAAACGTACCTACGTTCTGTATTTTAATTTAAAAAAACCTACCTGTTACCAACTGTTCGTCTAAAATTGTGAGCCATATGTTTGTGACTATTACAGCGCCATCTATCACAAAGCGAAAATGTGGTCCAACTAAAACATTCATATTTCTTTACGTACTACACGAATATGCAATAAAAATGGGGGTTCCTATTTTTAAAAAAACGTAGTTTATATCTGTTTGATCTATAGCAGAGCCATCTAGCGGGCCAACCATAGCGCCATCTGGTTTCCCCCTTCAAGCTAGACACGTTTCGTTCTTTGTAGTTTTTTCGTTTGATGCTTTTTTCGTGAGATATTTGACCCGGTCACGATCAATGGACCACCCTGTATAACCATCGACGTGTGCGCAATCGATTGCTGTGGCATTCGCTTCTTTCCGACGTGCACGGGGTAGTGCAGAAACGTGAACTATGGTGACGTTATTACCAAATGCGTCCAAACAGGACCAATGTACTGCAATTCTTTTCTTGGTAGCCGAATTGCAAACACCGGTACACACCCATCGCAGAATGAAGAATGTGTATGGGGCAGCACGTCTATCGAAAACAACGTTGTGAAATGGTGCCCAAAGTTCCAGCCACCTGCTAAAAATGTGTTGCTCATCCTGTTCTGCGATTACCGGGGCCCACTGCATACTGATTCCAAGGAACGTGGTGTCTCCATCAATAGGGAACGGTAATGCGCAACGCTGGAGAAATTACGGTGTACAAAAGAGACGAAGCGTCCGATAAAAACTGCAACAAGAAGTGCCGATTGTGGACTATACGGCCTTCGAATGGAAACTTTTTGATCGTCTTTTAGAATATGTTATAATACTGACTTCCTATCGCCTGTAAATTCATTCATTAATTCCGATAATTAAACTGCCAGTTCCACTATATCTACAGAAATATAGGAGTATCTGTTCTCCCGTGAACAGTTCCGGGAATAGTTCTCGAAAGTGCATAGAGCTCCGGAGAGGCCCATACGTTTTAAAATGGTTCAAATGGCTCTGAGCACTATGCGACTTAACTTCTGAGGTCATCAGTCGCCTAGAACTTAGAACTAATTAAACCTAACTAACCTAAGGACATCACACACATCCATGCCCGAGGCAGGATTCGAACCTGCGACCGGAGGGGTCGCTCGGTTCCAGACTGTAGCGCCTAGAACCGCACGGCCACTCAGGCTGGCCCATACGTTTTAATTACTTCTTCAGTTCTCCTCTACTTACTTTACAGTTGATAGCCAAAACACAATCAATGCGTCATATGGGCCTACGTCAAAAAATAAGGCACGTCAACTTAGGTCTCAATTGAAACGTTCACTAGTTGTTATGACGAACGTAGGTATTGCATCAGTCCAGAAGTTTCGAAATCTTTCATGACGAGTTACCAAACAAATTTTGAAAGGCTCACTGGAAACAGATTATCCGAACACAGTTACGTTGCACCTCCACATTCTAGGAAATTAAGCACATTATTCGTACCTTATATGCACATGGAGAAAATGAAGGCAACATTGTTCGATAAGTAATATGCACCATTTTGTAACTAGTCAGAGTTCGGTGTTATTATACATTAAACACTCTTGTTTACATAGTAATTCACGACTTGCAGTTGAGAACGAAACTATAAAGGGAGCAGTCAGCTATGACTACGAACGTGCCTGGAATCCACACGTTCTTAGAAAGTTTATGACTCAATTTAAACAAAATATGCAGGGGAGAGAGTCACGTTGGGATTTACTAGCAGAGAGAAGAAACCGCACAAATGAATCAAGGGATACACTAGAATGAAATACGTAATTATGCTTGTAGTGAAAACGAAATGAAGATGGGCGGAGTTTGTAGCCAGGCGAATGGATGGTAGAAATTTCAAGCAATTTTTTGTGTGAGTTCAAAAGAGACGTAAGGAAGTTAAGAATATGATATTAGAAAACATTCACGAACAACTTGAAACATTTCTTTGAATACGGTAACGTGTTATGTAGTTTGGATGAGGTGTTTTGCTAACAGTCAGTGTTAAACTGTTGCGTCTGGTACTTAATTTTATGAACAGTAAACAATAAGAGTACACTGAAGACCTTTATGTGGGGGACGACTTGTCTGATGACGTGATAGAAAAAGAAATAGTAATCGATATAGAAGAGATAGGGGATACAGTATTGAAATCATGATTTAAAAGATGATGATGACGATGATGATGTTCGGTTTGTGCCGGCCGGAGTGGCCGTGCGGTTCTAGGCGCTACAGTCTGGAACCGCGTGATCGCTACGGTCGCAGGTTCGAATCCTGCCTCGGGCATGGATGTGTGTGCTGTCCTTAGGTTAGTTAGGTTTAATTAGTCGTAAGTTCTAGGCGACTGATGACCTCAGAAGTTAAGTCGCATAGTGCTCAGAACCATTTTGTTTGGTTTGTGGAGCGCTCAACTGCGCGGTCATCAGCGCCCGTACAAAATCCCAGTTTTTACACTGGCCAAATTTTACACAGTCCAATCTGGCCACTATGAAGAATGACAATGATGATGAAATTATGCCGGCCGGTGTGGCCGTGTGGTTCTAGGCGCTACAGTCTGGAACCGGGCGACCGCTACGGTCGCAGGTTCGAATCCTGCCTCGGGCATGGATGTGTGTGATGTCCCTAGGTTAGTTAGGTTTAAGTAGTTCTAAGTTCTAAGGGACTGATGACCACAGATGTTAAGTCCCATAGTGCTCAGAGCCATTTGAACCATTTTTGATGAAATGATGGGACAACACAAACACCCGGATTTAAAAGAGCTTTGGTAGACTTATAGTCAAATAAGGCGGGATAGACAACTTTCCATCAGAATTGGGGGAAGTGACAACCAAACGACTATTAACGTTAATGTGTAGAATGTATGCGTCTGGCGATATACCATCCGACTTTCGGAGAAACATCATCCACAAAATTCCGAAGACTGCAAGAGCTACAAGTGCGAGAATTATCGCACAATCAGCTTAACATCTCATGCATCCAAGTTGCTGACTAGAACAATATACAGAAAAATAGAAGAGAAAACTGAGGAGCTATTAGAGGAAGATCAGTTTGGCTTTACGAAGCGCACAGGCATGAAGAGGCAGATCTGACGTTGCGGTTGATGATGGAGGCAAAACTAAAGAAAAATCAATACACGTTCATGGGGTTTATTGACCTGTAAAAAACGTTCGACAGTGTAAAAGGGTGCAAGACGTTCGAAGTTCTGAGAAAAATAAGGGTAGCTCTATGGAACGACAGGTAATATACAATATGTAGGGGAAGGCGGGGCAAGATGGGGAAGCTAACTTTAAACCCTTACAAAAGGGACAAAAATAAACAAATTCAAGTAGGTTTGATTATCATTTGTTTACTTACCCATTGAATGACAATGCAAAGAAACCTGCAATCTTGTTACATTTAGTTAGAAATATTTCGATTTGAAACATAAACTACCAATTTACCGTCTTGCCCCATATGCGGGGTAAGATGGGGAACTAGCATGAATTCATCTCTAAAGCTTAAATAAGGACTGGAATAACGAAATCATGTGACGATAAGGTTTCGAAACATGGTTCTGCGAATTGTAGAATCAGGTACTACGTTTTATTTAGGCCTCTTACTTTCACATAGTTCACAAGTGTGGACAGCCTCGTTATCATCACTTTCTATCCCTGCACAAGTGTCGTGGACCCAGCGTCCGCAGCTAATACACAGTATCCAGCCTCCTTCAGAGAATTCATAGCAGTACAAACATTCTTCGCTCTCTTCCTCGTCGTCATTCGACCTCAGCTTATTATCCGTTGAGCTTGAAGGGCTGGTTAAGACGTCAGTAACGTTCATCACTTTTTCGTTGTCATTATGTTTGGTAGTATCCCAGGTTTATTAAACGTCTTTGAGAAGACATTCCGTTTACATGCAGCGCGTTTGGGGACTGTTTTTCATTTAATTGCTTCAGATAGTCCACTCCTATAAGGATATTCGATTAAAACAACGGGTTTTCCACGCCTGTTAGATGGTTTCCTTCTGTTTTTCTATCCATCTTTGTAATAGCTAACACCATTTCAGGGCTGGTAACCTGAAAGTTAGACGAAACAGAGGCTTGATCGTCAGTTGTTAATTGTTCAGGTGTTTTACGTCTTGACAACATCTCTGGTATTTGGTCTTCAAATGGTTCAAATGGCTCTGAGCACTATGGGACTTAACATCTATGGTCATCAGTCCCCTAGAACTTAGAACTACTTAAACCTAACTAACCTAAGGACAGCACACAACACCCAGCCATCACGAGGCAGAGAAAATCCCTGACCCCGCCGGGAATCGAACTCGGGAACCCGGGCGTGGGAAGCGAGAATGCTACCGCACGACCACGAGATGCGGGCATTTGGTCTTCCGTTTCTGTAACTTCAGATGTGTGAGCTTGTTGAATGCCGGTAGTTGAACAGGGAAGGTAATCACTTTCTTGAAACACATTTCTGTTTACAGGCCAAATGCCTGTTTTCCGAAACCCGTTCCCTGCTGTGGACATTTTAGCTGAGTGAATGAAGGCTTTGCTGAATAAACTTGCGATCTGATGCAGCGTAACAACTTTTCCAGGATGCGTGCGAAGCCACGATCTTACTTCGTCTTCGTAAAATTTATTGAGAGGTTTCATAAATACCACATCCAATGGTTGAAGACGGTGTGAGCAGTGTGGTGGCAAACACAGCAAGACAACCCCATTTTCGCGGGTCACATCTATCAGTTCTAAATTCTTGGTGTGTGTTTTGTGGCCGTCCAATATGAGAAGTATTGGTCTTTCCTTTGACGCTAGAGTAAATGCAATAAACTTCTTAATCCAAGTCAAAAATAGTTCTTTCGTCATCCAACCAGTTTCTTGGACTTCTGCCCAGGCACCACGGGGCAGGCCAGTCTCAAACGCTTGTTGCATTCGTTTTCGAGGATAAATTAACATAGGTGGTACGTAGCACCCCGACGCTGAAACACAGATTTGTGCAGTCACAGTGTGGCCTCTTTCTGCTGAAGTAACTGCTCCCACATGTCTGCACCCCTTCATAGCAATCACCTTTGTGTGACCTTTTGGAATGACTGTTAAACCAGTCTCATCGCAATTGAAAATTCTGTCTCCCGTAGACTTGAATGTGTCTAATTGACTTTCTAACAGATCGAAAAACAGATCTACAGCAACTCGATTAAACCCCATTGCTCGTGCGATTGATGTGGCCACTGGTTTTCATATTGTTAATGTAGGATTTCCTGCAAGAAACCCATTTAACCAATCTCTTCCAGCAGATTTGGCTGCAGTATTAAATGGATGTTTGACGTTGTTTCGTTCAGCTAGCTGAAAAACAACTTCAGAAATTTCTTTAAGTGTTAGGCCAAAATACTGTCCTTCCGTCTGTGCTGAGTAGTCTTTAAGTTCTGCCTCTTGTTCTAGGGTTAACAAACTAGTGATTGGTGCTAACCTTTTCACAACTGTATAGCCAGGATTAGCACGTGTCTTTGCCACATGTTGTTCAATCGTTGTCTGTGGCACGTTGAACTGTGGAGCAGCCCTGAAAGAACCCATATGACCTTCTATAACAGCATTTATAGTGCCTTCCGTTGACTCCAATGACCAATCTTGCCTAGACGTCTGTCGCCGATACTTGCGAACCACCTGAAATAAAACACATGGAACGTACTATTGAGTCAGATAATTCCTGGTAATCTATATTATATAGTAAATACCATATTTCCAACAGCCAGTCGTTAAAGCATAGCAAGAATACTGAAGTTGCACGTTTTGTGTATTTTTATTCACCATATAGCCTAAGGCATTCTTTGTAATTAATTAGAAAACGGTCGAATAATGAATACCATTCTGTTTACAATTGTATTCAACGTATAATGTACATGTTCAAAACCCGCAGCGAGGTAAACACATGAGACGATAAGAACGTAATGATTGGACAAATAGTAGGGGCAAGACGGGGAAGCTCCCCATCTTGCCCCACCCCGTCTTGCCCCCTACCATGCTGTCAGGTTATGTTACGCCTACATGAACACTATTTAGTGAACATTGACTACTGACACAGCACTTTACTGTTAATAAGACGCACTATTCAGTGCTATATATACAGTCTGGGCAAATGTTCACGAAACACATGTTTTAGGACCTCGAAAGGTGTAAAACATTGCAAATCAGTATAACAATTGTACGTTCCTTGCAAAGCTCACAGACACCGCCACGAAACTAAGGTTCAGCAATCTCAACACACTGGGACCTGTGTATTGATGATGTTGACGTAGCTATCTACAGATGGCAATACTCTAACTGTAGCTTATAGCCCTTCCCCGTCGTACCCCACGTCCCCGTCTTGCCCCGCCTTCCCCTAAAAGAGCCAAAAGGGAACAACAAGACTGGAAGACCGAGAGCGAAATGATTGGATTAAAAAAGGCCTAAGACAAGGATTTAGTCTTCCGTCCCTACTGTTCCATCTATACATCGAGGACGCAGTGACGGAAGTAGGATTAAAATTCAATGTGAAAGTGTATCAGTGATCAGATTCGTTGATGACATTGCTATTCTCAGTGAAAGTGAAGAAAAACTGTAGGATCTGCTGAATGGAATTTACAGTCTAATGAGTACTAAATATGAATTGAGAGTAAATTAAAGAAAGGAGAAAGTAATGAGAAGTAGGAGAAATGAGAATAGCTAACATCAGAATTGGTTGATCACAAAGTAAATGAAGTAATGAACCACGTAGACAATAAATAAATAAATAAATAAGCAAAATAACCCGTAACGGACGGTGCAGAGAGGACACAAAAATCATGCCAGCACTGGAAAAAAGTGCGTTGCTGGCCAAGAGAAGTATACTAATACCAAACACAGACCTTAATTTCAGGAAGAAATTTCTGAGAATGTACGTTAGGAGCACAAAATTGTATGGTAATGAAACATGGACTGTGCGAAAACCGGAACAGAAAAGAATAGAAGCAATTAAGATGTGGTGCTACAGAAGAATGTTGAAAATTAGGTGGACTGATAAGGTAAGGAATGAGGAGATTCTCCGCAGAATTGGCGAGGAAAGGAATATATGGAAAACACTGATAAGAAGAAGGGACATCTGTTAAGACATCACTAGAGGGAGCTGGAGAGGGTGAAAACTGTAGAAGAAGACACAGATTGAAATACATTCAGCAAATAATTGAGGACGTGGGTTGCAAGTGCTGCTCTGAGATGAAGAGATTGGCACAGGAGAGGAATTGGTAGCAGTCCGCATCAAACTAGTCAAAGGACTGTTTGTCATTAGTATACACTTTCCCTCTGTCATTCAGTTAATATAAATAGAATAACTAACGACCAGATGGTAAAGTCAGTTTCAACATTAGTGGGAGAAGAAGCAGTAAACGGAATTACGTGCTAAGTGAGGTTCACTGGGCTGTAACAAAAAAAAAAAAAAAAAAAATGGTTCAAATGGCTCTGAGCACTATGGGACTCAACTTCTGAGGTCATCAGTCCCCTAGAACTTAGAACTACTTAAATCTAACTAACCTAGGGATATCACACACAGCCCGCATCTCGTGGTCGTGCGGTAGCGTTCTCGCTTCCCTCGCCCGGGTTCCCGGGTTCGATTCCCGGCGGGGTCAGGGATTTTCTCTGCCTCGTGATGGCTGGCTGTTGTGTGCTGTCCTTAGGTTAGTTAGGTTTAAGTAGTTCTAAGTTCTAGGGGACTGATGACCATAGCTGTTAAGTCCCATAGTGCTCAGAGCCATTTGAACCATTTGACATCACACACATCCATGCCCGAGGCAGGATTCGAACCTGCGACCGTAGCGGTCACGCGGCTCCAGACTGTAGCGCCTAGAACCGCACGGTCACTCCGGCCGTCGGGCTGTAACACTTGTTGTAAATTAGCGGCTCATCATTCCTGAAAATACGCCGTGGTTGCCGGATTAGTAAAGGATCACTTTCACACTTCAAACGTTTGTCGGGCATAGCGCGGAGATGTGGCAGTATGCAGTTCCTAATCCACAAGCTATTTGGCAAAGATGAGTGGATGATAACAGTTGTACCTGGGCATTTGTTATACACTAAAGACTGGATTAAACTGGAAGTGGGATAACAGGAGTTGCAAGTGGGCCTTGACAGTTCTGGGGGAACTGGTTGGCGCTTCGGGTTGGGGCCAAGTGATTTGCCAGTTCAGAGAAACCTGTCGGCAACTTGTGTTGCGAGCGGCATTCCCACGACGGACAGTGTCTGGTTCTTCCTGACTGGCCATCGCTGCCTCTGTGTCCGGTCTTGGAAGGCGGTAGAACGGAAAGGACTGACAATAGTTACAACGAACACATAACTTACTATTCCCTGTCGCTGGTTAAGAGCCGTTATTATGGGTTTCATAAAGCTCTTCAACAACTACGTGGTAACTTTACCATAGTTAATATCCGCTGGACACCACACGGAAATGTACAGACCTGCCGATCAAGTGTAGCATGTGTATCGATACTGTTCTCGCCCGAATAGCTGAAGCACGCATGTTGTGGCGCTCGAGTCGAAGACAGTTGCTTCGAATCCTGGTGGCCGACAACAATTTCGTCAATAGAATCTGGCTAGCCCGTGGAAAAGAGCAGGCGACGGGAGTTCCCGATCCCCTGTCTGACCAAAAGTAATTGTGTTAAATCTGTCAGTGACTCAGAAAGTGGTGGAATGAGACGTTGCTGACGGTGAACGCTGAAACCGACACTCTTCTTGGTATTGTTCGGAAAGAGTTAGTCGATTAGCGGCACTTTACTTCAACCTCTCCGTTACTTCTTCAGGCCAGTCACAAATTTGGTTCGATTCTCGGTCCGTTCGTATTTTTTTCCTCTAGACGGCAGAGTCAAATGCTTTCCTGAAACCAAGAAACACGGCGTCAACTTGGGCGCCGTAGTCTACAGCTCTATGGATCCCATGGAGGAACTGAGCGAGCTGAGTTTATCGGGAACTTGTTTGCGGAATTCATGCTGATTTTTGTAGAGGTTCAAATGGCTCTGAGCACTATGGGACTTAACATCTTAGGTCATTAGGCCCCTAGAACTTAGAACTACTTAAACCTAACTAACCTAAGGACATTACACACACCCATGCCCGAGGCAGGATTCGAACCTGCGACCGTAGCAGTCCCGCGGTTCCAGACTGCAGCGCCTATAACCGCACGGCCACCGCGGCCGGCTTTTTGTAGAGGTGACTTCAACACCGTCCACAACAACAAAACAAGAGAAATGCTCTGCGACAAAAACTCATCATTATCTGGTACCACTACCTCACTCCCTCTTCCCCCTTCCACTGCGAATGGGAAGAATGATTGTCGGTAAGCCTCTGTATTAGCTCTAAATTCTCGTACTTTCTCGTTGTTTCATTTCGCGAGATGTATGTGAGTGGAAGTAATATATTATCACACTCTACCTGGAAAGTACTCTCTCGAAATTTCAGTCGTAAACCTTTCCGTGAGGTACAACAGTTGTCTTGCAACGATTGTCGCTGGAGTTTGTTGATCATCTCTGTAACTTTCTCGCGCTGACTAAACGATCTCATGACGAAACGCACCGCTCTTCGTTGGAGCTTCTCTGTCTCGTCTATCAGTTCTACCTGATAAGGATCCCAGACTGATGAGCAACATTCAAGAATTTGTCGATCAAGTGTCTTTGAAGGCACTGCTTTCGTGGACGAATTATATTTCCTAAAGATTCTTCCTTTGAACCTCAGGCCAGCGTCTGCTTTACCCACTATTTCATTTATGTGGTCACTCCACTTAAGGTCACTGCGGATGGTTACTTCCAGATATTTTGCGGTAGATACAGTTTCCAGCAATTTGTCATCAATAGTGTACTTGTGCACTAGTGTATTTATATTCCTATGTATCCGCAACACGTTATATTTAATTACGTTCTGGGTCACCTGCCAGAGCCTTCACCATTCGTCAGTCATATGCAGATCATTCTGCGTTGCTACTTTCTTATAAACAACCACATCATCTGCGAACAGTCTTAAAGAGCTTCTGAATCTTTGTACTAGGTCATTTAGACACATTGTAAACATGAACAATCCTATGACACTTCGCCGGGGTACTCCGGAAATAAAATTTACATCTGTCGATTTTGTTGCGTTAAGAGTACTAGGTGTTGAGCTCTATCTACAAGGAAGTCTTCAGACCGGACACAAATTTGGTCCGACTATCGGTCCGTTCGTATTTTTTCCTCTAAACGGCAGTATCAAATGCTTTCCTGAAAACCAAGAAACACGGCGTCAACTTGGGCGCCGTAGTCTACAGCTCTATGGATCCCATGGAGGAACTGAGCGAGCTGAGTTTATAGGGAACTCTGTTTGCGGAATTTATGCTGATTTTTGTAGAGGTGACTTTCGTTCACCAAAAACGTCATAATTCATGAGCACAAAACATGATCCATAATTCTACAACATATCGAAATCAACGATATAGGCCTATACTTCTTTGCATCTGTCCAACCCTTCTTGAAAACGGGAATGACCTGCTCTTTTATCCAGTCGCTACGTACCATTCGTTGCGCCAGCCATCTACGATAACCTACTGCTAGAAAGGGAGCAACTAATTTCGCATAATCTTTGCAGAATCTTGTAGGTATCTCATCTGGTCCTGATGCCTTTCCACTACTAAACGATTATAGTTGCTTTTCTGTTCCGCGGTCGGTTATCTCAATACCTGCAATTCTGACGCTCGTGCGATGGTTGAAACGTGGGACTGTATTACTATCTTCCACTGTGAAACAGTTTCCGAGGACCGAATTCAGTATTTTGGCCTTCTCTCAGTTATCTCCCTTTTCCAAGCCTGTGTGATCGCTGAGCGGATGAACAGAGGATTTAGAAACGCTTACTGATTCTACGTGAGATCAATACCTCTTACAGTTTATACTCACATGCTTTACAACCTGCAGAACAGTGGCATTCTCAGGTAACGATGATGGTGATGGATAGCGATCACACGCCCTTCTCTCCTTTGTAGACCACAAATGCTCGATAATACTGAGATATGCTAACTCTGTGGGCCAGGGGAGATGCGACAGTTCATTCTGGTGCTTATAAAACCAGTCCTGGACCATGTGAGCTGTGTGAACAGGACCCCTGTTGTCTTCGAACACAGCATCACCAATGGATAACTAACATTGTACCATGGAATGCAATTGGTCAGCCAAAACTGTCACTTAATCCATGGCAGTAATGCGATCTTGAAAAGTAACCATGAGGCCCATGGAATACCACGATATGGCTGCCCGAATCGTCACCGAACCCCTGCCATGCTTCACTCTTGGGATACAAACTCAGCTAGAAGTTGGAAACAGTATAAAACGAGAGTCATGCGACCACAACATTTTTACATTGTTTAACTGTCCATTTTCTATGGCTTCGGCACCAACTTTTCCTGTTTCGGCCAGAATTTCTCAGCTTCTGATTCTCCTTTCGTATTGTTTTGGAGATGGCAGGACCCACGAGTACGACGTACAGTTCTGCAGTGACTTTTGCAGCTGACATCCTCTTATTTTTAATCACAGTCGTCTTCAATGACGGTCTATCACGGTCACGCAATAGACACCTTCGTCCGCGTTGCTACACTCCTGGAAATTGAAATAAGAACACCGTGAATTCATTGTCCCAGGAAGGGGAAACTTTATTGACACATTCCTGGGGTCAGATACATCACATGATCACACTGACAGAACCACAGGCACATAGACACAGGCAACAGAGCATGCACAATGTCGGCACTAGTACAGTGTATATCCACCTTTCGCAGCAATGCAGGCTGCTATTCTCCCATGGAGACGATCGTAGAGATGCTGGATGTAGTCCTGTGGAACGGCTTGCCATGCCATTTCCACCTGGCGCCTCAGTTGGACCAGCGTTCGTGCTGGACGTGCAGACCGCGTGACACGACGCTTCATCCAGTCCCAAACATGCTCAATGGGGGACAGATCCGGAGATCTTGCTGGCCAGGGTAGTTGACTTACACCTTCTAGAGCACGTTGGGTGGCACGGGATACATGCGGACGTGCATTGTCCTGTTGGAGCAGCAAGTTCCCTTGCCGGTCTAGGAATGGTAGAACGATGGGTTCGATGACGGTTTGGATGTACCGTGCACTATTCAGTGTCCCCTCGACGATCACCAGTGGTGTACGGCCAGTGTAGGAGATCGCTCCCCACACCATAATGCCGGGTGTTGGCCCTGGGTGCCTCGGTCGTATGCAGTCCTGATTGTGGCGCTTACCTGCACGGCGCCAAACACGCATACGACCATCATTGGCACCAAGGCAGAAGCGACTCTCATCGCTGAAGACGACACGTCTCCATTCGTCCCTCCATTCACACCTGTCGCGACACCACTGGAGGCGGGCTGCACGATGTTGGGGCGTGAGCAGAAGACGGCCTAACGGTGTGCGGGACCGTAGCCCAGCTTCATGGAGACGGTTGCGAATGGTCCTCGCCGATACCCCAGGAGCAACAGTGTCCCTAATTTGCTGGGAAGTGGCGGTGCGGTCCCCTACGGCACTGCGTAGGATCCTACGGTCTTGGCGTGCATCCGTACGTCGCTGCGGTCCGGTCCCAGGTCGACGGGCACGTGCACCTTCCGCCGACCACTGGCGACAACATCGATGTACTGTGGAGACCTCACGCCCCACGTGTTGAGCAATTCGGCGGTACGTCCACCCGGCCTCCCGCATGCCCACTATACGCCCTCGCTCAAAGTCCGTCAACTGCACAGACGGTTCACGTCCACGCTGTCGCGGCATGCTACCAGTGTTAAAGACTGCGATGGAGCTCCGTATGCCACGGCAAACTGGCTGACACTGACGGCGGCGGTGCACAAATGCTGCGCAGCTAGCGCCATTCGACGGCCAACACCGCGGTTCCTGGTGTGTCCGCTGTGCCGTGCGTGTGATCATTGCTTGTACAGCCCTCTCGCAGTGTCCGGAGCAAGTATGGTGGGTCTGACACACCGGTGTCAATGTGTTCTTTTTTCCATTTCCAGGAGTGTACTTAGCGCCTTGAAACACGAAACACTTGGGCTTCCATAGTGACGTAAGCACCCACCATACGGGCAGCAACAATTTGTCCACGTTCCAGGTCACTTAGCTCCCACATGATGCACTCACAATGACACTGCTTTGACCACGACTGATACTTTCAACGTATTGAGGACACTGCAGAGGTGTGGTCATATGCAACCTGTAGGCTTGGCTAACATTTGCATTTATCCAGAATGAGATTTTCACTCTGCATCGGAGTGTGCGCTGATATGAAACTTCCTGGCAGATTAAAACTGTGTGCCGGACCGGGACTCGAACTCGGGCCTTTGCCTTTCGAGGGCAAGTGCTCTACCAACTGAGCTACCAAAGCACGACTCATGCCCCGTCCTCACAGCATATTTCTGCCAGTATCTCGTCTCCTACCTTCCAAACTTTCATCTGCATTTATGTTCAAGCAAGTATTTCTGGCAGTGTTTCCATATTTTTGTCCCGCCCCTGTATATTACTCCGTTTAAAGAAAGGACGTCGGTGCCATGAGTCGGCAGACATAAACGTTGGAAATAAGCTGCCTGCGTACGTCACAAAATTCGACAAATTGTCCACTGTAACGTGGAACAAATAGCACTTGGATGGGTTTACTCGTTCTCGATACATTTAAGGTTGCCTGCCTTAGCTGCAACACCCTGTGTACTGGGCGTCCCAAACATGTAGGAACATAACTGTACAGATGAAAAGCGTCCTAAACTCCGCCTTACGAGATGAGAATTGAAGGACGGTGGTTCGAGGTGTTGAATGAGCGATGTATGTGAAACACGTATTTGTAAACCGCCTGTTTCGTGATAAGCATTGGCATTGGTGGCGCTACACTGAAAAATTATACACTATTGTCAGTGACGCGTCCGCTGTGGAGCTTAGCAATGTTCACAGATCATCGGTGGTTGTCCAAGATAGGGATATACTCGTTATGGGGTCTTTCTGACATGCGTTTTCATATGGTACAGCAAGATGAAGTGGTCAGAAAGCCTAATGAGTGTACAGAGGAAAATTTTGCTACAAGCGTCATATTAATTGGACGAAATGAAAATCAGTCGTCGAAACCACATGAAACTGATCGAGAATGTCGACAAAGAATTATCTGCAAAGTAGAACTGGACAGATGGTGCTACAGAAATGCAAATCTGGTGCCGGTCACATGGAACAGTTGCTGCGTGCTTAAATTGTGTATGTCAATAAAAAAAACTAAATATTAAGCCACTATACCTTATCTCAAAGCACTCAGCTTAGGGTCGTCTGCCGCCTGAATAATTTTAAACCAAAATTTTTGGGGCATGTGGTATGTATCACCTCACTTTTTAGAACGAAAGTGTGTTACTGGACCGGGAGGGGGGGTCCTTAATTGATAGTCACTCATCGTTTTGCATAATAACGAAGTCGAATACTGTTTCTCAGCGTTTCGTCTGAGGAGTTATTCTTTTACCATCATCAGTGTCCTATGATGCTCTTCTGTGTGAGTTGTAGCTTTAAGTGACGATTCTGGAGTGAAGCTGAACTAAGGCAGCTGTGGCCTCCGAGTATCACCATTCGCCATCACAAAGCAGTAATGGAAGTTCATGGTTTGAATGTTTATTTGCTAGAACGATTTGAATGACCCACAGTTCTCTTCGGCATAGAATGTTGTTAAGACTTTAGCCGCTGATGAGGTCCTTTTCCGTCTCAGCACTTTTAATCATTGCACTGGAGCCTAGATCGCCACCTATGTGATTATCGTGAGGAAAATAGCCTTTTTTGTGTAAGTGTGAACATAGGATACTATAGGTTTAGCCCCTGGAGAATAGCAGATGTCTGATATTACGCTAGTCTACGCCGTTTGGTAGGAGCCCACAGTCACCATCTGGTCTCTGTTCTGATCAGTATCTCTTGCCACTCGTTGTTGCTCCACGTAAGCAATGCGCGGTTATTACTGATTTCTGACCAGTGACTGCTTTCGCACTGTTTGTGTCTACTTCACACAGCCTCTACCTTGCTGCACATTTCCTGATTTGTAGCTCAGTTGGAAAGAATCCAAGAATGAAAGGGAAGCGTTTTCACTGCATTTTCCCAGTAGGCTCTGATGAGCACTCGCAGCTGCATTTTCTACATCTACATCTACATCCATACTCCGCAAGCCACCTGACGGTGTGTGGCGGAGGGTACCTTCAGTACCTCTATCGGTTCTCCCTTCTATTCCAGTCTCGTATTGTTCGTGGAAAGAAGGATTGTCGGTATGCCTCTGTGTGGGCTCTAATCTATCTGATTTTATCCTCATGGTCTCTTCGCGAGATATACGTAGGAGGGAGCAATATACTGCTTGACTCTTCGGTGAAGGTATGTTCTCGAAACTTTGACAAAAGCCCGTACCGAGCTACTGAGCGTCTCTCCTGCAGAGTCTTCCACTGGAGTTTATCTATCATCTCCGTAACGCTTTCGCGATTACTAAATGATCCTGTAACGAAGCGCGCTGCTCTCCGTTGGATCTTCTCTATGTCTTGTATCAACCCTATCTGGTACGGATCCCACACTGCTGAGCAGTATTCAAGCAGTGGGCGAACAAGCGTACTGTAACCTACTTCCTTTGTTTTCGGATTGCATTTCCTTAGGATTCTTCCAATGAATCTCAGTCTGGCATCTGCTTTACCGACAATCAACATTATATGATCATTCCATTTTAAATCACTCCTAATGCGTACTCCCAGATAATTTATGGTATTAACTGCTTCCAGTTGCTGACCTGCTATTTTGTAGCTAAATGATAAAGGATCTATCTTTCTGTGTATCCGCAGCACATTACACTTGTCTACATTGAGATTCAGTTGCCATTCCCTGCACCATGCGTCAATTCGCTGCAGATCCTCCTGCATTTCAGTACAATTTTCCATTGTTACAACCTCTCGATACACCACAGCATCATCTGCAAAAAGCCTCAGTGAACTTCCGATGTCATCCACCAGGTCGTTTATGTATATTGTGAACAGCAACGGTCCTATGACACTCCCCTGCGGCACACCTGAAATTACTCTTACTTCGGAAGACTTCTCTCCATTGAGAATAACATGCTGCGTCCTGTTATCTAGGAACTCCTCAATCCAATCACACAATTGGTCTGATAGTCCATATGCTCTTACTTTGTTCAATAAACGACTGTGGGGAACTGTATCGAACGCCTTGCGGAAGTCAAGAAACACGGCATCTACCTGTGAACCCGTGTCTATGGCCCTCTGAGTCTCGTGGACGAATAGCGCGAGCTGGGTTTCACATGACCGTCTTTTTCGAAACCCATGCTGATTCCTACAGAGTAGATTTCTAGTCTCCAGAAAAGTCATTATACTCGAACACAATACGTGTTCCAAAATTCTACAACTGATCGACGTTAGAGATATAGGTCTATAGTTCTGCACATCTGTGCGACGTCCCTTCTTGAAAACGGGGATGACCTGTGCCCTTTTCCAATCCTTTGGAACGCTACGCTCTTCTAGAGACCTACGGTACACCGCTGCAAGAAGGGGGGCAAGTTCCTTCGCGTACTCTGTGTAAAATTGAACTGGTATCCCATCAGGTCCAGAGGCCTTTCCTCTTTTGAGCGATTTTAATTGCTTCTCTATCCCTCTGTCGTCTATTTCGATATCTACCATTTTGTCATCTGTGCGACAATCTAGAGAAGGAACTACAGTGCAATCTTCCTCTGTGAAACAACTTTGGAAAAAGACATTTAGTATCTCGGCCTTTAGTCTGTCATCCTCTGTTTCAGTACCATTTTGGTCACAGAGTGTCTGGACATTTTGTTTTGATCCACCTACCGCTTTGACATAAGACCAAAATTTCTTAGGATTTTCTGCCAAGTCAGTACATAGAACTTTACTTTCGAATTCATTGAACGCCTCTCGCATAGCTCTCTTCACACTACATTTCGCTTCGCGTAATTTTTGTTTGTCTGCAAGGCTTTGGCTATGTTTATGTTTGCTGTGGAGTTCCCTTTGCTTCTGCAGCAGTTTTCTAACTCGGTTGTTGAACCACGGTGGCTCTTTTCCATCTCTTACGATCTTGCTTGGCACATACTCATCTAACGCATATTGTACGATGGTTTTGAACTTTGTCCACTGATCCTCAACACTATCAGTACTTGAGACAAAACTTTTGTGTTGAGCCAACAGGTACTCTGAAATCTGCTTTTTGTCACTTTTTCTAAACAGAAAAATCTTCCTACCCTTTTTAATATTCCTATTTACGGCTGAAATCATCGATGCCGTAACCGCTTTATGATCACTGATTCCCTGTTCTGCGTTAACTTTTTCAAATAGTTCGGGTCTGTTTGTCACCAGAAGGTCTACTATGTTATCGCCACGAGTCGGTTCTCTGTTTAACTGCTCAAGGTAGTTTTCCGATAGAGCACTTAAAAAAATTTCACTGGATTCTTTGTCCCTGCCACCCGTTATGAACGTCTGAGTCTCCCAGTCTATATCCGGCAAATTAAAATCTCCACCCAGAACTATAACATGGTGGGGAAACCTACTCGAAATATTTTCCAAATTATCCTTCAGGTGCTCAGCCACAACAGCTGCTGAGCCAGGGGGCCTATAGAGACATCCAATTACCATGTCTGAGCCTGCTTTAACCCCGACCTTCACCCAAATCATTTCACATTTCGGATCTCCGTCAATTTCCTTCGATACTATTGCACTTCTTACCGCTATAAACACGCCTCCCCCTTCACTGTTCAGCCTGTCTCTGCGGTATACATTCCAATCTGAGTTTAGGATTTCGTTACTGTTTACGTCTGGTTTCAGACCGAATTCTCAACTAACCGGCCCTACCGACACTATGGTCCAGTCGCTGGCCCAACGAAATGACCGCTGTGGGAACAAGGATTTCAGATTTATAGAGTGCCAGGTTTCTTCATCATAATTAATAGCTAGAATGACACAGGTGAAAGTGTACGATAATAGAATCAAAAAACGTTGATCTGGGAACGTGCCGTTTGTAATGGTCGCCTAGTCGTAGATATTGCTAATTGCTATAATCGCACTATTTCACTCCAATTTACGGAGCTTGTTAGCACTTGATGTTAGGTTGGCGCCATTAAAATGCATTGTAGTAATCACTGCTGCTTGCTGGATCGCTGCTGTGTCTCGATGTTGATGCTGGCTCTAAATCTGGTTGTCTAGGGTTAAAAACATGAGGTCCCGTGTTTTTCATGTGCTTTTGATGATAAAGAACGAGCGAAACCAACAAATATGTAAACTTCAAATATTTATTACTCTGGTAGCCATCTTAATTCCACTGTCCACCAAAGACCATGTCACAACACAAAGTAGTACTTCCTTTACATGTTCTTTGCATTGTTTATCCACCTCAAACAATAACACACAAACACACTTTACCAAAGTGACATTCCGACTGCCCCTCGACCCTTCTTGCTGCTTGTATTTATAACATTGTCAAAGAACTACTAAAAAGAGATATAGTTTATAAGTCACATGTACATCTGTTATCATAATTTGTGCAGAAAAGTTATTAATTTGCATCGAGTGACATAATTTAACATGTTATTAAAATGACAGACAGATTTGTTGACTTGACAGAATAATTCTTTGTTACAAAAAGGCCGTTTTTTAGAAGTTTGTCAATTGACTTCTCTAAATTGCATAAATAAGTAAATAACATGAATTATTAAGAATTACATTGTTTTTCGTCTAAAAGTAGGATTGATTACGTGAATACTGAGTGAAAACGCTCCTAGTGAACAAATAGGTTTCACTGGGTGATTTTTATTTAAGGAGATCCAAAATACCTAAGTTGGCCACTATTTTTCGTACTTCATATTAATTATTTAAGATGAACTTAGTGTTTTTACATGATGACATTTGCTGTATCAGTGATCAAGTGATATAAACTTTTGTGTGGATCAGTTACTCAGTGTAATTTAATGGGTTGACTGTTTATGCAGACATGTTATGCAATCATTGTTAATATACACAATAACTTTTCTATAATCATAAATACTCGTTAAACTGGTTGAATTTGGAGGGTATCGCATACTTCGGTAAAGTAAAGCCTTTAATATGTTCCGTTACACGTTTACGGTGCAATCGTGAATTCAATGAGAGAGCGCCAGAGCAATTGCAGCCACATCGCAGAACTTCGTAATCTGAAGAATGTTGCTTTGCTATTTGTTTTGTGTTATACATTTCGGTGATTCATTTAACAGGCTTCTTCAGCATCGAAGGCCGCGCGTCCTTACACCACAAAATTCAGAAGACATGCATGGCAACCTCCGAAATGTTGTCGGTGGAGATCGGGTTCACCTTCTAGATTAAACAGTAGGTGTACAAGAGGAGTGGCACTTTTATAAAGCAATGTTGGTCGAACCGGCGAAACGAGGTTACATTGGAGGTATCTACCCGTCGCATTCAACGCGGCAACGAGTTGGGTCATCGGCCAGGTCTGTGGGAAGAGAAGGGAACCGACCCGGAGGTGTCAGGGTCCGCAAGTGATGGCGCGTTCGGCCGCCGAACACGTTCCGGTGGAGTGTGTCAGCGGCAGCGTGTGTTCGGTGGCCCGGTCAGCGGGTTTCCGGTTTGCCGTGAGAACGGGCCAAGACATCACAGCAGCGGCGAGCGGCGCAAGGTGCAGGCTGGGCCAGGCAGAGTCGCCACGCAGTCCTCGTCGGCAGCGCACCAGCCAGCTGAATCGCTCTACGCACGGTAACTATCAGCGCCGCAGTTGCAATACAAACTTAATGCGACCACCAACCGTACAAACATTTTTAACAATCGTCTAGATTTCATCGGATTCTCTGTTACTTCAGCTGCCTGGTAACTGTCCTTCCACGTCTGAAAGTAGTTTACTAAACGCGGATCGTTTCTTAGAAAGACGAGGAGAGTGCAAAAGCGGTCTATGTGGACGTCATTAATGAGGGGGCATACTAGACGAGGTGGACAAGAACGTCGGAGGGGATCAGATCATTCCGGCATTTGTCACAAATGATTAACTTGTCCTATCTGGGCTTTTCTTTAGTCTTGAATGACCTCAGCATAAACGGATAATTAAACTACGATTTTCCTGTGTCCTTATAAAATCTTTTCGTTCTTCCTACTGCGTTAAGCTGTTGAATCGTATGAGCTCTCGGCAACACACTCCTCGGTCATCGTCATGCCATAACTAACTGCCTTGTGCTTTTTATTTCATGCTGATTTTGACATTATTTCTTCTGTTACTTACTTTGAAAGCTTTCTGTATGTGAAGGTGCTTTGGAACTTTCTATTTTAGTTTCTACAATTAGTACTTACAGTAATAATTTTTAATTGTTTTATCTAATCTTTACGCTAAAGTATTTATTTTTAATTATTTTTTGAATACACTTTGTTTATTTGAATGTGTCATGATTGCTTCATTCCTTAATATTTCTATCTAGTCTGCCCAATCACTGTTTCGATTGTCAGCTACAAGAATGAAGCTCTTCGGTCTATGTTATTTTTCAGATTTACAGTCATACGACGAAGGATCCAGAGGTCTATAGTTCGATTCCCCGTCAGTGCTAAGTCTTTTGCGCCATTTATCGCTTCTTTCACCTTCGTTAGTGTTTGTTAATGTGGAAAATGGCATGTTGCACCGTGATTCGGGGTCCACGCTGAACTCTTAAAATGGTTCAAATGACTCTGAGCGCTATGGGACATAACTTCTGAGGTCATCAGTCCCCTAGAACTTAGAACTAATCTAACAATTTGTCCATTTTATTTGGACTGTTGTGCTCCGTGGCCGTGGATAATGGTATTTTACTAGAAAAATACAGCTGTTCGCTGCATTTTTATAGTAAAATATCATCAGAACTAATTAAACCTAGCCCGCATCTCGTGGTCGTGCGGTAGCGTTCTCGCTTCCCACGCCCGGGTTCCCGGGTTCGATTCCCGGCGGGGTCAGGGATTTTCTCTGCCTCGTGATGGCTGGGTGTCGTGTGCTGTCCTTAGGTTAGTTAGGTTTAAGTAGTTCTAAGTTCTAGGGGACTTATGACCACAGCAGTTGAGTCCCATAGTGCTCAGAGCCATTTGAACCATTTAATTAAACCTAACTAACCTAAGGACGTCACACACATCCATTCCCGAGGCAGGATTCGAACCTGCGACCGTAGCGGTCGCGCGGTTCCAGACTGTACCACCTAGAACCGCTCGGCCACCCCGGCCGGCAGCTGAACTCTTAGCCCCAGCCTAAATGGCTGGGTAAGTCAGTTGAGACGCCAGAAGAAGTCAACACCATACTATCTCACTACGCGTAATAAACAACGGTAGTTCTTCGGATTGATGACAGCTTTGCAATACTACTTGGTAGTTAAAATAATCAATTAGAATATATAAAAGTTCTTGATAACTATGTTCACGATCTGATTGCTGTGCTCGGGAGAAGAGCTGTTCCTGCTGACCGTAAATGTAGAAGGAGAGGGAATATGGGAATCACAGTAATACACATAACAGAAGCTGGCTATGATATATGTCGTGGACGGGGACGGGGGGGGGGGGGGGAGAGAATTGAAAAGAGTAACAAATGAATGTTAGATGTTGTGTGGGAAAGTCGGGGTGTGAAATGGGAGTCGTAGGTCTAGGTGACAGCGCCTTGACCTGTAAAGACAAGATCACTATAGCTGATAGGATCAATAAACTTCTGATCGGATTTCTGTATGAGCAAGCGAGAAATGTTTTAAGTCGTCTTGGGCCTAAATAAGGAGTGTGTGAATGGGAAGAGGAGGTGGTACGTGTGGGTAAGATTTGTGGCAGCTGGCCACACTGCATGGTGAGTGGGGGGACATGGCGAGATTTCTACAGTATTTGTACATTATTACTGTCTTCTTTAATACCCTCGATATTTTCACTGCTTCCACCGAGGCTGTCGCAGGGAAGTAAAGGTCCAAGTGCTACACCGCCAGTGCGGACACCGCGGTGTCAGCACTGATGGTGCTGCGCTTCGCAGACGATCAGTGAACTTCCTGCGGTTAGATTAAGCGAATATTGGCTATTGAGTAACTGCGAGGCTGCTGTCTCGCTCTGTTGCTGACCTCGACTCACGACGGATCGACCTTAAGAAAATGGTTCAAATGGCACTGAGCACTATGGGACTGAACATCTTAGGTCATCAGTCCCCTACAACTTAGAACTACTTAAACCTAACTAACCTAAGGACATCACACACACCCATGCCCGAGGCAGGATTCGAACCTGCGACCGTAGCAGTTCCGCGGTTCCGGACTGCAGCGCCAGAACCGCACGGCCACCGCGGCCGGCCGACCTTAAGAGAGGGAAGTTTTCCGTCATGCCTCCCCTTCTTACGTAGGGCCTCTATACATTTTCCAGTGAACCACTTTTGTGGTAATTATACCTTCTTCTTATTGCCCCTAAATCCACAGCGTTTTCTGTCACCCACCCTCCTAGCTTGGCTATTCTGTACAGATTTTACTGATCGGTCGTACGGGGTGCACAGGATTTCCTCGCTGTGTCGTCTCTTTTCTCTTCAGTGTTATTTCAGTTCCCCATGACGAGAGGTAAAACGAATTAATAATTAGTCCATAGAGGTGATGATTTTGATGTTGCTTTGATACAATGGTAGCGTTAGTGATGTATGAGAAACAACAATATACATGTTTGCCACGTTGCTGGCATTAGCGCTAATATTTATCTAACAAAAAAGTTTTTGCAGTCAAATACTCACACTAAACATTTAGTGGCTAGACCAGTGAAGACCTCAACAGGCTACGAGTAATTCGTTATGACAGCTTGGCCGGCACTGGAGACACTTTCAGTGTCTATGAAGGAACGGCAGTCCATTCTTCCTCAAGAGTCGAAACCAGAGAAGCTAGTGATGTTGGACGTTTGTATCTGGAGGGAAGTCGTGTTTCAACTCATCCCAATGATGTTTCATTGAGTCCAGGTCGGGATTCTGGGCAGGCCAGTCTATTTGGGGTATGTTATTGCTCACAATTCCTGCTTTAAGACAGGGTTGACTATCATGCTGAAACAAACAATCGTCGTCTCCGAACTGTGCCCCTACTGTACGCAGTAAAATGAGTTCACATCCTTCCACATTAAACGTTTCCTTGAGCGCAGAAGGGGCTGTGGGTGTTCCTTCGCTTGTCCACTTCATAGCCACAGTACAAACAGCCGACTGTAGCAGCTTTAAAAGGGTTGAAATGACCCTGGTATATTATTTTTCAGGTGACATCCAGCGAGTAGCCCACGTTCGAAACCACCGAACTGTCCTGACCGACCAAGTCTGCTGTTAAAGGTTCTCCACTGACACCAAAATACTCCCCATCCGCTCTATACACGTGGGTCAACCTTTCCCTCTAAAGAAACACCAAAGGTGAACGAGAGTTGTGGCTTATCGTACCCCAGACCATAAGGTTTGGGGTGGTTTCAGTATGTATGGGACGAATGCGCTCTACGAGACAACGCACTCCAAGTCAGAGTTGTATGTGCAAACAACCATGCAGACAGAATCAGCTTCCGTCGCTGCAGACCACGGCCCGCCGAGTGATCCTCTGACGGCACCAGTCAAGCTGTACACGTCGGTACCGTGGCGTGAGTGGAAGACGAGTTAGAGGTGCGCGTGCCCGTAGTCCCACTGCTACACTACTGGCCATTAAAATTGCTACACCACGAAGATGACGTGCTACAGACGCGAAATTTAACCGACAGGAAGAAGATGCTGTGCTATGCAAATGATTAGCTTTTCAGAGCATTCACACAAGGTGGCCGTCGGTGGCGACATCTCAACGTGCTGACATGAGGAAAGTCTCCAACCGATTTCTCATACACACACAGCAGTTGACCGGCGTTGCCTGGTGAAACGTTGCCACGTGTAAGGAGGAGAAATGCGTACCATCACTTTTCCGACTTAGATAAAGGTCGGATTGTAGCCTATCGCGATTGCGGTTTATCGTATCGCGACATTGCTGCTCGCGTTGGTCGAGATCCAATGACTGTTAGCAGAATATGGAATCGGTGTGTTCAGGAGGGTAATACGGAACGCCGTGCTGGGTCCCAACGGCCTCGTATCACTAGGAGTCGAGATAACAGGCATCTTATCCGCATGGCTGTAACGGATCGTGCAGCCACGTCTCGATCCATGAGTCAACAGATGCGTACGTTTGCAAGACAACAACCATCTGCACGAACAGTTCGACGACGTTTGCAGCAGCATGGACTATCAGCTCGGAGACCATGGCTGCGGTTACCCCTGACACTGCATCACAGACAGGAGCGCCTGCGCTGGTGTACTCAACGACGAACCTGGGTGCACGAATGGCAAAACGTCATTTTTTCGGTTGAATCCAGGTTCTGTTTACAGCATCATGATGGTCGCATTCGTGTTGGGCGACATCGTGACGAACGCACATTGGAAACGTGTATTCGTCATCGCCATACTGGCGTATCACCCGGCGTTATGGTATAGGGTGCCATTGATTACACGTCTCGGTCACCTCTTGTTCGCATTGACGGCACTTTGAACAGTGGACGTTACATTTCAGATGTGTTATGACTCGTGATTCTACCCTTCATTCGATCCCTCCGAAACCCTACATTTCAGCAGGATAATGCACGACCGCTTGTTGCATATCCTGTACGGGCCTTTCTGGATACAGAAAATGTTCGACTGCTGCCCTGTCCAGCACATTCTCCAGATCTCTCACCAATTGAAAACGTCTGGTCAATGGTGGCCGAGCAACTGGCTCGTCACAATAAGCCAGTCACTGCTCTTGATGAACTGTGGTATCGTGTTGAAGCTGCATGGGCAGCTGTACCTGAACACGCCATCCAAGCTCTGTTTGACTCAATGGCCAGGCGTATCAAGGCCGTTATTACGGCGAGAGGTGGTTGTTCTGTTTCTCAGGATCTATGCACCCAAATAGCGTGAAAATGTAATCACATGTCAGTTCTGGTATAATATATTTGTCCAATGAATACCCGTTCATCATCTGCATATCTTCTTGGTGTAGCAATTTTAATGGCCAGTAATGTAGTAACCTGTTGACAACAGTTGGTGTTAACACGTCTGGGCTCACGAGACCTATTTCTGTGTTGTCGTCGCTGTAAGGTCTGCCACTGCTGCCCTTCAATACGACAGTCCTGTTGGACGTCTGAGCTGCGTGGACGTCCAGAACCTCGTCTTCTAGTGTGAGAATGTTCACGTGACCACTGATATCAGCATCGTGGCACAACTGACGCTGCACGTCCAACTTACGTGGCAGTTCTCCGAAAGCACCGTCAAGCCACTCGGAAGAGCACAGTCTGACGGCTTTCAAACCCGCTCAGTTGGTTTCAGGAAGCACGAGATCGTTTCGATGGTATGGTTGCTTGCTTGCTTGCTTCACACGTTTGAACCACACTGAGCCACCTGACTGGGACCATCCCCTATTAAATGGTACCATATATGGCGCTCTGGAGCTATGCAACTACGTTATCTGTCTGTGGACAACGTTTGCTATCCCTCAGGTGGCATATTCTGTCATCGGATCATAATCGACGTCATCTTTCCATATCTACAAATGTTTTTCCCCAGCAGTGTATATAGAGGCAAATCGTTGTTTCCAAAGATCTGAAAAAGTACTTGACCGATTTACTTCAAAATTTCACACGATACACTAATAAACATACGACAGATAGGCCGTATATTTCTCTGGTGAATCGGCTAAAACTTGCACCGCAAATATTGCAGAAATGGAAAGTGATATTGCTGTGCGGTTTTCACAGTATGGATTCAGAATCAGTGGCTCGTACTGCTAGGCAATAAACCGATTGTAATAATACTTGCAAACTGCAATTTTTGTGCAAACATACGCTTTTTAAACGAAATAATGCCTATTGACATTAACAGACTAAAAGTAGAATAAATTAGAATTTCAGTGTTGTTTGTTTCAAGGTTCTAGGGCCAGTCGTTTACGAGATATCGTATTTTGATACGTTTTCACACCGACGCTTGTATAATACCTGTGGTAGCACACACTAAAGAACAAGTGCCTACATTAGTTATGTAGATCCTGACCAGTATCGAGACAATTGACCATCACAGGTTGTGTTCAAAATAACCACCGGCAGCTGCAATACACGCTTCCAGTCTGGTATTGAACGACTGTTGCACACGTGCTAGTATTTCAGCAGAGATGTCCGAGCACGCTACAGAAATACGTCGTTGCGTATCACTAGGTGTAGTTGGTATGTCCTTGTACAGCGTCTTTCAGAGGTCCCCACAGACTAAAGGCTGCAAATGTCAAATCCGGAGAACGGGCCGGTCAAGGAATAGGTCCTCAGCTTCCAATCTAACGATTTGGAAGCAATTCTTGAAGACACTCTGTAGTACTTCGTGAATTATGCGTTGGATAGCCATTATGTTGGTATCACAGGTTCCTCCTAGTTTGCAGAGGAACGTCTTCCAGCATCCTTGGAAGATCGTCTGTTAGGGGCTGCAATACCTGTGCACGTTTGGTGTTCCATCTATGAAGAACAGGCATATGAGCTGGTGGTTCCCTATCCCACACCACACGTTTACGCTCCATGGATGATAACGTTCCACCTCCCGAAGCCAATGGCGATTGTCAACAGACTAATAGTGCATGTTTCGGCGATCTACCTGGCCATGACTGGTATATGTGGCTTCATCACTAAACAAGATACCTGATACATCTGGATAATCCTGTCTTCCTGTCTGTGAATGGAAGTTAATACGATTCTCTTAATCGTTTCCGTGCAGCTCTACATGGAGAGAGATGTTGTAGGGATTGAACTTACGTAGATACGTAGATGGAGAATGCTTAGGATACTTGCCTGACTCACCCACTTCCTCGTGCGATTCTGTGGGAGCTAACGTGCGGACCAGCTGCGACATTAATATGTTATATCTTCTGTTCAAATGACTCTGAGCACTATGGGACTTAACATCTGTCATCAGTCCCCTAGAACTTCGAACTACTTAAACCTAACTAACCTAAGGACATCACACACATCCATGCCCGAGGTAGGATTCGAACCTGCGACCGTAGCATTCGCTCGGTTTCAGACTGAAGCGCCTCGAACCGCTCGACCACCGCGGCCGGCTAGTCGCATTGCACTCACGAACACATTGCAAGTAAACATAACAACATCGTACCTAGCAACTACGCTGGTTGAATGGCACAAACAAGTGTCGGTGTGGAAACTTTCCAGAATACCATATCTCGTATACGACAGGCACTGGAATCCTGCAGAAAACATCACTGACGTTCTAATTTACCCTAATTTTAGCATTTTAGTGTCAATAGGCATTATTCCATTTTAAAAACGTGTAGATGCCATAGAGATATCAAATTGGTGGGGCTGTTTTTTGCTATGTTTCATCGCTGCCCCATGGGGGCGTATGACAAAACAATTGCTTCCCCCGTATTCACAGATATTTTCTACGGTATTAAGATTGCGTGATTTAGCGGGCCAGTCGTGATGCGGTAGGGTGCGTGAGTATTGGCCAGTTCAGGAACGTATGCGCGCAGCCTTGCGAACGAGGATGTTGTCATCTTGGAAGACCAGATTGTCCGTCGCGTAATTATGAAGATGTTGAAGAAATGCCAATACTTGGTCACCGAGAATATTCAGATATACACCCTGGTT
Organism: Schistocerca cancellata; assembly: GCF_023864275.1. Taxonomy (NCBI): domain Eukaryota; kingdom Metazoa; phylum Arthropoda; class Insecta; order Orthoptera; family Acrididae; genus Schistocerca; species Schistocerca cancellata. The sequence continues at coordinate 879,273,633 of NC_064629.1, read as the reverse complement.
CATGTTCGCGAAAGCCTGGTTGAGAAGACACAAGTCATGGGTCGGAAAACTCCCCCAAAACTTCACAAAATCACATATAACCTGAACTAAACTTTTCCCATGCTGCAGGTTAAACTCCTCACTGTGTTGAAGGTGCACTGGAGGCCCTGAATTATTTGCGGAGAGTCAAAATCGTAACTCGTCGTGAACGCCTCCATCTAGCTAATGTCCAGTTTCTGAGCTGTTTGAGCGTGTGATTAGTATATTGCCTGGTGAGCGTATATATATCTGTTACTTGCGGTCAGTCTTCGATTAACTCTAGGTATCTTATTTCTGCTTGCAAATTATGTGTTGTGGAATGACCACGAGACATTGATCATGCACAGGTACTGCACGTACGGGCCAGTATAATAGGAAAAAAAGGGGGAGGAGGAGCGAACCCAGTATAGCAAGCATCCTCCGTCACACACCAAATGGTGGATTGTGAGGTAGACGTACAGATGGAGGATCCTTGCCATAAGTGAAGGAGCCCCCTTTGATACTGGGCAATTTTCTCTCACCACGACAGTTATCGGTTATAGATCATGCAGTTCCATAGTACTCCAAGGAAACGTAATAGGTGCATTATTTTTCCCAATTTACGTACGAACACATTTTGACAATGAATCCAAGAGGAAAGAGAGGGGGTAGGCACGAATATGTCCAAGTACTTCTTTTTATTTGTGTAGTCATACACATCTGAATCTGATAATGTCGAGAGAATGCAGTTCATCGCATCACCAAATCGTGTGATGGACTGTGCACGAGAAATCCGAAAAACAGCTGAGGTGATAATAACGTGGAGCAGCTCTCTGGAAACGTCTCGGTCCCCGGGGGACAGAAGATCCCCGGGATATTGCAGATGCTCTCAGTTCTTCCTCGCCGGCGCTTAGTAAACTCATAACGGCGAAGGCTTAAGCCCACCGGAAGGCAACGCACTACGAGAGACGTTTCTAACGTGTTCCGCGTCGTCTTCAGATAGAGTTTCGCGGCTTCTTGCGTATCATAATTAAAGCATGTTTGCCGGCGCTGGTGGATCGCGTTGCAGGCGAGTGGCGGCGGAGAGCAGAAAGGGGAGGGTGGGGGAAGAAGGCGCCACCTAAGCTGAGATGGCGCTGCGCCGCTGTTTGTTTAATAAGCAACATGGCGGCGGAAGATTAATTTAAAGGGATCGCGCCGCTCCGTGCAAGAGCCGCCTAACTGCCCGCCCGGGCTCTGCGCCTGCACGCCATCTATGCGACCCTTACCGAGCTCCTTACTGCACGACAGTTTCCTTCAAAGTCGTGTTTCTAATGATGATCTAAATGAACATATTCACCGCTAATCTTCAGGGCACCTTATGATCCGAAGCTAAGAGTGCCGGATGGCAGTCTTATTTGCCTTCCACCTATTCCACGTCTTAAGTAATCATTTCATATCTTTCAGAAACGTAGGAAGCTTCCTGTAGACACATGAACAGAAAACAATTGAGACTTAGTATTGTCAGTTTCATAGATAAGGTCCAAATCTCGCCGCCGTGATCTTGGCTTGTGTGAGAGATACGTAATTGACAAAGCCCTGTTTGATTATACTATACTTTCCTATAGCGAACTGTTGTTGTTACGTACAGTCTGAAACTAGAATTACCCCTGTCTCTGTATGCTCCATTTCCTCCTTCATACTAACAACTCCGCGTATGTCATTACATACAAGAGTCTAACTTCAGTAAGATTCATTCCTTATTGCATCCCTTCATTCAGAATCAGATTCAGTTCCCTATCACACTGTAGTTGTTTATGTCAATTGATCCGGTATTTCAAGCATTGGACTGTGCTGTAATCTACCTCTTAACACCACAGAAGTTACACATTAAGCTAAAGGCGCTATAGAAGTCCACATTTTTCAATGCATACAGTAAACTGCTATGTATGTTCTCTTAAAACATGTTCTCCAAAATCCTATCCACCTTTTAACCCTCTCTTCCGTCTTCTCCCTTTGTCCTTTTTCTCCTTTTCTCCTTTTCTCCTTTTCTTCCTTTTCCCTTTTCAAATGTCATTTTTTTGTTCTTGCATTACAGTCATTATAAATTAAAGTGGTAATGTACTCCCGTGTATTACAAATAGCAGCTAAGTGAAAGCATAGACGTATCTTAGTAAAAGTAAAGTAATGAGCCACACGGAAGTAAGGAAGATTGGGGTTCGACGCCGCGTCGACGACAAGGTAATTACAATACCGCGAAGGAAATTCCAAAGGGACCATCCTGGTGTCCGCCTTACTAGATGTAGAGAAATTGCGGGAAATCGGAATTTCCGGACGAGCCTGCGAGCCCTGCATCCAATGAATTTGCTACCAGGTGCTAACTACCACGCTGTGTCGCTCGCACTGAGGCCAAGAAATGAGCGAACAAGAAGAAAGTATGAGGCAGTCCCTTATGGAAATTGCCCAATCAAAATGCTTGCATCTTGGGTACTCATTTGCCATTATAGCTCTCATTTTTCTGATACACTTGGCTGAAAATGACAAGTTCGTGGTGCCCTCCATCGGTAATGCTGGAATTCAATATGGTGTTGGCCGGCCCTTATCCCTGATGATGGCTTCCACTCCCGCAGGCATACGTTCAATCAGGTGCTGGAAGGTTTCTTGGGGAATGGCAGCCCATTCTTTACGGAGTGCTGCACTTTTTTTCCCACTAGCTGCTTATATTTTATGACCTACCGTCTAATTTCTTATGGTGGGTTGTCTGTTGCCACTTAGCCGCTGTGACTGGGTCCGGGGTCCGGAGTGACTGAAAGTAACACCACCCCGGCTACCGTCCCCACTCACACCGTTGCCCGTGTCCCGCCACGTGGAGGCGGGTTCTATTTGTTTACATCCATTTGATATCTTTTTTCTGTGCAGCATTAGAAAAACTTATAACTAATACAAAATCAAGTAAGATATTAATAAACGAAACGAAATTAAATATTTAGAAAGAAGGAAGGGAGAGAACTGAATAGAGAAGGGATATGTATAATATTGCCCGTCACCTGGTTGTGGGCGGCGGCCCGGGTCTTGGAATGACCCTCAAGACGCTGGCCGTCGCTCACCATGCCTTTAACATCTACCATCCTAAAAACTAACTTAACTAGAAGAGATTAGGGTACATTAAAGCTAGACTAAGACCTCCGTGTCCAGCCTGCTAAACTATTTACGATATACAATAGAGAGGTAACTGATTTTGTGCTTGGCTCAAAGTTGCTAATGAAAGGGTACTTGTGGTAAAAGTAATAAGGTAATGACGCTAACGGTTTGTGTTGAGCCTACAAGGCTCCTAGTAGAGTACATCAGGCGCAAGCACCTCCCGGCCCCTCCGACAACACGACCTGAACGGTGGTTTTCCCCGATCTACCATAGGTATCCATCGGGATGGGCTCAAAAGAGAGGAACCACAATTAAGATCCTTCCATCCAGGACGTGCACCGCCTCTTACCAGGGGGCGTAGGTCCCTTGAAGAGGTGCCTAACTTTAAGCTTCAGATCAGAAGTTATTAGTGTAGTGTAGTGGAGTGCTGCACTGAAGAGAGGTATCGATGTCGGTCAGTAAGGCCTGGCACGAAGTCGGCGTTCCAAAACATCCCAAAAGTGTTCTATAGGATTCCGGCCAAGACTCTGTGCAGGCCAGTCCATTACAGGGATGTTGTTGAGTAACCACTTCGCCACAGGCCGTGCATTATGAACAGGTGCTCGATCGTGTCGAAAGATGCAGTTACCATCCCCGAATTGCTCTTCAACAGTGGGAAGCAAGAAGGTGCTTAAAACATCAACGTAGGCCTGTGGTGTGATATAGCGCCACGCAAAACAACAAGGGGCGCATGCCCCCGGGCCGCGCGGTATTAACCGAGCGGTCTAGGGCGCTGCAGTCATGGACTGTTAGGCTGGTCCCGGCGGAGGTTCGAGTCCTCCCTCGGGCATGGGTGTGTGTGTTTGTCCTTAGGATAATGTAGGTTAAGTATTGTGTAAGCTTAGGGACTGATGACCTTAGCAGTTAAGTTCCATAAGATTTCACACACATTTGAACATTTTTTTGCATGCCCCCTCCGTGAAAAACACGACCACACCATAACACAACCGCCTCCGAATTTTACTGTTGGCACTACACACGCTGGCAGATGACGTTCACCGGGAATTCGCCATACCCACACCCTGCCATCGGGTCGCCACATTGTGTACCGTGATTCCTCACTCCACACAACGTTTTTCCACTGTTCAGTCGTCCAATGCTTACGCTCCTTACACCAAGTGAGGCGTCATTAGGCATTTACCGGAGTGATGTGTGGCTTATGAGCAGCTGCTCGACCATGAAATCCAAGTTTTCTCACCTCCCGTCTAACTGTCTTATTACTTGCAGTGGAACCTGATGTAGTTTGAAACAGTGGGCCTAAAGATGTTTAGGAGTGTGGAAATCTCGCGTACAGACGTGTGACACAAGTGACAACCATTCACGTGAACACTTTCGAAGTCCGTGAGTTCCGCGGAGTGCCACATTCTGCTCTCTATGTCTAATGGCTACTGAGGTCGCTGATATTGAGTACCTGTCAGTAGGTGGCAGCACTATGCACCTAATATGAAAAACGTTTGTTTTTATGGGTGTCAAATGTTCAAATGTGTGTGAAATCATATGGGACTTAACTGCTAAGGTCTTCAGTCCCTAAGCTTACACACTACTTAACCTAAATTATCCTAAGGACAAACACACACACCCATGCCCGAGGGAGGACTCGAACCTCCGCCGGGACCAGCCGCACAGTCCATGACTGCAGCGCCTTCAGACCGCTCGGCTAATCCCGCGCGGCTGTTATGGGTGTTCAGATACTTTTGATCACATAGTCTATGGTGCGAGAGAGAGAGAGGCAACAACATTTATTCTTGCTGTGTAACTGGTGCAAGACTTTCTAGACTCTAAGGAAAAACGGGGAAAAATCGACGCAGCATTAAGGAATCATGCGAACGGGATGGAAATCGGTAACATGATAGATGTAATGTGCATGTACAGACCAACGAATGATTAAAATTGAAAAAAAGAAAAACAATGGGTGATTTATTAAAGAGAAAGCGCTTCACAAATCGAGCAACTCAGTATTGCGTAAGTGCACCTCTGGCCCTTACACAAGCAGTTAGTCGGGTTAACATTGATCGATAGAATTATTGGCTGTTCTGAGGGAAATCGTGCCAATTCTGTGCAAGCGGTGCGTTAGATCGTCAAAATGTCGAGCTGGTTCGAGGGCTTTCTCCATACTCCTCGAAATGTACTCACCTGGGGAAACCATCGCCGTGTGGGGGCGGACATTATCTGACTGTGATGTAAGCCCAGGATGGCTTGCCACGAAAGGCAACAAAACTGGCTCGCCGTAGAATATCGTCGATGTACCTCTGTGCTGTAAGGGTGCCGCCGATGGTCCTACTACGAAAGTAAATAGCACCCAGACCATCACTCCTGGTTGTCATGCTTTATGGCCCGCAACAGTCAAGTTGGTAAGCCACCGCTGTCCGGTGCATCTCCATGTGTGTCTTCGGCCTGGAATCTCATTGACTGGAATAGAACTGTCTTCAGTGATGAGTCCCACTTTGAACTGAGCCTCGCTGACCAACGACGACGTGTCTGGAGACACCCCGTACGGTCGTGGGATACCAGCCTGACTGTGGCCCACCATACGGCCCGACAACCAGAAGTAACAGTCTTGAGAGCCGTTTCTTTTCACAGCAGGAGCCCGGTGGTTGTCATCCGCGGCAGCTTGACAACGCAGTAGTACGTGGCCGATATTGTACCCCCCGTGTTGTTGCCCTTCATGGTAAGCCATCCTGAGCTTACATTACTGTAAGGTAATGCCCATCCGCACACGGCGAGAGCTTCTACTGCCTGTCTTCGTGCTTGCCAAATCCTACCTTGTCCAGCCAGGAGCCGCGCGGTGTAGCCGCGAGGTCTCAGGCACCTTGTCACGGTCCTTAGCGTAAGTTAGTTTAAGTTAGATTAAGTAGTGTGTAAGCTTAGGGACCGATGACTTCAGCAGTTTGGTCCCATAAGACCTTACAGCAAATTTCCAATTTCCAATTTTCGGGCATGGGTGTATGTGTGTTGTCCATAGCGTAAGTTATTTTAAGTAAGATTAATTAATGTGTAGGCTTAGAGACCGATGACCTCAGCAGTTTGGTCCGGTAAGACCTTACCTTTCCAAATTTCCCAGCCAAGTGGTCGAATTTTACCCCAATCGAGAACATTTGCAGCATTACGAGCAGGGCCCTCCAAGCAGCTGTAGATTTTGACAATCTAACGCGCCAACTGGACCAGATTTGGTATGACATCCCTCAGGGGGATATCCAACAACTCCATCCGTCAATAACAACCCGAATAACTGCTTGCATAAGGGCCAGAGCTGGACCAACGCGTTATTGACGTGCTCAATTTGTGAAGTTCTTTCTGTTGAACAAATCATCTAATTTTTCTAAAATTTCAATCATTTGTTTGCCTGTATACGTACATTACGAGGTGCATTCAAGTTCCAAGGCCTCCGATTTTTTTTCTCCGGACTGGAAAGAGATAGAAACATGCGCATTGTTTTAAAATGAGGCCGCGTTCATTGTAAATACGTCCCAGAGATGGCAGCACTGTACGGCAGATGGAATTTTACCGCAAGAAGCGAGAATGACAACTGTTTTAAATACTTAAAATGGCGACGTTTTCCTTACTTGAACAGCGTGCAATCATTCGTTTTCTGAATTTGCGTGGTGTGAAACCAATTGAAATTCATCGAAAGTTGAAGGAGACATGTGGTGATGGAGTTATGGATGTGTCGAAAGTACATTCGTGGGTGCGACAGTTTAATGAAGGCAGAACATCGTGTGACAACAAACCGAAACAACCTCGGGCTCGCACAAGCCGGTCTGACGAAATGATCGAGAAAGTGGAGAGAATTGTTTTGGGGGATCGCCGAATGACTGTTGAACAGATCGCGTCCAGAGTTGGCATTTCTGTGGGTTCTGTGCACACAATCCTGCATGACGACCTGAAAATGCGAAAAGTGTCATCCAGGTGGGTGCCACGAATGCTGACGGACGACCACATGGCTACCCGTGTGGCATGTTGCCAAGCAATGTTGACGCGCAACGACAGCATGCATGGGACTTTCTTTTCGTCGGTTGTGACAATGGATGAGACGTGGATGCCATTTTTCAATCGAGAAACAAAGCGCCAGTCAGCTCAATGGAAGCACACAGATTCACCGCCACCAAAAAAATTTCGGGTAACCGCCAGTGCTGAAAAAATGATGGTGTCCATGTTCTGGGACAGCGAGGGCGTAATCCTTACCCTTTGCGTTCCAGAGGGCACTACGGTAACAGGTGCATCCTACGAAAATGTTTTGAAGAACAAATTCCTTCCTGCACTGCAACAAAAACGTCCGGGAAGGGCTGCGCGTGTGCTGTTTCACCAAGACAACGCACCCGCACATCGAGCTAACGTTACGCAACAGTTTCTTCGTGATAACAACTTTGAAGTGATTCCTCATGCTCCCTACTCACCTGACCTGGCTCCTAGTGACTTTTGGCTTTTTCCAACAATGAAAGACACTCTCCGTGGCAGCACATTCGCCAGCCGTGCTGCTATTGCCTCAGCGATTTTCCAGTGGTCAAAACAGACTCCTAAAGAAGCCATCGCCGCTGCCATGGAATCATGGCGTCACCGTTGTGAAAAATTTGTACGTCTGCAGGGCGATTACGTCGAGAAGTAACGCCAGTTTCATTGATTTCGGGTGAGTAGTTAATGAGAAAAAAAATCGGAGACCTTAGAACTTGAATGCACCTAGTACATCTAACGATTTCCATTCTATTCGAATAATTACTTCGTGGTGCGTCCGTTTTTTTCCATCTAAGAGTGTATTTGATGCCACGTAAGCGGCTTGCACGTCAGTTTCAGTGCTTTTTTTCCTTTCTTTTTCAAGTAGCTTCTCATATGCTCACAGGAGTTCAGCTGGCCCGGTCCCAGACCATCCCAGTATAGAAAATTCTGAGGTAGTTATTGAGAATCGAACCTGGGACCAGTGCGTCACTTACTAATAACGTTAACCATTAGACCACGCAAATTACACACTTTTTTATCCTGGTCTGCACATGAGCAGCATTCGATTCGAATACAATCTAATGCTGCATTTCTCCAGTATCTCCTTCAGGATTCTGTAAACACGGAATAATACTATAGAGGGTAGGGCGCTGTGTGCAGTACTATTCTATAAGTTATGCCATTACCTCACTCCAATGTATTAACAGTCTTACCCTACCAGTTACGTGGGAGAACTTCAGATTATCGTGACTTCAAGCAGTTGTGTTACCTAAACGTATCAACTTCCTGACGTATTTTGAATATTTCCCCTCAACACTGTGCTACAGAATAATTTTCTGGGGTAACTCATCACTTAGTAAAAAAAGTACTGATTGCACAAAAGCGAGCAGTAAGAATAGTATGTGGTGTTCATCCACGGACGTCATGTAAGTACCTCTTCGAGGTACTAGGCATTTTAAGTACGCTGTCACAATACATACATTCACTAATGAAATTCGTCATAAGTAATCTACCACAATTTGAGAAAAACCATGATGTCCATACGTACAGGACTAGAGGGAAAAATGACCTATCTACTCATTGTTAAAGATGTCAGTGGCTCAGAAAGGGGTTCAATACGCAGAAACAAAAATGTTTGATTGTTTGCTCAATAACGTAAAATGTCAGGTAGGTATCAAAGCAAGATCTAAATATAATTTAAAATCATTTCTCCTGGACAACTCCCTCTATTCCACTGACGAATTTCTACTTATTTATTTATTTATTTAGCGTATGGCTCATAACATGTGAGTAAAAATTACAGAAACAAAACGATTTTTAAAAAATCACATATGTATAAACAGAACAATAAATAACAGTTTGTATATAAGGACAACACCAATTGTAAATTTACACTTACAGAAGAGCAATCACAAACAAACGTCCAGCTTAGATAATATATAGTCGATTGCCTCTTGGATCGCCATTAGGAAATCCTGTGGGTCATCCTCATATGCCCTTAGTGGGCATTCCTGCACGATGTGTTTGACCGTCTAAAACTGGTAGACAGTAAAAAGAGTAGTTGCATGAGTAGGACGAAAAATAATAATGTGTTCATTAATGTTAACACTAATTATGTATGCATATCCTGTAAATTGATTCGTTCCATATCATTTCGATACAAGAGACGTTCAAATGGTTTATGGAACACGTAACTAACTAAGACTTCACACGTATGCTTGTCGCTGCTAGAGGGGAAGAAAGCGATAAATGATGAAAGCCGGAATTTCGAACGTGATGAAATCAGAATTTGTCAAATTGGAGCACTTGATCAATTTTGGTATATACTGTTTTATCCATCCAGTATGTTGTCACAAAACTAACATCTCGTACTGTCACCTAACGCCAGTGTTATTCCACTTGATACCAACTTTGTAACTGCCCTTACGTCATACATATAAATGGGGCATATATCTTTGTGGAGGGCGCATGACCAGGTTTTTCAACATATGCGGAAGATTCAGTTAAAATAGATACAAATATTTAAAAAACTATAACGTAATTACTGTTTTTATTTTTTAAGAAATATAATCAACTTCAATTTTGGGTATTTAAAAAACTGTGATTAACGATTTTTAGAACCATGGGGACCAAGCATCCAATAAATAAAACGAAAATGCTTGTTTAATGTTATAATTAGGGAGCTTATAAAGTTACTAAAAACACAGGACCCAAGCAGCAATCAAAACATGATTAGTAAAGACTACAATAATTTTTCCGGCAAAGGACCATGAAATGAAAAAGTAGAATTGAATGACCGACGTCTGGGTACAGCCGCGGGCTATTGTTTCCTTGTTATTCCATTCAGTTTCAGTTGTGCGGCGACAGGGCGTGGGTGGCCACAGTTTGAAGTAATTGCAGTTATTCACTCATCCAACAAACACAAACTGTCTAGATCTTGATTGCAACTTTTGAACTTTGCCAGCCATTTCGTTTCGATAAGTATTATACACACCTCATAGTACTCAGAAATGTCCTGTGACTTAATTGTGTCGTATAGGAGTTACATCCCACAAAATTCCTCTCCGTAGGAATCGAAAACTTAGGTGTAATTTAAGTGTAACACTCTCAGAGAGCTGAAGGCACTCACACACACTAGAGTTCGCATATCCTCCTACAGGCTTTCTCTCGCACGCAGTGGGCGTCATCCCTCATTAGATCTCAACGAAAACTTCTCTAACGACCAAACGAACGCACTGGGCCTATAAGACTCAAGCTATGACGATGTTTACGTATTTTATAGGTTGTACACAGTGTATGATGTCGTCGTCGTCGTCGTGGTCTTCAGTGCTGAGACTGGTTTGATGCAGCTCTCCATGCTACTCTATCCTGTGCAAGCTTCTTCATCTCCCAGTACCTACTGCAACCTACATCCTTCTGAATCTGCTTAGTGTATTCATCTCTTGGTCTCCCCCTACGATTTTTACCCTCCACGCTGCCCTCCAATACTAAATTGGTGATCCCTTGATGCCTCAGAACATGTCCTACCAACCGATCCCTTCTTCTGGTCAAGTTGTGCCACAAACTTCTCTTCTCCCCAATACTATTCAATACTTCCTCATTAGTTATGTGATCTACCCATCTAATCTTCAGCATTCGTCTGTAGCACCACATTTCGAAAGCTTCTATTCTCTTCTTGTCCAAACTATTTACCGTCCATGTTTCACTTCCATACATGGCTACACTCCATACAAATACTTTCAGAAATGACTTCCTGACACTTAAATCTATACTCGATGTTAACAAATTTCTCTTCAGAAACGCTTTCCTTGCCATTGCCAGTCTACATTTTATATCCTCTCTATTTCGACCATCATCAGTTATTTTGCTCCCCAAATAGCAAAACTCTTTTACTACTTTAAGTTTCTCATTTCCTAATCTAATTCCCTCAGCATCACCCGACTTAATTCGAATACATTCCATTATCCTCGTTTTGCTTTTGTTGATGTTCATCTTATATCCTCCCTTCAAGACACCATCCATTCCGTTCAACTGCTCTTCCAAGTCCTTTGCTGTCTCTGACAGAATTACAATGTCATCGGCTAACCTCAAAGTTTTTATTTCTTCTCCATGGATTTTAATACCTACTCCGAATTTTTCTTTTGTTTCCTTTACTGCTTGCTCAATATACAGATTGAATAACATCGGGGAGAGACTACAACCCTGTCTTACCCCCTTCCCAACCACTGCTTCCCTTTCATGTCCCTCGACTCTTATAACTGCCATCTGGTTTCTGTACAAATTGTAAATAGCCTTTGCTCCCTGTATTTTACCCCTGCCACCTTTAGAATTTGAAAGAGAGTATTCCAGTCAACATTGTCAAAAACTTTCTCCAAGTCTACAAATGCTAGAAATGTAGGTTTGCCTTTCCTTAATCTATTTTCTAAGATAAGTCGTAGTAGGGTCAGTATTGCCTCACGTGTTCCAGTATTTCTACGGAATCCAAACTGATCTTCCTCGAGGTCGGCTTCTACTAGTTTTTCCATTCGTCTGTAAAGAATTCACGTTAGTATTTTGCAGCTGTGGCTTATTAAACTGATTGTTCGGTAATTTTCACATCTGTCAACACCTGCTTTCTTTGGGATTGGAATTATTATATTCTTCTTGAAGTCTGAGGGTATTTCGCCTGTTTCATACATCTTGCTCACCAGATGGTAGAGTTTTGTCAGGACTGGCTCTCCCAAGGCCGTCAGTAGTTCCAATGGAATGTTGTCTACTCCGGGGGCCTTGTTTCGACTCAGGCCTTTCAGTGCTCTGTCAAACTCTTTACGCAGTATCGTATCTCCCATTTCATCTTCATCTACATCCTCTTCCATTTCCATAATATTGTCCTCAAGTACATCTCCCTTGTATAGACGCTCTATACACTCCTTCCACCTTTCTGCTTTCCCTTCTTTGCTTAGAACTGGGTTTCCATCTGAGCTCTTGATGTTCATACAAGTAGTTCTCTTATCTACAAAGGTCTCTTTAATTTTCCTGTAGGCAGTATCTATCTTACCCCTAGTGAGATAAGCCTCTACATCCTTACATTTGTCCTCTAGCCATCCCTGCTTAGCCATTTTGCACTTCTTGTCGATCTAATTTTTGAGAAGTTTGTATTCCTTTTTGCCTGCTTCGTTTACTGCATTTTTATATTTCTCCTTTCATCAATTAAATTCAATATTTCTTCTGTTACCCAAGGATTTCTACTAGCCCTCGTCTTTTTACCTACTTGATCCTCTGCTGCCTTCACTAATTGATCCCTCAAAGCTACCCATTCTTCGTCTACTGTATTTCTTTCCCCCGTTCCTGTCAATATCTCCCTTATGCTCTCCCTGAAACTCTGTACAACCTCTGGTTCTTTCAGCTTATCCAGGTCCCATCTCCTTAAATTCCCACCTTTTTGCAGTTTCTTCAGTTTTAATCTACAGGTCATAACCAACAGATTGTGGTCAGAGTCCACATCTGCCCTCCAGGGGAGGGGTTCCTAAATCTTTGTCTTACCATTATGTAATATATCTGATACCTTTTAGTATCTCCAGGGTTCTTCCATGTATACAACCTTCTATCATGATTCTTAAACCAAGTGTTAGCTATGATTAAGTTGTGCTCTGTGCAAAATTCTACCAGGCGGCTTCCTCTTTCATTTCTTAGCCCCAATCCATATTCACCTACTATGTTTCTTTCTCTCCCTTTTCCTACACTCGAATTCCAGTCACCCATGACTATTAAATTTTCGTCTCCCTTCACTATCTGAATAATTTCTTTTATTTCATCATATATTTCTGTATGATGTAGTTGTGGAAAAAATATCTACGTTGTTGAGATCGCGCATACAGATGACGATATGAGAGTCGGGGATTACTGTCCCACTATACTTTCATAGGTTATCTCATTTAGTGAAGGGAATTTGCTGGTTACAGAAGCGGGGTCGGGTAACGTGCTGTCATGTCTCATGCATACTCTATGAGGGATAACTCTGGTGATGGAAGTGGTCAGAAAAACTTTACCTTTGTGAAGTGTTTTGGGTAACACGGGAAGTGTGTGCACATTTATTGCCGGGCTGTAACAATACACACCCATGACTTTTTAGAAGCAGCAACGAAGAACGCTGGATACTTATTGCACTTGTCAGAGTTCCCTAAAGAAGCATGGGAGATGAAGAGCCATAAAACGCTATTGCCCATCACGTCGCCCCATTTCGGCCAGGAAGAGAACACACACGTTCCTCTAGGTATGCCATACTCAGGTGAAACGACTTATTGATTACTAGTTCCCACAGGGCTACGAAATTGCGATGATGTTGATTGACAGGCATCATCCGCTAATCCACATATCCCCAGACATTTTCTTTGAGATTACGTTCGGGATAACTAGTGAGCCACTCGAGGTGTAATATGGTCATTACTGTACGTCGAACCAAGAGCGTGAGCTGGCAGCCCTCTGAACACAGCTGTTGGCTCTGAGCACTATGGGACTCAACATCTGAGGTCATCAGTCCCCTAGAACTTAGAACTACTTAAACCTAACTAACCTAATGACCTCACGCACATCCATGCCCGAGGCAGGATTCGAACCTGCGACCGTAGCAGACACGGCTGTTATCTTGGCAGACGGCAGGGCCCACATCGCATACTTCTACATCTACATCTACATCTACATCTACATTTATACTCCGCAAGCCACCCAACGGTGTGTGGCGGAGGGCACTTTACGTGCCACTGTCATTACCTCCCTTTCCTGTTCCAGTCGCGTATGGTTCGCGGGAAAAACGACTGTCTGAAAGCCTCCGTGCGCGCTCTAATCTCTCTAATTTTACATTCGTGATCTCCTCGGGAGGTATAAGTAGGGGGAAGCAATATATTCGATACCTCATCCAGAAACGCACCCTCTCGAAACCTGGCGAGCAAGCTACACCGCGATGCAGAGCGCCTCTCTTGCAGAGTCTGCCACATGAGTTTCTTAAACATCTCCGTAACGCTGTCACGGTTACCAAATAACCCTGTGACGAAACGCGCCGCTCTTCTTTGGATCTTCTCTATCTCCTCCGTCAACCCGACCTGGTACAGATCGAACACTGATGAGCAATACTCAAGTATAGGTCGAACGAGTGTTTTGTAAGCCACCTCCTTTGTTTATGGACTACATTTTCTAAGGACTCTCCCAATGAATCTCAACCTGGTACCCGCCTTACCAACAATTAATTTTATATGATCATTCTACTTCAAATCGTTCCGCACGCATACTCCCAGATATTTTACAGAAGTAACTGCTACCAGTGTTTGTTCCGCTATCATATAATCATACAATAAAGGATCCTTCTTTCTATGTATTCGCAATACATTACATTTGTCTATGTTAAGGGTCAGTTGCCACTCCCTGCACCAAGTGCCTATCCGCTGCAGATCTTCCTGGATTTCGCTACAATTTTCTAATGCTGCAGCTTCTCTGTATACTACAGCATCATCCGCGAAAAGCCGCACGGAACTTCCGACACTATCTACTAGATCATTTATATATATTGTGAAAAGCAATGGTCCCATAACACTCCCCTGTGGCACGCCAGAGGTTACTTTAACGTCTGTAGACGTCTCTCCATTGATAACAACAACTTCATCAAGCTGCAGAACAGAAGGACAACACCTCATCATAGAGACTGTTCAAATAAACACCTTAGTTCACGTTGACGATATCCTGAATTATTGAGCCAAGTCATGGTACGAAAAACACCCCCACCCAGCCCCGAAACCTCCCATAACCACATCTGACCTGAACTGTACCGTCGACATAATTCGGGTTAAATGCCTCATTGTGCCTTCAGTGTACACGACGCCTTTCATCATTTGAAAAGAGGTCAAACAGCGAGTCGTCGGACCATGCTACAACCCTACAGTCACGTACTGCAATCTTCTACATAGTTTGGCCCGTTGAAGTGCATCTTTATGTGCCGCTGTGAGACGTTGAACTGCATGCAGTTTCCTTCGCACTGTTTGCTCGGAAACTGGTTGAGCTGGACCTGAAATTTCTGTCGGCTTTGAAACAATTTGTCGTTGCCAAGGCGTAACACTCGTCTCCTGCCCCTGACAGCTAAGATCTTCTTGCAACCATTATTACGACGTGTTACATAGCTGAAAGTTGTACGTTATGCACTGTAGACATGTTGCACAGTCAGCGTTGATACATCAAGAAATCGGGCAACTTTATTCATGTTGCGCTCATTGGTGTGGCCAAACACGACAGCTCCGTTCTGCCACTATATCACGTCTCCACATTCCCTCCACCTCACTGCCATTACTACGTCGGTGGTAGAGGGTAAGGTGACGGCCTGTTAGCAGTCCTACATCACCTACAGCGCTCCAAAGTGGCCAGTGTGCTCTTTTAAAGGGGTGAGTAATATTTCGTTTGGTGTGCTCAGTTTTACTACTCTAAGCGTCGACGCACATCATACCGTGCCTCGTGCTGTACTGATCTAGAAGCCGATTATTTGCCATTAAGAAATATACGGGGGTTGAGCAAAAATATGGAGTAACCGCGAGATACCATGCTTGAATATAAATTCAGGTAACAGCCAAGCCTCAAGGTTCGCTGCTATATTTGACCATGAATGACACCTGTGGGAATCCTCAGTTCGTTGCAAGTCTCATCCGTAGTTAGAACACTGTTGTGTATCTACATCCTATATCTACATTTATACTCCACAAGCCACCCAACGGTGTGTGCGGGGGGCACTTTACGTGCCACTGTCATTACCTCCCTTTCCTGTTCCAGTCACGTATGGTTCGCGGGAAGGACGACTGCCGGAAAGCCTCCGTGCGCGCTCGAAACTCTCTAATTTTACATTCGTGATATCCTCGGGAGGTATAAGTAGGGGAAAGCAATATATTCGATACCTCATCCAGAAAAGCACCCTCTCGAAACCTGGACAGCAACCTACACCGCGATGCAGAGCGTCTCTCGCGCAGAGTCTGCCACTTGAGTTTGCTAAACATCTCCATAACGCTATCACGCTTACCAAATAACCCTGTGACGAATCGCGTGGCTCTTCTTTGGATCTTCTCTATCTCCTCCGTCAACCCGACCTGGTACGGATTGCACGATGATGAGCAATACTCAAGTATAGGTCGAAAGAGTGTTTTGTAAGCCACGTCCTTTGTTGATGGACCACATTTTCTAAGGACTCTCCCAATGAATCTCAACCTGGTACCCGCCTTACCAACAATTAATTTTATATGATCATTCCACTTCAAATCGTTCCGCACGCATGCTCCCAGGTATTTTACAGAAGTAACTGTTACCAGTGTTTGTTCCGCTATCATATAATCTCACAATAAAGGATCCTTCTTTCTATGAGAGTGCGTTATATCGGAACTAAGGGAATTCGAACGTGGGCAGATTGTTGGTACTCGTATGGTGGATGGTGCCGTAACCAAGGTGGCCGAAGCGTTGGTGGAATTTCGAGAGGCACAGTCTCGAAGATTTATTTAACTCACAACACGGACAAAAAACTGTGTTCAGTGGTCGTGACAGACGACCATTGACTGTGGATGACAGCAGCAAAAGTCACTGCAGAATTGAACGTCACACAGGCGACAACAAGAAGGGAGCTCCAGAAAAAGGAACTGCAGGGTGATCTGGAAACTCACAACCGCTCATCAGTGATGGAAATGCCCGCAAGAGGAAATCGTGGTGCTGAAGCCATAAAATCTGACCATTCGAATATGGAGTAATGGAAGAACGTCATTTGGTCGGATTGGTCTTGTTTGACATTGTTTGCAACTTCTGAACGAGTTTACGTCCCAACAGTGAAACATGAGGGGGGGGGGGGGGGGGTCGGTGATTATTTTGGCAGCAATATCGTGCTATTCGGATAGTTCCCATGGTTACTCTGCAAGGTTGCATTGCTGTCAAGGATTATGTCTCCATTTTGGCTCATCAAGTTCATCCCATTGTACAATGGACAATAGAGCTCCTGTTCACACAGCTCGTATTGTCAAGGACTGGTTTTGTGAGCACAAGGATAAATTTCTGTGTCTCCGCTGGCCACCACAATCATCAGGTCTCGGTGTTATTGAGCCTTTGTGGTCTACAGAGAAGTGTACGTCGTCGCTCCCCACCTCTATCTTCGTTACTTGGACTTGCTAATGTTTTACACGAAAAATCGTGTAAGATTCTCTTGAAAACCTCACGCGACTTGCGTTTACCCATTCCTCGACGACTGTAAGCTGTTTTGAATGCCAACGGGTGTCCTACACCGTAATAGGCATATGTACGGAACGATTTGAAGTGGAATGATCATATAAAATTAATTGTTGGTAAGGGGCGTGCCAGTTTGAAATTAATTGGGAGAGTCCTTAGAAAATGTAGTCCATCAACAAAGGAGGTGACTAACAAAACACTTGTTCGACCTATACTTGAGTATTGCTCATCAGTGTGGGATCCGTACAGGTCGGGTTGACGGAGGAGATAGAGAAGATCCAAAGAAGAGCCGCGCGTTTCGTCACAGGGTTATTTGGTAAGCGTGATAGCGTTACGGAGATGTTTAGCAAACTCAAGTGGCAGACTCTGCACGCGAGACGCTTTGCATCGCGGTGTAGCTTGCTGTCCAGGTTTCGAGAGGGTGCGTTTCTGGATGAGGTATCGACTATAATGCTTCCTCCTACTTATACCTACCGAGGAGATCACGAATGTAAAATTAGAGAGATTCGAGCGCGCACGGAGGCTTTCCGGCAGTCGTCCTTCCCGCGAACCATACGCGACTAGAACAGAAAAGGGAGGTAATGACAGTGGCACGAAAAGTTCCCTCCGCCACACACCGTTGGGTGGCTTGCGGAGTATAAATGTAGATGTAGATGTAATGTTTTTCCATATTTTTGTTCACCTCCTGTAGTTTTCAGTTTAATGGAACTACGAAGAGAATAGGAAGTAAATATGGCAGTCACGTTCAGAACAGAAGCTTAGGTTAGGGTACTGGAAAAGAAAGGTAGCAGACGAAACACAAGGCTCTGCAGGAGAGCGCGCTGTCGCTTAGGCGGCTGCTGCAGTACGTCTACTGTCAAGTTTGGTATTCTGGACAGGCGCGGCAAATCCCGTGTCATTAATATCGGAACACGGCAGCAGCGCCCGCTGCACTCAATAGGCTGATAACAGCTTCCATCTCCGGTGCGCGACGTTTTCGCCTACTATCTGGGCCGCACGCACACTCGCCGTGGCGCGCTGCAAGAATCCAGCGCGGCGCGTCAATACCAGCCTCAAAGACTGCTGCCAGCTCCTGCCAGTAAAATACTTGCTTCTCCGTGCTCGCGTCGGAGGACAGTTGAGGGAAACTGGGCAAGGGGGACAAGAGAGCGTAGCTGTAGCTTCAGCCCAGTAATTCACTGAAATGAAGCGAACTGGAGATTCTACAAAGATTATGAGAAAGAATTTGCTCCCCTTCGAGCAGAAGTTTATCGTAGATCGCTAGACCAACAAAAGGTACGCAGCGACTGGAAGAAAGCTGTTTTCAAGAAGGGCCATAGCACAGACGCACACAATTACAGACCTATATCGTTTACATTAGTCTGTTGTACAATTATCGAACATATTTCATTCTCTGAAATTATGATGTTTTTGGAGAACAAGCCGGCCGCTGTGGCCAAGCTGTTCTAGGCGCTTCAGTCCGGAACCGCGTGACTGTTACGGTCGCAGGTTCGAATCCTGCCTCGAGCATGGATGTGTGTGATATCCTCAGGTTAGTTAGGTTTAATTAGTTCTCAGTTCTAGGGGACTGATGACCTCAGATACTAAGTCCCATAGTGCTTAGAGCTATTTGATTTTTTTTTTTTTTTGAGAACGAAAATCTCCTCTATAAAAATCAAGATGGGTTCCACAAACAGATATCTTGTGAAACTCAGATCGCTCTGTCCCTACACGAGATTCGCAGCGCTTTGGACAACTGCGCTCAGACTGACGCCGTGTTCCTTGACTTCAGGAAGGCATTTCACACCGTTTCCCTCTGCCGTTTAGTGAAAAAGAAACGAGTTTATCGACTATCGGACCAGATCTGCGACTGGACTCAAAACGTCCTTGCAGATATGACTCAACATATCTCTCTTAAAGAAACAACATCGACAGATTTAGCCCGCATCTCGTGGTCGTGCGGTAGCGTTCTCGCTTCCCACGCCCGGGTTCCCTGGTTCGATTCCCAGCGGGGTCAGGGATTTTCTCTGCCTCGTGATGGCTGGGTGTTGTGTGCTGTCCTTAGGTTAGTTAGGTTTAAGTAGTTCTAAGTTCTAGGGGACTGATGACCATAGATGTTAAGTCCCATAGTGCTCAGAGCCATTTGAACCATTTTGAACAGATTTAAAGCTAATCTTCGGAGTACCTCAAGGAAGTTTGATAGGACAGTTACTGCGACTGTGCGGCTGATCCCAGCGGAGGTTCAAGTCCTCCCTCGGGCATGGGTGTGTGTGTGTGTGTTTGTCCTTAGGATAATTTAGGTTAAGTAGCGTGTAAACTTAGGGACTGATGACCTTAGCAGTTAAGTCCCATAAGATTTCACACACATTTGAACACACACAGTTACTGCTTACATTGTATATAAGTGATCTAGTAGAAAGCGCCGGGTGTTCTTTAAGACTGTTCACCGATTCTGCGGTTGTCTATCACAAACTAGCAACGCCAAAAGACCGTATCGATTTGCAGAATAAACTGCAGGGTTTGATGAATAGTGCAGGTTCCGGCAGTTGACTCCGAGCGTAAGTAAATGTAACAAATTGCGCATGTATAGAAAAAGAAATCCACTACTAAACAATTACATTTTTGATGACAAACCGTTGGAAACAGTATCTACCGTAAAATATCTGGGAGTAACTATCCAGAGCAACATTAAGTGGATTCACAACATAAAACAAACAGTAGGAAAAGCAGATGGCATAGGGAGAATTGTAAGGAACACATCCACGGATGAAGTGGCATATAAGGCGCTTCTTCGACCTATTCTTGAATATTGTTCATCAATACGGGATACTTACCAGGTAGTACCGTCAGAAAGGATAGACAAGTTTCAACGTTTCGTCACGGCATCGTTTAATCGCGACGAGAGCGTTGTCGAGATGATTAACAAACTCTGTTGGTAGACGTTACAAGAGAGGCGTTGTGCATCGTGCAGAGGTGTACTACTGAAACTTGGAGACAGCACTTTCCGGGAAAAGTCGGCCAACATATTACTTCTTTCCACACACATCTCGCGTAATGACCACAACGAGAAAATTCGAGAAATTAGAGCCAATACAGAGTCTTACCGATAATCATTCTTCCCACGCGTCATTCGCGAACCGATCAGTTATAGGTACCAGATGTATACTCTCCGCCAGACACCATTAAGTGGCTTGCGGAGTATGATGTAGATGTAGATGTAGATGAAGGGAGGGTGGTGCAATTTACGTAAATGCTATAACACGAAATGATGTCACTGGAATCCACCATGAAATTCTGAACTTGCATTGTAATCAATACGTAATAAATGCTAGATTTGTGCCAGCCTAGGATTCGAATCTCCCGGTTACAACAGCGAGGATTGGTATCAACCAACTGTATTTTTGAAAAACATTGGTTTATTGTTCAGATCCGGCATAATTGTGAGTTGGATGAAATGTACACTAGACCAGACACTGCAGGCCTGTTGAGAAGCAAACGACTTGCACGTGCAGAACATGTAGCTCTTATGATGATGTTTGGTTTGTGGGGCACTCAACTGCAGGGTCATCAGCGCCCGTACAAAGTCCCAATTGTTACACAGTCCAATTTTTTACACAGACCAGTCTAGCCACTGCCACGAATGATGACGATGAGGATGAAATGATGAGGACAACACAAACATCCAGTCCCCGGGTGGAGAAAATCCCCAACAAGGTCGGGAATCTAACCCGGGACCATGTCGCTCTTATGGATAAACACTGATAGCCTTTGAAATTCATCTATTTTAATCCCTGCAGAAGAAGACCACTTATTATGGTGATTGGCGACAAATTGCAGAAAACAAAATCCAATAGAAGAAAAGCCTTGTAGCTCAGCACGGTTCTCTGGACCTGATCCGCAAGGTAAAGTAAGTAAGCAGACTTTTATTCCGTTGATATACAGAGCTACAGCGTTGTACAAATGTTGATACAGATCGTAACTGCTACTATGAGTTCGCCCTTACAGCAATTTATACCGGCAATGAATAAAAAGAAGAGAGAGAAAAAAGTGACAGTACCAGAGTACATTTTTTATCGTCAAGGATGTATACGTATAAACATACACATATAACACATACATACACATACACACACATACATATTTTAATCACCACAGTCTGACTGTAACTTCTCCTTGCAGAATGTTTTCTCCATGCGATTTCGATACATTGTTTGAATTGTTTTTATACGCAAATTTAAGCAATTTATTCGCAGAATTGCAAGAATTTCCACATAATGTATGTACTCCTGAAATCAAAATTTTACGTGTACTACAAGATAATGAAAATGTAATGTATGTGTTGATAGTGATTTGTCCAGGTTTGTTATGAATGAAAGTGATCTGACTGAAATTTTGTTAATTCAACTTTATACATATAAAATTAAAATATAAAATACAACACACATAATTTCCGTTCTCTTCATAAAAGATATGGGTGGGGGAATTCAATATTGGACAAAATAATTGCATTCTCATAAGTAGACTGAAGAATCTGCATTGTAAGTCTCTTTTCTTTGTCGTTTCACAAGACTTTTCTCCTGACTGTCTTGATCAGGTGATGATGTTCCTGGTTTGAACGTTGTGAATCCTTCATCATTGTCTTCCGTTCTTATGAATCTGTCGCGAAAGTCACATGTAGGAAATTTTGCACCACGGTCCATATGTGGCTCCTAGAACACGGCTGAGTACCAATGTTGCACTGACAAACAATCAATAAATTGGTTCATCCAACCATACCTATACAAGCAATTCAAATTTGCAGAGTCACTGATGATTCTCTCTTATTATTGCTGAGCATTGCAACTAGCTGTTCTTCCGTGTGGTGTGTGGGAAATGCACCGATTTTATTAAAAACTTTGGCTCTCTCTGTTCTAGGAATATAAATCAACTCAATTAAATTCATTGGATTCGAATCAAGAGATACGAAATACTCGAAAATGCAATGACTTTTAAATTTCAAATTTTCAATGTCACCGATGTTGCCTCCTTTTCGAACACTACAATTAGAGGCTCCATTGATTTACAACGCATCCAAACTTCTGCAGTCAGATATACAGATTCGTAGTACTTGGAGACGTGGAAACAACGGTCGGAAATAAGGCGTTAGCCACGACACACTGCTGAATGTGAAATTTTATTAAAATTTTTTGTACTGTTACGATTATAGATGACGAGTTAAGGTGCTCCTGGGATGTTTATAGTTAATTATAAGACATTCAAAGCCTAGAGAAAAAATGAAATAGTAAGGTGAATTTTCCAATCGTTATAAAATTTATATGGCCTTTTTAGAGTGACAGATAAGAAACATGTTTGCATTCCAGTGTAGTAGCACTTGAGGTTTGCTCATAATTGTGGTCATCAAATTCATTTGGCGTCAAATACACTGAAGCGCCAATGAAAGTGATACAGGCATGGGTATTCAAATACAGAGATATATAAACAAGCAGAATACGACGCTGCGGTCGGCAACGTCAATATAACACAACGAGTCACTGGTGCCAGTACTGTGGCTGCAATGGCAGCTTATCAAGATTTAAGTGAGTTTGAACGTGGTGTTACAGTCGGCGTACGAGCATTGGGTTACTCTGTCTCCGAGATAGCGATGAAGTGGGGATTTTCCCGTACGACCATTTCACGAGTGTGCCGTGAATATCAGGAACCCGGTAAAACATCAAATCTTCGACATCGCTGCGGCCGGAAAAAGATCCTGCAAGAACGGGACCAGCGACGACTGAAGAGAATCGTTCAACATGACAGAAGTGCAACCCCCGCAAATCGCTGCAGATTTCAATGCTGGGCCATCAACAACTGTCAGCGTGTGAACTATTCAACGAAACATCATCGATATGGGCTTCCGGAGCTGAAGGCCCACTCCTGTACCCTTGATGACTGCAGGAAACAAAGCAGTACGCCTCGCCTGGGCTCATCAGCACCGAAATTGGACTGTTGATGACTGGAAACACGTTGCCTGGTCGGACGACTCTCGTTTCAAATTATATCGAGTGGATAGATGTGTACGGGTATGGAGACAACATCATGAATCCATTGCCCCTGCATGATATCATGGGACTGTTGAAGCTTGTGGAGGCTCTGTAGTCGTGTGGGACGTGTACAGTTGGAGTGATACTGGATCCACGATACGTCTAGATACGACTCTGACAGGTGACACGTACGTAAGCATCCTGTCTGATCACCTGCATCCATTCATGCCCATTGTGCAATCGACGGACTTCGGCAATTCCATAATTGCTACAGGAACATTCTTCTGAGTTTAAACACTTCCGCTGTCACCAAACTCCCCAGACATGAACATTATTGAGCATATGTGCCTTGCAACGTGCTGTTCAGAAGAGATCTCCACTCCCTCGTGCTTTTGCGGATTTATGGACAGCCCTGCAGGATTCATTGTGTCAATTCCCTCCATCACTACTTCAGGCATTTGTCGAGTCCATGCTACGTCGTGTTGCGGCACTTCTGTGTGCTCGCGGGCGCCCTACACGATATTAGACTGGCGTACCAGTTTCTTTGGCTCTTCAGTGTATACAGGGTGTTACAAAAATGTACGGCCAAACTTTCAGGAAGCATTCGTCACACACAAAGAAAGAAAATATGTTATGTGGACATGTGTCCGGAAACGCTTACTTTCCATGTTAGAGCTCATTTTATTACTTCTCTTCAAAATCACATTAATCATGGAATGGAAACACACAGCAACGGAACGTACCAGCGTAACTTCAAACACTTTGTTACAGGAAATGTTCAAAACGTCCTCCGTTAGCGAGGATACATGCATCCACCCTCCTTCGCATCGAATCCCTGATGCGCTGATGCAGCCCTGGAGAATGGCGTATTGTATCATAGTCGTCCACAATACGAGCACGAAGAGTCTATATTTGGTACCGGGGTTGCGTAGACAAGAGCTTTCAAATGACCCCATAAATGAAAGTCAAGAGGGTTGAGGTCAGGAGAGCGTGGAGGCCATGGAATTGGTCCACCTCTACCAATCCATCGGTCACCGAATCTGTTGTTGAGAAGCGTACGAACACTTCGACTGAAATGTGCAGGAGCTCCATCGTGCATGAACCACATGTTGTATCGTACTTGTAAAGGCACATGTTCTAGCAGCACAGGTAGAGTATCCCGTATGAAATCATGATAACGTGCTCCATTGAGCATAGGTGGACGAAACTAAAATGAGCTCTAACATGGAAATTAAGCGTTTCCGGACACATGTCCACGTAACATCTTTTCTTTATTTGTGTGTGAGGAACGTTTCCTGAAAGTTTGGCCGTACCTTTTTGTAACACCCTGTATAAATGTTGCAGGAAGATAACCACCGGAGTAGTTCCTGTTGTGAGGTCACTTGCCTGCACACAGCAACTATACTGTTTGTCACAGGGCCAGACAGGATTAGGCAGCATTTATTGCGAAAATGGATGGCAGCACATATTCGCAATAATTCACAATGATTTATTGAATGAAGTGTTATAATACTTGACTATGAAGATTGTGCTTGCAAATACAGAGTGTCCCAGAACTGTTGCGAAAAATGTCGATGGGTTGAAGAAGGTGTCTAGCGGAACAAATCGATGACGGGAACCGTTGCCCAGAAATGTCATCCAACGACGCTACAGAGCGTCGAAGTCATCATAGGCGTGAGCGCCTGCTACTAGGCTACCACTTTGGTGAAGACGTGGCTTTGTACACTGGCTGACCATAGGCGGAACGTCTCGCTATGTTGTCTGTCACTGAATGATAGCGGCTGCCTGCCACGATCGCCGGTGGAGAAGATGGAACTAGCTGCTGCCTCCTATGCTCTGTTGTCATGGTGGATGGTGGTTTCTGAAGTGTCGGCAGAAGTGCCAACACTGTTTTGTTGAGGAGACCGAATGCACGCTATAAGCTCACGCCAGCTGGCGTGAGGTCTGAAACAGGATACGTAATGAATGCTATAAAGAAAAGTACGTAGCTTCTGGAATACTTAACTTTAATCCACATTTGTAGAACATCTCTCGTTACTATACAGGCTTTGTAATCACAATATCAATTGGTAATGGCGCCTTGCTAGGTCGTAGCAAAAGTAGCTGAAGGCTATGCTAACTATCGTCTCGGCAAATGAGAGCGTAGTTGTCAGTGAACCATTCCTTGCAACGTCGGCTGTACAACTGGGGCGAGTGCTAGTACGTCTCTCTAGACCTGCCGTGTGGTGGCGCTCGGTCTGCAATTACTGACAGTGGCGACACGCGGGTCCGTCGTATACTATCGGACCGCGGCCGATTTAAAAGCTACCACCTAGCAAGTGTGGTGTCTGGCGGTGACACCACAGTTTCAGATACAGGTTTCCACTTGCTCTTTATTTTTTTCCCGTATACCGAAAAAATTGGAGATTTTAAAGTATTCCAGGAGAAACATAAACTGCGGATTGAAACCCACGTCCGAAACCGTCATCTACTGAGACAGCAGAGCATCGCAGTTATAGGAGACAAGGCCTTTGTACGCAGTAGCTAGCTCCATCTTCGCCACTGGCGATCGTGGCAATCAGTCGCGATCACTGAATAGCAAACAGCATTGTAAGATCCTCCTGCTACGGTCCGTCAGTGTACAAAGTCACGTTTGCATCGAAGGGCTGGCCTAGTGGCAAGCGCCGGTGCATAGAACTTCGAAGCTCTGTAGAATCGTCCGATGACTTTTTCGGCACTGGTTCCTATCTTCGATTTGTTTCTCGCGACACCGCCTATAACCCCTTCAAAGTTTGTCGCAACATTTCTAGGGCACCTTGTTTAGATCAGTGACTTGCACTGATATGTCTTTGAACCTTAGTATAATCCTAAAGCTAATGAATGATTACTAACATTACTTTCATAATGTCTAGTTTGGCTCCTCTTGGCGGCACGTGTAACTGAGTGCTGTGTTGAGGTACCATCTTGAGGAACTGTCCTCTGGTACTGTCTATTTAAGGTACTAACTGCTGAGAGGAGCCTTGTGTCTCCTTAGATTCACATTTTGGCGATGAATATCCAAATGGGAACTATTTGTGTAATGTTGTGACGTAAATGTAACATAGTCCTGTGCCTTCTCTTGGGGTTTAACCTTAAGTGAGTCTGAGTCGTAGGTAGCTCGACGCCCTTCTACGAAGGGTGTGTTCCGTAGTTTATGGAGAAAACGCGCTCATATACAGGGTCACAATTATTGAATTATATGAAAAAAACTTAAATTAGTTACAAACTACGGCGTGCACACACTTTATTCAGTACGTAAATGTCACTACAGATATTCGGATTTAGGTTATGACATGTTAGATATGCCTGCCATCATTGGCGATGATGTGACGCAGACGTCAGCTCAGTAATGGTTTTGGCGTTATTGGTGTACACCTACACTCTCCTGCTTCGATGGGGTCGAGCTCCGTCTTGTATGCACCACACCTTGTCGAAATCAGGGTCGCTTTGAGTAATGGGGATGAAATCATCTTCCAAAACCTTGCTTGTCATGTAGCAGTTCTATGAAGGCTTACAAATCTACATCTATATCTACATCACTGTTCTGCAATTCACAATTAATTTCCTGGCAGAGGATTCACCGAAACAGCTTCATGCTACTTCTCTACCGTCCCACTCTCAAACAGCGCGCAGGAGAAACGAATACTTAAATCTTTCCGTGCGAGCTCCGATTTCTCTTATTATGATGATCGTAGTGAGAATCTGTATGCAGGTAGGCTCCAACAAAATATTTTCATCATTAGAGAAAAAGTTGGTGATTGAAATTTCATGAGCAGATCCTGCTCAACGAAAAACGCTTTTTTTTTATTGATTGCCACCCCAATTCGCGTAACTCGTCTGTAGCACTCTTTTTCCTATTTCGCGATAATACACAAAGATCTTCTTTCAACTTTTTCGATGTTCGCCATCAATCGTATGTAATACGAACCCCAGAACGCACAGCAGAGCTTCAGAAGAGAACCGCCAAGCGAAGTGTAAGCAGTCTCTTTAACAGACCTATTACATTTTCTAAGTGTTTCGCCAATAAATCGCTGTCTTTGATTTGTTTCCCTACAACATAGTCTATGTGACCGTTCCAATTTATTTATTATTTTAATCCCTAAGTATGTAATTGAATTTATAGCCTTTAGATTTGTGTGATGTGTCGTATAACCGAAATTTAGTGCATTCGTCTTAGTACTGATGTGGATGACTTCACACTTTTCATTACTTAGTGATAATTTCAATTTTTTGCACCATCTTCACTAAAAAAATTTTCAGTTCGTTTCGATCATTTTATGACTGTATAAGACGGTAAATAACAGCATCATCTGAAAAAATCTATGTGACCTGCTCAGGTTGCGTCCTAAATTGTTTAAGTAGATCAGGAACAGCAGAGGGCCTATAACACATCCTTAGGGAACGCCCGATAATACTACTGATTTACTCTGTGACTTGCCTTTAATTACTGTGAAGTGTGACCTCTCTGACAAGAAATCATGAATCCAGTCACACAACTGAGACGATACTTCATAGGCACGCAATTTGGTTAGAAGTTGCTTGTGAGGAACGGTGTTAAAAGCCTTTTGGAAATCTAAAAATACAGAATCAATTGGATATCCTCTGTCGATAGCACTCATTACTTTCTGAGGATAAAGAGCTCTTTATCTTTCACAAGAACGATACTTTCTGAATCCGTGTTGGTTATTGTCAATAAATCGATTGTTCTTGAGGTAATTCATAATATTCAGACACAGTATATGTTCCACAACCCTATTGCAAATCGACTTTAGTGATTCGGGTCTGTAATTCAGTGGATGAGTATTGGTGTGACTTGATTCGGGTACTGATCTTCCTACGAGCGTGCAGTTGTATGTGACTGGATGGCTAAGTATGGAACTATTATATCAGTATACTCTGAAAGGGGACCGAAAGACTTGCCTACATTAAGTGTTGTAAGTTGCTTCACTACATCGAGGATATCTACTTCTAAGTTACTCAAGTTGTTAGTTGTTCTTGATTTTAATTCTGGAATATTTACTTCGTCTTCTTCTGTGAAGGAATTTCGGAATACCGTCTTTAGAAATCCAGCTTTAGTGGAACTCTCCTCAGTAACATCACCATTGTTATCGCGCAGTGAAGGTACTGAATGCGACTGGTGTTCTTTACATACGACCAGAATATCTTCGGGTTTTCTGTCAGATTTCGAGAGAGAGTTTCGTTATGGAAACTATTAAAAGCTTCTCACACTGAAGTTAGTGTTAAATTCCAATCTTATGTAAGACTTCGCCGATCTTGGGGCTTACGCGTTCTTTTAAATTTGGCATGCTTTTTTCGTTGCTTCAGCATCATTGTTCTAAACTGTTTTGCGTACCATGGGGAATCACTACCTTATCTTATTACTTCATTTGGTACGTACCTCTCAACTCCCGTCGATATATTTCTTTGAATTTAAAACACATCTGATCTACGCTTACATAGAGTGCAAGGAGTGGAGACTGTCCCTGAGGAAGATGTCAAGAGAATTTTTATTTGCTTTTGTAACTAGATGTATTTTGTGTTTATTTTTGGTGCGTTTGACTGTTACGGTGTTCATTCTAGCTGCCATATTATTTTGATGCCGAGATTCGCAGAGGAATATACACGCTCAATTAAGAGCTGTGCATGAGTGACGTCTCATTTGAAAACAACAGAGATTAACGTCTGCTTGTAGTCCTAAACCGAGCTCGTCGTTCTCAACGAACGAATCCGTCAGATGGAAAAGTATCTTAGGGTATAACCAAAGAATGTATAATATGACCGTTACTATTGAAGATACCCGTAAATGACCTGGAGGATAATATAAAAGCTGCGTCACGTTCGCGGGTTATGCTACTGTGAATCAGATTTTACTAGCTCAAAAGAACATGTAACGCAATGAAGAAAAATACAAAGATGATCGCCGCTTGATGCACGGACTGGCAATTTGCACTCATCGTAAAGCAATAAAAAGTATTGTATTTAATAAGCGCAGCGAGTCGTTGTTACTTGATTACCCAAGTAGCGATAAGTCGCTGGAAATAGCCGTATTAAGTAAGCTTTCGGAACGACTTAAAGAGGCATGACCACGTAACACAAGTTATAGAATAACCAAATTACAATTTGAGAGTCTTTGGAGGACTCTTAAGGAATTATACTTAATCCATGAACGAAGTGGCTTGGAAAGCACTCTTCCGATCAATTCTTAAGTACTCTTAAACAGTTTGGGAGTATTACGAGGCTGGATTATTGTAAGAGAAATGAAGATCCAACGTACCACAACGAGCGGAGTGTTTCGCCACGGGATCGTTTAGTAAGCGCGAGAGCGTAATGGTGATACTCAACAAACTATAAAGGCATATTCGACAAGAGAGGCGTTGTGTATCACGTAGATTTTCACTGCTGAAACTCCGAGAGCCTATATTCCTAGAAATGTCGTGTAACATATTATTTTTTCCCACTAATGTCTCAGGAAATATCCACAGTGAGAAAATCAGATAAATTAGAACTGGTAAGGAGGCTTACAGTCGTTATTCCGTCACACCATTCGCTAATAGAGATAAATTGGTACTCGAAGTATCACCACACAACATATGGTGGCTTTCGAAGCGCAGATGTCGAATTCTAAGCGCGTAACTAGTGAACAAGGTCATGCTCAGTTTGGTTATACCATTTCGGACTACTCAGAAGAAGCAGTCACAACCGTCATATATATCATAAGACAGCCACCAAGTTCGCTGTGAGATAGAGCGACCTCATGCGTCTAAATCTACTTGTGAAGGGAAGAAGTTCCGGACTGAGGTTCTATGAAAGAATGCTTAACAGCTGCATCCACGAAAGCAAAAGAAGTCTCTTTCACTAATCTCGACCAAGTAATTCTTGAGCATGAGTCGTTACTCTAGGACACTTTGAAAGGTGGGTTAACAGAAGACGTAGAACAAAGTCTGGGAAGAGCTGCCGCGTTCATCAGGTATTTGTTGGATCAGCACGAGGACTTACGAAAATGCTCAACAAATATCATTGAGAGACGCTAAAAAAGTGGTTCAAATGGCTCTGAGCACTATGCGACGTAACTTCTGAGGTCATCAGTCGCCTAGAACTTAGAACTAATTAAACCTAACTAACCTAAGGACATCACACACATCCATGCCCGAGGCAGGATTCGAACCTGCGACCGTAGCAGTCCCACGGTTCCGGACTGCAGACACGCTAAAACAATAACATTCAGCACCATGGCATGATTTAGTCGAAATATTCCACGAAGAGCCAGCAGCCAGCCGGAGTGGCCGAGCGGTTCTAGGCGCTACAGTCTTGAACCGCGCGACCGCTACGGTCGCAGGCTCGGATCCTGCCTCGGGCATTGATGTGTGTGATGTCCTTAGGTTAGTTAGGTTTAAGTGGTTCTAAGTTCTAGGGGACTGATGACCACAGATGTTAAGCCCCATAGTGCTCAGAGCCATTTGAACCATTTGAACCAAGAGCCAGCAAACATATTGCTTCGTCCCACAAATATTTCACGTAATAGCCAAGACGCACAGACATTAAGATGCATACTAACAACATTCCAACCCGCGCACAGCCCACAGTAAGAATAGTAAATCAAGCTGTTTCAATTTGAGCGAAGTGCGGGACGCGGTGGTGGCGCGACGGCAGACTCGGGGGTCTGGTGTGCGGAAGGCCAGCTGCGGCAACAGCGCGACCCAATTGACCGCCGGCCGGTCAGCTGGACCAGCATCTGGAATCGATTGCTGCTCCCCCTTCGCTTGTGCTTCGCGTGGTTAATGGAATTTCACTGTCCATCTCTGCCATGCGTCCCAGTGGACACCAACAAAACCGTTTCGTCATGTTTTTTAACTGAGCAGCGCTGAAGTTTCTCAGGTCACTACCAGAGAGGGGGTGACGCTTCCTCTGTATCTACATCTACATAGTACTACAGTCATTAAGTTTCGAGACTGTCGCTTGGAGAGTAGGCAACTGGATGACTCACAAGGCGCCGCGTAAAACGGCGATTTTTTAAATTTTTGTTTTGTTTTTGGCCGGCCGGAGTGGCCGAGCGGTTCTAGGCGCTACAGTCTGGAACCGCGACACCGCTACAGTCGCAGGTTCGAATCCTGCCTCGGGCATGGGTGTGTGTGATGTCCTTACGTTAGTTAGGTTTAAGTAGTTCGAAGTTCTAGGGGACTGATGACCTCAGTAGTTAAGGCGCATAGTGCTCAGAGCCATTTGAACCATTTTTGACACGCAAGCCGCTGAAGTGGCGACAACAAAAAAGACTTGTACCAGGCGACGGGTCTTCCCGGCGGGAGGCCTCAGCCGCACGTGAACACAAATGAAACATACACACCTCAACAAAAGTTTGGGATATCATAGAATTTACTGCAAAGACTTGTTATAGTACACCCATTGAGCTTTATAAAATATCTTATTAATAAAATAAACATAACTCATTCTGTAAACAAGAAGGTTTTGGATGATTACAAAAATCTTACAAAACAAAGCAAGCTCTCTCCTAAGTGTACTTCTTGAAAACAAAAACAGTGGAAACTCTTTATCTCATGAAGACGATTTTCAGTCTTTAGCAGTGTGTATGTCCTCCCCACATACGGATGAGTTCTTCCACTCTGCGAGGCATGGTCTGGATGAGACCATCAAGTTTATCTTGGGATATGAGGTCACACTCCTGAATGGCAACTTCAGTGAGAGACTGAAGATTGTCAGGTGGATTCAGACGCTGTGGAATGACCACCTTCAATATGCTCCATGCATGCTCAGTTGCATTCATGTCTGGGCACTGTGCTGGCCAGTGTATTCGGTTGATGTTGCATCATTAAAAGATACCGGGACATTTATAGAATATGGTGCGGCATTGCATCGTCACCGGCTTCACGTCTGTAGGGCTTAAATCGTTTGTAGGACATCTTGGAGGTATAGGGGACCAGTCAAACTGCCGTAGAATTGGAGGGGTCCGCCGTCCCATCATTATTGCCGCCCAGAACGTTGCACTCCCACCTGCAAATGGATGGACTTCCTGAACGCATGCCGGCCGGTGTGGCCGAGCGGTTTTAGGCGCTTCAGTCTGGAACCGCGCGACCGCTACGTTCGCAGGTTCGAATCCTGCCTCGGGCATGGATGTGTGTGATGTCCTTAGGTTAGTCAGGTTTAAGTAGTTCTAAGTTCTATGGGACTGATGACGTCAGACGTCACGTGCTCAGAGCCATTTTTGAACACGAACGCATCGGCGTTCCTGGGGTCGACCAGCGCGTCTCCATAGCCTAAGACGCCGTAGCAAACCAGTCGTGGTCTCGTCAGCAAACATGACATTAATCCATTTTGCAATGGTACAATGTTGATGTGCAAGAGCCTAGCTCCTTCGATTGCGTCGGTTCCGCTGGTTCACTGCAAAATTGCTCATTGGTCTTCTGGAATGAAGACCACCCTGATACAATTTTCTACGCACTGTTTGGTCTGAGACACGAATCCCTGTTGCCCGGGAGAAGTCATATCAAAAATTTCTGACAGATGATGTTGGGCGCCTGTGTGCCGACAGTTGGAGGAAACGTCCCTGCGTCGCTGTTGTCATGTGGAGACGACCACTGCAACGTCTATCGTTCACATTTCCCGTCTCTGTGTACTTTCTCCACACCTTAGACACACCACTTTGAGTGACATTCAACCGATCAGCAACATCTTGCTGTGTATGACCTTCTGAAAGTAAAGCCGCTTTCCTGAGTCTATCAAACTGTTGAATCTCTCTACGTGGCATGTTACTGCAGCGCTTAACACAAGCTGTTGTTGATACTGGACTGCTCGCGGAGTGTCGGTGCGGCAGCGGTGTGTTTATATGACTGGAAAACGGCCACAGAGCATGCCAGTAGTAAAACCCGTCCAGTCTAACTGGATAATGCTTGAAGTACCTTGGTCAATGATACCTCTAGAATCGTAGACTACATTTTACGATAGTATTCCAAAATTTTGTTGAGCAGTGTATATTCCTTCAACCGCTCATCTTTCCCTTCCTTGTTTAGCACGAGCGTGCCATATGAACTCTTAATATTCATAGAGGTGCTTCTCTTTCCTCCAAGAGTCCCTTTATTTTCCTTTACAGTACATCTGTCTTTCTCATAATCATGTATTCTTCCATAGCATTGCGTTTCATGTTTCGAATCTTAATCTATCCGAATGGAGTCGAGTGCCGTACCTATTCCGTCACATTTCTGAGTAGAACAAAGCTGTTTCAACTATTTTGACGACCGCCTATGTGTAAAGTGTGTTTCAAAAAGAAACACCCGACATCACTAAACTTTGTCTCCTACACGAATGCAGATAGAAATTTTGTCTGAATTTTAGCTTACGCATGAAATATAAAAACTTAACTTGGTTGCAGTTGTAAATTGTCTGTTCATGTGCTAGCCGTTAGGTGTCTCCTGGTGTTGCCATCCCGCTCGCTGACTCGGCCACAGCTTAATGTGCATTGAATAGAGATGGAGATAACGCAGCAACAAAGCGAGTTCTGCCTTTTCCGTTTCAAGAGGTGCAACGCGGTTATGTTTGTACCGTACGATTTTCGTGTGGAGTACGGACCGTACCTTTTACAGCAGGCCTGGCGAAGATTTGCGCTCCAGGAGTACAGCCGAGTCTGCTCAGCGCTTACATCACTGCTCTACTCCGAGTGGTTGTGAGTGAGACGGCCGTATGCCGAAGGTCGCACAAGCAGGAGACTTAGGAAGACGTGGTTGCAACACAGTGCCACTACTTCCAAGAGACTAATATTGCAGCATACTATTATCAGGAGGTTTTCATCCCTAACTTTACTAATTAATTCAATATATCCAGGGCTATTACAAATGATTGAAGCGATTTCATAAATTCACTGTAGCTCCATTCATTGAAACATGGTCACGACACACTACAGATACGTAGAAAAACTCATAAAGTTTTGTTCGGCTGAAGCCGCACTTCAGGTTTCTGCCGCCAGAGCGCTCGAGAGCGCAGTGAGACAAAATGGCGACAGGAGCCGAGAAAGCGTATGTCGTGCTTGAAAAGCGCTCACATCAGTCAGTCATAACAGTGCAACGACACTTGAGGACGAAGTTCAACAAAGATCCACCAACTGCTAACTCCATTCGGCGATGATATGCGCAGTTTAAAGCTTCTGGATGCCTCTGCCAGTGGAAATCAACGGCTCGGCCTGCAGTGAGCGAAGAAACGGTTGAACGCGTGCGGGCAAGTTTCACGCGTAGCCCGCGGAAGTCGACGAATACAGCAAGCAGGGAGCTAAACGTACCACAGCCGACGGTTTGGAAAATCTTACGGAAAATGCTAAAGCAGAAGCCTTACCGTTTACAATTGCTACAAGCCCTGAAACCCGATGACGAAGTCAAACGCTTTGAATTTTCGGCGCGGTTGCAACAGCTCATGGAAGAGGATGCGTTCAGTGTGAAACTTGTTTTCAGTGACGAAGCAACATTTTTTCTTAATGGTGAAGTGAACAGACACAAGTGCGAATCTGGGCGGTAGAGAATCCTCACGCATTCGTGCAGCAAATTCGCAATTCACCGAAAGTTAACGTGTTTTGTGCAATCTCACGGTTTAAAGTTTACGGCCCCTTTTTCTTCTGCGAAAAAAACGTTACAGGACACGTTGTATCTGGACATGCTGGAAAATTGGCTCATGCCACAACTGGAGACCGACAGCGCCGACTTCATCTTTCAACAGGATGGTGCTCCACCGCACTTCCATCATGGTGTTCGGCATTTCTTAAACAGGAGATTGGAAAACCGACGTATCGGTCGTGGTGGAGATCATGATCAGCAATTCATGTCATGGCCTCCACGCTCTCCCGACTAAACCCCATGCGATTTCTTTCTGTGGGGTTATGTGAAAGATTCAGTGTTTAAACCTCCTCTACCAAGAAACGTGCCAGAACTGCGAGCTCGCATCAACGATGCTTTCGAACTCATTGATGGGGAGATGCTGCGCCGAGTGTGGGAGGAACTTGATTATCGGCTTGATGTCTGCCGAATCACTAAAGGGGCACATATCGAACATTTGTGAATGCCTAAAAAAACTTTTTGAGTTTTTGTTTGTATGTGCAAAGAAAGCATTGTGAAAAATCTCAAATAATAAAGTTATTGTAGAGCTGTGAAATCGCTTCAATCATTTGTAATAACCCTGTACTTTTGTTCTAATACAGAGATGCAGAAAGCCTTTCATACAGGCATTAAAAGCAAGTTGTGATGCTTATAGATTTATACACATTTAGATTTTAGAATACGTAATATATCTAGAACTATGCTTTGTGTAACAAACACATGGAGTTACACAGATTAAATCTGTTAAACCTGGCCATTGGTTAGATTTTCTCAGTTTAATAACAGAAAAGAAACTGTTCTCACACGTACGTTAAATCAAACATTGAAATAACTTTAGCGACTTGCCTGTGCAGTCGAAGATATTAGTATTGTCGTAACACTATATAAGAATGTTCTGAATTCCTGTATTGAACAAATAAGTCGTCAAGCTGGTGCTACGCTGTACATCTCTAAGCTCAAGTCGGAGTTAATGAGAAGGTACATCAGCAACCAAAAGTGAGAACGGTCTGAAAAATAAATCGAAATCAGTATAGTCTTGGAATCGCTTCGAGAACTCATGACGAAGTGTTTCAGTTATTGAAATGTAGTGAGGCATTTTGGGTCCACAAATGAGTGCTTTGAGTTCCAGGAAATGTTCCATGTCATGAACTTGCAGCTGATTTTTCCATAAGATTAATTTTTGTTTGATACAAACACTCTTGTCCACCATATCTGTTAGCAAATGATTCTCCCCATGCATTAATGAAGTGAAATAATTTGTGATGTCGACCATAAAAGATTATGTCACTGTTATATTTAGCCTTGTCGCAGTGGTAACACTGGTTCCCGTCAGATCACCGAAGTTAAGATCTGTCGGGCTGGAACCATCCGGCCTGCCGAGTGCTGTTGGCAAGCAGGGTGCAGTCAGCCCTTGTGAGGCAAACTGAGGAGCTACTTGATTGAGAAGTAGCGGCTCCGGTCTCGGAAACTGACGTACGGCCGGGAGAGCGGTGTGCTGACCACATGCCCCTCCATATCCGCATCCAGTGACGCCTGTGGGTTAAGGATGACACGGCGGCCAGTCGGTACTTTTGGGCCTTCATGGCCTGTGCGGGAGGGGGTTTGGTTTTAGTTTTTTAGTCTATTTACCCTTAACTCCGTTTTTTCCCAATTGGTCGCCGTAAGTTCAGCCAGCATTTACAGTCGTACGTGAGAAAACAAGTGCATCATACCGTCTTTGTGGGTGTTGTTGTAATGGTGTTCTCCAGCTCATAATAGTGTGGTGATGTAGTAAGCACTTTGCATTTACTTGACCTTCAAATACAAGTAAACCAATTCCCATTCAGCACTGAATGATGTGTCATCACTTTTTTATTATTATTTTTATTTTCGATTATTCCCATTTAAGAGAGCGTTTGAACTTGAATTCCTTTATGATGATTGTTTATGTTTTTTCTGAGCCCAAATTTTCTTCATGTGTTCACTGTGTTGTTTCTTTCGCTCCGCTGTCGATTTGCATCCTGGTCTCTTCTGTGTTGTGGTGTCAAATTTATGTTTTTTGATGATGTTCCTGAATTCAGTTCTATTTTCTGCATCGTTTACTGTTATGTGTGCTTGTCTGAGGTCCTCTTCAACTTCTTTTATCCATTTTGTTTTTCCCCTGCCTGAGTTGATGACTTTAAGAATTCGCTTTGAAATTCTGTTTTCATTCATCCTGTGGATATGTCCGTAGAACTGCATTCTTCTTTTCCTTATTGTATCCGTAATCTTGTCTGTGTATTTGTATAATTCTGATGTTGGTATCTTCATCCAGATTCCTTGCTCTTGTATCGGGCCAAAAATTTTCCTGAGAATTTTCCTTTCTTTTTTCTCTATTTCTTTGATTTTAGTTTGCCCACCTATTTGTGTTGTTTCAGAAGCATACAGTGCCTCCGGAAGTACGACAGTGTTGTAGTGCCTCAATTTTGCGTTAATGGGTATGGACTTTTTGTTATAATAGTTCCACGTGAGTTTATATGCTTTCTGTAGTTTTTTTATTCTTTCCTCATTGGCCTTTAGGTTGATTCCTGATGGCTGAATGATTTCTCCCAGGTACTTAAAATGTGGTACGTGTACGATTTTCCCATGGGTTGTCACAATAGGCAATTTGTCTTGTGGCACTCTATGTACTGGGTTTTCTCATACGAGATTTGCAGGCCAGTTCTTCGTGCAATTTGGTGTAACTTCTCTATGGCGTTAGTGGCTTCTTTTCTATTATTTCTGAGGATTGCAAAGTCATCCGCAAAACCTAAACACTTCAAATTGAATCTATTATCTTTTCTAATGCCAATTTGGATTCCTTTGACTTCTTTTTCCCATGTCCTGATAATTTTTTCAATAATGATATTAAAGAGTAATGGTGAAAGTCCGTCACCCTGTCGCACTCCAATTTGGATTTCAAATGGTTCCGAGATATCCCCCATAAATTTAACCTTGGAGACTGTGTCAGTTAATATTTCCCGAATGATTGCTCTTGTCTTTCTGTCAATGCTGAATTCTTCCAGCGTCTTGCAGAGCGCTACTCTGTCTATTGAGTCGTAGGCCTTTTTATATTTTTTATAAGTGCATAGGTGCCATAGTATTGATGATGCGTAGCGTAAATCTAACGTAACACGATCGGTATCGTCAGCAGATTGTGACAAGCCGACTGCCTCACTCTACGGCGTCCGGCTGCGGACTTAGGCTGTTCCTCCTCACCCCTCAGCCCCACTCACCACTGCTCTGGGAATATGCAGGAGCCCGGCCAGAGCGCTCGCACTTTCGGAGCGCAGTTTGGCCACGCCTGTTTTACAGCGAAAAGGACGTACGGATCTTGCACAGCATCATTGGTCTTCGTTGTCTCTTAATCTCACGGCATGTGACCTGATTTTTGAGGAGATTTGTTAAAGATTACGACTTTGTGTCCCCTGTCCAATAGTTTTGACTGACCTGCGAAGCCGCTCAGAATCTGTACTGAATGCAGTAACTTCAGCCATGCTCGCTAACTATCGTACGAGTTTGCCTGTCGTCTGGATGTTTGTCGTGCTTCCGCTGGAAGGTACACTGAATATTTGTGAAAGGTAAATGGAAACTTTTATCCTAAACGTAGACGTACACTGAAGAGCCGAAGAAAACTGGCACACCTGCTAAAATCGTGGAGGGCCCCCGCGAGCACGCTGAAGTGGCATGGACTCGACTAATGTCTGGGTCCGCAGCTCGTGGTCGTACGGTAGCGTTCTCGCTTCCCACGCCCGGGTTTCCGGGTTCGATTCCCGGCGGGGTCAGGGATTTTCTCTACCTCGTGATGACTGGGTGTTGTGTGATGTCCTTAGGTTAGTTAGATTTAAATAGTTCTAAGTTCTAGGGGACTGATGACCATAGATGTTAAGTCCCATAGTGCTAAGAACCATTTGAGCCATTTGACTAATGTCTGAAGTGGTGTTGGAGGGAACTGACAACATGAATCCTGCAGATATGTCCGTAAATTCCTAAGAGTACAATGGAGTGGAGATCTCTTCTGAACAGCACGTTGCAAAGCATCCAAGATATGCTCAATAATGTTTATGTCTGGGGAGTTTGGTGGCCATAAGAAGTGTTTAAACTCAGAAGGGTATTCATGGAGTCACTCTGTAGCAACTCCGGACGTGTGGGATGTCGCATTGTCAAATGGCTCTGAGCACTATGCGACTTAACTTCTAAGGTCATCAGTCGCCTAGAACTTAGAACTAATTAAACCTAACTAACCTAAGGACATCACACACATCCATGCCCGAGGCAGGATTCGAACCTGCGACCGTTAGCGGTCGCTCGGCTCCGGACTGTAGCGCCTAGAACCAAATGGCCAGATGTCGCATTGTCCTGCTGGAATCACCTAAGTCCGTCGAAACTCACAATGGACATGGATGGATGCAGGTGATCAGACAGGATGCTTACGTACGTGTCACCTATCAGAATCGTATCTAGACGTATCAGCAGTCCCATAGCACTCCAGCTGCACACGCTCCATACCATAACAGCGCCTCCACCAGCTTACACAGTCTCCTGCTGACATGAAGGGTTCATGGAGTCATGAGTTGTCTCTAAACCGGTACAGGTCCATCCACTCGATACAATTTGAAACGACACTCATCCGACGAAGCAACGTGTTTCCAGTCGCCAACAGTCCAATTTCGGTGTTGACAGGCCCGGGAGAGGCGTAAAGCTTTGTGTCGTGCATCAAGGGTACACGAGTGGGCCTTCAGCTCCGAAAGCCCATATCGATGATGTTTCGTTGAATAGTTCGCACGCTGACACTTGTTGATTGTCCAGCATTGAAATCTGCAGCACTTTCCGAAAGGGTTGCTCTTCTGTCACGCTGAACGAGTCTTTTCAGCCGTCGTTGGTCCCATTCTTGAAGTATCTTTTACCGGCCGCAGTGATATCGGAGATCTGATGTTTTACCGTATTCCTGATAGTCACGGTACACACATGAAATGTTCGTACGGGAAAATCCCCACTTCATCGCTACCTCGGAGATCTTGTGTCCCATCGACTATGCGCCAAGTATAGTAACACGTTCAAACTCGCTTAATTCTTGATAAGCTACCATTATAGCCGCAGTAATCGATCTAACAACTGTACGAATCATTTGTTGTCCTTCTAATACCGAATACTTATTTTGAAAATAAAACCTTATAGTCCTATACATATTAATATTCACCCCAAGTTTGTACCTACTTTCACGCAATCTCTTTGAAAACACCATGGACTTCCTTAACTTTCACAAGCACGTCTTGGAAAGTAGTCTGTGAGAATGGTTGCGAACAGAAAGCACAATCTGTATAGAACTTACCTTAATGATGATACCAGGGTTTCATGTGTTTGACTCAAAAATGTTTCAAATTTCGTACCATTTTCTGTCAGGACACAAGTCACATTCCGTGAGATCGCCTAAACACGTTTAGCTCCTCCAATTCGGGATCACCGATATTTAACGTAACTATTTAGATAACACTGTGAGTGAGTCGTACCTATTGCAAATAATTTGTTACATACTGGTTCCTGTTCATTCACCAACAGAAAAGCGAATTTTCACGATTCGCCTCGTGTTTGGATTGCTGCCAGAAATATGTATTTATTACAATGATTTCTTTCTTGCTGTTACCGTTTCAGTAATTTTAAACAAATCAATGCCATTCGTAGCTTGTCATTGTAACAGACAGCTTCAGAGTTCTGTATCGCAACTTAGTACGCACGGATAGCTCCACGAGATGAAGGTGTTATTCGTGTACGGTCAAAATACTTTTTCCTTTCGAACGTTCCATTATTCGTATAAAGCAACTGACGTACGGAAAAACGAACTGTGGTCATCCCAGCAAAATCGTTTCAGGCATAACATGTAAACACGACAGTAAAAATCGAATTAGAGTTCGTTTTTCTTCTTCCCGAATTAGTGCTGTTCGTAAGCGTAGCCAATAACATGTTCGCTTGTTGTTGTTGTTGTTGCTGTGGTTTTCAGTCCAAAGATTGGTCTGATGCTCTCCATGCTACTCCATCCTATGCAAGCCTCTTCATCTCCGAATAAGTACTGCAACCTACATCCCTCTCAATCTACTGACTGTATTCATGTCTTGGTTTTGCTCAACGATTTATACCCCCCACGCTTCCCCCCAGTCCTAAATTGGTGATCCCTCGATGTCTCAGAATGTGTCGTACCAACCAATCAGCTTGTACTACAAATTTCTCTTCTCCCCAATTACATTCAGTATCTCCTCATTAGTTACGTGATCTACCCATCTAATTTTCAGCATTCTTCTGTAGCACAACATTTCAAAAGCTTCTATTCTCTTCTTGTCTAAACTGTTTATCGTCCATGTTTCACTTCCATACATGGTTACACTCCGTACAAATACTTTCAGAAAGGACTTTCTGACACTTAAATCTATATTCGATGTTAACAAATTTCTCTTCTTCAGAAATGCTTTTCTTGCCATTGACAGTCTAAATTTTATATTGTCCCTACTTCGACCATCATCAGATATTTTGCTTCCCAAATAGCAAAGCTCATTTACTACTTCAAGTGTCTCATTTCCTAATCTAATTCCCACAGCTTATATGTTATGTTCTCTTAAGTAACGCAAATATACGTCAACACCATCTTCCCAACACTGCTATCGCAGATGAGGTACTACTGTCTCATTAAGGCCACTGGGCCACCTTCTTCGTTGCTCCACGGTTTGTTCTCGCTGCGTCTGCTGCCTATGAGCATTCATTCGAAAAGTGTGTGCGTGTCATTACTGGCAGCACGTGTAGCTTACGTCATTAAGTAAGCTTGTGCGGTATTGCTCGACTCGGAGGTAGCTCCATACAAAATTCGATTTTTACGTTCTGGAAGTTGTGTTGCATGTAAACGT
The DNA here is from genome assembly GCF_023864275.1 of Schistocerca cancellata. NCBI lineage: Eukaryota > Metazoa > Arthropoda > Insecta > Orthoptera > Acrididae > Schistocerca > Schistocerca cancellata. The sequence continues at coordinate 879,231,837 of NC_064629.1, read as the reverse complement.
GTAGACTGAGAATGTTGAAAAACTGTCCAGGAAGACTATTGCCGTACGGTCTGCCACCAGAAGGTAAGTGAAACAACGACAATGCGATCCTACATTTCTGCTGCCTTTATCAGCATGCTGAGCTGAATGGTGCCATGTGGAAATTAAGCTTTCTATGGTTGACCCCATCTTATCTTAGAAAATACACTACCGGCCATTAAAATTGCTACACCAAGAAGAAATGCAGATGATAAACGGGTATTCATTGGACAAATATATTATACTAGAACTGACATGTGATTACATTTTACGCTATTTCGGTGCATAGATCCTAAGAAGTCAGTACCCAGAACAACCACCTCTCGCCGTAATAACGGCCTTCATACGCCTGGACATTGAGTCAAACAGAGCTTGGATGGCGTGTACAGGTACAGCTGCCCATGCAGCTTCAACACGATACCACAGTTCATCAAGAGTAGTGACTGGCGTATTGTGACGAGCCAGTTGCTCAACCACCATTGACCAGACGTTTCCAATTCGTGAGAGATCTGGAGAATGTGCTGGGCAGGGCAGCAGTCGAACATTTTCTGTATCCAGAAAGGCCCGTACAGGACCTGCAACATGCGGTCGTGCATTATCCTGCTGCAATGTAGGGTTTCGCAGCGATCGAATGAAGGGTAGAGCCACGGGTCGTAACACATCTGAAATGTAGCGTACACTGTTCAAAGTCCCGTCAATGCGAACAGAAGGTGACAGACGTGTAACCAATGGCACCCCATACCATCACGATGGGTGATAGGCCAGTATGGCGATGACGAATACACACTTCCAATGTGCGTTCACCGCGATGTAGCCAAACACGGATGCGACCATCATGATGCAGTAAACAGAACCTGGGTTCGTCCGAGAAAATGACGTTTTGCCATTCGTGCAACCAGGTTCGTCGTTGAGTACACCATCGCAGGGG